>NC_082716.1:64563089-65897732 GCF_030144855.1 Hypanus sabinus
TTGTCCGGGGGAAGCCGCCGAGCACGGGCATGGAGGGGTGGTCCCTGTGTCGGGATGTGGTGCTGTACGCCGTGCCTGGGCATGGCTGCTGTGAACTGCGGTGCCAGAACCGATGGGAACTCCGCCAGGACCCTGGTGAAATCGTTGTCGGACAGCGTGATGGAGCCGAGGTGAGGGGCTGGCAACTGGGCCGCGCCCAGGGAGAACGTCTGAAAGGTCTCGGCGTGTACCAGTCTCTTCCTGGGCAGGTCAACCAGCAGGCTGTGAGCTCGCAAAAAATCCGCACCCAGAAGCGGTTGGGCTACGGCGGCCAGTGCGAAGTCCCACGTGAACTGGCTGGGGCTGAACAGTAGCTGCACCTGACGGGTGCCATAGGTCCTTACTGTGCTGCCATTCACGGCCCTCAGGGGGGGACCCGGTGCCCTGCTGCGGGTGTCGTAACTCGTCGGAGGTAAAACGCTGATCTCAGCCCCAGTATCGACCAAAAACCGGCGTCCCGACCTTCTATCCCACACATACAGGAGGCTATCCCGATGGCCAGCCGCCGTAGCCATCAGCGGCGGCTGGCCCTGGCGTTTCCCGGGAACTTGCAGGGCGGGCGGCAACGGCAGGCTTCTGCGCCCCACCGCTGGTGGTAGAAGCACCAGTGGTCATTGGGCCGGGGGTTAGTGGGCTCTGCGGCCGGGCCTAGACTGGTTTGCTGCCGGGAGCGTGGCTGGGAGATCTGTGCGATGGACGCCCCGCTCACCTTTTTGGCGTTCCACAGCAAGTCCGCCCGGGCTGCCACCTTCCGGGGGTCACTGAAATCCGCATCGGACAGCAGCAGGCGTATGTCCTCGGGCAGCTGCTCCAGGAATGCCTGCTCAAACATGAGGCCTGTGTGTCCCTCGGCCAGAGACAACATCTCATTCATTAAAGCCGATGGAGGTCTGTCGCCCAAGCCATCCAGGTGCAGTAAACGGGCAGCCCGCTCGCGCCGTGAGAGTCCGAAAGTCCTGAGGAGCAGGGCTTTGAATTCCGTGTACTTGCCGTCTGCCGGGGGCGACTGTACGAACTCCGCGACCTGGGCAGCTGTGTCCTGGTCGAGGGAGCCCACCACGTAGTAGTAGCGGGTGTCTTCTGAGGTGATCCGGCGAACGTGGAATTGGGCTTCGGCTTGCTGGAACCATAGGTCCGGGCGCTGTGTCCAGAAACCCGGCAGTTTCAACGAAACCGCATGAACAGAGGCGGCGTCGGTCATTTCTGGTCCAAAAATCGTTTGGGCCGTCGGGGTCACCAATTCTAGCGGTGTGCTACAAGCAGCGCTAAAATTACGACACGGAGTCGGTAACTGCAGTCGAAGGAAAAACTTTATTCGAAAACTTCAGCCTCACTTTTAAGCCTCTGTCAACCGGCCCCCCATGGCGAAGAGGCTCCAAAGCCCTGTGCTCGCAAACCCCCGTAGGCTATCTAATTGTGAGTCGGTTCGGATACGCTAGGAAATGAGGCGCTACAACACTGCCTTTAATGAAAGAAAGATAGTATTCATATTGTTTGAACAACAAACACAAAATGCTGGTGGAACACAGCAGGCCAGGCAGCATCTATAGGGAGAAGCACTGTCGACCCTTTGTCAGGACTAAATGAAAGGAACATATTTATATTGTTTGGCCTAGATACTGGATACAGATGAAAACACGTTGTTGAAATATAGCATTGTGTCTAATGTCCACCAGTTATGAAGTTGTCTTTTCCATTGTGATGCCAGTATTTTAAAAATTACGATCCTATTTAAAATGCCAAACAATGCTGTATTTACATATAGTGGTGTGGAACTGCACCACTTTTTAATGTCAAACCTCTCTCCAGCAGGTAAGCTTTCCACCCTTAAGCGGCCCGCTCCTACATCACCAAACAAATACTTGCAGCAAATGGGATGTTTCAACAGTGCATCACAGAGAGGATTCTGGCATTAGGGAGCACGAGTCAAGGTTTTCAGACAGAGGTGGTAGTCCTGCAGGATGGAACAGTAATACCCACAAAATGCTGGAGGAACTTAGCAAATCAGGCAGCATCTATGTCGGAAAACAATCATTCAACATTTTGGGCCAAGACCCTTCATCAGAATTGGAAAGGAAGGGGTTAGAACTCTTTGTGGCGGTTCGTATAGAGAATATGGTAACTTGCCTTTATGACTATCATCCAGTAGCACTCAGCTCCACTGTGATAAAGTAATATTATCACAAATAATAAGCTGCATATGTAATAGAAGTTAAAAAGTATAACACTACCGGTGTTTCATATATGGTAAGACCCTGGTGGTAGCAAGGATTTCAGTAGTGTTACAGCCAGCGGGTTAGGCGCTGTTTCCCATCCTAACAGTTCTTATCCTAACACTGCAGTGCTGCTACCTGATGGCAGGAGGGTCTCTGCAGTCCTCATGATCAAATGCCTTGCAACCTCCACGCCAGATGATAATACAGCTGGCCAGGACGCTCTTGATAATGCTTCTGTAAAAGTTGGTTAAAATGTTGGGGGGGGGGGGAATCTCCTTCTCAATCTCCACAGGAAGTGGAGATCTTGCTATGCAAAGGTGGTGAAGAATCAGGAAGGAGATTGAAAATCTGGTTGAGTGGTGACACAACAATAATCTCTCATTCAATATCAGCAAAGCTAAAGAGCTGATATTGACTACAGGATGAAGGAACTGGAGGTCCTAATCAGGGGATAAGCAGTTCTCCTCTACTTTCTTTGAAGTTTCGGAAGATTTAGCATATAAACTAAAACTTTGACAAATTTCTATAGATGTGTGTTGGGGAGTATATTGACTGGTTGCATCATAGCCTGGTATGGAACCACCAATGCCCTTGAACAGAAAAAGCCTACAAAATGAAGTGGATAAGGCCCAGTCCATCACGGGTAAAGCCCTACCTGCCATTGAGCACATCTACAAGGAGTACTGTTGTAGGAAAGCAGCATCCATCATCATCAAGGACCCCCACCACCCAGGACATGATCTCTTCTCACTGCTGCCATCAGGAAAGAGGTACAGGAGCCTCAGGACTCACATCACCAGGTTCAGGAACAGTTACTACCCTTCAATCATCAGGCTCTTGAACTAGATGAATAATTTCACTCAACTTCACTCACCCCAGCATTTAACTGTTCCAACAACCTATGGACTCACTTTCAAGGTCTCTTCATCTTGTGCTCTTGATATTTACTGCTTACTTACTTATTATTATTACTTGTTTTCCTATTTGTATTTACAGATGACAGTTTATTGTCGTTTGCATATTGGTCGTTTCTCCATCTTGTGTGTGTGTTTTTCATTGATTCTGCTGTGTTTCTTTGTAGTTACTGTGAATGCCCACAAGAAAATGAATCTCAGGTTATTATATAGTGACCTGTAATGTTCTTTGATAATAACTTTTCTTTGAACTTTGAATAAGAAGGTGGTGGTAGGGGCCAGAGCAAGGGCTGGCAGGTGATTGGTGAGGGGGAAGGTGGAGGGATATGGGGGGGGGGATGATGTGAGAAGCTGGGAGGTGAGAGATGGAAGAGGTAAAGGGATGAATAAGAAGGAATCATATTGGAATAATGGAGATGTCAGTGGTCCATGGATTAAAGGGAAGTAGATGGGGAACCAGAGGGTGTTGATGGGTAGGTTTTAAGGGTGGGAAGAGAAGAGGTGAAAGGGCCACCAGAGTGAAGAGTAGATCTGTCGTGAGACAGTCAGTCCACCAGAGCCACACCCAGAAATACCTGGGACATGGTACAGATGCTCATAGAAACTTCATCACTTGGTCAGAAATGTGAAGGTGAGACCTTGTGCTCAAACTACTTTGGTTCTTCTGAAAGTGGTTTTACTTTCTGCATTTGGTCTCCACTCAGTGACAATGGTCGGCTGCTGCATTTACAGTACTACTGCTCCACTTTGACGGAGCAAGAATTAGAGGAGGGATTTCTGCAGTGCCTCCTAATTTATGGAGTTGACGGTTCTGGTTAGATTGATAAAGGCCATCTCTTGGGAGTGGTCACATCGGGAAAATCATGAGCTACTGGTATTGGTTAATTATTGTCACATGTACCAAGATACAGTGGAAAACCTGTCTTGTGTATTGTTCACGCGGATCGAATCATTACACAGTGCTCTGAGGTAGAACAAGGCAGAGCAGTAACAATGCAGAATAAAGTGTAACAGCTGCAGAGAAAGTGTAGGGCAGGTAAACGATAAACTGCAAGATACAGCGGATTGTTGATCAGGAACAATGTTCTCTCTAATTTGTAATCATCAGTGTGCACAAAAATCTTTTGCTGTGCAGTTTGACAAGAACACGTGCGCAATAAATTTTATGTATAGAGGTATTAATTTTAACAGCTAGCAAAACACTGTCAATACAAATTTTAATCTCCTCTGGGTTTGATTGTTCTCAATCTCATTCATCTGCACTCTCACAAAACACATGCAGCGGGTAATGAAGGGTTTTCTTGCCGGAGCTTTTGCACACTGTCCATATGTGATTTGCTTGTTAAACGACACTTTAAAAAGTCAAGTTTCCAAATATAACTACACTCCTTCCTTTTTGCAAATTCTCTAGCAACTTTTGCATCGCAGCAGTACATGCAGGTAACACCAGTTTCTGTATTGTACATAAATATTTCTCATAGCTGCACCTTCCCGACCTCATGAGCTTTTGGTGTAGCAGTTTCTACTGTTTTATTAAGCCATTCTGCTTGAAATGAACTAGCAGTTCTTTTGTGCACCAGGCTCTTAGCCTCTTTGGAATTCAATATAGTGCATCAATAATTTCTTCAATAAAAACAGTATAAGCAAGCCAGTTCTAAAATCTGCAGACAAATCATCACCAACCCCACATTGGCAACACTGTCCGCATCAGAAACCGGAAAAGGAAATGTGATTGTGTACAATCATGAAATATACTTAACATGCCAATGAGGTGGAGGGTGACAACCTTTTGTGCTCAGTTTGAATTCTTTTGTGTGCTAGTAGCAAAAGATGTGTGCATGTGTACACCTCAGAGGGAACATTGGTCAGTAGTCCATCTTTTGTACAGAAGGTCTGTACAAGAGTCTGATAATAGTGGGATAGAAAATGGATTGACAACTGAACCATTCTGGGTGAAAACTGGTGTCAAACATGACACTTGCTTCATTCTTTTTTGCCACAGTGCTGCAAACAGACATGCCGAGCCCTGTTCGCAGGTGGAACATTCAGGGATATCCTCCAAACCTCCCTGAGGAAATCCAGTTCCTTCTGACCTCTGGCCCATGACTGGCCAAGGTGTAGCAGCACAGGTTGCCGAGAGCCCTGATCTCACAGCATCAGAAACACACAGATGTTCTGCACAGGTGGTGGAAGGAGCTGGGCACACGACAACCAACCATCAGCCGTCATCTGGCCCATCTGTGGGGAGTTGGCGGCCTCCACAATGCACTCACTAGCCATCCCAGGCCCATAAAACTGGGGCTGAAACAAAATGCCTTCTCCCTCCTTCCCTCAGTGACTGCAGTATGACATAGGATGCAGCCACAAAACAAAGAAACCCAAAAAAGAACCTGTTAAAAAAATACCATCAGACACCCAATGTGCACAGAAAAAAGAATCGTGCAAACAATCAAAGCAAGCAAATGGCATTCAGAAGTAAAGTTGACTGAAGAAAGTCACAGACTCGAAGCCTCAGTTCAGCGCAGAGCCAAGCAAATGTCACAGAGCAGTGAGCCGAACCACCCTGTCCCTTGCCCTCGGCCCCAACGCCCTGACCTTTCCAATCTTCCTCGGCAGTTGAACCGTCCAAACATCGGGTCGCTCCTTGCTCTCGGATCTGGGCTCTGGCGGGGGGGGGGGGGGGGGTGGGGGAGCCTGTGCCTGACCTTTACAATTCGGCCCAGCGCTTAAATTGATTGAGTCTCAGGTCTTTCCTCGCTCCCGGAGACAGGCCCAGGCTCTGCCTCACCTTGGTCCTGCTGCTTCGAATCACTTTCACGTCCAAAGGGATGTACAGACTATTATTTGTGGTGCTTGTTTACCAGGAAAAATGTTATTAATAAAGTATTTAGTTGTTCCCTTTGTTTTGTTTGTCACTCAGCTTCACCAACACCATCCTAAACAGAGTCTAATGGAGGTATTGTGAATCTATGGTTATGGGTTGCCTGAGTCAGTGGTCTTCATATATACATGGTTAGAACTTCATGTGCACTCAGATGGGTTTGCTGGGACGGTGTGGTCATGGGACACCAATATGACTGGAATGGTCCCAGGGCCGCTGCTGCAAGTTTGGTTCGAGGTATTAAGTACAACTGAGTAAGAACTGCACATTTTTAACATTGAGATGATACCACCCGCGAGTGACGAGTGTGCAGTAATCTGCGGCTGAAGTAATCACTATGTGCATGTGCGCCAGTTCCACTTTTAATACCATTTCCTGTCCATTAAGGAATATCTTAATTATATTTTTGTTTTGCTGATCCAAGCCAAATGGGAATAATGTGCTGTCGTTTAATGAATAAATTGCTTCTGAGAAAAGTTGAGTTGATCTTACAATAAATAGTCCTGCTGCTGACATGAGATGAGATGAGGATAAGTATAAACATGATTGAGGTTGAGTTGAGTTAAATGTTTCTGTCTTGTGGGTGTACAGTCGTGAGTACGCAACGGGAGTGGGTGAGAGGAACGCTACTCATTCTAATTTCCAATACCCATTCCTCTTCCTATTTTGAGCAGTCAATGAATATTGAAAGGTGAAGGCTCACAGTTTGTGAAGAAATACAGCTGAAAGCATCATATTGTTTTCATCTTAAAATCTAGTTGGATTATTTTGCCGTGACGGAAGTTTTGTGTTGTATGGATTGTTGAGAGTGTTATGTGTGTAAGAAATGTAAGTACTGTAAAATGTTTGCTTCATGTTGTATTTTAGGTTTCAAATTGATGACATTCTGAAGTTAAATGTATTAGTCAAAAGAGATATGCATTTGCAATATTCATGGGACATACATTTCACTGTCTTTGAGTTACAAACCCCATTTCCAGAAAAGTTGGGTTATTTTCCAAAATGCAATAAAAACAAAAATTTCTGATATGCTTATTCACGTGAACCCTTTTTTAACTGTCAAAAGTACAAAGAAAAGATTTTCAATAGTTTTACTGACCAACTTAGTTATATTTTGTAAATATACACAAATTTAGAATTTGATGGCTGCAACACACTCAACAAAAGTTGGGACAGAGTTAAAATAAGATTGAAAAGTAACACAGAATATTCAAGTAACACCGGTTTGGAAGACTCCACATTAAGCAGGCTAATTGGTAGCAGGTGAGGTATCATGACTGGGTATAAAAGTAGTGTCCATCAAGGCTCAGTCTTTGCAAGCAAGGATGGGTCGTGGCTCACCCCTTTGTGCCAAAATTCGTGAGAAAATTGTTAAAAAAGGAACATTTCCCAACGCAAGATTGCAGAGAATTTAGGTCTTTCAACATCTACAGTACATAATATTGTGAAAAGATTCAGAGAATTCAGAGACATCTCAGTGCGTAAAGGACAAGGTCGGAAACCGCTATTGAATGTGCGTGATCTTCGAGCCCTCAGGCGGCATTGCCTAAGAAACTGTCATGCTACTGTGTCAATTATAGCCAACCAGGCTCGGGAGTACTTCGGAAAACCATTGTCACTTAACACAGTCCGTCGCTGCATCCAGAAATACAACTTGAAACTGTATTATGAAAGGAGGAAGCCATACATCAACTCTATGCAGAAACGCCGGCGAGTTCTCTGGGCCCGAGCTCATCTCAGATGGACCGAAAGACTGGACCCGTGTGCTGTGGTCAGATGAGTCCACATTTCAGCTAGTTTTCAGAAAAAACGGGTCGAGTTCTCCATGCCAAAGATGAAAACGACCATCCTGATTGTTATTAGCAGAAGGTGCAAAAGCCAGCATCTGTGATGGTATGGGGGTGCATCAGTGCCCACAGCATGGGTGAGTTGCATGTATGTGAAGGTACCATTGACTCTGAGGCGTATATTAGGATTTTAGAGAGACATACGTTGCCATCAAGGCGACGTCTTCCCGGGACGTCCATGCTTATTTCAGCAGGACAATGCCAGACCACATTCTGCACGGGCTACAACAGCATGGCTTTGTAGACACAGAGTGTGTGTGCTTGACTGACCTGCTGCCAGTCCAGATCTATCTCCTATTGAAAATGTATGGCACATCATGAAGAGGAGAATCAGACAATGGAGACCATGGACTGTTGGGCAGCTGAACTCTTATATCAAGCAAGAATGGACAAAAATTCCAATTGCAGATCTACTACAATTAGTATCTTCAGTTCCAAAACAATTAAAAAGTGTTATTAAAAGGAAAGATGATGTAACACAATGGTAAACATGCCTCTGTCCCAACTTTTGTTGAGTGTGTTGCAGCCATCAAATTCTAAATTTGTGTATATTTACAAAATACAATTAAGTTGGTCAGTAAAACTATTGAAAATCTTTTCTTTGTACTTTTGTCAGTTAAATAAAGGTTCACGTGAATTAACATATCACAGATTTTTGTTTTTACTGCATTTTGGAAACTATCCCAACTTCTCTGGAAATGGGGTTTGTACATTGGTACCTCCTGATGTACAATATCCTAAGTAATAAATTATATTTTTTCTCTGGGCAGCCTCTATTTAATAATCTTACATTTGATTAGTCTAAGCTGCATAAGTAAATCATTTAATATTTATCTAAGCATGCTTGGAACCTTGGCTTTTCAGCTGAGCATCCAATCGAATTGTTATGACCACATTAAAAATGTCTGATTTTCTGTCATTTAGGGGAAGACTAATGAAAATATGAAATGGCATAAGTGTATATTAGCAATCTTATCTACAATTGTAAGATGTGTTTTAATATTTAGAATATATACTCATTGTGTGATTCAGCTGATAAATGTATCAGTCAAGCAAGGCC
The DNA here is from genome assembly GCF_030144855.1 of Hypanus sabinus. NCBI lineage: Eukaryota > Metazoa > Chordata > Chondrichthyes > Myliobatiformes > Dasyatidae > Hypanus > Hypanus sabinus. The sequence goes on from NC_082716.1 coordinate 64,572,047, forward strand.
TTTTATTCCCATTGGCAATTTAAAAGAAAGGTGCATTTCTACTTCATTCGAGAAAATGTGATCAGGAAGTACAGAACATAACACATAGAAATCGACAGCACTTTACAGGCCCGTCAGCACACAATGTTGTGCCGAACAAGAAACCTACTCTAGAATTTCCCTACCGCATAGCCCTCAATTTTTCTAAGCTCCGTGTACCTATCAATGAGTCTCTTAATAGACCCTATTGTATCTGCTTCCACCACCGCCACTGGCAGTGCATTCCACACACCCATCACTCTCTGTGTAAAAACCTTACCTCTGACATTTCCCCTGTACCTACTTCCAAACACCTTAAAACTATGCCCCTTCGTGTTAGCCATTTCAGCCCTGGGAAAAAGCCTCGGGCTATCCACTCAATCAATGCCTCTCATCATCTTCTACACCTCTATCAGGTCACCTCTCATCCTCCATCTCTCCGAGGAGAAAAGGCCAAGTTCACTCAACCTATTCTCATAAGGCACACTTTCCAATCCAGGCACCATCCTTGTAAATCTCCTCTGTACTTTCCCTATAGTATCCACATCTTACCTGTAGTGAGGTGACCAGAAATGAACACAGTACTCCAAGTGATGTCTGACGAAGATCAAATATAGCTGTAATATTACCTCGGCTCTTGAACTCAATCCCATGGTTGATAAAGGCCAACACTCCATGCACCTTCTTAACAATGCTGTCAACCTGCGCAGCAACTTTGAGTGTTCTATGGACATGGACATAGTGCCAAGACTCTTAACATTAATATTATATTTTGTCTTCAAATTTGACCTCCCAAAATGAACCACTTCACACTTATCTGGTTTGAACTCCACCTGCCACTTATCAGCCTGGTTCTGCATCCTATTGATGTCACATTGTACCCTCTGACAACCCTCCAGATTATCCACGACTAACTTTTGTGTCGTCAGCAAACTTAGTAACCCACCCTTCTATTTCCTCATCCAGGTCATTTATAAAAATCACAAAGAGGAGGGGTTCCAGAACAGATCCCTACGGAACACCACTGGTCACCGACCTCCATGCAGATTACGAACCATCTGCAACCACCCTTTGCCTTCTGTGGGCAAGCCAGTTCTGTATCCACAAAGCAAAGTCTCCTTGGATCCCATGCCTCCTTACTTTCTGAATGAACCTTGCATGGGGAACCTAATCAAATGCCTTACTGAAATCTGTATACACTACATCCACTCCTCTACCTTCATCAATGTGTTTTGTTACATTCTCAAATAATTCAACCAGGCTCATAAGTCATGACTTGCCCTTGATAAAGCCATGCTGACTATCCCTAATCAGATTATGTCTCTCCAAATGCTCATGAATCCTGCCTCTCAGGATCTTCTGCAACAATTTGCCTACCACTGAAATAAGACTCTCTGAGCTATAGTTTCCTGGGTTATCCCTACTCCTTTTCTTGAACAATGGAACAACATTTGCAACCCTCCAATCCTCTGGTACTTCTCCCATCCATACTGATGATGCAAACATCATCGCCAGAGGCTCAGCAATCTCCACCCTCACTTCCCACAGTAGCCGGGTGTATATCTTATCCAGAACCGGCGACTTATCTAACTTAATTCTTTTCAATAGCTCTAGCACATCCTCTTTCTTAATATCTATATGCTCAAGCTTTTCAGTCCATTGTAAGTCATCCCCACAATTGCCAAAGTCCTTTTACCTTCAGTACTGAAGCAAAGTATTCATTAAGTACCTGTGCTACCTCCTCTGACTCTGTGCACGTCTCCACTATCGCACCTGATTGATTTTATTCTCACACAGCTCACCCTTTTGCTCTTCACATACTTGTAGAATTCCATGGGGGTTTCCTTAATCCTGCTCACCAAGGCCTTCTCATGGCTCCTTCAAGCTCTCCTAATTTCATTCTTAAGCTCCTTCCTGGCAACCTTGTAACTTTCTGGATCTCTAAGTGTACCTAGTTTTTTTAACCTTTCGTAAGCTTTACTTTTCTTCTTAACTAGATTTTCTACATCTTTTGTACACCATGGTTGTTTTACCCTACCATCCTTTCCCTACCTCCAGTAGAGGCATTGGGTTCATTGTCTGGCAATTCCATTTCCGACTCCGAAGTGTGGAGAAGCATTTTGTTTCTTCCATAGATGTTGCCTGGCCCGTTGAGTTCCTCCAGCATTTTGTGTGGGTTGTACAGCTTTAGATTGCCTCTGTCCTAAATGTCAATTCTTTCCCTTTGAAAAGCCATGTGATTTCTAATGATCTGGGGGAGGGCGTTCCTCTCAGTCCCTTTGCTTCATTTACTTCCCTGTAAACTACCCCATCTCAGACACCAATCCACTCCCCCTCCACCCCAATCCTCCTTGCACAAACCAAAGTTGATTTCCAGTAGCCAGTACTTACCAAAAGACTTTAGGAGGTGGAAGAAAACCGAAGGATCTGGGGAAGCCGATGGGGACACAGGAAAATCATGTAAACAGGGCAGGAATATAGAATATATATAGAAATATAGAAAATATAGAAATGTTTATCAAATGCCATTGATCACATAATTTGCATAACTTTCTCTCTTATTTTTATTCAGAATTTGCAAAGCAAAATTCAGTTGAAGCCCAAGTGTTTTCAGAAGCTATTCAATTCTTCAGGCAGGAGAAAGGTCACTATGGGTCCTGGGAAATGAATCATGGTGATGAAGTGTTGGTAAGTCAATAATGGGCATTAAAGGATGTCACTTGCTGTGTTCCTGCAACTTTAGCTGTGGTCTCAGATAACCATATAACAATTACAGCACAGAAACAGGCCATCTCGGCCCTCCTAGTCTGTGCCGACGCTTACACCCACCTAGTCCCACTGGATATAACCGTAATGTTCTTCAGCCCATTGAAATCATGATGCATTTTGTAGTACAATGAATAGATATTAAGTATGATGAGAGTATCTTATTGCTTGAGGTAAATAGGACATACTCTATAGGGGTTAGAGGGCCACAGAATCCGTTGAGATAATCGTAGACTTAAAATTTTGTTATATAACTGAGAACTCAGACCCTGTGCATCACCCGTTGTGCAGATTCTAATTCAAATTTACACAAAAGTAACTGATTTTTATCCTTTCTCTAGCCTGACATTGACCGGGGTGGTGTGGTGAATGCAATTGAGCTGATTTCAGCTTGATCGTGTTGAACTAATGGTAGGTCAGGCCTGAAGTAGGTCTTGGTTAGGAAGAGTCTGAATGGAGGAGCAGGTTTATGCAAGTTGAGCAGGTGGGGAAGCTGTCTGGGCCTCCAGTAACATTTTTCCATCAACACAGGAGTACTCAACCAGCCATTCTGGTATCGTGGAATTAGTGAGAGAATGGAGCTGATAAATGGATGATAGCAGTAACGTTGGTGTGGGGTTGAGGTCGGTAAGTAGTTGAGGTTTAAAGTGTCTAGACTGGATTACACTGCATCATTTAGGAGTTACGAGGAATAATTGTTGATGCACTTGGGTGATTTCAGCTGCCATTTGATGACAGTAATTCAATGACGAGAATATACTCAATGTGATGGAAGTCAGGTTGTGATCAGAGAACAAAACCTGGGTGTGCAAATGAACATCCTCTTCTGTAGCTGTAATGGAGATGGTGGCCTTGGCAGGAAGAGTCATCACACTAGATTCTGCGTGGATGGGACTTGTGTACTGACGTGCTATTCCATTATTTTCAAGAATTTATTCAGGGGTCTCAAGTGGTGGGGGGGGGTGTGGGAACAATAAAATAAAAATTAATCACAGCATGAAATATAATTCAAATGATTGTTTAGTAAAATAATAAGGGAACAGTGTCTTATTAATACCTATCAGGCAACATTTGGGGCAGTTCTTGGTACTGAGTCATTGTAATTAATTTAATGTGCTCTTTGCACCATCTGCAGGCTAGAGGCCACTCCTCATTTTTAATAGCTAATGTGATGAAATTAGTAAAGGACAGTGCTCCTTTCTTCATATAGTTCTCTTGGGTCTGCTGATAGTTCTTGACATGGAATGAGCTCAGCAAATGAACAAAATTGTCAATTGAACTCTAAACCTGTAATTTCCTCTTGTAGATCCTAAGCAACCTGGTGATGGAAGAATTGTTGCCTACCCTGCAGAGTGATCTTTTGCCAAAACTGAAGGGGAAGAAGAATGAAAGGAAGAAAGTCTGGTTCAGTGTACGTACCTAACTGTAAATTTCACAATACTGGAATCCGATTAAATACACAGCAATAACTGACAACCAGAAAAGCAAATCCTAAGCATACCCTTAAAATTACAGTTGATTCTTCTACAGGAGGTGAGAGGTTACTTTTGTTCTAGCAGCAGAATCTGCTGCAAATAAGCCCGAGACTTTCTGCTGAGTGAGTGACTGTATTTGCATTTATTAAATGCCTAATGACACCCAACTACCAATGAAAAAGTGCAACAAACAGATTCTGCGGTGCAAGCTTATTTTATATAATGTTGATCATGCAATAAATGTAAATTGTCCTTGACAGTGGCAATAACCTATTGCTCTTCTTCAAAGTAATACAGTATTATTCATCTGAGAGAATAGAAGGGACATGGTTTAATGTATTGTCTTAAAAATGACTCTTGACAGCCTGTGGACACTAAATGCTATACTGTAATGTCAGCCAAGAATTTTGTGCTCAGATTTCTGACAGGGAATTTAATTCATTGCTTCATGAAATAAATGTAAAGTGAGCCATGGCATATGACCATAAAACACAGGAGGCCACTCAGCTGATCAAAGTTCAATGCAAATCTATCTAAGTACATATGTGTCACCATATGCAACCCTGAGCTTTGTTTTCTTGTGGGCATACTCAATAAATATAAGAAATACAAGAGGATCAATGAAAGTACGCTCCCAACTGGGCAGACAACCAATGAAGCAAAAGAGAGTGCACCTTTCTTCAACTGTGCAAATACAAAATGAAAAAAAATCAAACAACCATAATAAATAAAGAATCAATAAATATTGAGAACTTGAGTTGAAGAGCCCTTTAAAGTGAGTCCATAGGTTGTGGGAACTGTTCAGTGACGTATTGAGTGAGGTTGAGTGAAGCTGGGTTCAAGACCATGGTCTTTGAGGAGTAGTTACTGTTTTGAACCTGGTGGTATGGATACTGAGGTCCCTGTAACTGGCAGCAGTGAGAAGAGGTGGTGGGGATCTCTGATGATGGATGCTGCTTTCCTGTGATAGTGTTTTGTGCAGTTGTGCTCAGTGGCTGGGAGGGCTTTATCCATGATATTTACAGTCATCACTCCCAAAAAGGTCATCAGAGTCATGAATACTCAGTACTACAAGGAAGGAGATCGCTTCACAAAACGTTTCGGAGAACACTGGAGCAGCCAGGTTATGGAGACAAGGGTCTTTTAAATTAGCTTCATTTCCCCAAACATTTAAAACTCAGCATGCTGAGGGGAAAAAGTGCTAGTGTAAATCAGGAAGGATGGAAGTGATGTGAGTGGAATTTAGTGTTTCAGAATACAGAAGTTTGCACTTACAGCAGGATGAAGCATGTTTAGCGTGGAAGACAATTAATATATTATACAGATGTGTTTTTCTAATATGTTGATCTCTGTGCTTTATTTGTATGAATTAATTTGTTTCAGGTTAACATTTTCCCCCATTTAAACAACCATTTAAATCAAACTCTAGATCCAAACTGTAAGTAACTACAGAAATCCCTTTCTGTTGGCTAATACCCTCTGTGTGGAACATCGCCAAACATCTCCAGAAGTCCATATAAACTGCACACATAAACAAAAATGTCCTGAGATAGTGGACGGAATGCTATTAGAAAGCATCTTAAGTCAAAACAGAAAATACCAGAAATGTTCATCTGGTCGGGAAGCATCTGTGGAAAGAGAAACAAAGTTAACTCCGCATATCCAAGGCGGTGATGATGAAGGGTCTGGAACTGCAAATGTTAATTCTGTTTCTCTTCTCACTGAGTGTTTTCAGAATTTAATGTGTTTTTATTTCAGACCTTTGACATCCACAGGTGTTTTTTTTCCCCAAAGCACCTGAAATTTAAGACACCACAGCAACTTAAATTTTGGATGAAGAGTAACGGTGATAAAGTTGTAGCTGTATGAAGACTGTCAACATTCAAGTTTACATGTTTGATTCTTGGCAGTCTGAAAACTTGAGCCCGCTACATGCTGAAGAAACATTTTATCCAATCTTTCCAACCCACACATCAGCAGTGCTCAACTGTACCTCATTTTCCAGGGACACTTTTGATAATTTGGTGGAAAAGCTTTGGTGTTTTTTTATTACAGATTGTGGAAGATGCTTACAATTTAGTACAGACCCATCTGACTGATGGTTTGCAATCCCTGCGTGACGAATGCAAAAAAACCAGCAAGGAACTGGAGGGGGTAATTCGCTCAGATATGGATCAGATCATTGCTTCAAAGGAATTCACAGCCGGAAAACTTAAAGGTGAATATAGAGAAACAAACCCACACACTGTCCACATGACACTCAACCTATCACTGTAGGTAATGTAATCTTCCCAGCATGCCCACTCTAATGAAGGAAGCTGATAATAAAATGCAAAGCTGAACAAAAAAGTGAAATTTCTCCCTGACTAAAGCAGAATTCAGAAATATTAATCAAACCTTGAAAGCGGATGTTTTATTTGTGACCTATTACGTTGATAGTTAATTAATTCAGCACTGATTGCATTTGGAGCAACCTTTAGCTAAATCCTTTGATAAATCTGAAAGTGAACACCTGTTTTATACTCACCTTAATGACGATTCGCACCAAATATCAACCTGTCTAGAAGGTCTCATTCCATTCTGTTATCAATTTAATTTCTTTAAAAAAAAGGAGGAATAGTTTGGGAATATAAGGACAGCAATAAACCATACAGCTCTCGAGCCTATTCGATAATGTTTACTTTAGCAATCTAGTGACAGTCTTCCCTGTGGCCATTGTTATTATTCTATATTTGTTTAACAGAGGTTTATATCACTTAGTTAGATAGTTTGGCACACTCTGCCCAGAGATGGAAGAATCTGTCTTAACAAACTCCAGATTTTTATGTTGGTTTTCTTACCATTCTGGAGACAAAGCCAGTTAGATAAAGGTAGGGTTAGATTCTGTTTTTGATGGACTGTAGAGGCAGATACGTTAGGGGCATTTAAAAAACTCTCAGATAGGCACATGGACGATAGCTCAATGGAGGGCTATGTAGGAGGGAAGGGTTAAATTGATCCCAGAGTATGTTATTAGTCTTGCTCAACATCGCGGGCCGAAAGACCTGTACTGTGCTGTAATGTTCTGTGTTCTATGTAGTGGAGAAGGACAGGTCACAGGACTCGAGCTCACCTGTTGGCAATGGCCATCTTTAATGAAGTAAGAAATGCAGGGCTGAGAATGAACTCAATTGAATCTCCATGGGGTTTATCAAGTTCTTTTATCCAGCCTTTAATACCCTCAAGAAAATGACAAAAAATATCTACAGCCTATTTAGCAAGGACACATGGTCTACATGGACTTTAGCAAAGCATTTGACAGGGTCCCTCATAAGCAACTCATCCAGAAAGTCATGAGGCATGGGATAAGTGGAACCTTGGCTGTTTGGATAAAAAATTGGCTTAAAGGAAGAAAGCAGAGGGTAGTTGTGGAAGGAAAGTATTCTGCCTGGAGGTCAGTGACTAGTGGAGTGCCGCAGGGATCTGTCCTGGGACCCCTGCTATTTGTGATTTTTATAAATGACCTGGATGTAGAGGAGTAAGTTTTGTGGATGACACGAAGATTGGAGGAGTTGTGGATGGAGCTGTAGGTGGTCAGAGGTAACAAGAGGACATAGACAGGCTGCAGAGTTGGGCAGAAAAATGGCAGATGGAGGTCAATCCGGTTAAGTGTGAGGTGATGCATTTTGGAAGGACAAACCAGAAGACTGAGTACAGGATTAATGGTCGGTTACTTAAGAGTGTAGAGGAACAGTGTGGATGAACAAAGGGACCTTGGAGTTCAAATCCATACATCCCTCAAGGTCGCTGCCCAGGTTGATAGGGTAGTTAAGAAGGCCTATGGGATGCTAGGCTTCATAAACAGGGGGATTGAGTTCAAGAGTAGAGAGGTCATATTGCAACTCTACAAATCTCTGGTGAGACCACACTTAGAGTATTGTGTTCAATTCTGGTCACCTCATTATAGGAAGGATGTGGAAGCTATGAAGAGGGTGCAGAAAGATTTACAAGATGTTGCCTGGTTTGGAGAACAAGTCATATGAAGCAAGGTTAGCAGAGCTGGGACTTTTCTCTTTGGAGCATAGAAGAATGAGAGGGGACTTGATAGAGGTCTACAAGATTATGAGAGGCATAGATAGGGTGGATAGTCAGTACCTGTTTCCCAGGGCACAAATAGCAAGCACCAGAGGGCATATGTACAAAATTAAGGGAGGGAAGTTTAGGGGAGACATCAGGGGTAAGTTTTTTACACAGAGGGTTGTGAGTGCCTGGAATGACTTGCCAGGGATAGTGGTGGAGGCTAAAACATTAGGGGTATTTAAGAGCCTCTTGGACAGGCACATGGATGAAAGAAAAATGGAGGATTATGGGGTAGTGTGGGTTTAGTACTTTTTTTAAGGATTATATGGGTCAGAACAACATGGAGGGCTGAAGGGTCTGTACTGTGCTGTAGTGTTCTATGGTTCTATGGACACTCCCATGTTGCTGAAATGTCACTATTTTCAGTCAGATATGATTCCAAGTCAGGGTGTAGTGGGGTAGTGGGGGTGCTGCACGTTTGCTACTGTTCCCAAAGGCCAATAGTCCATGTACCCCAGGCAGTGGAGATTGTGGGATGGGGCAGGGTGTAGTTGAAAATAATCTTAAACAGGAGTATTGTTGATGCTATTTGCTGCAGCTGCAGTTAGCCAGTGATCTAGAGAGTTCTGGTCGCAGATTGGGTGCTGTGCTAATCAGGGAAGTGGCTTTGTCCTGGATAGCTATCTATAGCTATCGATTGCTGCACCTGTACTCATCTAGTCAAGTGGAGATTACTCCATTACCCTTCTTTTAGGTGTTGCAGCTGCTGTCCAAAGCTGTATTTTCCCTGTCAGTTTTCATGTTACCACTGTTTAATGCTGAGTATCCTAGAACTAACCCAGTGTACTTTCTCCTGAAAACCTCGATATTAGTTGCCTCTGTTCATCCTCAAATGTAGCTCCACTTGCAGGTTTCTACACTTACCTTCATCTTGGAACTGATCCCTTGTCTGTATCAAAATGCTGTAGAACATTTATTCATATTAAAAAATACTTCTTATCCTTAAATGCTATATCTAAGTTTTGTTTTGTGATTGTCTCAGGTAAACTTTCATTACAACACTCTGAGCAACAGAAACCAAATTTTATGTCTCTTGTCCACAACAACAGAGCTTACTGTTTGCTTGACTACTTGGCAATTTCAGAAATAGTGAACAGTTACAATTGATGGTTTTTAAGATAATTGTCCTTTGCGTATTTACTGTGACAGAGAATGATGTTCCAGCACATTCAGCTTCGATTAGTCAGTCACCGGCCTGCAGTCACAGTTGTCCAACTCAGAGGAGCTGCGGAGCGGGGACAAAATGATTGTGCAGAGACAGAGACGATCCAAGAATGAGTAACTTCTCTTTATTTCCCATCAACAGATCAGACCCATGAGTAAAGTTCGGGGAAATAAAATAAGTTGGGATTGATGCAGGGCTTGGGAAAAAATAGAAACAGTAAATTTATATTTCTATTAATACAGGTCCATAGGAAATATCTATAAGCATTAAAATGATGTAATAGTGTTAATTCATATTATCTAACTGTGAGTTCATCCTTGGAAGAGTCTTGGAGAAAAAAGTTATTGTACAAGCAAGCACTTATGAAGAACTGCTTTATCAATCAAATGTTTCAAGTAACAGAATCAGGTTTATTATCACCAGCACGTGATGTGAAATTTGTTAACTTAGCAGCAGCAGTTCAATACAATACATAATCTAGCAGAGAGAGAGAAAAAAATAATAATAAATAAAATAAAACATTATAAATAATCAAGAAAATCGATTATGCATATTGAATAGTTAATTTAAAATGTGCAAAAACAAATACTGTATATTAACATAAGTGAGGTAGTGTCCAAAGCTTCAAAGTCCATTTAGGAATCGGATGGCAGAGGGGAAGAAGCTGTTCCTGAATCGCTGAGTGTGTGCCTTCAGGCTTCTGTACCTCCTACCTGATGGTAACAGTGAGAAAAGGGCATGCCCTGGGTGCTGGAGAAAGTGAACGCTGTGTGTCTTGAGAAAGGGTTAAAAATCCCAGAGAAAAAATATTTACAAATGGACAAAACGATGAGGTGCAGAGTTACTGAATTGGAGGGACTCTTTGTTTCAGCGACGGTGACGGAAACGGCTGAGCAGTGCTGTGTTGAGAACATCCGACCCTACCTGGCTTCTGTCCTGGAGGAGCTGATGGGGCTGGTCAGTTCAGGATTCAGCGAAGTCCGCGCCCTCTTCGAAGCCGAGGTCAATGAGTTGAGCCCAAAGTATCAGAATGCTGAGGACGAAGACAAACTGAAGGAGGTAAACTTTTCCATTTGAATCTCACCCACTTCCTCCATGCCCGAGGTTTCCTTAGTTTACTTGCACCTCCTGCATTACCATTCTCACTGCCCCACTTCCCACAGACACCTTTTGAAGTTGCTCTATACTGTTACTAGTTTCATTTATTCCGTTGTATGTAAAGGAAAGACACTGAACTGTGTCTGGCTGGTTCACATGCCAGGCAGCCTTGTCGCACAGGCTCACTATCCTGCATCCCCACCACTGAAGAACAGAGAGACAGGGAAAGCTAGGAACAATGGACTGTTTCGCTTGATCTCACTAGTGGCGACATTGCAGGAATCTATTGTTCTGCAAGGACAATTGATCATAGGATTAGAGTTAGTCAACTTGGATTCATGAAAATGAAATCCTGTTTGACACATCTGTTGGCACTTATCAAAACTGTAATGAGTAGAGTATATCTGACTCTGCAGCCTATACAGGGCCATTCACAACATTGTAGATAATGTGCTAGCTTGGACTGTGAGTTATAGACAAAAACTGAAAGTGAGAATAAACATGTCACTCTGTGTTTGGTTACTAATTAATGGGGTCCTGCAATGTTCAGTGCTGCCCCTATCCTTTGTAGAGTTTAGAAGAAAGAGCAATAATTTCATTGAAATATACAAATTTCTTACAGCACTTGATGAGTAGTTGGAGGAATGGTGTTTCCTTCGGCTAGGGTTCCAGAATCAGTGGGTCATTGTCTGAAAATAAAGGATTGGCCAGCTAGGACTAAGAGAAGAATTTTTTTCATCCAAAGGGTAGTAGGTGTTTGGAATTCTGTATACATTCCATTGAAAATCTTAACCAGCAGATATCACTTAGTCTTGTCCACAATTTCAGCTTTCCACTACCCTGAGTTTTGAAAAAGTGCTTCTTGATTTTACACTGGACCTTAATTTTGCAACAGTCCTTTTGCTATAGGTTCAATTAGTGAGTATTTTCATGGCACTTGGCCAAGTGGCTAAGGCATTCATCTAGTTATCTGAAATTGCTAGTTCGACCCTTGGCTGAGACTTGAGTATGTGTCCTTGAGCAAGGCACTTAACCACACATTGCTCTGTGACAACACCAGTGCCAAGCTGCATGGGTCCTAGTGCCCTTCCCTTGTACAACATTGGTGGTGTGGAGAGGGGAGACTTGCAGCTTGGGCAACTGCTGATCTTCCATATAAAAAACCCCTGTCCAGGCCTGCGCCCCGGAAACTTACCAAGGTGCAAATCCATGGTCTATCGAGACTAACGGAGGCCTACGTTTTCAGGGCTGTTCTGGGGTTGTTGTAGGAGTCACTGAGATAGAAAATCAGACATAACTTTGATTAACAGTTGAACTGCCTAAGAGGCCCAGGTGGCCCATTCCTACCCCTGCTCCTAATGTTTACCTTCTGTTTCCCTAACCTGCCATTTTGATATTCAGATTCTCAACTTGTTGGGAACATTCTACAATGGGCAATGGTCACAGTAAAGTATAAAACTACTTAAGCTCTTTTGAACCTAATAGTTATTCAGAATCAGTCCAGTCAATCAGGACTGAGATAATTTACCAGAGATTAGGCTCTGGACTTCTCTATCCAAGGGGTTGTATGTGGAGGCTTAGTAATGGGATAATCAAGAAAGGGATCAATATATTTCAGATATTTCAAAGGACTGGGGTTTGGACACTAAAGCAGTGTTAAAGTAAACAATCAGTCATGATCTTACCGAGTGCAGTGCACGTATGAGGGGCTGACTGGTCACCCCTTGCTTATCTGTCATTTGTTCTAAAGCTTTCTGATTATCATCAAGAGCCTCAATCTTTTTACGGTGCTTCCTGTTCAGTTACTGGTTGACTGTCTTCCTTTTCCTCAGGACCTAGCCCAGCTAATGAAACTTCCTTTCAATGCTGTGAAGATGCAGCCTTGCTATAATAAAGTCAGCCCTCTTCAGGACCAGCTGCAGGAGCTGAAGAACCGCTTCAAGTTCACCAATACGCTGTGGCTTGTTCAAACCACTCAAAACTTCATGCAAGAGGTTTGTAACAAAAAGGTTTATAACCTTTGAACACGATCAGGTTACCAAAGGGTTTCTTTCATAATCTACTTCAGTTGTATGAAAATGTCAATAATTATTCTCTGTAACCCAAACAGAAAAGAAGTCTTTTAAAATTGATTCTGATATGTCATAATACTGGGGGCTGTTCAGATATCTACATGCTGTGGAACATGACACGTTTGCCAATGGTATTTCATGCATCAGCAGAATCATAGTCTATGATTTCCTTTTATAATAAAAGGCATCAAAGTCTCTATTGTAGCATTCCTATTACTGCCCCCATAACTTCAGTGAAGACAGCATCATTGAAAAGAACTTTTTGGGAGACTTTTGCAATCAGAGTGAGAGAGAGATAGCAAGGCAAAGTTAATTTGATTTGAAAGAAGAACTTCCATTGACAGTCAGCAACCTGGAATAAATAGAACAGATGAAAGTACAAGTTACACATATATGAGTGGAGAGGATTTTGAAGAATATTGAGAATCTTGAGTTTGCTTTACAGGGGCCTGGGGAGTGGGGAAGGAACGGAAATAATGGGTCCCTTTGAAGGAGAGTAATCAGGTTGCAGGATTTTGCATTGTCCTGATTTATAAATGGAAGGTCAATTTGGAGGGGATAAGAGAAAGACAGAGTATCAGCAACAGAGGGTAAGAAGACCATGAACCAATATTGTTTCGAATGTGGCTTTGACGATTTAGAGCAGAAGGTTTAGCCTGGTGGAATGAAATTACAAAACTGGTTACCCTTATTCAGCCAGGGTGAGTAGACATGGAAGTGGTTCACATTTGCGTAGACACCTAGGTATTAGCAGGAGAATAAAGAATAACTTTCATATTGCCATTCTTCAGTTTACACAATGCCACGTCTCTTGCTTGCACCTAAAAGTTTAATAGATAAGATAGAGGTAGGAAAGTTGTTTCCATTGGCAGGTGAGACTAGAACTAGGGGACATTGCCTCAAGGTTCAGGGGAGAAGATTTAGGACAGAGATGAGGACAAACTGTTTTTCCCAGAGTGGAATACTCTGCCCAGGGAAGCAGTTGAGGTTTTTTCAATAAATATATTTAAGATACAGTTAGATAGGTTTTTACATAGTAAGGGAATTAAGGATTATGGGGAAAAGGCAGGTAGATACAGACAGATCAGCAATGATCTTATTGAATGGCGGGTCAGGCTTGATGGGCCGGATGGCTTACTCCTGCTCCTATTTCTTATGTTCTTATGTTATGTATTAATGTTCTAATGCCCTTCCCTTGGACAACATCGGTGGTGTGGAGAGGGGAGACTTGCAGCTTGGGCAACTGCCTGCCTTCCATAAAAACAAACCTTGCCCGGGTTGGTGCCCTGGAAACTTTCCAAGGTGCAATTCCATGGTCTATCGAGACTAACGGAGGCCTACAATGTTATGTACTATATTATATGTTTCTAATATCTGTGGTAGTTATAAAATGAGCAGCTAACTTTGATTCCCATTTAATTTTTCCTTGATTTGAATATTTTCCTCAGCTGATGGACAATGCAGTCTACACTTTTGAAAAACTGTTGAATGATTCACTGGCGAGCAAGACGTCAAAAACCGTAACCTCCATTGAAAAGGTTAAGCAGCGAGTCTTAAAGGTAATTGAGTTGTAAAGAGGCAAATTCTGTAATTGTAATAATATTAGAGATGGTTTAAAATGGATTCCAATTGCTGTGTAGTACTTTGAAATTTGATTGAACGTAATTATATTAAAATATAAGTTAATCAAGTAAACTACTGAGCACCGAGATTATGTTTTTGATCTGTGGGATGCCACAAGTGCATAAATTTTCTGCAGCATTGATCCTTGCTGAGGAGACCATTGTGTCTCTGGCCTGCAGATGGCAGCAGACTAGAAGGAATGACACGCTCTTGTCCAGATGGAAACATGGGGCTGTAGAAATTCAAGGAAAATAAAAAACACAAAATGCTGGCAGAACTCAGCTGGCCAGAGAGCATCTATGGGAGGAGTTAAACCGACGTTTCGGGCTGAAACCCTTCATCAGGAGTGAAGTAACATGGGATGGTTGAGGGGGATAAGAAGTGGGGGGAGGGATAAAGTAGAGAGCTGGGAAGTGATAGGCTGGAGGGAAATGGGCTTGACTTCTTAGGTCAGGGAGCACCTGTAGAAGAGAAACACTGTCAATATTTTGGGCCAGAATGGTGAAGGCTCACCTGTGGAGCTAATCTGTCGAGAGGATGTATAATGGAGCAAGGGAAGATGGGAGATGAAACTGCAGAAAATAGAGGTTGCTGAAAATCAACATTTTTCTGCTTATCAGTTACTCAGGAAATAAACTTGCCCATGGAAGAAATAAAGTTTTGAATCACTAGATGTATGACAGAATTCAAAATATTAGCTTAGGTAAATTAAATTGGCTTATAATTGTCACATGTACCAAGAGTACAGTAGAAACCTTGTCTGGCATCAGTTCATACTGATCAATTTATTACAACAGCGCATAGAGGTAGTTAGTAAAAGGTAAACAATAACAGAGTGCAGAATAAAGTGGTACAGTTACAAAGAAACTACAGTTCAGGTAGACAGCAAGGTGCAAGGTCACAACCAGTGGTTTGTGAGTCAATGAATCCATTTTATCAATACCAGGGAGTCATTCAATGGTCTTGTTACAGTGGGTTAGAAGCTGTCCTTGCGCCTGGTAGTAACGTGCCTTCAGGCTTTTCGTATTGTCTCCCTGATTGGGGGGGTGGGGGAGTGATGAGAGAATGACATGGATGGAGGGACCTTTGATTACACTGGCTGTTTTAATCGAGGCAGTGGGACGTGTAGACAGAGTCCGTGAAGGGGATGTTGGTTCCCATGATGTGCTGAGCTATATTTGCAACTTTCTGCAGGTGTTTAAAAATTGATGCATTTTGGGGTCAGTGGGACTTGGTAGTAAAATTAAGGTCCAGTCTAAAATCAAGAAGTACTTTTTCAAAACACAGGGTAATGGAAACCTGGGATTGTGGAAACAGGTTTGTTGGGTCAGATTTTCAATGGAATGTATAATTGGAATGGGCTTAAGGTACTGAATAGTCTATTCCTGTTCAAGTGTTCCTGTGTTAATCATTTGCAGAGTAATCTGTGAGATTAGAGAATGGAAATGGTGACGATGTCATCTTGCACAAATTTTCCTGAAATGCAGATTTGTAAGATCATAAATGCACATCAGGTACCCAAAATTGGAGTGAGTCAATTAGAGGTTAATTTGCAACACTAAAGGCTTTTACGTTAGTTTTGAGATTTCTTGTTAGTTTCATTTACAACTGGTGGCATTTAGACATCCATGGGGCCAGTTCTAAGTTATTAATCCTCTTGTTCCCTGAACCATTTTAACTACGGCCATAATTTTCTGGATGGGGATCCTAATGCCTGGGCGATTCACCAAGGGAAACCCCATGGAGAGATGCAAGGTAGCACACAAGACATTTTATTTATTTATTTATCTATTTGTTGAGATACAGGGTGGACTAGGCCCTGCCAGCTCTTCGAGCCAGCCACCCAGCAATCTCCCAATTTCATCCAAGCCGAATCACAATTTACAATGACCAATTAACCTACCAATTGGTACGTTTTTGGACTGTGGGAGGAAACCAGAGCACCCTGAGGAAACCCATGCAGTTATGGGAGAATGCACAAATTCCTTACAGGCGGCGATAGATTGCTGGTACTATGAAGCGTTGTGGTAACCACTATGCCACTTCTGCCTTCCATCTTCATTTCCTCACACAGATCTTTAACTTCTTAAAAGAATGCTTATAATTGTGCTTGATTTCATTTAGAATGGGTTATCTTTAATATAGAATGAAAGTTTAGGTGTTAATGTTTAAAACGAGTATTATTAAGTCGGTTTGTAATTCTGCTTTGTGTGTGCCATATTTTGAGGTCAAATAAAGATTTCAAATATTCTCTCTGCCAGCAATACGACCATGACAGCAGCACGGTCAGGAAGAAGTTGTTCCAGGAGGCCTTGGTGCAGATTACATTGCCAACGCTGCAGAAAACATTGGCACCAAATTATAAGCGTGTAAGTGACCCAGGAAAATGAAATGATTGCATTACATTTGAGTAATAAATAAACAATTGAGTATTATGATATGAAGCGGGTAATTTTCCCACACTCCAATCTTACAACATTGTTTCATTTGAGACATGGAAGCTCACATCCACATTCTAGACCTCAATTTCTTGGAATGGAAAATCCCATCTAGTAAGCTTTTATACTGGTATAAGAATCACATTGGATAAATTGGATTACAGAAAGTGGTTTTCTAAACTGTTACTTATAAAATCTTTGCAAAGAAGGCCTTTTGAGGTACTACTGTACTAACACTTGAACTTTTACCTCATGAATTAAGCCCTGCATGAAAAACGGAGTGCAGAATTTCAGCCAGTCGTGTTAAGCTGGATCTTAGTCTTAAAGTTCAAAGTAAATTTATTATCGAAGTATATATGTGTCACCATAATACCCATGATTCATTTTCGCAGGTATTCACAGTAAATACAAAGAAACATGAAAGAGTCAATGAAAATCTACAAAGATGGACAAACAATGTGAAAGGACAACAAGTTGTGAAAATACAATAAGAAAAACAAAATAATAAGAACAGATAAATAAGCAAATAATATTGAGAATGAATTGTAGGGTCCTTGAAAGTGAATCCATAGGTTGTGGTATTCAGCCTAGGGTTGGGGTGAGTGAAGTTATCCCCTCTGGTTCAAGAGCTTGATGGTTGAGGGTTAGTGGGAACCTAAGGCTCCTGAACCTCCTTTCTGCAGTAGGAGGAGAGCATGGCCTGGAAGGGGGGGTCCTTGATGATGGATGCTGCTTTCCTGTGACAGGGCTCAGTGCAGTGTGCTCAATGGTAGGGAGGGCTTTACCTGTGATGGACATGGCTGTATCCACTACTTTCTGTAGGCTTTTATTCTTATTTATTCTGATCGTAAACCACCCAGAGCTGTTAGTTCTTATACTTGGATGCAGTGAGTCCCCGGCAAATTAACTAAAGATGTGTAGTGAAGTCCAGTAACAGGCTGGCTCTGTATTGATAACTTGTGAGGCCTTTACCACCACACTCTGTGGTACACAGATTGAAAGTCTGTAAAAGATTTTGGTATTAACGAATACTCAAAGTCACAGAAACAATACAAAAGTAAAAATGTTAAAATCAGGAATGTTAAAAAATGTAAACACTAAATGTTTAGCTCACTTAAAAATAGAAATGTTTAAATTCATTGGGTTCATTTATATTAAAAGTAAATCCCTTTCTAGATGTCTATCTTTCTGCACTATTTTCCTTCCTAATCAAGCAGGCAGATTGATCTACTTACCAAGAGCAGGCTATGCATGGAGTTTTCCGAGTGTAAATTCTGGGAAATCTAATTGTACCCTGCTGGCTCTTTGGAGACCATGAGGAAATACAGGATCCCAGCAGATGCTGGAATCAGGAGCAACAGATAAACTGCTGGAGGAACTCAGCAAATCAAGCAGCTTCCATGGAGACAAAGAGTGGTAGACATTTCAGGTGGAGTCTGGGATTGTAGAGGGAAAAAAGCCAGTGTAAAGAAGTGAAATGGAGGGATTATTCAATAAAATTCTCATCTTTGTTCATGTTCACCACTGTTAAGCTATGAAGTAGAAGCCCAAGTACTAGCACTTCATCAGGAAGGAAAATATAATCAGAGAGAAGGAAATGTGCAAGTAGACAGTTTATGGGGATGAAGAAAATTTAGCGTGGTGGCTAGCACAACACTTTACAGGTGACCTGGGTTCAATTCGGTGCAGACTCGAGGGGCCGAATGGTCTACTTCTGCACCTATTGTCTATTGTCTAATTCCCGCCACTGCCTGTAAGGAATTTGTAATTCTCCCCGTGACCGCGTGGGTTTCATCCAGGTGTTCCAGATTCCTCACGCAGTCCGGTTGGCTGGTTAATTGGTCATTTATAAATTGTCCTGTGATTAGTCTCCCAATAAATTGGGGGATTGGTGGGGGGCATGGCACAAAGGGCCAGAAGAGCCTATTCCACACTGTATCTCAATAAGTAAATGAACTGATGCCAGACATTATCGCTACATCTTCAGAAGACATTAAAATTACACCAGAGTTAACAAACTTAAGTTGGTTCTCTGTAATTTCTTTTACCGTCAGTAATTAAAATGTGAATTTTCTTAAATAGTATTGTAAACCAATTAATCAGGCATGATTGAAAACTATGGTACAAAGTAATAGATATCACTTCTTAATATGTAATATACTCCCTCCATCGTTTAAAATAAATAGGTTAAAAACTTGAAGTACATGGCTTGAGGATTCCTACCCATTAGTATCTGGTATATTTATTTTTAAAATATCTTGGATTTTCAGGAGTTAAGAAGTGGTTGTATCGATAAGTTTCATTTTCTTTTAGAATATTGAAATAATAAAATGACATTAACTGGAAGGAGAAAAATGGAATGAGGTTATGTTTTGAACTTTCCTCCATTCCTTGCTCAAGTAGAAGAAATTAGGAGGTTTTCAGCATATTGGTCAACGTTGTGCTTGTGGAATAAGTTTGAAGCCTCGGTGGGAGGCTTAAAGTGGACTTTTTAACAGAGAGCTGAACATATGCTTTTTTTTCTTCATGAACAGGAGCTCCAGAAATTTGAGCAATACATCTTTGCAGATTATACAAAACTGGTGCAAGTGGAGAATATCTATGAAGAAATTTTACTTGACACCATTATCAAGGAGGTGATCAAAGGTAAAGAACGCTTGCATATGTGTTGATCCTAGAAAATGACCCAGTCTTCAGATTAGCTGATAAATTTTAAACAATTAACAGTTAAAGTCAGTCTTGAAAACAATTACAATAAAACCCCTGCCCTTTTGTAAATTTACCTGTAGATATATTCAACAATTTTTCACTTTCGTTAAAGAGAGAAAAAACATTGTGGCAAGTGTTCTTCTCACCTGCTGAAAACAGGTAAAGGTAGGTAGGGAGGCGATGGTTTGATGCTGTGAATTGGCTGCTAGGTATCTAGTAAACAGCTCAAGCATCATGCCAAATTTCTCATTGAGGTTTCTCACTAATTTCCTTCCTCAGCCTTTGTATTCAGCGACACCTCCAGAATAATTTCCATTGTCCATTTCAACTCTACCTGCTCTGTCTTCATGGAGCTGTGTGCATTGCTTCCCCTACCTCAGCTCTTCCTCTACAATACTTCTCCAGCTGTACTCTCAGCCACCGTTGACTTCGCCATTGCAAATGGCCTCACAGCTCACATTTTGTTTATCACAAATAATGCCATTGTGATATTGCAGCAACAAGTATCCCCATTTCTCCACTTCTCTGCTTCCATTGAAACCTTTACCTCGTTTCACTTTAGTCCTTCGGCCTGGAAGAGCCGTCATCTGTGTTCCATAGGGTCTGAGGAATGTAGATTTCCACTCATGGTGGACCACTAGATAACATGGTGGTTCGGTTACAGGACAAGCAATCTTGGAGCTTGGACAATGAACCAAGCTCAAATCCACTATCGCAGTTAAGGAATATAAATTCAGTCCATGAGGTAAATCTAAACGGAAAGGATACATCAGCAATAGTAATCGTGAAACTATCTGCGCTCCTCTGTTTCATTAAAGGCTTTTAGTGAACAGAATCTGCTGCACTCACTCAGCCTGACCCATGATACAGAAGACACACTTTAATATGGATGACCTGTTACTAACCTCTGAAATGACCCAGGGAAGTATTTAAGAATAAAATTGAATGGCCTATACTGAATGTACCTTAGACCTAGGCACCAAATACAGACAAAATTAATGTCAACCCAGCAGAGCACTCCCCACTAACATTTGGGGATGTGCTAGACTGTAGAGAACTGCCCCAAAGGATAATCAAGCTACAGCCTCAGATGCACAGAATCATACACTATAGTTCAGTGGGTTTCAGACGTTTCCATCATGATCCCTGGATAGGTCCCATCTCACCAGCAGGGGTAGCACTCTCTGGAGCTGGAGATTGCAGGAAAGAATGGTATGTCGTGGAAGTGCGAAGGAGAGGCAAGCGGGTGAGGTGGAAATGTCATTCTGATTCCCAGTCACTGTCCTCAGTCAGCAAATGAGTCCGTTCTCTTTCATAACAAACATTGTTTGGAAGAAGCATTAGGATCAGTTCCCACCATCTCACGTGACACTCTCTTGAAACTAAATTGCCAGTCTTTCGTCATTGCTGAAACTCCAGAAACTCACAACCTAATAACATCGTGGGAGTATCTTAACAGAGACTGCTCATCACCACCTATCAGTGGTAGTTAGAAGAGAAAATTTTTAAAAACGTCCTCATCAGAAACACCCTGAAAATGAATCATTAAATTAAGAAAGGGCATAGAACATTCTTGGTGGGGACTCTCAATATCCAATATGTGATAGTGAACACTGAATCAGAATCAGGATTAAAATCACTGGCATATATCATGAAATATGTAGTTTTGCAGCAGCAGTATATTGCAATATATAACAAAGAAACTATAAACTACAATAAGATATATATATATATATATATAATTAAGAGAATAGTGCAAAAAGAACAAAAAAAGAAAAAAATAGTGAGGTAATCTGGTGGTGACAGGGAAGGAGCTGTTGCTAAAACGTTGACTGTGTGTCTTCAAGTTCTTGTACCTCCTCAATAGTAGCAGTAAGAAGAGGGTATGTCCTCTGTAATGGGGGTGATTGATTATGGATACTGCCTTTTTGGTGCGTCGCCTTTCGAAGATGTCCTCAGTGCTGGGAATGCTAGTGCTCGCGATGGAGTTGGCTGCGCTTGCAACTTTCCGCAGCTTTTTCTGATCCTGTGCAGTGGCCCCTCCATGCCAGATGATGATGCAACCAGTTAGAATGTTCTCCACAGCACATCTGTAGAAATTTGTGGGAGTCTTTGGTGACATACCAAGTTTCCTCAAACCCCTAATGAAATACAACCCCGATCGTGCCTTCTTAGTAATTGCATCAATATGTTGGGCCCAGGAGAGATCTTCAGAGATGTTGACACCCAGGAAGTTATATCTGGTCACACTTTCCACTTCTGATCCCTCGATGAGGACTGGTATGTGTTCCCTTGACTTCTCCTTCCTGAAGTCCACAATCAAATCTGTGGCCTTACTGACATTGAGTGGAAGGCTGTTGTTTCAGCATGACTCAACTAGTTGATCTATCTCTCTCCTAATGCCTCCCTCATCACCATCTGAAATTCTGCCGTCTATAGTTGTGTCATTGGCAAATTTGTCAATGGTATTTGAGTTGTGCCTAGCTACAGAGACGTGTGCATAGGGAGAATAGAGCAGTGGGCTAAGCATGTATCCTTGAGGTGTGCCAATGTTGATTATCAACGAGGAGCTGTTACTCTCGATCTGCACTGACTGTGGTCTCCTGCTGAGGAAGTCAAGGATCCAGTTGCAGACAGAGTTTCAGAGACCCAGGCTTTGGAGTTTACTGTTTAGTACTGAGCGTATGATTGTGTCAAACGCTGAGTTGTAGTCAATAAACAGCAGCCTGATGTAGGTATTGCTATTGCCCAGGTGATTCAAGGCCCAGTGGAGAGCTGGTGAGATTGCATCCACTGTAGATCTACTGTGGTGATAGGCAAATTGCAGCAGGTGCAGGTCCTTGCTTCAACTGGAGTTGATTCTGATCATGACCAACCTCTCACAGCTCATCACAGTGGCTGTGAGTGCAACTGGGCAATAGTCATTGAGGCAGCTCACTCTGCTCTTCTTGGGCCCTGGTATGATTGTCACCCCTTGGAAGAAGGTGGGAACGTCTGCCTGCAGCAGTGAGAGATTGGTGTTCTTGAACACTCCCGACTGATGGTTGGCACAGGTCTTCAGTTCTCTATCAGGTGCACCATCAGGACCTGATGCCTTATAAGGGTTTACCCTCATGAAAGATGTTCTGATGTCAGCCTCTGAGACAGATATCACAAGGTCACCAGATGCTGCAGGGATTCGCACAGGTGTCATTTTATTCTCCCTTTAAAAGCGTATGTAAAAGACTTTTAGCTCATCTGGAAGTGAAGCATCACAGCCAATTCATGATGTTAGGGTTTGCCTTGTAGGATCCTTGTGGATATGGTCTCATCTTCAGAAAGGTTCAAGCAGCTCAAAGCTAGGTGTCCATGAGGAACTATTGCTGTCAACAAAATGGCTGTATTCCGTCACAATCTGGAACCTCCCATCACAATAATGGCTAATAATTCTTCATTTTCAACTTTCCATGGCCTAATGTTCTTCCCTCCTTATCTCTGTAATCTCTGGTTCTCCAGGTCTTTGAGATCTCTACATCCTCCAATTCTCACACTACGAATTAATGAATGTATTTACTCTAGTCATACAGGGCTATTAAATTCCCTCTTTACCTCTCTATTTCTCTTCTCTCTTTATGGCATAATCTGTTTCTTCAACCAAGCTTTTGGTTATCTGCCCTGATATCTCTAACTGAACCTCAGTGTCAAATTTTGATCAATGATGCTTCTATTAAACAACTTTGGAATGCTCTCCTATACTAAAGGCATAAGTTTTTTTTTGTTTTTAGTTGCCACATTGAAAGTAAAGATCCTGGCTGAAGGTGCAGGTGAAGGGCACAAAATATCATTAACTTTCCAAACTCCTTGTCCTTTCCAAAATCCCTGGTCAGGTCATTGCCTTCCAAACCTGCCCACCTTTACAGCAATATTGTATCTGAATCTCTCCATTCAGGATTACCTTCTCCCTACACTGAAGTAGACATAACTCAAGTCACAAATCGCATCCTTTGTGACTCTGATGCTGGTGCTCATCAAGCTTTTTGTATACTTGGCCACACTAATTCCCCATTCACCAACTCCAGTCACAATCTCTGATGTCCCCTAAATTAGCCTTTCCCTTCATTCCCGTCTGACTGATCTGATTATAACAAAGGCTCCTTTATCCATTTCCATATCTTTGGTTTTGAAAATCTGCAATCGTGACCACTGAATTGTTCTGTGGAGATGGTCCTATCTTCAGACAAAATTAGAAGCTCAAAACTAGGTAGCTATGTGGTATTGTGGCTGTCAGCTTGCCACGGTGTCCTCTCCATCATCAGTTATACTTCGGTGACGCCATCTGAAGCCATGTGGTCAGCTTCCACGTGTATGGTGCTGACAACCAGCTCAGCCTCTCCATTAGCTCTTATTCTGATCCTGTTTATTGGACAGGTTTTCTCCAGTCAGACACCAGCACTTTCTTTGGCTCATACACTCAGTCCTTTGCCCCTGTCTGGCCTTTGTCTCAGACCATAACAGATAATGCGTAATTCTGGCATCCTGTAGACCACAAACAGCTTATGAACCCTGATAAAGTGGCCACATACTTCCAACCCTACAACATCGCCCTTTCTCCCTGCTCACCTCAGCTTGCTTGTCTTTGAAACTTATGCCTTTGTCAATTCAGAATTGACAACTGTAATGCATGCCTGACTGGCATTCCAGCTTCCACTGTCTCTAAACTTCAGCTGTAGAGACTGCTGTTTCTATCCTGTGATGCCTTGTTCATCCCAAACCAGAAGCCTCCGGTAGCGGAGAATGCGGCAGCTGCACTGCTCGTGTAAACCAGTAGGTTCTGCTGCTGCTGCGCAGGGAAATGTGATCGAAAACATATTGTCATTTGATGAATGAAATGAAGGTGGCTGCTGTAGCTGGTGACCTCTGTGTGCCTCCGAAGCCTCCTACCACATTACTGCCAAAAGGCCGTGCACCTGCTGTATTTGCAGCTTCCAGTCACCAAGCCTCAAGCTTGAAATTCTTATTCCTTTCGTGACATCCTCTCCCCTTTTCCTTGTAACCAGAGTTCTGATTCTGGTCTTTTATGCAGTGCACAGTCGGCATTTCACCTTGTTGGGCACATTTTTAGGAACTTCCTCCCTTCCACCCCTCTCACTTGCACCTCCCTCTCCTGCTGCAAGCTTAAATAAAAACTCATTAGCTAGCTTTGTGTTACACTTGCTAACATTCCCATCGATGGCATGGCATGTAGTTTGGTTTGATTGCGCCTTTGAAATGTTGTTTATAGAAATACTCTTATTGTGCAAGGCTCCCTATATAGTTTTATTTTAATTTGTAAATTTTTTTTTTCTCCTGTTAGTGGTGCAAGAAGCTGCCATTTTGAAAAAACACAATCTATTTGAGGACAATTTGCCTTATACCAGCGACAGTGATGGCAATCTCACTGATAAAAATGAAGGAAAGACACCACCAGGTTCTCAACCCAGGAGCCCAGCCAAAACACCACCTAAAGACTCGTGTGCCGAGGGAATGGAAGTGGGTGAAAAAGTGATTTCTCAGATTTCTGCTCCTATATCTGATATTCTACTGAACGAAAAACCGGAAAGTGAACAATCATCAACTTCTCACGAGAAATCGGGGAATGAAATTCTTCACTCCAAGCCAAATGGAATGGTGGTAACTGAACTTGATGTAAGTGTGGTAGAGGAATCTAGTTCAACTGCAGGGAATTATCAAGAAGGTGGAAATGCAGTGGAATTAAACAGTACAAACAATAAGGAGAACCTATCAAGAATTGAATGTCAGGACAGGCAGGAAACTGAAAAAGAGAAGGAAAATGCAACCACTCCAGCTCCTGATAGTTTAAAAGAAATACATGACTTGCTGACCGTGGCAGTTGTGCCAACTGAGGATCAGGAACCTTTGCTGTGCAAAGGAAATGATGCAAGCCATGTTGAAGTACACACTGAATCCAGTCCAAAAGTAGATGAACATTTGGAGGGCCAAAGTGAAATGAAAAGTGAAGATGTGACATCAGTAGTTGAATCCGTGGAAGTTCAGCCAGAGAAAGTTGAGGAATCTGAAGTAAAAAACTTGCTGGTACCAGCTGAAGAGCTTGTGGAAAGACAGAATAGGGAAGATGAACCCAAGAGTTTAACTTCAATAGCTGATGAACTTGTGGAAGGTCAGGATAAGAAAAATAATGAATGCAAGGGCTCACCATCAATAGTTGATGAACTTGTACAAGATCAAAGTAAGGAAGATCAGGGCAAGGAAGTTAAAGAGGATGAAGAGTTACAGTCAACAGTTGATGAAGTTGTGGAAGTTCAGGGTAAGGAAAATAATAACAATGATGGCTCACCAGTAGCAGCTGAAGAAGTTGTGGAGGTTCAGGATCTGGAAAATAATGAGGAGGAAAAGTTACAGTCAACAGTTGGTGAAGTTGTGAAGTTTCAGGTTAAGGAAGGTAATGAGGAGGAAAGGTTACAGTCAACAGTTGATGAAGTCGTGAAGTTTCAGGTTAAGGAAGGTAATGAGGAGGAAAAGTTACAGTCAACAGTTGATGAAGTTGTGAAGTTTCAGGTTAAGGAAGGTAATGAGGAGGAAAAGTTACAGTCAACAGTTGATGAAGTCGTGAAGTTTCAGGTTAAGGAAGGTAATGAGGAGGAAAAGTTACAGTCAACAGTTGATGAAGTCGTGAAGTTTCAGGTTAAGGAAGGTAATGAGGAGGAAAAGTTACAGTCAACAGTTGATGAAGTCGTGGAGGTTCAGAGTAAGGAAAATGATAACAATGATAGCTTACCAGTAGCAGATGATGAACTAGTGAAAGTTCAAGATGATGATAATGAGTGCAAGGGATTATCATCAACAATTAATCAACTTGTGGAAAATGAAGAAAAGGAGGATAATGAATGCAAGAACTTATCATCAACAGTTGATGATCCTACAGGTCAGGAGAAGCAAGGTAATGAAGACTTATCAACAACAACTAATGAACCACCACAAGGTCAGGGTGAGGTGGCTACAGAAGATGAAAAAAAAGATATGTCACAGAAAGCAAGTTATTATCCAGAAAATGAAACTTCTGCTGATAGTGTTGAGTCTGATGCAGTTTCTGGAACAGCCCCAACACTGATCAAGGAGGAAGCTGAAGAAATTGCTTCTATACATACAGTAAACACCGAAGTACCACATGCTGCTTCTGAAAATGAGGAAGAAAAAATGACCCAGAATCAGGATGAAGCTAAAGAAGATGACAAGAGTTCTCAGATGTAGATGGTCACTGATGTGGAGCAGAATGAAAGGAATTAACTATGTATCAATATTGGGACCAACCTATCGCTATCAAAAATCAATCAACTGAAGCACCAGAAACGGAAATAAAACTTTATTTTCAATGTAAGATGTCCAAAATGCCAAAAGTTCTTTATCTAGATTCATAATCCTTTCCAGATTATGCCAGACATTATATTCTAATTTGATTTAAATCTAGAAGATGTTTGTTAAAACCAAGGAAAAGGACCTGAGTTACTTCCATTTATTTATTCACTGCCTGTTTCTTTATGTGAGTTTCAGTTGGCTAAGCAGTCACAGCCTGAACTGCCTTAACAAAAGAGAGAAATTCCCGTATACAAGTGATTCAAACAATAGCATGAAAAAAATATAGAAAGAGTTAATTTGAATGAAACAGATTATTGGAAGAGCTAGCTATTATGTAAATTCAAAAGAACTTGAAGCATTTAATGATTAAATTCTTTGGTAATTATGTTATGTGATGATGACAATAATTATCTACACAGTATAATGGGCTATCTTCATGAAAGATTAAGGTGGCTGTTTCAATGTAATATACATAGAACAATTCCTTGAACTTTCTGCATGCTGTGAACACTTGTAATGCCATATAATTTCTGTTTATGGTAGAGAATTGATAGAGTCAGAAAGTCACAAGGTTCTATAGTACAGTCCATTGGGGTCACCATGTCTGTGCTAACCTTTTTCATGATCTATCCAAAACCTATTTACTTGCCTTAGGTCTGTATCCTTCCGTACCTCGTCTATTTAAGTGCCTGTTCTATACTTTGCCCATTTAAGTGATCAAAGTCATTATGGCTTTAGCCAATATATTAAACTGTAACCATTTACTAGACTGCACAGTTATGCAAGCACCAAAAATTAATTTTGAATTCAGAGTTTCATCTATCATTCCTTTTCCATTCAAAACGTACACAACTAGCTGCATAAGTGCAACATTACTATCTACTGACAAATTTATATACAGTAGTCTTCTATAACAGCATGACCACACATTCATAACTCTCCAAATAACCCTAGCAAACAATACAGCTATGTGTTTTTGGTTTAAAGAAGTCTGACAGTCTTATAACAGTCCTTACCTGGATGTAGTGGAAATAGAACTAGTTCTTCAGGCAAGCTATTGAGTACTAACTAAAGCAAGATTAATTATAGGAAGTGAAATGTTTTTGATTGCAATTTAACCTTTAATATTAAATAGTGCTGAAATTGAGGCTAAAGGTTATAAATTCTTGAAGGCAGGTGCTAAGGGTGCTGAATCATTTGTATTTGTTTTTTGATTATGGATCTTGTGTTTGAGAGGTTGGAGCTAAAGTTATAACAAGTTAGGTGCAAAGGGGCTGAATAAGTGACCAAGGTACATGTAAAACTCAAAGCTTTCAGAGAGAAGGCACACCTAAGAACAGGAAAGCTTTTTTTGTCTGTAAATCCTCAGTCCTTAGGTCACTGTAGGAAGGATAGTTGAGGCGTAGGAAAGCTCCACCTTTGAGATGTGGGATTTCAGGGTAAGTGACCGTTTCTCTGATGACTACGCCTGCAGGAAGTGCACTTGACTGACAGGGATGAGGAACTGGAACTGGAAGTGGATGAACTCAGGCCAATCCAGGAGGCTGAGAACCTCACAGATGAAACTTTTACTGAGGTGGTCACACCCAGAGTGCTGCCTTCAGTAGTAGATGAGTGACCACCAGGCAAAGTATAGGGAGCCAGCAGTCAGGATGCAGTTCTCCTGTGCTCATTCGTCTCAACAACAAATATACCCCTTCGTAAAGGTGAAGGCCCCATCAGAGCACAGCAGGAGCAGTCAGGCCGTTGGTACTGTGGCTGGCTCTGAGACTCAGCATGGAAGGGGACATTCAGGCTGAGCAATAGTGATAGGAGACTTGATAGTTAATGGGATGAGCAGAGGATTCTGTGGCTGTAACAGAGAAACCAGGACGGTGTGCTGCTGCCCAGGTGTTAGGGTCCAGAATGTCTCAGAATGGTTGCAGAATATTCTGAAGGGGGAGCAGTCAGGGGTCTTGGTGCATATTGACGCCAATGACATATTGTAGATAGAAAGGGGTCAGAGGTCCTGCACGGAGAGTATAGGGAGTTAGGGAGGAGGCTGAAGAGCAGGACTTCATGGTAGTAATCTCTGGATTACTCCAGTACCATGTGCTAGTCAGGGTAGGAGTAGGATGACAGTACAGATGAATGAGTGGCTGAGGAGCTGGTGCAGGGGACAGCATTTCAGATTCTTGGATCAATGGAACCAATTCTGGGGTGCATGTCACTTGCACAAGAGTGATGGGTTGCACCTAAACTGGAGGGGAACTGATATCCTGCACAGGATGTTCACTAGTGCTACTCGAGAGGGTTTAAACTAACCTGGCAGAGAGGTGGGATCCAGAACACCAGGTCAAAAAGTGGAGGGAAGAGGAAGCTAGTTGCCAGGGCCAGTAAAAACAGGCAGGAGCAAAGTACTAGATACAATGGGCCAAGCAACACACACACAAAATGCTGGAGGAACTCAGCAGGCCAGGGAGCATCTATGGAAAAACATACAGTCAT
This sequence comes from Hypanus sabinus, assembly GCF_030144855.1. Taxonomy (NCBI): domain Eukaryota; kingdom Metazoa; phylum Chordata; class Chondrichthyes; order Myliobatiformes; family Dasyatidae; genus Hypanus; species Hypanus sabinus. The sequence goes on from NC_082716.1 coordinate 64,601,370, forward strand.
GTTTTGAGCCGAAACCCTTCAGCAAGCCTTGGCCAGGAACATTGACTGTACTTTTTTCCATATTTGCTACCTGGCCTGCTGAATTCCTCCATCATTTTATGTGTATTGCTTGGATTTTCAGCAGATTTTCTCTTGTTTGAGGTACAATGGGATGGATAGTTTGAAATGTGTGTGTGTATTTTAATGCTAGGGGTATTATCAGGAAAGGTGATGAACTTAGAGCATGGATCAGTACATGCAACTATAATGTTGTGACCACTACAGAGACTCGGTTGAAAGAGGGATGTGAATGGGTGCTTAATGTTCCAGGGATTTGATATTTAGAAAATATTGAGGAGGAGGTAAAAAGGAGCCGGGGGGGGGGGGGGGGGGAGGTTGCACTCCTAATCAGGGATGATAAGACAGCTGCACTCAGAGGGGCATAATGGAGGGCTCATCTACTGAGTCTATATAGACAGAACTCAAAAATTGGAAGGATGCAATTACTCTGATGGGATTGTACTACAAATCACCCAGTAGCATAACATTGGGGAAGAGATATGCAGGCAGATTAAGAAAAGGAATGAAAAACCAATAGGGTTATTGTCATGGGGGACTTCAACTTCCTGAATATAAACTGGAACTTCCTTAGTGCAAGAAATTTAGATGGGGCAGAATTTATTAGGTGAATCCAGGAGGGTTTCTTAAATCAATATGTAGGTAGTTCAACAAGAGGAGGGATTGTACTGGATCTGATATTGGGTATTCAGCCTAGCCAAGTGATCGACCTTTCAATGGGTGAGCAGTTAGAGAACAGTGACCACAGCTCTTTAAGTTTTCAAGTAGCTATGGATAAGGACCTTGTAGATGAGTATTAAATTGGAGCATTAGACAGGAATGAGGGAGAGTTAATTGGGAACAACTGTTTTTGGGCAAGCCCACATCCAACATGTGGAGGGTGCGTAAAGACCAAGTGCACTGAGTATAGGACAGGTATGTTCCAGTCAGAAGGAAAGAAGGAGGTGACAAGGTAACAGAAACTTGGACGTTGAGGGAGGTGATGAATTTAGTGCAGAAGAAAAAGAAGTATCCTTTAGTAGCACAATCCAAAGTTATTCACTGGAAAATAAGAGAACTTTTCAAAAATACATCAATGATCAATGGTAAAGCAGAATGAGCCAAAAATATAGTAATTTGTCTTATCACTTGATCTTTCATATTTTACACATTTTACTGCTTTCAACTCCATTGGTGAATATGAACTATTTAAGGTTCAATTGAGGGGCCCTGGTAGTTTCCACAGAGCTGATGAAGCACTTCAACAATAAACAGACTTGAGTCCAAAATGTACACCTGTTAAAGTTCAGTGAATTGTAAAATATCATCTCTAATTAAAACGGTTTTAAAATTGCTAACAAACTGAAGCATTTTGCCAAAATTTCTCTTATAGAATATGGCAATATTGTGTGGTGATAGTGTCTTACTGAATCTACTTATACACAAGGTAACCACCTGGTAAACAGTATTTTAAATCAGTGTTTCCTCTGAGCTTCCACCATCTGAAAATTGAGTTATGCCACAAGTAAAACTTCAGTATTCAGTTAAAAGTTGCCCTGCTTGAGGGAAGGAAAGCTCCATGTCAAAAACCTTGATGTTCTTTATTCTGCCAGCTTCTAGCAACTCTTAGCTTCTGAGCTATGGTTGGATTACAATCAAAATGATTGGATACAAACCATCATATATGAAAACAGACTCTTGTACCAATTTAACCTTTATGTATTTCCACGCAGCAGTAATATTTTCTTGCTGTTTGCACTATGCAGAATAATTTCAATGTAGATCCTAGACAAACATAGGACATGAAAAGCAAAAGAAGGAATTGGTCATATAGTTCTTTACAACTGTTCCATTGTTCATTAAGAATCATGACTAATTATTAACCTCTGCACCACTTTCCCTGACTAACAATATATTCCACTACATCTTCAATATCTATAGTGACTGAGCCTCCACAGTTTCCTTGGATAGAGAGTTTCAATGATTCACTACCTTCTGCGAAATTTCTCTCCACCTCAGTCATGAATACCCTAGCCAGAAAACTATATAATTTTAGTAACATTCTTGTCATTTTCCAAAAGTATTTTATATGCTTCAATGAGATTTACTCTCATTTCTCTAAGCTCTGGAGAGTATAGATCCAACCTCACAGGACAATCCCTGATATTTTGACAATAAATCTGGTGAACATTCATTGATTTTCCTCTATTGCAAAAAATATCTTTCCTTAGGGAATGAGCCTAGACCTGTACACTTTCACTGAGGTCCCATCTAAGACATCTTTATTCTTGCACATAAATTCTCTTACAATCGAGGCCTATATTTCCTTTACCTTTCTGTTTGTTTCCTGTATCTGCATTTGGCTTTCAATGATTCATAAACAAGGCCTTCTTGAATGTTGAAACATTTCCATCTCTCATTCATTTTGAAAAGTACTACTTTTCTATTTTGTTTACTGTCATTTCACATTATTAATTTAAAACACTTAACAAGGCTCTCCTGCAATAGTGCAGAGTGTGCATATGTCCTGCAGTGTTGAAAACTGATGGAATCGCATGTAATATTTTAATCATAGTTTTCCATGTTCTGCAAATTGTTTGACATTTCCACTGTAATTAGCACTTCCACATGAGATAAGTTTTTATATTGTTCTTTTGATTTTAACAACAATACAGGCTTTTTGTAGTAAAGTGAGTAGGCAAATTTTAATGTTGGAAATAAGGTGTTAGCGGTTATCTTTTGAAAAAAAAAATTTCAATAATTTTACTGTGCATGAACTTTAAATATAAACCTTGTTGCTATTACATAGCAGGAGGAAGGAGGCTCTGAAGACAATTTATCTTTAAATGTATTATGTAAAATAACTTCTATGGATTTTCTGAATTAATTTGGATATATCAGTAAGATGATACTGAAGGAAGTTGTAAAACTAGGTATTTTAACTGTCAATTTTCTGTGTGAAGCTGATAAATTCTCTTCCATGACTCTGTACGTTAAAGACCTATTTCTTCAATATGACTTAATTTTTTAAATTAATACATCATTAAAATTATTAAAATCTACGTTCAAATTCTGTGGCTATTAAGTAAGAAATAAAACTTCAACCCTCTGCTGCAGGAAAGCTGCCTAACAAGTAAAGGATCCATCTTCAATGGTCCACACAATTGTATCAAGAAGCATCAATTGCATCAATCATAAAGCTATTTTTGATCATTGTAGAACAGAGTGATCTAGGAATATTGGTGCATAGTTCCCTGAAGGTGGAATCTCATGTGGATAGGGTGGTGAAGAAAGCTTTTGGTATGTTGGCCTTTATAAATCAGAGCATTGAGTATAGGAGTTGGGATGTAATGTTAAAATTGTACAAAGCATTGGTAAGGCCAAATTTGGAGTATTGTATACATTTCTGGTCACCGAATTATAGGAAAGATGTCAACAAAATAGAGAGAGTACAGAGAAGATTTACTAGAATGTTAACTGGGTTTCAGCATCTAAGTTACAGGGAAGGATTGAACAAGTTAGGTCTTTATTCTTTGGAGTGTAGAAGGTTGAGGGGGGACTTTGATAGAGGTATTTATAATTATGAGGGGGATGGATAGAGTTGATGTGGATAGGCTTTTTCCATTGAGAGTAGGGGAGATTCAAACAAGAGGACATGAATTGAGACTTAGGGGGCAAAAGTTTAAGGGTAACATGAGGGGTAATTTCTTTACTCAGAGAGTGGTAGCTGTGTGGAATGAGCTTCCAGTAGAAGTGGTAGAGGCAGGTTCGGTATTGTCATTTAAAGCAAAATTGGATAGGTTTATGGACAGGAAGGGAATGGAGGGTTATGGGCTGAGTGCAGGTCAGTGGGATTAGGTGAGAGTAAGCATTCGGCACAGACTAGAAGGGCTGAGATGGCCTGTTTCCGTGCTGTAATTGTTATATGGTTATATTGTAAAACATTCAGGTGTACTTTACTGGAATTATTGAACTTTTCGTATATTGATGAATAACTGCATAAGAAATTCTAAGGCCCATATAACAACAAATCTGAGCTTCATTATGATCTCTACAAAAGTCCCGGTGACTTATCCATGTATGCCTGTGGTAAACTTACTTTCATAAGTTATTGTTCAAAGATCAGGTTTTTGTTTAAAACCTTCTGTCTACATGGCTCACAGGGCAAAAGGTTTACTTAATAAAGAGGACTACTCCAGTGCACTAGCCTTCAGATCTTCCAATAAGAATAGTTGATGAGAAAAGGGATGAATATAGGATTAATGCAGAAGGGTGGCTGATGGCCAGACCGAAAGGCCTGTTTGCAAGTTCTAGGTTTCTATGGTGTTGTTTTCATTCATTTAAGGTAGAAATCTTTATATTTCCTTTGGGTAGATTTTTGCCCACCCCATGCACAATGTTACGGCGACAATGAATATAGAATAGAGACAGGTTTTTTTTTATAAACAAGTAAAAATTTATTTAAACTCTGCCCAATAAAAATGAAAAATAAACAAATGACTAACTGAACCGGAAGTTAACTGCTATATGGCAACTCAAACAGTTCTTAAAGCGATAAATGCGAGAACAGTTCTTAAAGTGATAAATACGAAAGTCAAAATTAGGAGAGACTTTCCTGAAGTAACGAATTCCTTGATGACGTGACGTTACTGCTGATCCTAGCCGAAATATGCCTTGCCTGAAGGATTTACGACAAAGGAAATAAAAACGGATGAGAGGCACTGACCTTTTCCTTGGCGAATAATGGTGTGCCCAGCCCTTTCTGCTTTCACAATGCAGGGGCTATCTCGGATGCAGGTTGCTACCTCCTTGAATGAGGATTCAATAAGGTTGACCCTGTATTACCACTGACGACAGCAACTTTACTCGATCCTTCAGGTTTCCATACCTCGGTAAATCTTCACTCTCCAATCCTTAGACTTTAAAATTAGATCAAAGATACATCAAACATAACTGGCAGTGATTTTCAAAACTGCCGGCACAACAACAATGTACCTTACAGTAAGAATCAAAACTCCACTTTAAAACAAAATTGCATCATGAAACCAAATACAGAGTATCGGATGACTTAAATGACGTCCCAACAAAATCTCCTATGTCACAGCAGGCTTTCCGCATTTTATACCTGTTAAATACAGGCTATCACATGACCTCAGACTGGCGGGAAAATACATCTCTCCACCATCACAAGACCATTACATCACGCTCACCAGATACTCAATTATATCACGGTCATGTGACAGTCACAAGATACCCACGTGGTATATAACAACAAAAAAATCAAATTTTGATCTAACTGTATCAATTAAGAGCTGAGATTTCAGTCACAAAATAAATTAACATGTTCCAATGCACATCACATGTACACAATTGGCATATTTATTAAGGAAATAAATACTCAAGATTATAGAAAGAAGGCTAGGGCCTAGAAAACAAGTTGTGGAGTATCTGTTTACCTGCTGTCAACTCCCCAAAGTGAGAAGATGTGCACACATCCAACCAAAGGTTACTAAGAGTAGGGGTCCCAGAAGAGATTCCTGTATAACACCACTAGTTATTGACCTCCAGGCAGAATATGCTCCATCTACTACAATCCTCTGCCTTCTGGGGCAAGCCGGTTCTGAATCTATGTAGCAATTCTTTTATGGAACACATGCCTCATGATTTTCTAAATACTCCTTACTAAAACCTATATACACCTCCTCCAAAACTCTATCTTCACCCATACCTTTTGTCACTTTCTTGAAAAATTCACGCTCATGAGGCACGACCTGCCCCTCACAAAACCATGTTGTCTATCCCTAATCAAACTATGCTTCTCCATATGCTCATATTATCTTGTTCTGAAGAATCTTCTCCAAAAGCTGACCCACCACTGACATAAGGCTCACTCATCTATACTTCACACAATTTCTTGAACACAGAACATTTGCCCTCCTCTAATCCTCTGATACCACTCCTATAGCCTGGGAGTACACAAAGATCATTGTCAACGTCCCAGCAATCAATCTCTTCTCGTTTCCAGTAGTAAGCTGACACATAGAGCCGACATTTCAAACCAGGCCCCTTCATCAAGACTGGGAAAAAGCCAGAATAAGCAGGTGGGGGAGATTCCCTAGATGCCTGAAATGAGCAACACCCACAAAATGCTTCAGGCTGAGCCTCATCAATGGAAATGTTCAATTTCCTCTGTAGATGCTGCCTAACTTACTGGGTTCCTCCAGAATTTTGTGGATGTTGCTAAATGTTCCACCTTGCTTGTTAACCATGAGTCCTTTACTCTACCATCCTCTGTCTCAGTAGAACACATCCCTAAATAACCTCCACATTTCTGCAGTACACTTCCCTGAGAACATATGCTTCCAATTTAGTCACCTTTGTGCCTAAATACCATCATAATTAGCACCACTCCTCAATTAAATACTTTCCAAATATTGTCTGCTCCTGTCTTTGTCAGTGGCCATACTAAATGTTATGGTCACCATCTCCAAAATGCTCACTCACTAAGAGGTCTGTCATCTGACCAGTCTCATCACCTAGTACTTTGACGCAGTATTGCCTCTCGTCTAATTGGCCTGGCCAGGAATCCACCCTAGCAATATCTGGCAAATTCTCCCCATCTAAACCTAAGGAAGTGCCATTCAGTAATAGGGAAGCTGAAGCCACCCATGACAAGGACCCGATTACTTATGCACCTCTCCAAAAATCTGCCTACTTGCCGTTCCTCAGTGTTCCTGTTGAAATGGTGGGGGGGGCTATAGAATAATCTAAAAAGTGATTTCTCCCTTGCTGTTTCTTTCACCCACACTCAGTAGATGATCCCTCCATGACATCCTCTCTTTCTGCAGCTGTGATACTATCCCCATTTAGCAATGCCACTCCCATTTTACCCCCCCCCCCCTTATCCCTTTGAAACATCTAAACTTCAGAACATCCTGCACTAATAATAGCAAAATCTCAGTAATGGCCACAACATTGTAATCCCATTTACTGATCCATGCTTAAGTTCACCAGCTGAATTCTTAATGCTTCTTGGTTTAAAGGAAACACATTTCAAAGTTCAAAGTAAAATTTATTATCAGAATACATACACTTCACCACATACAACCCTGAGATTCTTTTTCTGCGGGCAAGTAAACATCAGGATCTGCAAACAAGCTGTGCAAATGCAGATAATAAATAAATAGCAATAAATAACAAGCATAATAATAAGTACTTTATTGTTCCCAAGTGGGAAATACTTTCATTACAGCAGCATTTAAAAAACACATTTAGCAGTGTGCAGACTTAACTATTAATAAAATACAGAATAATATACACAATAAAGTTCCAATGTGCAATAATAATGTATAAAATGCTTAAGCAGAGACTGTTGTGTGGCATCCTGTCATACAGAGATGAACTGTTGTATATGTTTATTGCATTTGGTAGGAAAGATTTTCTGTAAGGATCCTGAATGAGTCTGTTCGAAAGGGTGCTCCACTGCCTATCCAGGTCATGGAGAGGATATGCTAGATTTTCCATAATGGATAACAGTTTGTTTTGTGACCTCCTCTCTCCACCACTAACTCAAAAAAGTCCGGGTTGTCACCAAGGAAGGATCCATCCTTCTTGATGAGTTTATTTAGTCTTTTTTCATCACCAGCACCAATGCTGCTCTCCCACCATTAAGCTACAAAGACTGCGCTCACTACAACACACTGCTGAAAGATCTCCAACATCCTGCTGCACACATTGAAGGATCTCATCTTCCTTAGAAAATAGAGTCTGCTCATTCCCTTCTTGTAAACAGCCTTGGTGTTGGTTTTCTAGTCAAGCCTGTTGTCAAGGTGAACACCAAAGATAAAATAACCCATGAAATAACAAGATAAAAGGATAAAAAAAAACAAGATAAAAGGCCTGATGGTTGAGGGGTAGTAACTGTTCTTTAACCTGGTGGTGTGAGTCCTGAGACCCCTGTACCTTCTACCCCTGATAGCAGCAGCGAGGAACGAGCACTGCCATACAACTGACTGCATTTGTGCCCTATCCACTGCCTATCCTTCCTCACAGCCTCTCTACACTTCCCATCTACCTTTACACCAGTTGCTCCACCATTTGACCTTGCACTCTGGTTCCAATCCCCCTTCCAGTCTAGTTTAAACCCTCCCCAACACTTCAAGCAAACCTGCCTGCAAGGACACTGGTCCCTCTCAAGTTTAGCTGTAACCCATTCCTTTTGTAAAGGTCATAACTTCCCAACAAGCGATCCCAATGATCCACAAATCTGAAACCTGGACCCCTGCACAAACTCTTCAGCTACACATTTGCCTGTCTTATCTTCTTGTTCTTACCCTCACTGGTATGTGGCACAGGCACCAATCCAGAGATTACTATCCTTGAGGTCCTGTTTTTGGCTTCCTTCTAGCTCCCTATAGTCACTCTTCAGGACCTCATCCCTTTTCCTACCAATATGTACCACGACTCCTGGCTGCTCACCTCCTTTAGAATGCTATGGACATCTGTGAAGACCCTGATCCTGGCAATAGGGAGACAACATACCATCACTCTCATCCACAGAATCTCTGGTCTGTTCCCTAACCAATGAACCTCTTATCAATGGTGCTCGCCTCTTCTCCCCGCTTCCCTTCTGAGCCACAGAGCCAGATTCATTGCTGTTGTGGCTTTCCCTTGACAGGACATCCCCACCCCTCCGACAGTATCTAAAGCTGTTATTGATCACCCCAGAACACTTCACTGGCCTTGCTCAGCCTAAGGTAACAATAGCCATCATGAAGGTTTCCTCAAAAGAGGAGCTGTGTAGCTCCACCCTGCCCCCACACACATGAAGAGGGGGAATGACTGCAGTTTTCATCACATCCAGAAGGAAGTAGTGACTGAGCCCATAAGTGCACACTATCTGTGTAGTTCAGGTTTCCCATACTGCCTCTCAGCGGATGAGAGGCAAAATATTGTAGATCATAGCCACACGACTGCAGATGCTGGAAATCTTTTCCATAGATGCAAGGTTGTCAAGCCGAGGAGTGGTAGTGAGGACAAGCTCCCACTACCGAAAAGTGCTCCTCACGGCATGCGCCTCAAATACCCTCTGACAACCAAGTCCAACACCTGGCCTTCTCGTGTGGCTTAGCCTCTAAGCCCAGACAACTGTTTCTACTGACAGGAGAAGGGGCAAAGGCGGGTCCTGGCACCTTAAAACCAGTGCTTTGGGTAGATGGAGCTCGTCAGCCTGGGAAGGCAGTCCATCTAAGAGAAAGAAAACTCTGATTTCAAACCTCCGCTGCCTTGCGGCCATACCTACTCATGAGAAAGGCTTCGGGAGTAAACCCTGAGGACAAATTCAGAGCTGGAGTCCCTAAGGCAGTCCAACGTTGCCTTTAACGTTCTGGCAACTCCTGCGACGACACTGGTGCCAAGCTGTATCAGCCCTTGCCCTTCCCTTGGACAACCTCAGTGGCATGGAGAGGGGAGCCTAGCAGCATGGGCTGGTCTTCCATACAACCTTGCCCAGGCCTGTGCCCTGGAGAAGACACTCCAAGACTTTCCAGGCGCAGATCCATGGTCTCATGAGACTAACGGATGCCACACACAGATTCTGCCTGGCTTGCAGAGGTCCTCCTGCAATTTGAACTCAGTAGGCTAGGTGGCACCTACAGAAAAGAGTGCAGTCGATGTTTCCGGCTGACACCCTTCAGCAGGACATCAACTTTTTATTCCCCTCCATAGATGCTGTCTGACCAGCTGAGATTGCCGATGCTGGAAGGAATCTGCAGCAATAACAGTCAACAGGTTGAGTAGCAACTGTGAGAAGAAAAGGAAAGGTTGACATTTCAGCTCAAAAATCTGCATCGGGGACCTGGTGAATCACCAAACACCAGCAGTTCTTTTCCTTTCATAGATACTGCTGATGATACAAGGGCTTGAAAGCACATACCACCGGGCTCAAGGACAGTTTCCACCCTACTGCTATAAGACTCTCTAATGTTCCCTTATGAGATGGACTCTTGAACTCACCATCTACCTCGTTATGACCTTATCTTCCTGCGCTGCACTTTCTCTGTAGCTGTATACTTCTACTGTTTCATCAATACACTGCTGTGATGATTTGATCTGCTTGGACAGTATGCAAGACGAGCTTTTCACTGTACCTCAGTACACAGGACAATACTCAAACAACTTCACAGAAGCCCGGGGCAATTCACTGGAGAATGTAGAGCAGGATAGCAGCGCAAAACCTAATACATCGTCTCTACATATTATAAAATAACCACCGCCTTCAGCAACAATACGAACAATATTCTCGGTCTGAACACAACCCAACATCTCGAACAGGCCGCCCCTCACGACGCTGCAACTCCCGGACGTTGCTCCCGCCCAGACCCAGCAGATTGACAACTCCGCAGCCAATCAGTGTCCGGTAGCAAGACAAAGGCGCTATTTCAGACAGGAAATTGTGTCACCGAACAAGCCCTGCTGCAGAATGGCGGGATTGCCACGGTGATGGAAGGAAGGATAAGCCATACAGGTCTCCCACGGACGTGACATCATCGCAGGGGTGTAAACCAATCAGCGGTGGTGCTGTTGAATGGGAAGGCGGGGATAGTGAAGTTGTCAACGTCAGTTTTCTAGCGTCACCAAAAGATGGCGGCTACCAGGAAGAGGTGGGATCGGGAGCTGGTGACATTACATTAATGATTGTTGTGTGAGTGTGTGAGTGAATGGGAGACTGCTGCAGCATTTCTGCTCTCGGTGTGCGAGTGGGTGAGAGCCGGCCTGATGAGTGGTGTTGAAAGTGGTAGTGAGAGGTTCTTATCCTCAATCCCGGCCAGGAGGCTGCTGCTGTTGCTGCTGACTGTGTCCAGCTTGGGGCTGCGGATGGTGGCGGCGATGGAGAAGGAAGAGAAACGCCAACTCAGGTGAGTGAGTGGTTGTGGACCCTTCTCCTCTCCATGACATACCATAGTCATATGCCTTCAGAAAAGGGTTAATTCAGAGCTCAGGACTTTAAGCTAGGGGGATGGGGTTTGTTAAAATAGAAAAGATCTTGATTACTGTGATATTTGCAAGTTGATCGTCTTTTTAAAGTATGTATTAAGGTGCACATCTCTCAGAGTTGATTGAATCACTGTTTATGAATGTTTGTATAATAATACATCTTTAGATAATCAGTAGACAGCTGGCAAATTACTGTGTACAGCAGTTCAACTTTGGATGCCTTATTGATGATGTTTTTAGTCAACTGTAAAATAGTAAGTGAAACATTCAACAGTAATGGATCTGTGTGTGGAAATGTGCAAAATGATAATTTGCAACAGGTGATTAAGGATTATGCTGCATAAAAATAGAAATGTCTGCCAGTTCTTATCAACTGCACAGTGCATTCTGATTAATGCTTAAACGTTCCTCTCTTTTCATAGACCTGCCTGACTTCCTGTGGTTTCCCAACGTTTTCTGTTTTTTTTTGTCTCCATTTAAATGTTCATGTTGCAATTAAGTTTTAAAAAACTGATGATCTGGTTAATACTGTTAGAAGATGAAAGGTATGACCTTATCATACATTTCATTTGGTGAGAAGAGGTATAATCAAGATAACTGGGAATTGGTAGGTTTATAAAAAAAATTGTCAGTTGACAGTTTGTCTCCAAAGATGGAGACAGAGAGATTGAGAAAGTAGAGGGAAGTGTCAGAAATGAACCAAATGAATTTAAGGGCAGGGTGGAAGTTAGAGGCAAAGTTGATGAAATTTAACAGGCTCAGCGTAGCTGCATGAATCAGTACTAATGCAGTAATCAATGTAGTATGTAGTGGTAGAAGATTTGAAGAGGTATGCATAGGTGGGGCCCCTGCAGGGGCCTGTGGCTACCTCGAATCTGGAGAAAGTGAGCGGGGCAGAGGGAAAATTGCTGAGGGTTGAGATAGAAGCAGAGAGCTTTGAAGCCTTCCTGATGGTAGAAGTGTATAGGGATTGAACATCCATGATGAAAATGAGGCAGTCTGGGTCAGGGAATTAAAAGTTACTGAGGAGATCGAACACATGAGGAAATGTTGAGGATGTAGGTGGAAAGGGACTGAACTAAAGGGGACAGAATGGAGTTAAGGTTTGAGGGCACAAGTTCAGTGAGGCAGTGAGGCAGGAACAGGTAGAGACAATGGCCCTGATGAAGGATCTTGGAATGTCAACTGCTTACTCTTTCCCATAGATGCTGCCTGGCCTGCTGAGTTCCTCCAGCATTGTGTGTGCAGTGCTTTGGTTTTCAGCACTGGCAGATCTTCCTTTGTTTGTGAGGCAATGGGCCTACCTGGACTGTCAGGTTTGTGGATCTTGGGTAGGAGATAGAAGCGAATAGTGCAGTGTAAATGTACTGTGAGTTTGGTGGCAGTGGATGGGAGTTCCCCAGAGTTGATGAGGTCAGTGATGGTATTGGAGACAGTTTTCTGATGGTTTGGAGTGGGGTCATCTTCATGGGGTAGGTATGAGAGTTGCCACCTGTCCTCAGCAAGGTAGAGGTCAGTGCACCACACTATCACAGCACCCCCTATGTCTGCAGGCTTGATGGTAAGATTGGGATTGGTAGGGAGAGAGTGGAGGGCAGTGCATTCAGAGAAGGTAAGGTTCAAGGAGGAGAGGGGAATGCTGGTGTCGAGACAGTTGATGTCTCGTTGGCATTTGGAACTGAAAAGATCCAGGGCAGGCAAAGAACCTGGAGTGTCCAAGAAGAGGAGGAGGGTTGGAGGCTGGAGAAGCGGTTATTTATTCAGCAATGTTGTAACAGTTTGCAGCACTTAGGGTTGATTTAAAAATAAAACATGAGGTACTGATACAGACAAACGGAAAATTCTGTCTTTGTTAAAGTTTTAGAATTGATTATTTATTTATTAAAAAATGCTTAAACATCTTAAGGAATCTGCTAATTTCCTAAATTATTATACCGAAAAGGTTCCTTTATTATGTTTCATTTTAACATTCTCAAAAATGAATCATTGTGACAATCTTAATGTAATAAACTGGTTATAATTAACAATTAATGTTTTGTACAATATAAAAGAACTTATTTGGCACCATTTTAGTTAATTAATTTTTTAAAGTAAAATCATGTTTAGATTCAAAGTTACTGTCATTCTTCAGTACATGTGTAAAGGAGAGTGAAATAATTGTTAAATAATCAGAAGAAGCACAGTAAAATCAACATAAAATCATTCTTTTAAAACACGATGTACAAGTAACCATTGCATATGGCATATGTACATAAGATTAGCTTATATGTGGTTATATGTATATACAAAATGTGACTTATGGGAATGGGACAAACAGTCTGTAAGCATGGGATCCTTCATCATATTGCAGGCACACGCGTGTGCACACACACACACCCTTCCCCCCCGTAATAGGTAGTTAACACTGCCCAGTGCAACGCTGACACCAGCATATATAGAGGCTAGTGCCGGTGCTGCGTTGGGTAGTTTTAACTACCTATTGTAAACCCTCCTGTCCGCCACAGTGCATTTTTCGTACCATAAATGGATGCAGCATTTTAGCATGTTCTGCATTGTGTATCCATAGAAGAAGTTTGTGAGTATTAGTGTGAAAGGATCAGTACTTTTCAGCTTCCTCAAAGTAGAGGCATTGCTGAGCTTTCTTGACTGTGAAGGTTCTGTTCTGGGCCCATGAAAGTTATGCAAAATATGCACTTCAAAGAGCTTGAAACTGCTGTGCTGCTGATGTAAAGAGGGGTGTGATTGGTGCAGGTTTTTCTGAAGTTAATAACCATCTCCTTTGTCTGTTGTCTGTCTCACCACTGTCTCATCGTGTCATCGGTGAACTTGACAATATGATTGTTTGGGTGCTTAGACCATAAGACTAGAATTATGTCATTCATCCCACTTGGAACTGCTTTGCCATTTGATCACGGGGCACCACGATGACGTAGTGGTTAGCATGATGTTATTATAGCTCAAGGCATCAGAATTCAGAGTTCAGTCCGGGTGTCCCCTGTAAGACATATCTGTACGTCCTTTCCGTGGAATGTGTGTGTTTTTCCACAGGATCTTGCTGTTCTTTCCAATGGTCCAAAGACATAATGGGTTGGTTAATTGATCATTGTAAGTTATCCCATGATTAAGCTAGGTTTAAATCAGGGTTGCTGGATGGTGCAGTTGGAAGGGCCAGAAAGGCCTAGTCCGCTAACTAAATGGACAGAATTTCCCTTTCAATCCCATTCTCTTACCTCCCCCATTCTCCTGCCTTCTCCCTAGAACCTTTGATGCTCCCACTAATCAAGTACCTATAAGTTTCTGCTTTAAATACTTTAAATTAGTTTAATTACTTGGCCTCCATGGTCAAGATATTTTTGGTGAAGAGGCATTGTCCCCATGTTTGTGGATTTAACGTAACATTTGTTCACTGCTTGAGTTGGTTGGATGCTACAGATTTTAATTATTTATTAAGCAGTTAAAGATCAAGTAGCTCATTCAACAACTCCTGTATCGTTGTGATGTCTCGACCATGTAATCTGTTGGAAAAGATGAAATCTACCTCTAAAACCACAGGATATTTGAGGACACAATCTGGATCTTACTTCTTTACCACTGTAGGCAATCAAAACTACTACTGGAATCAAGCAACTGATCCCTTTTTTTAACAATTATTTATTTCTAAGCATCCTATGCTTTTTTTGTACTAGCTGGAAATAGGTTCACTTCTCTCGAGAGAGAATACAGTGAACATTTTCATGCGCAATTTGTCAAATCTATTCCATTGCTCTGCTGTTCTCTGGCAAAGAAAAACAGCATCCAGTATTGCTTGGCCTCGACTAATTTCCAGGCATGGATAATCAGTCTTCTTTGACAACAGGCCCAATTAGTTCATTATATTATTGCCCTTTGTCACATTCAGTTCTCTTTCTCAAAAGATCCAGTTCTTTCAACCTACCAAGTTTATCAAAATTTAAAAAGAGGAATCAATAATGGCCTCCAATGCCATACTCTCAGAAGCTGCTAAATTCACTACTGTGAGGAGATGGAAACTAAACTCTGTATTCAAGCTGAGAGTGAAGGTCATAAGGAACAGAATAATATGCTTTACTTGGTTGTGAATTGTCCCTTAGATTGAATATCAAACTGCTCATTTTAGCTGTGGCAAAGTGGGAGAAATTGTAAACCTTTTATGATTGATTCATTCCAACACTTAAATCTTTCTCACTGTCCAGCTACTTAACTAAATTTACATGCCATTCATTTTTTGTTTCATATTTAATGGGGATATTTATACTCTAACCGAATTGTTCAGATTAAGAATGATTTGTCAAACATTGGTTTGTTTTTCCAAGATACTGAGGTGTGCTTGCCACAGCTGAGAATTCTCTGCAGGTTGAGTGCATATCATTCTGATAACATGCACGTCCACGTCATTAATAAAGATGGTTATTAATAATTTTTAAAAGGAATGTCACTGGCAGTGAGTTTACATTTGCTGTTCAGATACTCTAATCAAATCATAATTGCACAGATTCAGAATGCTACATGGAATCTTATCTGAGAATTCATTAAACATTTTCCTCATGTTGGAACCCATAGCTATTTTTTTTTAGAACTTTCTTATTTAGAGTCTGACCCCTTTAATTGTCCAGGTTTTGAATTATAGCTTGAATTCAATCAAAGTTTGATATGTTGCTGTGGGGCTTTTCATGTGATGCTAGACTTAGTGGCTTTATTAATTGAATTCCAGTGATGCTTATTTAAAGGGGCTAACTAAATATAAGTTAATCTTAAAATAGCTGCATACCCAGTGAAGTGCCTGGTCCATATTCTCGTAAGTACAGGATTTGAAAGTTTAACTTCATTTTGGTGTCCAATGCTTTTCAATGAAACAAATTTATTTGTTTTAAAAAAAGTAATGAGCTATTTAAAATTTGTCATTATTGTTAATTGCTGTATGCTGAAATGTCCCAAGTTCCTGTTCCTTGGACTTTCTTTATGAATTGGTAATTGAAAGGAACCAGGGCAGAAAACTATAATACTAGCAACACTGAATATAAAAACTGATTAAAGCTAGGCTGCAAGTGTAAAATGCCTTCGCAACATATTGTATTTCGAAAGAAGAATGAACAAAGTTTTGGAATCATTCCTTGGAAAAATGGTATGGGCAATTTGTACTAAGCATTTGCATACAGAACTATTTGGTGTAGATGATGATCCAGCTTGTTATTGGCAGTTTATTGCATTGTGAGCAGAGCAGAGTGGGTTGTAGAAGGTTAGTCCATCTATCGTAGACTCCAAACACAGACCTGTGAAATGCTCACCATGATTGAAGTAAGAACCACAGTACAGGTTGGGTTCCTGAGAACTGTTTAAAAGCTGATTTCACCATTAAGTCAGAAAAGACTGATTTCTATAGCATCCTGTATTGCTTTACTCTACATATCTGCTATCATTCTTTCATTTCATTGAATAATCGCTATAATGTTGGCCATAATTAACCTAGAATCATAGAAACAGGCCCTTCTGTTTATCTGGTCCATGCCAAACTATTAATCTCTCTAGTCCCATCAACCTGCACCTCCCATCCATGTATCCATCCAAACTTCTCTTAAATGTTGAAATAGAACCCACATCCACCACTTCCACTGGCAGCTCGTTCCACACTCTCACCATCCTCTGAGTGAAGAGGTTCCCTCTCACATTCTCCTTAAACATTTCATCTTTCACTCTTAACCCATGATGTCTCGTTCTACTCTTACCAATCTTGTTGGAAAAAGCCTGCTTGTATTTACTTCTGAATTACTCTGACCTAATGGAGCACATACTGCTGCTAGTCATTAATGAACACAATGAAACGTATTATGGATGGAAAAATGCTTTAAAAATGTATGAGAGAATTTATGTAAAGTCAGATTTCCCTTAATCAGGGCACTCATAACCTGGGAACCTCCATAAACATGCTCAAAGCAAGGCCCTCTGTAATCAATTAGAAGTACCATACAGTTTTGCATTAACCTGTTTTGGCTGTTTTTAAATGGGAAAAACATTAATTTTGCATAAAATTAGTTCCCACTACACACGACCTGAGTATTTAGTCTCAAACTTATACAGCCCAAACTTATGAGTGGTATTTTTCCTTCCTGATGGTAAGAGTGTATCCCATCCTGAGTGGCCTATTATTCCAGGAAAAGGCTTGTTCATGGAGAAAGAGACGCCTTCTCAAAATACTTCTCTAGTCTTTTGTTTTACTGTGTGCTTAATTGTGCAAATTAATTCTGAGGCTTAATTGCTGAGCAATATTTTAACAGTATTGAACAGATAGTTGTCTTTTTTGGTTTTGTCAGAGCCAACAGTCATTATAGTTGGCTCCAAGAGAGGCTTATTTGCCAAACTTTAAACCACAAAATAGGAAGGAATTGGCAATCATATTAATTTCAGTAGTTGTAAACATTTAGTTCTGGATGCAACAACCATTATTTGTTAAACTTTTTGTTTGTTTACTTTTGGTCAAATTTAGAACTGGTGCATGTAATTATATTATGAATGGAAAAACAACCCTGAAAAGTAGAATAATCTATTAAATGAGCGTTGGGAACCTAGAAACTGATGTGCTCTTGCTGTGAATGTTTCCTAATGTTGGCTCACCTGCAGCTTGTACAAATAATATGTAAATTAAATCTGTTTCGGTTTGAATTACGTGGCTATTTACAAGACATAGCTGCCTTTACAGAAGTGTGTGAAGAATCAGAATAGAAGTATAAAGCTGTTCTTTATAAATCAGTGAATTGACAAAATTTCAAAGTTGCCTCACTCCATACTTCAGATTGACCCTTTTGTTCAAAAATATATTTTGCATTAATTACAAAGGAAACAGATATTTAAAGATTTTCATGTTACCGCCTTTGGCATTTGTTACGTAATCAAAGAGTCGTAATTTAAAGAACAAAGTAAATTTGCTGTCAAAGTACATGTATGTCACCATTGACCAGCCTGAAATTCATTTTCTTGTTTGCATAATAAATCCAGAATAGAATATTAACCATAATAAATTCAAGAAAGACTGCACCAACTTGGGTGTTCAACCAGTGTGCAAAAGACAACAAACTATAAATAATAAAAAGAAAGACATAATATTTAATAAACAAACAAACAAACAATAAATATCAAGAGCAAGAGATGAAGAGTCCCTGAAAGTGCGTCCACAGGTTGAGGGAAGATCTCAATAATGGCAAGTAAAGTTGACTGAAGTTATCCCCTTTGGTTCAAGAGCCTGATGGTTGAGGGGTAGTAACTGTTCCAGAACCTGGTGGTGTGAGTCCTGAGGCTCCTGCACCTTCTTCCTGATCGCAGTAACGAGAAGAGTGCATGTCCTGGGTGGTGGGATCTGCTGGCTAGCCTCATTCATAATACATATTGTATGAACTAGCATATAAATTAGGAACAAGAGCAGGCCAAGCAATTGCCTGAGCTAGCTCCATAGTACAGTCAGATCAGTGATAATCTTATTAATCAGATCAGCTAAATTCCTTTTCACTTCTTGCTTATCAAGATTCTGTCTAGGTTGTCTTAAAAATTGTTTGGAGACTGTGTCCTCCACCTTTGAAGAAATGTTGCAAAAATCAAACCCTCTGTGAAGAATAAGAAGATTCATCTTTTTCACAACTGGATGAACACTTATTTTCAAATAGTACATTCTAGATTCTTCTTTTCAAAACTTTTACATATCGACCATGTCAGAGCCCCCTTTACATGTTTTATGTTTTAATCAGATTACTCTTAACTCTTTCAGCAACCTCAGGCCTATCTTGTCTAAACTTTCCTGCTTATTCCTGAAATCAGTTTAGTAAACATTGTCTAAGCTGCTTCCAACACGTGAGCATTCTTCCTTAAATAAGATGTGATCTCACCAGTGACATGTAAAGCTGAAGTGTAATTCCCCTACTTAAATATTCAATTCCCCTACTTAAATATTCAATTTCCCTTGCAATAAATGATAACATTCTGTTAGATGTCCACATTACTAACTGGTTCTGAATACAACCCTTAGGTGAATTGCAGATTAATTCCATTTTATACTTTTCATGTTCCTATCAACTCCAGGCCAGTTTTTTCCCCCAACTAGGGACAATTAATCTACTAACCGGTACATTTTGCTTATGGAAGAAACGGGATACCGAAGCAGCCTCAGGGAGGCTGTGTGGAGTTTGCAGAGGTTACGATCGCACCCAGGTGCTGCAACTCTGAGGCAGCGATTCTATTTTCATCACTGCTTTCCTTTAAACTGACTGGATCTTGATTCTTTGGGGAAATATTAGAAACCTTGGAAAATGAATTACTTGGAAATAGCTTGTTTCTCAGTGTGCTATCTTCATGTCGGGTTAGATTTGAGAGAATACACGAATCTGCTGCACCTCCACCTACCTCTGTTCCATGTTCCTCGGGTGCTCGGTTTTCAGATTGCTTCTCTTCCTTGTGTCTGGTTATCACTGACTCAGAGAGGAACTTTGGGCAAACCCAATTCAGAGATGATCAAAAGTTAGATGAAACAAGTAGTTATTTGTAGTACATAGCCAGGCAGACAGATTTATGTGGATCTGTGCTTTAAAAGGTGAAAATGTTAATATTCTAGTGTTTAACTTGATTTGCTATTTTTGGGATATGTGTGAAGGAGCTGTCTAGAGCCTTTGTACCTGTGGTGGAGTTGAAACCTTCATGGGCGAGGAATATCAAAGAGATGAATTGAGTGGAGATGGAGAAGAATTGAAGGGCTGCTGCCATTGAACATTTCTAGACACTGTTATGTAATAGATTTTTACAGTATTTGAAAGGAGAACTCATGAATATTATTAGCACCATTTCTCTAATTGATTGACTTTTCTGAATTTGAAGAGTAGCTTGGGGATGAATTTTGAGCTGAGACTTTGAGTATAATATGTAGTTCAGAAAGATGTGAAAGTGGTGAGGGAAGAAAATACCATCAGTAATTGAGGGGTTACATTTACTCAGCAAACATAATCCTTAACTTTTAAACATCCATGTAGAACTGTAGCACAACTTTTTAAAAAAAAATGTTCTTTTATGAATTGTTCAAGAAATATTTTTTAAAATTAGTTCTTCAGGAAAGTACAAATCATTGAAGATAAATGACTGGTTCTCTGTTTCAGCATGTAATTACCAATGAAATACTGGTGGTTTCTCACCAGGTTTCAGATCATATCTATTTTCAAACTTATATTAAAGGATTGCTGACGTGTCTATTTCAGGGATGGTTGCATATTTTACAAATGACTTCAAATGTATGTTCGCAGTACCTGCCTATTGACTAAATTAAATGTCACATTTATTGGATTCTGATGTTTCAACCCAAGGTTCTTTCAGTAGTCAAGAAAGAGGCACAAAACTTGATGTTTTGTGATAGTTTTATTAAGCATTGATAGAACAAGAGGAAGTTGAAACTGACTGTGATAGATGTTTGCTAAGCAAAGAGAGGGACAAGAGAAATAAGATGCTAAGATGGTACTGCCTTACTGTCAGCTATTTTTATCCCTATAAGGAAAATTCCATTGAACTTTGTAGATAAAAGTCATCCAATGAGAAAACACTGATTCAAATAATGAAGTACCAGGAGAAGCTTCTAGAAACATACTTTATATAACCTCCCCATATAAGACATGAATAGACTCAAATATGATACTCCCTAAATCATGCTGATTATATTTACATATAATATCCAGTCTAAAACTGTTTGTGGGGGGCATAATCAGTGTACATTTATGTCTTCTATTAAAGTAATGAATCATCGAATCATAGGCATAATGTCATTGCCATTGGGGGAATGTTTAATAAAGAGGGTGCAATGTTTGTTTCGGAATTGCATGAATGCCTAACATTAGTGAATATCTTGAAGTGTGTGGTATCTAATGACATAGCCAACAGCTAGAGCATTAGCATCAAAGCTGGTTCACTGGCTCCTTCTTTCTAGCTCTTACATATTTATTCTATTTAACATCCTGGAGACTTCCTGCAATGCACTGAGATGGAATACTAGCCAACCTGCATTGTCAATCCTGTTTTTTTCCCATGCTATTTTTCTTTGCTAGTTTGTTTCTCAATTACCATTGATTTAGGAATCTGCCATTAGGCACAAGAACAATGTGACCTGCCCTTTGCAGTTGTCTCAATGTAATAAGGGCCTCGATGCTGAAAATGTTGGTTTTGGAAGGTTACTGACTTGCTTTTCAAGTTTTGGCTGTCGATTTGGAGGATTTTGCAGATTTGGTGTGAGTCATATCTATCCAGTATTTTGAATTGTCTATTGTTGGTAGTTTATATCTCAGGCACACGAGAAAGAAGGGATGAGTCTTGATCTTACAATAATTTCTTCAGGATACTGAAGACTTTACTGGTGCTGATGATTTACCTCTTTGATGCCTACCTTTCTGAAAGGTTGTTGGAGTCAAGGAAGGTTGTGTGATTGCACCAGGTTTTCTCAATCTTCTTCACTGCTGTGCTGTGCTTCAGCTCCAAGAAGTGTCTTGCTGGAGTGTAGCTTGTTTGCAAAGCCACTTCACATGAGTGAGAAGCTGTGCAATCCACGTTGCCTCTGATCCAGAACCAGGAGCACCCCAAATTCAGTCTTTGTTCTGTAGTACCTAGACAAAGCTTGAATATGGTTACGTTTGGAGACTGGGCTCAAATATATTGTCCGTTTGTTCACTGAAGACTACAAGAGAATGGATCTTCTACTTTGTGAATATTAAGTATATGTTTTTCCCACATAGCATCTCTTTTGATAATTAGCTCTTGAAAAATATCTTGGAAGTTGTTATTCACCTAATTCAGTGAAAAGTTTTACCATGCAAATAATAGTGGGTGTTTTTGATTTTTTTTAGCTGGTTCAGCACAACATATGGGCCAAAATGGCCTGTTTCTGTGCTGTTCTGTGTTCTGTGTATACTTGATACCAAACCAACGCATGAAACTAGGGAAGATGACCAAAAAGGACAACTTTAAGGGGCACTCGTGAAAAGGGAAAATGCCTAGGGAGAGAATCCAGAGTTTGGAGCTCAGTTGTTGTGTACATGACTGCCAGTACTGAAGTGATTAAAATAAGATTTTCAAGATGTCATAATTGGAGTACTATTTTGGAAGGATGCAGAGCAAATGGAATAAACATGGATAGGAGGCTGCAGGGGGATTTGGAAGTGAAGAAGAAACTTTAAAATCCAAGAGTATATTGGAACAGTTGTAGGGGAGAGAGCATGGACTGATGGAGAACAGGACTAATGCAAGTTAGATAAATTTAGTAGATAGTGTACCAGATATATTTTGTGAATGCAGTTCAATCTAATTAAAATTTATACAAAGGTAAGAAATGGTTATTTCTAAATGTCCATTGAACAAAGATATATATTTTTTCTGACATTGGAGATGAACACTTTTCTGTGATCATTCTGTTCTTCATGATGCTAAAAATTGATCACATTTCTATCGATCAAATAAAATATTTTTCTGGAAAGTAAAATTAAACTCGTGCTAGTAATATATTTAGAAACATAGAAAACCTACAGCACAATACAGGCCCTACGGCCCACGGAGCTGTGCTGACCGTGTCCCTACTTAGAACTACCTAGGCTTTACCCATAGCCCTCTATTTTTCTAAACTCCATGTAGCCATCCAGGAGTCTCTTAAAAGAACCTATCATTTCCGCCTCCACTACCGCTGCCGGCAGTCCATTCCATGTACTGACCACTCTCTATGTAAAAAAAAACTTACCCTTGACATCTCCTCTGTACCAAGCATCTTAAAACTACACCCTCTCGTGCTAGCTATTTCAGCCCTGTGGAAAAGCCTCTGACTATCCACGCAATGTCTCATCATCTTGTACACCTCTATCATCCTCCGTTGCTCCAAGGACAAAACACCGAGTTCACTCAACCTATTCTCATAAGGCATGCTCCCCAATCCAGGCAACATCCTTGTAAATCTCCTCTGCACCCTTTCCATGGTTTCCATGTCCTTCCTGTAGTGAGGCAACCAGAATTGAGCACAGTACTCCAAGTAGGGTCTGACCTGGGTCCTATATAGCTACATTACCCCTCGACTATTAAATTCAATCCCACGATTGATGAAGACCAATGCACTGTATGCCTTCTTAACCACAGAGTCAACCTGCGTAGCAGCTTTGAGTGTCCTATGGATTCTGACCCCAAGATCCCTCTGATCCTCCACACTGCCAAGAGTCTTACCATTAATACTATATTGTGCCATCATATTGACCTACCAAAATGAACCACCTCACACTTATCTGGGTTGAACATCCGCTACTTCTCAGCCCAGTTTTGCATCCTATCAATGTCCCGCTGTAACCTCTGACAGCCCTCCACACTATCCACAACACCCCAACCTTTGTGTCATCAGCAAGTTTACTAACCCATCCCTCCACTTCCTCATCCAGGTCATTTATAAAAATCACGAAGAGTATGGGTCCCAGAACAGATTGCTGAGGCACGCGACTGGTCACCGACCTCCATGCAGAATATGACCCATCTAAAAAACACTCTTTGCCTTCTGTGGGCAAGCCAGTTCTGGATCCACAAAGCAATGTTCCCTTGGATCCCATGCCTCCTTTCTTTCTCAATAAGCCTTGCACGGGGTATCTTATCTTATCTTGCTAAAGACCATATACACTACATCTACAGCTCTACCTTCATCAATGTGTTTAGTCACATCCTCAAAAAAATATATAGCGGATTGCAGGGCACATTTTGCATTAGTTATAAATTGCATTTCCTATGAGGAATAAGAGATTTCTGATGTTTGCAGAAAGGTGTTCAGCATGTATACATTGTGAAAAGTAACTGAAGCTGGTAAGAATTAAGATAAGCAGCAATTGTTTTAATCAAATCATTTAAGGGGAACTGAGAAAGACATCTGATTATAGCCATATAAGCCATTTTTAGGCAGATGTGTTTAAATTAGCATCATGGATGGCACAGGCATTGTGGGCTGATGGACCTATTCCTGAACTGTTTTATATGTTCAAAATTTTGTGGTGACCAAATTGATGACAAATGTGAATTTCAATTTCTTTCCCTGTAAGAGATGATTAGTTCAGAAATGGTAGCAACTTTGCATTAGTTGCTTGTAGATTTTACTGTTTGTAAAATAAGTAAATAAATGTGTGGATTGCATTGATTTTTCAAAATTCTTTACTATTTGTGACATCTGTAACATTTCACCAAAGACACATTAGAGAGACTTGCCATTTATTTCCATGACCACCAATTATAACACCACTGGTACAAGGACAAATGGTTGCATTTGTCTGAAGGAAAGTATTGATTATTGGTTTAATTTAAGAACTTTTGTAATAAAAAATTGACATGGCATGTTATAATGCTGTTGTAGACCCAGGAAGATATAATTTTACTGCTCTTCTGGATATGCATGAATTTGATGCATTTTTTCCACTTACAGGGATCAAGTATTGGAGATGTTTGATCATGCATATCAAAATTACATGGTAAGTCCACCAGTCATTATTTATTGAAATTCTTTTATTTTTGATTATATATAATTTTGTTTATGTGGCACATGAAAATGCTGTATTTAAGAATGTAGTTGGATTGTCAGGCTGATAGAAATGCAGAGTATAACATCAAGCCATGTTGCAAAGTACTACAGTTGGAGAGCCTGTTGCACTTTTTAAGGCACACAAAATTAAACTGAGAGTTGGCTATTTTGAAAGCATAGATCCTTCCACCTGCACATTTACAACATAGAGCACGCACATATTCTGCAGGTACCAGTTCAGTATTGTCATTGCAGTCTTATCACCATGACTGCAGTAGAATGGGATTTGGAATCCAAAACTTTTCATTTGTTTTAGAAACAGTTTGATAATTTAATGGGTGTGGATTGCTCTTATGCCTCAATTAAATGGAACCTTGGATAATGATGCAGTTGTTTTATGATGGAATAGCAACTATTTTTATCTCGTGCAGCTGCAGCGCAAAGGAATCCGAGTCAGCTCAGCATGATGCGCTAGCATGCAGAACTAGTTTGTCAACTTTAGAGCATTAAAGGATGTGGTTATAAAATTGGAAGCAGATCCAAAATCCAACAAATTAATGGATTTCTAATTCTATAGGCTGTTTGAAGGTTGCCAGCTTTTTCAAATTTGCCATGCCAGTATGTAATTTTATTAAGGCAGATAGTGCTGTATGAATATAAAGGTGTCACGTGCAGCACAGAGCTGTATAGCTTATTCCAAAGTTTATTTGGTTACAGAGATAGTAAAGCTATTTTATGTATACATCAAAAAAAAGCAATTATGTACAACTTCCCTGCAAATGACTGAGAATGGTGCAGTCATGGAGACAGAGAAGGAGCAGGCTTGGCTCTCTGACACTTGTAAGGACTGCTCCAGTTTGTAAAATGATCACGGCTGATTCATTTCAATATCCTGTTACTCCATTACTCCGCAATACTCTCATCACTTTGATATTAAGAAAAAAAAATCTTATCAACTTAAGTATTTTTGATGACTGCCTTTTTTATCTTCTGTGGTAGAGCTGTTCACTATATTTTAAGTGAGTAAATTTCTATTAATCTCAGTTCTAAATGGCATGCTACTGCATTTTTAAACTCTACTCTGTTTCTGGACTTTACATCCTTGGGAACATCCTTCCTGTACTTTGTCTATTCCTGTTAAATTTTTGTAGGTTTCTATGTGTGCTTTGAAAATAGAATGTGTTCAGCTGAATGCAGAATGTATATTCTACAGAGTTATCCCTTGCTTCAGGGGTGATAAAACAGAAAAGTTCAAACCTGCAACATATTTTTGTGAGAATGTTACTTAATTATACACTGACATTCTAAGAAAGTAGCCAGTATACTGTTGGCTTAGATACAAAGGCAAGACCAAGCTGTTTATTCCAGTCAATAGGAATGTGAAAAGGTGTGAAATGCATGCTTATAACCCAGCTTGTTAGGCTTTGCTAACAGAGCTTGGGACGTTGGAATCTGGAGTTCAATTCCGGTGTCCTCTGAAGGAGGTATGTACTTCCTTTCCACGTGTGTGGGATTCCTCTGGGTGCTCTGCTTTTCTCCCACAGTCCACAGGTGTACAGGTTAGTGGGTTAATTGATGCTTGTAAATTGTTCTGTGATTAGACTGGGTGGCGTGGAAAGGCCTGTTCTGTGCTGTATCTCTAAATAAAATAACGGATGGTTTAGAGAAATGGCATTTTCAGATACAGATAAAGCAAGTTATCTAACATTGCAGAATTCAGTATTGAGATAGGAAGGCTAAAATGTGCCCTCTAAGAAGATGAAGCATTAAGCATCATTATAACAGTGCAGAATGCCAGCAGACATATGATTAGAATGGGAGAAGAAAATAATTCAAGTGGTGAGTAATGGGAGCTTGCAGTCAGCACTGCATAGCAATCAGCCAATCTGTATTTGGTTTATTCAATACAAAAGAAACTACATTGTGCTCACCAAAGGTGGTACACCTGATTGCTTCACTTGGAAGAATTCTTTGATTTCTGAATATTGAGAAGTAAAAGGATAGAAGTTGCATTTCTTGGGGTTCGGTGGGAGCATGCTGTGGGAAGGGTGTGGCTCTTGAGAGACAGGAGTGGAGCAGGAGGCTGAAGAGAAAGGGCCCTCTGAAATGCTGGAAGGGAGATGCATTTGGTGGTGAGATCTTACTGAAGCTGACTTCAGATGGGAATTAGATAAGTGCTTGAAGAGGGAAATACTGTATCAGGGTTTGCATGGGAAAGAGGAAGGAATTGGAAAGTATTGGATAGTTATGTCAATGAGACAGCACCTGAACAACAGGATGAATTACTGTAGGGTATCTTTCAATCAGAGTCGATGGGTGTGAAGAAGAGGTGAGGAACAGAAACCAAAGGTCTCAAACTGAGGTGGGACTGAGTCTTGAAGTTCTACCACAGGGTTTATTTTCTTGCTTGTTGAAGGTGGTAAGAGTATTCCAGGGCTGATTGTCTCATCAGCATTCCTACTTTGTTGCCCCTCCGATTCTCAGATGAGTAATTTTTATGTGTTTCCGGGATGATCATTTTTCATGGGTAGTGCAGAGAGATATTTGCCTGGATAACAGAAACTGGAACCACCCTCAGTAATTCTGCTTCTATGCTGAGCTTCTGATCTCCAACATCCATGGTTTGTTTTTTTAATGATCATTTCCTGTTCCTGGAAAAGCAGGATATGAACAACCAGAGTTCTGAGTTCTGTTTTAGAATGTAAGACCACTCTGAAAATACATTACATTTCTTGATTGAAGGATGTCATTTAAACAAAATTCATTATTTTGTTTGAAATACTAATTGGCTTTAATAGTTTTGCCTTTTTGTCTTATCTAAAGTGCAAAATTATTATTTCAATTTTGTTGTACATTCTGTATACACCTCATTGTTGCATAATATATTAGTCATAATTTTATGATGGGTAAATATAAATGTTCCGTATTTAATTTGCAAATCTATTTTATTTAATGAGTAAATAAACACAAACCTGTGAGCCTTTCATTTGAATGCTTGGATAATGTTCATGTTATTAATATTAATTCTCGTATCAGAACAATTTAAACCTTGATCAATCATGTATTTTTTATTTTATGCATAAGTTGAAACAAATTTAAAAATGCAATTCCTTTCAGTATTTCCTGTCAAAGGCTTGATAGCTTCATGTATAACAAAATATTTTATGTAAATAGTTGTCTATTAGAATAATAGATGTTTGATATTTAGCATGAGGCTTTCTATTAGCTCTCTTTGTTGGAAAAACATCATGCAGCATGTGTTTGCTCTGTAGAACAATCTGAAAACTCCACAGGGTGTGGGGTGGGATGGGGTCATGTTTATTTTACTGGTGTGCATTATTGCACCTAGATGGGTAAATATTGCATTAATCCAAAGGATTTTACCCTTGACCCAGAACAAGTAATTGTTCTGGTATCAGCTTTCATGCATAATACTAGTTGAGAAGGCTACAAAGTTTATCTTCTTGTAAATAAGTAATTAAAAGGAGTAGAAGTGCAAAACAGGATTTCAGTTAGTGAGAATAATAAAGCAGAAACACTGAGGCATATTAATTTGGTACAAAATGAGTGAAATAGATTGCATATTACACAAAAATTTAAGAACTTCTAAATGCAAGGAAGTTGTTAAAAGTTGTCTTGCTAAATGAGGGCAGAATTAGAGGGTCCTTCATGCAGAAGTGGAAGCAAATGATGTCTCCTTAAGAAGATAAGATATAGACACAGAAGCAGGCCATTCAGCCCATCAAGTCTGCTCTGCCATTCAATCATGGGCTGATCCAATTCTTTCAGTCATCCCCACACCCCTGCCTTCTCCCCATACCCTTTGATGCCATGGCTAATTAAGAACCTATCTATCTCTGCTTTAAATGTACCCAATGACTTGGCCTCCATAGCTGCTCGTGACAACAAATTCCACAGATTTACCACCCTCTGACTAAAGCAATTTCTCCGCATCTCTGTTCTGAATGCTTCTCCTTCAATCATACACTTTCCAACATTGTATTTCATTTGCCATGTCTTTTCCCATTTCCCTAAACTATCTAAGTCTCTCTGCAGGCTCTCTGTCTCCTCAACACTACCCACTCCTCCACCTATTTTTGTATCATCAGCAAATTTAGCCACAAATCTATTAATCCCATAGTCCAAATCATTGACATACATTGTAAAAAGCTGTGGTCCCAACACCAACCCCTGTGGAACTCCACTGGTAACCAGCAGCCAGCCAGAATAGGATCCCTTTATTCCCACTCTCTGTTTTCTGCCGATCAGCCAATTCTCCAATGCTAGTAACTTCCCTGTAATTCCACGGGCTCTTATCTTGCTAAGCAGTCTCATGTGTGGCACCTTGTCAAAGTCCTTCTGAAAATCCAAGTACACCACATCTACTGCTTCTCCTTTGTCTCCCCTGCTTGTAATTTCCTCAAAAAATTGGAGTTGGTTTGTCAGGCAGGATTTTCCTTTCAGGAAACCATGCTGGCCTTGGCCTATCTTGTCATGTGCCTCCAGGTATTCCGTAATCTCATCCCTAACAATTGATTCCAACAGCTTCTCAACCACTGATGTCAGGCTAACAGGTCTATCGTTTCCTTTCTGCTGCCTCCCACCCTTCTTAAACAGCGGAGTAACATTTGCAATTTTCCAGTCATCTGGTACAATGCCAGAATCTGTCGGTTCTTGAAAGATCATTGTTAATGGCTCAGCAATCTCTCGAGCTACTTCCTTCAGAACCCGAGGGTGCATTCCATCAGGTCCAGGAGATTTATCCACCCTCAGACCATTAAGCTTCCTGAGCACCTTTTCAGTCGTAATTTTCACTCCACATACTTAACTTCTCTGGCACTCTTGAATGGCCAGTATACTGTAGATGTCTTCCACTGTGAAGACTGATGTAGAATACACATTCAGTTCCTCTGCCATCTCTGCATTTCTCGTTACAATATCTCCAATGTAATTTTCTATTCGTCCTATATCTACCCCCAATTTTCTATATACTTAAAAAAGCTTTTAGTATCTTCTTTGATATTAGTCACCAGTTTCTTTTCATAATTTATCTTTTCCTTCCTAATGACCTTCTTAGTTTCCTTCAAGTTTTTAAAAGCTTCCCAATCCTCTATCTTCCCACTAACTTCGGTTTCCTAGTATGCCCCCTCTTGTTTTTACTTTGGTTCTGACTTCAATTGTCAGCCACAGTAGTGACCTTCCTCCATTCGAAAATTTCTTCCTATTTGGAATACATCTGTCTTGCAGTTCCCTCATTTTGCTGCTCCACTGTCCTCCCTGCTC
The DNA here is from genome assembly GCF_030144855.1 of Hypanus sabinus. Lineage (NCBI taxonomy): Eukaryota > Metazoa > Chordata > Chondrichthyes > Myliobatiformes > Dasyatidae > Hypanus > Hypanus sabinus. Next base: position 64,631,242 of record NC_082716.1, read on the forward strand.
GTGTCCCTTTCCAGTCAACCTTGGCCAGTTCCCCTCTCTTGCCATTGTAATTTCATTTATTGCACTGAAGTACCAAGACGTTGGATTTTAGTTTCTCCTCCTCAAATTTCAAAGTGAATTCAATCATATTGTGATCACTGTTCCCCAAGGGTTCCTTAGCCTTAAGCTCTCTTATCACTTCTGGATCGTTGCACAACACCCAATCTAGCACAGCTGATCCCCTAGTGGGCTCAACAACAAGCTGTTCTAAAAAGCCATCCCTTAGACATCCTACAAATTCTCTCTCCTGAGGTCCAGTCCTTGCCTGGTTTTCCCAATCCACCTTCATGTTAAAATCCCCAATGATTATCATGACAATTGCTTTTCTGACACGCCTTTTCTACCTCCTGCTGGAATTTGTAATCCACATCCTGGCTGCTGTTTGGAGGCCTGTATACAACTGCCATTAGGGTTCTTTTACCCTTGCCATTTCTTAACTCAACCCATAGAGACTCTGCACCTTCCGATCCTGTGTCACCCCTTTCTAATGATTTAATATTATTTCTTCTACACAGGGCCAAACCACCCCCTCTGCTTACTAACCTGTCTTTCTTATACACCATATATCCTTGGACATTCGACTCCAAATGGCAGTCATCCTTTAGCCAAGTTTCAGAGATGACCACATCATACTTGCTAATCTGTAGCTGAATTTCAAGATCATCCATTTTATTTCTTATGCTGCCTGCATTCAAATACAACCCTTCCAGTCCAGTATTTATTGCTTCCTGTTTTAACTGCAGCACATAATAGACAATAGACAGTAGGTGCAGGAATAGGCCATTCGGCCCTTATAGCCAGCACTGCCATTCACTGTGATCATGGCTGATCATATACAATCTGTACCCCGTTCCTGCCTTCTCCCCATATCCCTTGACCCCGCTATCTATAAGAGCTCTATCTAACTCTCTCTTGAATGCATCCAGAGACTTGGCCTCCACTGCTTTCTGGGGCAGAGCATTCCACATATTCACCACTCTCTGGGTGAAAAAGTTTTTCCACATCTCTGTTCTAAATGGCCTACCCCTTATTCTTAAACTGTGGCCTCTAGTTCTAGACTCACCCATCAGCGGGAACTTGCTTCCTGCCTCTAGCGTGTCCAATCCCTTAATAATCTTATATGTTTCAATCAGATCCCCTCTCATCCTTCTAAGTTCCAGTGTATACAAGCCCAGTCGCTCCAATCTTTCAACATATGACAGTCCAGCCATTCCAGGAATTAACCTTGTGAACCTACGCTGCACTCCCTCAATAACAAGAATGTCCTTCCTCAAATTTGGAGACCAAAACTGCACACAGTACTCCAGGTGGGTTCTCACCAGGGCCCTGTACAGCTGCAGAAGGACCTCTTTACTCCTATACTCAATTCCTCTTGTTATAAAAGCCAGTATGCCATTAGCTTTCTTCACTGCCTGCTGTACCTGCATGCTTGCTTTCATTGACTGATGTACAAGAACACCTAGATCTCGTTATACTTCCCCTTATCTTAACTTGACTCCATTTAGATAGTAATCTGCCTTCCTGTTCTTGCCACCAAAGTAGATAATCTCACATTTATCCACGTTAAACTGCATCTGCCATACATTTGCCCACTCACCCAACCTGTCCAAGTCACCCTGCATTCTCATAACATCGTCCTGACATTTCACACTGCCACCCAGCTTTGTGTTATCAGCAAATTTGCTAATGTTACTTTTAATCCCTTCATCTACATCATTAATGTATATTGTAAACAGCTGCGGTCCCAGCACCGAAACTTGCGGTACCCCACTAGTCACAACCTGCCATTCCGAAAGGGACCCGTTAATCACTACTCTTTGTTTCCTGTCAGCCAGCCAATTTTCAATCCATGTCAGTACTCTGCCCCCAATGCCATGTGCCCTAATTTTGCCCACTAATCTCCTACGTGGGACTTTATCAAAAGCTTTCTGCAAGTCCAGGTACACTACATCCACTGGCTCTCCCTTGTCCATTTTCATAGTTACATCCTCAAAAAACTCCAGAAGATTAGTCAAGCATGATTTTCCCTTCATAAATCCATGCTGACTTGGACTGATCCTTCTACTGGTATCCAAATGTGTCGTACTTTCCTCTTCTATAATTGACTCCAGCATCTTTCCCACCACTGACGTCAGGCTAACTGGTCTATAATTCCCTGTTTTCCCTCTCCCTCCTTTCTTGAAAAGTGGGACAACATTAGCCACCCTCCAATCAGCAGGAACTGTTCCTGAATCTATAGAACTTTGGAAGATGATTACCAATGCGTCCACGATTTCTAGAGCCACCTCTTTAAGTACCCTGGGATGCAGACCATCAGGTCCCGGGGACTTATCAGCCTTCAGACTCAACAGTCTATCCAACACCGTTTTTGCCTAATATAAATTTCCTTCAGTTCATCCTTTACCCTAGTTCCTTTGGCCACTATTACATCTAGGAGATTATTTGTGTTTTCCTTAGTAAAGACAGATCCAAAGTACCTGTTCAACTCGTCTGCCATTTCCATATTCCCCATAATAAATTCACCCGTTTCTGTCTTCAATGGCCCAATTTTGGTCTTAACTATTTTTTGCTATTCACATACCTAAAGAAGCTTTTACTATCCTCCTTTATATTCTTGGCTAGTTTACCTTCGTACCTCATTTTTTCTTGGCATATTGCCTTTTTTGTTATCTTCTGTTGCTCTTTAAAAGCTTCCCAGTCCTCTGGTTTCCCGCTCATCTTTGCTATGTTATACTTCTCTTTTATTTTTATATTGTCCTTTACTTCCCTCATCAGCCACGGCCGCCCTTTACTCCCCTTAGGATCTTTCTTACTCTTTGGAATGAACCGATCCTGCACCTTCTGCATTATTCCCACACCTGTATTGCCCTATCACTCATCCCACTGGCTGTGATTATGCCTCATCTCCTGCCAGTCCTTTCTATCATCTCTGTTGCACAGTATCATTGATGTGTTTCTGTTGTCCCTTTCCTCAGTTCTATCACTCGGTTCTATCCCCCTGCCAAATTACTTTAAACCCTCCCCAACAGCTCTATTAAACCTGCCTGCTAAGATATTGGACCTCTTTGGGTTCAGGTGTAACCTGTCCTTTTCGTACAGGTCGTACCTTCCCCCAGAAGATGATCCAGGAACCTGAAACTCTGCCCCCTACACCAGTCTCTCAGCCACGCATTAATATGCCCGATCATGCTATTCCTGTACTCGTTAGCATGTGGCACATGCAGCAGTCCTGAGATTACTACCCCAGAGGTCCTGCTTTTCAGCTCCCTACCCAACTCTCTGAATTCTGTCTTCAGGACTTCCTCCCTTTTTCTGCCTATGTCATTGGTACCAACATGTACCAAGAATTCTGGCTGTTCACCCTCTCCCTTCAGAATTCTCTGCATCCGATCCGAGACTTCCCATACCCTGGCACCTGGGAGGCAATACACCATGTAGGTATCTCTCTCAGGCTGACAGTACCTCCTCTCTGTTCTTCTCACTGTGGAATCCCCTATGATTACCACATTCCTCATCTTTTTCTCTCCCTTCTGCACCACGGAACCATGCTCAGTGCCAGAGACCCGATCGCCGTGGTCATCCTCTATCAGGTCACGAATTTTAAAAAATATCACAAAAATATAAAATCAATCAAATTCATTATAAATCCCACTACCTCTATGTACATTAAAAAAATATCTGTCTGAGGCTTCTGTCAGTCGGAGCTGATCATGGATATTGTATCCTAACTGCCTAGATACACAAGCCTGGGCAGTATGATATGGAGAGCAAGCTGTTGCCCATGTAGCAAGCTCCTCCTCTCCACATACCTGATAACCCCAAAGGAACAGCAGAGACTGATACAGTTTAGTACCAGCAGCATCGCAGGAGATGCCAGTCAACATTGAACTCGATGTAGGACTACCTCAGGGACTCCAGCTCTGGATTTTTCCCTCTGGGTTTACTCCCGAAACCTTCCCTATGAGTGGGAATAGCTGCAAGGCAGTGAAGATTTGAGATCAAAGTTTTCTTTCCCCTAGATGAGCAGTTGTATCTGCCTGAAAAGAATATAGGGCCAAGATAGATTCATTACATTACACACATTTAATGAATTGTTAGAAATATATAAAACACTGGTGAATAGCTGTTGTAGCACTTAGTTTTGAGAAGGGAGATGAAGCATTTCCGAGGAACTGGAGATTTTATAAAGACAAATTGCAGCAATTTGGAATTGTTAAATTCAATTTTCAGTCCAGAACGCTCAATTCCAAGAATTAGACTCATTGTTCTTCACTCTCGCATTAATCTCCATTGGAATAGTTTAGGGCGAAGAGGAGTGAGAGAGTAGAAATTTGAATTTTAAAAGCTCAGATGACTGGAAGTTTGCTGCTACCCTTGAGTAATGAATGGATGTGTCTCAACGTGTTACCAGATCAATGTTTAGTGGCATTCAATGCTTGTAAATGGGGTGACCGAGCATTGATTGGGTGACCATTTTGTGTTGCATCTCCTTTATATGCACAGAAGGGTAAAGAAGAGATGGACGTTTGGACCAGGTATTGGAGAAAGTACTCCGTTGGTAGAGTATATGGAGAATAGGAAGGGAAATGTGTTGAGAGCATTTTGTTAAAGGTCCATGAAATGATGGAGCAAAATCATCAGGACTTTTGTTCATCTGTTTTCCTTTGGTTAGCTCAATTACTGTTTTCATCCTTACTTTTTATCAGGTATTTCTCCAAGATTATTTTTTATCCCCGCATTTTTTTTCTGGAGCAGCTGTATTCAGCTCTAATAGACTCTGCAGGGATTCCAAATAAAGCCACTCTTGTCCTGAATTTGATCTGCCCACAGTTCTTTGTTATTTATTGTTCTTTGTCCCAGTGCTCCTGCTGCATCAGGAGGTCCGTTTTCAACAATGTGCTGTCACATGCAAATTCTCAGCCACTTTCTTGAAGTTTGTTCTCGCTTGCAGTTCTGCTTCAATGTTTCCCTCATGTAGCAATTTTGCTTTTCTTTCATGTGAATAGTGGAGATTCCGGTTACAAACCCTGTGCCACACCACTCGTAGATTCTTGTCGATCTGTAAAATAACCATTTATGGCCACTGTTGCAGATGAGCCAAAAACACGTTGCATCCTTCAACCCCTAGCTTATCAAAATCTATCGAAGAATTATATTGAAATATCCAGAGACCCTGCTTATGCTGTCCTTGTAAGGAAAAAAATATTCAAGGTCCTATGATAGAAAAATAGTCACCTATTCTCTTTTACAGTTATTTCTAAATAGTGATCCCTGGTTTTCAAGTTTCCCACAGGAGGAGACATCATCTCCATGTTTAACCTGTTGAGCCAGCTCATCATCTAGTTTCTTTCAATCAAATCCCCTCTTGCTCTTCAAAATTTTAATGAATACAAGACCAAACTCTTAAGACAAACAGCATCTTGTAAACTTATTCTGCCCTGCGTTCAATGTGCTAACAATCTTCCTTAAGAAAGTAAAGATAACACGTGTAGGGACATGTCGTGATGAAGGGTCTCGGCTCGAAACGTTGACTGTACTTCTTCCTATAGATGCTGCCTAGCCTGCTGGATTCCACCAGCATTTTGTGTGTGTTGCTTGAATTTCCAGCATCTGCAGATTTCCTCGTGTATGTGTAGGGAACCTTGGATTTCAAGGGATATTGAAGCCCTAGTTAAGTGAAAAAGGGAGGTGCATAGCAGCTATAGGCAAGTAGGAACGAATGAGGTGCTTATGGAGTACAGGAGTACACTTCAGAAAGAAATCAGGAGGGCTAAAAGAAGGCATGAAGTTAATCTGGCAGACAAAGTGAAGAAGAATCCCAAGGGATTCTACAGGTACGGTAAGAGCAAAAGGATTGCAAGAGACAAAATTGGTCCTCTGGAAGGCCAGAAAGGTAATCCATATGTGGAGCCAAAACAGATGGGGAGATCTGAAATACATTCTTTGTGCCTGTTTTTATTCGGGAGTTGGATATAGACTCTATAGAAGTGAGGCAAAGCGGCATTAACTTTACAGATCCTATACAGATTACAGAGGAGGAAGTGTTTACTACCCTGAAGCAAATCATGGTGGATAAATCCCCAGGGCCTGACAAGATGTTCCCTTGGGCCCCATCAGAGGCAAATGCAGAAATTGCCGGGACTCTTTCAGAGATATTTAAATATCTTTAGTGATAAGGGAGGTATCAGAGATTGGAGGATAGCCAATGTTGTTCCACTGTATTTAAAAATGGCTCTAAACATAAATAAGAAAATTATAGGCCAATGAGTCTGACATAAGTTGTGAGAAAGTTACTGAAAGTTATCTTAAGGGACCAGATAGATAAGTATTTGGATAGCCATGGACTAATTAAGAATAGTCAGTAGGTCATAGAGTTTTTTTGAGTAAGTTACCAGGAAAGTGGATGAAAGCAAGGCAGTGGATGTTGTCTACATGGACTTTAGTAAGGCATGTTACAAGGTCCTGTATGGTAAATTGGTCAAGAAGGTTCAGTCACTCGGCATTCAAGATGAGGTAGTAAATTGGATTAGACATTGGCTTTGTGGGAGAAGCCAGAGAGTGGTAGTAGAGGGTTGCCTCTCTCACTGTTTCCTGTGACTTGTGGTGTGCAGCAGGGATCGGTGCTGGGTCCTTTGTTGCTTCTCATCTATATCAGTGATCTGAATGATAATGTGGTCAACTGGATAATCAGATTTGCAGATGGTACCAAGATTAGGGGTGTAGTGGACAATGAGGAAGGCTATCATGGCTTGCAGAGGGAACTGCGTCAGCTGGAAAAATGGCAGGTGGGACTTAATGTAGACAAGGGCGAGGTGTTGCACTTTGTTAAGACCAACCCAGGGTAGGCCTTATACAGTGAAAGTTAGTCTCCTGAGGAGTGTGGTAGAACAAAGGGAGCTGGGAATACAGGTCCATAATTCATTGTAAGTGGCATCATAGGTAGATAGGGTCATGAAAAAAGCTTTTGGCATATTGATCTTCATATACCAACATATTGAGTACAGAAGATGGGATGTTATGTTGAAGTAGTACAAGATGTTGGTGAGGCCTAATTTGGAGTATTATATGCAGTTTTGATCACCTACCTACAGGAAAGATGTAAACAAGGTTGAGAGAGAACAGAGAAAATTTAGTAGGGATATGTAGGGTTATGATCCAGGTGCAGGTCATTAGGAGTAGGCAGTTTTTAAGTGATTTTTGCATGGATAAGATGGGCCAAAGGGCTTGTTTCTCTGCTTTACTTTTCAATGAATCTATGCTGTGGACAATATTCTAGATGTGATCTCACCAAATGTGATTAATTTCTTTATTGAATCAGTTTTTGTGAAATTTGATGCATGCAGAGTGCAGTTGCATAATTTGAATTTTTAATTTTAATTTTGCATTTATACAGGAACATGCATACCCAGCTGATGAGCTAATGCCTCTGACATGCCGTGGCCGTGTTCGTGGCTTGGAACCCAGTCGTGGTGATGTGGATGATGCCCTTGGCAAGTTAGTGCTGCTTTTGGCTAATTCCCCTTACTAGTTTCAGCATTTGTTCTCAAACATTCTGAAAAAAAATTTGAAATACAAGTGAGAGAAGAGTTTAGATGAATTGAGAATTGTCTGGAAGATGAATTGTACTGTGACTTTTTTTTTTGATTTTTGAGGAAGCAGATGTTTTGGGAGTTCCTATTCAACCCAAAGCTTTTTAATTTTGAATCTTAGACTTATAGTTACTTTTCATCTAAAGTGAAATTCAGTGAAATTTAATTGTCACTTTTGCAAATTAATCTGTAAGGTATAGGTGGTACAAAAAGTCTAAACCTCTGCATAATGTCATATTGAAGGCTAAATGGCTTCCGATAAATTGGAAACTGATTTCCAGTTTACCATAGATTCTTAAGGTTTTATTTTACCATCCAGCAGCTATGGACCTGAGCTCATTTTGCAGTAAATTATTAATATTTGGAATGTGGTTATGCTTTTATAATCTGAAATCATAAATATTCCAAAGGCAAATATTTTATAGCCTCAAAATTCAAAGTAATTCAGTACAGGTTAAAAGATGAGATGATAGTATCATAAATTATCAGTGATTAAGGTTTTTTTCAATATACCAGTCAGTACCAAGAGTATTTAAAGTAATATAACCCTAAGATGAAAATGAAAGGGAAAGATTATCCAATTTAGATCATTCATGGCCTTGCATTTTGTTTTGTGTTCATCTATAGAGGAGTAAACATAGAAACACAGAAAACCTACAGCACAATACAGGTCCTTCGGCCCACAAAGCTGTGCTGAACGGGTCCTTAGCTTAGAACTACTTAGGCTTACCCATAGCCCTCTATTTTCCTAAGCTCCATGTACCTATCCAGGAGTCTCTTAAAAGACCCTGTCGTTTCCACCTCTGCTGCCGGCAGCCCATTCCACGCACTCACCACTCTACATAAAAAAACTTACCCCTGACACCTCCTCTGTACCTACCTCCAAGCACCTTAAAACTATGCCCTCTCGTGCTAGCCATCTCAGCCCTGGGAAAAAGCCTCTGACCATCCACACGATCAGTTCCTCTCATTATCTTGTACACTTCTATCAGGTCACCTCTCATCCTCCGTCGATCAAGGAGAAAAGGCCAAGTTGACTCAACCTATTCTCATAAGGCATGCTCCCTAATCCAGGCAACATCCTTGTAAATCTCCTCTACACCCTTTCTATGGTTTCCACGTCCTTCCTGTAGCGAGGCGACCAGAACTGAGCACAGTACTCCAAGTGGGGTCTGACCAGGGTCCTAAGTAGCTGCAACATTACCTCTGGGCTCCTAAACTCAATCCCACGATTGATGAAGGTCAATACACCATATGCCTTCTTAACCACAGAGTCAACCTGCGTAGCAGCTTTGAGTGTCCTATGGACTCGGACCACAAGATCCCTCTGATCCTCCAGACTGCCAGAAGTCTTACCGTTAATACTATATTCTGACACTTATCTGGGTTGAACTCCGTCTGCCAAAGCCCAGTTTTGCATCCTTTCGATGTCCCGCTGTAACCTCTGACAGGCCTCATATTGACACTATGCACAACATTCCCAACCTTGGTGGTAGTTTTAAAGAACACTGCCAGTTCAGCTCACTGCCTGCCACAAGAAACTGGAGCTTTGGGGTTCTTCATTTGCCATTTTGTAACCATAGTTTTCAGTCAGCCTAACTCTGTTAGATTCTGATTTCTCCATTTCAAAAGAAGGAAAATAACTTGCATTTTAATAAATTGAATCAACCATCTATTAGCTACCAGTGAATGACAACAGCCATTAATTTTACATCTGTTAGAGGCGAACAACTCTCTGCTTATTTATAAATATAGATGCGTAAAAATTGAAATAGGCTTGTCATGAAACACTAAGGGAGTGGATGAGATAACTACTTTTTTAACCTGATATTTCGACTGCTGAAAGCTTATGAAACAGATGTCAAATAGGTGTTGATAAATTGAATTTCTCTTTGGTAAATCAAATCCTATTTACTGATGATCTGAGAATTCAGAATCAGAATAAGATTTATTATTGCAAACATATGTCATGAATTTTTCTGTTTTACAGCAGTACAAGACCTAGATATTACTATAAGTTACTAAATAATAAAAGCTCAAAAGACGAATAATGAGGTGTTCATGGGTTTGAGGACTATTCAGAAATCTGATGGCAGAGAATTGCATTCCACAATTCTGCTCCATTTCTGTGGAAAATGCAAAACAATTGTTCTGTCTTTCAACTATTCTTGTATAAACAGTTGTACTGCCTGCCCATTTTCTTTGGCTGATTTCCATATATTTAGCTGCGAATAGAAGAAAAAGTTCTAAAACTACATTAAATTGACATTGAAGTCATCATGCAAACTTTCACTGCCATACATCTAAAGCTGTTCACTTCACCCTCAGGTTAACTGTTAATTGTTTTCTTTCAGATTTTCTTTGACTTTAGTTGACACTTTGGATACTCTCGCAGTAAGTGAAAACAGCTTAACTTTTAGTTCAAAATACTGCATATTGAATGTCAAAGAATCAGGAAGAGACACTAAGTAATATGATTTTGTGTTTCTAGCTGCTAAATCAAGTGGAAGAATTTGAAGCTGCTGTGAAAAGGGTTATAAATGATGTTCACTTGGATAATGATATTGTTGTCTCAGTCTTTGAGACTAATATAAGGGTGCTAGGGTAAGTAAAGGCAATTTTTTTTTTGAAAATGAGCTTTGTGAATAGATGATGTAAAGAGATATCTGAATCTGATAGACTTTTCATGTGCAATAATCTGTGAGATGCCAGTAATCATTTCACTTGTTAGAGGTTTGCTGGGAGGCCATGCGATGGCTACAATATTGAAAGAGCAAAGTGAGCAGATGCAATGGTATAACGATGAGCTTCTCTACATGGCAAAGGAACTTGGGTACAGGTTGCTGCCAGCGTTCAATACCACCAGTGGACTTCCATACCCCAGGGTAAGTACTACTTTTCTTTTGATTATTTAAGCTGTGGATAGTCTTCAATGCGACTACACTTCCTCAGATCAAGTAGGCCCAGAGGGTGAGGGATAATTGGATCAATAGTGAGGGATGTCAGTTCAACAGAAGAGTGTATATGGAGAAGGAAAGACAAAGATGAAGAACAGAGGAACAAAAGAATGAATGGGATGGGTGCAGAAGTGCCAAAGGGAGAAAGGGAAACACTATAAGGCATTAGGAGCCTTTGGAATTGAGGAGCTGACACAGTAAAATGTGTATCAACAGGACCCTCATCCCAAATTGCACTAAGGTGAAGAACTGTTAACTGGGAAGAGCAGTAATCAGTCATTAGATACATCATTATGACAGACTTGATGGCACAATTGAAGGATCAATTTAAAGGAAGTGAAGAGACCAGGAGGTACCCCAGCTAAACCTTTCAAAAGTGGTAGAGGTACAATGGGTGTACATGCAGTTTCTGAGAATGGTGATTCATTACTAACAGGGATTTTTTTTTTTGGTGACATATTGATTTTTTTTTCCTATTTGGTTAGTTGTAGAGAAAATACAACTACAGTGGGGCATCAGTCTAGTAAGATGCAAGTGAAATACTGTATCCTACACCACAGCAACACTGGGGTGAATTGATCATTTAACAAATGCTGCAATGGAACTGGTAAAATCCACCTGTATAAAGCATACTTAAATGCTCAAAGTTTTCCAATTATTTTACCTCATTCTGGTATGTGGTTATCACAGTTATGGTGTTGCAATGTCACCCATGTGATATGGAGATTACTCAAGCATAATAATCTCCAAATGCAGTGTTGTTGTTTCTCATTTGGCGGAAGCAATATATCAGAGTAACTCACAGGCATAGTTAGATACTGTACAAGGACAAAGAGGTAGTAGGGTGTTGCAGCCAGTAGAGATGCTGCCTTCCATCTCCAGTGTATTGGGTTCAGTGCTGACCACTAGTCCAACTTGTATGGAGTTTGTACATTCTTCTCATGACTGCAAGTTTCCTTGGTACTCCCACATCCCAAGGATTTGTAGGTTGAAAAGTTAATTGGCACTGTAAAATGTCCCAAATGTGTAGATGAGTTGTAAGATCTAGGGAAAACTAATGGTATTATAGGGAATAGAACGGGATTAACATAGGATTAGTATCGATGGGTGTATAATGGATGTCACTGATGGTATGACACTTCTCAAATGACTTTTCTCACAGTCTATGATTAAAAGAGTTTTTAATCCTTTCAATGTTAAAATGTACTAGGATTCAGTTTTATGATACATTCCAATAGCAACAAAATCTTCAGTACTGAACTTAAATATAAATTAATTGACTGTCAAGGACTCTTTATCTTATATTTTTGATATTGCTTATTTATTATTATTTATTTCTTTTTGTATTTGCATAGTTGTCTTTTGCACTCTGGTTGTGATCTTTCATTGATTCTATTACTGTTATTATTCTATTATGGATTTATTAAGTATGCCCACAAGAAAATGAATCTCAGAATTGTATATAGTAACATAAATATAGTTTGATAATTTAAAGTTCAAAGTAAATTTTTTGTGAGTCTTTTGTTATTTAGCAAATGATAAATGTGGTAACATGAAAATACTTAAATATCTTTATTTCCTTTGTAATTAATGTAAAGTATATTTTTAAACAAAAAGGTCAATCTGAAGTATGGAGTGAGACAACCGCAAGCCAGAACGGGTACAGAAACAGACACCTGTACAGCCTGCGCAGGAACCCTTATTCTGGAGTTTGCAGCTCTGAGCAGACTTTCTGGAGACCCAGTTTTTGAGGTGTGTAGAAAGGGAGCAATTAGTAAAGGTCAGAATCCATGTACAATTTAGAATTGGAAGTACATAATTCAAATCAAAGTATACTCGGGCCCACTTTTTGTTATCCCTCTAACCATAAGAATCAGAGAAAAATCACTCAGCATGTGCTGCCTTTATCAGCTCACTGAAAGAACTATCAACAGATTCGGCAGTCCTAAAGGATGAGAGGTATTTGAATTGAAGATAATAAATGTTCTCTGTTTTCTAAAAGTTATGTTTTTATTTGAAAGAGAAAATAATATTGATTTCTCATCGTATTATAAGTTGAATCTCTGTCACAAGTATCTATGAAAGATAATCTGCACACAATAATAGACTTATCCCTATGAGGAAAGAAAAATCCTCTTATTTCATTGATAATAAGTTAAAATGTTGAACCACCTGTTCATTTGTTGTTGCAATTGTCTCCCCCAATTTGTCAAAGCTCTTCATCATTTTTTACACCTATCAATTTTTCTCTTGATCTCTCAACTCAAGTAAAAAGAGGACACTACTATTTAGTCTCTCGTTTTAAGTAAAACCATTCGGCTATGGAATCATGTTCTTATGATTTGTAAGTAGGTTTAAGACTCAAACTTAAAATTAAATAGTTCAATACAAAATATTTAAATACTTCACTCTAATTTTATTTTCAGGTCCTTGTGCCAATGACGTGTATGCTTTGTGCACTAACAATGGCGGAAGTCATGAGATTTTGTAGAATCATAAAAACTTGCAGCATTTATGGAATTCATTAAGCCCATCCACTTTTCATCATCTTTCTACGAAGTGCAGTCTATTTATTCCTACTTTTCCATTTGCTCTCCCTGTCCTCCTTCCAAGAATTAATATAATTGTTTATTTGAAAGCAACTTAATACATCCAGTGTTGCTCTTGCATCACGTTGTCTGACCACTAGTTGATAAATGAGTTCTTTTGCCAATCAGTCTAAGTGTACCTGCTCTAGATATTAGTCTTCAGCCAGAGGAAATGGCCCTTATAATTTTGAACCTGTTCGTTAGATTTTCTGTTCAATTTTCCAGCTCTGAGAACACCAACCCCTGCCTCTTTGATCTTTTTTAAGACACAATGGCACAGTAGGAAAACCGGTCTGGGCGCTAGTTAAAGGTAGTATTAAACTTAAGGAAATGGCTTACCCAAGAAATTGGTAAAGAAAGGCAAAGTAGAATCTGAGAGTAAACTCGTAAGAACCATAAAGCAAATAAAAAAGTTAATAATGGGGAATAAAATGATGGCAGAAGGATAAAACAAAAATCTTGGTTTTGTCAGCACAGAAAAAGACACAATAAACCTTCCCCAGGAATACTTGACAATAGACAATAGGTGCAGGAGTAGGCCATTTGGCCCTTTGAGCCAGCACTGCCGTTCACTGTGATCATGGCTGATCATCCACAATCAGTACCTCGTTCTTGCCTTCTCCTCATATCCCTTGGCTCTGCTATCTTTAAGAGCTCTATCTAACTCTTTCTTGAAAGCATCCAGAGAATTGGCCTCCACTGCCTTCTGAGGCAGAGCATAGATCCACAACTCTGGGTGAAGAAGTTTTTCCTCAACTCCTTTCCAAATGGCCTACCCCTTATTCTTAAACTGTGGCCTCTGGTTCTGGACTCCCCCAACATCGGGAACATGTTTCCTGCCTCTAGAGTGTCCAATCCCTTAATGATCTTATACTTGAGAAACAACATTCCAGTGCAAATGAGGAAGTAAAAGAAACCATCTGGGTAGCCTCCAACCTGAAGGCATAACCATTGATTTCTCAAACTTCCAATAATTGCACCCCCTCTTCACCACTCCTGTTCCCATTTTCCCCCTCTCACCTTATTTCCTTATCTATTCATCACCTCCCTCTGATGCTTCTTCCCTTCCCTTTTTTCTATGGTCTTCTACCCTCTCCTATCAGTTCCCCCTTCTCCAGCCCTTTATCTCTTTCACCTGTCAACTTCCCAGCTCTTTATTTCACCTCTCTCCCTCTCCTGGTTTCACCTACCACTTTGTACTTCTTCCTCCTCTCCCTCCACCTTCTTGCTCTAACTTAAATGATTTGGTTGAGAGGATCAAACAAGTCGAGTTTCTATAGCCAGAGTGATAGATTCTTGATTATACAGAACGTCAAAGGCTATGGAGAGAAGGCAGGAGATTGGGGTTGAGATGGATAATAAATCAGCCCTGATAGAATGGTCGAGCAGACTCGATGGGCCAAATGGCCTAATTGTGCTCCTATGTCTATGATCTAATCAGCTTTGTTTGATCCTTTCTAAATCTGCTGATGATGTAAAATTAACTAGATAGGTAAACAGTGAGGTTTCAAGGGAAAGTGGAAAACTAAATGAATGGGCAACAAAACCATGTGAAAAAATGTGATGTTTTCCATTTCAGTCGAAAGAATAGAAGAGAAATGTTCAGTATCTTAAAAGTGGTGAGAGATTTTTGCAATGTTGATAATAAAGTGGGCCTGTCTCTCCATACACAAAATATCAGAAAATGGAGAAGTCATTAGACCAATTCTCTTCCAAAGCAACTCTCCTATTTCTACTCCTCCTACCTTCATTGGACTTTCTTCTTTAGCCTGGAAAACATTTCTCCATTTTTATATTTGTCTAATATTTAATAGAACCTCCTTCCAGTTTCTGGCCATGCATGGTTTTTAAAACAAAATGCTGATGTCACTCTGAATTGTTTTCACCTTTGTCATACTCTGGTCCTCAACCCTAAATGTTTACTCTGTACAGATATTTCAGATCTCTAATCTGAACATTTGAACCTTTCGTCAGCCTTCTCTCAAAGAATGCCATCACAGATTCCTATAATCTATTCTGTTATTGTTGTCTTTTATCCTACAAACCATTTTCACAAATCTCTTCTACACCCTCTGCACTTCTATACTTTCATGTCCTTCCTATAATGTGATGACCAAGACTGAATGCAGTACTCCAGTTCAGTCTGGAGGACCACTGTTTAAAATAAAGGATCAGCATTACGTCTCTTTGTCTCTATCGATGAAACCCAAAATTATTGATTACTTAGTTGCACCTTTTTCAAAGTGTCCTGCCACTTTCAATGATTTTTGAAATCAATGGATTACAGCATTTTCCCAAATATTGATATCAAGTTTACACATTGGTAGTTTCCAGTCTTCTCTCTCCCTGCATACCCTGATATCCTCTTTCCACTCAATGTCATTGAAAGCCAACATGCTGGAACAAGCACCCGTTCAGAAGACATGTGGAATGTTGGCCTTTATTGCAAATTGATTTGAGTACAAGGATGAAGATTTTAAAGGGCCTTGGTGAGAATATTCCAAAGTATTGTGTCAAATTTTGATACCTTTACCAAAAGGAGGATAATTTTGCAGTCGAAGGAGTGTAATTAAGAATCACCAGGCTGGTTCCTGGAAATTTGCTGGAAACATTCAGCTACTCTGACAGCCTCTATGAACAGTCCGAACTATTTCTTTTTCCACAGAGTGTTGTCAACATTTTCTATTTCTGATTTTGTTTCAGTTTCTAACATCTGCAGTTCTCTGATTTTCATCTTGTTTCTTGATTCACTTGTATGAGGAGAGATTGAGTAGGTTTATGTTTAAAAGAATGAGGTGTAACCTCTTGGAGATACAAAATAATAGGATAGATATAGGGAGGCTTTTGCCTTAGTTGAGGCGCCGGGACTGGAGTCATAGTCTCAAAATGAGGAGTAGTCCTGAAGTAAGAAGACTCTTCACTTGAATGGTGAATTTTTGGAATTCTACTATCTGGAGAAGCAGCAAGGTTCAGTCATTGATTTAATTCAAAGCTATGATTGATAGATATTGCATAAGGCAAGAAAATGATATTGAGGTAGAAAATTAGCCATGATGTTATGGAAGCGCAGGCTTTGAGCTTAATGATGCCCATAGATTTCATTGCACAGCAATTCACATTTAAGAGTTGCACAGTTGAAATTTGACTTGGCCCATAATAGAGCAGCCTCAAGGTGCTGGAAACCCTATTCCTGTTGCTAAGTTTCACTCTATATTAACATCTGCTCATTCAAAACTCCTGGTCAATTAAATTCAAATTATTTTTTAACCTTTACTCACTGCATGTCTGTACCAGTTGCAAGAATAATTTTGTGAACCCTTTGCAATCACCTAGTTTTCTGCACTAATTACTCATAAAATGTGGTCTGATCTTCATATATGTCACAATAATAGACAGAGTCTGCCTAAGCTAATATCACACAAACAGTTGTACTTTTTCTTGTTGATACTGAGTACACCATTTAAACAATCACAGTCTAGTTCAAAAATGTATGTGAACCTCTGGGTAATGCTGTCTACAAAAGCTATTTGAGTTAGGTGTTCTGATCAATGAGTTAAGATTAGAGGTGTGGGTTGTAAGGAAACACAAAGTCGGGTTTCTGACAGAGCCTGCTCTTCTCAAGAAAGATCTGTTTATGTGCACCATGCCTCAGTCAAAACAACTTTCAGTGGACCTTAAAGGAAGAATCTTAAAGATATATGAAGCTGGAAAAGGCTTCAAAAGCATTTCTAAAGACCTGAGTGTTCCATCAGTCTACAGATGGGTTTTTATGCTTTTTTTCTGATTTTTAGTTCACCGGCAGCAATGATGGTTTCACATGTTTTGGTCCCAAGTTATGGAAGTTCTTCCCTACGTTTTAAGATCCTCCTTAAATCATGTTTCTTTGACCAACCTTTGAGCCAGATTTTGTTTCAGATGACTTCCTTTCTGGTATCTTGTCAAACAGAGTTTCTTTTGTTGATGTCACATGTTAAGTGCCTGGGGAATATCAGGAATATAAAAAGTGTAACATAAATGAAAGATGCTATTAACAAGTTATGAAGTAAATTTCATCCACAAGAAGTGAGTTACAATTGGACCTTTGTTTTTAAGCATTTGCATTCTGCTAGGATGCCATTTAAATGTCAGTACGTGCATTGCACAACTGAACTTTGAACAGATTTTTACATGTATGTAAGGATAACTTTTAAATTAAGCATCTATATTCAAAGGAAACATTTTAAAAACTTGCATTTTGCAGTTTTATTAAAATTGAAATCCGACTAGTTTTATTCCTGTCATCACTGTCTCTGTGATGGAACAAGCATCAAATATTGAGGAGAAATCCATCAATCCATCCACAATCAAGATAACAAATAGACTGGAATGCAGCAACACTGACTGTTCTATCAAGGGTTTGTAGACTTCTCACACAAATTATATATTGCTTATTTAATAGGCCAGTAAATTGGGATGGGGGGTAACATTTGAAGGCTATTTTCACTTTTATTGTTCATGGTTAGTTTCATCATTCTTCCATAGTGGTGCCCTAACTAATATGAATGTATGTCACCCAGTGGCACATCATGTCTGGTTGCTAACAGTCTTTACAAGTTGAGTTGAGGGCTCTGCATTTTTTCCAAGAATCATAACATAATTTATCTGAATTCTGTAGATGCAGTGTGGCTGCTGAAGACAAACTGCGGATACTTTGAACTTGGAAATTTGGCATCTGCTGTATGTAACCTTAAGTGATTGTTTTAGCTATTCATGCAACAGACTGTTTTTCTACTGTACAGCAACATGCTCGGAAGGCCTTGGACTTCTTGTGGGAAAGGCGGCAGCGCAACAGCAACCTAGTGGGAACAACCATCAACATCCACACTGGAGACTGGGTCCGCAGAGGTGGGACACGTTCCTTCAGTGCTCCTCTCTCTTCCCCATCTGTCAAATCAGATGCTTTACAATTTCCTTCTGACATTGATCTATTTCTCTCTATTTCTCATTTCATGAACACAAAAAAAATCTGCAGTTGCAAATTTGAAGTAGTAAAATGGATTCAACAGTGGCTGGATGGGAGATGTTAGAGAGTAGTGGTGGAGAACTGTTTGTCAGGTTGGAGGCTGGTGACTGGTGGTG
The DNA here is from genome assembly GCF_030144855.1 of Hypanus sabinus. Classification (NCBI taxonomy): domain Eukaryota; kingdom Metazoa; phylum Chordata; class Chondrichthyes; order Myliobatiformes; family Dasyatidae; genus Hypanus; species Hypanus sabinus. The sequence goes on from NC_082716.1 coordinate 64,649,533, forward strand.
TGCCTCAGGGATCTGTACTGGGTCCAATGTTGTTTGTCATATACACTAATGATCTGGATGATGGGGTGGTAAATTGGATTAGTAAGTATGCAGCTGATATTAAGGTAGGTGGTGTTGTGTATAATGAAGTAGGTTTTCAAAGCTTGCAGAGAAATTTAGGCCACTTAGAAGAGTGGGCTAAACAATGGCAGATGGAGTTTAATGCTGATAAGTGTGAAGTGCTACATTTTGGTAGGAATAATCCAAATAGGACATACATGCTAAATGGTAGGCCATTGAAGAATGCAGTAGAACAGAATGAACTAGGAATAATGGTGCATGGTTCCCTGAAGGTGGAACCTCATGTGGATAGGGTGGTGAAGAAAGCTTTTGGTATGCTAGCCTTTATAAATCAGGGCATTGAGTATAGGAGTTGGGATGTAATGTTAAAATTGTACAAGGCATTGGTGAGGCTGAATTTGGAGTATTGTGTACAGTTCTGGTCCCCGAATTATAGGAAAGATGTCAACAAAATAGAGAGGGTACAGAGAAGATTTACTAGAATGTTACCTGAGTTTCAGCACCTAAGTTACAGGGAAAGGTTGAACAAGTTATTCTATGGAGCGTAGAAGGTTGAGGGGGGACTTGATAGAGGTATTTAAAATTGAAGGGGATAGATAAAGTTGACGTGGATAGGCTTTTTCCATTGAGAGTAGGGGAGATTCAAACAAGAAGACATGAGTTGAGAGTTAGGGGGCAAAAGTTTAGGGGTAACACGAGGGGGAATTTCTTTACTTAGAGAGTGGTAGCTGTGTGGAACGAACTTCCAGTAGAAGTGGTAGATGCAGGTTTGATATTGTCATTTAAAGTAAAATTGGATAGGTATATGGACAGGAAAGGAATGGAGGGTTATGGGCTGAGTGCGGGCCAGTGGGACTAGATGAGAGTAAGCGTTCGGCACGGACTAGAAGGGCCGAGATGGCCTGTTTCCGTGCTGTAATTGTTATATGGTTATATGCAACACACACAAAATGCTGGTGGAATGCAGCAGGCATTTTGTTGCTTGAATTTCCAGCATCTGCAGATTTCCTCATGTTAAAATTTGCAGATGTTTTATTTCTCTTCATGGATGCTGACTGACCTGCTAAGTTCCTCCAGCATTTTGTGTGTTACTTCTTATTTCAGTGTCAGTTTTACTAACGATACCTGAAATACTGTGAAAAGTTCCTTTCTTCATATATTGAAAGCACCAATTTCCAATATTTAGCTAGATTATTGACGTTTTCCTATAGATTGACATACTACTTTTATCTAGTTAATGTTCTCAGAATTAGAATAAGGTTTATTATCACTGACGTACACATATGTCATGAAATTTGTTGTTTTGTGGCAGCAGTACAGGGCAATGCATAGAATATACTGTAAATTGCAATAAGAAATATATAAAAATAAATTAAATTGTAATAAATGAAATTAATTTTTTTACTGATTGTTTTTAATGCAGATAGTGGAGTTGGAGCTGGAATTGATTCTTATTATGAATATCTTTTCAAAGCATACATTCTGCTTGGTGATGATGGCTATTTGCAGAGGTTCAACACTGTAAGCTTTGCTTCTTTTTGCTACATCTTAGCTGTCACGTTATTTTCCTTCTTTAAATAATTCCATGAATATTAGGACTGGTCAGTAAAAAGAAACTAGGTAGAAACTAGGTATCACTAGCATGATAGACTCAAATATGTATATAAAATTCAAATAATTGATTTTAAAGTTTCACTCTGGAACTTTAATGAATTGTAACCTACCAACGGCATTGCTGTATAAAACAGCTGAGTTACCCAAATGCCTTAAACTAAGCTTTTATATGGAATTATTGCTCTGGCTTAAGCAATCAAGTTATATGGAAGAAAAATAAATAATTTTATGAAGGGTTAAAACTTCAGCACTAATTTGTGTTAAACTCGGTCAAACTACACTTTTTACATGATTCTGAGTGTCAATCAGATGGCTAAATATAATCAGAGTGGTGGTAATTAAGCAGTTGTTTGCTTTGTGATGAATTTACACAATTAGAGTAACTGGTGTTGAAAACTGAGTGGCTCAATTTGTTGTTTGATGATGACACTTAAAGGTAACTCGCAACTAAAGGGAAGCTCATTGAATTCAGCTTCAAATGCTATTTTCCTTTAATTGCATCACCAGCTTCAGACACTATTCATTTTGCCACTCCCTTAATTCACTTGCCAGCAATCTTTTATTAATCAGCACATTCAGTGAGTCATTAGCCTTGCTCCCACACATAAGCATGGTTATATGCTTCAGTTTTGCATTGTACATCTTACAGGCAACATGTATTACAGTAGTGCCACCATATCATACAACCACTTCATTCACTGAAGTATTTCCCCCTTCCCTATAAGGTGGTATAAAATTAGATGCATTGGTGGTTAACTGATTTGTGATGGGTGCAATGACAAGGCCGTATCAACAGGGTGAAGACACTTAAGCAGTTATTGGAGAACCCACTTCTGAGGCTTTGGTTAGTGCCTGATAGCCAATCCTCCTTGTCTTCTGTTTGCAGTGCCACATTTCGCTATACTACTTGTTTTCATTTTTAACTTTGTGCAGTTGGGTCGTGTATTAGTTAGTGCAATATTTACAGGGGTTTTGCAAGTGATGGTGCAATACATGGTACGAGTGATTGGGGTTCAGTTCCTGCTACTGTCTGTAAGGAGTTAGTATGTTTTCCCCTTGATAGTGTGGGTTTCTTTAGGTGTTGCGGTTTCCTCATACATCCAAAAACATATGCGTTAGGGTTAGTAAGTAGCGGGCATGCTATTTTGACGCTGGAAGCATGGTTAATGTTGCAGTCTCTATTGTAGCACAAGTGAAACAATTGTGTGCTTTCCCGATAGCTTGCGGTTTTCTCCTTTAAACACCATTAGCTGTCTGTAATTTAAGTCATGGATGTTAATCTTGATTGGACCAAGCAGGTTACCACAGCATTTTGTTCTCTAAATTTTGTTCGGGATCAAACTGGCATCTGCTTTATTCTGCAGAACTGTAATGCAATATATCACTTCATCGTTATTTAATTTACTTTTTAAATATTGCTTTAGTTTGCTGTATTAGAAAGGAATAAAATAGTAAAATATTTCAGCTGATACTTTAACTTGAGGTATCTGAGAGGAAATGGCAATGCTGTCATCTGTTGTTTTCCCTTTCAGCACTATGCAGCTATCATGAAGTATATAAGCCAACCCCCTCTCCTTCTCGATGTTCACATACATAAGCCACTGCTAAATGCACGGACATGGATGGATGCTTTGTTAGCTTTCTTTCCAGGCCTGCAGGTAAATTCTGTTCTTTTTGCAGGATCAAGTCTCCTAGAGCCTCAGAAAATCAGCAACTTGCAAGATTAAAAATGGTCACATTTCATCTTCTCCCTTGATTCTCAGTCCTGAAGAAGGGTCTCGGCTTGAAATGTCGACAGTTGATTCATTTCCGTAGATACTGCCTGACCGGCTGAGTTCATCCAGCATTTTGTGTGTGTCACTTTTTACTAATGCCTGCATATTTTGAGGAATGAAAACTGACTGATTATCTGGACCTCCTGATTCAGGAAGTTAATCACATTTAAATCTCTACATAAAATCAGTCTGTGTAATGACCTTTAGTTGATACAAGATCAAATCATGTCATTACAAATATAAAAGAAAACTGCAGATACAGTACTGAAATTGTTTTATCTGATTATGTTGGGAACACTCAACAGGTCAGGTAGTATCATGAAAGAGAAATATGTATCAGATTTAAAACATTTTTTCAGAGCTGGCGTGGATTATGCTGCCTTAATCTTTGGAGTATTAACGGTCCGTATTGTGGAAGTTATAACATGAAAAGTTACAGACCAATTGCTTTCCCTGTGAAAGGAGATCATTGACGTGACAGTTATTTTCCAAATGATGTGAGGTTAGAATTGGCAGAACTGGAAGCAGGAAAGCCGAATAGAGGAATACTTGGTGTTATTAAAGAAAGAAATCTGACCTCAGTCTCAAACATTAAAGGCTGTATAAGTAAATTTGTCAGTAATCTTACCAATTGTATTTGAAGTAGAATAATTTATTGTTACTATCTGGAGCAAGCATAACCTAAAATTAAACAAAATTGGACACTTTCATTGAAAGACTGGTTTGAATTTCAACAATAAAGAGTTCATTTTTGTGCCTCATGTGTTGCTGATTAAATGGACAAAGAAATAAAATTCATCAGATGAATGATTTTGCCATGGAAGTGAAATTCTACTGTGGTATCAATGTGAATCTTTAAGCCTGTAAACTATATGGAGTTGTTATTGGAGTAAGAAAGGCTTCATATTTACTGATGTTAAATATAAATGGAGGGAAAAGGATAGTTGTTTAGAAGGAATTGATGTTAGTCAAGCAGTTGGTCAAGTTATGTGCATTCTTTGAGCAGGTGAGGCAAGTTAACAATGCAATCATAGCCACGCACACAGGAGTTGAATTTTGGGGTCAGCTCAGTTTCCTCTCATCAATATTAACTTTGAGGTATTTCTGAGAGAATCATATTTTCATTAGTTTCTTGTTAGCTTTGCAGGTATCTTGATATTGTTTTGAAGCTTGCATTCTGAAAGTGTCTTCAATTGCATTTAAATGTGACACTCAGGCGATCCAAGCGCTGCACTTAGTATAAGGTATTACCAAATGCAAAAGTGATGCAGAGCTGGGCATGCATTTGTAGTATGCAATATAATCATTGATTCAAGCGGTACTTAAATCAATGTTTTGGGCCACTATCTGACCTCTGAGGTTCTGTTATTGGCTAAATTATATCTCCAAATTGGCAACATAAATTGTAGTGTTTTGATTTGTTTACAGTGATTACTTTCCTCAAATGTGTAAGTGTATCCTGTATCCTCAGAGACTGCATGGTAACAGTATTACATTGATATAATGAAAGGTATATTTAACATTTGCACCTTTTTGTTCTTTATTTCTGCTTCAATTGGCAGTAAGTACTTAAGTTTTCCAGAAGATTTGGTAGAATTTTTATTATGTGGTAAATGAAATGTTAAGATAAGGTAGTTGTCCATTCACTTTTATTAAATGCATTAAAAAAGACATGAAAACAGTGGGGACATGAAACAAACTAAAAATCCAGACACCACACTGATCAGTCAGTATCAATAAAGACGTACAATATGTTCATATCTTGTGTTACAATTAAGACATCACTATCATCATCTGTCTTTATTGATGCTTTCAACTGGCTGTATTATATTTTGTTTTCATTTGATATATTTAAGTATGATACTGTTTTATGAATCAGTATTGTATTCTGTTTTTATAAAGTACCATTGATTTTCTTATTATTTAGGTTTTGAAAGGAGATATACGTCCAGCTATAGAAACTCATGAGATGTTATATCAAGTGACAAAAAAGCACAACTTCCTTCCAGAGGTAATGGGAACTTTCAAGCACTTTTAATTGATTAACTTAATTTTAATCATTATTAATATTTAAACTGCATTGATGTTGTTTATTAATACATGAAGCGTGGCATGCTTAACTGTTTTACTCTTGTTATGTTTTCAGTTGTAATTTGCAGATCTTTTCTGCTATCTCTTTTTTCAGATGACCTGATTCTTTACAGTTTGCTTCATTTTCCCCATTCAATAGTTCATTTTACTATACTTATACCTTGGTGCTCATGTCTTTCTTTTGCACTTTGCTGATTGGAGGTTAACGACAGAGAATTAATCAGCTCCTTCCTTAACCAGTATTTTCTAAAGAAACCCAACTGGTTATCTGTCTCATTATTTATGGAATATTGCAGCAACATTTGCTCATATAATGAGTATACTTAAAAGTAATTTATTCAAAATGAAATACTTCAGGACATTCTGAAAAACATCTTTTTATCCCAAGAAGCTTGTGATGTTGGTTTTTTATTTCTACCTTCTAACTTCTATCTTAATCCTTTTATTTTTCTGTATGTTGTTAAAGGCACAGTTGAACTTATTTTAAATTCATTCTTGGGAAATGGACATGCTGAGAAGGGCAGTACTTACTGTCCATCCACTGTTCCCTGGTCTTTGCACTGGTTTGACTCCAGAACTGCTGCAGTGTTCATTCGTCATGTGTAGCTTTAGTTGCATTATGGATCAGCAGATTTTCCTTTATAAAGAATATCAATAAATGTCTTTTTGTATTTTTGTCTCTGTTTTTCAAACTTTCATCTTGCTGTGCTGCGAACTAGAGTTCTCTCAACTGGTAGTCCAAACCTCTGAATTACTGCATTAGTAACACAATGAGCATGTCCTTTATATTCCCTTTGTCCTTCGATCGCCAGTCACTGCAGTCTGCTAAAGAAACCATTTCAATTGTTCTACCATTTCTAAATTTTAAAACTAAAGCTTGGAATTAGCGTATCATAACATTCTGATTCTGTCTTACCACAACATTACAATATTGATATAAGCCTTAACTGACTCAAAATGCTATATTTTTGGTTTCAGAACCTAATGCGCTAGTCAAAGTCCCCAACTCTGAAGATAACCCAACTATTCCTTTAAGTATGCCATATTCCCTTAATCCCATGTTCTTTAATTTTGTTTAATGTCATCTTACATAGTACCTTATTGAAAGCCTTCCAAAAGTAAAAATGTATCATATTAGACAGGGTATCAAGGGATATAGGGAAAAAGCCGGAAATTGGAACTAGACGGGAGAATAGTTTAGCTCATGGTGGAGTGGACTCGATGGGCCGAATGGCCTGCTTCTGCTCCTTTGTCTTGTGATCTACTGGTTTGCCCTTTGCAATTCTGATGGTTACATCAATTTCACAAGAGTCATCAAAACGTGATTTCTCTTTTGTAAATCCACATTGACTCGGCCCAGTCTTCCTATTAATTTCTGAGTTCCAGTTATGATTTGATTTAACAATAGAGTCCATCATTTTCTCCACTTTTTGGTAATCTTTGTGTTGTTCTATAAATTTTTTCTTTGAAATCTTCGATCATATTTTCTAGGCTTTTACCACTGATTTTAGAGTTCACTGGGCCCAACACCCTCTCCGACCTGAATTTGCTGAAAGTACCTATTTCCTATATAAGGTAAGTTTCTGCTTTTTCAAATTCAAGTTTAAGTTTAATTGTCATTTAACTATACACATGTATACAACTAAATGAAACGGCATTCCTCTGGGGCTATGGTGTAAAACACAGTATATACAGTCACACACAGCACATATAGTTACAATAGCACATACAGTCATAAATTAATATTAGCACAAGTCTCTGAGTGGCATGGCCTGAAGATGATGGTGCATGGGATGTCATTCTGGAGCCATGTTTCTGCAATTGAAGTTTCCAGCAGTTCCTCATTTTGCACTGATTCTGTCACAGAGAAAAGCATTTCAGCTTGTCTTTCATGGAGGGAACACTGGAGTGTAGCACTGGTAGGAGAGCTGGCCTGCAGGGGCCAACCCCTAGCCTAACGTGGGTTCCAGCGCGCCCACCATTTCTCTCCTCTCCCACACTGCCTCCGGCACCTCCTCCTCAAGTGGCTGTGCCTAGGCATGAGGAATGGAGGGCATACAGCTCTCCCGTTGTCAATCTTGCCAATGAACCAGACTTGCTGTATTTTATACAGTAGATTCCAGGTTAATTAGCACACATCAGGGCCAGTACATTTTGGCCCAATTAGCCAAAGTTTCATGGAAGTAGTTAAAAAAGGTATAAAAAGACAAACTGAGTAATAAATTATATTTTTAAATCAAATACACAACAAATTAAAGCACTACCAATAGTGCTACAGTACTATAAAACTGTGATTTAGTTCCTAACAAACAGTTCTTGATGGAGAAGTTCATCCAGTGTATGCAATGGACAAAATACCTGGTGCAGATAATGAACTGCCTTCATACAAAGCTATCGATGGTTGCATCCTCCAAATGTTAATTTTCATTGTAACATTCAAGATGATTGTTGATATGGTTAAATTCCTTATGGTTCCAATGTGTTGAAGTAGTAAAATCGTTTGATTTTCACTCCCAGCAGTTTTTGGCACCTCCAAGCTAAAGCCAAACTAATTTGCAAGGGGGATGGGACCCGAAGCGATAGAGCAGTGAAAGAAGTACATGGAGTAAAGCCAGATCTAACATATAGAGAGGCTTTGAGGAAAGAGAAGCAGAATAAAGGATGTAAAGGTAGCAAGGTAGAAGAGCTAAAGTGTGTGTACTTCAATGCAAGAAGCATCAGGAACAAAGGTGATGAACTGAGAGCTTGGATACATACATGGAATTATGATGTAGTGGCCATTACGGAGACTTGGCTGGCACCAGGGCAGGAATGGATTCTCAATATTCCTGGATTTCAGTGCTTTAAAAGGGATAGAGAGGGGGGAAAAGGGGAGGAGGGGTGGCATTACTGGTCAGGGATACTATTACAGCTACAGAAAGGGTGGGTAATGTAACAGGATCCTCTTATGAGTCAGTATTGCTGGAAGTCAGAAATAGGGAGCAGTTACTCTATTGGGGGTATTCTGTAGGTCCCTTGGTAGCAGCAGAGATACCAAGGAGCAGATTGGGAGGCAGATTTTGGAAAGCTGCAAATATAACAGGGTTGTTATCATGGGTGACTTTAACTTCCCTAATATTGATTGGCACCTGATTAGTTCCAAGGGTTTGGATGGAGCAGAATTTGTTAAGTATGTCCAGGACGGATTCCTGTCACAGTTTGTTGACAGGCTGACTAGGGGGAATGCCGTTCTAGATCTAGTATTAGGTAACGAACTGGGTCAGGTCACAGATCTGTCAGTGTGTGAGCATCTGGGGGAACAGTGACCAACGCTCCCTGGCCTTCAGCATTATCATGGAAATGGATAGAATCAGAGAGGGCAGGAAAATTTTTAATTGGGGAAGGGCAAATTATGAGGCTATAAGGCTAGAACTTGCAGGTGTGAATTGGGATGATGTTTTCGCAGGGAAGTGTACTATGGACATGTGGTCGATGTTTAAGGATCTCTTGCAGGATGTTAGGGATAAATTCGTCCCGGTGAGGAAGATAAAGAATGGTAGGGTGAAGGAACCATGGGTGACAAGTGAGGTGGAAAATCTAGTCAGGTGGAAGAAGGCAGCAAACATGAGGTTTGGGAAGCGAGGATCAGATGGATCTATTGAGGAATATAGGGTAGCAAGAAAGGAGCTTAAGAAGGGGCTGAGAAGAGCAAGAAGGGGGCATGAGAAGGCCTTGGCGAGTAGGGTAAAGGAAAACCGCAAGGCATTCTTCAATTATGTGAAGAACAAAAGGATGACAGGAGTGAAGGTAGGACCGATTAGAGATAAAGGTGGGAAGATGTGCCTGGAGGCTGTGGAAGTGAGCGAGGTCCTCAATGAATACTTCTCTTCAGTATTCACTAATGAGAGAGAACTTGATGACGGTGAGGACAATATGAGTGAGGTTGATGTTCTGGAGCATGTTGATATTAAGGGAGAGGAGGTGTTGGAGTTGTTAAAATACATTATGTTGGATAAATCCCCGGGGCTTGACAGAATATTCCCCAGGCTGCTCCACGGGTTGAGGGAAGAGATTGCTGAGCCTCTGGCTAGGATCTTTATGTCCTTGTTGTCTACGGGAATGGTACCAGAGGATTGGAGGGAGGTAAATGTTCTCCCCATGTTCAAAAAAGGTAGTAGGGATAATCCGGGTAATTATAGACCAGTGAGCCTTAAGTCTGTGGTGGGAAAGCTGTTGAAAAAGATTCTTAGAGATAGGATCTATGGGCATTTAGAGAATCATGGTCTGATCAGGGGCAGTCAGCATGGCTTTGTGAAGGACAGATTGTGTCTAACAAGCCTGATAGAGTTCTTTGAGGAGGTGACCAGGCATATAAATGAGGGTAATGCAGTGGCTGTGATCTACATGGATTTTAGTAAGGCATTTGACAAGGTTCCACTCGGTAGGCTTATTCAGAAAGTCAGAAGGCATGGGATCCAGGGAAGTTTGGCCAGGTGGATTCAGAATTGGCTTGCCTGCAGAAGGCAGAGGGTCGTGGTGGAGGGAGTACATTCAGATTGGAGGGTTGTGACTAGTGGTGTCCCACAAGGATCTGTTCTGGGACCTCTACTTTTCATGATTTTTATTAGCGACCTGGATGTGGGGGTAGAAAGGTGGGTTAGCAAGTTTGCAGACGACACAAAGGTTGGTGGTGTTTTGGATAGTGTAGAGGATTGTCGAAGGTTGCAGAGAGACATTGATAAGATGCAGAAGTGGGCTGAGAAGTGGCAGATGGAGTTCAACCCGGATAAGTGTGAGGTGGTACACTTTGGAAAGACAAGCTCCAAGGCAGAGTACAAAGTAAATGGCAGGATACTTGGTAGTGTGGAGGAACAGAGGGATCTGGGGGTCCACAGATCCCTGAAAGTTGCTTCACAGGTAGATAGGGTAGTTAAGAAAGCTTATGGGGTGTCAGCTTTCATAAGTCGAGGGATAGAGTTTAAGAGTCGCGATATAATGATGCAGCTCTACAAAACTCTGGTTAGGCCACACTTGGAGAACTGTGTCCAGTTCTGGTCGCCTCACTATAGGAAGGATGTGGAAGCATTGGAAAGGGTACAGAGGAGATTTACCAGGATGCTGCCTGGTTTTGAGAGTATGGATTATGATCAGAGATTAAGGGAGCTAGGGCTTTACTCTTTGGAGAGAAGGAGGATGAGAGGACACATGATAGAGGTGTACAAGATACTAAGAGGAATAGATGGAGTGGAAAGCCAGCACCTCTTCCCCAGGGCACCACTGCTGAGTACAAAAGGTCATGGCTTTAAGGTTCAAGAGGGATATTAGAAGAAGGTTTTTCATTCAGAGACTGGTTGGTGCATGGAATGCATTGCCTGAGTCAGTGGTGGAGGCAGATACACTAGTGAAGTTAAAGAGACTACTAGACAGGTATATGGAGGAATTTAAGGTGTGGGGGGTTATATGGGAGGCAGGGTTTGAGGGTCGGCATAACATTGTGGGCCGAAGGGCCTGTAATGTGCTGGACTAGTCTATGTTCTATGTTCTAAGCCTGAATATTTGAAACTTCCGTGAGTAAAGTGGTTTGGAATTGTCTTTCTGCTTATTTCTTGCCAACTATCAATGACAAAAATCACTATTTCTTGAACACAAACACACACAACTGATGCAATTTAACAGGAGTTCAATCTAGACACAGTGTAGTGTCTGACAACCACACAGGTGCGCACGACTGATGCTAGCTAGAACCTATTTGGCAATAGTCTCCTGGCCCAATTAAGTGGCATACTGTCCCAAATAAACAAAGGGAATCTGGCTATTTTCTCAATTAGTTTTTGTTCTTTAAGAGTTAACCCAAATAAGCAGCTGTCTGATTAACTGGAATCCATTGTATTACCAATGTCCAACCATAACTTGCCATCACGAGAAAAACATGGACCTGGAGAGGCTGCTCAACCGAGTGCGCCACCATATTACCAGAAGCCCGTGCAATAAAATACAAATGTGCTTCATTTTAAAATTGTATTTGAAAAATGCAAGAATTCATGCACAATTCTGGACCAGTAGCTGCTATTTAAGTGTTAATGACGACTATTACTGTAAACAGGCGACAGGGGATAAATATTACCTGGAGGTGGGAAAGACTATCATTGAAAACCTGAATAAGTATGCCCGTGTACCATGTGGCTTTGCAGCAATGAAAGATGTTCGTACAGGAAGCCATGAGGACAGGTCAGTCTCTTCCTAACTTTTTATTGGTTCTCTCTTCCTTTCACTGAAGTAAGCATTAAAATGTCTGAATCCAATTACGGATCACTAGGAACACCACCTATCAATCCTGGTAATTTTATTCTTATCATTCTGTTTCTAATAATTAGTCACCAAACCATTCATAAAGTTAACTCCAAGTTTGTGTATTTTTCTGGAATGGATATTTATTGTACAGTGTGGTTATTTACCCCATTTCAACTTGAAATAAAAGTAATTCAGATGGATCCCTATTTCTAGACTTTGGTTTTTAGCTTTGTAATTTATGCCATACTAGATTCTCATAAAGGTTCTTAAATATTATGTTTTCAGTAGTTATCACCCTTTGAGGCAGTGGTTTCCAGAGTAAAAGCAATTTTCAGTGGTGGCCTCTGATCTTTTTCTTCCTAACCTTATATCTTTGCAGCTTTTGTTTTTGACCACTATGCCGTTGGGAACTGTGTGATTCCTATTTACTTTAGCCAGGCCTAATTAGGGCTTATGTTTGTAATTTATATAGTTTCTACATTCTATGCCATGCCCAGTAAATTTTTGTACATCCCCATAATCTATCCAACCTGACACTTTTGTGAGTGTAGGTAGGATAATTTCCAATGTTTTTGATAAGGTTTTGGGAAAAAAAAATCTTTTTTAATCAAATGCTTACTGCAGCTTTTCTTGATTTTTTTTTGTTTACTCGCCTAATAGAAACAATGATCCAGAGAAAGAGGGGAAGATTTTTAAATCATTTATAATAAGCAAAATTTTTAATCTTGAAGTTAGACATTTCTATTGAGTCTTTTACTTGCACTCAAGAGGACAGAACAGTCAAACAGAGCAACACTCTCTCAATTTTACAGGAATTTGACCTCTTGTGAGAAGCATTAAATCTTACATAGAAGTATCATACTGAATTCCTTAAATCTTTGCTGTCATATCACTGAAAAACTGAAGCTGGTTAGAAGTATGCAGTAATTATAGTAATGCTTGGGTATTATGTAAGTTGTATTATGGAATAGCTCTTTTTAGAAAGTTTATTTTTCTATTGTTCATGAGTCAATTCCAAATTGCACCTTACGACCATAAAAGCAAGTAATTAAATATGTATGTAGGCCCAATTCTTGGTTGTTTCCTTTGTCTTTTGTCTTGACATTTAGTTTGGCTTTTGGTAAAATACCTGGGTAAATGAGCATCATGTCACATTTGGCAATATGCAGTATTGGGTTATCTTGCTTTTTGTAACTTTTCGTTATCCAAGTATCATTGTATTATGAAATGCTTATAAAATTGTAAAGGATTTATTAAATAAGTAATCAATCTGAACAATATTAAAAATTCTGTTTTGAGATCCATCGTTTATTTTCTTCCTGAAAAAGGAAAACAGAAGTATGGCTCTTGAGAATCAGATCTTTTTTAAATAACTAAACATTTTTTATTTTCTCTTTTCATACAGAAATATTAGATCAATTATTTTAAACCTGCCTGCATTAATTTGACTTCCATACCCTGAATTTCTCCAAATGGTATATATGTCCTCTAATATATAATAGGTTTTGTATACCTAACCCCTTAAGTTTGAATGAGAGCTGTGAGTCAATTATCAATTAACTAATTTATGAGGCTGAACAATTTGCAGAGTTATCTCTTTTAATACTTTTGAACTTGTTACCACAGAATTCTCAACACATAGATATCCATGTGATTTGGGCATGCTGCGAGATGACACAATCACAATCCCAAATAAAGTTATATAAAAATACATCACTTTTGTTACACTTTAGTGTAAATAAAAATTAGATTTTAATATTTTAATTTTTACACAGAATGGATTCCTTTTTCTTGGCTGAAATGTTCAAATACCTGTTTCTTCTATTTGCTGAGAAAGAGGATGTTCTCTTCGATGTTGAGGATTATATCTTTACCACTGAGGCCCACCTGTTGCCACTTTGGCTTTCTACCAACTTCACCAAGGATAAGAAAAATGAAGTAGGTGACAATATTTACTGGAATATTGCAAATGTGAATGGAATATATATAGATAAGCAAAACAATTAAAGTTACAAATTTAAGTTTGCTTTTAGATTATCTTCATTTGAGCTTTGATATTATTGCTTTACATAGACTGATCTACTGTAATCACAACTTTAAATCATCATGTTCTATCAAATTATTAGTGTATTATTATCTCTTAAACTGTATGTATTTTATGAGCAGCTGAATGGATGTAAAATAACACTTAAATGTTTAGTATTTCCAAAAAGAAATCCACTACCATTGATTTTTATAAGGAAGATCCCTTATCATATGCTGTGTATGGTCTCCAATGAGAGAATAACTGATTTTTTTTTTGCGGAGTTTGTCCCTTGATTTTTGAGAACCAAACCCAAAAGGTTGACATGCACAAACTGCTGAAGGAACTCAGCAGGTTAGACAACATCCATGGAAAGGAATAAAGAGTTGACATTTCAGACCAAGGCCCTTCATTCAGGACTCAAAAGGTTATTTTCTTCCCCCGGATCCTGATTGACATGCATTTTCAGTACTTTCTACAAAGTCTTCTAAAAAAAATTACAGCGACTGTAATGAAAGAATTTACATGAGTTGGTTAGTTCATCGATTTATATTTGATTTTTAATAATCAAAATATTGTGCTTTTGTTTGTGCATCTTAAGCACACAAGAAGAAAAAAGCAGGTTTGCAACTGCTTAAGAAGACCAGTATCATCCCAGTACCTAAAAAGAACAAGGTTATGTGCTTTAATGACTAATGCGCAGTAGCTCTGATATCAACCATCATGAAATGCTTGAAGAGGCTTGTCCTGGCCTGCATTTGTTCCAGCCTCCCAGACAACCTTGATCCCTGCAAGCTGTCTATTGCTGGAACATGTCAATGGCAGACAAATCTCCATGGCTCTACACTTATCCCTGGAGTAGCTGTACAGTAAAGACAGCTGTTATATTATTGTTCATTACTACAGCTCTGCCTTCAGTGCTAGAAAATGAACCTGAGGGTAGTATATGGTAATTTGATAATGTACTTTGTATAATTCCAAGCAAACTCACCTCCAAGCTCCTAGACCTAAGGCTTAACATCTCTTTCTTCTGCAACAGAATTCTCAAATTCTTGACCTATAAACTGCAGCCAGTAAGGATGGGCAGCAATACCACAGTCACAGTTATTAACACTGGCTGCATTCTCAGCCCTCTACTCCCTGTATAGAAGTACGGTCACTCGAGTGGAGTATCATGTTCTCCTATGGGGTCATTCCCTTCATAGTGAAGGCCAACGCGTGACCTTGTTTAATGTGGGGAGGCTGTTTCATGGACAGCCACCACACGGTTCTTGATTAATTGGTGTTAGGGTACTGTGGTGTGGAAAGCAAGTCGACTGGGGACCCTTCACTGCCGTAGCCTTCATTTCTGTTGTGATGTGTCGTGTGTCATGAAATCTGGGTTGGGTTGCTGTTTGTCTGGAGCCTCCCCCTTAACCTAACCAGCATGGGTGAGCCTAGCAGCAGCTAAGCTCAAGAAGACACAGCTCAGGAACTCACAAGCCTCTCCATTGCAGCAAGGTGATGCTCCTCAGAGAAGATGCCTGATTACTCATGATTCTGCCCTAACTTCATGTACAAGTTTACAGATGATACCACTGTAGATGGGCCATGTCTCACATAATGATGAATAGGAGCAGAAGAAAGAGATAGAGAGTTTAGTGAAATGGTGTCATGACAACAGCCTTTCCCTCAATGACAGCAGAACAAAAGAAAGGGTTAATGCATACTCCTTTCTTCATCAGTGGTGCTGATATTGAAAGGACTGAGAGCTTTAAGTTCCTAGGAATGAACCAGTTGCAACCATGAAGACACCACGGGCAAGAAAGCACATCGACACCTTTACTTACTCAGGAGGCTAAAGAAATCTGGCATACCCTCACCAGTTTCTATCAATGTATCACAGAAAGCACTCGATCTGGATACATTGTGACTATTCTGCCCGTGACCACAAGAAACTGCAAAGATGTTGACACAGCTCAGGAAACCAACCTCCCCTCTATGGACTCTGTCTATACCTTTGCTGTCTCAGTAAGCTAGATCCCACCCACCCAACAGTTTTTTTCCACTTTGCCATGGGACAAAAGTTACGTAATTATGAAAGTACATCCCATCAGGCTCAAGGATAGCTTCTACCCCACTGTTATAAGACCATCCACAGATGCTGCCTGAACCTGCTGGGTTTTGCTAACGTTTTCTGTTTTTACTTCTAAACATGCAGATGCAAAGTATGACTTTATTTTTATTCTCCTTCTAGACAACAAATTATGTAGTTTTGGATGACAGCAACTTTGATTGGTCATGCCCTAATACACAAGTTCTGTTCCCAAATGATCCTTCTTATGCCGACAGCATTCGTGAACCCTTTAAAAATGTGGTGGACAAAACTTGCCCAAAGACCAGCACTCGACAGTAAGAATTACTAATACTAAACTCAAGACATTGTGATGCCAGATACAATCAGAGTCTGGGTATTTTTTTAAACCATAAAAATGTAATGATTATATTTTACTGAAATGAATGCTTACACTTGGCTTGTGCCACACTCATCTCATGGTATTCAAGCATCTGTGAATGACCATTTATTGGGTGATAATATTTGTTTGTATAAATGTACATGTCAGTTTAGAGTTGCTGTAAAACCACAGAAACAGTTGAGTAATTTAGTATACATGCTGTGTTATACCAGGGTGTTGTATTTCAGTATGGAGTCGTAAGTAAGCTTAGTACATTTAGGTTATACAGGTTACACAGGTTTGCTTTAGTTTAACAGGGTTAACGATGGTGTTTTTGGTGTTGAAACCTGTTTTTGCAAAATCCTAATAACGTACAAATGAGCGAACTGAAACTAAAATTAAAGATGCTAAGTTATGAAGGTACTTTACTGCAGGAAATGAAGTCCAGTCCTGTAACTTAAATTCCCCCTTCCACACCCCCCCCCCCCCCCAAGTCAGAAATGTCATGTAAAATTGTGACTTTCCTTTGTTGCAGAGAGGTAGGTGGCGATGGTCCTGGGGTCAGGTCACATCTGAGGGCTAGAGATTTTATGGCCAACAATCCTGAGCACCTTGAGTTACTGAAGAAAATGGGAGTCAGTCTAATTCACCTCAAGGATGGCCGAGTCCAGTTGGTTCAGCATGCAAACCAGGTGAAGCAGCTGCTTTGTTTTTGTTATTGAAAGTGCTAAACAGAAATATACTATTTAAAGTACAAATCTGGTGAGAAATCCAGTGAATTTAATGAATGTGTGAAAAATCATTGTTAATAAAATGGAACTAATACCAAAAAACAGTACATGGAGATTCTGTGTGAAGCATTGCAAGTAATGATAAATAAATGTACTAAATATAGGCAGATGGCATTTCTGCATAATCACTAGATCGGGGGTGTCAAACTCATTTTAGGTCACGGGCCAGATTGGGCAAAATGCAGCTTCATGCGGGCCGGATCAGTCAGGCGTGTGCGAACGCAGCTTTCATTGCCTCCGTTTTTTCAGCCTGTTCTCATGTGTCTCAGTCTCTGCTATAACTACAAAGTGTTTCACTTCACAAATTCTGTTTCTTATGAAGAAGACTGCTGAGCAAGCATTATTTTTATGATTGGTATTAACTTACAATCATAGGCTTCATATCGCTGGGCCATTAATAATTAAAATAATAGATCTATCTAAAATGATCTCGCGGGCTGGATATAATTGTACGCCGGGCCGGATATGGCCCGCGGGCCTTGAGTTTGACATCACTGCACTAGATGAACAAGAAAATTTAAGAGCTCAGTGCATATTTTAATAGATTTCTGAAAGCAAACAGAAAGCAAACATGGAGTCTCGTGTAGATAGGGTGGTGAAGAAGGCTTTTGGAACGCTGGCCTTTATAAATCAGAGCATTGAGTACAGAAGTTGGGATGTAATGTTAAAATTGTACAAGGCATTGGTAAGGCCAAATTTGGAATATTGTGTACAGTTCTGGTCACCAAATTATAGGAAAGATATCAATAAATTAGAGAGAGTGCAGAGACGATTTACTAGGATGTTACCTGGGTTTCAGCACTTAAGTTACAGAGAAAGGTTGAACAAGTTAGGTCTCTATTCATTGGAGCGTAGAAGGTTGAGGGGGGATTTGATCGAGGTATTTAAAATTTTGAGAGGGATAGATAGAGTTGATGTGAATAGGCTGTTTCCATTGAGAGTAGGGGAGATTCAAACGAGAGGACATGATTTGAGAGTTAGGGTGCAAAAGTTTAAGGGAAACACGAGGGGGTATTTCTTTACTCAGAGAGTGATAGCTGTGTGGAATGAGCTTCCTGTAGAAGTAGTAGAGGCCAGTTCAGTTGTGTCATTTAAGGTAAAATTGGATAGGTATATGGACAGGAAAGGAGTGGAGGGTTTTGGGCTGAGTGCGGGTGGGTGGGACTAGGTGAGATTAAGAGTTCGGCACGGACTAGGAGGGCCGAGATGGCCTGTTTCTGTGCTGTGATTGTTATATGGTTATATGTTACATGGTTAAACTGTTTGCTGAACATGAAAGAGTTTTAAATGGGATTCTATGGTTTAAAAAGTCAGAAATTCCTTACGTAATCTACAAGGAAAATACTAAGTACACAGACTCCCAGTGCCTCGGAAATAACCTCCATTGTTCATATCTAAACAAAAGCCAAGAAACTGAATATGAGTAAAGATGTGCACAAATCTGCTGAAACATTTGTTTTTCAATCAGTTCTAAAACACTACATGTTCAAAGGATGGAAGTGGAAACAAAAATGAGAAATCACTGTCTTTTGTATCAAGGGAAGAATAAATGCAATAACGAGTGAATTTGATTGTTTCCTTCTCCCTCAGGCAGCAAGTGCACATGATGCAGAGGACGGACTGCGTTTCATGCAGGAGATGATTGAATTATCTAGTCAGCAGCAGAAGGAGCAGCTGCCACCTCGGGCTGTCCAAATTGTCTCCCCTCCATTCCTCGGTCGAGTGGTACTCACAGCTGGACCAGCACAGTTTGGGACAGAGCTTTCCAAAATTACTAGTGGGGTATGAGTTTACTAATATTAATTGGCATTTGAGTACTGATTTACGGACCTAGTGTAACTTCTATGGTATATGGCAATTTCAGTTGCTATATAAGATAAATACACTCAAAAAATGTTTACTATTATTTGATAGTTTTGGTATAAATACATTCAACATTACTAAAATAGACACATGAAGTTGTCATTTTAAAGCCTTGCTGCAAGAAAATGAGCCTTTAGGTCCTCAGAGATTGCAACCTTATGAATATCCAGTCACACGAATCACAATTTATTCTCCCCCATGTTCCTACCAACTACCCCAGATTCTAACATTTAGCCACATACTAGGGACAGTTAACCAACCAGCCTGTGTGTTTTTGGGATGGGTGAGGAAGCTGGAGAAAGCACAAATTCCACGTAGCACTGGAGGTCAGGACTGAGCATAAATTGTTGGAGCTGTGAGGTAACAGGCTATTGACTGCCACTGAGAAGCAAAAATATTTTGCCTTTTAAGTATAATTTGAAGGAAGATAATTGTATGTTTTGAAGGATTCTGCAGGATAAACACAATTCAAGTGATAAAATTAAGACTATTGCTGTAAATATTTATCTGGTTGAGGGGCATAAAGACAATGCTGTGATGGCAGTGATAGAATTTCAGGGTTATTGAAGTTGATACTGGATGTTGCCAGATGAAAATACAAATATAAATAAAAATACACATTCATGTCATCTTAAATTCTGTTTGCTTATTAATTCTGTCAAGTTAATGGGCAACTCCAAAGTTACTGGTGAATCCCAATCCTATGAGAGGATGAATGTTATCTTCTGGAGAGATAGCAGCAAATATACTGAATGACTGGGTTGTGTCTCAGTATTCCTCGTGACTTTTGGGGGGGGGCTCAGAGTGCAAGGCTGCTGTAATATCATGAGAACAATACCTTCTTGTGAACTGTTCCGTTTAGTTTCTGCATGTTTCATTAAATTGCTTACATCTTAATATTCTGATATTAGCAAATCCAGAAATTCTCATTTAGACTTTTTTGTTCAGTTCAACAACAGATCCAGAACTCTATTCAAAATTCCAGCCTATAAACTCCAGCATTGGTATCCAGTTAAAAAAGGGATTCAAATTACAAATGTTTTAAATTCTTAATGGAGCTGTTGCTGAAATTATCCAAAAAACAGACATTGGAAGGTTTGGCTCATCACAATCTTATCCAAGTTTTTCACTGTATTCACACTTGCCTTACTTCTCTCCTCTGAGTCGGGATTACCCAAGATGCCCAATTTTTGGAATAAGATAAGGAAGATTTGTTAAGTAACAAAAATAAACTGTATTTCTTAAAATTCACAACCTGGCAGAGTCTTTGACCCA
This sequence comes from Hypanus sabinus, assembly GCF_030144855.1. Taxonomy (NCBI): domain Eukaryota; kingdom Metazoa; phylum Chordata; class Chondrichthyes; order Myliobatiformes; family Dasyatidae; genus Hypanus; species Hypanus sabinus. The sequence goes on from NC_082716.1 coordinate 64,669,730, forward strand.
GGGATACTTGATTTTGGGCTTTGGATCTGCTTATTACTATCATTGGATTCAGCAACGAACCAACAGACAGCATATGTTTCAGGTTTCCTGTTTTAACATCAATGCTCATAGTTAAATATGACAATGTAACAAATTTCACGACATATGCAGGTGATATTAAACCTGATTCTGATACAGAAATACTCATTAATAATGCCACTAATAGTACCAGCCTGTCTGTGGGATCTGTTCAAGAGAAATAAGGGCACCTGCAAAGTTGTTTGTAGGCAAGTGCAAAGATTTTACCTTCACTAGGATTAAATGTTTTAAAATATTAAAGCTTAGATACAAAAGTTAAAAGTCCACTTGCAATTTCCAGAAAGGTTCTCTGAATTAAGGTCTTTTTTTCTTTGGAAGGGGAGTGGCAGACAGAGATTTGACGGAGAGTTTTCTATTGATGTCACAAAAATTGGCAGAAAATTGGGGGAGCATTTTTCTAGTTTGTGATTGTAGAAATTTGAATTATTACAGTTGGGGTGAGCAAAGAATTCTGTACACCAAGTATTGATAGTGACCTGATCAATAAATGGAAACTCTGGTTGGTCAGCTGATTAGCTAGACCCTTTTCCTCTACCGATACTGCTGTTGCAAGCCTTGCACTTGGTGAGCAGGCTAAGAACAGTGAAAAACTGGAAAAATGGTGCAGAAATCAATTTTAGTAATATCGTACTTGAATAGGAGATATGTCAATTATAGAATAATCGGATTGTCAGCTTCAAGTGGCAGTGCAGACTGACAATGACTTGCTGTGTAAACATTAATTACATCTCTGCATTTCAAAATTCTTCATAGGTACGAGGTTATGTTGCAAAGAGTGAGCCCTACAATGGCTGTTCAGAAGTAACAAATCCCGAAGCAATAAAGGGAAAAATTGCCCTGATGCAACGAGGTCACTGCATGTTTGCTGAGAAAGCACGGAATGCACAGAAAGCTGGGGCGATAGGGGGCATTGTTATTGGTAAGATATACAATTCTTGTTTTCACTTTCATGTAGAGCATTATTCAAATAATGAACATCCCACTGAGTTATTACTGTGTCACTGATAAGGTTATATCAATACAGCTGAAGTACCAAACTGCATTTTGATGCTGGTTTTAATGACATGCACACTTATTATCCTGTTTTTCATGTTTTGCCTGAGTCTGTCACTTAATTTCTGTAAGGATTACAGTGATGAGTTATTCAATCTGGTTTTCTTTGATTCCATAGAAACATAGAAAACCTACAGCACAATACAGGCCCTTTGGCCCACAAAGTTGTGCCGAACATGTCCATACCTTAAAAATTACTAGGCTTACCTATAGCCCTCTATTTTACTAAGTTCCATGTACCTATCTAAAAGCCTCTTAAAAGATCGCTTCCACCACCATTGCCAGCAGCCTATTCCACGCACTCACCACTCTCTGAGTGAAAAACTTACCCCTGATATCTTCTCTGTACCTACTCCCCAGCACTTTAAACCTGGCCTCTTGTGGCAACCATTTCAGCCCTGGGAAAAAGCTTCTGACTATCCACATGATTAATGCCTCTCATCTTCTTATACACTTCTATCAGGTCACTCCTCATCCTCCATCACAAGGAGAAAAGACCAGGTTCACTCAACCTATTCTCATAAGGCATGCTCCCCAACCAATCCAGGCAACATCCTAGTAAATTTCCTCTGCACCCTTTCTATGGCTTCCACATCCTTCCTGTAGTGAGGTGACCAGAGCTGAGCACAGTACTCCAAGTGGGGTCTGACCAGGGTCCTATATAGCTGCAACATTACCTCTTTGCTCCCAAATTCAATTCCACGATTGATGAAGGTCAATACACCGTACGCCTTCTTAACCACAGAGTTAACCTGCACAGCTGCTTTGAGCGTCCTATGGACAGACCCCAAGATCCCTCTGATTCCACTGCAACAATCAACAAAAACACCCTGCTGCATCTGTTCAACACACACAAAATGCTGGTGGAATTCAGTAGGCCAAGCGCATCTACGGTGAAGAGCATAGTCGACGTTTCGGGCCGAGACCCTTCCTGCTGAAGTGTGCGTTGCTTGGATTTCTGGTATCTGCAGATTTTCTCTTGTTTGTGATTTGATTACTGCTCCATCTGTTGTCTAAAAGGGCTGGAGTTCTCTAGGTGTCATTTTATCTGTCCATTTGCCGCATTGTCTGTGCCTGGTGACTACTGGAATCCTACAAAGATCTTTCTTGGGCTCTCTGCTGTGCTACTTGCTGCCTCTTGGTGATGTCATATTTAAGTTTGGAAGATTGAATACACAAATTGTATCTTGTTTCTCTTGATCCTTCCACAACCTTTGTGCTTAAAAACACTCATGACATCCACTTGTATCTGAATTTCAATTTCTTCTCGCCCAACAATGAGAAAATCAAAGTCGTTGTCTTCATCCTTCTCCCCAATCTGAATCACAGTACTCGTAACCTTATTTGTATTACCATTCATGTGTATAAATCCAGTTGCCAAAGAAATGCAGTATATGACAAGTGCTGCTGCTTTAAGAATAGATGAATTATTAAATAGAATCTGGTCACAAAGCTGTACCAAGGGCAATGGTGGTTGTGTGTTTAAATTTATGCATCCTGGTTAATTTTTTGTATTGCTGCACATGTAAATTAAGTCCATTTTAGCATTTTTGTTCAAATTGTTGTAAAAATTGATATTCTCAAATGCATATGATTTTCATTAATGTGATTTAATGAAGCTTTTAGGAACTTGAATTTTTAATATATTGTTGATGGGTACAAATTAGGTGCCACATTTTTCAAATTAGTCCTTAACATACTTGTCAAAAACACTGAAATTGATTAAGAGTTGTTTTGCATTCTTTTATATTTGGATGCTATTTGTCATTTATTGAAACTTGTTTATAAAAGCTCATTCTGCAGTGTAGACCAAATTTAATGGGTTGCAAATCAGTGTATGTGTGGTACTAGGAACCTTTTTCTAGTTAGTTCAGGGCCCTAAAATGGAGTGCTCTGCATCTGGCACTATCCAACCATCTCATTTAAAGAAAAATGTAGAAAAGTGAACATTTCTTTACTGGAATATGGATTTGCAACAGTGTTGGGACAGTCTGCGTTGATTTAATCATCACCTGAAGGTGGAAAATGATTCCTCAATGACAGTGTCGAATGTGAGGTTCAGTCATCTGTGTGGCTTAAAATGAGCCAAACTGTCATTTGTTAGTTCTTTTCTGCAAAAGAAAAAACTTAATAGGCACTAAAGATTTTGGTTTTCCTTTTGTATTCTACCATTGTTTTAACTGGATTTACTATTGGACAGATGACAATGAAGGAAGTAGCAGTGACACAGCCCCCCTCTTCCAGATGGCTGGTGATGGAAAGAACACGGATGATGTTACAATCCCAATGCTTTTCCTCTTCAATAAGGAAGGAACTATCATCATTGATGCTATGCGGGAATATCAGGAAGTAGAAGTGTTGCTCTCAGATAAAGCAAAAGATAGAGGTAAATTTAAACAGACAGAAAGTCATTCTATGCCCAGAGTGATTTATCATGCTCCTTTTTTAAATGTAGCTTAAAGTTTATAGCATTCCATGCTTGATAAACCTATCTTTCTGCAATCTAAAATACTGTTGCATGTTGTCAGTGCCCAGTGTTTCACATCGCACAAACTAACACTGAATTAAACGTCATTATTTCTGGAGTGAAGCAGCACAGATGTCAGGACTGGGATTGTTACTTTACTTTTAACCCAATGTTCCAAACATTAAATGCTCAACCATTAAAGGAATGAATGCAAATTAATTTCCTTTAATTCTCCTACCTCATGTCTCTTTTGCTTACTTTTATATCTATTGTCTCTTTCCCTATTTTTTAGTTAAGCCTATTGACTCATTTTTCTTTTTATTAAATAAAAATGGTGTTCTCTTTCTCCTGTTTTCTTTAACTGGATATCATTATTTTGGGTGCAGAATAAATAATGGTGCCAGAACTCTGAATGCTAACCCTTATTGCTATTTTGGGACAGACACGTAATTTTTGGGATTAAATTTATTAATCTGACAAAACAATTGTGAATCTAAGAGGTTTTGCATTAGTTATTTTTAGAAATTTGAGAAGAACAGTATTAAGACCAGCACAAGTTGCCTATCCAAATTATCCTTGAGAAGTGGTGAAGGCCATTTTTTTTGATCCACTGTAAATTGTGTCATGGTTAGGTAGTTGTTGGATAGGGAGTTTAGGGTGCTGGTATTGAGGAAACATCCCAATCAAATCAGTATGGGGTGTGATATAGAGTTTATCTCTCTTGCAGTGGTGTTCCCATTTGTCTATTCTACTTGGCCTTCTAAGTGAGAGGGGCAGTGAATTTGTAAGGTGCTGTCAAAAGAGGTTTGTGAGTGTGCTGCAATGAGTCTTGTTGACAATGGTTATTGCAGCTGTGGTGAAGGAAGAAATGTTCATGATATTAAATTTGAAGTTGGTCAGATGGCCTGGTTTATCCTGGTCAATCTGATTGCTGTTATGTATCTTGAGTGTTGTTGGAGCTGCATTTCTACAACAGGTTGCAAAATATTCCATCACATGTCTGAATTGTATCTTGTAGTGAATGGAGAAGTTTTAGGAAATCAAGAGGTGAATCATATGTTGAGAATTCTAGCCTCTGGCCTATTCTCACACTCACAGTATTCATGTGATCTATGTAATTAAGCTTCTGCTCAATGACAGCCTTAGAAAATGTGGAAGACGAGGTAATGACACTGTCATGAAGTGTAAAGGATAGGTGGTTAGACCTTTTGTTTTTGCAGATGGTCATTGCCTGAAACTCAAGGGATTGATGAAAGTTACTGTAAGTGCTACTGCCTACTGAAGTTTGGATAATGTCCTGGTCTTGTTTTAGATTATTTTATTGCTTGTGAATTGAACAGTGTGCATTCATTAGCATACATCTGATCTTCTGAGAGACTGTTAGATCATTTGAAGATAGATATGAAGAACACTATATTGAGGGAATTCTTGAGCTGATGTGGATGGCCCCTGATTCATTGTTAATGTCAAGTTCAATTCCAAACAATAGAGAATTTCTTTTTTGATTATCTTGAGAAGTGGTGAAGGCCACTTTTTTGATCCACTGTAAATTGTATCATGGTTTCCTCGGGTCTTTGTTTGAACTTTCTGCCAATTTCTGCCTTGATATCATGCATTCGCCTCTTTGGAAAATTGTTCATTTGTTCGTGTTTGAGTCAAGGTTGAAATGAAATCTGCAGCCAATTGCTCCTGGCAGAATCCAAAATGAACAGGGTACTTGCATGTAAGTGCTACTGGTTAACACGATCTTCCCTCAGTTCTGATGATGGAAAGTAGGTGGTAATTGTTCATGAGTCAGATGTAACTCAACATCTTGAACTATTATTCATAGGTTGTGTGTGAATAAACATTTGCATGTATAATTAGACCAATCATAGAATGATTTTTGTAACCAGTGTTGCTTCTTTTTTTGCGTCACATGGACAAAAATAACAGCCACAATTATTAAAGGTAAAAGAATTAGAAATTACATTAGTAAGAAGTTTATTTTAAAATTTAATCTTACTTCTGGTCAACATCATACCTGGCCATGTATATTATGTGTTTGTATGTCAAAGGATATCATTTGGAAAACATATAGGAAGTGTGTAGTAATGGCTGTCAGTTTAAAATCCATTCAGCTTTTCTTCCTTTTTCTCAACCTTTAGTTCTTGTCCATAGCAATACAATTGTGATTCCAGCATTCTAATTCATGCCATTAGTTTTAATGAAAGTAAGCCTCCAAAAGCATCAGTTAAGCAGTGGGGGGAGAAGCCATTGCAGAAGATAAATTGACTGAACTAGACAGATGGGTATAATATTAAACAATGAATCTGAATAGCAGAACAATGAGAAATGGCAGAGGATGGTGATGTGGGCTGTGATGATACTGTCAAGGATTTCTGAGAGGAAAATCTTGGAGATGGATCTGCAGTTTGGAGTGACTGAGAAATTGAGGGCAGGATTTTAAGGAGAAGGGTAGTTTTAAAGGGTATGGAGGCAGTACGCTAGGATTACTGTTAAGAGCTAACCTGGGAGGCAGAACTAATGAATGGTTTAATTGGACTAGAGTCAAGGCTGCAGGAGATTGGTTTACATGGACAATTTGGTAAAAATGGGGTGGGGTGGATCGTGCAGGGCCTGAAGATGGAGTTAAACTAATCATTTTGGGACTAGGGTAGGTTGGCAACTAATTTGAATTGAAAAGCAGAATAGATTCAAATGCTGTAAATTTTGAACGAAAAAAGCATATGTTGGAAATACTTGGCAGGTCAGGGAGCATCTGTGGAAAGTGAAAGGAAGACAACAGCACAAGGGGAGCTTTTGTTTGGACTAAGGGAAGGAGGAAAGTGGCAAGGACAGATAGTATTACTCAAGGCAAAAATAGTAAACAAGTGACTTGATGGAAAGAAGAAGGAAGTGTTGGATGGTGGGTTTGTGCTGATGCCAGTACTGCTTCTGGAAAACAGCTGGGATTTTTTAATGTTTCTGAAGCATTCTAAATAGTGTAGAAGAGAGCAGGATCTGTTCTGGTTTGTTTTATGTGATGTTATGTTAGTATTTAGTTATGTTGCCTGGCATGAATAGACAAGTTTGTTATCCAGCATAGTCATCCAAATCCTGTGTCCCTTAGAATGTAGGGAACAGGGATGAAATCAGCATACCAATAAATGACCTTGAGGTGTAAAGGTATGATTGAGCAGATTAAAAGTTGTAGAAATACTATGGTTGGAATTTTTTTCAGGAGGGTTGTTTCCAGAGGTGTAAGATTGGAAGGAAATAAGGTGGTGAATGGAGTTCTCAGGAAATGATCTGAGCTGATCTTAAATCTGATTGATAACATGGAAGAAGTGGGGCCATGTAAGATAATATGATCAATGCATGTTTATAAATAAGGTAAATTAAAATGGCTAAATTGATTAATTATTGTCACATGTACTGAAGTACAGTGAAAAAACTTGTCTTGCATACCGTTTCATACAGATCAATTCATTTCAACAGTGAGGTGGTACAAGGCAAAGCAATAACAGAGTGCAGAATAAAGTGTTACAGTTATAGAGAAAGTGCAGTGCAGTTAGACAGTAAGATGCAAGGTCATAATGTAGACTGTAAAGTCAAAAGTCCATTTTGTCATACTAGGGAACTATTCAAAAGTTTTATAATAGCAGATAGAAGCTGTGCTTGAGCTGATGGTACCTGCTTTTGGGCTTTTGTATCTTCTGCTTAGTGAAAGAGACAAGAAGAGAGAATGTCCAGCTAGTGTAAGTTTGCGTGGTAGAAGGAATAAAGGCATAGACTATCTTCTAAACAAGGAGTGATTGAGAAACTGGAGGTGCAAAAGAGCTTGGGAGTCCTAGTGCAGGATTCTGTAAATGTTAACTTGCCGGTTGAGTTGGTAGTAAGAAAGGCCAATGCAATGTTAGCATTCATTTAAAGAGGATGTAATGCTGCGACTTTATAGGGCATTGGTCAGACCACACTTGGAGACTTGTGCTATTTTGGGCACTGCATACAAGAAGATATTTGCTGGCAGTGGAGATGATACAGAAGGTGTTTCCAAGAATGATCCCAGGAATGAAAGGGTTAAATATGATCTGTACTTGATGGCTCTGGGCCTGTACTTGCTGGAGTTTAAAAGAATGAGGGGTTATCTCATTGAAACCGACTGATCATTGAAAGGCTTGGAGAGAATGTTTCCAATAGTGGGAGATTCTAGGACTAAAGGGCACAACTTGGAATCAGAGGTCAACCCTTTAGAACAGTCTATGAGGAGGAATTTTCTTTAGCAAGGGAGTTGTGAATCTATATGGAAATCATTGCCATAGACCCCCGTGGAGGCCAAGTAATTGGGTATCTTTAAAGTGGAGATTGATAGATTCTTGATTAGTAAAGTTATGGGGAGAAGAATTAGCAGGAGAATGGGATTCAGAGGGAAAATTAGCCATGATCGAATGGAGGACCGAATGGCTTAATCTTGTGCCTTTGTCTTATGGTCTAAAACACTGAGGAGAAACAGAGGGAAGAATGGGTTGAAGTATGTGAGTATCAGACGTTCATTGTGCAGAGCTACAGGAAGCACGTTAGAACATAGAACATAGAACAATACAGCACAGTACAGGACCTTCGGCCCACAATGTCGTGCCGACCCTTAAACCCTGCCTCCTGTATAACCCCCACCTTAAATTCCTCCATATACCTGTCTAGTAGTCTCTTAAATTTCAGTCTGTAAGATGATGGCTGATAGTATGGAGACAAAACCTAAGCATGAAGCGTAGTTGGGATGTTCTATAGTCTAAAACCTCAGGATTGCTGAGATGTAGAACTTCCTTCCTGGCTTTGGGTTTGAATAATGCTTGCTGTGTCTGCTTCTGTGTGATGTAGTTTATCATTTATAAAAGGTAGTTTTACAGTCACTCTGGGTTTGTCATCTAAACAGGAAGAAATTGCTGCTAAAGGCCATCTAGTGATTTGAAACAGAATTTACTAATAGGCCATTGTCAGATTTATAATATATTGTAAAAATATTGTTGGCATTATTTTGTATCTGATTCATTTGAAAATTACAGTTGTTCTGTTGTGTAGAATATTGATGTTTTGTCATATAGGATGAGCTATATACAACAATTACATACAATTTAACCCACAAATGCAAATAACCAAAAATACTCAAAACAATAACGTCCAATTATTTGCACTTGCAATTTTACCATTAACAATATTTTAATACTTGAATTTTAGATCCGGATATGGAAGAATCGGAACAAAATTCTGAAGATGATTTGCAGTCCAGAGAGCCGAGTTCAACTACTTTTGAATGTCAGAGTGAAGCAGTATCTTACATTAAAATCCCAAGCAATGAGAAAGCTGATGAATCAGTGAGCGAGGATGATGCCAGTGATCAGTTAATCATGCCTGGTGCAAAGATACAATTAAATAATGAAATTCTGGATATGTTGACTGGTTCTGATCAGAATCCAAGTAATACACCTACAGATGCATCCTCAGATACTGCTGATGTCAAAGATCAGGACGTGCAAAGGACAGATTGTCAAGAGAGCTCTGAAGATGGACAGGAACCATGTACTCAGTTTTTGGATCAGGTGAAGGAAGGGGCTGATAATGAGGTAGAGACAGAGCAGGAATCCAATCCAAATATTAGTCAAGAGACAGAGGCTCGAACAATAGACTCCTTGTTATCAGACTGGAAGGAAGAGATAGACGCCTTTGAAATGATGGATAAAGATGAGCTATGACGATGATTATACATTTGTACAATGGGATTTTGCTCCATTTCCCTCCTATGAACTAGTGAAGTTGTGCACTGTGGCATTCCCTGATCAATTGGAAGAATATGCCGATCTGTCTTTTTGATTTGTAGCAACTTTTAGGAAGTGGAGAGAATATCCTCAATATACTGATCATCTTTTCTACCTGTTTAATCTGAAGATACCTGTCAGATAAATGGTTTTTTTGAATCAGCATGCCTCAGACTGTGAGAAATGTGCCAGGGTTGAGAGAACTTCTGTTGCATTATTTTCCACCTTTCCTCCTTTTTCCCATTCATTTGCACACTCCTTCACTCTAACCTTATTGTGTTACTGCAGTTTTTAAAACTCCACAATTCTGTTGCATTTATCCATGTATGATTACAACCAGATTAAAGCACCAGGTTGTTTTTTTTTAAGTTGGTAATTACTGAAATATGATTTTAGCTTCTATTTTGTTTTTCTATTGAATTGAAAATAATTCTTTACAGGACTGCCTCCGGCAATGAAACTTAAGTGTTTTCAGTACTATCCCAACTAAATGAGGAAAAAATGAAGGATTTGGTGTTGTCAGAAACTACAAAAAAATTAACAAACTTGATTTTTATTTTGCTCTGACTTGATTATCCCTGTTCCTCCATCACATTTCTAAACCTTTCTAGCCTGTTAGTGTATTTAATATGGGGCAATGATAACACCCAGTCAGTGCAGGCATTCAAACCAATGACTTTCAGTGGCATTCTCAAATGGACAGAAATCTGGTCAATTTGCTAGAACCATCAGCCCAATGACTATTAACTGAATAATTCTCCTGTTGAATCCACATCTAGTTACAGCTTTGATATCCGATGATAGGTTGGTTAATTTTGTAAAAGCTTCTGGGTAACAGGTGGCAGCTCTTCTATATTGGTTAATACTACAAACAAAACTAGTTTGTAAGACCATTTTAGATTAAATTTATAACAAAACATAGTGTTTTTTATGTTTTATAAAAAATAGTTGGTGTAAGGCTAGGAGTTAGCAGTGGAATATTATTGCCCAGTATTCCCCAGTAGTTTGGGGAAGCCAACACTGTCTTGTACAAGAAGCAGCAAAACTTAATGTTTGTGAACCTTTTAATAGATCACAACATTATGGATAATGTGCAGTTTGCAAGGATATTTATCTGCCAGAGACTTCCTCAGGAATTTGAGCTGACCTGAAATGTTCAAGATATTTTACCTGTTGAATTTTTTCTCCAAAACGCATTTGCAGATTGATAGAACTTTAAATGTTTCTTTTTTCCGTCTGATTCAATGGAATTCCACAAGTAATATTTGTCATTAGCCCTCTCATTCTAATAGATGAGGGATGTTGAGACATGAAGTAAATGGTTCATTGGCACCACTTTAATTCCTTTTAAAATGATGCAAATCTCTCCCAAATCTAGAAATAATTAATTGATTAACATGTGGAATTGTTCAATTTATGATCCCGTTAAGTGCCTTGCAATATTTTATTAAGTTAAAATTCACTCTATAAATAGAAGTTGGTGTTAAATTTGCAAAATAGATGGAAGTTGGTGTTAATTGTTCTTTTACTATGTTTTTGGATATAGTTTGGTTGATAAGCGTGCTATTGTGTTAGGTAGACTGGATTCTGTTTGTGTTGCTGAATCAGTGATGTTCAGTTGCAATATTACAATTGATCTCATTGTCGCTAGTTTAGCAAAAGGAAATGTAAGTCAGTATGCCCCCTCTATTACATAAGCAGAAGTTTTGTGCCTTGATCTATTAGGTTTCAATTGATTGCTTGACCAAGGCAACTTAGAGATTCAATGGCCACAATTTCTTGGCTCTGACTGGGTGCATGTAAGAATTAGTAATTTGATAAGATGTTAGAAACTAGACAACGGTTGCCAGATTGTATCCCCAACAATGTGTGAAGCAAGAGAGAAAATAGGCAGATTCTTTTGAAAAGGCACAGTTGTTTCATGGATCTAATTTTCCTCTCTAGCTAATTAGTTTACTGATATAGAGTATACTGATATGCTGTATTCTTGTATGTTAGTGTACTCTGTAACCTCTATTACCCTGTGCAAATAGTTCAACTTTGGGGCAAAATAAACCCTTTGGTAGAAAATCCCTGCAAGTTAAATTTCATTTTGAGCAGTTGCTCATTGTAGAAGAATGTTTGACATTTTCAAGAGTGGTGAATATTTGGAATTCAGTTTTAAATATTGAATGTGATGGATATGGAAAATATTGTTTCCTGATGTTTCATTTGTAATGTTGTGTCTTTAAGTCATGTAGTGTACATTAAGATAGGCAGTGTAAATCATTTATGGACTGAACCCTCTTTGCACATGGCAAAAAATGCACATTCTTATAAAAAGTGTAAATCGCACACTATCAAATGGAGATACTTTCTTTACTGTTTGAATTTTTGTGTATTCAAAACCTGACATATCAGGTTAAAGAAATGCTCTCAGTTTTCAAAAGGTAAAACTCCGAGGATCTTTAGGCTGTTGTGTTACGATGGATTTGAAAATCTTTATGGCATTATTTTTCAATATTAACAATTTTTCCATAAAACATATTTTGTAAACCTTCTCAGTGTCTAACTATGGTGTATATTACTGGTCATTATTATACAACATAATAATTGATGTGGACAAATTTTGCAATCTGTTTAATTCCATAGTTATGTTATAATTTGAGCAGGTATCCTGCAGATATAGAGAGCTTTTGCCTAGATGCTGCTGAATGTAGGAGGTATACAGTTAGTTGTTACTTTGCTGACCCAAATATTACAATAATTAGAAAATTATTAGGAGGTGATTTTTTAATTATTATTAAAGTTACCTATTTTGCTAAGGTCCAGATTGATGAACTCAAGTGCATCAGCAATATTAAATTGCTTAACCAATTACTATGACATAAGTAGGCATAAAAACCCTTTTTATATTAATTTGGAGGGAAGGATCAGTAAACAATTTTATTTCTGTATGACTTTATGGTGAAGTAGTATGAAGATATGTTCCTGTATTTTGAGCAGACCACACAACAGCTATGTTTATTTTTATGATCTATCAAATTGACTGAGTGATTACAGAACAGCTAAGTGTTATCCGTTATCACGTCCATTCTCAACCACAAGCGTTTCAAAGGACATAGGGTTATTTTGTAGGCCTAAGTCTAACAAGGGAGCTCTATTGAACTTTCAAATCAAGAAACCCAAATAAATGGAGGGAATTTACCAGCTCTGTTTGAAACAGAAAAATGCTGAGAAACATTTTGCAGATCAGCCAATAAATATGGGGTTGGAAGAGAAGCCACTAAGATATCAAGGCTGGCATAGCTTTGTGCGGTATCAGCTATTACAGTCTCCCACCAACACTGTCCAACCTGCTGAGTATTTCCAATGTATTTTAGCTTCACAACAACGAGTATTTTACACATTTGTAGGTTGCAATTGGTGATAACACTATAGCCCGCCAAAGTGGAAAAGACTGGACAATTCCACTGTCAAATAGGCTTGGGGACAACACTGTTTTAAGTGACTGATGTAATGCATGTAACTTATGTCCAAAAATCTTCACTCAGTGCATTTTTCTAGAGGAAATTATCTTTGTTTTACTGGGAGACATTTCTGTAGTATTTGTTCCTTGTTCTCATTTACTGAGAACATTGATTTTTCTTGGTGTTCAATGGACATTTTGATTTGTGTCATATGGTCTATCCACCTCCAACGCATTGGCTGATGCAGTGTTGCCAAGACCCATTAGATTATTGATTTTGACATCCTGTGGGTGGTGCCGCACTGAGCTGCATCATGTCACAGAGTTTTAATGTCAGTTGGGAAATGTCAGTTTCATGTTGAAATAAAAACATGCAAAAAATAAGGTATACAAAATATAGAATTTATTTTTTAAGGGAAAGAAACTTTAGCACAGTACTGATTTTAAAAAAAAGCTATGTATTTTCCTTTCTCAGAAGACTTAATTTTAATTGTAATTAAATTTATCATTGGAACCTGTTCCTTCATTGTGACTGTGGCATACTGTGTCCCTCAATCTGTAGAATTTGCACAGCGAGTGCTAGAGTTCATGTCTTTCTATAGCAGAAATGGTGCACGCACTTCAGAAATCCCTGTAAATAAAATTGACAGCTGTAAAATGTAAACTGATATAAAAGGGTCTGGTTAATTTTGTAGATATGATCACTGTATATATTTCTGCATTTGATTACTGTGATTAGTTCTGATTGTAAAGATTTAATAAACCAATGTAAATATAATGAAGTCTCTTTCAATTTGTTGATCTAAAAAAATCACAATAAAATGGATGCTGTAATGTTGGAATTCATGTTGAAACTTCAAATTTTTTTTTAAAATTTGTCAATTAATCTTTTGGCATTGAAATTTATATACACTATAACGGAATGTAAAATACAAAACTGTTTAATACATCTTCTTAAAAGCATAATGTTCTGGATAGTTTTGTGAATCAGCATCATCAAAAAACTTACAATGTATAAAACAGTGGAAAAGCAATGGCAGGTATTCTTGGGAATAATGCACAAGGTGCAAAATCAGTTCATCCCCCAGAGAAGGAAGGATTCAAAAGGGGGAAAGGGGCCACAGTGGTTGACAAAGGAAGTCAGAGATTGCATAGCATTATAAAAAAAAAGGAAGTATGACAGAGCTAAAGTGAGTGGGAGGACAGATGATTGGGAAGTTTTTAAGGAACAACAGAACTTAACTAAAAAGACAATACGGGGAGAAAAAAAATGAGGTACGAACGCAAGCTAGCCAGGAATATAAAGGAAGATAGCAAAAGCTTTTTTAGGTATGTGAAAAGAAAGAAGATAGTTAACAATGTTGGGCCCTTGAAGAATGAATTGGGTGAAATTGTTATGGGAAACAGAGAAATGGCAGAAGAATTTAATGAGTACTTTAGATCTGTTTTTACTAAGGAAGACACAAGCAATCTCCCAGATGTATGGATGGGCCAAGGTCATAGGGTAACAGAGGAAATGAAACAGATTGACATTAGGAAGGAAACGGTGATGAGAAGACTGATGGGACTGAAGGCTGACAAATCCCCAGGTCCAGATGGTCTGCATCCTAGGGTACTAAAGGAGGTGGCCCTGGAAATTGCTGATGCATTGGTAATCGTTTTCCAATGTTCCTTAGATTCAGGATCAATTCCTGAGGATTGGAGAATGGCTAATGTTATCCCACTTTTTAAGAAAGGAGGGAGGGAGAAAACAGAGAACTATCGACCTGTCAGCCTGACATCGGTGGTGGGGAAGATGCTAGAGTCCATTATTAAGGATGAAATAGTGGCATATCTAGATAGCAGTGATAGGATTGGGCCGAGCCAGCATGGATTTACCAAGGGTAAATCATGCTTGACTAATCTGTTGGAGTTTTTCGAGGATGTAACCAGGAAGTTAGACGAGGGAGATCCAGTGGATGTAGTGTACCTCGATTTTCAGAAGGCATTTGATAAGGTCCCACATAGGAGATTGGTGGGTAAAGTCAAAGCTCAGGGCATCGGGGGGAAGACATTGACATGGATAGAAAACTGGTTGGCAGATAGAAAGCAAAGGGTAGCGGTGAATGGGTGTTTCTCGGAATGGCAGGTGGTGACTAGTGGGGTGCCACAGGGCTCGGTATTGGGACCACAGCTGTTTACAATTTATGTCAACGATTTGGATGAAGGCATTGAAAGTAACTAAGCTGGGTGGCAGTGTGACATGTGATGAGGATGATAGGAGAATTCAGCGTGGCTTGGATAGGCTGGGTGAGTGGGCAGATACTTGGCAGATGACGTTTAATGTGAATAAGTGTGAGGTTATCCACTTTGGGAGTAAGAACAAGAAGGCAGACTATTATCTGAACGGTGTAGAGTTAGGTAAGGGAGAAATACAAAGAGATTTAGGAGTCCTTGTTCATCAGTCACTGAAGGTGAATGAGCAAGTGCAGCAGGCAGTGAAGAAGGCTAATAGAATGTTGGCCTTTATTACAAAGGGAATTGAGTACAAGAGCAAGGAAATCCTCTTGCATTTGTACAGAGCCCTGGTGAGACCACACCTGGAGTATTGTGTACAGTTTTGGTCTCCAGGGTTAAGGAAGGACATCCTGGCTGTAGAGGAAGTGCAGCATAGATTCATGAGGTTAATTCCTGGGATGTCTGGACTGTCTTAAGCAGAGAGGTTAGAGAGACTGGGCTTGTACACGCTGGAATTAAGGAGATTGAGAGGGGATCTGATTGAAACATATAAGATTATTAAGGGATTGGACAAGATAGAGGCAGGAAATATGTTCCAGATGCTGGGAGAGTCCAGTACCAGAGGGCATGGTTTGAGAATAAGGGGTAGGTCATTTAGGACAGAGTTAAGGAAAAACTTCCTCTCCCAGAGAGTTGTGGGGGTCTGGAATGCACTGCCTCGGAAGGTAGTGGAGGCCAATTCTCTGGAAGCTTTCAAGAAGGAGCTAGATAGGTATCTTATGGATAGGGGAATCGAGGGATATGGGGACAAGGCAGGAACCGGGTATTGATAGTAGCTGATCAGCCATGATCTCAAAATGGCGGTGCAGGCTTGAAGGGCCGAATGGTCTACTTCTGCACCTATTGTCTATAAGTAAGTAATATGCTCAAAGCATTTGCCTGCAATGTTCTGGATGTTAACAGCATGCATGCAGAAGCTGGTGAGAGACACCGAGGTCAATCCAAAAATAAGGAGAACAAGAATGGATTCTTGGAGGTGACGTGGAGAGGAAAGGAAAGTCATGCACAAAGATATGTTGACTTTGTACAGACTGGGCTGAAGAATGCTCCCATAGGGTTGGAGAACTAAGCAAGTATGATAGTGGAAGTGTGCTAGACACTGTAGGAGATGACAATTGAATTACATAACATTGAACTCAAGAATATTATTTATCATTTATGGCATTCTGTTTCTGAAATTAGAAACCAGATAGCTTTAAAATGAGAATCCTGGAGGTGGGTGAGTTCACGTGATGCTGCTCCTACAGTGGTGTTGCCAGCATCTTCTGCTTTTGTTTCGGGTTTCTAGCACCTACAAACTTTTTCTCTGATCCAGCTCTGTGTGAGTTGATTTACACACTGCAATCTCAACAAAGGAGAAAATCCCATCATTATTTTTCAGTGGGGATCTTGGTAGTTTAGGATTCTATGTTTCTATAATTTGGCTTCTGAGACGAATAGCAAGTAAATCATTGAAAACATAATAAGGTCAGTATGAGGTAGCACATGCTGTATTGCTCAGCAGCTAATAATTTAACTTTAGCTTTTCATTCTCTCTTTTCACCCCATCATCCTGTCCCATACTGGGAAGAGTAAATAAATCATTAATAGATGCTTCTCTCTTTACTAAAGGTGTGTTGAGAATGATATGCTTCATTTCACCTTAAATCTGTAAAGTAAATCTGGAATGACCATAAAATAGGTGATTTTTTATTAAAACGCAGCTCTTTGATTTTGAAATTGAGAAAGAAGGAAGCCCACAATCCCTAGCTGGTCTGCCCTGTACGTGGCTCCAAACCCACCAGCTTGGTGACAGTGCCATTTCAGAGACACTTTAAACCAAGTGTTGGGTATTATAGCTTTGCTAGCAACAGCCACATACTGAGAACATTGTTTTAAAGCTCCATTGAAGTTAATGGAGATGTAAGCCATATTGAATGATGCTCCACATCTCCAATTGATATGCAGCATCCAAAGTTAAATGAGTGTTGAACTATGTGGCCAAAGCAACACTATTCCAGTGTTCAGTTCAGATTACTGATGCATAAGACAGAGATCCATGTGCTGCTGATTGTGCAGGTAAGAGCCCTGAAGCTGACCCACACTGACGGCTGAAAGGTAGGAGACTCCTCAACTGTTCAATCTTGGAGAAAGTACTGAAAGATGTTGTTTTTTCTTATTCAATATTATTAAGAGTTGGATAATTAAAATTATTTTTCCTACAAAATACATAAATCAAAATTAATTAAAGATAAATTATAGTGTGATGTCAAGAAGCAGTTCTTGGATTAAAAATATGCAACAAAATTGCAATCATGGGTTCAGCAGGGAGGTTAAAAACATTAAAATTTGCTGAAGAACCAATAGCATGCCTCAGCCCTCGCTGGCCATAGGTGTAATACCAGATGATTGGAGGGTGGTAAATGTTGTTTCTTTGTTCAAGAAAAGAATAATCCTGGGATTCATAGACCAGTGCCTCCAAGAGGACCACAACCTTGTCATAGGGTTTGGAGGCTTGTAAGCCTCAATGACCCAGAGATCTTTATTGGCTGGAGTCGGGGCTTTATGGTTTGGCTCTTGGTAGGGTCAGACTAAGGGTTGTCCACCGTTCCCCCAGGTTTGGGGATTCAGCTCAGGGCTAACAACCCTGACTGGTAAAACAAAACTGTTATGGAAACACCAATGAAGAATCCTACACCTGAGTGTGACAGTATTCCCGAGTCTTTTCTGAGAGTTGTCTGTGGTGAAGACCAAGCTATTGACATGATGATGGAAGCCATGAACACTGCCAGAGATAGAGGACCCTCATTGCTGCCCTAAATGCTAACAGCATGATGAGCAGTAGAGAGAGAGACCAGTGAGCCTTACTTTAGTGGTGGGCAAATTATTAGAGAAGGTTCTTTGAGGCAGGATTTACGAGTATTTTTAGAAGCATAGTCTGATTAGGGATAGTCAGCATGGCTTTGTGAGGGGCAGGACATGCCTCATGAGCCTGATTGAATTCTTTGAGGATGTGACAAAGCACATTGATGAAGGTAGAGCCGTAGATGTTGTGTAACTGTAGATTTTAGTAAGGTACTTCATGAGGTTACCAATGGTGGGCTCATTCAGGAAGTTCAGAGGGCATGGGATCCAGGGAAATGTGGTTGTGTTGGTCCAGAATTGTCCATAGAAGGCAGAAGGTAGCAGTGGTTGAAACTTACTCTGCCTGAGATTGGTACCCAGTGTGTTCTGCAGGGATATGGTTCAATAGGTACATTTAATGTCGAAATTATACAATATACATCCTGAAATTCTCTTTCTTTACAAACATCCAAGAAAACAGTGCCCCAAAAAAAGAACGACAGTTAAATGTTAGAACCCCAAATTCCACCCCCCTACAGCGTCCCCCTCCCATGTACAAACAGCAGCAAGGCAACAAACCCCTCTCCAGCCAGCAAATATCGGTGCCCTCCACCGAGCACTCAAGTGTGCAGCAAAGCATCAATAAAGACACAGATTTGCAGTACCTCAAAGACTACTTGTTCACCCAGTAATTCAACATACCACAGGCTCTCTCTCTCTCTCTCCCCCCCTAATAAGGGATAAAGAGGTGACCCTGTTTCACAGCAAGAGGGGAGACATAACAACTCACTGACTTACGATGCTAAAAGTCTATTGCATCGCTTTTTCCAAGCTCTGCGATGAGAGAGTGGGCCCCAGGGCTCAGGTCTCTGGACACACAGCCCACAGCAGCTAACTTGCTGCTCCCAGTGTTCTGTGTTCTCCCACAAAGCCTTAGTCAGGGACACCAGCCTTGAATCAGCCCATCTCTAGAGACACAAAAATCTGGCACCCTGAAAGCATGCTAGTCTTTCAAGCTGCGTCTTTGAGATATCAAAGAGCGGCTGGTCAGAAGGCCCTGAGAGTGGGTCCCACTCCCACAAAGATCCAAAGTCAGAGTTTAACTCCAGGTCAGGGTCTTCAAAAGAACCTTGAAAAGGAAAAAGAAAAGAGATATCAAAGATAGAAATGGAGCTGCTTCCGAAGATGCTAGCAAAGGGGGTTGCCATTTAGCACCATCATCACTTCACTCCACTCTCCAGGACACATTCTCTTCGTGACTTTTTTACATATAAATGACTTGGATGAGGAAGTGGCAAGGTGGGGATAAGAAGATTGAAGAAGACACCAAGGAACTGATGTGGACAGTGTAGGTTTTCATTGATAGGATGCATTGCTGGCCTGAGAAGTGGTATTTGGAGTTCAATCCAGAGGAGTGTAAGAGTGATTTTGAAGAATGCGAGGTCGTGTGAAGGAACAGAGGGACCATGGGGTCCATGTCCTTAGATCCCTCAAAGTTGTCATGCAAGTTGATAGAATTGTTAAAACGATTGGCCTTCGTTCGTTGGGGGACTGAGTTCAAGAGCTGTGACATAATGTTACAGCTGGTTTAACCAGTTAGAATGTTGAATCAGAATCAGCTTTCATACCCCTGCCATAGACAGAAACTTGTAGCAGTGTATTGCACACATAATAACAGCAAATATATTTTAGAAAATTAAATAGCGATAAAAGAAAGTAAAAAAAGAATCGAGGTAGTGTATATGGGTTCGTTGTCCATTAAGAAATCTGATGACAGAGATGAAAAACCTGTTTCTAAAACACTGTGCCTTGAGGCTCCTGTACATCCTCCTTGATAGTAGTAGCGATGAGAAGAGGACATGTCCTGGGTGATGGGAGTCCTTAATGATGGGTGTTGCCTTTTTCAGGCATTGCTTTTTGAAGACGTCCTTGATGCTGAAGAAGCTAGTGCTGATGATGGAGCTGGCTGAGTTTGCAAAATTCTACGGTTTTTTCCAGTCCCGTGCATTGACCCCTCCAAACCAGATGGTGGTGCAACCAGTTAGAATTCTCTCCAGAGTACATCTGTAGAAACTTCAGAGTTCTTGGTGTTACGCCATTTTTCTCAAATTCCTGATGAAATATGGCTGCTGCTGTGCCTTCTCTGTAATTGCATCAATATGTTGGGCCCAGAGTAGATCTTCAGAGATGTTGACACCCAGGATCTTGAAACGGCTCACCCTTTGCACTGCTGATTCCTCCATGAGGACCGGTGTGTGATCCCTCAACTTCCCCTTCCTGAATTAAAGAGTGCAAGATGGTTGTTCCAACACCACTCAACCACCTGATCTATCTCACTCTTTTATGCCTCCTCATTGCCATCTGAAATTCTGCCAACATTAGTTGTGCCTTTGTTCAAATTTATAAATGGCGCTCGAGCTGTGCCTAGCCACACAGTCGTGGGTGTAGAGAGGGTGGAGCAGTGGGCTAAGCATGCATTCTTGAAATGCACCAGAGTTGATTGTCATTACTTCTGATTCACATTGACTGTGGTCTCCTGATGAGAAAGTCAAAGATCCAGTTGCAGAGAGAGGCCCAGGTTTTGGAGCTTATTGATTAGTACTGAGGGTACAATGGTGTTGAACACTGATCTGCAATCAACAAATGGCAGCCTGTCCAGGTGATCCAAGGCTGCGTGGAGAGCCAGTGGGATTGCATCCACTGTTGACCTTTTGTGGTGTAGCACATCCAGGTTCTTTTATTGGCAGGAGTTGGTTCTGGCCATGGCCAATCTCTCAAAGCACTCCAACACAAACAGGATGAAGTGATGACAGGGAGGATGTAAAGGCTTTAGGGAGCGTGCAGAGGAGATTTACCAGGATGCTGTCTGAGTGGAGAGAGCACACCTTGTGAGGAAAGATTGAACAAGCTAGAGCTTTTCTCTTTGGAATTAAGAAGGATGAGAGGAAATTTGATAGAGGTGTAAAAAATGATAAGAGTTATAGATCAGTGTATAGCCAGAGACACTTTTCTCAGGGCAGAAATGCCTAATGTGAGGAGGCATAATTGTGAGGAGATTGGAGGGAAGAATGAGAGGGATGTCAGAGGTAATTTTTTTACAGAGTGGTGGGTGCATGAAATACCCTGCCAGGCATTGTGGGAGAGGCAGATACATTAGGGACATTTTAAGAAATTTGTAGGTAGGCACACAGAAACATAGAAAACCTAGAGCACAATACAGGCCCTTCGACCCACAAAGCTATCCGAGCATGTACTTACTTTAGAAACTATCTAGGGTTACCCATAGCCCTCTATTTTTTAAGCTCCATGTGCCTATCCAGGAGTCTCTTAAAAGACCATGAGTGACAGAAAAATGGAGGGCTATGTAGAAGGGAAGGGGTAAATTGATCTCGGAGTAGTTTAAAAGATCAGCACAGCATTGTGGGCAGACGAGCTTGTGTGGTGCTGTTATGTTCTATAGCTGGGTGAGTCTTAAGGTTTTTCTGACTGGATGATGTTAAATGGGTCAACTGTCCTCAGTGAACCAATTATCATTTAGTGTAAATGTAGAATGTGGTCTCCCTCATCGCTAAGAATTGGGAAACATTTATTTTTAAATCAGGCTTTAGCAGACATTAGATTTATGTTCCCTGATGTAATAAAATGTTGCTCCACTTTCTCAGGAAGCCAAAGGAATTTGCATTTCCCCTTTGACCATTAACAATTTTTATCGATGCACCGTGGAAAACCTCCTATCTGGGCACGTCAGGAGTTGGTATGACAAATGCTCTGCCCTGGCTGCAAGAATTTCCAGAGAGTTGTGGATGCAGCTCAGTGGGCCACCCCTCCCTGGACACTGCTGCCTCAGAAAAGCAAACAACTACCACAACCAGACATTCTGAGTTCTCCCCTTACCCACTGGGCAGAAGGCACAAAAGCCTGAAAGCA
Source organism: Hypanus sabinus (assembly GCF_030144855.1). Taxonomy (NCBI): domain Eukaryota; kingdom Metazoa; phylum Chordata; class Chondrichthyes; order Myliobatiformes; family Dasyatidae; genus Hypanus; species Hypanus sabinus. Next base: position 64,691,598 of record NC_082716.1, read on the forward strand.
TGCACCACCAGATGTACGAACAGCTTCTATTCTGCTGTTACAAGACTACTGCAGTATACTATAGCACGATAAGATGAACTTGACCTTGCAACCTCTCTCCCAAATGAACTAAATCTTTTTTACTCTCAGTTCGATGTCGCCAACACTGAACCCCTGAGGAGAGCCGCTGATGTGACCTGCTCCTTGGCCATCTCTACGGCTGAAGTACGCAGGTACAGTCACAGTCAGTGACTACAGTGGACAGTCACAAGGCTGTGGGACCAGATGGCATCTCAGGGCCGGTACTCAGGATGTGGGCAGCACAACTGGCAGATGTGTTTACAGACATTTTTAATCTCTCCCTCTCCCAGTGTAGAGTGCCCTCCTGCTTCAAAGCATCCACCATTGTCCCTGTACCTAAAGAGACCAAGGTAACATGTCTGAACAACTGGCGTCCTGTCACATTCACCTCAATAATAAGCAAATGCTTTGAGAGGCTGGTCAAGGACTACATCTGCAGCATGCTACCATCCACACTGGACCCCCTACAATTCACCTACCGACACAAGCGATCGACAGATGACGCAATAGCCACAGCTCTAAACACCATCCTTACAAATCTGGAGAAGAAGGATGCTTATGTGAGCTATTTTCTTCAGACCAAGGGTGTAGCACGTGGGCCCCAGCTATGCCTGCCTCTTCGTGGGTTATGTGGAACAGTCTATGCTCCAAATCTATACTGGTACTGCTCCCCAACTTTTCCTTCACTACATTGACGACTACATTGTTGCTGCTTCCTGCACCCATGCTGAGCTCGTCAATTTCATCGACTTTGCCTCTAACTTCCACCCAGCCCTCAAATTCACATGGTCCATCTTGGACACTTCTCTCCCCTTTCTCGATCTCTCGGTCTCCATCTCTGGAGACAGACTGTCCACTGACATCTTCTATAAACCCACTGACTCCCATAACTACCTTGATTATACCTCTACCCACCCTGCCAAATGTAAAAATGCTAATCCCTCCACCCAGTTCCTCCGTCTCCACCACATCTGCTCCAAAGATGAGGCTTTCCGTTGCAGGACATCCCAAATGTCCTCTTTCTTTAAGAATCATGGTTTCCCTCCTGCTGTCATCAATGATGCCCTCACCCGCATCTCCTCCATTTCCTGCACTTCAGCCCTCACCCCATCCTCCCGTCACCACAACAGGGACTGTGTCCCCCTTGTCTTCACCTATCACCCCACCAGCCTCCGGATCCAACATATTATCCTCCGCAACTTCCACCACCTTCAACAGGACCCCACCACTAAGGATATCTTTCCCTCTCTACTCCTCTCTGCTTTTCACAGGGATCGTTCCCTCCACGACTCCCTGGTCCACACGTCCCGCCCCACAGATCTCCCACCTGGCACTTATCCCTGCAAGCGTAAGTGCTACACCTGTCCCTACACCTCCCCTCTTACCACCATTCAGGGCCCCAAACAGTCCTTCCACGTGAGGCAACACTTCACTTGTGAGTCTGTTGGGGTCATCTATTGCATCCGGTGCTCCCGGTGCGGCCTCCTCTACATTGACGCAGATTGGGGGACCGCTTCGTCGAGCACCTCCCCTCCGTCCGTCACAATAGACAGGATCTCCCGGTTGCCACCCACTTCAACTCTGCTTCACATTCCCATTCGGATATGTCCATACATGGCCTCCTCTACTGCCATGATGAGGCCAAATTCAGGTTGGAGGAACAACATCTCATATACCGTTTGGGTAGTCTCCAGCCCCTTGGCATGAACGTTGAATTCTCCAATTTCCAGTAATTCCCTCCCTATCACATTTTCACTCTGCCTCCTCTTCTAGCTGCCTATCACCTCTCTCATGACTCTGCCTTCTTCTACGACCCATATTGCTTTCCCCTTACATTCCTTCTTCACCTTTCCTGCCTATCCCCTCCCTGCTTCCCCTCCCCCACCCCTTGATCTTTCCTCTGATTGGTTTTTCACCTGGCACCTTCCACCCTCCCCCCACCTTCTTTATAGGGCTCCTGCCTCTCCTTCTTTAGTCCTGACAAAGGGTCTCAGCCCAAAACACTGACTGCTCCTTTCAACCGATGCTGCCCGACTTGCTGAGTTCATCCAGCTTGTTTGTACGTGTTTGCTTATGTGAGAATGCTGTTCTTCGACCCCAGTTCAGTATTCAACACCATAATTCCCCCCAGGCTCGACCAGAACCTCAGAGACCTCGGCCTTCACCCTGCCTTGTGTAGCTGGATCACGGACTTCCTGTCAGATCGCCAGCAGGTGGTTAGAGCGGGCTCCCTCACCTCTGCCCCTCTGGCCCTCAACACAGAAGCCCCTTAGGGCTGTGTTCTTATTCCTTTAATCTCTGTATACCCACAGCTCCAATCTGCTAACTAAATTTGCTGGCGACTCTATATTGATGGGCCTTATCTCAAATAATAATGGGGCAGCCTATAGAGAAGTCATCATCCTGACACAGTGGTGTCAAGAAAACAACTCTCCCTCAGTGTCACAAAAACAAAGGAGGACAAGAGGAAGAATGGAGACAGTACCTCCCTCAATCACAGGACTCTGCAGAGAGTGGTGCAGACAGCCCAGCGCATCTGTAGATGTGAACTTCCCACTATTCAGGACATTTAGATAGACAGATGAATGAAGGATCACTGGGCTCCGAGTCAGCCCAACCACAAGCTGTTCCAGTTGCTACCATCCAGGAAATGGTGTGGCAGCATAAAAGCCAGGACCAACAGACTCTGGGACAGCTTCTTCCACCAGGCCATCAGACTGATTAATTCACACTGAAACAATTGTATTCTATGTTATATTGACTCTCCTGTTGTACATACTATTTATTACAAATGACTATAAATTGCACATTTAGACAGGGACATATCATAAAGATTTTTACTCCTCATGTATGTGAAGGATGTAAAAAATAAAGTCAATTCAATTCAATTCGTACCTTGTTATGGCCTTGCATCTTGCTGTCTACCTGCATTGTTCCACTGGACCTCATTGCATGTGTCAATATGAAACCAATTTACTAGGAAGCACTGGTCTAATTCACATTAATTCCCGGGATGGTGGGACTGTCATATGTTGAAAGATTGGAGCGACTGGGCTTGTATACACTGGAATTTAGAAAGATGAGGGGGGATCTGATTGAAACATATAAGATTAATAAGGGATGGGACACACTAGATGCAGGAAACATGTTCCCGATGTTGGGGGAGACCAGAACCAGAGGGCACAGTTTAAGAATAAGGGGTAGGTCATTTAGAATGGAGTTCAGGAAAGACATTTTCACCCAGAGAGTTTTGGATCTATGGAATGCTCTGCCTCAGAAGGCAGTGGAGGCCAATTCTCTGGATGCTTTCAAGAAAGAGTTAGATGGAGCTCTTAAAGACAGTGGGGAGAAGGCAGGAACGGGGTACTGATTTTTGACGATCAGCCATGATCACATTGAATGGTGGTGCTGGCTCGAAGGGCCGAATGGCCTACTCCTGCACCTATTGTCTATTGTCTGGAATGTATACATCCCATTCCGTGCAGTAATCTCATTAATGAGAATACTCTGCCTAAAACTCACACCAACCTCTCCCTCCTTTATAGTAAGCATAGTAGTTTATTTCAGCAATAGTTGGAAAATAGCCTGACTTGTTAAGGTCACCAACCCAATTGAGGCAGTCCACGTGATTAAAGTGAAGTAAAGGTAAATATTAACCAGGAATGAAAAGTTTAGGCAGTGAAGGTTTTCTGCTGCTCCTTTCTCATCCCTAATCCCCCTCCCAATCACCACTGTACAGGTCCTACCACTTCCCTAATGAATATCCAATGGCTGCCATTGTTCTGTTGGTGGTTGCAAAGGGTGACTGGAAACATGATCCAACAACAATTGGGAACGTTTTCGGAGATCTTTAACTTTAATCCTGGACAGATCTGGAAATCAGACTGTGAGACCAAACGGTTGACGGACATTTCAAAGAAGGACGGTGAGTGAAATACGTTAGATACACATGGGAAACAACGGAAATGAGTTCCAAACTGATTTATTAAGATTGGGGTAGTTTGTTTGGTAAAGTACTGTGTATCAAGGAGTAAATTAAAGATTTTATTAAATTACTCCATTGCAAGGGATTACTTTAAACTCTGGGAAATAACTGCGAAAATTAAGAAAAATATGTCATGTCAAAGGATTCTAAGACAGTGAAACCACTAGTTGGTTCATATTTTATATGAAAATGTAAATTACAGCCAATTTGTACACCTTGTAATAAGTTTGTTGTATACATTAAAATATACATAACAGTTGTTACAGGGATTCATTAAGTGCACCCATTCCCTTCCGGACTGAGCTTTAGACTCTCGTTCAGTTGATGTGCACCCATAGATGGTTAGTTTGTGATGTGAGGTACTCTATTGAAACAGAGTCATTCCCCACAAAACATATGCTGGCCTGTTCTACAAAGCCCATAATACATTCAAGATTCAGGATTGCTTAATGTCATTTCCAGTACAAAAGTGTAAAGGAGAACAAAATAATTGTTACTCCAGGTCCAATGCAGCACAAAAAAAACACAATAAGAGAAAAGAAAGCCATAATTTAAAAAAACAATAAATATATATTTAGCTTATATACATAGATTGTATGTCCATAAAGTGCCACAAGGCACAAGAGTGTCTGTACATGAGGTGAGACTGACAAGAAATAATAGAGTAATCATGGTGGTGGGAGGGTGGTGTTGATCAATCTTACTGCTTGAAGAAAGAAACTATTCTGAGTCATGGATAACCATAAGAACTTAAGGCATGGAGCAGAATTAGGGCATTTGTTTCATACATTGTCCTCCATTTCATCATGGCTGATTTATTTTCGCTCTCAATCCCAGTCTCCTTGCCTTCTCCCCATAACTTTTGATGCCCTAACTAATCAAGAACCTATCAGCATCCACTTTAAATTGACCCACAAAACAGACTCTTTTTTTGTATTTTTAAAAAGAGTACATTTCTACCCTCGAATCTCCCTTTGACTAAAGACAGTGGTAGGTAAAACTAGCAACAATTTAGAGCAATTTGGAATATGTATTCTATAAGTGGTGAGTTAGAGAGCGAGAGAGAGAGGACAGGCTCATTGACATGAAGCATTAACTGTTTCAACACAGATGCTGCCTGACCTGATACTTTCCTGCAATAATGTTCAGTTTTTATTTAAAACTAAGTATCTCTAGTTTTCTTTTTACCATTTAATTACAGTTTGATGTTGGTAACCATACACTAAACCAACATTCGAACATTAGAAAGTTTTTAACAAGAACGTGCCATTCGTCCCAAGTTCCTCTTCACGTAGCGTGTTGAAATAACTATTGAGCTTAGATTGGAAAGTCTCCAAGGTACTACTTTCAATTACAGTACGAGGTAGTTTGTTCCACGTGTCCACAACTCGCTGTGTAAGGAAGTATTTACTGATGTTAGTCTGAAATCTTCCCATAATCAGTCTCTACCTATGACTCTGTGTGCTTGATGATGGATTAATTGAAGCAGCGTCTGCCAACCACGTTATTTACACCCTTAATGATTTTGAATGCTTCTATCATGTCTCCTCTCATTCTACATCTACTTAGGCTAAAAGGATTTAATCCTTTCAATCTTTCTTCATAGCTCATACCCGCAGACCTGGAATGAGTCTAGTTGCCCTTCTCTGGGCTGTCTTCAGTGCCTCACATCCCCCACACAATATGGAGACCAAAATTGCACACAGCATTCAAAATGTGGCCTCAGAAGTGCATTATACTGCTCAAGGAGAACATCTCTTGACTTGAACTCCACTGGGTGCATTATATAGCCCAACATTCTATCAGCCTTCCTAATCGCTTCTGTGCATTGTCTAGATGTTGATTGTGATGTGTCTACCAGGACACCTATATTCTTCATATACAGTGTACTTTCTAACAAGACACCCCCATTGTTTATTTACATCTAATATATCTATTTCCTATATGTAATATTTTACATTTACTGACATTAAATTTCATCTGCCATTTATTTGACCACTTCTGAATTTTGCTTAGAGCTCACTGTATTGATTCTACTGCCTGAATGTTATCAGCCTGCCCCCCTAAAACTTTATTTTTCCTGTATTTCTTATAAGGCTGTCTTTTCTTCAATAATCTTTTATGTATATAATTTGTTCATTCATGTAGTTGATGTACGGTTTTTATTGCTTCTCCCGACCTTGGGTATGAACATTTCCTGCACTGTGTGTATTACCTCTTTAAATCGACCACATTGTTCCTCAACTGACTCAACATCAAGCAGTTCCTTCCAGTTTACCTTCAGAAGTCTTTGTTGGATCTACACAAACATTACCTTTCTGAAATTCAATTTAATGGCTTTGGTTTTTACTGATCTACTCTCGCAAAAAAAAACTTTGAGACTAACAATGTTATGTCACTTATTCCTGAAGGCTCAGCACCTTCCATACTCAAAATTCTATGCTGCTTGTTACAGAATATCAAATCTAGACAGGCCTCCCCTCTTGTTGGTGCATTAACATACTGGGTCAGAAAGCAATCATTCAATAACTCAATGAATTCACTTCCTGTAATCCATTAGTCACTCCCACTCAATATTTGGGTAATTAAAGTCAGCTGTAACTATAACATCACCCTTGGAATTTGTTTCACTGATAGAATTGTTTATTAAAATCACCATCAGGGGGTCTATAACATCAGGGTGTTATTCCTTTGTCCTTATAGCTTTCAATTCTCGCCCACTAAGTCTCAATTCATCTCCTGTCATAAGCAGCTTCATGTTTAAATTCTCTCTTATGTATATGGCTACTCCTCCACCTTTATGATCTTGCCTATCTTTCCTAAGTAAAGTATATCCTTTAATACTGTATTCATCACGATCCTTTGAGGTCATCCCGGTTTCAGTTATTGCTATTATATCAAACTTATACGCACTTGCATCAACCTTCACGTGCAAGTTCACATCACAATGCGCTGGTGAGAGGTCATCAACATACTCATGCAAACAGGCTGCAGTCCCTCAAGCAACACAACCTGGAGACTTTCCAATTATGTATCTAGGAAACTAGGGAAGCCTTATGTGCTACAGCTCCAAACCCTGCTCCAGGTTAAAGAATTTTCTCCTGCCCCACAACAAACTAGTATTTGGAATCCACGAAAGGCTGGCAAAGCACCAACCATTAACGAGGAGGTCTCCTAACAACTTCAGCCTGCTTAATGCCAAGATTAGCCTTACCGAGGAGGATCCGATTATGCATGCTCCAAAACTTCATACCAGTGAACTAATCTGCACCATTAAACAAAGCGAGGTAGGCCGCAATTTTAGTGTGTGTATTAGCTTTATTAAATAAAAAAAGGCTTAAAGGGTGGTCAAAGATACCTCATTATTAAGTCAATAAAATTTGGTGTTTTGATTTATTTCCAGCATCTGCAGATTCACTCGTGTTACAAAACATTCTCTTCTATTTTAGCAAACACTTTGGAGGCCTGGTCCTTCTTAATCCAGGATAGTTACCAGGAAATAATGAATTGGTACTGCAACGTACACGAATGCTGTGAGTCAGGAGACTGTCGGCTAATCAACAACATTACAGGTTTGTAAATGAATTAATTTATAGTCTTATATGAATGGAGGGAGCGACACAGTAAACCTGAGCAGTAAATACCCTATTAATTGTAAGTTGTATGGGCTTTGATTCTGTTTTGTTCATATGATGTGGTGCTTGTTCCTTTCTTTGAGGTGATGTCAGGGACAGGGACAGTTTCCTGTTGACAACCTGCACAGAGAGCCTGACTGGTCTTACAGACAGCATGAGCTAAGGTCAGTTGGGTTGAACTGGAAATCCACACTGCTTCCACTCATGTTGCCAGCTTATCCAGAATACATCTCAAATGGACCAACCAATTCACTGATCTGAGTTGTCATTTATAAAATGCCTCATAAGACGTTGGAGGAGAATTAGTCCATTCAACCCATCGAGTCTGCTCTGCCATTTCATCATGGGTGATCCCTGATCCCTCTCAACCCCATACACCTGCCCTCTCACCATAGCCTTTGAAGCCCTGACTGATCAGGAAACGATCAACTTCCGCCTTAAATATATCCATGGACTTGGCCTCCACTGCAGTCTGGCTGAGCGTTCCACAGATTCACTACTCTCTAGCTAAAAAATTCCTCCTTACCTCTGTTCTAAAAGGTCGCCCCTCAATTTTGAGGCTGTGCCCTCTACTCCCAGATACCCCCAACACAGGAAACATCCTCCCTACATCCGCCCTCTCTGGTCCTTTCAATATTCAATCTGTTTCAATGAGATCCCCACACATTCTTCCAAATTCCAGTGAGTACAGGCCCAAACCTGCCAAACACTCCTCATATGTTAACCTCTTCAGTCCTGGAATCATCATCATGAGCCTCCTCTGGACTCTCTCCAATGTCAGCAGATCCTTTCTGAGATAGGGGGCCCAAGACTGTTGACAATACTCCAAATGTGGCCTGACCCGTGTCTTACAAAGCCTTAGCATTATCTCCTTGCTTTTATATTCTATTTCCCTTGAAAATAAATGCCAACTTTCTTCATCACAGACTCAACCTGTAAATTAACTTTCTGGGACACCTCTTTGTCCCCCATTGTCCCCTCATCAGGATCATCTTCCAGAGGTCCAATATCAAATGTCACCTCCCTTTTACTCTTTATATATAACTGTTTAGTTATCTGTTTTATATTATTGGCTAATTTGCCCTCATATTTCATCTTTTCTCTTATAGTTTTTTAGTTGCCTTTTGTTGCATTTTAAAAACTTCCCAATTATCCAACTTCCAACTCACTTTTGCTAACTTATATATGTCCTTTCCTTGGCTTTTATGCAGTTCTCAACTTCCCTTCTCAGGCATGGTTGCCTACCCCTGCCACTTGAGAACTACAGTACTTCTTCTGAGGGACATATCTATCCTGCGCCTTGTGAACTATTCTTAGAAACTTCAGCCATCTCTGCTCAACCCTTTGATGACAGGGTTGACCAAGTTGAAGTTTCTGTGCTGGCTTATTCCCTTGCTCCCGCAAAAAAGTAGCTGGAAGTTCTTAAGAGGTACATCTACCCTGGAATTTCAAACTATTTCTTGTTTGTTACAGGTTTTGAGTTCATGTGGTAAATAAATACCTCACTATTACCAGAATAATGATGCTTTGAGAAATACATCATTTAGATAGATACCTTAGGAATGGATTCACCTCTGAAGTAGAAGTGGAAAGGTATCTCAAGGTTTGATTTTGTGTTTTCTCACTAGGCCTTAGCCACGACCTGAACATAAAATTACATGGACAGCATCTGGCCAAAGAGGTTGTGATGAAAGCAGTGAAAGGTTTCATAGTAAACAAAAATCCCGAGAAAGCACTAGCCCTTTCCTTCCATGGATGGTCTGGCACCGGCAAGAACTTTGTGGCAAAAATGATAGCAGACAACCTGTACCGAGATGGACCAAGAAGCGAGTGTGTGCATTTCTATATTGCTCACTTCCACTTTCTACACGCCAGCCTGGTTGATTTTTACAAGGTAAGCAGTTCAGAAAGGGCTGATTGGCTCTCTGTCTCCCTCTAACACATTGTATGGCAGCTTAATCTCACCCAAACCTCAAAGATACGGGCTCTTTCTTGTCTTCGGTATCGTGGGTAGGATTTTCTCTTTGGTATCATAGAACTGGAAAAGACAAAAGCTTTCCCATTTCCTAATCTGAACACCAACAGGCTCAAAGGAGTTCAGGTGAATTATTCTGATTATTCCACCCTGCATGAGGGTGCATGTTGTAAGCAACATTCCAAAGAAGGAAGACATTGATAAAAGGTGGGAATTTTCAGTTATTTGTCTTTTCTTTCAGGCCGAGCTCCAGCAGTTCATTCTGACAGCTGTACAAAAATGCCAACAATCGTTGTTCATTTTTGATGAGGCAGAAAATCTGCACCAAGGCCTTATTGATGTCATCAAGCCTTACCTTGACCACCATGACCACGTGAATGGAGTGGACTTCAGAAAGTCTATCTTTATTTTCTTAAGGTAATTTCAAATAGTCATGGAACTTTAAAAAGGCAGGGTGCAGGACTATTGGACCCTGCTATTGGAGCTTAAGCCTTACAAAACAATTTTGAAGATGACTGCAAGTTCAATTGGCACCAAAAATGTAACTGTCAAAATCAGAACTGCTCTGCTGTGCTAACCAGGTCTAAGGGAGACCTTTACAGATTCTAGATCTACTGGTGGCATGTTGATCTGCTTTCTTCAAGTGTATTTGGTAGCTTTACGGATATGCTTCCAGTGGGATATCAGGATGAGCTATCTGCATGTGTGCGAAGTGACAATAATCTTAGTTCTGCTAAATATTATTTTTAATATATTTAAAGTTTAGATTTTTTTCTCTAGCTTATGCATTTAGTCTGTTATTCCTGGCTGACTTCAGCCTCTCCATGTTAAGATTAATATACTCTACAGTTACAGTTAGACCATAAGACATGGAGCAGAATTAGGCCATTTGGCCCATCAACTCTGCTCCACCATTCAATAATGGCTGATCCTTTGTTTTCTCCTCCTCAACCCCATTTCCCAGCCTTCTCCTCATAACCTTTGAAGCCTTGTCCAATCAAGAACATTAATCTCTGACTTAAATACATCCAATGGCCTGGCCTCCACAACTGGATGTGGCAACAAATTTCTAGAAATTCACTACACGCTGGCTAAAGAAATTTCTCCGCTTCTTTGTTTTGAGTGGACGCCTCTCTATCCTGAGCTGTGCCCTCTTGTCTTAGACTCTCCCACCATGGGAAATGTCCTTTTCACATCTACTCTGCCTAGGTCTTTCAACATTCAAATTGTTTTTGGGAGATCCCCCTCATCCTTCTAAATTCCAACGAGTACAGACCCAGAGCCATCAAACGTTCCACGTATGATAACCCTTTCATTCCTGGAATCATCCTTCTGAACCTCCTCTGGACCATTTCCAATGCCAGCACATTGCTTCTAAGATGAGCAGCCCAAAACTGTTCACAATACTCAAGGTGAGGCCTCACCAGTGCCTTATAAAGCCTCAGCATCACATCCCTGCTTTTATACTCTAGACCTCTTGAAATAAATGCTAATATTGTATTTGCCTTCCTCACCACTGACTCAACCTGCAAGTTAACCTTTAGAGTGTTCTGCACAAGGACCCCCAAGTCCCTTTGCATCTCAGATTTTTGGATTCTCTCCCCGTTTAGAAAATAGTCCATACTATTATTATTTCTACTACCAAAGTGCATGACCATGCACTTTCCAACATTGTATATTATTTGCCACTTTCTTGCCCATTCTCCTAATCTATCTAAGCCCTTCTGCATCCTACCTGTTTCCTCAACACTACCTGCCCCTTCACCAATCTTCATATCATTTTCAAACTTGGCAACAATGCCATTTATTTCATCATCTAAATCATTTATACACAGCCTAAAAAGAAGTGGTCCCTTTACTTTCTGCCTATTGAATTTCAAATTGAACTCAATCATATTGTGATCATTAGTTCCTAAGGGTTCTTTTACCTTAAGCTCCCTAATCGCCTCCAGTTCTTTACATAACACCCAATCCAGGATAGCTGGTCCCTAGTAGGCTCAACGACAAACTGCTCTAAAGCGGTATCTCTTAGGCATTCAACAAACTCACTCTAGAGATCCATTTCCAACCTAATTTTCCCAATTGATCTGCATGTTAAAATCTCCCATGACTACCATAACATTGCCCTTTTGAGCCGTCTTTTCTACTTCCTGTTGTAATCTGTGGTCCACCTCCCAGCCACTGCTGGGAGGCCTGTATATAACTGCCACCAGGGTCCTTTTACCCTTGCAGTTTCTTAACTCAACCCACAAGGATTCAGTATCTTCTGATCCAATGTCACATCTTTCTACTGATTTGATGCCATTCTTTACCATGCCTCCCCCTCTGTTTACTTCCTATTCTTCCAATACAACATGTAACCTTGGACATTCAGCACCCAACTACAACCATCCTTCAGCCACGATTCAGTGATGGCAATTTGTACCTGGCAAAATACCTGGCAATTTGTAATAGTGCAACAAGATCATCCACCTTATTTCTTATACTACACACACTGAGATACAACACCTTGAGTTGTATTTGCTGCCTTTTTTGATTTTACATCCCTAATGTACTAATTCTCACCCTGTTGGCTGCAACTATGTCCCATCACCTGCCTGCCCTTCCTGACAGTCTGACTGCATGCTATCTTTACTTTTTTACCATCCATCCTACTCTGAGTCCCCTCACTCTGGTTCCCACCCCCTGAGAAACTAGTTTAAATGCTCCCCAACAGCTCTAACAAACCTGCCCATGAGAATATTGATCCCCCTCAGGCTCAGGTGCAACTTGTCACTTTCGAACAGGTCATAGCTCCCCCAGAAGAGATCCCAATGATCCAAGAACCTGAAGCCCAGACCCCTGCACCAGTTTCTCAGCAACGCATTTATCTGCCATATCGTCCTGTTTTTACCCTCACTGGTATGTGGCACAGGCAGCAATCCAGAAATTACCAACCTGGAGGTCCTGCTTCTTAGCTTTCTACCTAGCTTTTCAGGACCTCTTTGCTTTTGGTTCCTATATCATTGGTACCAATATGTACGAAGACATTTGGATGCTCTCCCTCCCTCTCCAAAATGTTGTGGACGTGATCTGAGACGTCCCTGACCCTGGCACCTGGGAGGCAACAAAACCATCCAGGTGTCCTGTTCATGTCCACAGAATCTCCTGTCTGTTCCCCTCACTATTGAGTCTCCTATCACTACCTCGCTCTTCTTCTCTCTCTTTCCCTTCTGCACCACGGACCCATGCTCAGCGCCTGTAACCCATTCGCCATGGCGTCCCCTGGGAGATCGTCCCCCAAAAAAGTATCCAAAGTGGTTTACTTATTTTTGAGGGGAATGGCCACACCTGTGCTATGTGTAAAGGTTAATATAACCTGAGCTGGTTACAAGGTAATTCCAGGTAACTTTTAAGCAGGTGAACGTACTGTAGCTCTGTGGCTCTGAGTGTCTACATGTTTAACGTGCTATACTGTAACTGAATGTCTGTATTCCATGTTCTGTTGGATTTAGGGAAAAGGCTTTCAGCTACAGTATTATTTAGACAATTCCTCATTTCATACTTTTTACAGTAAACAGAATCAAAGCAAATGACCTCAAAATTGCACAGATCAATATCTCTGAATAGCTATCAGCCTTGACAGGTGGTAACTGCCAACTCAAATCAAACTCACGATTGGTAAATGTTGCACAAAGATCAAATAGTAAAGTTTCAATGTCACAACGTTATTTAAAAATCTGTAGATGTGGAACTACACCGATCAATGTCATTGTAACTGATAGTGTGTGTTGCCCAGATAACCTGAGTTATGACCCATTCTCTCTAGAGACGTCCAGTAGAATGGTGTGTCCTGAAGTAGTTGCACATCTATTAGATTTTGCGTTGTCTTGCCCGACTATAATGTAAACTCCTGACTAACTAAAGAAGATCTCAGCTGAGGCAGCAGGGAGGAATTCAATGACTCCTGTAGGGAAATTAAAGAGTGAGGAATTTGACTGAATATCCAAACCATGCAAACTGTTGCACACAACCCATCAGAGCGTCATGGGAAAGGAAGAAAACCGACATGCAGCTGCAAGAGAATGAGTGTATGAAAATGCAGCCAAAGGGTTAAATTCCCTAGTGACAAGATAGGCAGGTTTAGGAATACAGGCAAGAAACACAGGACAAATGTTCAGCCATTAACCAAAGAGCTTGGAGGGAGGTGCAGAGTTCAAATGAGTTGGACAACTTTAGTCTTTGTGCGGTACTTAAGGTTGTCGAGAGAGTCATCCAAACAAAGGCCAGCAATGTAGGAGTTGAAGTGTTCAGGCAAGCGATAAGGTTAAGGAGTGTGAGGCAAACAGCTAAGATAGAGATTAAGTTAATGAAACGGGAGCTTCTGAGGTTGGAAAAGTTAAGAAAGGAAGGATGGCATCAAAGTAGGGACTGAAGGTATTATTGCATTGGAGGTGTAAAGCCAAGATCAGCGCTTAGCAAATGGAAAGCAACTGGAAAGCAAATGCTTGTGTGTGAATCACAAAAGGTTGGTTTGCAGGTGCAGCAGGCTATCAAGAAGACAAATGGAATGTTGACCTTCGTTGCTAGAGGAATTGAACTCAAGAGTAGGGAGGTTATTCTGCAATTACACAGGGTACTGGTGAGGCCTCACCTGGACTATTGTGTGCAGTTCTGGTCTCCTTACTTGAGGAAGGATATACTGGCTTTGGAGGCGGTGCAGAGGAGGTTCACCAGGTTGATTCCAGAGATGAAGGGGTTAGACTCTGAGGAGAGTTTGAGTCGCCTGGGACTGTACTCACTGGAATTCAGGAGATCTTAGAGGATTATATTAAATTATGAAAGGAATAGATAAGATAGAGGCAGGGAAATCGTTTCCACTGGCAGGTGACAATAGAACTAGGGGACATCGCCTCAAGATTCGGGGGAGTAGATTTATGGTGGAGATGAGGAGGAACTGCTTCTCCCAGAGAGTGGTGAATCTGTGGAATTCGCTGCTGAAGAAGCAGTGGAGGCTACCTCAGTAAATATATTTCAGACAAGTTTGGATAGACTTTCGCATAGTCGTGGAATTAAGGACTATGAGGAAAAGGCAGGAAGGTGGAGATGAGTCCATGGCCAGATCAGCCATGATCTTATTGAATGGTGGAGCAGGCTCAATGGGCCAGATGGCCGACTCCTGCTCCTATTTCTTATGCTCTTATGTTCTAAATGGCCATTGAGACATGAGCTACAGATACAAACCAAAGAGGAAAGTCTTTGTCAAGTGGTAGCTGAACCAAGAATAGTTGAGGTTATCATTAATAAAGGTGCAAAGGTGGTCAGGCAACAAAGTAATATTGTTGAGTGATATTGGAACACCATTAACACATGATTGTGTTAGCATACAGACAGAAGGTAATGGCACACTTGTGAATATTGATAGCAAATGTTGTTTGGGCCAGCTATCTATCATCGTTTTGGTGAGAAAGCTGTATAAATCCTAGTAAAAGTGAAAATGGCTTTCTGCTTTCATCCTGGGGTTTCTACAATCTGTCAACATTCAGTGACATGGTCAAATTAATCCTGGAAGGAATCTTAGAAAAGCACAAAGGGTCAGAACACAGATATAGAGGAAGCTTTGAGGAAAATGACCAGCTGCTTTGCAGAGGCAAAGAATGGGGCTGTGGTAGGGAACTGGAGGGAGAGGACGGTCTTGGAGGTCCCAGCACACCAGAATCAGAACCTAGGATCTATTTCTACTGCCGGATCAAAGTAGAACTCCAGCAAGTGTATTTGGAGAAATCAGCTACTGCTGACTAGACTGTCAAGTCCTGGATTTTATACTTGTCTGCCAGAGCATTTACGAATAAGGAAAAATACCTTCAGCTCTTACCACATCACATTGTGCAACTGTACAGCGGTCCTAAAGGCAGCTTGCCAGGCAACTGAGATTGTCTTGTCGGAAAATTTTTTTTAAATTTTGGAACAGAAGATCTAGGTTAATTTTCTATCCAGACATTGCTCAAGTACATGAGTTTAGAATACAGTAAAGTTTACAATTCATAAACTGAAGTGATGGGTTATTGACTTTTAAGTGCAAGTCTGCAAAATTGAAATCAATGTAATAGTCAGACACAAGTGGAAACCTTTGGCCATTTATTGACACAGGATGGACTCTGAGCAGTGTGAAGATACATTGTTCTTGCTATGTTGAACAGGCATTCCACAGGCACGTACACCAACCAGAGAATCTGAAAGGCATTACAGTAAATCCCATAAATCCTGGCCAGAGGCTTTGGATACTGGTGTCAGGGTAAAAAGTGGATTTAAGGTTTCAGGGAGGAAATATTTGCCTCAGAGGTGGAGAAATCCCTGCACTATCATTGTAAATCTTTACGGTCCTCTAATTTTGAGGACTGGATTATTCAAGATATTTGAATTTGTGAACATTTAGTGGGGTCCCGTTTGTGATGTTGAACTTGAAGGGAAGTGCTGATCTTATTCTACTATTCATTTTCTGAAAGTTATTATCCACCATGGCTACAAATGCAAAACCCAAAAGTGAATACTATTATGAAACTGAAGCTAATTTATAACTGATAGAAAGATGGGCAAATTAAATGTTCCAAATGGCTTAAAACTTTCTTGAACATTTTTGCCTTTTCCCATTTATTGAATATTTAATGTCAAACCAATTATAAATAAAATGAAAATATAAAGAACTTCCATAAAATTTTGGATTCGATTCCAAATTTCTGCTGGGCTAGTATCTTGTTGCTGAATTAATGTACAAGCAAGGTGAAGTCCTGATACCAACTTTTTGTTTAGTTGTATCCAATACTAATTCCCTAAAAACATTTCTTCACTCTAGTAATATCGGAGGAAGGTCTATAAGCAGGGTAGTATTAGAAAACTGGAGAGCAGGACGAGATCGAGAGGAGATTACGATGGAAGACTTGGAATATCAGATCCGAAGAGAGGTTGCAACGTCAAAAGGTAATTCACATTAGAAGCACACAGTTAGGAATGGGGTCCTTTCGGCCCACTGTATTCACGCTAATCAACAAATGCCAATCTATTTTACTTGCACTTTCCAAGTAATGGTTGGCTAGCATGAACCTTGCAGCTTTCTGAGCTATAATATTTCAAGAATTCCTCTAAAAAAGAACTTAAACGCTGTGGGAGACTCTGCCTCTACCTTCACTTCAGACAGTGCATCCTCTGGGTAGAAAAAAATTCAAATTCTCTCTCAGTCTCCCACCCAAAACCCTTGTCTTCTGATTGTAGATGCCTCTGCCACAGGGGAAGAGTTTCTCACCATCTGCTCTACCTACACTCCTCATAAATTTGTACTCTTCAGTCAGATTCCCCTTCCCTTTCCAACTTCATTGAAAGTCTATGAAGTCTTTACATGTAATTCATCTCAAGCAACATCCTGGCAAATCTCTCCAGCTTAATCACATTTTCATGGCCCAGAACTATAGACAACACCAGCTGTGACCTAACTAACATTCTGTATGTTGCGTCAGAACCTCCCTGCCCTTGAGTTCCATGGCCTAGCTAAATGCAGCATGTATCCCGTGTTGGGAAGATGTGGGATAAATAAGAGGACAATGGGAAAGCTACAAAACACCATGAAATGGAATAATGGAAGGTGTAATGAACAAGAAAGATTTTTAGATGGAAATCTGGTGAAGAGATGGAAAAGGCCTCGAGGGCATATTTTAGACAACAAAAGTGGTTTTGTTTGATGCCTTCACAGTCAACTTAAGAGTAGAAATAAATACAAACACTAACTACTCATCAGCAACAATACCATAATTTAATTATGCTTAAGACAATAAATGCCAACGATCATGCAAATGACTTGTATGCGTCTTCCCACTATCAGGCAAGGTCAGGATCATCTGCAGTCATGAATGTTAATGGTGGAACTGGTATAATGAGACAGTGTTTTTGAAATTCTTCATTCCATGAATGAAACAGTAGCATTCAAACAAGTTGCTAATAGCATATGCAATGGCAGAAATAGAGAATTCATGCTTCTTGTGTTCATTTTTAGGTGGCTTTGCACGTAGTGGCCTTGTGGCTGAGAATCTCATCGACTTCTTCATTCCCTTCTTACCTCTGGAATACAAGCATGTTAAATTATGTGTACGTGATGCTCTTCATTCCAGAGGAATCAAGTACAACATAGATATCCTGGATGAAGTGGCGAAGGGAATGCTGTATTTTCCAAAGGAGGAAAACCTGTTCTCAGCCCAGGGCTGTAAGTCGGTCTCGCAGCGGGTCAATCTCTTTCTGCCCTGAAGCAGAAGAGTTCAGGAAACCGCTTATTGTGACACATTGTTCCCCTAGAGACCATGTCACTTTCTCGTTGCACGGTAGCTGTGGCCTACTATTACCTGGGAGATGGAAATCTGACCCAAGCAACAGGGAAGAAAGGTAACCTTTAAGAAATTAAGAAGCAGAACAGCCACCCAGTTTCCTGGCTTTCCTGTGAAACTTGCCTGCATCCTTGACCATTGTCGTAATTCGTACTTGACTGTTACTGGGTGTTGTGGATCCACTGATGTGCAAACCTAGTTTGTATAAATCATGAAGATAAGGATTGTACCAATGATGGAACTTCTCCATTTTATTAATGTTGTTCTTCACCAGCAGCTCTTCAACCATTTAGATCTAACATTGACCCATTGCAAGACCGATTTACAGCCCTGGGCTAACTTCTCTAAATGGAGCTGAGGTTACCTGGCATGGCAAAATACACAGAACTTGCAAGTGACTGCAGATACCAGAATCTGGAGCAACAGACAAGCTGCTTGAGGATTTGTTTGACCCAAAACATCAATAGTTCCTTCCCCTGGCCCAGTCCCACTCATACATACTGCTCAACTCCACTGAGTTCCTCTAGCAGACTTGCATTTCTCCTTGACTACTTCTTTCTGCTGATAGAGTTACCAACCTTTCCCCTAGGAATTGTTGGCCATGTCCTGTTTGGTACAGCAGATTATAAATGATAAAATATTAATAAAATACTTTATAGGCTGCAATATAAAACACTGGCAAGAGTGATAAATGCAATATACTGGATTTGTTCCGTATGACACTGAATTCCAAGTGTCTTTTAATTAAATGTCAAATTTAGAAATTTCTGTACATTAAGCTAAAATTTACAAATCAGATACTGATAATTACTGCAACGGCAGCATTGATCCTTAACCTTCCAAACCTTTTGGTAACAATTGATAAATGTTTAGTTTCCTCAAATGTTCATTATATATTGGTGTAGCTCTCATGTGTTTTTGTCCAGAACATCTCCCACAGTGGTCCCCTTTCCTTTTGGATCTATCCTTTGTTCTTGTTTCTCATCTGAGTAATAGCTCTTGGGGGAAAAATATACCAAAGCATGGGTTGTCCAAGGAGAGGTATAATAAGATCAGGCTCGACGTCCATCAGCTTAGTCCAGGTTAACTTCAAGATTATTGAACTATCTGGTCCCTGCTCCTAAAACATATTCTTACTGATTCCATGCCTTTTAACTTCAGACTCATATTTATTATATCTGATATATGATGTGAAGTTTGTTGTTTTGGAATAGTAGTACAGTGCAAGATACAAAAGAAAAACAAATTACCAAAAATAAATAAAAACTGCAAAAAAAAAAGGAATAATGTTTTAGTGTTTTTGGACCTTTCAGAAATATGATGGCAGAGAGAAATAAGCTGTTTCTAAATAATTGAATGTGAATCTTCAGGCTCCTATACCTCCCTCACCCCCCAAATGTTAGTAATGAGAAGAAGGCATATCCCAGCTCATAAGGGTACTTAATAATGTGTCCCCTTCTTGAGGTGCTGCCACTTGAAGATGTTCTTGATGATGGGGAGGGTTGTGCTTGTGATTGAGATGGCGAAGTCTATAACCCTCTGCAGCCTCTTACAATCCTGCACTGGAATCTCCGTCCTAGGCTGTGATGCAACCAGTCATACTAGTCTCCATTGTATATCTATAAGACCATAAGATATAGGAGCAGATTTAGGCCATTTGACCATTTGAGTCTGCTCTGTCATTTCACCATTGCTGATCCATTTTCCCTCTCAGCCCCAATCTCTTTCTTTTCCCCAGATCCCTTTTTGCCCTGACTAATCAAGAATCTATTAATCTCTGCTTTAAATATTACAAAGCACTCGGCCTCCATACCAACCTGTGGCAACAAATTCTACAGATTCACCACACTCTGGTTAAAAATATTCCTCCACATCTCCATTCTAAAAGGACATCTCTCTATTCTGAGGGTGTGTCCTCTGGTTTTAGATTCTCCCATCATAGGAAACACCCCTCCACATCCACGATATCAATACCTTTCACCATTTGATTGGTTTCAATGAGGTCACCCCCATACTCTTTGAACTCTGGGGAGTACTGGCATAGAGCCATCAAACACTCCTCATAGGACAAGCCTTTCGATTCCAGAATCATTTCATGAACCTTCTTTGAACCCTCTCCAAAGTCAGCACATCATGACTTAGGTAAGGAGCCTAAAACTGCTCACAATACTCCAAGTGAGGCCTCACCAGTGCTTTATAAAGCCTCAACATTACAGACTTGCTTTTATATTCTAGTCCTCTTGAAATGAATGCTGACATGACACTGGCCTTCTGCACCACTGACTCAATGTGCAAATTAACCTTTAAACAATCCTGCAATGAGAACTCCCAAGTCCCTTTACTCCTCAGATTTTTTAAATTTTCTCTCCATTTACAAAATAATCTACACTTTTATTTCTTCTCCCAAAGTGCCCAGCAATACATTTCTTGACACTGTATTCCATCTGCCACTTCCTTGACCATTCGCCTAATCTGTCTAAATCCCTGTGTAGCCTCTCTACTTCCTCACTGGGGTAGCACAGTAGCATAATGGTTGGCACATCGCTTTAAGTACAGGCAATCAGGGTTCAATTCCTGACACTACCTGTAAGGATTTTCTACTTTCTTCCTGTGACTGAGTGGGTTTCTACCATCTATTTCAAATTCCTCCCCTGACCAAAGACGTACTGGTTGCAAGGTTACTTGGTCATTGTATATTGTCCTGTGATTAGGCTCGGGTTAAATTGGGGGATTGTTGGGCAGCATGGCTCAAACGGCCTATTCCACGCTGTATCTCAATAAAATAAAATTAAAATTAATAAAGTTTAAAAATAAAAACTATTTGCCCCTCCACCTATTTCCGTATCATCCGCAAACATCAATTCTATCATCCAAGTCATTGACACATAACGTAAAAAGAAGTGATCCTAACACAGACCCCTGTGTAACCCACTAGTCACCGGAAGCCAACCAGAAGAGGTTTTGTTCCCACTCTTTGCCTCCTACCAATCAGCAATTGCTTTATCCATGAGTTCTTAACTTGTTAAGCAACCTCATGTGTGGGACCTTGTCAAAGGCTTTCTGAAAATCCATAACTTCCACCAGTTCTCCTTTGTCTATCCTGCTTATTATTTCTTCAATGAATTCCAACAGATTTGTCAGGCAAGATTTTTCCTTAAGAAACCATTATCACGTGCCTCCAAGTACCCCGAAACCACATCCTTAACAATCAACTCCAACATCTTCCCAACCACAGACTATAATTTCCTTTCTCCTGCCTCCCACCTTTCTTGAATAACAGAGTGACATTTGCAGTTTTTCAGTCCTCTGGAACCATGCCAGAGTCTATTGATTCTTGAAAGATCATTACTAATGCCTCCACAATCTCTTCAGCCACCTCATTCAGAACCCTGGGGGTGTATACCAACTGGTCCAGATGACTTTAGACCTTTCAGTTTCATAAGAACTTTCACCCTAGCAATGGCAACCACACACCTCTGCCACCTGGCTCTCCCAAATTTCCACCATTCTGCTAGTATATTCCACAGTGAAGACTGATGCAAAATACTCAGTTCATCTGCCATTTCCTTGTCCCCCATTACTACCTCTCCAGCATCAATCTCCAGAAGTCCAATATCTACTCTCACTTCTCTTTTACACTTTATATTACT
Source organism: Hypanus sabinus (assembly GCF_030144855.1). Taxonomy (NCBI): domain Eukaryota; kingdom Metazoa; phylum Chordata; class Chondrichthyes; order Myliobatiformes; family Dasyatidae; genus Hypanus; species Hypanus sabinus. Next base: position 64,713,251 of record NC_082716.1, read on the forward strand.
GAAGAAACTTTTGGTATCCTCTCTAATATTATTGGCTAGCTTAACTTTGTAATCAATCTTTTCCTCATGTTTGTCTTTTTTAGTTGCCTTCTGTTGGATATTAAAAGCTTCCCAATCCTCTAACTTCCCACTAATTTTTGCTCTATTATATGCCCTCTCTTTGGCTTTTATTTTGGCTTTGACTTCTCTTGTCAGTCATAATTGTGTCACTCTGCCTTTAGGACACTTCTTTCTTTTCCTTTTTACATTGCTGGGATTTAGGGCAGCAATGAAGGTCCTCTATCTCTGGTGGCGTTCACAACTTTGTGTCAGTAGCTTCCTCTCAGTTTAATGTCAGTCATTCAAGCCCCAGGTGGAGACTCAGGAATACTGTTGCATACAGATGTATGGTTCTTCATTGCTGTATCCATAACAGTTTTGTTTGACCAGTCAGAGTTGTTAGCCCTGAGCTGAGCCCCCGAACCTGGAGGATCAGTGTATCACCCCTAGTCTGACCTCTACCCTTTGACTGTTTGGCATAGGTGACCTTATTAAGAGCTACAACATAAAGCCCTAACGCCAGCCAGCATAGCTCTCTGGGTTCATTGAGGCATACAAGCCTTCAAACCATGACGTGGTTGTGGTCCTCTTGCTCCCAGAAATTCCAGTCATTGCTACTCTGCTGTCATCCCTGCCCATTATCTTTTCTAATCAATTTTGGCCATCTCCTTTCTTGTGCCTCTGTAATTCCCTTTACTATAATACTTATATGTCTGACTTTAGCTTCTCTTCCTCAACTTGCAGAGTGAATTCTATCATATTACAATAACTGACTCTTAAGGGTTCCTTTACCTTAAGCTCTCTAATCAATTTAAGTTCATTGCACAACACCCAGTTCAGGGTAGCTGATCCCCTAGTGGGTTTAACCATGAGCTGCTCTAAAAATCCATCCAGTAGTCATTCTAGAAACTCCCTCTCTTGGGATCCAGGACCAATCTGATTTTCCCTGTCTACTTGCATATTGATATCCCCATGACTATCTTAACATTGCCCTTTTGACATGCATTTTCAATCTCCCATTGTAATCTGTAGATCACATCTTTATTACTGTTTGGGGCTCTGTATACAACTCCCATCAGGGTATTTGCCCTTGTAGTTCCTTAGCTCTACCCACAATCATTTAACACTTTCCAATCCTATGTCACCTCTTTCTAATGATAAGATTTCATTTGTTACCACCAGACCCATGCCATCCCTCTGCCAGCCTGCCTGTCCTTTTGATACAATGTGTGTTCTATAATCTTTTTTCAGCCATGATTCAGTGATGCCCACGTCGTACATAACAATCTGGAACTGTGCAACGAGTTCATTTACTTTATTCCATATATTGCATACATTCAAATATAACATTTTCGGTCCTGTATTCACCCCTTCCAATTTTGTCTGCCTTTAATTGAAATTTATAAACACCTTTGATGACATATCAAATCTCAAGCTCATCACAAAGTCAAGCTGCTGCTGTGCCTTCTTCATGATTGCATCGATGTGTTGGGCCCAGGATAGATCCTCTCAGATGTTGATGCCCAGGAACTTTAAGATGCTCACCCTTTCCACTGCCGACCACTTTGAGGATTGGTGTGTGTTCTCCCACCTTCCCTATCCTGAAGTCTACAATCAGTTCCTTGGTCTTGCTGACGTTGAGAGTGAGGTTGTTTTCGCATCACCACTCGGACAGTTGATCTATCTCACTCCTGTAAGTCCATAACCATGTAACAATTACAAGACAGAAACAGGCCATCTCCGCCCTTCTAGTCCGTGCTGAACGCTTACTCTCACCTAGTCCCACCTACCTGCACTCAGCCCATAACCCTCCATTCCTTTCCTGTCCATATACCCAACTTGCACTAATCTCCATGAAATCCTAGTGGTTTTTTGCAAAACCCAGCCAAATTTTAACCATTATTTCCAAAAGTCCTTCCTTCCACCTCCACAACATATCAACGCAGCACTAACCTCTAAACCAGAGGTTCCCAACCATTTTTATGCCATGGACCAGTACCATTAAGCGAGGAGTCTGTGGACCCCAGGTTGGGAACCCTTTCTCTAACCGCCTCTGCCTTTCATTTCCTCAGTTTACTGACTTGTCATTTTTCTAGAATTTGGATTAAGTTCCGTTCCCCCCATTTTATTCCATACTAAAATCTTATCACATTGTCTGCCAACACAATGATACATTAGTATATTCTTTTCCTGCATGTCTGACCCTGGTTCCTTTCTCAGAGAGGTGAAGCAACAAGTGCAGGATGAATCAGTTGTGAACAACATGTGCAATGCTGAATACTATCGAGAGGAGTTTTCCCATTGTTTAAACTTTCACACAAAGCAGGCACCAATATGGACAGGCAAATCCCTGACTCTGATAACAGGTTGCATTAGGTTGAACATCTTCAAAAAGTTGTATCTGCAATATCCGTGGAATATAACAAATCATACCAAGTCTCTGGTACTGCAGCTGCCTTAAGAGAATGAAGCAGAAAGCCTTATGCATAGTGAGTACAGTTTCAAATTCTTCAACAAGTCCAACTTATTTCTTCAAATGAAAAATTCACAGGTGAAACTATATAAAAAAAATTAGCAATAAAATCTGATTCAACTTTCCCCTTTCACCTCAGTACGAGACTATACGTTGAGGCTATTTGGTTGATGATGTGATAAAAACTAAAATTCATTCATTGGACCTGTGGCTAAATAGATTGTGACCGACTCATGTAAGGCATTTTTTCTGGTGTATTTCCTAATGTTGCACAAGGACAGAAAGTGTCAGAGCATGGAAATTACTTAATAAAGGAGGAACTGTTGATAGTAGAGTGACCTGAGCTGAGAATCAGACTAACACACACAAAACGCAGGAGGAGATCAGCAGGTCAGACAGCATCTATGGAAATAAATAAGCAGTTGATATTTTGGGTTGAGACCCTTCATCAGATCTCAGACTCAGTCAGAATCAGAGAATCAGATGACTATCTCTGTAGAGTAAACAATGTTTGTCCAAGATCACAAGTTACTTGTACAACCTGCAGTTTATGATGACTTGTTTAAAAAATATATGCAACTGGGTAACCAGGTCGAAGGCTTCTGACTACACTTTCAATATAATAGAATCACTACTCATTCTTCCACCCCTGAAAGTTTGAATTGTTTCAGTGTTAGTCTGTTTTCAAGTTTTGCTGTACTTTTTTCCATAACTATACTCATAATTATTTCTGAAGCAAGGCAAAGCGGAGGTGCAAACACAAGGAAATCTGCAGATGCTGGAAATTCAAACAACAACACACACAAAATGCTGGTGGAAAGCAGCAGGCCAGGCAGCATCTATAAGGAGAAGCATTGTCGACGTTTCGGGCCGAGACCCTTCGACAGGAGGTGGTTTATTTTCCAAAAGGTGGACAATTTTAAGTCACGTTCACATATGACTGATACGCACATATACTTACATTCACACATGCCAGAACAAAGTAGGAGTGAGGGTTTATTAGGCATTTTCACAATCTTATGAAGGTCTCATAGCAATAAGCCAAAAAGGTTACCAACCAAGCCTGATAATCATCAGCTGAGAATTTCTTCCCTTTGGGTATCAGCACAAGGAATACCTCACTACAATAAACAGAGCTATTGAGTGTTGTGAAGCATCCCACATTGCTTACAGGAGTTTGTGGGTAACACTTGGCACGAAGGTGCAAAAGGAGATACTTGGATGAGTGATCAGAAGTAACGGCACAGCATCAAGTTTTCAAATGAGGAGGAAATGGAATAGAGGCAGTGGGGTTCAGGGAGGGAATAGATTCAAATCTACAACAGCTGCAGGTACACTGACTAATGGTAGACTGAAGGAAACCTGGATGCATGAGGACAGAACTGGCTCATTGCCAAAGAGGTCCAAGAGAAAATTGTAGGAAAGTTGTATTTGATGATGATGGCATCCATTAGTCTTGTGAGACCATGATCTGAGCCTGGAAGATCCTCTCCAGGGCGCAGGCCTGGGCAGGGTTGTATGGAAGACCGGCAGTTGCCCATGCAGCGAGTCTTCCCTCTCCACACCTCCAACGTTGTCCAAGGGAAGGGCAAGGGCTGATACAGCTTGGCATCAGTGTTTTCACAGGAATTGCCAGAACGAGGTTGAAGGCAATGTTGGACTGCCTTAGGGACTCCAACTCTGGATTTGTCCTCAGGGTTTACTCCCGAAGCCTTTCCCATGAGTGGGTATGGCCGCAAGGCGGCGGAGGTTTGAAATCAGAGTTTTCCCTCTCTTAGAGGGACTGCCTTCCCAGGGTGACGAGCTCCATCTACCCGAAAAAGTTGTATTTAATCTATTGAATTAGGGATATATTAGAAAAAAGGCACTGGGTAATGTAAATGTCTTAAAGGATAAAGATACTTTCCTTCTCTAGTTGAGCCTCACAACAGGTTAGGTATTTTTACTCTGTTGTCTGTGTTTAATAATAGTTTCTCAGAAAAGCCTGAAGCCTACTAAGAAATAAATAATTATTGAAAATGTCACCATTTCAAAAAATTTCAGCCCGTATTTCTTTCTTCCTAGTAACAGCATAATGTTCAAAGATAATCTGCCCTAGTACAACATTTCCAACATTCACATCAATGCCAAATCATGCAAATTGGAGACTCCTTTTAATACAAATGCTGTGACCCTGATGACAAAAAACAATAACAAAGTTTTGTGTTCAAAATGCCTATCCAAAATATGACACTAAAGGTTCCTAGTACTTCTGAACATTAAATATTGGCAATGTTAGTTTAAACAAATAAGAACCGTATTTAAAGAAAACCTTGTTGTTTCAATGCAAGACAAATCAGTAAGAGATGCAAGCATGTTGAGGTTGATTTTATCTCACAGGCACTCGCATTGGTCCCAAGTATGTCTGCATTTTTGTCGGCTTTCAGTCCGTTTTCCAAGCCTACACTGGTACCGCTCCCATATGCTACATTGACGACTGCATTGGTGCTGCTCCCTGCACCCAAGCTCAGCTTATCAACTTCATCAACTTTGCCTTCAACTTCCACCCTGCCCTCAAATTTACCTGGTCAATTTCTGACACCTTCCTCCCCTTTCTCGACGTCCCAGTCTCTATATCTGCAGACAGTTTATCTACTATATAAACCTACTGATTCTTTCAGTTACCTGAAATATTCTATTCTTCCTATTCTGTCACTTGTAAAAATGTCATCCGCTTCTCTCAGTTCCTCCATCTTCACTGTATCTGCTCTCAGGATGAGGCTTTTCATTCCAGAACTAATGAGATGCCGTCCTCCTTCAAAGAAAGGGGCTTTCCTTCCTCCACCATCAAGTTCGCCCTCAACCACATCTCTTCCATTTTGTGCACCTCTGCCCTCACCCCATCCTCCCACAACCCCACCAGGGATCCCCTTGTCCTCACCTAACACCCCACTAGTCTCTGTGTCCAGCACTTAATTCTCCATGACTTCCAACACCTCCAACAGGGTCCCACCACTAAACATATCCACCATCTTCCCCTCTCCCCTACTTTCTGCAGGGATCGCTCCCTACACAATCCCCTTTTTCATTTGTCCTTCACCACTGATCTCCCTCCTGGTACTTATCCTCACCACATCTGCCCCTACACCTCCTTCACTACCATTCAGGGCCTGAAACACCCCTTCCAGGTGAGGTGATGCTTCATGTGTGGGTCTGTTGGGATTATTTACCTTAACCCCGTGCTCTGGGTGTGGCCTCCTGTATATCAGTGAGCATAGACTGGGAGACCAATTTGTCAAGCACCTACAATCCATCAGCCAGAAAAAATGAGATCTCCCAGTGGCCACCCATTATGACATGTCAGTCCATGGCCTCCACTATTGCTGCAATGAGGTCAAACTTAGGTTGGACGAGCAACATCTTATATTCCATCTGGGCAGCTTCCAACCTGATGGCATGAACATCAGTTTCTCAAACATCCGGTAATTGCCCTCTCTCACTTTGTCTCCTTACCTGCCCATCACCTCCCTCTGGTGCTCCTCCCCCTTCCCTTCTTCCATGGTCTTCCACCCTCTCCTATCAGATTCCCCTTCTCCAGCCCTCATGCCATCCCTCCCCCTCCCAGTTTCACCAATCACCCATCACCTTGTACTTAATCCTTGTCTCCACCCACCTTCTTATTCTGACTTCTCTTTTTGCCAGTCCTGATGGAAGCCTTGGCCCAAAACATTAACTGTTTACTCCTTTCCATGGATGTTGCTTAACCTGCTCAGTTCTTCCAGCATTTTGTGTGCATTGCTTGGATTTACAACATTAGCAGATTTTCTCATGCCTGTTAAATAGAATATTTGTTTTGGAAGGCTTGTGGTAATCCAAGTTTATCTACGACCTACACCTGCTGACCCACACTGGCTCATGCTTAAGCAGAATCTTACCTTGCTTTCAGAATCAGAATCAGAATTATTATCTCTGGCACATGACGTGAAATTTATTAACTTAGCAGCAGCGGTTCAATGCAATACATAATCTAGCAGAGAGAATAAAAATAATAATAATCAATAAACAAGTAAATCAATTACATATATTGAATAGATATTAAAAATGTGCAAAAACAGAAATACTGTATATTAAAAAGAAGTGAGTGGTGTCCAAAGATTCAATGTCCATTTAGGAATCGGATGGCAGAGGGGTGATGCAGCCTGTCAGAATGCTTTCCACGGTACAACTATAGAAGTATTTGAGTGTATTTGTTGAGAGGCCAAATCTCTTCAAATTCCTAATCAAGTATAGCCACTGTCTTGCCTTCTTTATGACTACATCAACATGTTGGGACCAGGTTAGATCCTCAGAGATCTCGACACCCAGGAACTTGAAACTGCTCACTTTCTTCACTTCTGACCCCCCTATGAGGATTGGTATGTGTTCCTTCGTCTTACCCTTCCTGATGTCCACAATCAGCTCTTTTGTCTTACTGATGTTGAGTGCCAGGTTGTTGCTGTGCCACCACTCCACTAGTTAGATTGTCTCATTCCTGTACGCCCCCTCATAACCACCTGAGATTCTACCAGGTGTATCCTCAGCAAAATAATATAGATGGTATTTGAGCTATGCCTAGGCACACTAGCATGTATATATAGAGAATAGAGCAGTAGGCAAAGCACACATCCCTGAGGTGCACCAATGTTGATTGTCAGCAAGGAGGATATGTTATCACCAATCCGCACAGACTGTGGCCTCTGGTTAGGAAGTCGAGGATCCAGTTGCAGAGGAGGTACAGAGGCCCAGGCTCTGCAACTTCTCAGTCAGGACTGTGGGAATGATGGTATTAAATGCTGAGCTATAGTTGATGAACAGCATCCTGACATAGGTGTTGGTGTTGTCCAGGTGGTCTAAAGCCGTGTGGAGAGCCAGCGAGATTGCATCTGCCATTGATCTATCGTGGCGATAAGCAAATGGCAGTGGGTCCAGGTCCTTGCTGAGGCAGGAGTTCAGTCTAGTCATAACCAACCTCTCAAAGCATTTCATCACTGTCGATGTGAGTGCTACCGGGCGATAGTTACTAAGGCAGCTCACATTATTCTTCTTTGGTACTGCTATAATTGTTGCCTTTTTGAAGCAAGTGGGAACTTCTGCCCTTAGTAGTGAGAGGTTGAAAATGTCCTTGAATACTCCCACTAGTTGGTTGGCACAGGTTTTCAGAGCCTTACCAGGTATTCCATCTGGACCTTCTGCTTTGTTAGGGTTCACTCTCTTTAAAGACAGCCTAGCATTGGCCTCTGATTCAGAGATCACAGGGTCATCAGGTACAGCAGGGATCTTCGCAGCTGTAGTTGTATTCTCCCTTTCAAAGCGTGCGTAGAAGGTGTTGAGTTCATCTGGTAGTGAAGCATCACTACCATTCATGCTATTGGGTTTTGCTTTGTAGGAAGTAATGGCTTTCAAATCCTGCCAGTGTTGCCGTGCATCCGATGTCGCCTCAAAAACTTTGTTCAAAATTGTCTCTTCACCCTTAAAATAGCCCTCCATAAATCATACCTAGTTTTCTGGTACAGGCCTGGGTCGCCAGACTTGAATGCCACAGATCTAGCCTTCAGCAGATGATGTACCTCCTGGTTCATCCACGGCTTTTGGTTTGGGAATGTACAGTAAGTCTTTGTGGGCACACACTCATCCACATAGGTTTTAATGAAGTTGGTAACAACTGCAGCATACTCAACCAGATTCAAAGATGAGTCCCTGAATAGAGTCCGGTCCACCAATTCAAAGCAGTCCTGTAGGTGCTCCTGTGCTTCTTTTGTCCAAACCTTCTTGGCCCTCACTGCTGGTGCTGCAGTCTTCAGTCTCTGCCTGTACTCAGGGAGTAGAAGTACAGCCAGGTGACCAGACTTCCCGAAGTGAGGGCATGGAATAGCACGGTAGGCTTTCTTGATGGTGGTGGAGCAACAGTCCAGTGTGTTGTTACCTCTGGTACTGCAAGTGATCGTTGATGGTAGTTGCTTAGTGATTCCATGAAACAAACGTAGTCCTAATGCCCCTCTGTTTCAGCACCCTGGCTCTGAGATTATCAATTTTATTCACCAGAGACTGCATGTTCGCCAGCAAGATAGTCAGTATAGGGAGTTTAAAACCCCGTTTCCTTAAATGCACTTGTAACCCCGATCTACACCCCTGCTTCCTCCGAGGTGTCCTCCTTGGGCACTTCCAGCCCCAATCGGTGTTGTTTCCGTCAGTTTCACACATCGTCCTGCCCATTTCCTGCCCTCTCCATCACTCCAAAGTATGTGCTCCTCTCCTTCTGGCCTCTTGATACCCCTGAATTTAAACCAGGAACCTTGCTGCCTGGCCTGCTGAGTTCCTCCAGTGTTTTGTGTGTGTTGTTTGGATTTCCAGGATCTGCAGATTTTCTCTGTTTTGTTCTATGATGAACATGTTATTTTTCTTGAAGAAATGACCTTTAAAATGATTTCTATTCTTTGCCTCTGGTGAGATATTTCTTAAGTCAGTCATATAGAAGTTGGTCACCTGCTGGCAATGCTCTGTAAGAGAAGCACACAGCTTTTTAATTAAACAGAAGGTCTGCAAGGGAAGAGTGTATTTGTGTACCAATCATTAATTCTTTCTAAACTTTGTTCTTATTTGAACAGCCTGTGGTGAACTATGTGCCTGTCTGGACACGCCCCCTGCTGAATGCTCCTGTGGCTCCTCCCACAGGCCCCTGTATAAAGGCAATCTGAGGCCTGACGCTCGGCCTCAGTCTCCAGGACAAAGTATGATAGACACTCACTCCTGGTTCCTTCTTCCAGTCAATAAAAGCCGATATCTCGCCTTACGTCTCAGTGTGAGTTATTGATGGTGCATCACAGCCTTCAATAATTTGTTTTTGTAAATGACTATCAATAAACCTATCAGGTATAATTGATATTAATTGCTTTCTAAAATCAATGTTGGACACTGTCATATCTGAAACACAAAATCAATGTTTTGGTTATAGAAGGGTGGTAGCTTTACCAGACCAGAAGACCACATGCTCAATTCTGAACATTGCAGATCAAAATCAGTTTAAAATCTGTAAGTACATACAGAAGAAAAGAAAATCACCTAATCAATAGAAATAACAATGGTGTTGGCAGACGACTATTGTGATGGTATTAGGTTTGCCATCCATGAAGATCTGAACTCACGGGTCTTAAGCCCTATACAATATAGATAGCTGCAGCTACTCTTCAGAGGTTAGATTACTTCCCTGTGTAGTTGCCATGGTGCACCTGATGCACCATCAATAACTCTCAGAGACATGAGGCGAGATATAGGCTTTTATTCGCTGGAAGAGAGCAGTCAGCAGCAAGAGATCCCCATACAACATCCTGGAGACTGAGGGAGGAGCCATGCCTCCAATCGCCTTTATACCGGGGTCTGTGAGAGGAGCCACAGGAGCAGTCAGCAGAGGGGCGTGTCCAGACAGGTATATGTAGTTCACCACAGCATTTCACTGCCAATACCCAGTATTTGTGCAGTGGGTCGCACCTCCCTACCAAGAAGGAGATACTTCCAGCTATCAAAGTAGTTTTTTTTTGTAATTTATTTTTTATTGAAGTTTATCATCAAGCAAACATTTCCATAAAGATATATTTCAGATACTGTACATATATATCATATAATCATATTTGTCACAAATCTCCACATTAAAATTATCTGAGGTATTCACTCATAGAAAGGTGAGGAGAGAAAGAACAATCGAAATAAGAAAACTATGTACAAAGTAGGGAGTGATCTTTTTTTTTACAACATATTCATTGACTTGTGTGAATAAAATCAGGCCCATGAGGTGTTATGTAGATAAATAATTTTTCCCAGTATGAATCAAATTGTTCCAACTTATGATTAACAGATGCTGTTATCTTCTCCATTTTGTAAATGTCCATTGTAATTTCCATCCATGTATTTAAGGTTGGGCTCTCCTGTGATAACCATTTCCTAGTAAGAGTATTTTTACCAGCCACCAACAGTATATGCATTAAATATTTATCTTTTTCAACCATTCTTGAGGTATATACCCAAAATATATGGTCTTACTCTCTAAGGGTATTTCACATTTAAAGATTTCTTGTAGGACATTATGTATCCCACTCCAATAGTCTTTGATAACTGGGCATTCCCAGAAAATATGATAATGGTTTGCATTTTGATTTCCACAACTTCTCCAGCAAACAGGGATGTTACTATCATAGCGGGATTTCTGAGAGGGTGTAATAAAATATCTTTTCAAGTTTTTCCACCTGAACTTCCTCCATTTCTGTGAACTGGTACACTTCCATTGATATCTCCATATTGTTGTCCATTCTTCCTCAGATATAATTATCCCTCCTTCCTTCTCCCATTTTGTTTTAATGTATGAAGTCAAATGTGTTTTAAGATTTGACAAACCCTTATACACGCTTGAAATGATTCAACTACCATTATCAGAATTATATCCTTTTCTAAGTAACTCTATTAGACATGTACTTGCCTTGGTTACATTTTTAACCATCCTATTACCATACTGTCGCATCTGTAAATACCGATAAAAGTCTTGTTTTTCTAACAAATGTTTCTCTTGGAGCAGTTCAAAACTGAACAGCGTTCCTTCTTTCATTATATTGCAAACTGCTGTTATTCCTTTAGCTGTCCAATCCTTAAATCTAGCATCCAGTTTAGTCAGCGTAAAATCTGAGTCATATGCACACCATTTAAGAACTGCAATGTCTTTCTCTAGTTTATGTTCTTTTATAATAATTCTCCATATTTTAAGAGTCCATTTCACTCACAGTAGTATTTATGTAACTTTGCAGGTTGTTATCAGCCAAAATTGCCTGTATGGGGATGGGAAGTACCCACTCCTCAATGTTTTTCCATTGAGCGTCATATGATGGGTTACACCAGCATATCACAGCTCTCAACTGTGCTGCAAAATAATAATCTCTAAGAGAAGGCAGGCCCCATCCTCCCCTTTTCCTTGGTTAATTGCAAAGTTTTGAGATGAACTCTAGGCCTTTTATCTTGCCATATATATCTTGATAGCTCTTGTTCCATTTATTAAATTGATTTTGGTTAGTCTCTATTGGTAGGAACTGAAAGAAATATAATAGTCTGGGCCGGGGGTCGGCAACCCGCGGCTCCGGAGCCACATGTGGCTCTTTTACGTCTGTGCTGCGGCTCCCTGTTGCTTTGGGAAATAATTGGTTGTGGCGACCCTTTTCCTGGCACATCCGAACCGACTCACAATAAGATAGCCTACGGGGGTTTGCGAGCACAGAGCTTTGGAGCCTCTGCGCCATGGGGGGGGGGGGGGCAGGTTGAGGGAGGCTTAAAAGTGAGGCTGAAGATTTCGAATAAAGTTTTTTTCCTTCGACTGCAGTTACCGACTCCGTGTCGTAATTTTAGCGCTGCGTGTAGCACACCGCTACATGGTCAGTATTTAATTAATATGTATTTTATGTTAGTTTGTTAGTTTTTGAAATGTAAATCTAAATTTGAAGATTATGGTGATCTTGTACAATCTAAATAAGACGTTGTGGCGACGCATTTCCTGACACATCCGAACCGGCTCACAATTAGCCAGCGTTCAGGCTAAGGGAGATAGCCTACGGGGGTTTGTGAGTACGTGTCTTTTGCAGCATCCGCGCCCATGGGGGGCGGGTTGAGGGAGGCTTAAAAGCAAGGCTGTTTAGTTCGAATAAAGCTATCTTTGACTGCAGTTTACTGACTGCGTGTAGCAACCGCTACAACGTGTTTTTATCGCTGGCTGTCCAGAGGGGAGGTGCTGAAACGCTTTGTCGCGCGTCTGGAAGAAGTGAAAACTTTCCTGGGCAGCAAAGGGCTCAACTTTCCTGAGCTGGAACAGCCAGAGTGGCTGGAAAAGCTACACTTCATGGTAGACATGACAGCGCACCTGAACACGCTGAACACAGCTCTTCAGGGGAAAGGACGTACAGCCCTGCACATGTTGGAGGATGTTTTGCATTCGAGCGCAAGTTGACGTTGCTTGCCAGAGATTTACAGAAAGGCACATTGTCTCACTTGCCCAATTTGAGAGAGTTCAAACAATGTCACGACATGATAAATTCGGAGTATTTACATTCTGCAATCATCGCAATGCAAACATCGTTTGGGAAACGCTTCTGTGAGTTCAGAGAGGAAAAAAACACATTATCCTTCCCGGTCACTCCCCTAAGCATCGATCCATCCCTACTGAATACGACTGCATTGTCAGGTGTGAGTCAACCTGAAGAAGTATGATAAATATTTTAATTGCGTATTATTTTATGTATATTCATATGTTTTCATTGTTCAGTGAAATAGTCCTTTTATTTTTCAGGTTGACAGCTGGCTGACGTTATTTTTGGTTTGCTGCTGGCGGCAAATTTAAGTTTGGCGTTTTTCATAAATACAAGAAGGACTCAAATAGACGTTGAGTATTTTACTTAAAAGTAACCTTCAACCCAACGTCTTTTTTTCGGAGTTCAAAATGTTTTTGTTGCATGCAGAAATGTAATTTCGTTTTCTCTGCAGGAGTTCATCAATTTCATAAATGCAACACATTATAGTTTATTTATACATAGCATAAAGGCAAAACAAAACGTTGTATGCAGTGTTATTTCATTTTAAATGTCAAACGGGTTTTGCGGCTCCCAGTGTTTTCTTTTCTGTGGGAAACGGGTCCAAGTGGCTCTTTCAGTGGTAAAGGTTGCTGACCCCTGGTCTGGGCAATATATTCATTTTAGTGGATTCAATCCTTGAACTCAGACCAAGAAAAGGAATTAGGTTCCATCTTGTTATATCTTCCTTAATTTTTTTTGTATATAGGCTGATAATTGCATTCTGATAATTTTGCCATAACGATGCCCAAATATTTGCCATGCCCTACTTTCAATTTCTCTCTGTGGGCTATAGTTATATGAAAGTACTTGGGTTTTATCTATGTTGATCTTGCATCCTGATAATTGGCCATGTTGCTCAAAGAATTGCATCAATTTAGGTAAAGAGTATCTTGGTTGCCCTAGATAGATCAAAATGTCATCCGTGTAACAAGCCAATTTATGCTCTGTCTCTTTAATAGTAATTCCCTGGATATCTTCATTTTGTCTGATGTATTGAGATAATGGTTCCAGATATAATACGAAGAGTAGTGGTGACCATGCACAACCCTGTCTCGTGCCCCTTTCTAGGGTAAAACTATTAGATAAATATACATTGATTTTAATCCTAGCAGTAGGATTGTCATACAGTGCCTGTATAGTTTTAATAATTGTGTCACCTAGACCAAATCTATGTAAAACTCTGTAAAGAAAATTCCAATTAACTGAATCAAATGCCTTTTCAGCGTCCGCACTTATCACTAATGCTTCAATTTCATTTTTTAAAATATGATCCATAATATGAAGAGTCCTTCGTATATTGTCTGTGTTTGGCGTTGTTGTATAAAACCTGTCTGATCAGTATGTATCAGTATGGGTAGAAACTCTTCTAATTGTTTTGCCACGTTGGAGGTAAATATTCTATAATCCACATTAAGAACAGATATTGGTCTAAATGACCCACATTCCATTTTATCCTAGCTTGCTTTCGGTATAGCTGAGATTAAGGCCTCCTTCCAGCTGGGTGGCATTTGTGCCTTTCTTTGAGCCCAGTTCAGTGTGGGGAGTAAAACAGGAATTAACTAATTTCTAAATTCTTTATACCACTCTGCCGTATATCCATCTGATCTTGGTGAGTTGCTTAATTTAAGCCTACTAATTGCAGATTTTAGTTCAGCTTCAGTTATGTCAGCAGTCATCCTTCTATTTTGTTCTTCGCTTAAAGTGGGTAACTCTAGAGAATTCAGGAACATGTCAATCTGGGTTATGCTTCCCCCGGAACTTTGGAATATAGAGTTTTGTAAAACATTTCAAATGCTTCTTGAATTTCACTAAGCTTATCTTTTATTGCTTTTGTTCTTGGGTCCCTAATTCTATGAATTGTATTTTCTGCTATCTTTTTTTTTCAGTTTCCACACCAGTATTTTCACATATTTAGATCCACTTTCATAGTGTCTGTTTCAGAAATATTAATTTTTTTCTAATTTCTTGTGTAGCCAAACTATTAATTTCATTCCTAATTTTTTTAACTTCCTCTAAGTGTATCCTGCGCCAAACTCAATTTGTGTTTTTTTCTAGTTCCTTCAGCTTATTTTGTAATTCCTCTAATGTTTTATTCCTTATTTTTTTCTTATATGAAGATATCACTATAATTTTCCCTCTTAAGACAGCCTTCAGAGTATCTCATAGAATGGGAGGTGAAACCTCTCCATAATCATTGAATTCTAAGTAAAGACCAATTTCTTTCTTAATTTGTTCCTTAAAATTGGGATCATTGAGTAGACTTGAATTTAGTTTCCACGTAGTATTCTTTGGATGTAGGTCAAAATCAACAGATAAATAAATAGGTGCATGGTTACTTACATCTATTGTCCCAATTCTACAGATGTTTATTTTGGCTTTGTCTTTTCCAAATGTTATGAAATAGTCTATTGTACACACGGAATGGGGGGGGGGGGACACAGAATAATGAGTGTAACCCCTTCTGTTGGGGAAAAGGTCTCTCCATATATCAATTAGACAAACATCCTCAAAAAGTGTATTAACTTTCTAATGTAAAGATTTTGTTTCATAGGTTTTTCTATTGGAAGAGTCAAAGTTTGGTTGTAATTGTAAGTTTAAGTCTCCCCCACATATTAAGAGACCTTGTGTTTCTGTTAACATAATATTAGAAATTTTCTGGAAGAAATTAATACCACTTCCTGGGGGTGCATATATATTTACTAAAGTAACTGGTTTTCCATCTATATTCCCCCTTACCAGAATATATCTGCCCTCCTTATCTCCCATTTGGAATACTTTTTCAAAATTTAGCTTGCTTTAGATGAGAATAGCAACTCCTCTTCTATGTCCTGATTTATACAAGGAGAAAAACAAATTAGTGAAGCCCATTCTCTTTAGTTTTCCATGCTCATTATCACTTAAGTGAGTTTCCTGTAAGTATACTACATCGGCTTGTTCTTTTTTCATTTTTGATAGAATTTTACTGCGTTTGATTGAAATCAACAGTCCATTGACATTAAAAGAAATGAATTTTACTTTATCCTTAGCCATGTGTATTTATCTGTTAGTATATCATTGAAATTTGTAAAACATAACTTAATTGATCTACTCCCTGAACAAATAAGAGTCAAGAAACGCAAATAATAAAAAAAGGTAACGAAGGCTGGGGTCTCTAGATGACCCTGGGTTGAGCTAGAAGAAATGTCTAGCCGTGGGGGAGAGCCCCTCCTACCTGTGAGTTGAGGGCTCCTGCTGCAGTACCTATAAAGGTAAGTAAAAAAAATTTATGTCCATTACACAAAAATGATTTCCCTGTGTATTCCTCCCATGTATGCATTCTCATTTAGGTGGGGAAAAAGGAGTGAATGAATGAATAAGAAAAAAATTTAGTAATATAAAATCCACATTATAATACATACTTCTCGAGATAGGTATATCGCCATCTATTTTTGCTTCCGTTTAGTTTATCAGCACTTTTAAAGTTAGCCAAACCTTATGGCTCTTCTGGAGG
Source organism: Hypanus sabinus (assembly GCF_030144855.1). Lineage (NCBI taxonomy): Eukaryota > Metazoa > Chordata > Chondrichthyes > Myliobatiformes > Dasyatidae > Hypanus > Hypanus sabinus. Next base: position 64,729,368 of record NC_082716.1, read on the forward strand.
AGGTGACGGCTGTCATTGGAGAACTCAGTCTCTTTGTCAAAGTAGTTTAAACGTACTGTAATTCATTTATTTTTAATGATACCTATTTAAATTTAGATAAAATTCTTAAACCACATTTAAAATTCTCAGTGGATCTCTATCCTATGACAGATTTCAAAATTACAAATGATTCCTAAACCACAAAGGATTTCCAAAATGCAGGCACAATTCTGTTAAGCTAAAAAGACATACTGGCAAGCTGCATATGGAAGAATCATCTGTCACAGAGATCAAAGGTAGAGAAAGGGATTGTAGCTCATCCCATCTTTCTGTCATCCATTTTACCATTCCTTGACCACTCCTAACAAAACTGACTGCTCTCTTACATCTAATCTGTTCTTTGTCACTTGGGGAACTTCACACACATTATATTTTTTCACTTACCTTTTTACACAGGTGGTCTACAAGCTTCTGGGTAAGAATCCCAGACATTCAAAATTAATGCTGTGAAATGTGACTCACTCAGTACACAAATCTCCCAATTATTGATAAACTAGCTATTAGATGTGTTAATGATAGTATCAGTCTGATCTGCAAACTTCTTTGAACTAAATTACCTTAGCCAGCGTTGTCTGATTTGATTCAGTTCCAATTACCATAAACTCATTGTCCACACCACGTCTCTCTTGAGCAGTCAGGCCAGTCCTGTGGGCCAGCAGTCTGTGCTCCATAAACAGTGCTGTTTGTTTGCAAAACTGTCTTTTTAACCTCAGACTGATTATTGCTTTCAATTTGCATCAAGAACTGAAGACTGACACCGGTTTATGACAAGAAGTTGAATAGAGAATATTGGTTGGATGTTTAACTTACTAGAAAAAACTTTGATCTCTAGAAGTGTCAGCTGCTGTGTTAGAAAGCTGAGCCTGGCAAAGAGAACCCTCCCTCCCGGCTCTGGACAGTGAATCTCCGTCACACTGTACTTAGCTGATGTCCTCTGGCTAAATGTGCCTTCCCATGTTCAATCAGAACTGGGATGCATGCAGCTCCTGAAGTTTACTGGAAGCTCAATCAAGATGAAATTTGAGATGTTAAGCTACATCAGGTCTACCAATCTACTTCTCAACTGTGGGGAAAAAACACAACAAATGTGGTATTTTCCAAAGCAAGGGCACAGAGAGAACCTTAACTAACCGTCCTACTCCAAAGGGAAACAACTTTATGGTTAGCTACTCAGTTATGATCCTAAACTGAAAACAACTGCTTTTAATTAGTAGAACAAGGTCTAACTGAAACTGTATCATCAAGGAAGTATCATTAAAATCCACTTCCTAGATCTCTGGCTTCAAATTAACTGCAATTAAATAGTCTGTTGGACATTTTTAGAAATTAGTCTAACTAGATTAGTACCCTTGGATTTAGTATCATTGCCATTCTGATAACATTTGGAAACTCTTTATCCTTCTGCACCTACTTCTAAACATCATCTATGTTTAACAGAGGGTTGACAGATTCTGGGTTGGAAATGAAATATGATGTATTAATTTCTTTTTTGAGGTTATGATCTGCATTTAACTAACTGCCAGTGCATCCAACAAAATAGAGACACTTAATTGGTCTCAGTGCTTTCACTGAAGTGTAAGTGGCACTATGGTTCAGCTTCAACCAAAAGCTGCTTAAAAATGATGTGCAGCTAATGGTAATAGCCCGTCTGTTATGAATGGCAAGATGCTGTTGTATTTCTATGTTTGCATTCACAAAATATTAATATGCCCATTCACTTCCAGCTAGGAAGCTGGGCATGAACCTCATTTTTAAAAAATATTAGTTCTTGGAGCAAATTCCTTTTAACAAAGGCGCATCCATCATTGGTTGCTCTCCCTGGCCACACTCTGACGCTACCACACCTGCATTGGATTTAGGTTCTTTATTAGATAATGAGAGATTTGAAATTAATGCAGCTCGGGATACCAGTCCTGTGTCCTTCTGAGGAATAGTTCTCTTAGAATACTTTCACACTCAATTTGATAAATAATAAGTCTTGATATTATTTTGTAATGTGAGCTGAAACTTTTTGCATGGCAATGGGTCCTGTGATCCCTTCTTGCTGATAGATTGCAGAACAGCTAATTCAGTCACTGGCACCATAATCAGACAACAAATAAAGGCTACATTTGGAAGACCTTGATGGTTTCACTGGTTGGTAGACAAAGGTAAACATGCATTCCTGTCACTGACATTGTTCAAAATGATTTAAATCTAGCAAATGAAAGCAGAAAGGAGCAAAAGGTTCAGGTTGATTTCAAAATGCAATCAAAACTGAAAACGCAATGCAGCTTTTTGTTACAAGCAACATACCAACCTGTCTATAAGACCATAAGAGCAGAATTAGGCCATTTGGCCCATTGAGTCTGCATCGCCATTCAATCATGGCTGATCCTTATTACCCTTCCTCAGCCTTCCCCCTGTAACCTTTGAGACAATGTCCAATCAAGAACCTATTAAACTCTGCCTTAAATACACCTAATGACCTGGCCCCCACATATGCCTGTGGTAACAAATTCCACAAATTCACCATCCTCTGGCTAAGGACATTTCTCTGCATCTCTGTTTTAAATGGATGCCCCTCTATCCTGAGGCTGAGCCTTCTTGTCCTAGACTCCCCTGTTATGGGAAACATCCTTTCCGGATCTAGGCCTTTCAACATTCAGAAGGTTTCAATGAGGTACTTCCCCCCCCCCCCCACCATCCTTCTAAATTCCAGTGAATACAGACCCACAATTATCAAAACTTTACTCACATGATAACCCTTCCATTCCTGGAATAATCCCTGTGAACCTTCTCTGAACCCTTTCCAATGGCAGCACATCTTTTCTTAGATGAGGAGCCCCGAACCACTCACAATACACAGGTGTCCTCACGAGTGCCTTATAAAGCCTCAGCATTACATCCCTGCTGGCGTATTCTAGACCTCTTGAAATGAATGCTGACGGATTTACCTTCCTCACCACCAACTCAACCTGCAAGTTATCTTTTAGGATGTCTTGCACAATGACTTCCAAGTCCCTTTGCATCTTCGAATTTTGGATTTTCTCCCTGTTTAGAAAATTATCTGCACATTTATTTCTTCTACCAAAGTGCATGACCATGCATTTTCCAACATTGTATTTCATTTGCCACTCTCTTGCCCCTTCTCCTGATCTAAGTCCTTCTGCAGCCTACCTATTTCCTCAACAGCAGTCTGCCCCTCCACCAATCTTTGTATCATCTGCAAAACTGGCAACAAAGCCATCTATTTCATCATCTAAATCATTGATATACAGCATAAAAAGAAGTGGTTCCAACACCAAGCCCTGCAGAACACCACTAGTAACTGGCAGCCAACCAGAAAAGGATCCTTTTATTCCCACTCACTGCCACCTACCAATCAGCCAATGCTCTAACCATCCTGCAAATACCATGGGCTCTTTTCATAGGGCTTCTGAAAGTCCAAATATACAACATCCACTGCATCCCCTTTATGTATCCTACATGTAATCTTCTTAAAGAATTCCAACAGGTTTGTCAGGGAAGATTTTCACTTAAGGAAACCACGCTGACTTTGTCTTACCTTGTCCTGTGACACGAAGTACTCCACCTCATTCCTAACAATAGACTCCAACATCTTCCCAACCACTGAGGTCAGGCTAACTGGTCTATAATTTCCTTTCTGCTGTCTTTCTCCTTTCTGAAAGAATGGAGACATTTGCAATTTTCCGATCCTCCGGAACCATGACAGGGTCCAATAATTTTTGAAAGATCATTACTAATGCCTTCACAATCTCTACCACTACCTCTTTCAGAACCCTAGGGTTCAGTTCATCTGGTCCAGGTGACTTATGTACCCTTAGGTCTTTCAGCTTTTTGAGCACCTTCTCCCTTGTAATAGTAACTGTACCCACTTCTCTTCCCTCACACCCTTCAACATCTAGCACACTGCTGGTCAACCATACAGCTAGAAAAGTGAAGAGGTTGAAGGTTCTATTTTCAATCTAGAGACTAAAATAAGAAAAAATACCCTAAACTGATCTATATTTTTAATCTGTCTATTCTTTGCTGTATTTCCAACTGAAAGCTTTGCAGTGGTAGATGTAGCAAGAATCTTGGTGGGGGCTGGTGGAAGATGGAGACTGACAGCAATGAATGAGAATTCTATATGTAAACATGACATTATGATAAATTAATGTTTTGCACAAACCTGAATTTAAAAGGTTTATGTTTCTACATTTTCATATCTTCTTCATTTTCAGAAGATCTTCATAACCAGTAAAATCAGTGTAACAAAGGGCAGTATAGAAGTAGTCAATCAGCTAGCAGTTACTTTATCATTTAATATGTGCAATAATGCTTGAGAGATAAATATGAACTAAGACAATACAATCTTTGCTCTTCATGTAATGGTTTTGGTCTTGGTTTAACTGAACCTTGGTTAAATGGTGGTTCCCAGAACAAAAAGGGATCTCCATCATGATCGCAGACCTTCATATCTGCACTGAAGGAGCAGCCTAAAATAATTTCCAAAGGCTTAATTCAGGCAGTAGGTCACTATACAACTGGAAAAGAGGAAAGAGCTGCACAAGTTGTCATGGGAAGTATGAAATAGATAAGGTATGTACAACTGAGGAAACATGGTTCTGTGTCCATAGGACACTCAAAGCTACAGCACAGGTTAACAGTTTTGTTAAGATGGCATATGGTGTGTTGGCATTCATCAACCATGGGATTGAGTTCAAGAGCTCTGAGGTAATGTTACAGCTATATAGGACCTTAGTCAGACCCCACTTGGAGTACTGTGTTCCTTTCTGGTCACGTCATTACAGGAATGATGTGGATACTATAGAGTGCAGAAGAGATTTACAAGAATGCTGCCTGGATTGGAGAGCATGCCTTATGAGAATAGGTTGACTGAACTTGGCCTTTTCTCTTTGGAGCAATGGAGAATGAGAGGTGTATAAGATGATGAGAGGTATTGATCATGTGGATAGTCAGAGGCTTTTGACCCAGGGTGAAATGGCTAACATGAGGGGGCATAGTTTTATGGTGCTTGGAAATAGGTACAAGGGGGATGTCAGGGGTAAGTTTTTCACACCAAGAATGGTGGGTGCATGGAATGCACTGCCAGTGAAGGTGGTAGAGGTGGATACAATAGGGTCTTTTAACAGACTCTTAGACAGGTACATGGAGCTTAGAAAAATAGAGGACAATGCGGTAGGGAAATTCTAGGCAGTTTCTAGAATAGGTTATATGGTTGGCACAACATTGTGGGCCAAAAGGCCTGTAATGTGCTATAGATGTCTACATTTCTATGTTCTATAGATGGGCATAACTTTTTCAAACTAATTGACAGCTTTTTATTTTTGAAAAATACCCACTAATCAGATGATTAAAATGATCTATTGCCCATTTCCAATAAATAAAAGCTAAATATTTACATATACATTTTCTGACTTACATTGATTTGTTTTTTCAAGTCACGTTTTTGGACAAAACTGCAGATCCTGGAAATATAAATAAAATCAGAAACACTGAGCAGGTTGGCAAGTTTTCTCCCCTTCCTAGACCTGATGAAGGGTCTTCAATCTTCCAGTTAACTTTACTTCTTATTCCTCAGATGCTGTAAAATCTGTTAGTACTTAGCGTCTTCTGATTTTATTTAATCTTATATTTAAAGGAAATATTGGAGATGTCACTCTTGGCTTGATGATCAATGTCCTGCTGGAGTTAAAAGCCTGTGAATTTAGAAGGAACCTAAAAAATTGAGGAAATAATCCGGGTAGAGATTTTGGGGCAACAATAAGAGATAACACTGCTTACAGAGATACATCCTCACGTTAAACAGAGTCTTCATCACTATTTTGCCAGAGAAATGATTCTAGTATTTGAGTAAGAGCACGAGATTCTTTAAAGTCCTGGTCTGCACTAATTCTGTGATTATTATTATTTATTATAATACAGACCTAGCAAAACAACCAATTGTAGTTTGTGATCAATAAATGCCTAAAAATTGGCTACAATCCCATGGAGCTTCAAAAATAACTCACTGTTTGAATACCAGAATTTGAGAAATACACATTGTCTTTTGTTTTGCTTTCTGTAGGGACCACGTTTAGGATTTGTGACTTCCTGCTGGGCTCCTGTTAATTGCAAAAGTGACAGAGAAAGATATTTGGTGCTCAGTTGTTCACAGGTGCTTCACGTTGCATAGCTGCCAAATATAGTAATGTAGTTTGATTTTAGAAAACAGCAATCTGCAGCTTAAACACCACTAGAGGTCACCAGCACTCAACAGAATTATCAATACTGCTTATGTTTCCTCCTTTAAATGGAAGTCAAAGTTCAAAATAAATTTATTATCAAAGAACATGGATGTTACCATATGGGCCATATATTAACTTGGGCCATTGGTTAATCGAGGCAGCCACTTATAAGGGGCAACTCTTAGTGGGTAGTTACCAAACTTGGATACGAAAATATGTAGACACTAGTCAGGCTGGACTTGATGTACTGTCAACAGTTTTGGGCGCCATATCTCAGAAAGAATGTGTTGTCATTGGAGAGAGTCCAGAGGAGGTTCACAAGAATGATTCAGGAATGAAGGGGTTTACATATGAGGAGTATTTGGCAGTTTTGGGTCTATACATAGCAACATAAGAAATAGGAGCAGGAGTAGGCCATCTGGCACATCGAGCCTGCCCCACCATTCAATAAGATCATGGCTAATCTGTCTGTTATCTCAGCTCCATCTACCTGCCTTTTCCCCATAATCCTTAATTCCCTTACTATGTAAAAACCTACCTAACTGTATTTTAAATATATTTAGTGAGGAAGCCTAAACTGCTTCCCTGGGTAGAGAATTCCACAGATTCACCACTCTCTGGGAAAAACAGTTTCTCCTCATCTCCGTCCTTGTATCTTCTCCCCTGAATCTTGAGGCAATGTCCCCTAGTTCTAGTCTCGCCTACCAATGGAAACAACTTTCCTACTTCTATCTTATCTATCCCTTTCAAAATTGTGTATGTTTCTATAAGATCCCCTCTCATTATTCGGACTTCCTGAGAGTATAGTCTCAGGTGACTCAATCTCTCCTCATAGGTTAACCCCTTCATCCCTGGAATCATCCTCCTCTGCACTGCCTCCAAAGCCAGTATGTCCTTCCTCAAGTATGGAGACCAGAAATGCACACAGTACTCCAGGTGCGGCCTCACCAGTACCCTGTATTGTTGCAGCATGACCTCCCTGCTTTTGAATTCAATCCCTTTAGCAATGAAGGCCAACATTCTGTTTGCCTTCTTAAATAACCTGTTGTACCTGCAAGCCAACATTTTGCGATTCATGCACAAGCACTCCCAAGTCCCTCTGCACAACAGCATGCTGCAATCTTTCTCCATTTAAATAATAATCTGCTCTTCTATTATTCCTTCCAGAGCAGATAATCTCGCATTTACCAACATTGTATTCCATCTGCCAGACCTTGGCCCACTCATTTAACCTATCTATATCCCTCTGCAGACTCTCTACAACCTTTGTACAATTTTCTTTTCCACTCAGTTTAGTGTCATCAGCAAATTTTGCTACACTACACTCATTCCCCTCTTCTAAATCATCAATGTAAATGGTAAACAGCTACGGGCCCAGCACTGACTCCTGCAGCACCTCACTCACCACTGACTGCCAACCGTAGAAACACCCATTTATACCAACTCTCTGCTTTCTATTGGTTAACCAATCCACTATCCATGCCAACACACTTCCTCCAACTCCATGCATCTGTATCTTATTTATAAGTCTCTTGTGCGGTACCTTATCGAGCGTCTTCTGGAAATCCAAGTATACGACATCCACCTGTTCCCCTCTATCTACTGCACTCATTATGTCCTCAAAGAACTCCGGTAAGTTTGTCAAACAGGACCTGCCCTTTCTGAATCCATGCTGTGTCTGTCTAATGGAACCACTCCTTTATAAATGTTTCGCTATTTCTTCCTTAATGACAGCTTCAAGCATTTTCCTGACTACAGACATTAAGCTAACTGGCCTATAATTGCCCGTCTTTTGCCTACATCCTTTTGTTAAAAAGTGGCATGATATTTGCTGTCTTCCAATCTGCCGGGACCTGTCCAGAGTCTGAGAGTTTTAAAAAATGATTACCAACACATCTACTATAACCTTCACCAATTCCTTCAGCACCTGGGATGTATTCCATCAGGACCAAGGGAATTATCTACCTTCAGGCTCTCTAGTTTGCTCATCACTATATCTTTAGTGACAGTGATGTTATCAAGGTTCTCACCTCCCATTTCATCCATAACATCCTTCTTTGGCATATTAGACATGTCCTCCAGCATGAAGACTGACATAAAATAGTAATTCAATGCCTCAGCCATTTCCTTATCACCCAATATCAATTTCCTCTTCTCGTTTTCCAAGGGACCTACGTTGACTTTAGCCACCCTCTTCCGCTTTATATATTTATAAAAACTTTTGCTATCTGTATTTATATTTTGTGCTAATTTACTTTCATACTCTAACTTCCCGTTCCTTATTTCTTGTTTAGTTGTTCTCTTTTGCTTTTTAAAGTTTTCACTGGAACTTAGAAGAATGTGGGGGGATCTCACTGAAACCTACTGAATATTGAAAGGGTGGATGTGAAGAGTATGTTTCCTAAGGTAGGGATATCCAGAACTGGAGGGCACAGCCTCAAAACTGAGGGATGACCTTTTAGAAAAGAGGTACAGAGGAATTTTTTTTTAGCCGGAAAGTTGTGAATCTGTGATATAATCTGCCACAAACCTCAGTGGAGGCCAAGTCCATGGGTATAGTTAATGCAGAAATTGATCATTTCCTTATCAATCAGGGTATCAAAGGATATGGCTAGGAGGCAGGTGTATGGGATGAGTGGGATCCAGGATCAGCTATGATGGAATGGTGAAGCTGACTTGATGGGCTGAAAGGGCAACATGGTAACATACCAGTTAACACAGCACTATTAGAACTAGGGGCATTCGGAATTTGGAATTCAATTCCGGTGTCATTCTGTAAGGAGTCTCCGTATTTCCTCCCGGCAGAATGCATGAGTTTTCTCTGTGTCCAGTGGTTTCCTCCCGCTGTCCAAAGATGTAATGGGTAGGTTACTTAGTCATTGTAATTTGTTTCATGATTAGCTTAGAGTTAATTGGGTTTGGCAGGGGTTGCTGGGTGGCGTGGTTCAAAGGGCTGGAAGGGCCAACTCAACACTGTTTTGCTAAATAAATAAAATAAACGGCCTAGAGACAACCCTGTCTCCCTAATGGCCACAATATTGTAGCTCTATATTGACCCATGCTCCAAGTTCCTCACCGTTTTTCCTGATACTTCTTGCATTTAAATAAACATGTCAATTCATCCCAATGACAACAATTCTGCCTTATGATTCCCTATCGTTCCTCACAGCCCCTACATGCAGCATCTACCAGTACAACACTTGCCCCATCCTCTGATCGATCACTCTGCTTCCTATCCCCCTGAATATTTCTGATATTTAAGAATCATCACAACTCAAACCTCTGGTTGAACTGCAGTATAGTTTCACTGATTTGCAAAACTTGCAAAGATTCTTGGAGGAAAGGTTTCTCCATGGGGTCTTTGCAGTACTCTGGTCACTTTCCTTAAACTCAGGATGTTTCAGAAGAGCAAAGTAGTATCGAGCCAAGTATCAAGTAAATACAGGTATGGTATGGCCAAGGACAGCTGCTATCGGCAAGATCAAGCCTGGTATTACAAAGTTTAGTTACCAAACTTGGATACTCAAATATGTAGAGTAGGAAAGCAAGGAGAGGCCATGAATTGTCCTTGGCAAGTAGGATTCAAGTGAATCCCAAGGCATTTTGAACATACATCAAAAGCAAGACGATAATAAGGGAGCAGGTGGGACCATTTGAGGATAAAGGAGGGAACATGAGTTTGGAAGCTGAAAGTGTGAGATCTGAAATGAGTACTTTGCATCAGTTTTTACCAAAGGAAGGACATGGAGGGTAGGGAGGTCAGTGTGGTGTATACTGATTTGGTAGGGCATTTTGAGATAAAGGGGGTATTGTTGGGAACATTAAGATGGATAACTATACATCAGATTATGGAGAGAGGCAAGAGTTCTCCTTCCAACTAGCCTATTTCCCCTCCCCGTACTATTTTTATTCTGGCTCTTACCCCTTCCTTCTCAATCCTGAAGAAAGGTCTCAACCCTAAACGTCAACTGTTTATTCACTTCCATATATGCTACCTGACCTGCTGAGTTCCTCAATCATTTTGTGTGTGTTGCAAGAGATGAGATTGCTGGGGACTTGACCAATGTCTCCCTAGCTGCAGGGTGAGGTCCCTAATGTTCTATTATTTAAGGGAAAGAGGGATAATCCTGGAAAAATGTAGACTGATGATTATCAAATCAATGATAGGGAAGCTACTGGAGAGGATTCTTATGGATAGCATTTGGAAAACTATGGCCTAATTAATGAGAATCTGCATGGCTTTGTGCAAGGCAAGTTGTGTCTTACTAAGTTAACTTGTATATCTATCCTATCTCCCCCTCTATTTCCCAAAAGGACCAGACACTATCACTCACTCACTAACACATGCACTTTAGAAGTCCAAGCATGAACTTTGTCGATTTTAATTGCCATCAACTGTATAAAAGATAGCAGTTTCAATTAGTGGAGACTTCCTAAGATCTCAAAATTGCGCAGTTGAAATGGTTAATGAGTAATGACACTTTTCTATAACATTTTAATAAATAATCACAGACATCCTGGACAATTCCAAGCAATGCTTTCTTTCATGGTAACCTGTTTGATAAACAATCCAGGGCAAATTATTTGTATTATGTTCTATTGATGTGTCTACCAAAAAAAAAACCATTGTAAGCTCATTGTAGGTAGGACCAACGTTGTCAGTGACCAGATCAAAATTTTCTTAACATCTGATATTGGAATTTATCTGAAGGCTGAACATGCTGGATGAGATTTGAATACCTACTTGGAAAGACCCGACTGCACAAAATAATCCACTCACATAGCTTGTCCAGACTTAAACCCACTCACAAACAGCTGAAAAGTATAAGCCAAAGGGTTAGCTCAGCTTTTATGTTCTCTAATATAGACAGTCTTTGAATGGTTCTGAATGCTCCTGACATTCAGAATCAAATTATTAACATGTGATAATAAATATTTAAGATGAAACAACCTAAAACCTTTAAATTATTAAAATCATTACAAAATGATTTTATGGAATGAGAAACTTTTTCCATTTTAGGGGAGTTGCAAGGCGGCTAGAAGGAGAAGGACATGGTGGAGAGGGCACCACCCATTGGCTGCTCCATCATGAACTTTCTGCCCTCTCTGTGGAATAACCATAAGACATAGCTCTAGAATTAAGCCATTCAGCTGATTGAGTCTGCTTTGCCATTCCATCATGGCTGATTTATTATCTCTCTCAACCCTAGTCTCCTTCCTTCTCCCCATAACCTTTGACACCCATCCTGATCAAGAACCTACCAAACTCTGATTTAAATATACCCAATGACTTGGACTCCTCTACCATCTATGGCAATGAATTCCACTGGTTCACAGCCCTCTGGCTAAAGAAATTCCCCCTTTGCAGATCCTATTTAGGCCTCACTAGTTCACCTCAGGACTGAAGTGGAAATGAGCTAATTTCAACCCTGAGTCTAAGAACACCACTGGTCATCCCAAGTTAATCTCAACTCGAGGACCACTTTTTGCTGGACTTAACATTCTCAGTTTTCCATTTTCTTTCAAATAACATATAGCCCTTAACACTGACTTCATGATGCTGGAGTCCCTTTATGCCTAACCAAAGTGAGGCGTAACAGCTGTGTAGTTTAGTTATTAAACTGAACCAGAACTTGCAGGAACTGAGTGTCTGTGAAGATCTTTTGCTAGTTCCAGTTACAGTATTTTCTTTCATTTCTCTCCACCAGCGTCCTTTACTGGACAGTAGGCTGAGAGGATAGCTTGGTGAGCACTCTTTTGAGTTCAGAGAGATGCTGCTGATAATTTGATCAATTTATGTCTAATTCCCCAAGTACTAGTAACTTCAATAGTTTTAAAGTCAAGCACATTCATACATGCTAGTGGGGTTCCAATATCACACAACTTCCTGCTTAGGGCATTAAACACAAAATCCATGCAATTGGTCTTTGTAGATATGGTACAGACTGAAAGGAATCTGTCAAAATAGAAACATAGATATACCCCAAAACTTAAAGGCATCCTAGACCAAAATTAAAGAACAGGCTTAGGGTTTCTCCCCGTCCACGTTAGATTTAGCACCTTAGATAAGATGGTAGCCCTATCAAAAGAGATTAGATAGATTGAGACTGTATCCATTGGAGTTTAAAAGACTGAGGGGCAACTTTATTTAATCCATAAGACTTAAGGAAGCTTCACAGGGTAGATGGTAAGATGTTTCTACTCACAGGAGAATTAAAACAAGGGGACATAGTTACTAGATAAGGTGTTGGTCACCCAACACTGAGGGATGCTAACATTTCATCTCTCAGTGGAACCTCAGAAATTCCCACCCCAAAAGGTAATGGGAGCCAGATAATTAAATATATTTAAGCTGGTTATAGATAAATATTGAAATATTGAGGACTGTGGGAACCTAGGGGAAAACTGAGGGGAGTTGAGGCAACTATAGATCAGTCACAATCATACTGTCATTCCCGTTTTCTTCTGACAAAATATAGGAAAGAAAAAAAATTGTTCAATATTAACCTCTGGCTGAAATAAACAAAAGTTGCTGCGGTTGGGAACACAGGTCAGTCTAGTTCTTTGGAGTGTGAAATTTGACTTCAGAATAACGCCTTTTCACATAGATGACTAAATGATGGGGAAGTATTCTATTCAGCAGAGAAAGATGATCAGAGAGGTGCCAAATGCACCAACAAATGGCCAACTTTCATAGCCTCAGCACAGAAAGAGGCTCCTCAGTCCAAGTCATTCATGCAGACCAAGGTGCCCACTTAAACTAGTTGCATATCTCTTGAAACATTTTCTATCCATATACTTATCCAAATGTATTTTAAATGTTATTGTGCCTTCCTCAACTCTTTTGTCTGGCACTTCACTCCATATATGCACTATACTCTGCGTGAAGTTGTCCCTTAGGTCCCCTTTAAAATTTACCCTTCTCCATTGGTAAGGACCTGTAGAGCTGAAATTATAAGTATTAAATCTCCCCCCTCCCAACCAATCATGTAATTGATTAGTGTCAAGTTATTGCTGCTTCTAAAAATATATATATAAACAAGTTCTTTTTAAAAGATAGGGTAAGCCTATAAAGTTTGCCAGGGGTGTGTTCATACATTTCTGTAAAAGTTTTCATCATTGAACTTTTTGTCCAGTACCAATAAGTCAATAATTCTTCCAAAAGAAACCATTACGCAGAAGAAATAATAGACTGGTATCTTAATTGTAATAATGTTATTGTAACTACATTAGTGGATTATTGATTTGGTCTGGAAAATCTGCTATTCCACCTATAGAAAGTTAATCATCAAAACTGGGTTTTCAGTTTGGGGTAATTAGAATTAATTGAATTTACTTTATTACTTGTATTTCATATACATGAGGAATAAAAATCTTTACATTACGTCTCCATCTAGATGTGCAATGAGCAATTTATAGTAATTTGTAATAAATAGTATATACAACAGGACAGTCAATATAGTAGCATAGAAATACAATTGTGTCAGCGTGAATTAATCAGTCTGATGGCCTGGTGGAAGCAGCTATCCCAGAGCCTGTTGGTCCTGGCTTTTATGCTGTGGTACAGTTTCCCAGATGGTAGCAGCTGAAACAGTTTGTGGTCGGGGTGACTCGGGTGCCCAGTGATCCTTTGTGCTTTTTTTTCTTTTACACACCTGGTTCTGTAAATGCCCTGAATGATGGGAAGTTCACATCTACAGATTTGCTGGGCTGTCCGCATCACTCCCTGCAGAGTCCTGTGATTGAGGGAAATACAGTTCCCATACCAGGCAGTGATGCAGCCAGTCAGGATGCTCTCAGTTGTTCCCCTGCAGAAAGTTCTTAGGATGTGGGGACCCATCCCAAATTTCTTCAATCGTCTAAGGTGAGAGAGGTCCTGTTGTGCTTTTTCACCATGCAGCCGGTATGTACAGACCATGTGAGATCCTCGGTGATGTGTATGCTGAGGGAATTAAAGCTGTTCACCTCTCAACCCCAGATTCATTGATGTCAATAGAGGTTAGTCTGTCTTCATTCCTCCTGTAGTCCACAAACAGCTCCTTTGTTTTTGTGACATTGAGGGAGAGGTTGCTGTCTTGACACCACTGTCAGGGTGATGACTTCATCTCTGTAGACTGCCTCGTTATTATTTGAGATTAGACCAATCAATATAGTATTGTCAGCAAATTTAATTAGCAGATTGGAGCTGTGGCTGGCAACACAGTCATGGATAGACAGAGAATAAAGGAGGGGGCTTAGGACACAGCACTGAGGGGCTCCTGTGTTGAGAGTCAGAGGGTCAGAGGTGAGTGAACCCACTCTTACCACCTGTTGGTGATCTGACAGGAAGTCCAGGATCCAGCTGCACAAGGCAGGGTGAAAGCCAAGGTGTCTGAGCTTCTTGCCAAGCCTGGAGGGAATTATGTTGAATGCTGAACCATTGTCCAAGAACAGTATTCTCACATAAGCATCCTTCTTCTCCAGATGTGCAAGTACAGTCTGTAGAGCTGTGGCTATTGCATTATCTGTTGATTAGTTGTGTTGGTAGGCGAATTGCAGGGGCTCCAGTATGGGTGGTAGCGTGCTGCAGATGTAGTCTTTGACCAGCCACTCAAAGCATTTACTTAATTTTGAGGCGAGTGTGACAGGATGCCAATCATTCAGATGTGTTAGCTTGGTCTTTTTAGGTACAGGTACAATGGTGGAGGTGTTGAAGCAGGAAGACATTCTACATTGGGAGAGGGAAAGATTTAAAATGCTTGTAAACACACCTGCCAGTTGTGCTGCCCACATCCTGAGTATTTGCCCTGGGATGCCATTCAGTCCCGCAGACTTGCTACTGTCCACTCATTGGAAACACCTGCGTACTTCAGCCTCAGAGATGACCAAGGTGCAGGTCACTTTGGCAAATCTTATCAGGTGTTTGGTGTTGGTAACATCAAACCAAGCACAAAACGATTTAGCTCATCTGGGAGAGAGGCAGCGAAATTGGCAGCACCACTATTTTTAGCTTTGAAGTCTGTGATGCTGTGCGGACCTTGCCATAAGCTGTGTGTGTTGGTGGAGAGTTGTGACTGGATTTTGTCCCTGTATTGCCGTTTTACTGCCTTGATGACTTTGCACAAATTGTAGCTGCATTTCTTGAGCTCCTGCTGACTACCGGCAGTGTAGTGAGCACTTACTCACACGGTAAGTGCTGCTCGCACAGAACTGTTGATCCAGGGTTTCTGGTTTGGATAGACCCTGACTGATTTCTGGGGGACACTTCTGGATGAAGCTCGTGACCCCTTCTGTGAACTCGGACACATCTTCATCGTGAAAGACATTCCAGTTGACACCATCAAAGCAGTCCTGAAGCATGGAGACCAATTGGTTGGACCAACAGTGGACGGTTTTAACTATGGCCGCCTCTTGTTTCGGCTTCTGCCTGTACACCAGCAGGAGCAAGTTGGAGGAGTGATCCAACTTTCCAAATGGTGGGCAGAGGAGCACGCTGTAAGCATTGCGGAAGGAAGAGTAGCAGTGATCAAGTATGCTCTCATTCAGTAGCTTAGCTGGGAACTGATATAAGTGTTCCTAAATTAAGGTGTGTCAAATTTTATCAGAAAGTCAGACCATGAGAAAATAGTATCTCAATTGTGTTTCACAAGATCTCCAGAAAGTATAATTTTTTGCAAAACATTACACAAAAACAAAGCATTGCTCAGCCATTATCAATTAACTGGCACAACTATATAATACCAAAATTGTATCTGCTTTTCCCAATCAAATTAGGGTGAACATTACACCTTCCCTCATTTGGCAAGATGTTTGTATTTTAGCAAAAGTTAGGACATGAACTTATTCTTTTGGTGAAATTGGCAGGATTTGCCGAACAATCAACAAAAGCATTTCTTTGGTTTAGTGAAATAATCACTTCTCTCCCTTTAGGTGATCTGCTGCAATCAAGAAATATTGAGGCTGATTGCATAAGGACCATGGTAGTAATATTTCAAAAGGGATTAAATTCAAATTATTTAAAAAGCATACAGAAGAAATCTCATTCTTGCACAACTTATTTCTTGACTAAATATTTCAACAAGTTATAGTTATCTATGAAAACTTGCATTTCGAGTTCAGAAGAGTTATTAGCTCAAAACCAATATTTTCAGTTGATTAGTTTGTTTATATTATATGCGCAAGAATTCAATATAAATGGCCATGGTCAGACAACTGCAATAAAAACAGAATTTGCAGGAAGTAGTCAGGTCAGATTGCAACTGTGAAGAGAGAGTTATAACTGTTTGACAGGTGATAGATATCCCATGCACATGAATGAGCATTTCAGAGACTGGTGAGATGGACAATAACAGATTTAGTGGCTGCTGCAGGTGTTTTCCACTGGGTGGGAATGGGACATTTCCACATACTCCTACCCACCCTCCAAGCCACAATAACCAGAGGCTGGGATTAGCAACGCAGAGCGGTGCATTCAGGAACATTATCTGGAGACTGCCTGTCATATTTATGGTTGACGATCTTTGGTCAGAATTGAGAAGAGGAACTTTAGGTTCTAAAGGTGATTGCAGGCCAGATGGACAGGACAAGGGGAATGTCTGTGAAAGCATGGAATGAGGTCAAAGGACTAATGAAATAATTAGAGAGTGACTTTGTTTCATTTTCTGTTATGTATTGCAAAGAGCAGGACTGAGACACAAGCCCAGCAAGCAAGATGGTACTGATGGGAGCCAAAATAGATGGATGTGGCCAGCTGATAAAGATAAAAATGAGTTTTCCAAAGCTGGCAGAGTTGATGTTGAGTCTAGAAGGCTGCAGGATACCCAGATGGAATGAGAAGATGAGATGGTGCTTCTCAAGCAAGCTCTGAGCTTTGTTAAAACAGACCTAAAGGCTGCAAATGTAATGCAACATTAAAGTTCCAGGAAGCTCATATTTGGTCCTGGTGATTGAACATACGCATTTTGCAAGGTTATTACCTATTCTGCATGTTTTATTGATTGCAGAAAACATCACAATGTGAACACCACATGCAGTACACTAGTTCAGTAATACAGTGCAGAAATAGTCCCTTTGACCCAACTCATCCCTGACAACCAAAATGCCCATCTAAGCTACTCCCATTTGCTTGTATTTGGCCCGTATCCCTCTCAGCTTTTCCAATGTACATTTTCAAGTGTTTCGCACCTGTTCAACCACTTTCTCTGGCAGCTTGTTCCAAAAAAACGCACCACTTTTTGCATTAAAATGTTCTCTCCAGTCCCTTTAAAACCTTTTCATCTCATCTTAAACCTATGCACTCGAGCTTTTGATTCCCTTTCCTGGAGAAAAGGACCATGCATTCAGCCTTTCTATGTCACTCATGACTTTATACACTTCCTGAGGTCCAATTAAAAATGTCCTAGCCTGCTCACCTTCTCCCTGTAAATCAGTCTGAGTCCTGACAGCATCTTTGCAGATTTCTTTTCTGCATCTGGACCAGTTTTAGTAATGCCTTTCCTATAAAGGGTAACTAAAATAGTCTGCACGTTTATTACTCCAATAATACTCCAAGTATGGCCTCATCAACATTTTGGACAACTGCAACCCAACATCCCAACTCTAATGACAATTATCATGCTAGACACCTCCTTCACCTGGAAAGAATATCTGGGAACCCTGGATAGCAGGAAGAGAGGGCAGGTGTTGCATCTCCGGTAGTTGCCTGGGGAAGTGTTATATGATTGAAAGTGATGAGTGGGGACAAAAGTGAGGACACAGGAGTTGTGAAAGGAATGGACATATTTAAATATTAAAAAGGGAGAGAAGGGGAAGTGGCATCTGGTGCTGAAATCTGTTAGACCTGGTACAATTCCAAAGAAAAAATGAGAGTGGCTAGTGAGGTGGGGAATAGAAGAGAGGGGGAAGAGGGGGACTGAATTTCTTTTTACCAGAACGAGAGAACGACACAAATCAGCAGAAATGGTCCTTACTCTCAAGTTTTTCCTTCAGCTCCTCCCACTTTCTTTAGACTTGAGGGGTAGCCATGGGCATCCACATGGGCCTCTGCTATGCCTGCCTTTTCATTGGCTATGTAGAACAGTCCCCTCCCTTCTCAATCTCTCCACTTCTTCACTGGAGGCAAACTGTTGACTGAAATCATTTATTAAACTACTGACTCCCACAGTTATCTGGACATTTCACCATCATTGAAATACAATGCTGGAAAATGCATGGTCATGAACTTTGGTAGTAGAAATAAACGTGCAGACTATTTTCTAAATGGGGAGAAAATCCAGGAATCTGAGATGCAGAGGAGCTTGAGAGTCCTTGTGCAGAACAACCTGAAAGTTAATTTGCAGATAGAGTCAGTGGTGAGGAAGGCAAATGCCATGTTAGCATTCATTTCAAGAGGTCTAGAATACAAAAGCAAGGATGTGATACTGAGGCTTTGCAAGGCACTGGTGAGGCCTCACCTTGAGTATTGCTAGCAGTTTGGGGCCCTTCATCTCAGAAAAGATGTGCTGGCATGGAGAGGGTCCAGCTGAGGTTCACAAGGATGATGCCAGGGATGAAAGGGTATGAAGAACATACCCTTCCATATGAGGAACGTTTGGTGGCTCTGGGTCTGTACTTGCTGGAATTCAGAAGGATGGGGGGTGGGGGGGGGGGGATCTCACTGAAACCTTTCAAATGTTGAAAAGCCTAGACAGAGTAGATGTAGAAAGGGTGTCCTTTCAAAACCAAGATGCAGAGAAATTGCTTTAGCTGAAGGGTGATGAATTTGTGGCAACATGCAGCTGTGAAGGTCAGATCGCTGGGTATTATTTAAGGCAGCGACTGATAGGTTTTTGATTGGATGTGGCAACGAAGGTTACAGGGAGAAGGCCGGGAACTGGGCTTGAGGAGGAGAAAGGAAAAAAGGATCAGGCGGAGCAGACTCAATGAGCCAGATGGCCTAATTCTGCTCCTATGTCTTATGGTCTCCTGTAAAAATACTATTTCCTTTTCTCAGTTCCTTTGTCCTAACTGCATCTGTTCTCAGGATGAGGCTTTCCTTTCCAGGGCATCTCACAGCTGCCCTCCTTCAAAGAAAGGGGGCTCCCTTCCTCTATTATTGATGCAACCTTCTCCTGCATCTCTCTCAAATTCCCAAACATCCGCATTCACCCCATCTTCCTGTCGGCTTACCAGTGATAAGAGTTCCTTGTCCTTACCTACCACCACAAGACTCCATATCCAACAATCATCCCCTGCAATTTCTGCCACATCCAAAGGGATCCCCCCCCACCAAACATATCTTTAAGAAAAGTACTTTCTCTATTTTCCGCAAGGATTGCTCTACCCACGATTCCCTTGTCCATTTGTCCCTCCCAGCACGTAGACCTGCAAGCAGCTCAAGTGCAATCCTTCCCATTCAGGGCTCCAAATGGTCTTTTCAAGTGAGGCAACACTTCACCTGTGAACCTGCTGGGGTCATCTCCCGATGCAGCCTCCTCAACATTGGTGAGGCCTGTTGTTAGGTGTGGTCACCGCTTGGTTTGAGCATAGAGGTTAGCAAAGCGCTTTACAGTACGGGCGACCTGTGCTCCGTTCCCACCTGTATGTTCTCCCAGTAACTGCATGGTTTCCTCCCACAGTCCAAGCCATCTGGCTTCGCCAGTCACATTCTAGCCATTTTCCTTCTCATCCTCCCACTCCACCTTTTTACTCTGGAGTCTTCCCCCTTCCTTCAAGACTGGGAAGAAGGGTCTTGTCCCAAAACATCGACTGTTTATTTGTTTCCAGAGATGCTGCCTGACCTGCTGAATTCCGCCAGCATTCTACCTGTGTTGCTTTTGGATTTCCAGCATCCACAGAATTTCTTGTGTTTACGATGTGCAACCTGTGTGGGCAACATTTTATTTAAAGTACTGCTTTGTACTTACTTTGCTTGGATTGGAGGACCCTGTGTTCTGCTGGGTAAAAATACGCAAAGTACATGGAAGACCAAGTTCAAAATGAGTCAATGAAATAAATTCAATAGAACAAGAACTCAACCAACTCTTACCTCTGTGCTCTTCAGCATTCTCCTCACCACCAACATCCTTTTGGAAATTGCTAGGTTACTGTACAGTACATGGACATTTTATCACAGGATCATTACAGACTATCCTTTCTTATGAAACTTACTCAAACTCTTTACATTTTAAATTGAAATGAGCTATAGGCTCATTTTACTAGTACAGTGGATTCCAGTTAATTGGGATGCATCAGGACCAGTACAATGAGCCAAAGTTTCATGAAAATAATTTAAAAGGCTTAGGAAAGACAAACTATTGTTTAACTGATTACAAATGATTAATTGAATGAAATACAGAACAAATTGGAACATTATCAATACTATACAGTATTACAAAACTGCATTATTCCTAATAGTTAAGAGACAGATAATGTGTACTCTGCCGTGTTCTTCGGAATGACTGTAAATGAACAAAATCAATGCAGACACCCTCTGTAGATAATGGACTGACCTTACAATTTTCAACCATTGCATTCTCTAAATCTCTATTTTCGTTGTAACATTCAAGATGATTGTCAATACCTTCAAATTATTTTTAATTTCGACCTTGCTGTAGTAGTGAAATAATTTCATTTCACGCACATGCAGTGAGCAAAAGTCCTAAATTATCAGTGACAGAAATCACAGCTTTCTGAACATAAACACACAAATGATGCAATTTAAAAGGTTGTCTGTTAGAAGCACAGTGTAGCGTTTTAAAGCCACACAAATACACGTCTGAAGCTAGTTAGAAACTGTTCGGCAAGTCTCCTTCCCCAGTTAAGCAGCATAGTGTCCCAAATAAATAAAGGGAATCATGGCTATTTTTTTTCAATTAATTTTGTTCTTTAAGAGTTGTCCAAAATAAGTGGATGCCTTGATTAATTGATGGCCCAATTAACCAGAATCCACTGTGCAGTGCCTTGTAAAAGTTCTCAGCCCTCAACACTTGGTTCACATAAATGAGTATTACAACCAAGCATTTTGATCAATTTAACAGAGAATTTTAATTTGTGAATCATATACTCCTTCGTCCTCCCCCAGTAGAGTCCAAAATAAAACAGGGAAAATTGTAAAGCATGAAAAACCAAAAATTCAAAAACTGAAGTGTCAGCAGCTCAGGGTTTATTTGAGCCACCTCTCGCAGCTATTACAGCCAGTAATCTTTTTGAATAAGTCTCTATTACTGTGATGGAGCAAGATTTGCCCATTCATCCTTGCAAAATTGCTCAAGCTGTGTCAGGTTAGTTGGGGAGCAGTAGTGGACACCAATTTTAAGGTCTTGCCAGGAATATTTGATCGGGTTAAGTTCAGGACTCTGTCTGGGCCACTCAAGGACATCAATTTTCTTCATTTGAAGCCACACCATGGTTGCTCAGGCTGTGTGCTTTGGGTTGATGTCCTGCTGAAAGATGAACTCCTCCCCAGTTTAAGCTTCCTGGCCGAGGCTAGCAGGTTTTTATCCAGGATCTCTCTGTATTTAGCAGCATTTGCCTTCCTATCCATCCTGACCAGATTTCCAGTTCCTGCTGCTGAAAATCATCCCCATGGTACCATACTTTACAATAGGGATGGTGTTACCTGCTGATGCACAGTATTAGATTTACACCACATTACTGCTTGGTGTTGAGGACAAAAAGTTCCATTTTAGTCTCATCTGACCTCAAGACTTTCTTCCACACTTTTACAGTTTCTTCTAAATTACACACTGCAAAGTCTTTACAGGTAAGGGTATTTTAGCCAGAAATACTCTTTTATGTAAGGCCTTAGAGATTTTGGAGCCATGACCTTTATCTCCAGTTGCAGCCACTGACATCTGCAGCTCACTCAGAGTAACTGCTGGCATCACCACAGCACAGTGATGAAGCCCTGACCTTCAAAGTCCTGACAGCCAACCAAACCACCTGCAGCAGCTTAATTGTGTGGGTCATTCAATGTACCCAAATTAAACCACTGAAAATAAAATAGCTAAAAAACCAACCTCAGGGCCTGCAATTAACAAGACTTTTACACCTTTCCTCTCTGTAGCCCTATAACCCCCAGTGAACTCAGTAGGGTCATGGATCCTGTAGTATGTGCAGGTAAGAAGAGCTAACTCTTCAGCATAAATGCTGGGCAACTTTAACAATGCTGAACTTTGTTGCTGGACTTCCTGGAAAATCCAGCAGAAGAGCATCTTTTTGACTGTGCAACCAGAATGAAATATTTAAGAGGAACTTGGTGGGGGGGGGGGGGGGGGGAGAGAGAAACAGTCTTCTTCACTCAGCAGAAATGGTGGACAAGGGTTCAATTGCAACAATTGAGACTTGTTTGGATAGGTACATGGATGGGCGGGGTATGGTTCAGGTGCAGGTGCAGGTGTTTATGACTAGGCAAAACCTCATCTGCACAGACAAGATGGAGTGAAGGGCCTGTTTCTGTGCTGTAGCACTCTGTGACTTTAATGAACCTTTGGCAATTACCAATCTCTCTTACAAGTGCCATTTTCCTCCAGCGAAGGAAGGGGGCAGCCTGACCTAGATAGTGTGGCTGTGGTTTCATAGTTTTTCTACCTTTTCACAAACGACTGCACTCCCTGAGGTATGTTCAGTGCCTTTGAGATGTTCTTGTACACTTGCCCACTTATGTGCTTCTCTATTATCACTCCCTGACTTCTCTTGAATGCTCTTTCATCTTCATTTTGGTTTGGTCTATTGAAAAATCTACCATACTGCTGGATCTTACAGAGAGAGGGGTAATTTATTCTTATGAATTCATTGTAAACAGGTGATCCTCCAATATTCGACATCCACAAATTGGGTGAGTTGGTAAGGCAATCTATTGCTCCTGAGGAAAATTGGCATAGTAATTACAAAGGGGATAAATACTTTTTCCAAAAATGCTGGCAGAACACAGCAGGCCAGGCAGCATCTATAAGGAGAAGCACTATCAACGTTTCGGGCTGAGACCCTTCGTCAGGACTAACTGAAAGGAAAGCTAGTAAGAGATTTGAAAGTAGTGGGGGGAGGGGGAAATGCAAAATGATAGAAGACCGGAGGGGGTGGGATGAAGCTAAGAGCTGGAAAGGTGATTGGCAAAAGTGATACAGAGCTGGAAAAGGGAAAGGATCATGGGACGGGAGGCCTCGGGAGAAAGGGGGGGGTGGGAAATAGAACCAGAGGGAGATGGAGAACAGGCAAACAACTAATTATGTCAGGGATGGGGTAAGAAGGAGAAGAGGAGCATTAACGGAAGTTAGAGAAGTCAATGTTCATGCCATCAGATTGGAGGCTACCCAGCCGGTATATAAGGTGTTGTTCCTCCAACCTGAGTTTGGATTCATTTTGACAGTAGAGGAGACCATGGATAGACATATCAGAATGGGAATGGGATGTGAAATTAAAATGTGTGGCCACTAGGAGATACTGCTTTCTCTGGCGGACTGAGCTAAGTGTTCAGCGAAATGGTCTCCCAGTCTGCGTCAGGTCTCACCAATATATAAAAGGCCACACCGGGAGCACCAGACTCAGTATACCACACCAGCCGACTCACAGGTGAAGTGTCGCCTCACCTGGAAGGACTGGGGCCCTGAATGGTGGTGAGGGAGGAAGTGTAGCCTCCAATAAATTAATTTTCAGCACCTTAAACTGCCCATAGATTTAAAATATCTAACTTCCTGTGCAGTTTTAAAGCTTATCATCAATGAGACAATGAAATGAGAACAGGTACCCATCAAAAATTTCCACTACTTACAAAATACTTAAAAATAGATTGCGTATTTTTGTTAAAACACTTAAAATGAGTAACAGAAACAAGGTTGCCGATCAATTCTGACCACGTGGATACATCAAATACTTATACAAGCCAACACTCAATTGAATTATAATTCTGTGATAATTTAATTACAAACTCAAACATATTTATAGTACAAAAAACAAAATACTGCTTGTATCAATTAATGTGTTCACTCTGGGGTAGTTCTGCCACCCCCTAAACCCCTGGTAATTCACATATTTACAAATCTTAGTGTTTAAAAGGCTGGGATAAATTCATTTCTGCTTCAAGGTAAAATCTGACATTTATACTGTATGTTATGAAACAATTTGCTACCCAATCCTCCCAATTTACCACTCTCCCCACAATACATAATACACACAAAGAGGTATTTTTTCAGTATGCAAAGAAGAAAACAGGCTCTTGGATTCATTTCATAAACAAGGCTGCAGTTCGGATTTAAGATGAACCCATTCCTTGAATAGGAAAGATTACATTTTTATCAGAGTAACTCAATGACAAGGCATACAAAAGTACAGTACTGCAATGATAAATTCGTAAGTGGCACTGCTAAAACAAAAAAAAAATCAGTAGTAATTCCGAACATTCATAGTCACAGACTCTTTTCCTAATGGTGTTCTTCACTTCAAAATCTGGACAGTTGTCCAACTCCTATTGATAACTAAGCTTGTAAATGTGGATGAGAAGATAAATGCTTTTCCAGTAACATTTCAACGAAGGCTGACCAGGTAACTCGCACTTTTGTTCTGCTGTTAAATTTCAAATAAATCAGTTTTAAAAGCCAGCAGAATTTTTGCATCTATACATTGAATATTACAGATTTAAATTTGCATTGTAAAATTAATAAAATTTGCTTGTGCTCAGATAAAACTAATATTGGTATAATATCTTATCCTCACCATAAAAGATGTACAGTATTCAGCTGCAACTTGGATGATGTGTGGAGGAAAAATAACCAAAGTGAACTGTGAATAACCATTTATACAAATAACTCTAACACTATAAACTCTACTGGCTATACTCACAGTAGACTCAGGTTGCAAATTAAAGTTTATCTGACAATATGCATTTCTAATCTGCAATGCCATGGTGTCATTGTGATAAAATATTGCAAAGCAATATGGTTAATATATGGTTTTAAGTTATTGTGGAAGTACAAGTTCTAGGACTCTAAACTGTGAATTGTTGCTCCAAAACAAAAAGTATACCACACGCTGAGCTTTGCTGAAATCATTCAAAACGCTGAAGGATTTTTCTCTGCTACATATTGATTTAAAACTGCATTTGTGGGAAATCTGCAAAAAACAGAAAACGCTTGAAATACTCCAGATCAGGCAGCACCTGCAAAGAGAAACAGGTAATGTTTTGGGTTGATGACCTTTTGATCATCAACCCAAAGTAGTTAACTAACTGGTTCTCCAACATTTGCTGATTTTGTTTAAGTCTAAAAATGCTTTCTCCTTTCTGACCTCTGTGCTGGTGGAAAAGAGAGCAAATCTGCCATATCGCATCTATATTGTATTATTCCCATGAACAGAATACCTATCCTACAATCCAGGCTCACTGCTGTGGCTTGAAGTCCAATATTTTTCCAAGTCTTGCCAAGGATCATGACACTTATTCCCTAATTCTGCATAAGTTTCATAATGGCTTATTAAACTTTCATCTTTAGACTCAAAACTGCAGTGTTTACCACAGCAGCATTTAATCTTTCATTTATCTCAATTCAGGGCTCAAGCTTTTTTTAAAAAAGAGACAGGAAGTGGGATTTGACCCTTGGCTCCTTCTGTAAAAGTGATCAACAGGGCACAAAAGACGTTGTGGCTAAATATAGCAATTACATCACTATCAGCTGAGGTTATCAGGAGGGACAAACCAGGAAATTCCAATGATTATATATTACTAATTTAATAGATGCCCATTGCTAGCAGGATTGATGTTTCAGGTTTATTTCCAAATCCACAAATGGCTTTGTGCTGAACAAGAAAAAACATTTTGAAGATCTTCACTGAAGAATTAAATATGACGAGAAGGTGATTAAATAGAGTAATTGTGAGGGAGTCGATGAGATTTTACAGAAGTTTACAATGGAAAGTAAAGAGCAAAGTTACAAGCCTGGTTATAAGACAGTGTGACTTCACTGTACTATTCCAAATCATTTTATCGGATTTGGCCTCCCGTACAGCTGGGTCATCTGTTATGTATACCAAATTACCATCACTATAAATATAAATTTTAATTTCAGAAGTCCCTATGAAATCAAAAGTGAGTTTGACCCAGCTTAAATTGCACAGAAAAAAATACAGAACCAAATGACCTTTGGTATCAATGCACACAGAATAATTCTGCAAATTATCAGCAGCTGATAGTCTGAAACGACAGTCCACAGGTAATACTGCAAACATGATCAGATGTTCACAGCATTCACAAATGATAAATGACAAATCTGTATTTCATTGGACACAGCAGAGTTATTCAATCTTTCTACACAAAAACGTAGTCCCACCAGGCATGATGGTTGCTGTGAGGGAAGTGAAACATGGGTTTTGTGTTTTGCTTCTGATTCATGATCCTGATTCAAAAAGATGCATGTTTCTTTGATGCAATCTGACAATGTACTAGGAAGGGTGACTACGTTATTGACTGGTTTATGTGGTCAGCCTCAAATCCCATTATTAAAATGCACATTTTATTGTAGCTCATTCCTTCGCCACCCTGGTGTGGGCATAGATAAACCTCAAAATTTTCTTCAAATTTGCTCATTTAAAAAAAACCTTACAAGAAATTATCTTGTGTTAGACCAAAGCACCTGCATAGGGCTAGTTTGAGTGGTAGCATTGTGCCTGGGTAAGCATTGTAGAAGATGAAAAAATATTCCCCAGTAACATGAGTATAATTAAAATGCCTCAAAGGGACAATTACATCTTCAGAAACAGTAACGTAAGATGGGCCAAAGAAGCACGTGATACTAAGTATGGATTGATTAGCCATTCATTGTGCTCATCTTAAAAATTAAAGAGATATTTATAAAGTATCTAAATGAACTTGTCAAAATTATGAAGGGATCCAGTTATTTCTCAAACCTACTATTTTTAATTTATGGGCATAAGCTTGTATTAAGAATTTGTATTCTTTTAGCAGTTACTGTTACAACTGCAATACATGTGCACTCCTGGTCACTGAATAAATTTCATTAAGATAACTTAGAGCATCTCTTCAAGATAAATGGCTTAAGAAGTGATTCTGATATGTATGCATTTTCTTTGTTATTTGTATCAGGGTGATTACATGTGGTGGGTGTGGGGCTATGGGTAAATGTTTCTTGTTACAAACACTGAATGTAGTAGTTTTCCTACTATCCACTTCCATGATTAGGGATGCCATTTTCTACACTCACAGCAAACACAGTAGATTCACTTAGCAATTCAAAAGGTAATACAATTCACATTCTCGAGTCGTAGCAGATTCTGCTGCATAACATTTTTTTCTCCATTCCCCAAAAATATAAACATGAAGTCTGCGTTGAGAGGCAACAACAGAGGTAAGTCGTAAACTCCATGACAGTTCTGAGGGACTTTGGATATAGCATTCTTATAGAATTCCAATACTGTTGACAAAGATACAGAGCATTGCAGAGGTGAAGACTTGTTTCATTGGGGGTTACGAAAATAATTATCAATCCAAATTCAAGTTTGGTCAATTGAAATTACAATTTTGTCTAGTTGATGCCCTCTGCTGTTTTCAAGAGGAAACTGCTCTTGGCAATTTAATTACCAGATACGAAGGGCAAGTAGAGTTTTATTCCGCAATCATGCAGCAAAGATTAATAAGTGGCTGCATTACTGTTCACATTATGCCAAAATCAACTATAGAATAACACCTGGTATGGCACAGGGGATTTATCCTTCTAAATTTGGTGTACTTACAGCATGCACCAGGTGAATGATAGCTGGATACCTGGAAATTGGTTCTCACTGTGAAGCTAATAGCCAGTGACATAACAAGAAAGCAAATTGCCTTAAGTACACACTCTTTCTGTGGTATGTACATACAAAAATTCAAATTAAACCTAACGATTACACTGTTGTAATTCATTTTAATTATGATCACATCTTCACACTTTAGATTAACTTGCTCTTCAAAGTTTAAGAGTCCCTGAGGACTGTCCAGGAGGACAAAAAGAACTTAATTGGGCCAAGGCCCAAAAAAGTTGTTTCTGGACTATTTCCATAAATTTTCCAATCCTCTAACTGTTGTTGAAGGTGACAATTCCCTTCCCCTCCTGCAGTCTTGATTATGCATAGACAGCTCTACTCATGACTCAACTGACAAAGAGAGATGAATCTGTAAACATTAAAGAGCTGAACATTTGCTGAGGTACTTCAGATAATAAACAAGTCGGTAAACCTTTCACAAACCTTCTCAGCTACCTCTGTACAATATCACTTAGCTCTCTAACACATGTCAGTAAGTTATTGAGCACAGGGTTTGTAGGAGGTCCAGTAGAAGCTGTGGATGACACCTGAAGTTCATGCAGATTGTGCTCTAATTTGCTCACAGCTTCTCGGAAAGCAAACTTGTTTCTCATTTGAGTGATACAGTCCACGTAACCAGAGCAATGATCAAGCAACCGATGTCCTGCTTCAACTAACTGGCTGTTAGAAGTGGACTCTGAATCACTGTCAATAACATTGGAAAGAAGCTCAGCACACTCCAGTAATGCTTCTTTACTGATTTTTTCTGTTGGCATCTTCTCTGGTGGGAGCTTGGTTTTTCGCAAGGAAACTCGAGCACCTGTAGATACAGAGGAACCGTTTGCAAGTTTAGAAGAAGTTGCCGTGGGAATGGATGAACCTGGAGGCACTTGAGGGGGTGGAACAGATGGCCTAGGGATCTTCCCAAACACTGCTATTGTTGGTCGTTTGCTACCTTCACCATTTACCTCACTCTCCTGCTGTGCTGCTGAAACACTTTCCAAGTCCTCCACTGTTTCTGTGCTGTTGAAATTAGTGCTAGGAGGTGGTTGTAATAGTTTTAGGGAAGGTGGGGGTGGAGGAGGTGCACATTTTGGTTTCACAAGCCTTGGCCTCTCTCTCTCTGATGCAACCTGATGCTCTGACAGGAGTTTAAATTTGTTTCCAAGAGAATCAGTTCCAATCAACTGAACTTCCGCAGGAGCATGCTTCAATGTTGGTGATATAAGAACAGGTACCTTATGATTATGAGCTGCTGGAATTGTAGAAACTTTTACTGGTGAAGACCAACTTGTCTTCTCCATATCCTCTTTCATTGCTAGTTGACCAGAATGATTACTATTAGTTTCTCCATGTCCAACTGGTACTATGTTGATGTTCTGGGAAAGATCAGCATCTCCATTGCCTGTATGGTGTTGCTTGAGAGATGGTGCTACAGCACACCTTGCCAAAAGTTTTGCTTTTGACTTGTCTCTCATTGAAGCAATTCCATCTTCTGCTTTTCTGTGCAGTGGATCTGTCAATCTCCCTGGTCCTTCCTCTTTGGAAGTGTAGGGCATTGGATGCTCGAGTTGAATTCTGTTGCGGTGGCAATTTCTAGGAAGGGTTAAGGCTAGACGATCCAGTTCCTGAAGCCCTGAAGACATGGAAGAAGTAGAATTTGATCGAGGAAAAGGTTTGGTGGCTTCCAAGCTTGAATCATCATTACTTGAAGACTTCCCTGGTTTTAAGCCAAGTGTTCTTTTTATTAAGCGAGGAGTGAAAAATCCAGCAAATCCTGCCCACCCTCCACTAGTTACACCACCATTTCTTTGCACAGAACCCCTTCCACAACATCTAGACTGTGTGAAATTCCCTTCTGCATGTGAATGAACGAATGTAAGCCCATCAGAGTGCTGAAAAGATGAGAAAGAAGCAAAGTTACCCGTTATCTCATATTTTTTGTGTGGGTGGTTCTCCATCTCACGAAAGGAACTGCTGCGCTTCGGTGGCATAGGAACAGTTTTCTTCTTCATGAAGGAACTGAAGAAACCAGCTTTCCTATCTCGAGTAAACAGGGTCTCTTTGCTATCATCCAGAAGTCCACTGGGAGATTTATCTCTCTGCTTGCGAGGCAGTGCTGGGGAGATGCTACATGGGGCTGTACTTGTTCCTATTTGTATTGGGGAAAAGAAAAAGATAGGAAAATGTGATCCAAAAATGTTGACAGTATCCTAACTGCTCAATATTTATTCTCTTTTTCCTGTCTCCAGCTTTTGTTTTATGTTCTCATTTTCCTCTTTTGTAGTTATATTTGTTCCTCTGCATGTTGCAAACTTTATGCTCAATTTCTAGTTTCTAAGTTTTCCTGCCACAACTATTCACTGATACTATTACTTATTTTATGTTGTTATCATTAGATTAAATTTCCAATGCTAATAAAAATGAAGCAGTGTACAGAAAATGAAGTCTTTCTGGCTGTGAACACAACATTTTTTGCACTTGTTCAAAAAAAACACAGAATTTTAAAAGCTGAATTTAAAACCCATTTAGATTTACTACTGCACTTAAAAATTAATCACAAAACAGACAGCCAAGTACTGTCATATTTCAATTCACCTTGTATCCTACTGCACATGAAGCTTTGAAAGGCATGAACCAAATTTAACTTTTGGAGAGAACTGAGGGGACTGTCACTAGGACTAAAGAAACTCATTACATAAATATAAGCATAATCAATATAAAATTAAAAGTACAGGCAGCAGACCTGAGGTGTTCACCTACCTTCCCCATGGAAGTTTATTTCAGAAGTTTCACAAGAAGGGTTAGAGAAAAGAATTAGAACAAAACAGGAAAAAGACGACAACTTGCAACAAGTACCTGCCACTGCCGTGTGAGCTACAGCAGGATGATCCATGTCCATATTTTCCTTATTTTCTGCACTTTTCTTTAGTGTTCTGGTTTTAGTTGGAAGCAATGGTAACTGAAAGTGCTGGGCAATCACAGTCGAAGAGGCAGTTTTTCCAAGTTCTTCTGCAACTTCTGCAAGAGGAAAAGGAGCACTAACAAGTGTGAATTACTAATTTTAGTCATCATAACTGATAAAAAAAATTTAAAAATCAAGATAGAGAAGTAAGATGTGGATGAGGAACAAAATGTAACTAAGTATGATGTACATGGTTACCATGATGGATTGTATGATTTTTTTTCATACTCTTCCAATATGAATGCCTACTTGCTCTTATTTCACGTTGATCTCGGTTTATTTAAAAGTATTATTTTGCCATATAAATTGATGACACAAATGCATCAGTAAATGTCTACGTGTAGCCACTGCAAACGAGCTGACAGGGCTGTTCTTGTCATTCTGCTTACAATTAACAGTAGTTTGTCTTCAGTCTATGGTATTAATGGCAATAATATTGCATATTCTAAGAACATCAATGATGAAATTTTATATAAATGCTGAAAACATCAGCAGAATGCAATACTTTACCTTCTGAAATGCTGGAGTCATGAAACATGGTCTCAAATGCTTGATGGATCTCGGCGAACAATGGCCGCTCCATGGGATTCCACTGCCAGCCTTAGAAATTAAAACAGACATATTAAACATGGTATCTGCCTTCACTCCATAAAAAAAGTTAGTTCTTGCTTTTTGAGTAGCACTCATACTTCTGCAATAATATGTGCCACCCAGTTGGAAGGTTAAACACAAAATGATGCTGTCTTTTTCAAATTAAATCATGGTAAATAGTTCCAATCTGGAGTGGTGGGTTTGCTAAATATATGAAGCACATTTTTTTTTTAACTCTTTAATTGATTGCCTTTTAGGAGTACTCCACAGGAGTACAGCAAGTCTAATCAAAAATAGGACACATCTGTAACATGAAAAGCATTGTCACTTAAAAATGGGCCCTAGCTTTCCTTGCATTACATCATGTAGGCCATTCACTTAAAATTTGTGAATATTGGAGATATGGGCCAGGACATTTCATTCCCAACATGTTAATGCAATTTACATTGTGATAATAGCTTGGCTATTTGATTTCATCAATATAGAGGATCACTGCAATCTTATCACATTTCCTTTCCCATGGATTCCCTAACAGCCATGGTGACACACAAGCAAAATGTGATTCTTGCTTACTTAAGGTAATTCACATCTTTAACAACATGAACAAATAACTGAAACATCTGTCCAAACTATTTATCATAGCATATTACTTACATGATCTCATCAATTCATAGACTTTGGGGGGACAGCCCTCAGGCTGTTCCATTCTGTATCCTTTCTCAAGCAAATCATATACCTGCGATAGGTCAATTCCTGGGTATGGAGACATCCCATAGGTCGCAATTTCCCATAACAGCACTCCAAATGCTGAGAAGAAATGTAAAGGGTATACAAATTAATAACTCCTCTGCATCAACACCTGAAACAATTAACCATCCATTGTCAACGCAATCACGAGGTAGTCAATCCCTCACAAAAATAATCAGCTAAACATATTGCCATCTTACTTCTGATTGAGGTGTCAAATACAAAGTAGGGTGAGAGGAAAAGATTTTAAAGGGAACCTGAGGAGTAAGTTTATCTGCCCAGATGAGTGTTGGCATATGGAACAAGCTACCACAACTAGAGGCAGAGGTGGGTACAATCATGGTGTTTAATAGACATTTGGATCTTCACATGGACCTGTCCAAAGACAGGTTCAAACGGATATGGGCCAAATGGGATGAGCTCAGGAAGACACTATGGTCGGCACAGATGTGTTGGGCCGAAGTACCTGCTTCCTTGCTGTGTATATCCATGACTCTGACTTTTTCCAAATTTCCAAACATACAGTAACTGTGGCCACCAGATAATGGAAAAAGTTACCTGGAAGTAGGATGACATTTTTTAAAGCAACACATTTCTAGAATTTTACTCTTATTGCGCTTGTAAGAATCACATATCATAACCAGAAGATTAAACTCTGACAATAAATTTCAGCAACAGGGCTGAAATTGAAAAGATAAATGTTGAATTAAATAGAGGAATTTTAAGAGTAAATGTTTTTGTCTTCAATGTTTCAAAATAATAAATTGTGTCATTATTAATCTTGAGCTCAAAAGTGAGCATATCCAAGTTCAACTTTGCTGTTCAACTGTACATGAATACAGCCAACCAAACAGCGCTACTCCTGGGCTAAAGTGCAAACCACAGTACCAACAGTCAATTCAAAGCGCAAGGCACACAAGACAGCAGTGACATATAGTCGCAAAAAAAGCCCAAATTCCTTAGTCCATGAACATTGTAGCAGTCTGCAGTCAAACACAATACATCTTGTCTTCTGCCAGGCAAACACTGGATGGCAGCATTGACTCCAGCAAGGAAACCGTGCCACACTGCCTCTGGTAAAGCACACCAACTCTGATACCGGTCAGATGCAAACAGGCGCACCTTGATTTGAGGCCTAGTCCTCGCTACAACTGAGGCCACACAGCTCCCCCACGTAAACTCATAAAACAGTGAATCAGACTCACAGTACCAACGTTCAATAGTAACTAAGGTAATCACTCGCAGTCAGACTGCACACTGCCTTCACGCACCAGCAGCTCTCTGACAAAGGCAGAAGCATGATCCACATCATGTCCAGCTCCTTTAGTTTCTCCACCAACAAGCAACTCAATGGGGTAGACCTGCAGTACATTAAGTTCTTAATGTCCAGCAGGGTCTTGCAATCGCAACAAATACACTTAAAAAGACAATGACACCTTTGATTGGCCCAGTAGAGGCTGCTGCATCCAGCACATCTCTAACGTACCAGGACTTGAAATCAGAGCAGTACCTCTGACAAATGAAGCAATTTGTCTTGAATCCAGTGGTCATTAAATCACAATGCAGTACGTACCCCATACGTCTGATTTTATTGAGAACGTGTTGTAGGCAAGGCTTTCTGGTGCAGTCCATTTAATTGGGAATTTTGCTCCAGCATGAGCAGTGTATGTATCACCAGTCATTAATCTACTCAGGCCAAAGTCTGCAACTTTCACCACATGATTTTCACCAACAAGGCAGTTGCGAGCAGCGAGGTCCCTGAAGAGATAAATCAATTAAACAGATTAAATCAACAATAAGGCAAATGACATGCAAATTTCATAATAATAAGCTTTTTTTACTGAATTTGTGGAAATTTCAAACACCATGCAATTTTCAAGAGTTGCTCAACATGCTAACATAAAAGAGAGAGACTCCAACCAATTATTGAACCATAATTCTGGAAGGAATTAAACCATACAACTTAAGAGTAGAATTATGCCATTCAGCCCATCGATTCTGCTTCGCCATTCCATCATGGCTGATTTATGATCCCTCTCAGCCCCATTCTCCTGCTTTCTCCATGTAGTCTTTAATCAAGAACATATCAACCTCCACCTTAAATACATCCAATGACTTGGCCTCCCCGACAATGAATTCCACTGATAAATAATACAAGAGTACTTTGTATTATTTAGTGTGCCTGACCTATGAATGAAGTTCTTTTTCTCCAGATACTCCATGGCAGAAGAGATCTGTGTAGCCATGTACAAGAGCACCACAGCGTTCACCTCCTCCCGATTGCATTCACGTAGATAGTCCAGTAAATTCCCATGCGGCATGTACTCAGTAACGATGTAAAATGGGGGTTCCAAAGTACAAACACCTAACAACACAAAATCACACATTATTTTCAATGATAATCCATGTGTTTATACAACCTCATGGGAAGCTGCACAAAAAAAAAGTCATTATTTTTATTTGGAATTTTATAAACACTTAATTGCCTAAACTTAGGATAATGTTTTAAAAATGTTTATTTATATAATGCTAGGTTGTCCTCAAGTATTTAAGAAGAACAATTTATCACTATTTATCACTATTGCTGTAGAAAGCCCTACAACCTATTAAGTTACGAAAAGCAATGAGATATTGACCACCTAATTTGCATTTGAAGATACAGGGGAAGTATGGATTGGCAACAAGATCTCCTCCACACTCACCACCACAGGGCTATGTGCTTAGCTCCCTGCTCTACTTATTTTATACTTATCATTATATGGTAAGTATTGCAGCAATACTGTATTTAAGTTTGCTGACAACACCACTGTTTATTGGCTGAATCAAAGGTGGTGACAAATAAGCATATAGGAGGGATATTGAATGGTGACAAAACAACCTCTTACTCAGCATCAGCAAAAACCAAAGAAATGATTTATGATTACAGAATAAAGAAGCTGGAGGTTTATGAACCAGTCCTCAATCATTTAGGGCTTATCTAGGTAATTTTGAAACATTGTAAGAATTCTTGCCTCCACCACTCTCTTCAACTATGTATTCTAGATTACAAGCACCCTCCAGATGGAAAAAATTCTTCTACATATTTTATTTGTTATCCTTAAACTAGGTCCTCTAGTTTTAGACACCTCTACAATTTAGATCCATAACCTTCTAATTCAGAGGCGCCACTGAGTCAAAGCTAGCACTACATTCTTGTGGAGAAAAAAATGCAGCATTCATATTCTGCACTTTACGAGCAGGTCCATTAACATTCATATTGCTAATTGATGAAATCAAGATATTGCCTGAAATGTTTGCAAGATTTAAGTATGAACAAAATATGTGGGTTACAAAACTTGAGTATAATCACTGGAACAGTTCACAATTTGCCAATTAACCTTTTTATCCACACATCCATGCCACAGCCATTCAATTTAAAAACTGTTACTACCCTGTCAGCCACCTCCACCACCACCACCACCACTACATACACTTCACCTAGCATCACTTGATGTACGTACAACCAGTCTGTGTGTATAGGTTATTTGTACATTGTGTTGTAGAGGATTGCTTTTATATTTATTGTGTTCTTTTTTTGTTTTTTAATTATGTTCTTTATGCTCCTTCTGTCTTTTTCTGCTGCATTAGATTCAGAGTAACAATGATTTCATTCTCCTTTAATGAAGAATGACAATAAACAATCTTGAATCTTATTCCTTAGGCAAAGGATTGGCATGGATGAACTTAAAGTGTTCAAAAATAAGCCAAATAGTGAAATGCACTTTTATTAATGCAGGGATCAGAAGAGGTTTCAAAAAATACCTACCCAGAAGTTGGACTAAGTTTGGATGTTTTATTTCTTTCATTACAGCAGCTTCTTTCAGAAATTCCTCCACCTCCATTGTGTCCTCCTTTAAAAAAAGTATTTAACATAAGACACCAAACATAATTGAAAATACACAGACACTCACATTAAAAGGCCTTTCCAAATGATAGGATCATATTCTGATGCAGATTTCTTTTGTTACATCAATTTACATTCTTTTTCTGTTCCTTTGGTCTACTTAACTTCCTCATTGGCAGATGTCAACCAGTGAGCATTGGTAACAATTTCCCTCTTTGATGATCATCAACACAGGTGTGCCTCAAGGCTACGTGCTTAGGCTCCTGCTCTACTCTCTAATAATATATTACTTGGCTAAGCATAGCTCCAATTCCATATAGAAATTAACTGACAACACCACTGTTACTAGATGAATCACAGGTGGTTACGTCAGTGTACAGGAACAAGACAGGACACCTGGCTAAGTGGCGCCACAACAGCAACCTCACTCAATGTCATTAAAACTGAAGAGCTGATTGTTAACTTCAGGAAGGAGAAAGAGGAAGAACATGCCCCAGTCTATATTGGCAATTGGGGGCGGAGTGAGTCAGCAGCTTGAAGTTCCTGGCATATCAGGCGATCTGTTCTGGCCCAACACACTGTAATT
Organism: Hypanus sabinus; assembly: GCF_030144855.1. Taxonomy (NCBI): domain Eukaryota; kingdom Metazoa; phylum Chordata; class Chondrichthyes; order Myliobatiformes; family Dasyatidae; genus Hypanus; species Hypanus sabinus. Next base: position 64,766,156 of record NC_082716.1, read on the forward strand.
ACAAGGTGTATGCACCAACAATCTTACTTTCTTTGGAGGTTCTGCTTGCCACCAAATACTCTTCAACAAACTTCAACATACATACTGTTGAAAGTATCCTAACTGGTTGCATTCTGAATGTAAGCAGCCGCAGAATGTAATGGACTCTACCCAATACATCATGGACATATCCCTCCCTACCATCAGTAGAATCTAGTTTCAAGGTGCATCAAAGATCCCATTCATCCAGTCCATGCCACCTTCTAACAGCTACCATTGGGTAGGAGGTACAAACCCTTGAAGTGCACCACTATCAGGTTCAAGAACAGATACTTCCTTTCAACCATTTGGCTCCTGAACCAATTGCACAAGCCTAATCTCTGCATTTTGGTAATTCTATGAACACTTTGAAACTTTGTACTAAAATGGACTATTATTTTTGTTCTAATGTTTCTAAAGTTTGTGTACATTTTATGTTTAACTTATGATTTTCTTGTGAATGCTGTTCATATGATATTATGTGCCTGTGGTGCTACTGCAAATAAGCTTCAATTACACCTGAGGATTTGTGTATTTGTGCATATGATAATAAATAGTACTTTGACTGTACTTGTAAATTCTACTTTGATATTAGTAATAACTGTACTAACACAAGACAGCCTGTGTGCTATTCATTAAAACATGCAAGATCATTAGCTGAACATAAATGAACACCACATGACTGGTTTCACACACATTAGATTTGGCTGGACTTCATAAAGCATTATTGGCCCCTACTTCCATCTGCCAAATCTGCTTGGCTTTCCAAAATCATCCCAGAAAGCAAAGATGACCCTCTCCTCTTTTTCCCCTGAAAGAATTGAGCTCAGCTAAGAATAGAAACTTGCTCTTATATTAAGAAAATCAATGCCATTATCTTCAGCTTCTGTAAAAATCTCAATTCCCTAACCACCAATTACATCATTTTTTCAAGTAGATGTATGAATTCTGTTGAGGAAGTTTGAAACTCAGGTCAATGCTTCTTCAAGATTTTATATTTCCTGCTCAGTACATCCTTGAGATCAGCCCTGTTCAATGTTTAAATGCGCAAACATGTTTACATTATCTCTAGGGCCAACTATTCTGTTACATGCATGGCCAGTCTCCCTCATTCTACTTTCCATAAACATCACTCTAAACATACTGCACTTACTCCGACTCATTCTCACTTCTCCAGTTCTGACTTGAGCTGGCCTATTAAAAAAAAATTCTCAGTTATGCTTTCAAATCTTTCAATTTATGTATAATGCAATCTCTTCCAGCCTTAAAATCCTCAAGACACACCTTGTGATTTTGGCCTTGAGCATTTGAATTTACTCACACCATCACTGATATTCATGCCTTTGGTAGCTAATGTCCAAACCTCAAGTAATCACTCTCAAAATCTCTCTCTCACTTTGTGTAACCCCTCCCATGATAATGATGGGCCGGGTCATTTTTGAGCTATGTCTTAATAGGGTAGTGGTTAGGGTGATGTTACCACAGCTCGGGACGTTGGAGTTCAGAGTACAATCCTGATGTCCTGTGTAAGGAGTTTGTATGTCCTCCTCATGGCTTTTCTCTGGATGTTCTGGTTTCCTCCCACAGACCAAAGACGTACATGCTAGCAAATTTATTGATCACTTTAAATTGTCCTGTGACTAGGTTATGGTTAAATCAGGGGTTGCAGCATGGAGTGGTTCGAATGGCCAGAAAGACCTGATCCGTGCCCTATCTCTAAATAATCTCATGATCCACTGCAATTTAATCTCATAGACGAAGTGAGTGTTATAGCAAAATCTTATTTGCCTGTTTAACAGTAGAATTTTAACTTACCTTCAGTGTTTTAACTGCTACGGTAAGACTGTACTTCTTCCAGACGCCAACATATACCTCCCCGTACTGCCCTCCGCCTAGTTTGTGTTTCATCGTGATATCAGTGCGTTCCATCTCCCATTTATCATGTATGGGAGAAACTCCGTAAACAGTGGGCTTGTTGCATTTTGGAGCAGGGTAGTGCAGGGTTGTGACCAGCCCATCGGCCACGGTGGAATGGTGATGAACAAGCTCTGCCAATGTGTTAAAACGACTCTCTGCTGTTACGTACACCTGAGGGAAAAAGGCAATGGGTTGCTTTTGCTGCAGAGTGAAGTAGTTGAACAAGCTACAATACTTTTCAAATACACTGAATTTCCAAAACTTTGCTGTACTGTATGAAGAAATGCATTGTGCATATGGATGAAATAATACAGAAAAATTAGAGCTCATCTTAACTTTTCATGATTGAATTATATTACAATTTGGAAAATGGCCTATTAGGCAAAATCATAATGACCGACTTCACCTTGTTTCTGTCTTCAGTCTATGCAGCTCAGTGAGTGCTTGAGCTATGCACACCAGAAAGAGGAGAAAGCTGGCAAAGTGATCTCATTTAAGTAGGAAATAAATCTTACTGGAGGTCATAAATTGTAGCACAGCAGTGAATTATCCCTCCTCTACAACAGATGCTTTTCAACAAAACATATTTCCAAATAAGCTCACTTAACGGAAAATAACTCCTTAATTTTCTACACATTAACTAAATGTTAAAGGGCTCAATATTTGTAAATTAGAATACTAACCCTTTATCACCTCACCACCTTCAAGCACAAGGCAATGCTTGAATGTGAAAAGATTATCATGATTGGCTGAAAACTAGGAGTCTTAGGATATTTCAGTGCAAGGAATATTGTAGATAAGGCAGATAAACTTAGAGCACGTGCAATTATGATGCTGTAGCCATTACTGAGACTTGGTTACAGGAGAGGCAGGGCTGGCAGCTCAAAGTTTCAGGGTATTGTTGTTTAAAACATGATAGATGGAGGGAAGGGTGGCATAACGCATCAGGGAAAGCGTCACAGCACTGCTCAGATAGGACACACTGAAGGGCTCATCTATCAGGGCAATATGGCTGGAACTGAATAATAAGAAAAGGACATCCATGTTAACGGGTGTAAATTAGTCAGTGAGATTTAAATTTGTAGAGATCAGACAGTTGTAAAAACAAAAATAAGGGTTAAATTTAACTTTGCACACATCTATGAGACCCAAATTTTGTAAAAGGACAGGATGGAATAGAGTTTGTTAACTGTTCAGGCAAGTTTTCCTAATATATCAAGGCCCCAACAAGAGAAGGTGTGATATTGAATCACCTCTCAGGGAATGGGGCAAGACAAAGCAGGCATCAGAAGTGCACTTTGGATCTAGTGATCATTATTCCATTAATTTGAAGATAATTATGGAGAAGGATAGAACTGGTCCTTGGGTTGAAAGAAAGTCCAATGTTGATGGTATCTGAAGAGATCTAGCAGATACAGTTTGGGTAGGCTGTTTCTGGCAAAGAGATGCTTGGTAAGTGGGAGGCCTTCAAAAGTGAAAAGATTGAGAGTACAGAATCACATGTTAGAATAAGAAGCAAGGCTAAAAGGTTTAGGGAATCTTGGTTTTCAAGGGATATTGAGGCTTAATTAGTTGAGGAGGTGATGCCTATCAGGTATAGGCAATGTGGATCAAAGGAAGCACATGTGGAGAAATGCAAGAGAACATTTAATACAGAAACTAGGAGGGCTAAAAGAGGCTGTGCATTGGTAGACAAGGAGAAAGAGGAGTGTGTTGTGTGTGCATACAGAAGGACAGCAAAGGATAAAATTCGTCCTTCTGAAAATCAGCAAGGTCAACAATTATGCATGGAGCAGAAAGGGATAGAGGAAATCTTACAATAATTTTTCTGAAAATGTTTTTACTCAGGAGACAGATACTCTGCAAAGGAATAATGAGATCATGGACCACATCCAGACTATGGACGAGGAGGTGCTTGCTGATTTGAGGTAAATTAGGGTGAATAAGTGCTGAGGGCCTGACAAGCTGTTCATTCAGATCTTGTGAGAGGCTATCCCAGAGGTTGTGAAGGCCTTGATAGAGATACTTAAAACATCTCAAGTGAGTGAGGTGCGGAAGGACTGAAGGTTAACAGATGTGTGTGGCATGTCGCATCTAATTCTATAGAGTTTTTTGAGGAGGTTTCAAGGAAGGTTGATGAAGGAAAGGTAATGGGTGTTGTCTACAGATATTAGCAAAACATTTGATAAAGTCCAGAAGGTGACCATCATAACACAGGAACAGAATTAGGCCATTTGGCCCATTGAGTTTGCTCCACCATTTGATCATGGCTGATTTATTTTCCATCTCAACCCCACTCTCTCTGTCACCTTTGACATCCTCACTAATCAATAATCCATCAACCTCCGCTTTAAATATATCCAATGACTTGGCCTCCACTGCCATCTGTAGTAATGAATTCCACAAATTCACCACCTGCTAGCAAAAGAAATTCCTCCTCATCTCTGTTCTTAAGGAATGTCCTTCTATTCTGAGGCTGTGCATGTTGGTTCTAGACTCTCCCATGACTGGAAACACTCTGTTTATGACCCTCTATCTATGTCTTTCAATTAACCATATAACAATAACAATTACGGCACGGAAACAGGCCATCTGGGCCCTTCTAGTCCGTGCAATTGTGATGGAAATTCACAGTCCTTGGACAAAGGGCCCCTTGATGTTTTGCAAAACCCATTTTCCAAACAAGCAGCTGCCACTTGTAAGATTACAAACAGAACCTTCCAACTAATATGTTTTGTTTAGTTTCAGGTCATTAAAAATGGGAGTCAGTCTTCAGTTCTTAAAGTGTAAATGGAAAGGTTTGTAAGATGGCACTGGTGAAACATAGCAATGCATTGTGGACAGCTTACAAAACTTCAAAATATATTTCTGAACTACTCTCACTGCAATCTACAGCCTGTCATTTCCCTTTAAGTAACATACTTTTATAGTAACACTCTTTTACAGTGCTCGGATGCAGTGGTGCTGTCACACTCTTGCTCACCTGACCTGGAACATCTAATGATTAAGTGTCAGCCTTTCAACTTAGTTTTCCTCAGTGATCCTGACCGTAGTTTACATACTGCCTAAGGCTGACATTATCCAAGCACTTAAGATACTGAGTGCCACTATCAATGTACAAGAAACAGCGCATCCCAATGACTCAAATGATTGTCAAGAGCTTCATTCAGGCCTGTTTGAAGAAATTTCTGTCCAATTATAATCAACATATAACCTGCAGCATTAGGGTCCCAACACACTCAACCACTGCTACACAATGATTAGGAATGCCTACTATTCCATACCTAAGTTGCACTTTGGGAAATCTGATTACTTGGTTATCCTACCTGCAGACAAGTAAAGGCTAAAGAGCAAGGCTCCAGAAGTAAGGACAGCAAAGAAGTGGTTTGGGGGGGGGGGGGGCAGAAGGATAGCTGAGGGATTGCTTAGAGTTGGTTGATTGGGCCATGTACAAGATCAGAATGAATGCACCATGGTTGTCACATGCATTATAAAAACAGTAGTAGATCAGAATCAGAAATAGGTTTATTATCACCGGCATATGTCATGAAATGTGTTAACTTAGCAGCAATACAATACATAATATAGAAGAAAAAAATAAAATAATAATAATAAATAGATCAATTACTGTATACATACTGAATATTGGATAGACTAAAAATCATGCAAAAAACAGAAATAATATATATTTAAAAAGTGAGGTAGTGTCCAATGATTCAATGTCCATTTAGGGATCAGATGTCAGAGGGGAAGAAGCTGTTCCTGAATTGCTAAGTGTGTGCCTTCAAGCTTCTGTACCTCCTGCAAAATCATTCAGTATCTTCACCAACCAGAACCAGGAGACCCGCAATTTGCTGAGGGCCAAATCAGTGGCATTCAGGTCTGGTGACCAAGTAAAATACAAGATGTCCAGGGACAATCTCTAGATGGGTGAAGTGGCAATTCTGGACAAACTTGAATCACTAAAGAATGTGCAACAGCTATGGATGGGCCTGAATGCAATACCTCCAACAAAATGAAAGCAAGTGACAGAGGTGACAAGCTTTCGCAGAGGAGTTTAATGCCTTTTATGCTTGCTTTGAGCGTCAAAGCATGGAGGTATCTTCACAAACTCCCACAACCCCCCACCAGCCCCCTGATGACCTGTGATTTCAGACTCTAAGGCCGACATGAGAGCATCCTTAAAGAGGATGATTCCAGGCCCAGAGTGGGTACCAGGCTAAGCAATAAAGACCTGTGCTGGTTAACTGGCTGAAGTGTTCACTGTTATCTTTAACCTCTTGCTTTGGCAAGCTTCAATTACACTGGTTCCCAAGAAGAAATTAGTAACCTGACTCAATGACTAGTTTTCAGTAGCACTGTGATGCAGTGCTTTGAGAGGTTGGTGATGAAACACACCAACTTCTGTGTGAGAGACGTGACTTGGATTCACTCCAATTTGCCTATTGCCACAACAGGTTAACACCCACCCCGGAACACCTGGAGAGTGAACATGTATACATCAGGATGCTTACTGACCACAGTTCGGCATTCAGTACTATCATTCCCCTACGACAAATCAATAAACTTCAGGACCTGGGCCTCAATATCTCCTTGTGCAACTGGGTCCTTGATTTCCCCACTTGCAGACCCCTGTCATTTTGAATTGGCAACATCTCCTCAACAATCACCAGCAGCACAGGTCTGTGCTTAGCCTCTTGCTCTACTCACTCTACACTTACGACTGCAAGGCTAAGTACAGCTCCAATGGCATATTTCAGTTTGATGATGACACCACTGTCACTGGCTGAATCAAAGGTGTTGATGAATCAGCATAAAAGAGGGAGATTGAAAATCTCGCTGATTGGTGCCACAACACCAACCTCTCACTCAATGCTAGCAAGACCAAGGAGCTGATTATTTAATTCAAGAGGAGGAAACTAGAGGTCCCTCATCAGGTTGATCAGAGGTGGAGAGGCTCAACAATTTAAAATTTCTCGGTATAATCATTTCAGTGAAGGTGTACTGGGTCCAGCACTTAAGTATCATTATGAAGAAAGTTCAGCAGCAATTCTACTTCCTCAGAATTCTGCGAAGATTCAGCACGTCATCTAAAATTTTGACAAATTTCTTCTAGTGTACTGTGCAGAATATATTGACTGGTTGCATCAGGGCCTGGTATGGAAACACCAATGTCTGCAAAAAGAAGTGGATACAGTCCAATCCATTATGGGAAAAGCCCTCCCCACCACTGAGCAAACCTACATGGGGCACTGTCACAGGAAAGCAGTATCCATCATCCAGGCCATGCTCTTTTTTTCACTGCTGCCATCAGGAAGAAAGTACAGGAGCCACAGGTCTCACACCTCCAGGTTCAGGAACAGTTATTACTCCTCAGCCTCAGGTTCTTGAACCAAGGGGATAACTTCACAACTTCATTTGCTCCATCACCGAACTGTTCCTACAATCTGTGGGCTCACTTTCAAGGACTCTTAGTCTCATGCTCTAATTATTTATTACTTATTTATTATTATTTCTTTTTTTCTTTCTTTTTCTATTTGCAAAGTTTGTTGCATTGTACTTTGGTGGTTTGTCCATCTTGTTGGTTGTGGTCTCTCATTGATTCTACCGTGTTTCTTGTATTTACTGTGAATGCCTACAAGAAAATTAATCTGAGGGTTTTATATGGTGATGTATATGCACTTTAATAATAAATTTACTTTGAAGTTTAAGTTACTTAGTACTCAAGATGAAGTAGTAAACTGAATTCAACATTGGCTTAGCAGGAGATAACAGTGTGGTTGAAGATGGCTGCCTCTCTGTCCCATGCCCTGTGATTAGTGGCATTCTACAGGGATCGCTGCTGGGTCCATTATTACTTATCATCTATATTAATGACTTAGATAATAATTGTTGTACAATGAATCAGTAATTTGCAGATGTCACCAGGATTGAGGCCATAGTGAACAGCGAGGAAGGCCATCAAAGTTTACAATGAGATCTGAACCAGCTGGAAAAATGGGCTAAAAAATGGCTGATGGAATTTATGTATGAGGTATTGTACTTTGGCAGCACAAAACAGGTTAGGGCTTGCACAAAGAATAGTAGGGTATTGAGGTGTGCAGTTGAACAAAGGGATCTGGAAATACAGATCCACAAGTCCTTGAAAGAGATGTCACTGGTAAACAGGGTTGTAAAGAGAGCTTTTGGCACATTGGCCCTTCATAGAGTGTTGAATACAGGAGAAAACATGATATAGTATGCTGGAATTTAGAAAGAATATGAAGATCGGAAAAATCTCATTGAAACCTATTGAATTTTGAAAGGCTTAGACAGAATGGATGTGGGGAAGATGATTTCTATAATGGAGGAGTCTAAGACCACAGGGCTCAGCCTCAGAATAGAGGGACGCCCATTGAAAACAAAGATGAGGAGGAATTTCTGTAGCTAGAGGGTAATGAATCGTTGGAATTTATTGCCACAGACAGCTGTGAAAGCCAAGTCATTGTGTAAGTAAAGGTTGATAGGTTCTTAATGGGACAGGGCATCAAAGGTTACAGGGTAAAGGCAGGAGAATGGAGTTGAAAGGGATAATAAAACATCCATGATAGAATGGCAGAGAAGACTTGATGGACCAAATAGCCCAATTCTGCTCCTATGCCTTAATGGTATGTTGAAGTTGTATAATACATTGGTGAGGCCAAATTGTGTGCAGTCATGGTCACCCACCTACAGGAAAGATATCAAAAAGCTTGAAAGAGTGCAGAGAGAATTTGCAAGGACAATTGCCAAGACTGGAGGACCTGAGTTATAGGGAAAGGTTGAAACAGGACTTTATTTCCAGGTGCATAGGAGAATGAGGAAGATCTTAGAGGTATACGAAAGTATGAGTGGTATAGTTAGGATAAATACATGCAAGCTCATTCCCCTGAGGTTGGGTGAAAAGAGAAATAGAGGAACCTGAGGGGGGAGTTCCTTCACTTCGAGGGTTGTGTGAGTGTGGAACAAGCTTCAGTGTAAATGGAGGATGAAGGCTGAATTGCAACATTTAGTAGAAGTTGGATAGGCACGTAGATAAGAGGGGTATGGAGGACTATGGACCAGATCTGGGTAGATGGGAACAGGCAGAAAAATAAGTAGGCAGGGACTAAATGGGCCAAAGGGCCAGTTTCTGTGCTGTAGTGCTCTATGACATGGGATAACTCCCTTGTTTCTTAACTCCAGCTCACAAAATTTTGTATCCAGTCTATCAAGAAAATAGAGCTGTTCTTTTGAAAAATGGCAGGACTAATAATTTATCATTCCCTTGCTGAGGCTCAAGATATCTTTCATTACCTGTGCTTGAATTCTAAGATAGAGCTGAAATTCATCTTATTCACACCAACTATGAATATGTTCAAGCATTTTGGTCAACAATAGGAAAATGAGAATAGAGCTCACAAATTTCCATAGAACCTGATTGTTGGCAATAGCAGTACATGTATGAATTTCAGAATGGTTTCTCATCTAGCAACAGTTTCTGGGTGGGACAAATGTACACATCACAATAATACCTTTTGTTCGTAGGGTCTTAAAGCTTTCCAAAACAACCAAGCAGGTGACTCATTATGTACGTAGGTTACTCATGACTAAAATCATTGGGATCAACGTTCCCTCTTAGTATTTTTACAGCCGCATGGACCAACCATTGCTCAGAGTAGGCAAGTTTAATTTTAAAAAACGGCTTGAAAACTGTGTAGCACTTTTAAATGTTTAAAGGTTAAGAACATTTCAGCTGCATGGTACAAAGTCTATGTGCGCAGGAACATTCCGGTTGCAGCGCAGATGTGCACTCACACAACTTAGAAGGAACAATGAATGGGATGCATCCCAGTCTATGATGCCAACTTCACAAATGATCCCAGTTTATCTTAACCACTTCACTCAACTTATTAGCTCAACTGAAATAACATAACACTGCAGTTAGAGACTTCTATGACGGAGAACCCAAGTCTCTTTGAATTACTAAAGCAGCAATCTATTACTTTACATAGCCTGGTTGCAGCAAACAAGCTGCATGATCCTCACCAACTTGAAGGATAAGTCACATCTCCAGCAAAGAAAGACTTGTCACCTGTGTACTAAGAAACACAGATTGCTAACAGAGGCAATTAGATAAACTGTTTTCCTGCATCTTCCAAACAAGGCAATTTCGACTTTGATGATCTGAATTGAACTTCCAACTTCAAAGTTCAAAGTAAAATTTATTATTAAAGTACATATATGTCACCATATACTACCCAGAGACTCATTTTCTTGCAGGTATTCACAGTAAATACAAAGGAACACAACAGAATCAATGAAAAACTGACACAAAGATGGACAAACAACCAATATGCAAACTTGTGCAAATACAAAAAGAAATAAAAATTACAAACTAATAATGAATATCAAAAACATAGGTTGTGGAGTACCTGAATGAGAGTTCATAGTGTGTGGAATAGTTCAGTGTTGGGGTGATTGTTCTCTCACAAGCAAAAGGGGAGATGTGGGGATCAGAAAATAGTGCCTTTTGAGAATGTGAAGTAATGCCACATATAAGTGTGTATAAATAATAGTTCCTTTCTTTATCAGATTGAATGGACTTCCTATTGTATAAATCAGATGATCTGCAGCAGATGTCAGGAGACACCTAAGGAAAGGAATATGTTAATAACACATAGTTCTACTACCAACAACAACTAGCTACTTGCCTTTTGAAACTGTATATGTGTAACTTGGGGAGTGCCCTATTTTGTAACATTTAAATGAAATGCATCAATACTGCATACCTTTTGCCTGATCCACTTTCATTTGAGGGTGTGGGTAACTTAAGTCACAAAGGCATGAAATTGTTTCGCTATCCAAAGAATGAAAACTTCTTTTTTAAACACACAGCAACATTGAAATTCCATTGTTGCTACAAATAAAGAGTAGGAATTTCATTATATCTACTCTGGAATGCATTCCTTCAGAACTTACGTAATAAAATTACATTTTACAATATAATGTATAGAGGAGGTAAAAGAGGTGGAAGAGTTGCACAACTGATAAAGGAAAACTTCATTTCAGACCCTAGAGAGATTACACTAAATTACACCCACAGATGTAATTTGACTGAAGCTCAAAATAAAGGAAGATGCAAGTACACTGATGGAATTATAGTACAGCACCACCATAACCCACCCTCCCCAATAGCCACAGAGAGGTGTAGGAACAGATATTTAGACTGAATTTGGAAAAGTGTAGAAACAACATGAATTTTCATAGTGGGGACTTTAACTTCAGTACTATTAGAGCATGAAGCATTCTTGGGGGATCATTCAGGGAGGCAAAATGGGTAGGGAACAGAAAGAGACTGTATTATAGACTCCTCACCCCCAGTCAGTGGAAACTTGAGAAGCAGATAAATTGCTCATACTTGTAAGCATGATAGAGTATTAGGAGGAGATTTAATATTTCATTGTATAAATTTGGTTACCCAGAGTGTTAAGGAATTGGATGGGTGGTATTTGTCAAGTGTGTTCAGGAAAGTTTCCTGAATCTATATAATGTCTATACAGGGTGGAATACTAGACCGCCTTCTGGTAAATTGGTTTATATTGTCACATGTACCAAGATACTAAGAAAAATTTGTTTTGCATACCATCCATATAAATCAATTCATTACAATGAGGCGGTACAAGGTAAAACAATAACAGAGAGCAGAATTAAACGACAGCAAGTGTAGTACAGGTAGATTACATGGTAGGCAGAAGTGTAGACAGAGTCAATGGAGGGGAGGCTGTTTTTTGTGATGTGTTCAGCTGTGCCACAACTCTGTCCAGATAGGATACTTTCTAAAGTGCATCGATAAAAATTGGTGTGGTTCAATCATGGCAAATTCCTAGGAATTTGAAACTCTCAACCCTCTCAACATCACCATTGTTGATGTAAACAGAAACCTATGCATTCCTTCTTCCTGAAGTCAACGGCCAACTGTTTTTTCCTGTTTGCTGACATTGAGGGCAAGATTGTTGCCATGGCACCTTGCCACTAAGCTCCCTATCTCCTCTCTGTACCTCAGATCATCATTATATGAAATATAGTCCCATATGGTGGTATCATCAGCAGAACCTGACCACACAGTCATGTGTATAGGGAGTACAGTAAGGAGCTGAGGATGACAGGATAAGAGAGGAGCCAAAAAATGTTGATTGGGAGCATCTGCTGGCGAACAAGTCCACATCCGACATGTGGGAGCTGTTTAAAAAAACCAGATCAGAATTCAGACAACCTGGGACAAGCCCACAGTTCCAAAATTTAGTCAAGAGAAAGGAAGCATATGTAAGGTTTTGGAAGCCAAAATCAGACTGCCCCCTTATAGAATATAAAGATAAGATGAAAGTGCCCAAGCAGGTGATCAAGGCTAAATGTGGCCACATAATGTCCTTGGCAAGCAAGATGGAGAATCCCAAGACATTTTATACACAAGAAAGAAAAGGATAACTAAAGGAGAGGGTCAGTCCACTCAAAGATAAGGAAGGGAATTTGTTCTCAAGAGTCAGAGCAACTGGGTGAGGTACTAAACAAGAAGGTATACAGGAGTGAAAAAATGGGCAGGTTGAATGGTGTTGTAACAACAATCTTGTACCAACCATCAGCATGACCAAGGAATTGATTGTCAACTTCAGTAAGGGAAACCTGGAAGAACAAACACTAGCTCTTATTGAGGGGTGAGCAGTTTCAAGTTACTGGGTGTCAATATCTATGAAGGTCTATCCTGGTCCCAAGATATTGATGCAATTATGAAGGTATACTAATGGTTATATTTCATTAGAAGCTTGAGGAAATTTGATATGTCACCAAAGATTTGCAATTTTCTACAGATGTAATATGAATAGCATTTTGACTGGTTGCTTCACCATCTGGTATGGAGGTGCCAATGCAAAAGACTGGAAAAAGCTGCAGAGGGTTGTGAACGCCGCTAATTCCATTATGGGAACTAGCGTTCCCAAAATCAAGGACATCTTTGAAAGGCAATGCCTCAAGAAGGTGTTTTTCATTTAGGACTTTCACCATTGAAGACATGCCCCCTTCTCATTATTACCATCAGGGAAGAGGTAAAGGACCCTGGAGATACACACTCAACATTTCAGAAACAGATTCACCCCTCCATCATCATATTTTTGAACGGTCCGTGAACCTATGAACACAACCTCACTATTCTGCACTTATATTTTATATCTTTTATTGTAACATAATTTTTAATGTATTTTCATTGTACTACTGCCACAAAACAACAAACTTCACGACATACATCAGTTATAATAAATCTGATCCTGATCTGAAAGAGTACTTTGTGTCAGTACTTACCAAGGTGAAGGATTTGGAGGATAATGAAAACAGAGTGGAGTAGTGCTGAGTCTTCTGAAAGCATTAAGGTGGACAGGCACAGTAAGCAACGCTTTTTGTTGGGAAGGTCATGCCTACAAATGTAATTGAAGTTTTTGAGGCAGTGACAAAAGAGGATGATGAAGTTATGGCAGTCGACATGATCTACATGAACTTTAGTAAGGCATTTGACAAGGACCTTCATGGTAGGTTGATTCAGAAGATAAAGATGCATGGGGATCAAAGTAATTTGTTAATTTTTAATCTGGAATTGGCTAGGAGTAGAAAGCTATTATTCTGGTTGGTGATCTGTGACCAGTAGTGGTCCATGAGGATTGGTGCTGGAACCTTTAATATACATGAATAATCTGAATAAAAATGTATATAAGTGGGTTAAAAGGTTTGCAGATGGTGGCAAGATTGGTGGAATTGTCAATAGTGGAAAGAACTATTAAAGCATAGAGCAGGATGTGGATCTGTTAGATATAGGAAAAGTGGCAGACGGCGTTTAATCCAGTCGAGTGGAAGGTATAACACTTTAGGAGGCCAAATGAAAGGTTCCTTAATAGCATTGAAGTATAGAAGGACTGTGGGGTTCAGGTTCAGCATTTATTGAAAATTGGTATCAAGTGGATAATTTGGTAAAGAAGGCATATGACCATAAGACATAGCAGAAATAGGCCATTTGGCCCATCGAGTCTGCTCCACCATTATATCATGGCTGATTTATTATCCCTCTCAACCCCAATCTTCTGCCTTCACCTCATAACTTTTGATGCTCCTACTATTTAACAACCTATCAACCTCTGCTTTAAATATACCCAATGACTTGGCACCCACAGCTGAAAATGACAATGAATTCCACAGATTCATCACCTTCTGGCTAAGGAAATTCCCCATCTGTTCGAGAAGGATGCCCTTTTATTCTGCGGTGTTGCCCCCGGTCCTAGATTCCCCCACGATAGGAAACATCCTCCCTGTGTCTACTCTATCTAGGCCTTTCAATAATTGGTAGGTTCAAGTGAGATCCCCCTCATTATTCTAAACTCCAGCAAGTACAAGCCCAGAGCCATCAAACACTCCTCATATATTAACCCTTTCATTCCCGGGGTCATTCTTGGAACCACCTCTGGACGCTCTCCACTTATCTTTTCTTAGATAAGGGCCAAAACTGTAATGGTAAGTGTGTTGTATAAGAGTAACAAAACCATGCTGCAGCTACAGAAAGCTTCAGTTTGGCCATATTTAAAGTATCGTATGCAGCTCTAATCGTCCCATTATAGAAGGATGTGGAAACAGCGAAGGGTGCAGAAGAGGTTTATCAGGATGCCACCTGGATTAGAAGGTATGAGCTAGAGGAGAGGAAAGATTGGATTAATTTAGGTTGTCTTCTCCAAAGCATCGGAGGCTAAGGGGAGACCAGATAGAGTCATAGACTGGGTAGACTGAGAACATGCTTCTGAAGTTAGAATGGTGAGTTTAAAGGCAGTTAAGTTTTATTTTTTAAGCCAAGAGAGGCAGATGTCTAGAACAGACTACCCAGTGGTAGTAGCACAAGCACGCCAGTTTGATAGAGTTTAAAAGGTTTTTAGATTGAAATGCAAATATGAAGGGAATGTTAGAATATATGATACAAAGGAGGAGGAAATTTAGAATAAAATTGTCTCAAGATCACAACATTGTGGGCAAAATGGCCTGCCCCATGCTATAGTATTCTGAGTAATCCACTATCATAATTCTGATATCCCCTAAAATACCTAAATATGTAACAATCAAATATTTTGAAACATGCAGGTTTACACATCAGCTAGGTTATCAAAAGGCAAAGGATTAATAAGTATTGTTTGATAAAAACAACAGCTGTTCCTCCAGTGATTTGAAGCTTCCACGGGCTATACAGCAGACAGCATGCCTTCATCCAGTGACATGGATAGGAATTATATCCTTTCAAAGTAAATTAAGAATTTACACTTCAAAATCCCACACTTAATCCTAGAAACCTAAAATCATCTGCTACTGTGATGGAATTAAGAGCTTGCTTTTAGAGGAGTATTTATCATTTTTACTATATATTCCTGTCAAATGACCCAACAGTAGCACACATGGTAACAGGATTATGATTGCTATGATTATTTTTCCCACTGGAGTAATCAGCAGTCACTATTTAAATTCAGAGACATATCAAATTCTGGTAATAGGAAGAAAGGCAGACAATGGTGTAGCTAAATGCAAATAAAGTAAAAGAATATGCACTCAGATTAACTACTGACCTTGGCATCATGTGTGGTGTTGATTCTGTAGTGGTAAACTCGCCCCTCATAGCGGAGAGATATAGATAGCTGTCCTGGACTACTTTCACTTTCTCGGACAAGAAAGCTTCCATTGATAAGGCTGCTAAGCAGGTACTCAGCAGCACTGCGTGAGACAGGACCATGGTACCAGGAATGCTTTTCCAGACTATTTACAGGTGTAATATAATTGCTGGGGACCCATCCTTGGCCATTCTTTGAGCGCACCTCACACCATTCACCATTCTGGTTATAGCACAGCACACGCAGCTTTTCACCTGTTAAATTAGTAACAAAAATCTGATGAAACACTCAAGTGACTTCCTGGATCCCTAATAATTTGTGCCATTCTTCTGAAGAAATCTTTAAAAAAATAGAGGAAATTTAATTCCCATCATGTGTGTCTTTAGTCTTAATATCTTTGTATTATAAAACTTGCAGCCGATTGATTCAGCCTTTTGTAAATCATAATGTAAATCTGCATATCAACATCACATACCTTTCAGTAGTCCTGGCACTTCCTTGGCAGAAAATAAAGGAAATAACTGCTATCAATTTATGGAGAAAATTTCAAAAAGTTGCTCTTTGTCCAGTGGTTAATCAAATAGGTGCTATGATAATAAGCTAATTAGATGCTCCCTTCTTCCATCATCCATCTGACCTGGTGCTGAACAACATGACTTCACTTCTTGCCCTTAGTAAATCTATCCTTATTGAGTTTGTTTTTTAGCTCCAGAAGATGACCATTATAAAGAGCTTACCCATTGGAAGTAATTTTCTGCAATGTTGAACATCAAAATCTAATCTCCACATTAAAAAATCCACTTTTGTAGAAAATCATCCCGTTCTCTTCATTCATCGCAAATTTCATGTCGAAGTTGTGAACAACAATTGCAAAACTCAAGTGGTCTGAGGTTACGTGGACCAGGGAGATTTTATTTATCCTCTAGAAATACCTAATAAAATTGCCAACACTACTTTTAGAGTATTGTGACTATCAAACACACTGCACCATTTCTATAACTTAACTGGGTATCGAAGTCTCTTTGATCTGTAGAATCTAATCAAATAGAACATCCAATTATAAAATTATCTTTCCACAATGAAATGAAAATCCCATAGAAAATCATCCAAAAATCAGATCCTAAGTGACAGAGCTCTAGAATTAGGCACAAATATAGATGAAAAAATGGCATGCTCAATCCTGAAATAAGTAGGTATTTCCAGCTGCTGATGAAGTTTACATCTTATCAATCTCAGCTATATTTAAATTCTGATCACCAAAATCTACATCAAATACTTAAACCAGTCAACCCCTTTCACTACTGGATTGACCTTGTTGCTGATTTTGCTGTATGTGTCTTGCTATCCACACTTGGAACCAAGATAAGCAATGGTTCCAAATTTGCCCGATACCTTATATCTGCAAAGAAAACATGCTGGATGACAGCTTCTTAGGCTTGATATTCTCATGGTGGTTCTTGTGTGCAGCATGAGGCTCACCTCATTGGGTAAATGGGGCATGAATGTGCCCTCAAAACTGCTGGGAAAACCTTTGACAAGCAGCAAAGCCATACCACAATTTTACTATCAAAATTGTTAACACTAGCATTCATAATCAATGATTAAAAAATGAAAGCACAAATTATTATATCAAAAAAAGCCTCATCATTGGAAATAGTATTGCAGATACCTTTCTTTCCAGCGGCTGTAAAATTTCCATTCAAACAAACTGGTTTGCAGTATCCATGCACAGGCTTTGTAAATACATTTCCCCAATTTAAATGCTGGGGAATTTCAGCCAACTCATCTTATGTGCAATAACAAATTCACTTCCAGAAATTTGTCAGCAACTTTTATATTTGAATATTCGAGAAAAATCTAAAATCTGCTGGTATGTTCTCTTGGGACCTCCTTGCATTTTAACTAGCAAGCCCCAGGCCTGCATCTTTTCAGTTGCTTTATCCAAAATGAAAAGCACTGTTAAATGAAGATGTTTGTATATATAGGTTTCTGTCAACTAGCTCAAGATGCAATTCACTGCAGTGGTTCTGCTCATACTTGCTGTGAGAAACTGATGACTCAATCCACCCAAACCTCAAATATAATTTAGAACACTGATCTATAATCTATTTTATCGCTATACAATTAGTTTAAAACTGCTGTCCTGCCTCAAATAAATATGAATTGTTTATACGGTGACCAATGGCAACCCACAAGTCCTAAACAAATTTGGGTCATCTTGCTTTAAGTATTGAAAGACTGCAGCTTTTATAATATACCTGAACATCACCAACAGCAGGATACTAGCATGGAGTCCTCCCAAATACTTTAACAGATTAATTTTATAGTTAATCGTTGAAAATTAATTTGCACAGCATTTGAGCTAGCCATGTTTGGAATGGCCAAATGATTGTATGAAGCAACCATAATACAGTAGATTCCAGTTAACTGGGATACATAGAAACCAGTACATTTTGGCCTAATTAAGTGTCTGCCCAATTAGCTGAAGTTTCATGGAAATTGTTAAAAGGTATATATAAAAAAAGACAACTACTATTTAACTAAGTAACAAATTACTTAAATGAAAAACTGAATATTTAGAACATTATCAATACAACTACAGTATTAGTTCCTAATAATTATCAACAGCTTCTGGTTTAAAATGGTACTGGTGAAGCACAACAAAAATTTGCTGGCAGCAAAAGTAACTATTAACTACTTTATTAATCACACTTTCTCAAAAATGATCATTGCAATCAATATCCTGTAACATCCCTTTTGGAGTTCAGTTTTTGAACCGCTTGTACGACCTGGCTTTTTGCGGTCTGAACTAAAATCATGATGGTGCAGGATGGTTGCAGCTTGGCATATACAGGCCAAATTGAGACAGTGGAGCCCGGGCCCGAAAGTGGGGAATGAGCCAATGTTTGGCTGTTGGGAGTGGCCTTGGAAGCTATTCAAAGCAACAGAACCAAGGTGAAGAAGAATCAACGTGGCGGGTCATGGGCCCTAATGCGAAGAACAAGCAGAAGCTTTGGTTTAGTGTGAAGCAAAACTGAAAAGGTTGAGTATGGGTTGAATTAAGGCAGCAGAGCCCAGGCCCAAGAGCATATTGAAGCAGCATGGCCCAGGTCTGAGAGTGAGGATTAACTTGCCGTTTGGCCATTTTAAGTGCCAGGTCAGAGGAGTGGGATGAGCCAGTGTTCTACTCTGCGTGATCTACCTCTGTGCTGAACTGAGACTGTGGCCTGAAAGTATCAGGCTCCAGGATCAGCTGCTGTGATAACTAGCTTCATGGCTGTGAACTCATTTTTGTGAATTGCAGTTCTGAGTGTTACTTGCTTACTTTTATTGTTTACACGATCTGTTTTTCCTGCACATTGGGTGCTTAATGGGCTTTTCTTTATAAATGGGTTCAATGGGGTTTCTTTGCTTTGTGGCTGCCTGCAGGGACATGAAGTTATACATAGTAAACCTACTTCAAAGTACAAAATATATTTATTATTATCAAAGAATGCATAAATTCTACAGCCTTGATATTTGTTTGCTTACAGGCAGTCACAAAGCAAGAAACCTGAATTTTTTTTTTAATAATTTCAATTAATAATTTTTAAAAAACACGTTGATTAATCCTGAGTGTTGCCATGTTCTTTTGATTGACTGTAAATTAACAAAATCAGCAGACACCTAGTGTAGATAATGGACTGTCTTCATACAATCCTTTCACTGATTGCGTCTTCCAAATCTTCATTTTCATTTCAATATTCAAGTGGATTGTAGATACTTACGAATACTTGGTAGCTCCTAACTTGTTGAAATAGTGAAATCACTTCATTTTCACTCCCAGCCGTTTCTGGCATATCCAATCCTGAATGCTTGAAAACCCAGTAAGCAAAACAGCTCTGAATTGTTTTTCTGCTTTAAGTCACACTTTAAAGTGCATCTTTTTGGCCAAACCTGCTGTCAGGCTTGTAGCATGTTAACTTTTTTCCAGATAATTGTCCTATAAAGTTTTTTTTTACTGTGTAAAGTTTCTTACAGGAATGTGTTTTATTGTCACATTTCCCTTTTTACAGAGTTCCATGGGCTTAAAAATGAGATGCCTCAATGACAGTGAAGAGTGGCTGGTGCTTGTGCATTTTTTAAAATGGGTGATGATTTCACAGCATCTGCTTCACGATGCGGAAGTTAGCCTCAAATCATGCAGGAGTTGATGGAAAAAGATTTCTACTTACCTTTAGTTATGCTTAGTGTGTTATCACCACTTGCAACAAAGTCATAAAGTGCAACAAACAGATTAGGATCACTTTCAGCAGCTCCAAGGAGGTTTTCCTTTGAACTCCACCTCACTGCTTCATTCAACGTCTGAGAATCAATGTCAGAACCAAATGGACGGTGCAAAGCTTCTGTAAAGAGAGATTAAACCTCATGAGAAATGTACAAACAAGCACATCAATAATATTTTATATATTCTTTTATTAGTTGGTGAGTGGGTGTCAGTAAAATAGCCAGTAAGTCCCTGGACAGATTGTCAACAACACTGATCTAACTGTGGATTCACAGATCGGCCAGAAAGGTAAAAGGCAAATTTCCTTCCTTGAAAATGATTAGTAAATGGATGAGTTTTAATTTCAATAATTGGCTATTTCATTGTCAGATTTATTTAATTACCTCAGTTTAAGTTCTATTATTGGTTCGTTTTAAACTCATGACTTCAGTTATTTGGATATCAATCTATTCACATACCATTATATCACTGTACCCAAAGAAGATGAAATGAGTTAAGCATTTGAGAATTGATAAAAATCAGGCAAAACAACTTTTCAAGACTTAATGCCCAGTGCCATGGCAAATTGTCCTTATCACGTGATATGAATAAATGTAAATGTTGTATTTTCATGCACTAATTTAAAATTAACCAAAACCTTCGAAAGATATCTTTTAAACACTTAACAAGCAGCACATTAGCATTTAACTTTTATATTTTCCTATCAAAATATCCAAATCACTTATCACAGTACCTAGTGAAAATGCACTAACAAAAACAGTAAATTTTTATAAAGATAAAGATATCAAGACAAAGTAAGTCCAAGTATGAAATACATAGTGTGTGGACGAGGATGCATAGTATTAAAAGAGGCTTTTGTGCTCTTATGATTTGATAAATATTATTAATGTATGGCAGAAATGAAACACACTTTCTTGTCATAAAGTGGAATTAAAAATAATATAGCTCAATATACAGGAGAGCATGAATAATAGGGGTGCAAGAGCATTAGGCTTTTACAAATTACGGTGTATTTTGACCTTATTTTGTCTGAAAACGTAAAGCAACATGAAATGAATGCAAAGTAACCTGAGGATTATATTTGATTCTGGAGTAACACCTCAGAAATACTTGTATTGGATCTCCTTGAGTAGTGCTTCTAGATAGAAGATTGAATGCATTTTTGGACAAGTTTGTCTCTATATTTTGAAAATCGAAATTCTATTTGGGGCATTTCCAGATCCTTTACTTGCACCAACTCCCTGCCACATGTCCAGAAACATAAGCAACTTTTTTCCTCTAACCTCTGCTCAGGATTTTAAAGACAGTTAAAACAAGGTATGAGCCAACTATATCTTGTACAACTGCTAATAATGTGAAATAAGTCAAAGAAACAAAATGGTGACAAGAACAAATAAGTAGAATTCCAACAAACTGCTGTAGTTGAAGAACTAGCCTTCACATCCAAAAAGCATCTTTGCTGTTAGACACAATAAAATTGTATCATCAAAATACTGTATACAATCTTGTAACTTTTATTCATTGTTGACAAAAATGATACTACAGAAGTAAATCAGTGCCAAAACTGATTCAAATTCAGGCAGAAGACACATTTAGCATTTCAAAATTTTGGTCAGTTCCGTCTCAGGATTCAGTTAAGATCTGTGTACAGCTTTAGCCAAGCATCTTTAAGGAGATTGTGAAAATATGGCAATGCATTAATTTCTGTTGAACATGATCTCATTATCAATACAATTATAAATTTTGCAATATTTCCCTATCTCAATTCATTTAGCAGCATCTCTTGCCCATCTCCTAATTAGAGAAACAAATATCTGAAGAGGTAATCCCTCGCAAAAGGAATACTTAATGATCATATCATATAATATGTCCAACAATTAATAGGTAATACTAGAAAAATCAGAACTATCACTAAATATTAAACAGTCTCCCACTTGACACATTCACTTATTATTTTGTTCAGCTTTACTGTTGTTGTTAAGTTCAAGTGAACATGTGCCAATTACAAATCTAATTTATACTAATACTGGTGAATAAAGAGAACTACAGCATACTGGAATAAAGAAACTGCACTTTTACATCAATTTCCTCATAACATACCTTCAATGTTATAGAACTCAGAAGGAGAGGGTAGGGGCTCAGTCGCAGCCTCAATGAAAGAGCAGTTCACTCCACGCCTATCTTTTTCAAAACTACTGGACGGCAGCAGCACTGCACCAGAACTCATCTTTGTTGTATCTATCAACAATGAAGTTCCTTTTCAAGTTCCACAGTTAAAGACATTCTCTTGCAGCACTTTGGAGTCCAACTTTGTCACAGCTGTGTGGGTGTAAGATTCTAAAGAATCTACGGAAAGAATTTTGGGCTGGTCAATTCCTATCCTAATGGATCGTGGAGGTTACTGCCACATGAGAAAATAGACATGTCGAAACAGTTTCCATTTTGCATATAAATCCCTGCCACCTAACTAAATTAGCTATTCATAGGGAACATTCCTCAGTACATAGTCACAAAATAGTGAAGAATCATATTTCCAAAGGAATATACATAATGAACCCTTTCAGACTTAGCCTGTCAGTCACCAATGAAAAAACCAAATTCAATTGTTTCTCTTTCCTTCCTTTTATATATTACCTATATGGGAGCAAAGATAGAAAAGTTCATGTTTTGTGAACCTTTTGCTCTTTCAGACAATTAAGCGTATTGCTTTTTATGAAGAAACAAATGTCTTTACATAACAACTTTCCCAGATTGAGATGCTTTGCATTCATATACTGTAAATGCTGTTGAAACAGCCAATGAAGAAAAGTTTGCAGCCAAATAAATGCAAACTATTTTGAATAACTTGAAAGCAACCATATAGTTTTAATTTTCTCCCCTCTCCTTTTACTGCAGATCAGGGAAGGTACTATCACAACTCTGTTGGTTCCAGAATGATATTGATTCTGAAAGTACTGAAGAGAGCCCTGGGCAATGTTCTCACTCAAAGATCAAAGTAAATTTATATCAAAGTATAGGCATTTCACAATATACAAGACTAAGATTCATTTTCTTGTGGGCATACACAGTAAATCCAATAACCATAATGGAATCAGTGAAAGCCCACATCAAAAGGATGGACAACCAGTGTGCAAAAGATTACAAACTGCACAAAAACAAAATGAAAGAAAATAATAAATAAATACGTTAGTAAGCAAGCAATAAATATCGAGAACATGAGATTGAGACCTTGAAAGTGAATCCATAGCTTGTGGGAACATTTCAATAATGGGGCAAGTGAAGTTGAATGAAGTTATCCCCTGTGGTTCATGAACATGATGATTGAGGGGTAATAACCTGGTGGCATGGGCCCTGAGGCTCCTGTACCTCTTTCTGATGGCAGCAGCGAGAAGAAAGCACGACCTAGGCAGTGGGGGTCCCTGATGATGCTGTTTTCCTGCGGTAATACTCCATGTAACTGCACTCAATGATGAGGAGGGCTTTGCCTGTAACTGGCTGGGCCTTATCCATTATTTTTTTTTGTAGGATTTTCTGTTCAAGGACATTAATGTTTCCATACCAGGCTGTGATGCAGTCGGTCAATATACACTCCACCACACATCTATAGAAAGTTGTCAAAGTTTTAGATGTCATGCCAAATCTTCACAAGCTCCTAAGGAAGTAGAGGAGCACTCAACTACAAGTGTATGTTATTTCTTCATAATTATCTCACCATTTTGGGCTTCCACCTGATGAATTTTGTTTGTCTATACTCAAATATCCTCAATCTCCTTGTAATATGATTTCAAAATTACACAGTCTGAGACTTCATCAAAACCAGATTAATAGTAAGGATTGCACTCATTCTTACTACTTCTGCCCTTTTTATTTAATAAATAACTGCTTATATTTTAAGAAATATTTCACCCTTTGTCTTGTACATGTACATCATCAATAACTTTTCACATGAAGCTGCATCTGCCACCACACAGCTTTTCCTCCACACGTAAGGTCTTCCACACGTACGGTCAGAAGCAAATCCTACCCATTTAGCACTGTCAGCACTTTGAGTTTCTGCTTCCACGTTACAAATCCAAACTATTTGAAGAAAACAATGTATTATACAGATCCATCACTGATCTCATGAAAACATGATCAAATCCTTTACAATCTAAACAACACTCATTAAACACACTGTTTCCTGTCTGTCAAACATACATCAATCTTGTTCTGTTGTGTGATTCCAACATAGAAGTCACAAAAGTCCAGTCCAGAGATTTTGGTCAAGTATTGATCCAGGCTGAGTATTTGTTTAGTAACACACTGTAAGAGATGCCATCTTCCAAATGAAATATTAAACTATATTTGACTTCTGGTCCTCTACTTTCTGAGGAGACTGAAGAGAGCTGGACTATACTATACTCACATCATTCTATGGATGCATAGGTGAGAGCATCCTAACATGTTACATCACTGCATGGAATAGAAACTGCACTGCGGC
The DNA here is from genome assembly GCF_030144855.1 of Hypanus sabinus. NCBI lineage: Eukaryota > Metazoa > Chordata > Chondrichthyes > Myliobatiformes > Dasyatidae > Hypanus > Hypanus sabinus. The sequence goes on from NC_082716.1 coordinate 64,790,520, forward strand.
ACACAGGAAGGCTCTACAATGGTTGGTCAAAACTGCCCAATGCATCACCGGCATGAAGGATTTATATACAGGAAGGTGCTAGAAAAGGGCCAGGAACATCATGAAGAATCATACCCATCCTGCTCGTGGGCTGCTTGTCCTACTCCCATCAGAGGATTGCCCTTTTTGTGTTATTCTTGTGATTTTTGTCTTATTGTGTACCTGGAGTAACAATTATTTTGTTCTCTTTTACACCTGTTTACTGGAAATGACATAAAAACTTAACAATTCCCCAAATCCTATCAGCATGTGCACTTTACTTCTAGAGGTGAGAATACATTCCACCTGGTTTATACCATCATTCTTGGTACTTACAAAACTGCTCCGTCTCCCCACCTATCTGTCATGCTAAGAGCAACCACAGTGTTATATGACTGTTTTGAAAACATGGACTGCAGCACGTTCAGTGAGGTAGCTACTAATGATCATCACATTAATATCAATGGATAAGTGAGATCTGTCACTGGTTAGAGAGAGAAGTCATTTGAAGATGTCACTATTATTAAACACACCTACGTGAGAGCAAACAAAAGCCATGGTTGACAGCAGAGGTATGAGTAATGCTGAGAGAGCGGGATGCTGCTTTTAGATCAGGGGATAAGACACCTCTCAAGTCAGCAAGAGGTGTGCTGTCCAGCACCATCGGGAAGGCAAAATGGGATTATTCACAGAGAATATGCACCCATTTCTGTGACACCAGAGACACAAGATTCATATGGCAGAGGATTCAGACCACAAAAGACTGAATCCTGTATACAATCATGCGTCAGCAGCATGAACAGCAGCGTGCTGAGCACACACAGCCCTGGGGAGTGCCGGTGGTCCGGTGATCAGTGTGATGGAGCTAGAGATGTTTTTACCAATGTAGATTGACTGTGGCCTTTCTGGCAAGAAGTCCAGGAGCCATTTATAGAGATGGGTGTTGAGACCCATTGAGGACAGTTTACCCAGCAGCACTCTGTGGTTCTCTTCCTGAGAGGCTGAATGTCTTTTGTGCTTGGTCTGATGCTCAGAACCATGTGCCGCCAAGGAAGGCCCCTCTTCCCCAGCCAAACCGCCCCCCCCCCCCCCCCCGAACAGCAAGCACACTGTCTGGCAGCAACTTGATGTGAGGAAAACCCTAGCCAGCGTCAATCTACATAAAGCAGCGGGATCTGATGATATATCTGGCCTGGTGCTGAGGAACTATACAGACCAGCTAACAAAGAATCTAACAGACATCTTCAATATCTCTCTGGAACAGTCTGATGTCCCTTCAGGTTTCAAGATGGCCACCAGTGCCCAGGAGAACAGCAGTAACCTGCATCAACGGCTACTGTCCAATGGAACTGAACTCAACAGTAATGAAGTACTTTGAGTGGCTGGTTATGGATGCATTAAATCCCATCTTCCTGCTATATTGGACCCTTTTTCAGTTTGCTTATTGCTCAAATTAGTCTACTGATGATGCCCTAGCCTCTGCACATTACTCTGCCCTGTCCCACCTGGAAGATGGTGCCTTATGCCAGGATGTTGTTTACTGACTTCAACTCAGCATTCAACACAATCATACCTCAGAAGCTGCTGAGTAAACTGTCCTCAATGGGTCTCAACACCCATCTCTATAAATGGCTCCTGGACTTCTTGCCAGAAAGGCCACAGTCAATCTACATTGGTAAAAACATCTCTAGCTCCATCACACTGATCATCGGCACTCCCCAGAACTGTGTGCTCAGCCCACTGCTGTTCATGCTGCTGATGCATGACTGTATGGCGATCTCCAGTTCAACCCGAATCATCAAGTTTGCTGATAACACAACAGTGGTTGGCAATAACAATGACAGGACAGTGTACAAAGACAAGGTTTTAGAGTTTGGTAAAATTGTCCCAGCACAACAACTTCAGTCTCAATGTGGACAATTGTCATGCAGAGAGATGATTGCGGACTATACATAGACCACTCCTCCATGAAGAGGGTTAAGAGCACCAAGTTCTGGGAATGAACGTAACAAATGATCTAACCTGGTCACTCAACACCACCTTGTTGGTCCTGAAAGCACAGCAACTTCTACACTTCCTGAGGAAGTTGAGGCGAGTGAAGCCCCATCCTGTAATTTTAACCAATTTATAGGAGCACTATTGAGAGTATACTGACCAATGCATCACCATCTGGTATGGAAATTGCAAGGACTGTTGAGAGGATCATTGAGTTTTCTCTTCCACCCATTAGAGATATTTATCAGGAGCACTGTGTACACAGGGCTTGCAGCATTGTCAGTGATTCCTCCCATCCATACAACAATCTCCTTGATCCCATACCATCAGGCATATGGTACCATAGCACTGGGACAAAACTGTTAAGATGGGAAACAGCTTCTCCTCCCAGGCTGTAATACTACTGAACTCCTTGCCACCATTCAGGTCTCATCACATATGAAGCACCAGTAGCGTAATACTGTTGAGTTTTTAAACTTGTATTGTATATGGACCTTACTATTTGTTAATTTGCTTGTACCTGAGTTATATGTACTGTGCTGTGCACCTTGGTCTGGAGAAATGTTGTCTCTTTTGGCAGTATACAGTGTACAATTAAAAAACAATGAACTTGGACAATCTTGAATGTAAAATACCTCAATTAGAATCAGTTTTAATATCATGGCATAGGGTCATGAAATCTGTTGTCTTACAGCAGTAGTACATTACAATACATAATAATTTAAAGATCTATAAATTACAATGTATATATAAAAATAAATTAAATGAGTAGCTCAAAGAAAGGAAAAAATAGTGAGGTAGTGTTCAATTGTCCATTCAGAAATCTGATAGTGAAGGGGAAGAAGCTGTTCCTGAAATGCTGTGTCTCTCTTCAGGCTCTTGTATGTTCTCAAAGTAGCAATGGGGTAAGGGCATGTCCTGTGTGAAGGGTATCCTTAATTATGGATGCCACCTTTTTGAGTTATCACCTTTTGAAGATTTATCCTTGATGCTGGGAAAGCTGGTGCCCATGATGGAGCTGGCTGAGATTACAACTTTCTGCAACTTTTTCCAATCCTGTGGAATGGCCCCTCAATACCAGATGGGTTAGTATTTTGGGCCCAGGATAAATCTTATGTTGACACCTAGGAACTTGAAACTGCTCACTCTTTCTAACCTTTCTAATGTGCCACACAATTTAATTCCACATCCCATTCCCATTCTGATATGTCTATCCACGACCTCCTCTACTGTCAAGATGAAGCCACACTCAGGCTGAAGGAACAAAACCTTATATTCCATCTGGGTAGCCTCCAACCTGATGGCATGAATGCCCCCTCCCCCTCTTACCCCATCCCTTATTTATCTATTTATTTATTCCCTTTTTTTCTTTTCTCTCTGTCGCTCTCACAATCACTCCTTGCCTGCTCTCCATCTTCTCTGGTGCTCCTCTCCCCTTTTTTCTCTTTCTAGGCCTCCCATCCCATGATCCTTTCCCTTCTCCAGCAATATATCCCTCTTACCAATCAACTTTCCAGCTCTTAGCTTCATCCCTCCCCCTCCTACTTTCAAATCTCTTGCCATCTCTTCTTCCAGTTAGTCCCGACAAAGGGTCTCAGCCCAAAACGTCGACTGTATTTCTTCCTATAAATGCTGCCAGGCCTACTGCATTCTACCAGCATTTTGTGCATGTCACTCTTTCTACTGTTGATTCCTTGATGAGGACTGGTATGTGCTCCCTTGATTTCCCGTTTCTGAAGTCCACAATCAAATATTCTGTCTTACTGACATTGAGTGCAAGGTTGTTGCTGCATCGCCGCTCAGTCAGTTGATCTACCTCACTCTTGTACTCCTCCTCACCACCATATGAAATCCTGCCATCAACAGATGTCTCATCGGCAAATTTATAGATGGCATTTGAGCTGCGTCTAGCCACATTTTTTGGGTGTAGAGAGAAGAGAGCAGTGGACTAAACATGTATCCCTGAAGTGTGCCTGTGTTTATTGTCAGCAAAGAGGAGATGCAAGGCACAATTTAAGAATGGGAGGATCTTGAAATATTCTAACCATTTAGATCACAGGTTCCTCTATATTACAGTGGTTTATATGGGTCCTTAATAGTATAATAGTATATGGGTCCTTAAACGCAGTATACTGTACTTCAATAGCTTTGAATCAACTTGGAACATCCTAATACGATATTTGATGTCCATAAATGTACATTTGTTCTTTCATTCCATACTATTATTTTCTCATTTGTACCAACAAATACATTTTTAAATCCCAAGCAAAAGAAAATCTGCAGATGCTGGAAAACTGAGCAACACACACAATCCTGTTGAAGGGTTTCGGCCTGAAGCATCAACTGTAATTTTTTCCATAGATGTTGCCTGGTCTGCTGAGTTCCTCCAGCACATTGTGTGTTGCTGAATGCATTTTCAAACATGCTTTCAGTGAGGTAGATCTCCAAGTATCCCTAAAGAGCAATAAGAAATCCATGTACCTGTTCCTTTTGATTTCTTGATCACAAAATAAATTTGCTGTTTTCTACATTTAATAAATAACAACGGTGTGTGCAATGGATATATCTCAGTACTAATTAAGACAAGTTTACATTTTTTTTCTTTTTGTATTGTCAGCATTATTGGTGGAATCAACACATAACACTTTTAATATCAGAGTTACATGAACTACTGGCTCAAGATCCCAATCAACATGTGTACACAGCAATTTGGCTCTTCAAGCCACTGAGGACTGCAAAGTTGTTGCTACTCAGGAACCAGCAAGAATTTCCAATTCGACAATGAAAATGTCATTTCTATAATCTATGTTCTATATGTTTAGACAGGAGCACAAATGAGAGAAAAATACAAGGATGTGGGCATTAGGATTAGCTTAGTTTGCCATTTGATTACCAATTTATTTGGTTCAGCACAACAGTGTGGGTTGGAAGGGCCTGTTCCTGTGTTGTATTGCTCTTTGTTCTATGTTCTAATCCTAAATACAAATCAAATTAATTCCATTTCTTTGTTTAAGTCACACAGTGCACTCAAGATCATGATTCTATTAGGCTGAAGTTATTCAATTGAAATAATTGTTGCTTATTTTGACAGACAGTCCATTCACACCATTCAGTCCATTCTGAGATTTCAATTCTCAGACTTTTCTGTCAAACATGTTAATGAAATGAGAATCTATTCAACAAGAGGCTTGTTACATAACATTCAAAGAATTAACTCACAGCATTCGAATTGTGCCTTCTGAACATTCTAATTGAACCTATACATTATTCAGTTTAGCACTAATTGCACTGCAGTAGATACAAATAAGAAGCTGCAAAATTTGGTTATAATCTCATAGAGCACTCACTAATTTTAAATGGAGTAGTTTAGTTATTTAAATTGCCAGGATGCAGTACCAAACAGCTGGGTAGTACTAATTAGTCTTTTGCACCCTTTTATAACCTGGGTGTGCCAATATCATCCAGAACAAGATTTACTTACTTTCTTAAAGCAGAGAAACCCAAGAGATAGTGATTGGTATTTCACACCAAGGGTTTAGATAGATTAAAGGAAAAAAACTAAGTAAACGTTCAGACCCTAACACACAATCAACCTCATGTTGATTTTAGACTTTTGCAGAGCTGTGAATCATCAGCCTTTTATAACGGATTTTTTTTTCTCAAAACTTGTACAAACCTACTAATACTGTCCTTCTTGAAATGACTTTCAATTTCAAATAAGTAAACCCAGCAAACTGCATAACTATATCATGAGAGGAGCATCACCATCAAAGCTGATCCTGACTTTACTTTGGAATAACCACATTTTCTAACAAGGATTATTATTAGGCAAAGCAATTGTGATCACCAGAAAAGAGAGAAGGTAGCATTAGCTATATTTTTTAAGTGGCTCCAACCAATTGTCTGTTCACCAATCATGATTCTGGGTTACAGCATTACTCAGTTCCTTGCAGTAGTTAGGCCAAAAATGAATAATATTTAGAACTGAGCTAGAGTGACTAATCAAGGCAGTGATTGATTGAAGGACAAATTATTTTTCAGCAGCTGAAGATTGCCCATCATCTCTGATCTTTATTCACGCAGAAGCAGTCATGTTCATTGATGAGTATATACTGAAAAATTTAGATCAACTTGTTGTTCCTTAGGAGAATGAGCAGTTTATTCTTACATGATTCAAGACAGATTTCAGTTTAAAACAGACAACTAGCACTTGGCCACACAGATGAAAAGCAAAAAGTCTCCCAAGAGAAGCTAACTAACCTCACTGACAGTCAAAATATATAACCAAAATCTTGAGGGCTCATTCATAACCACCAATTTTGGAGGACCAAAAAGATCATCTTTTGCAATTCCCCTAAATATTTCACCATTCAGAAAGTATAATCGAGGCATATGATTGCTCAGTATCTGCTTTGACAAATGAAGTTAGCTCAAGATTCTGAAACCTTTTTCTTAGCAAAACTGTTGGTGTACGTACACCAAAAGAACTGCAGGAATCCAAAGGAGTGGCTTTGTTACATTCTTAAGATCAATTTGGATAGATGTTGCATGCTAAGTTATCACAACTAGACATATCCTAGGCATCTAAATACAAAATAACATACACCAAGAGCTTTGAGCCTTTTAAATCAAGCAGATAAAATTTACTTCTGCATATCAGACAATCAAAAAAAAAGTGTGGCAAGATTTCTATTAATACTTATAACCTTGAAGGATCATTATTATTCATTGCTCAAGCTCACAAATTGAGGATTGTCCCATAGATCATTGCACTGGATATCTGCAAGTAGAAGGAAGCATCAACACAGGCTACACAAAATGTTAAAGGACAAAATGACAAGGGTGGGTAAGTGATAAAGTAAAAAGGAGAAAATTCTCAATACTGGTTAATTGGGTCTTCGGTTAATCACAGCAGCTGCTTATTTGGAACAACTCTTAAAAACACAAATAAATTGAGAAAATAGATGGGATTACCTCTGTTTATTTGGGATACTGTGCCAATTAGTTGGGGCAGGAAACTGTTAGCCAAACGTTTTCTAACCTACGTCTGCCGTGTGCACTTGTGTGGCTGTTAGACACTACATGATGCTTAGAGCGAAGAGTTTTTAAATTGCATCACTTGTGTGTTTATGTTTAGAACGCAGTGATTTTTGTCACTGATAGTTGGTGAGAAATAAGTAGCAAGAAACTGCTCACTGCAGTTTCAAGCATTCAGGCTTGGAGATGCTAGAAAGGGCCAGGAGTGAAAATGACATTCTGTAATAATCAATAAACCAATTGTTTGGAATCAAATGAGTTAGTCCAGTGTCTCAGGGCTGGGTATGTCTACACCAATATCACCCATGCATTGGCACTCCTTCCCTGCCACCTGTCGCACCCCCCTCCCAGAGTGCTCCACCCTCGCCATTCCCAGCATCCACTGTCCCACCAGATTTGCATTATCTCTCTTTGCTTCACATTGACAAATACAGTACTGCACAAAAGTCTTAGGCACCCTAGAAGTAAGTCAATCAAAAGTTTCAAAGTACATTTATTATCAAAGAATGTATAAATTATACAACCTTGAGATTTGCTTGCTTACAGGCAGTCACAAAGCAAGAAACCCGTAATTTAAAAAACATAAAGACCAACGCCCAATGTGCAGAGAAAGGGGGGAAAACCCTACAAATCATGCAAACAATAAAAGTGAATAACAATATTCCAAACCAAAATGAATCCATAGATCCGAACCCCAGAGCAGTCCGGTGCGGGCCCAAAAGCTCAGTATTAGTCCATCATATTAGTGAGTACAGAGCCCAGAAGCCAGGACAGTGCTCATAGCCTGAGTGCCATGGAGAGAGCAGTGAAGACTGCGGGACAGCGAGTCAAATCAGCTCTTGCCTCTGATCCCAACATCCTGTCTTTGCAGTCTGTCTGGGCCAGCATCCAAACTGTGTATCATACTTTACACTAGGACCTGGCCACCACTGCAGCGAAAGGTTCTGAGCACAGACCATGGTGCCCAGCAACTTGCTCTGGGCCCAGATTTCTCAACCTTGCTCGAACAGTTCTTCATTTCCCTAAATTGACTCAGCACCCAAAGCATTCCGGCTCTACACCTAGGCCAGTTGTACAGGCATGGGAACTCCTCTGCCTCGACTTCTCTCTGAATAACTCACTCAGTCTGCATCGATTCTACAACATACCAGCACAGTTCATCCCTGGAATTCACTTTGCCTTTGTTCGCCTCTTCATTGTTTTCAGTAACAATTTACCACAATTTACTTCAGAAAAGGTGTTATTAGTAATATTTTTAATTGAATGTCTTGCCTCAATCAGCTTCTGTACCTCATATCAGGTCCATGAAAAGCAAGCAGTGGAATCCAATTTTGCTACTACATGAACATAGTTAAACTAATGATTGGGGGTTATTAATGATGAATGGACAGTTCAATAGCTTAACAGCAACTAATAATGTCATATTGTGAGTGGAAATACAACCCTTTAAAATACAATGGAACTGACCACAAACAAATCATGAATGACAAAGAAAGGAATGCAAATAGGTATAAAAATTTTGAACAAAGAATTCTTTTAGACCCTTTCTTACACTTCATTGAATTGAAACAACACTACATTTTATCATAATAAAATACCCCCGACTGAATGTTAAGCACAGAAATAAAAATCACAATTCTAAAAAATTTAGATGCTCAAGTATCTTTTACCTCCTCTGCAAAAAGGAAAATAAAAGGGCCCCGCTCCAGCAAGATCACACAACATGAGTTTCCAGTACATTATTTCAGAACCAAATTGGGCATAGATTCCCAATGTTTATAGATGTTTTATGCTTTCGAAGCAAATCTCGAAGAGTCTAATGTTTTTTAAATGAGCTGGCCATTTCAACTGAGCAAAATCCCCTTGATCGTCAAGACTGTCTGAACTTCTCCTCAGTAAAAATCATGGAACTGGACTATCTACAAGTCTATATTTAGGCTGCCTAAGCACTACTTCCTGCTACCTTAATGGCCTACCCGGGTTGGCGCCACCATCTAACAATGTAGTCTTTCACTGCCTTCAACAGCTGGTCACAGCCTGATGCAATAATGACACCATATGTCTCAGCTACTACAACCAGACCCAGGCATCTTACAGCAGCTAACAACTGATAACCCTTCAATTGGGCTATTCACTTAAATTCTCAGAGGCCCTCACTCTACCCAGCTGCTAAGGACAAATGTAAGATTTTACAGTAGCCCTTCGGTCATATGTTCATTTTATTTTTAGCATGAGAAGCTGTGCTTGAAAACATTATACACATCATCTAAAAGGTCACTTATAAATTTTAGGTAAATGGCATTCATTATCTCTGATTCAGGTTGAACAAAGACCTGTTAACATTACAATAAAATAAGAATGGCTCAACCATGCAAATTTATCTCTTAAAGAACTCAATGTTCAAAGAACTTTACAGATTTTAACATTCTTAACCAATATCCAAAGCTAAGAAATATGAATCCCAACATGGAGCACACAAAGTTTATTTGCAATACCAAGTTCAGAATATTATGGTCATTCTCACAACTGTACCCTACATCAGCTGATGAAATAGGGTTGATGTTGTATCATTAGTTCAGCTATAGTGGTGTTAAAATCTTGACTTGCTTTTGGGACTGTCAGCTATGTTCAGTCAACAAACTAGTAGCAATAAGATGTCAACTTTTGTTTCAAAAGTAGCAAAACAATGGACATATTCTTTTGATTTAACAGATACCATTTGCTCATCCAGACATACTATTTGTTTACATGTCAATTTTGTCTGGTAGCCAGAAACATGTCTTATCACTACTTTGTCCAAATTCATTTTCAAGCCTATTTCTTTAAATCTACAATTCTGACCAACAGCTTTGGTTTTGTACATTGTCAAATCACAAACAGAACTGTTTTTTTCACCCCAGTATTGTACAACCCAGATCTATTAACGATTCTTATGAACATCTTTGTGTCTGAACCATGAAGACAATGATAGTCTAGATTCAACTTTGGAGACACTAGAGACTGCAGGTGCCAGTATCTACAGCAATAAACATAGTGACAGACAGCATCTGTGGAAAGAAATAGACAGTCAATGTTTCAGGTCAAGTTCCTTAATCCAGACAAAAAGATAGAGATGATATGACAGTACAAAAAAGTGAAAGAATGGATGAAGGTCCAGGTTATGTACTCCATAATATTCTAATCTGTGGAGAATACATGTACTTCAGCCACAACAAGATCAGGGGAAGACTTCGCTCTCGAAGCACTGTACTGCAGTTTCTCAGTTAAAGGTCTGTTTGTGAAGCCAAGGTCATAACCCAAAACAAGATATCCACAACAGCAATGCCAACTTGCACAAACGTAATATAATGTGGCCTGTACACATGGAAGCTACAGGGGTGAAGAGGTCAATTTAAAGAGGATGCACTAAAAGAAAGTGTGTACCGTTAACATCACATTCTGCACAAGGCCACAGATTCACACAATGTAATCCAGCATGCTGATGGCCCAGAACAAGCCCTGCTCAGAATATCTTTGACAGGTAGCAAGGCCACATTTCCAGCATTGTTGAAAAATAAACAAAAATGCAGACATTGGAAATCAGAAATAAAAACAGAAAAGAACAGTGAATTTATTAATTGACTTTGTTCAATCAAGTGGATCTTTGTGCAAATCTATGTGGAATTACTGGGCAAATGACTGGTACTACAGGGTAACAGAAGCATATGGGGAATAGCACAGCAAACTGGAACAACACATAACGTGCTACTGGAGGAACTCAGCGGGTCGTGCACCCTCTGTAGGAGGAAAGAAATTATCAATATTTCAGGCCAAAGCTTGCATCAGCAAGGTAGACCCAGTTAAAGATCCTTGGTTCGGTGGTAAGAAATGGTCTTTAGATCAGGGAAGATGAAGAGCATCATGTCAAATGTGGCCTATTTATAACCTCTTGTACAATTTATCTCCTCATGGAACAATTTCAAACTTCAATGTTTTACATCCCAACACACCTCTGATGTTACTAATAATCATCTGTAACTTTAGAAACAAATCAGTCTTTTTGGTTTGATAATTTTGTCGCATTCAATTGTGTTTATGTGTTAAGTAATGTTAGCATTTCAGTATCTAATAAATGTTTATCCAAATTATACAGATATACAGGGATCAGCAATTTCTTCACGTTATTAATACAAAACCTAAAATAAAACTTCACAAATGCCACAAATCTGAAATTTAAAAAAGAGAGATATACTCTACAGGACAGCATTGGTGCTGACAGAAATGCTTAATATGGATTTTTCTTTAAAATTAGTACTGATTAGAAATCTAAAGATAAAGATCTAAATTGACAGATAAATTAAATAGAAGGGAAGTAAAGAGACGCAATGATACTAGGAACAGTGGAGATTGGCTGAGGGAGAGGAGTGAAGGCTTATTAATTGTAGATAATTTACCAGGAAATGAGAAGGGGTCAGAGTAAAACAAAGTTGCATCTATGAAAAAGTTCTGGAAATCTGAAGAGAATAGGCAGCTATTTGAAATATCTAGCTCTTTATGCAGCATCTATAATTAAATTACAGACTAATGGCTCTTCATTAGAATGATCAGTTTTGATGCACACTGCAAAGAGTAGTTGTCTACAGTTGTTGAATTCTGAATTCAATATCAAGATCTCAGAGCTATAACCTGCCCAGTTTAGATGTTGTTACTCAAGTGTATGTTGACTTCAAAGGAACAGAGCAATAAGTCAGAATGGTTTGGGATAGAAAATTGAAGTGATAGACAATTGGAAGCCCAGGGTCACCCTTGCAAACCGAAAATCCAAAGCAGCCCCTCAATCCCCAACATTACTGTGCATGTTGAAATCAGGACACTACATTGAAAGGAACACAAATGAACCACTTGTTCATCCAGATGTTTAGAATCCTGCTTGGTCTGAAGTGAAGCAAATAGGTAAGCTTTTGCATAGAAAAATGCCATGAGAAATGTTGATGGAAACTGGTGAAGGGAATGATCCCTTTGGAACTCTCAAAAGTGAGGGGTAGGAAAATCATTTTAAAGATGATAGAAATTAAGTAGTAGAATCTGTTTAACATCCTGTGGACCAGAATGAAAGGGGCTGACAGAAGTCCATGAAATCTATTGTCTGGATTGGGGAGCATGCCCTATCAGAATAGGTTGAGTGAAATTGGCTTTTTCTCCTTTGAGCCACAGAGGGTGAGAGGTGACCTGATAGAGGTGTATAAGACGATGAGAGGCATTGATCGTGTGGATAGTCAGAGGCTTTTTCCCAGGGCTGAAAATGACTAACATGAGAGGGCACAGTTTTAAGGTGCTTAGAAGTAGGTACAGAGGAGATGTCAAGGGCAAGTTGTTGTTGTTTTTACGCAAAGAATGGTAAGTATGTGGAATGGGCTGTCAGCGACGGTGGTGGAGGCGGATACGGTGGAGTCTTTTTAAGAGACTCCTAGATAGGTACATGGAGCTTAGAGAAATAGAAGGCGATGGGTAACCCTAGGTAATTTCTAAAATAATACATGTTCAGCATGGCATCGTGGGCCGAAGGTCATGTATTGTGCTGTAGTTTCTAAATTGGACAGATGCAGTTTATGACTAGGTTGGAGGGGAAATCAAAGTCAAGGAAAAAGACAACATCCTGAAAACGCTGGTGTATGTCATGAACAGAACAGACAGAGCAAAGCCAGTGAAACTGGAGAATGGAATGCAATCTTTCTGGGAAGCAGGGTAAGAGGTGGGTCATCAAGACAGCTTTGAATTCAGATATTCAGCAGAAGTATTAGTCACTGAGCTAACCCAAGAAGGAGAAGTCAGGAAGAGAAGAGAAAAGTCAGAGCCAGACCATGTTGAATTGGCAGCGAAGATGACTAAACACGTGAGTTCTGTTGACGACAGGGAAGCAAGATTAATATAATGCTTGTCTTCATGAAGAGTTCCCATGGCAATACCTTGGACTTGTTGGGTGAGCAGAGATGAAGGTGGTGTTGTTGAGGCCGATAAATTCAGTAAAATGAAGGATAGTGTTAGTGGTGGAAATGAAGCACTGGTCGAAACTCTGCCCAAGGGCAAGTGTTCAGGCCACCCTTGCATGGGATGTGCGTGTACAAGGATAGGATGTTCATGGAGAAAATGAACTGGCTATCATTCATTTCACAAGAAAGGGGTGAAGGGCATAAAGTGACCCTTGCATTAAGGTGAGGGGGAGGAGGGAGGAGAGCACCAGGAAATTACATCAGGAGAAAAAGTACCTATTATGATTTTATTCAATGCATGCTGCGTCATCTGTGCATGCCTCAAGAACTGTGAATTGCAAAAGGTCTTGTGTCTATTTACTGTTTTAAATAAACTCTGTAAAAGCACAGTTTAGCCCCCATGTCAAATTTATGATAAGTGATTTGTGAACTGTGCAAGGGTGAATTTTCATCTTCTGAACATCCACAATGTAGGAGTCTCTTGTATCACAGAGCTCAGTGGGAAAGAACAGGTTAAGGAAATATAAATATTTGTGGAAAAAAAATAACAGGCTGCAACAAATGATCCACCAGAACAACTCTGTCTGTGAATCTTGGGGAAACAGAGGATGAAGTAGACTGCATATGGTTGGGCCACTCTGAGGTTAGAAGAATGGAGCCAATATCCCCAAAGGAAAGGAAGCCAGAGATTAAATAGGAAAATAATAATCAGTGGTGGAGGTTGTGACTGCAGGTTCAAAAGGGTGAGGGAAAGCAACCAATCAGCGCCAGTGGATTAGATATTGGTTTAATGAACTGTGAGCAGAAGGCTGAAAACTCAGAGGGGTATTGATTAAACTGAGGACTGGTATGGAAATAATGAGAAAGAGTATGTCACAGAGGCAGATGGCAATGAATGGATATATGGAACCATTAAGATAACAGTTGAAGGAAACCATTTGGATCAGAAATTCTGAAAGCAGGAGGAATAGAATAGTTTGGGATGAATACCCTTGGTCAAAAAAAATGAGTACACAGGCAGAAACACACTGGGCTCAGAAATGACAAACGAAGGCAGCCTCCAAATAAGACTGATCATTCCAGATCAGTGAAAGAACAATGCTGGGGGCTGGGGGAGGGAGGGTAGGGTGGGAGCAAAAAATTGCTGTGATTAAACAATGGATGCAGTGAAGGTTAATGTTAAACTATGAATTAGGAAACATTCAGATGGAGTGAGTCAGTGTTGTGGTAGAAGCACAGGACTTAGAATGCAAAATGGTATGCCGTTTAATAAATGTAAGTGAATCAACAGTAATTATGACACTTCCTTTGGAGACAGAAATTTCAGATGGATAACCTCTATCAGAGCAAAGTATTTACAAATCAAACACCTTTTAGATTGCAATTAACAGGGTGGTGGAAACAAAGGGCATGTCTGTCAAGAGCAGAAACCTTGGAAGACTGAATGATGCAAGTCTGGCAATGTCGACAGAGGAATGATGAAGGTGTGCACATCAAGGTTAATCTCTTTGGAGAACACATAAATAGATGATAACAACTGAGAGTGCAGAAAACAAGCTGTAATTCTACAATACAAAACACAGCAGATGCTGGAATCTGAAATCAAACAGAATGTTGGAAATACTTATAACATCAGAAAACACCTGTGGAGGAAGAACGTTAACAATTCAGGCTGATGACCTTACTTACCTTTTGTCATTGGCACATTTCTTTAAGTCAGGGATCGAACTCCCACATTTTCATAAAGATAAAATAAACAATTCAGACTTTCACCCACTCTAATGATTGTCAAAATAAAAGTACATATATGCCACCATATACAACCTTGTGATTTCTTTTCTTGCAGGCATACTCAATAAATCCAATACCTATAATCGAATCAATGAAAAATCACACCAACAGCACGGACAACACATGAGATGAAGAGTCCTTGAAAGTGGGTCCATTGGCTGTGGGAACAGCTCAGTGACAGGACAAGTAAAGTTGAGTGAAGTTATCTTTCTGGTTCAAGAGCCTGGTGGTGAGAGTCCTGAGGCTCTTGTACCTTCTTCCTGATGGTAGTAGCAAGAGGACAGCATGTCCTGACTGTGCGGGTTCCTGATGATGCTGCTTTCTTACAACAATACTCCATGTACATGAGCTGAATGGTGGGCAGGGCTTTAACTGTGATGTACTGATCATAGGTAAAATAATGGATAATTTCTTACATTATGGCAAGGGAGACCAATGCCAGTTAAAGCTCAAGCATGCATATTGTTTAACACTTAAAATCCCACTCTACAAAATGCATCCACTTGATAAATATCAGTTAGTCTTTTTAAATATCAGGCAATAAAATAAAAGGATTACAGCTTGAAAGAAACATTAATTTTCAATTGCAAATTATTTAGTTTATCTTAGTATGGATCAGGTTACAGAAGTTGCCATCTAATATTGGCATCCTGATTGAAAAATTGCCTCCTAACATATGACAGTATCTTATGTTAAAGCACTTGGTCTTTCACCCAGATCTCTCAAATTTTAAACAAAAGGAATCTTCAGAAGACGAGACAGAGACACTGACTTAGTCCAATGATTCTGAACTAGACATATAATCACATTTCCAAGTCTGGTTTATTCAATCTAGGCTGGATTCATAGAGCACAAGATTAGGCCATAGTTCAAAGCAATTTTCAAATGTGCAGAAATATCTCTTTATTCCTCTGACCATTCAAATTCCATAAGTCTTCTCAGGAACTTAAAAGTACTCAGTGATAATGAGGGACCGAGGACTCCCGTCTTCCTTTCCCCTACCACCACTCTGTAATCCCCTCTCCCTCAGATCCCATCATCAGCTCCTGGGCCCTCAGAGGCTCCCTCTTCCTCTCACCCCAACCCTTCCGTCTCCACTGACACCACCAGCATCCCCCCTCCCCCCTCTGATCCCAGCTCTCATCCATGCCAGGTCTTTAACATTCCCTCCAACCTTCAACTCTCTGAGGCTGAGCACTCTGTCCTCAGTAAGGGCCTCACCTTTGTTCCCCTTCACCCACACTTCAGCAAGTTCTGCGTACGGCATGATGCCTAACTCTTCTTCTGTTGGCACTGTCTTCGAGCCTACTTCTTCAGCAAGGACTCTCCCACCCCCACCGATGACCCCTTCTCCTGTCTTCAACCCTCCTCCTCTTCATGGACACCCCGCTCTGGTCTTCTGCCTGCTCTGTATCTCTTTATTGCTAACTGCCGACAGGACATCAACCATCTCAACTTAACTACACCTTGTTCCAATTCCAACCTCACTCCCTTCAAATACTCTGCTCTCCACTCCCTCTGTACCAATCCCAACCTCACTATAAAACTCACTGATAAGGGGAGGTGCTGTTGTGGTCTGGTGTACTGACGTCTATCTTGCCGAGGCACAGCGACAACTCGCTGATACCTCCTCTTATTTACCCCTTGATCATGACCCCACTAAAGAGCACCAGGCCACTGTCTCCCACACCATCACCAACCTTATCAGCTCTGGGGATCTCCCATCCACTGCCACCAACCTCATAGTTCCCACGCCCCGCACTTCCCGTTTCTATCTCCTACCCAAGATCCACAACCTGCCTGTCCAAAGAATTTTCAGTCCTGACGAAGGGTCTTGGCTCGAAAAAACGTCAACAGTGCTTCTTCTTATAGATGCTGCCTGACTTGCTGCTTTCCACCAGCATTTTGTGTGTGTTGTCAGTGATTATGATTTGGCTTAAATCCTGAAGTATATATTTGGACCTCACTTTGGATTGAAATCAATAATTAAGTCTAAATTTACAGTAAAACAGTAAAATGGCAAAACTACATCTTCATGATTCAAGTTCTATAAGCTTTTCTTACAATATTAATCCAGGATCGCCACCTATTTTTCTCCCATATGTTAAGTCTCTTTTACGCATATGACGACATCAAGCACTCAGATAAGAGATTTTACTGAAGTAACATCAGTATATCACTATCATTCACAGTACATGAAAACCCAAGAGACTGCTATGCTGAAATCTGGAGTAATACACAAAAAGCTGGAGGAACTCAGTGGGTTAGGCAGCATCTATGAAGGAAAATGACAGTTGACATTTTGGGTCAAGGCTCTTCACCTGGACTGAAAGACAGAGGGAAGACAGCAGTATAAAAAAGTGAAGAGAAGGTGGGGAGCAAGAGTATGCAGTATGGTAGGGTAGCACAATTACAGCACCAGTGACCCTAGTTCAATTCCACCACTGTCTCAAAGGAGCTTGTACATTCTACCTATGAGTGCTCCAGTTTCCACCCACATTCCAAAGATGTATGGGTTAGTACATAGAGGAACTGTGGGAATAGCATCAGAAGCTAGAAGGTAATAGGTGGAAGTGTGAAAGGGCTGAAGATGATGTAATCTGATAGGAGAGGAAGGTAGCCCTTTTGTCTTCCCCCTCCACACAAATCTATCCCAGGCAAAATAAGGATAGAAATCCCATACTCTTCACCTATTACGCTACCCACTAAATGCATCATTCTTTACAAGTTCCACCAACTAAATTGGGATATCACCACCAATCACAACTTACACTGACCCCTCTGCTGGGACACTCTCTCCACTATCCCTGGTCTGCTCATCTATCCCCACCCATCTCCCTCAGTCCCCAAGCACTCTCCTTTGTAACCACAAGAAGTGTAGAATTTGTTCCTATACCTTTTCCCTCATCATCCAGGGCCCATTAACCACACAATCCTTCCACTGTTTCTTCTCCCCCTTTTGGACTCCCTAGCTCCCTCCCTTAGTTCCATGCTCCACATTCCTCTCTATTCAACTTCCATCATTTTCAGTCCTGTCACTTCCCAGTTTCTGACATTATTCCCACTCTTTTCACCTCCATCTGTTTATCACTCCCCAGACACTCCTCACCTATGGACCTATGCCCTCTATTATTCAGGGTCTCAAATTCAACCAAGACCTCAACAGTTGAACAGATGGACAAAGTTACTTCGAACTCAACAGTTATGAAGGCGGATGAAGGCTGCAACAAATCCATCAGCTCCAATCGTCATGGTTTCCATGCCATTGGAATCAGTTGATTTGTGAAATATCGTGTGCTTCTTGGGAGTGCAACATCAAGTACACATTAAACAAATACAAGCACAGGCATCTTCGCTCTGTGGGCCTTAAGATTGGACTCATAAGCCACTTGAGAGCCCGTAAATAGATCAACAGAACGAAGACCATCATCCTCAACCTCGAGGGATAGCCACAACAACGAAGACAAGCTGATACATCAGCTGTCTATTTCCCTCCACCGAAGCTGCCCGGTGCGCTAATATTCACAGTTAAAATGCTAAGATATTGCAAACTTTTTTCTTTCCTTCATTTCCTCAGTTACATGTAACTTTCAAAGCAACACTGCTTTGGAACTCACCTTAAAGCAACTATGTGCACAGTATACAATTCAGGAGGCATGCTGACTTGAGGCTGCGCCCTGCACCTGCTCAAGCAATAATGGCATTGCCCTTCAGTGAGGGATAAGCACAGACATGCATGAGGGAATCAGGATGATCTCAGAGTAGTCATAGTGAAGAAAAGGCCAATCGTTAGGAGCTGGAAAAGTACTTAGTGAGGATGGGGAGAAAAATGTGATAGAAGGCCAGATTAAATAAGTTGAGGGCTGCCTGATGCAGGGAAGGAGAAAACCAAAAATAAGTTAGAGGGAGGCTGAGAGGATAAATGGAGAATGAGAACTACTGAAGAGGAATTCAAGCACAAACAGGATTCAAGGCAAGAGCAGTGTCACTTTGTCTTAGTTCACAAGAAAGTCCAGGACCTAAAGAACACAAGAATGGGGCTGGGTTAAAAATTAGCAAAGGTTTAGTGGTAACCATGACACAATAGATTCTTCAGCATTGTCAGGGCCAGCCATCCTCCAAAATGTCCAAGTGTCTATGCCTCTGAGAGCTAAGAGTGTTGGTGCCCACTGTAAAGGAAACTTCAAAGAACTCAACTATGACCATGTCTTGTACACAAATGCATTTGATTCTGTTTCAAATCTAAATATTCAATCCAGCTATCCTGTCATAAAGGCCAACAAAGGAAACAAAAAAAACATACACCAACTTAAAACAAAATTTCAAAAGCAGAAGACATCCTGCTGAAACAATTGCATTCACAAACTCACAAGCCTGTCAACCAAGTCTGAGAAGAGAACGTGCCAGTGGATTTCATCATCAATAACCATCTTCCCAGGAAGAAAACACATCCAATTAAATTAACTACAGAGGAGTCCCTTTACTATCCTAATAAAGGAAATGACATTGCAGAAGTCGTCCTTGCCTTTGGTCTGGCAGCCAAAGAGGTGCCCTCCTCAAAATTTAATTAGTGGTCTTGTATGACCCCAGGAAAGCATTTGACTTGTCTGTCAAAACATCCTTCCCAAATTTGGAGGCCTGTACAAATTAACTTTCATCTTGCATCTGATTCAAGGTGGCATGCAGTCCATGCTCTTCAACAATGGGTCCACAAGAGATCACAAATCAATGCAGACTACATTAATCAAGGCTGTTTCATCGCAATTACTTATTCCTATCATTCTTATTGCATTGCTGCACCTCAATAGGAAGATTTTCCTGATTTAGAGTTAACTTTCAGGACAAATGGAAAACAGTTCATCCTGTAATTGCCTCATTTTCAGAAACAAAAATAATCAAGTAGAAACAAGTCATACTTGATCAGAAAATATAAACTACGTAGATCATTTTGATCATTCCATTGATTATGGGCAATCCTGCCTCCACCACAGCCACCACTAACACAATTATTGATTTTAATAGTTCCTGTAATTTTAAATTGAATTCATTAAAAAAATCACAATGTCTAAACCATCAGTGCACCAATCATTAGCCGTAAAACAAACTAAATACAGCCACTTTCAATTTACTGCAATAACTATGGATTTATAGACATCAATAACACAAGCACTCTTTCCATTATATAACCGACAATATAAACATCTTGAAGTTACCATAGAGAGAAACAAACAGAAGGCATTGAGGTAATTCCACTCAGCATTTGTCATATAGTTGTGTAATCCAGATCCCTTTTGAAAGTTGGTGATTGATTGCTCAGTAGACAACACCAGATAGAGAACACTGAACAGTACAGGCTCCTTTGCTCCACCAAGTTGTGCCAACACTTAACCTACTCCAAGATCAACAGATAGCTTCCCTCTCACATGGCCTTCCAATTTTTCTTTCATCCATATGCTTATCTAAGAGTCTCCTCAATGTCTCTAATGCACCAGCCTCTATTATCCATGCAGTTATCACATTGTGTAAAAATATACCTCTATCATCCCTCCTTATACTTTCCTCCAATCACATGAAAATTGTACTTTCTCATATTCGCCCTTGCCACCTGGTGAAAAGGTGCTGGCTGTCTATTCTATTTAAGCTTATCACCTTTCCACCCCTATTGAGTCACTTCTCATCCCCCATTGCTCCAAGGGAAAAAACCCTAGCTTGCTCAACCTATCCTCATAAAATGAGGATATCCTCCAATCCAAGCAGCATTCTAACAAATCCCTGCACCCTTTCTAAAGCTTCCATATCCTTCCTATAATGAGGCAGTCAGAACTGAACACAATACTCCGAATGTGGTCTAAGCAGAGTTTAAAAGAGTTGCAACATTACATCACAGCTCTTGAACTCAATCCACTGTCTAATGGAGGCCAACATATCATATGCTTTCATAACCAATTAACTTGTATAACACACACAAAATGCTGGTGGAACGCAGCAGGCCAGGCAGCATCTATAGGGAGAAGCACTGTCGACATTTCGGGCCGAGACCCTTCGTCAGGGTCTTCATCGAGACCCTTTGCTTGAATTTCCAGCATTTGCAGATTTTCTCGCATTGCATATTAACTTTTGTAGTGACTTTGAGAGATCAATGGATATGAGCCCCAAAATTCCACTGTTCCTCCACACTGCTTAGAATTCTGTCATTAACTTTGTACTCCACCTTCAGGTTCTAGTATCACTTCACTCTTTTCTGGTTGGAACTCCAGCTGTCATTTTTCAGCCCAACTTTGCATCCTACCAATGTCCTGTTGTAACCTAAAACAACCTTCCACACTATCCACAGCACAAGCATTCTTCATATCATCTGCAAAACTTATTAATCCACCCTTCCAGTTCCTTATCCAAGTAATTTATAAGTCACAAAGAGCAGGGGTCCCAGGACAGATCAATCCCTACAGAACACCACGAATCATGGATATTCAGGTTGAAAACACTTTATCTACTACCATCCTCTACTTTCTGTGAGCAAGTGAGTTCCAAATGCATGCAGCCAAGTTACCTTGGATCTCATGCTTTTTGACTTTCTAAATAAGCCTTGTCAAATACCTCATGAAAATCCATCTACTCCACAGCCATGCTTTACCTCCATCAATATGCTTTGTCACTTCATTAAAAATGTCAATCAGGCTTGTGAGGCATGTTGTTGCATGAATGAAATCGCCAGAGAGAGTTACTGGTAGATACAAAGCTGCTTCTTTATTCGACAAAACAAGGTACAGCAGGCATTATGTGAAGTTGCTTTTGGTGGAAAGGTCTGTTGGCCCAACATGGGGCTTAATATTTATTTGCTAAACACAAGAGGACAATTCCATATTTGCAAAGTATAGACAATGCTTTCTTTTGAAACTACACACCTTCTGATTCGCATCCATCCCACAGACGCCAGCATCATCTATGGACTGAGATTCAAAGCTTTTAGGGATGCATTGTTTCAAATTAAATCCACAAACCATTTTCAAGGAACAGAAGACTGGTAGCCAAAGCCATTTACTAAATGTAAATGTTCTAACCCCCAAAATCACTCTAACAAGGTACACCTGACCCTCACAAAGGCACTCTGACTATCCCCACCCAGTCAGACTATGCTTCTCCAAATGCTTGTAAATTTCGTCTCTAAGAATCCTCTTTAGTTGTTTGCCCACCGTTGAAGAAAGACTCACCTGGTCCATATTCCCAGGGTTATCCTCATGAGCTTTTTGAACAAAGAAATAACATTTCCTATCCTCTAATCTTCTGGTATCATTCCTGTGATCAGTGGGGACATACTGTAAAGATAATGGCCAATGGTGCATCAATCCCTTCCATTGTTTCCCACAGCAACTTGGGGTATATCCTGTCCAGCCCCAGGAACTTATCCATCCTAACATTTTTTAAAAATTTCAAAACATCATCTCTCAACAACAACATGCTCCAAAACACTAGTCTGTTCTACATTGATCTCTCATGCTGGTGAAAACTGCAGCTAAGTATTTATTAAGAACTCCCCTACCTCCTCTGACTCTTCAAGTCCTGATCAGTACTACCCTCAATCTAGCCATCCTGCTGATCTTCACCTAAATATAGAACAGCTTGGGGTTTTCCTTCATTCTACCCACCAAGGCCTTCTCACATCCCCTAAGAACTCACTTAAATCTCTTCCTAGGATCCTTTCCAACTACCTTATAGCTCTCAAGAGTGCTGTCTGATTCTGCCTCTGAGATCTTAAGTATGCTTCCTTCTTCCTCTTGATTGAATGTTCCACCTCTTATGGTTTATTCAACCTACCATTCGTTCCCTGCCCCAATGCAACTAGACATCCAGAACTTCATGCAAGTGCTCCCTAAAAAAACCTCCACATTTCCCTGAGAACATCTACTCTCAGTCTATGTTTCAAGTTCCTGCCTAAAAGCATCATAATTAGCCCTCACCCAATTAAATACTTTCCCATTGTGCCTACTTGTATGTTTGTCAAAGGCTCATCCACAGAAAGATCTATCATCTGACTAGGTTCATTGCCAAGCACCAGATCCATTATGACCTCTCCTCTCATCAGCCTATCCACATATTATGTCAGGAATCCTTACTGGATACACCCAATAAATTCTACCCCATCCAAGCCAAAGGAGGTGCCAATTAATATTAGGAAAGTTGAAGTTACCCATGACAACAACACAATTATTTTTGCACTTTTCCAAAATTTGCCTCCTGATCTGTTTTCCAGTATCTCTTTTACTATAGTTCAGTAAAAAGAATACTCCCAATAGTGTGTTAGCTCCTTTCTTGTTCTTGTCTTCCACTCACACTGACTCAATAGATAATCCCTTCATGACATTCTTCCTTTCTACAGCCTTGATACTATCCCTATTTAGAAATGCTTCTCCCACACCTCTTTTACCTCCCTCTGTTTCTTGTGAAACACCTTAGGGAATACTGTGTTGGGAAATGTATGATAATGCATTTTAGTAAAAGGAACAATACTGTGGATTATTATCTAAGTGGGGAGAAGATTCAAACATCAGAACTATTGATTTAAGATGTACAAGCAAGCTGGATGAACTCAGCAGGTCGGCCTGAAACATTGACTGCTCCTTTCAATGGATGCTGCCCGACCTGCTGAGTTCATCCAGCTTGTTTGTACGTCTTGATTTGACCACAGCATCTGCAGTGTACTTTGTGTAGAGCTATTGATTTACAGGTTGAGTCTATGGAAAAAAAATGTAATGCTAGCATTTATTTCAAGGAGAATAGAATAAAGCAAAGAGATGATGCTGAGGCTTTTAAGACACTAATCAGGCCGGACTTGCAGTATTATCAACAGTTTTGTGCACATATCTCAAAAAGAATGTGTTGTTAATGAACAGAGTACAGAGGAGGTTCATGAAGATGATTCCAGGAATGAAGAGGTTAACATATAAGAGTGTTTGGCATCTTTGGGTCTGTACTCACTGGAATTTAGAAGAATGTGGGGAGATCTCATTGAAACCTATCAAATTTTGAAAGGCCAATATAGGGTGGATGTGGAGAGGATGTTTCCTATGGTGGGGATCTCCAGAACCAGAAGGGACAGCCACAAAACTGATGGGCAACCTTTTAGAACATAAATAATCTTGTCCATGAATCACAAAAGATTGGTTTGTGGATGCAGCAGGCTATCAAGAAGGCAAATGAAATGTTGGCATTCACTGCTAGAAGGATTGAATTTAACAGTAGGGAGGTTATGCTGCAACTGTACAGGGTACAGGTGAGGCTGCACCTGGAGTACTGCATGCAGTTCTAGTCTCCTTACTTGAGGAAAGATATACTGGCTGTGGAGGCAGCGCAGAGGAGGTTCACTAGGTTGATTCAAGAGGTGAGAGGGTTTGACTATGAGGAGAGCTTGAGTTGCTTGTGACTGTACTCTCTGTAATTCTGTGCTACAAAGTTGTACGTACATTCCCAAACTAATGAACCAGGAGGTATGGCGTCTGCTAGATCTGGGGCATTTAAGGCAGGCTCCTCAGGTCTGTATCAGAAAACAAAGTATGACTTGCAGAGTGCTATTTCCAGGGTGAAGAGACGATTTTGAACAAGGAAGGAGGCTAAATCGGATGTACAACAACTCTGGCAGGGTTTGCAAGTCATTACTTCCTACAAAGTGGAACCCAATTGCATGAATGGCAGCAATGTTTCAACACCAGATGAACGCACGCCTTCTATGCCCGCTTTGAAAGGGAGAATATAACTAAAGCTGTGAAGATCCTTGCTGCACCTGGTGATCCTGTGATCTCTGTCTTGGAGGACAACGTTAGGCTGCCTTTATAGAGGGTGAACCCTCACAAGGTGGAAGGTCCCAACAAGAGTACCTGGTAAGGCTCCGAAAACTTGTGCCAACCAACTGGCGGGAGTATTCAAGGACATTTTCAACCTCTCACTGCTACGGGTAGAAGTTCCCACTTGCTTCAAAAGGCAACAATCATAGCAGTGCCTAAGAAGAATAATGTGAGCTGTCTTAATGACTATGGCTCAGTACCACTCACATCTACATGATGAAATGCTTTGAGAGGTTGGTCATGACTACACTGAACTCCTGCTCAGCAAGGACCTGGAACCACTGCAATTTGCCTATTGCCACAATCGGTCAACAGCAGACGCAATCTCAAAGGCTCTTCACACAGCCTTATACCATCTGGACAATACAAACAACCATTTTAGGATGCTGGTCATTGACTACAGTATTTAATACCATCCTTCCCACAATCCTGATTGAGAAGTTGGAGAACTTAGCCCTCTGAATTGGATCCTCGACATCCTGACCAGAAGACCACAATCTGTGCGGATTGGTGATAATATCTCGTCCTCACTGATGATCCACACTGGAGCACCTCATAGGGTGTGTGCTTAGCCCACTGCTCTACTTTCTCTATACTCAAGACTATGTGGCTAAGCATAGATGAAATACTCTCTATAAATTTGCTGATACAACTATTGTTGGTAGTATCGTAGATGGAGATGTGGAGGAATACAGGAGTGAGATATGCCAAATAATGGAGTGATGTTGCAGCAACAACCTTGCACCCAACGTCAGTAAGATGAAAGAGCTGATTGTGAACTTCAGGAAGGGTAAGATGAAGGAACACATACCAATCCTCAGAGGGATCAGAAGTGGAGGGTGTGAGCATCTTTGAGGACCTAATCTGGTCCCAGTATATTGATGTAGCTATAAAGAAGGCAAGACAGCGACTAAAACCTGACAGCTCAAAAATAAGAAATGTTAGATAAGTCTAGTAATGGTGATGGAACACAAAGTTGAAATTTAAAACAAATACATGTATTTGAGGGGTCAAACAACCTAATCTTGTTTTGGTGTTCTTAACTCCTCAGCACAAGTTCAAATTCTAAGTGTTACTGAAATTTGGAGGAAAAAAACATGAGTCTGGGTTAAGTAAAGTACAAACATATCAAAGTTGTGCAAAAGAGATGCAAGCAGAATTTTTGGAAAATGGTTAGAGTCATTTAGCAACTAGATGCTGTAAATGTAAATATTGTGTTTTAAGATTTGGTTGACTATTTTTTGGTTGCACATACAAGGCAGTTCTGAAATTAAGATAATGCAGACATTCATATAAGATATAATACAGAAATAATACTTTAAAACACTGTAAACATTTGATCAAATTATTAGACACAAGAGATTCTGCAGATGCTGGAAATCTTGAGCAACATAGAAAATTCTAGAGGGTCTCAGTAAGTCAGGCAGCATCCATGGTAGCAAAGTAGTTAGCATGAATCTATTATAGCTTGGGATGATGCAAAGTTTGAAGTTCAATTCCAGTGCTGTCTGTAAGGAATCTCTGTACGCCCTCCCTGTGGAATCCGTGGGTGGCCCCCGGTGCTCCAGTTTCCTCCCACAGTCCAAAGACATACTGGGTAAGTTAACTGGTCATTGCAAATTGTGCCGTGATTAGGTTAGAGTTAACCAGACTTGTCGGGGGTGCTGTGGTGGTGTAGCTTGAAGGGCTGGAGGGCCTACTCTGCGCTGCATCGCTAAATTAAAAAATTCATGAAAAGAAATAAACTGCTGACATTGCAGGCTGAGCCCATTCATCACCCAAGACCAGTCCTATTGCTAATACTTATGAACAAATCTTTTAAAACCCATCTTTTGTGTAAACTTTTGATTCAAAACAATCACTGAACATGTCGCTTCAGTAAAGGTAGTCACAAAAGAGCTTTCTAATAGTCAAGCTCCATACAACTCCCCATTTCTAATGTTTTCTTTTCTTCACAGTTCTTACTGAAAGGAAGAGGACCGGTTGGAATTGTGTTAGTTTCTAATAATTCCTTCAATCATGCATTGTCATTTATTTGCTGGTCAGTGTTTCGAGGTGTGGGTGGGGAGGGAATCAAAAAGGAGCAAAAAGTGTTTTGAATGTCAATAAAAACAAATAAGGGCACACCTGATAAGTATTACCACAATTTTCAGCTTTTATTTCAGATTTCCAACATCAACAGTCTTATTTTCCATTTCAATACCTTTTTCCTAGGCAGAATCATTATAGACACTGATCACCAATTAAATGGCATTATGTAAACCAAACTTATCCATCCTACTGCCATCTGGTTGAAAATGGGTAAATCAATCCAAGATTAACTGAATACAATGACCTTGTCATTATTTTCTCATCATGAGGCACAATTTGATGTCCAGGGGTAATGGAGGAGTGGACAACACTATATTTCTGAGTTAAGATCATGGTGAAATGTTTTAAGCATCACTCACACAGTCATGAACTTCAAAGTTCAGGCATGAAAAAGTAGTATGGCAAGATTTGGTCAGTGAATTGTTACAAAAGATGAATGAAACAAAGAATAACCAGAGAAATTAAGCATCAAGTTAAAGAGGAAGTAAATGTTGGACACCAATGTGAAATTGTAAATTAAACCCAAATTTATCTGATCAATGTTTCCGATGTAACCAAGAAATTGGTACTTTTTTACATTCTACTTGGTCTTGTTCTAAAATTCAACCTTTTTGGACAAATTTAAGAGTTTTATTGGAACAAATTATTGGAATACAACTTCCACATAATCCAATATTATTTTTATTAGATGATATTGAAGGGATAAAACCGATACCCAAATTGAATAAATATCAGAAAGAATTTATAAAAATTGTATTGGCAGTAGCCAAAAAGGCTATTGCAGTTACTTGGAAATCGGATACATATTTAAGTATAGATCATTGGAAGAAAGAAATTTATAGCTGTATTCCACTTGAAAAAATTACTTATAATTTAAGAGATAAATATGAAACATTTTTGAAAATTTGGCGCCTTTATTTACAAAGGACAGGATTAAATATATAGATACTCCGAAGATGAAATAATTGGTTATTTGGGGAAAGAAATAAATATATATGTTAAAGTTATTACGAACTCCATGGAGCATGTGGGGATCTTCAAATATCCAGGCACTCTTTCTTTTTCTTTCTTTCTTTCTCTTTTTTTTCTATAGGGATGCTAGGGGGGAGGGGTTAAGGGGGGGTGGGTAATATACATTTTTTTCTCTACTTTTATTTTGTAACTACTTGAAATACAATAAAAAGTTTAAAAAAAACCAATGTGAAATTGAAATTAATCTCAATATTTTCAGCTTGTTGTGATCTAAAGACAGAGATATCCATTTTCCAGCTTTTATTTATTTACATTAACTAATTAGTGACTAGGTTAAAACATGAAATTTAGAATCATCTGTTGCATAATCTTCAAAAAATCTTCCATACAATTACAGTCAAAGGACAAAACCTCTGGCTACAATGGGGGATTAAAGATCGGTGGACAAATAGATCTTTATCACATGATGGAACCAGGAATCCTGCATTACTGTTAGTAGTATGTTGTTTTTGGTCTGAAATCTAAACAGTACCAGGTATTAATTACCTGTTTTGAAACTATTCTTTGACTATCTGAAAAATTATTTGTGTAATAACTTTGTCTATATGGACTTTAGTAAGGCCTTTGACAAGGTTCTGCACAGAAGGTTGGTTACGAAGGTTCAATCGTTAGGTATTAATATTAAAATAGTAAAATTGATTCAACAGTGCTGGATGGGAGATGCCAGTGAGTAGTGGTGAATAAATGTTTGTCAGGTTGGAAGCCAGTGACCAGTGGTGTGCCTCAGGGATCTGTACTGGGTCCAATGTTATTTGTCATATACATTAATGATCTGGATGATGGGGTGGTAAATTGGATTAGTAAGTATGCAGATGATACTAAGATAGGTGGCGTTGTGGATAATGAAGTAGGTTTTCAAAGCTTGCAAAGAGATTTAGGCCAGTTAGAAGAGTGGGCTGAAAGCTGGAAGATGGAGTTTAATGCCGATAAGTGTGAGGTGCTATATTTTGGTAGGAATAATCAAAACAGGACATACATGGTAAATGGTAGGGCATTGAAGAACGCAGAAGAACACAGTGATCTAGGACTAATGGTGCATAGTTCCCTGAAGATGGAATCTCATGTGGATAGGGTGGTGAAGAAAGCTTTTGGTATGCTTGCCTTTATAATCAAAATATTGAGTATAGGAGTTGGGATGTAATGTTAAAATTGTACAAGGCATTGGTGAGGCCGAATTTGGAGTATTGTGTACAGTTCTGGTCACTGAATTATAGGAAAGATGTCAACAAAATAGAGAGAGTACAGAGGAGGTTTACTAGATTGTTACCTAGATTTCAGCACCTAAGTTACAGAGAAAGGTTGAACAAGTTAATTGACGTGAATAGGCTGTTTCCATTGAGAGTAGGGGAGATTCAAACGAGAGGACATGATTTGAGAGTTAGGGGGCAGAAGTTTAAGGGAAACATGAGGGGGTATTTCTTTACTCAGAGAGTGATAGCTGTGTGGAATGAGCTTCCTGTAGGAGTAGTAGAGGCCAGTTCAGTTGTGTCATTTAAGGCAAAATTGGATAGGTATATGGACAGGAAAGGAGTGGAGGGTTATGGGCTGAGGGCGGGTAGGTGGGACTAGGTGAGATTAAGAGTTCAGCACGGACTAGGAGGGCCGAGATGGCCTGTTTCCGTGCTGTGATTGTTATATGGTTATATAAGTTAGGTCTTTATTCTTTGGAGCGTAGAAGGTTGAGGGGGAACTTGATAGAGATATTTAAAATTATGAGGGGGATAGATCAAGTTGACGTGGATAGGCTTTTTCCATTGAGAGTAGGGGAGACTCAAACAAGAGAACATGAGTTGAGAGTTAGGGGGCAAAAGTTTAGGGGTAACACAAGGGGGAATTTCTTTACTCAGAGAGTGGTAGCTGTGTGGAATGAGCTTCCAGTAGAAGTGGTACAGGCAGGTTCAGTATTGTCATTTAAAGTAAAATGGGATGGATATACGGGCAAGAAAGGAATGGAGGGTTATAGGTTGTGTGCAGGTAGACTAGGTGAGAGTAAGTATTCGGCACGGACTAGAAGAGCCGAGATGGCCTGTTTCCGTGCTGTAATTGTTATATGGTTAATAACACAAGTCCTTGAGAAATGCTCTAAGGTTCCTTTTTCATGAGAAACCTTGCCAAAGATAGCCTGTCAAGAGCAGCTTTCTTTGCAGGCATTCCAAAGAAGTTTCTTAATGCACATCAGTTAATGTTATGGATTTTGTTTAGCTATACAAGGCTGCTACCCTGTGTTAATCAACAACAGCAATTCCAGCATGTATTCTGGAGTACACTGATGGGATACAATTATTTTCACAGAAGGATAAAACAGTCAGTTTTCTCTGAGCCCCATTATGCTTATAAAACTTGTGTCAACTTTTCAGACTCAGATGTTTAAATAACCTGCAACCCACAACAATCAGCAAGCATGGATCACTCTGAACATCTCTGCTTTCAGGTCCTGTTTAATTCCTATGCTATCAGCTATTTTTTAAATATTGTTTTGCATAATTTTTGATTGTGCTCATGCAAAAAGATCTTCCATTCTTTTGCATGTTTGTGAAGATTTAATTTTCTTTTTGCTTCTGCTGATTGAAAGAAAATGCTTTCCATTTCTGTTCAACAGCTAGAGTGTTACAATTAAGTGCTCTAGATATCTCAAACAATAAATGATATCATGTTAACCTTTAATGCTCTCAGCAATCACTGAACAACTGAAGAGACACAACAGCTCATGTTAATCCAGGGGTCACCAACCTTTTCTACACCGCCGACCGGTTTAATATTGATAATATTCTTGCAGACTGGCCGACTGGGGTGGGGTGGGGGGGGGAGGGTGTTAAACATGACCAGAATACAGCGATACTCGAAGGAGGTTCCTTACGTCCAGTCTATTCCGCAATTTAGTTTACGTGGCTATCAGCGCTTGCTTCTGTCCCGCTTGCTCACTTTTTTTCTGCTCAAAAAAGTCAATGGGTTTGTATTTAAATGCAGGGTGCTTGGACCCAAGCTTCCAAAGCAGCTTTGAGGGCTTCACTGCCTCATTAGACAGCCTCCAGGCCTGAACTCCAGTTTCCCGCCCGCCCACCACCAGACGCCTTGGCCAGGTGCGGCCGGTCGTGGGTGGAGTGACAGAGCAAGGTAAGGGACAGAGGTCCCCGTGCCGAGGCCACAGTGGTCACAGTCCAGAGAGAGCGACCAAGTGAGGAGTGCGTTAGGACGTGCGCCTGCCTCCCTTGTAGGATCTACCGGCCGACAAAAGTTTGGCTGGAGGGGATGACTTTCAGTAGATCGCAATGAGGTAGCTGTTCTGCTACTTATGAAACCCTGAGCCTGAATTAGGTCCTCTGCAAATATTTTAGCACTGGGTTCCCCATGAACATTTTGTGTGCTAAACAGGTTTAGAGGCGGTGCCCATCTGTCTGCGATCCAGGCCAGTAGCAACAGCACTTCTCACTGGCCATGCGAGGCCAACCAGTGATCCCAGGTGCAAGGGTATCACTGCATTTAGGCGACTGATGACCTCGCGTGGGTAATGACTTTGCGAGCATAATAACCTCACATGCGTTCAAGTTCAACAGTGGGCATGACAGGGAATGAGGAAAGGTGCAGCTGACTCATATCGTTTCCTCATGGCCTGGTGGTTGGGAACCACAGTGTTAACCCCTTAAGCAATGAAATCATTATGCAAGATGTGTTTTGGAACAAGCTAAAATAGTGTTCTTTAACTGAAACAAATTTAGTTCTTCAGTCCCACTGTCGGTATACCATTATCATTATTAAGAAAATAAATGTTTTCAGAACAATCAGGATGTGTATGGGTTTATGCCACTAATTGCCAGTTCATCTATTACATATCTAAATTATAAAATAGCAATACCCAAAAGTATCCTTTTAACCAAGAAACTTCAATTGTTAGCCATTTCTTTTATTGTTCGATCTTCCATTTAAGCTGTTCTCATTCTTACCCCTCAAAAGGTATGCTGGCATGGTTATGGTTTTGAAAGCATAAAACAGCTAAAACTATTAGGCCCTTTGGCCCAGGCAATCAAATTGTCTGAATTTAGAAAAATAACTTAGGTTGATTTTGTCATTCTTATTTTTTGAAATCAGTCCAAAAATCAACTCAAATACCTTAGTGGGAACAAAGACATTCATATAATTGCCTTAATGCAAATGCTGATTTGAATCAGTTCATCCATCACAGAATAAAAGCCTGAAATTATCTAAACTAACTTCAGCACATTCAAAATTCAAAGAAAAACTTAACAAAGTATGTATGTTACCATATACCACCTTGAGATTATTTTTGTACAGAAAATAATTAAAGGGAAAATAAATACATTAAACTGTTATGAAAAGTTATACATAGACAAACTGTGCAAATAAAATAATACTGATAACATAAATTGCAAGAGTCCTTGAAAGTGAATCTTCAGATTACTTTCAGAGCAGTGGTGCATGAAGTTATCTATGCTGGTTCAGGAGCCTGATTTGTATAGATTATAACTGTTTCTGAAGCTACTGTTCCCTCCTGCCTGATGGTAATTGCGAGAAGAGGGCATGACCTAGATCAGGGGTCGGCAACCCGCGGCTCTTTCATCTCTGTGCTGCGGCTTCCTGTGGCTTTGGAAGATAAATGACGAGTATTTAATTAAAAAGTATTTTATGTTAGTTTGTTAGTTTTTGAAATGTAATTCTAAATTTGAAGATTATGGTGATCTTGTACAATCTAAATAAAACGTGTTTTTTGTCGCTATTAATATACGTCACCACTGCCAATGCCTGACACCCGCCAGTGCGCGATTTTTAAAATTTTTCGATCCAAGGTAGGCTAACTATGGAGAATTCTAAAAAAAAGAAAAGTGACTGAAGAAAACAGAACGTTTAATGATATGTGGGCAGATTCATTTGCTTTCACTGCTGACGAGACTGGTTTAGCGGTATGCTTAATATGCAATGAGAAACTAGCAAACAACAAAAAGTCAAATGTCGCAAGACATTTCCAGAATAAACACGCAGCCTTTGCTCAAAAATATCCGGATGAAGATGAGAGAAAAAAAGCCATTTCGGAACTGATGCGGAAGGTTGATCTGAGCAAAAATCATTTCAAGAAGTGGATGAAGTCTGGAAAATCAACTACATATGCTAGTTTTGTTGCCGCTCAGCAAATAGTCAGGCACGGGAAGCAGTTTACAGATGGTAAATATATAAAAGAATTTTTCATTAAGATTTCAGAACATCTATTCACGGACTTTAAAAACATGAGTGAAATTGTGCAGAAAATCATGGATATGCCCCTCTCTGCAAAGACTGCAAAGACAAAACCATAAAAATGACAGAAGACATCCCAAGACAGCAAATTAAAGACATCAATTCAGCTGTGGCCTACTCGATTGCCTGTGACGAGTCTAAAGACAAAGGTGATATTGAACAAATACCGCTGTTCTGCCGGTATGTAAACTCTGTCGGGCCACAGGAAGAAATGATTGAGTTGATACCTCTAAAAGGCCATACACGGGGGGGAGGACATCTGTGAGGCTGTCTTGAATTGTTTAAGAGCCAAAGGAATAAAGACCACCCACCTGGTGTCAGTAGCTACTGATGGGGCACCAAGTATGACAGGAGAGCACAAGGGATTTGTGGCTTTACTGCAGAAGTCGCTGGACAGAAAGCTGCTGACTTTTCACAGCATCTTGCACCAAGAGGCACTGTGCGCTCAAACATTTCCTCCGGAATGCACAGAAGTAATGGATCTTGTCATTCAGATTGTCAATAAAATAATGGCAAAATGTTTAAATCACCGTCAATTCCATTTGTTACTGGACGAGCTGGAAAGCGCATACTCTGATCTCCTGCTGCACAACAAAGTCCGGTGGCTGTCCAGAGGGGAGGTGCTGAAACGCTTTGTCGCGTGTCTGGAAGAAGTGAAAACTTTCCTGGGCAGCAAAGGGCTCACCTTTCCTGAGCTGGAACAGCCAGAGTGGCTGGAAAAGCTACACTTCATGATAGACATGACAGCGCACATGAACACGCTGAACACAGCTCTTCAGGGGAAAGGACGCACAGCCCTGCACATGTTGGAGGATGTTTTAGCATTCAAGCGCAAGTTCACAGTGCTTGCCAGAGATTTACAGAAAGGCACATTGTCTCACTTCCCCAATTTGGGAGAGTTCAAACAAGCTCACGACATGATAAATTCAGAGTATTACATTCTGCAATCATCGCAATACAAGCATCGTTTGGGAAATGCTTCTGTGAGTTCAAAGAGGAAAAAAACACATTATCCTTCCCGGTCACTCCCCTAAGCATTGATCCATCCCTACTGAATACGACTGCATTGGCAGGTGTGAGTCAACTTGATCTTGAGATGGAACTGGCCGACATAGCCGACAAAGACATATGGATGTCCAAGTTTAGATGCTTGACAGCAGACCTTGAAGATGTTGCCCTTCAGAAGTCCATTCTTGCTCAGAATCACAAATGGAGTGATATTGAAAACCTCCCCAAATTGGACAAACTTGTGTTTGAAACATGGAATGCTATCCCCGACACTTATGTAAACATTAAAAAGTATGTGCTTGGAGTCCTGTCGATCTTTGGATCCACATATGTATGTAAGCAGGTGTTCTCCAACATGAACTTTATTAAAAACATCGCGCATGCCTCACAGATGACAGCTTGCGATCCTGTGTAAAGATGAAGGTGACGTCATACAGCCCTGATGTGCAGACGCTGTGCGCTGAGGTCCAGGAGCAGAAATTCCATTAACCAAGTATGATAAATATTTTAATTGCCTGTTATTTTACGTATATTCATATTTTTTCATTGTTCAGTGAAATAGTCCTTTTATTTTTCAGGTTGACAGCTGGCTGACGTTATTTTTGGTTTGCTGTTGGTGGACAATTTAAGTTTGGCGTTTTTCATAAATACAAGGAGGACTCAAATAGACTTTGAGTATTTTACTTAAAAGTAACCTTCAACCCAACATCTTTTTTTCGGCGTTCAAAATGTTTTTGTTGCATGCAGAAATGTAATTTCATTTTCTCTGCAGGAGTCCATCGATTTCATAAATGCAACACATTATAGTTTGTTTACAAATAGCAGAAAGGCAAAAAAAAAGCGTTGTATGCAGTGTTATTTCATTTTAAATGTCATACGGGTTTTGTGGCTCCCAGTGTTTTCTTTTCTGTGGGAAACGGGTCCAAATGGCTCTTTCAGTGGTAAAGGTTGCCGACCCCTGACCTAGATGATGGATGCTGCCTTCTTTCTACAGCGCTATATGTAAATGTACTCAATAGTGGGGAGGGCTTTGCCATTGATGGACTGGGTTGTATGCACCACTTTCTATAGCCTTTTTTCTTTTCCTGGGCATCTATTGGAGTGTGTCAAAGTTGATGTTTGATTCCTAATTATTTTACTATTCTACAATTCTCTTGTAGCAGTATTTTTGCTCCTCTTTGGATTAGCTCATACAATGGACTGAATCAAAATCTGAGCTCTCTGAAAACCAGAGTACCAAGCATTTTTAATTAAAAACCTTACAACAGCATCTTCCTGTTTCCTCACAATTTCAATTTAGTGCATTGCTGTACAAGTTCAATCAACATCTTCTCAGCACAATGATTGTTTAACTTGCATCCTGAAAAGTCTCTTGAAGGACAAATAGACAATTGAGTCTTTCTGCAAAATATAGCATGGAGACTACATTACTTTTTCATTAAAACATTCACTAATTTTCATGAAGAATACATCTCAAAATTAACTTTTATTCAAACCAATAGCTGAAACTAAAGTAGTAATTTAATTTCCTCCATCATCAAAATCAGGTTTATTATCACCAACATGTGTCATGAAATTTGTTAACTTAGCAGCAGCAGTTCAATGCAATACATGATATAGAAGAGGAGGAAAAGAATTAAAAATGGTACATAATAATAAGTGAATCAATTACAGTGGACATATATTGAATAGATTAAAAATAATGCAAAAAATAGAAATAATATATATTTAAATATTGAGGTAGTGTTCACAGGTTCAATGTCTATTCAGGAATCGGATGGCAGAAGGGAAGAAATTATTCCTGAATCGCTGAGTGTCTGCCTTCATGCTTTTTTCCTTCCACCTGATGTTAACAGTGAGAAAAGGGCATGCCATGGTTGCTGGAGGTCCTTAACGATGAATGTTGTCTTTCTGAGACACTTCCCCTTGAAGACGTCCTGGGTACTTTGCAGGCTAGAACCCAAGTTGGAGCCAACTAAAGTTACAACCCTCTGCAGTTTCTTTTGGTCCTGTGCAGTAGCCCTCCCATACCAGACAGTAATGCAGCCTGTCAGAATGCTCTCCACGGTACAACTATAGAAGTTTTTGAGTGTATTCATTCTTTTTGATATTTTTCTTTTTCAATATAATAATTTTTTAATTAATTTTCACATAGAAGAATACAGAGTACATGAGAAAATATACTATGAATCAAAAAAAGATAAAATCATACCGAATACATTATATTTAAATCACACTTGGAATTGCAGTACCTTATATTCATAATTAAACACGTACATTAATTAAATTGTAATTTGAATTGTAATAATTGTAACAATGACCATAGTAAAAGTAGCAATTGGAACTGTTGATACACCGCGTGTATGCATGTATAACTGCATGTGTGGTCCCAAGGTACTGCGTCACAAAAGACAACCTCCTGCTTTTCAGTTCTACTTATCCATTGGAGATATGCAATTTCCACCCACCTTCCCCACACTTGCTCAGTGGATGTAGGGCAGAGAACTGGAGGACTCCAGAGTGTTTGGGTAGCTTACCTAGTTGGGTTCTAGAGCTAGAAAGATTTCTGCTTCATCCTTCTGTCTTTAGTCAATTGTCAGCCACTATAACATTGGGGCACTAGAACTGTGCAAAAGGGAAACAAATATTCAAATTCTTGGTATTATTATGGGCTCTGATAGAAATGCATTCAGTACACAGATGTTAAATGAAGCTAGGATATGCGCTGGCTGTAACCTTTCCAAGGTAAAACAACTTGTTGAAACTTGCCCAGAATCATATTTAATGATGGAACAGTTTCAAAGGGCAAAAAGACCTACCCCCGCTCTTATTTTTCTTTCTTTCTATTGATTACACATCAGAGCATTTATCTGGATAAGGACGAAAAAGAAAACTATGCTTGATAAATCCACCTAGTAAATGGATTATACCTTACAAAGAAGTCAAAAAGCATTTTCTTCTATTCTTCAGTCCTGCCCACACACAGTGTTTAAGATTTAAACATGATAATCTAAAAAAATATTTTAAATCAAACTGAGAATATTTGAGACACAAGAAACTATAGACGTTAGAATCTGGAGTAACAATCTGCTGGAGGAAATGAACAGATTGAGCAGCATTGGTGGGAGAAACAAAACTGTTGACATTTTGGGTCAAAACTAAGGAGACAAGATAGGCAGGCAAGAAAGGCTTCTGATGCAATTTGGTGGACTAAGGAGAGGTGTAAAATGACAGGCAGGCAGGGGAGATGAGCAAGGGTGGAGTTGTTAACACTGAAAGGTGAATGATTGATGGGGAGGGGGGGAAAGGGGAAATAAAGAAAACACAAATGGAGCAAGGTGAGGGAGGGGAGTGTGAAGATAGCAGACAGCTGCAGGAGGGAGATGAGCAGGAACACACACACACACACACTACCATATGTGTGTTTAAGCAGTGGGTTCAGAATATTGGTTAAAAAAGTACTGTAATACTTATTACAGTTCTGTGTAATTTCCTACAGCCTCCACCCACCCACTGTTATATCTGAAAATGTGACCATTCTCCAATAAATAGGAACAGGTTTTTTTCCTCCTATATTCTGAAAACATCCAAAACCAAATTATAGTAAGTGGGTGGAATCAACTAGTGAGCTCTCAA
The DNA here is from genome assembly GCF_030144855.1 of Hypanus sabinus. Lineage (NCBI taxonomy): Eukaryota > Metazoa > Chordata > Chondrichthyes > Myliobatiformes > Dasyatidae > Hypanus > Hypanus sabinus. The sequence continues at coordinate 64,828,183 of NC_082716.1, forward strand.
TACTGTATTAAAGAAAATCTGCACCATCCTATTAGTGTGGGTGCTAATGTTTACATGATATTTTAGTAAATAGTCTAAGCCATTCAATCTTACTCTGCAACAGAACTGATCCCATGTAAAATTTGATAGCAAGCAGCACCACCATGCTGTAACCTGAGAAACAGCAGGCAGCTCTTCTGGTTATTATTTAGTAGGATCCAGATGACTGAATAGATGCCATGCATATAATGTTAAATACAACCCTTCCCTGGCAGTTTCAAAACACACACACACACACACACACACACACACACACACACACACACACACACACACACAAAATATGGTGCAAAACAGCATCTTGCTAATCGGGACAATATCTTCAACACTAAATGAGAAAACAATAATTCCTAGCAATTTGGTGTCCTCTGAATGTGCTACATAATAAAATTTGTGCCTTTTTAAAAAAAAAGTCAATTATGATAAGTAGCAATATTGTGATTTATTCCAAAGTAAAAGTAGAAATAAAACATAAACTGCAAGTATTTAAATCACCAAGAAAGAAAAATCATCAGAAACAAGGTCAAAAAAAAAGAGTAGAACAAATCAACTTGTATTCATACCTTTGTTTACTTCAGGGGATACAGAAGTGCTTTAAGGTCTATCTAGTCAGTCATTTTCTGAATAAATAAACCAGAGACAAAAACTGACAATCTAGAATTTTATGTTCAATCCCATTACTCTGAGGGAATTTAAATTCAGTTAGTTCAAAAGATCTGGACTAGAAAACAAGGCTAGCCTTAATAATGATGACCACAGAGCTACTCCACTGTACTGTAAAAACATAAACATGGTCCACTGATAATTATAGATTGCACCTTTAAGGAAGCATTCTGCATGTTCTGATCCATATGCAAGCTGGTTTTAACCACAATCTGCCCTCTCGTCACCCAGGAAGTCTATCAGTGCATTATAGAACAACAAGAAACCAGTACATTGGATCTGGACACTGTAAATGCCACATGTAGCCCAATCAACCCAGCAAAATCTCAGTAACAATTTGGGGACAGATGACAAGAGTTGGCCACAGTCAAAAACAGCTTTGTGGAGAAAATACAGTAAATATCCAAAGATCAGGCAACATCTGTGCTGACAGCAATAAAATTAATCTTTCAGGTTCATAACCTATGCAACACCTGTAGTATTTTGTTTATGGAATAGCCTGTTATGTCATTATCATCCCTTTCTAATACTGTATACCAAATTCCACAACCACAGTTCCACTGACAGGAGTATCCTAAAAGGGATGGTCCCACAATGGCACAGAGTCTAGGATTGATCCTGAGAATCCCTTGAGCTTACTCCAGACCGATCACAACTGTCAAATATGGACTATAAAATCTCTAGGTAACTACTACTTCATATCCACCCTCACCTGATAAACAAGTACTTTTGCATGTCGATCATAAAATCTAATAGGAGCAGAATTAGGCCATTTGGTCAATCAAACTACTTGGTCAATTTATTATCCCTCTCAACCCCGTTCTTCTGTCTTTTTCCCCAGAACTTCTGATAATTTGACTAATCAAGAACCTAAATATCCATTTTAAATATACCAAATGTCTTGGCCTTCACGGCCATCTGTATCAGTGAATTCCACAGATTCGCCACCATCTGGCTAAAAAAATTCCTCATCTCTGTTCTAAATGGATGACTGTGAATTCTGAGGCTGTGCCCCCCTGACCTCAACTCTCACACTGTAGAAAACATCCTCTTCACATCCACTCTATATAGGACTTTCAATATTTGATAGGTTTCAATAAGATCCCCCGTCATTCATCTAAAATCCAGTGAGTACAAGCCCAGAGGTATCAAATACTCCTCATACATTAACCATTTAATTCCTGGAATTATTCTTGTGAAACTCCTCAGAACCTTCTCCAATGCCATCACATCTTTTCTTAGATAAGGGGCCCAAAACTGCTCACAATACTCCAAGTGCAGTCTGACCAATGCCTTATAAGGCTTCAACTTAATGTCCTTGCTCTTATATGTCCTCTTGAAATGAATGCTAACATTGCATTAGCCTTCCAAATACCTACTCAACCTGCAAGTTAACCTTTCGGGAACCCTACATGAGGACTCCCCAAATCCCTTTGCATCTCTGATTTCTGAATTTTCTTCTGATTTATTCCTTGAACCAAAATACATGACCATACATTGCCCTACACTCGTGGTCGCCAACCCGTCGATAGCAATCGACTGGTCGATCTTTGAGACTTTCCATTAGATCCTGAAAAAAATGAAAAATAAATACACAAATACTGTTGAGAGATTGTTTCTGGGTTGCGGGGTTTTAGTTCCGTTCTTTCTGCCCAGTGCGCATGCGTGTAGCTCCCCCGCACTACCACTGCGAGGAAACAATATGAGTCAGCTGCACCTTTCCTCACTCCCTGTCACACCCACTGCTGAACTTGAATACATGCAAGGTCATCAGTCGCCTAAACGCAGTGATACCCTCGCGCCAGAGATCACTGGTCGGCCTCGCGTGGCAGGCGAGAAGTGCTGATGCTATGGCCTGGAGCGCAGATAGACGGATGACGCCTCTAAACCTGTTTACCACACTGAATGTTCATGGGGAACCCAGTGCTAAAATATTCACAGACGATCTAATTTGGGCTCAGCGTTTCGTATGTAGCAGAGCAGCTACCGCGCTGCGATACACTGAAACAAACTTTTGTCGACTGATAGATCCTGTGGGGGGGGGGGGGGGGCGAGCGGGCACCCTAACGCATTCTTCCTTGCTTGGTTGGTCGCTCTCTCCGGACGGGGAGCTCCGGCCCTGAACTTGCCCTCTCACCCCACCCGCGACCAGCCGCACCTGGCCAAGGCAGCTGGCGGTGGGAGGCTGTCTAATGAGGCAGTGAAGCCCTCAAAACTACTTCGGTACCCTGAGTCCAAGCACCCTGCACTTAAAGACAAACTTGTTGAGTTTTGTGAGCAGGAAAAAATGAGCAAGCGGGACAGAAGCTCAGTGCCGAGAGCCGCGAAAACTAAATTGCGGAATAGACTGGACATAAGGAACCTGCTTCGAGTATTGCTGTATTCCAGTTGTGTTTAACATCCCCCCCCCCACCACGTCAGCCAGTCCACAAGAATATTATCAATATTAAACCAGCGCGCAGTGCAAAAAAGGGTGGGAACCCCTGGTGTTCATACTTTCTACTTCCGGTCTTTCCTGCCCCGGTTGCGTGTGACTAACTGATTTAGGAGGGTCGATCTTGTCTTTCACTAAGGCTGAGGTAGGGGATTTTTGGCTTAAAAAGGTTGGTGACCACGTCCCTACACTGTATTCCATTTGCTACTTAACCCATTCCCTAAACTGAAAAAAAAAATTCTTCTGCAGACTCTCTGCTTTCTCAACAGTAACTTACCCCTCCACTTACCTTCATATCACCTGCAAACTGGGCCAGAAAGTCATCAATTCCATCATCCAAATCATTGACATGCAATGTAAAAAGAAGTGGTCCCAACACTAACCCCTGTGGAAAACCATTAGTTGGAAGCAACCAGAAAAGGCCCCCTTTATTCCTACTCCATGCCTCCTGCTAGTCAGCCTATCCATACTAGCAGCTTTCCTGTCCAACACATTTGTCAGGCAAGATTTCCTGTTAATGAAACCATGCTGATTTCAGCTTATTTTATCAGACGTATCATTCGCCTTAAAATCATCTTGAAAACTCATCCTTAATAATGGACTCAAACATCCTCCCAACCACTGAAGTTAGCTAACTGTCCTAGAATTTCCCTCCTTCTGCCTCCCTGCCTTCTTAAATGGTTTTCCAATGACCCCAGGAGTAAAAAGTGCATTTAAACCATACATCATTTGGTTGATATCCTCATTGTCAAAAAGCTGACAACACAACCAACAGCATCTGTCCCAGACCAGACGCAGTAGTTGGTGAAACTTTACAACTGGCAGGACTTAGTTTCAACAGGAAAAACAGCCAAAGGTATTTATATTCTAAGAGGTACACGATTAACACAAGAAAAATATTTGGGACACAATGACAGTTACCACAATTTTGAACTCACTGCCTATAAGAAGGTGAAAACAGAATCAACCAGGGCTTTCCAGACAATAGGAACAGCACTAGACTGAATTTAATGTGTATGATTATAAGAAAAGAAAAACTAGAAAAAAAGTAGGGAATGGAACTTTTAAGAGCACTCTGCTTAGAGCTGGCAAAGAACTGATGGTCCAAATGGGTTTGTCTTGCATCATTCTATACATTGTGATCTCTACCATCAAGGTCAAATGCAAATAGTTCATGAAATACAACCAGCTGCAGATTTCCCTTCAAGTTAACCTTAATTATAAATAAGCACCATTCATTGTAATTTTTTTTAAATCATAGCTGGACTGAAATTGTGCAGGTATACTGAACAACAGAAACTGATTTTGTTAAACTCTAAACTGAAAGATAGTATATAAGAGAACGGAAGCACACCCTTAGTATTCCAATGACGTGTCAGCCTGGATTATGTGCTTAGTGTCTGTAACAAGACTTAAATCCATGACTTCCTGACAAGTGCCATCACTGACTCAAGGACTCAAGCTTGCTCTCCTTTCATAATTGGAAATACATTTATATCATGATAAAATTTCTTATTATTTAAGTTTTTTAGTGAAAATGCATTCCAGAAAGTGAAATAATCTGTAATGGAGCATACATTGCCAGTATTGCTCGTGCAGAAAGTCAAATTTGTGGATGGAGTTCCAAACATTCTATTTAGTAATCAGGGTACTGCAAAATTTGTTAATTATCCTTACTTTTTCATACATTGATAAACCATCTTAAGCATTTTCCCACGTTATTATAAGAGATAATACCAATCAAGTTCCATCTCCTACCATTCAGAGGATAATCTGTTCTTCTAAATGAAGTAGCAATTCAACTTGCACTTTTTCCAATTTTTTCTCAAATCACACTGTAATTGGTGTCGACCATATGGTCAACACTACCCTGGAGTAACCAAAATGCAATATGGTGATCAGTGTGTAGGGAACCTGTGTTCAGTCCACAGGAGTGACTTAGAACTCATGCTGCCTGCCACTTGAATTATCCATCCCATTCCAAATATGGCTTCACTGTTGTAACAATGCCAATGCAGCTTAAGGAAAAGTGCCTCACCATCTGTCTGGACATACTGCAGGTTTCCAAACTCAATACCAAATGCAGCAACAATATTTGCTTTCTCTGTCTAGTTTGGAACTGATAATTTCTACGTTATTTATATTTGTTCTTAACTCAACTTTTTAAATCTCCATTAGCACAGCATGACCATCTATGTATTATCTATACAGGTTTCCCCTGCTATCTGAAAGTAGAGCGCTCCTGTGAAACCTTTCGTAAGCCGAAATGGTGGAAAACGAAGAAGCAATTACCATTAATTTATATGGGAAAAATTTTGAGCGTTCCCAGACCCAAAAAATAACCTACCAAATCATACCAAATAGCACATAAAACCTAAAAAAAAAGAAAATGGTACATACACGCATGCGCACATACCTGCCCGCGCAAGACTTCACGGTCATGGTAGTCTTTCTCGGGGTAAACACAAGTTTAAAGCGGGCGCCTTTTTTCCTAAAAGTGAAAATCCTCTTCGGATTTCTTTCAGTTGGCGAAAACAGGCACTAGTGTAAGTCTTTCGTAAAAGCGAAGTGGCGTAAAGCAATCTTTCGTAAAGTGGGGGACACCTGTATCCTCATCTATAGATAAAAGATGTCTGTATTCTTACTCTCTAACTTGGCTTCAATCTTTCACCTTCATTAACCAGATGACAATCCTGGCCTCGACCTATCAGAACTATTTACTTTGTTCTTTAATTTCACAAAAAGAAAACAGCACATAATAAGCAAGAATCAAAATTATCTGATATTATCGGAATCCTGTTGTTACATAACCGTTGGTCTTCTGCATTGATCAATTAAAAGAAAGAAAAGCCTAAGCTATCAACTGAGGTATCGTTTGTCTACTACTCGGCTTGTTTATCATGAAGCATTCACCATCATATTAAAATGTGTAAGAATAACATTATAGCATAACTTTCTTCAACCTATCCTCAGAAGATCTGGCATTGACTTATAAATAAACAGTACTGCCTCCCATGCACAGCAGTCAACATTGACATATTCAGACAAGTGCAAACACTTAGAGCCAGCACAAAAAGTGACTTAGTGAAATATGCAGAAAGGAAATCTAGCATCAGTATCCTTCCTGCTTCTAAGTCATTGATAATAGTTCATAATATTGGTAATTAATAGAGCAAACACAGACTGGCAATCTTAATGCAAGTTACAACATAACCTTGAATGCAAGTATCTCAAGTTGCATTAACCATTTGCTCTGTTTTCACCAACATCAGAAGTAGCAACATATAAAAGAAAACATGATCAGCTCCAGTAATAATTTCTAGCTCAGCAATTATTTAGTGCAATCTGAAGGGTACAACTGGATGGCAGCAGGCAGTTTGCCTCACAGGGGCAGTTTGGTTTTCAGTCAGCTAGTAACACACTGACACTACTGTAATTAAATTTAAGTTCTTCTGTTGAAAAAGTTTGACTTTTGGAAGGTCTGTGGTGGTTTAACAAATCACTGAAGATTTATGTTATGATAAAACTCAACAGATTTTACTTCTTTCAGGCACTCACTAACTTGACCAATTGAAAAGCTATTACAAATGTTCTAGTGCCACAAGATCACAAGACATAGCCGCAGAATTAAGCCATTCAATCATGGCTAAATTATTATTCCCTCTCCACCTGCAGCATTTTGCTTATGGAGTAGCCTTATATGTTGTAGTCACCTCTTTCTAATTAATATACTAGACTCCACAACCATGGTATCAGACTATACTGTTCCACTGACAGAATTTGGGGTGGTCTCAGGGGCACACAAGTCAAAGGGTGGTCATGAAAATCCCTTGTATTTACTCCAGACCTATCACAACAGTCAAACATGGGCCAGAAAACCTCCAGGTAACTACCATTTCACATCCACCCTCACCTGATAAACAAGCATTTCATGTTGATTAGACCACAAGGCCATAATATGAGAAGAATTAGGCCATTTGGTCCAACTTCAGCATTCCTTCATGGCTGATTTAATATATCTCTCAACCTTATTCTCCTGTCTTCTCCCTGTAACCTCTGGAGCCCTGACTAATCAAAAATCTATCAACCTTAGCTTTAAATATATCCAATGAATTAACCTCCACAGCTGTCTGCAGCAATGAATTCCATAGATTCACCATTCTCTGGAAAAACAAGTTCCTCTCCATCTCTGTTCTAAAGGAACATCCTTCTATTCTGAGGCTGTGCCCTTTAGTCCTAGACTCCCCCACTATTGGAAACATCACTCTAACGTGCACTTTATCTAGGCCTTTCATATTTCAATGAGATCACCCTTCCCCCATCTTTCTCAACTTTATTGATTACAGGCTTAAACACCCCTCATCCCTGGGGTCATTCTTGTAAACCTCCTCTGAACCCTCTCCAATGCTAGCATATCTCTACTTAGATATGGGCCCAAAACTGCTCACAATACCTCAAAACTGTCTGATTGATGTCTTTTAAAGTCTCAGTATTATACAGTATACTTAGTTTTATAGTCCCAATCCCCTTGAGATGAATGCTAACATTACATTTACAGTACCTACACTGCCACCAACTCAACCTGCAGGTTAACCTTTAGGGAATTCTACACTTGTACTCCAAGTACATTTACATTTCCAATTTCTGAATCATCTCCCCATTGAGAAAATAACTTTGATTAAATTGGGCTCACTTTGAACATACAATGTAAATTTAGTATACTGTAAATTTAGAACTCTAGAACCATGAGAACAACCAACTCCAAAACAATTTATGACAGACGATTATCACCAGGTCTAGGACAGCATTAAGCTATTCCACAATTCAATGTGATTCAATTAATAAATGACCAAAGAAATATTAGCATTATTTTGAACAATATTTAATGAATTCAATGGCTAAAATAATCAGTTAGTACAACCCAGTTGGGTTAATGCAGCATTAATCTCTGAAATGCTCTTTTCACAGGAACAGAGAAATGAAAATTTCATGACACTTTAGGCCAACTCCAAACCGGAACTTTGCAATGAAAGGTAGGGTGATATAGTAATTACTAAACGGAGGATCATAACTTTTAAATTCTGCTACAATTACAATTCTGTATGATTTTCATGTAAGCCAGTGGGTCTCAGTGTGGCCATATGCCCCCCCCCCCCGGGGGCCATGTCAGAGTTCATAGTAGCCACAAGTAAAAAAAAACGAAACTGGAGGCCACAGAAGTTTCCATATGGGCCATGTTTTCATGAAAAACAGGGGGACCCCATTTTTTGAACGTTCGCTTTATGACAGCTTGCTGTTACGAAAGACCTACATTAGTACCTGTTTTCGCTAACCAAAAAGGATTTTCGCTTTTACGAAAAAAAGACCCCTGCTTTATACGTGTGTTTACTCCCGAGAAAGACTACCACGACTGTGAAGCTTTGTGCGGGCAGTTGTGTGCACATGCATGTATGTGCATATGCGTATACGTGCATAGGTGTGTACATCCCGATTTTTTTCTCCAAATCGATTTTGGCTCGCTGTCTTCCCGATTTTGAAAAGTGAAACTACACCATACAATATTTCTACTTTATATAGGCAGTACATTTATCATATCATTCCTGCTTGTGCTATATGTTAATGTTATTTTAGGTTTAATGCATTATTTGGTAGGTTATTTTTTGGGTCTGGGAATGTTCAATATTTTTTCTGATATAAATTAATGGTAATTGCTTCTTCGCTTTACGACATCTCGGCTTACAAACAGTTTCATAGGAACACTCTACCTTCGGAGAGCAGGGGAAAGCTGTATTACTAAATTAAAAAAATGTAATTTAATTGTAACCCTGATTAAAATAAATGGTAAAATATGCTAGATGATGCAAATGAGGCAGCAAAACAGCTTACCTTGTGTATGTAGTAGTGCAGATGCTGCCTAGCCTGCTGCGTTCTACCAGCATTTTGTGTGTGTTGTTATCTATGCTCCTGCTTGATCATGCACAAACCACCATTCAAGAGTGCAGGGAGGCCCTGCCAGTTGCACTTCACGTCTTCCCCCAAATCACAAACTGCAGATTGGGCAATTGTATCGTCTTCAACAAGGCCAGTCAGCAAGTATGCAGCAGGACACTATTTCTGTTTACCTTCCACTGACCCGTGTGTGTTGTAGTACTTATAAAATATGACATGAAGGCTGCAACTACTGCAGGGTGATCATCTACCAGAAACGGCTAAACTGCAAGAACATGTAAAGTCCACAATTGCAACTTCCATTAAATTAGATATTTATCATATTTTGAAAGGAAGTTAAATTCTCTTTTCTTGATGAGTGCAGATTCTTTATTGTCACACAGAATTTGCTTAGGTAATAAGCATTTTTAAAAATATTTGCCCAAAAAAAATTTCCTAAAAAGCTAGTTTTATTTTTATTTTATTTTATGTATATTCAATATTGATTCTTTTTCATGTGAGACTAACCATAATTCTTTGACATCTAAGGTTCAAGGTAAATTTATTATCAATGTATACAGTATACAACTTTGACCTTCCTCTCAAATATATATTATAACCATGAGCATACTTTAAAAAAAATTGATATATCAGATTATCCCATGGCTACTGTGGCAAAGAAAAAATGTCAACAATATTCCATTGAGTATCTTGCCCATGGTTTTATTTCATCCCCACAAGATAAAACAGTACCACTGTGCCTAACTTGTATGACTACTCTTTCAAATGAAAGCATGGGCCATGTAAACTGAGGAACAACTCTGAGATAGTGCATAACGACAAGACAAGACATTGCATTACTGTACTTCAAAAAAAACATGATAATTTTCCAATCAAGACCGCAGTAAAGCAAATGTTTAGTCGAAAAAGCAGCAAAGATAGAGAAAGGTTTACTTGCATCCTCTAGCAAAAGCTGGCAAGCCACATAATATAGGTGAATCATTGACAGCCTGCAGTTTCTGTTGTAATTTCTACTATTATAATCAGAGCATATATGAAACTATTCAAGCTATCCCCTTGAGCAACTCATCAGTATCAAGGCGTATTGATGAAGTGTCACATGATGTGGAAAAGCAACTAGTAGCACAAGTGCAAGTTAAGAAGTTTGCCCTGCAAATCAATGAAAACACATTACATGAAAATGAAGCCTGTCTGATGACATATGTTTGGCTTCCGAATGATGACCTGGCCAGTAAGGAAATGCTTTTTCCTGAAAGCTTAAAACAGATACCAAAGGTCCTGACGAAGGGTCTCGGCCTGAAACGTCGACAGTGCTTCTCCTTATAGATGCTACCTGGCCTGCTGTGTTCTACCAGCATTTTGTGTGTGTTGTTTTACCAAAGGTGAAATTAGTTTTGAAGAAATCAAGTGCTTTTTCGTGGAAAGCAATATTCCACCGGAAAATATAATGACTTCTGCAACTGATGGTGCTGCTCAATGGTAGGAAGACAGAGGATTTATTGCTCATTTTAAAAAATGCTGTTCCTGAATTTTTGCATACATTGGGTCATCCACTATCAGTACTTGGCTGCAAAAAATTGGGAAAACATTTGCACAACACCCTTTCTGCTGTAACAATGGCTGTCAACTTCAAATCAAATGTATTTCAAGGTAGGCTTTTTCAACCAACTTTGGGTGGAAAATGAAGATTTTGAATGGCGACTAATTCATACAGAGATCTGAGGTCCAGATCTGCTAGAAATGCATATTCCAGATTGGGTGGTGGATCCATTTGGGGTGAATATGAATGATGTTGACACCACATTGCAATAATGTCTTATTGAGCTGCAGAGTAACACTGCAGTAAGGATGTTGTGAAAAGTTGTGATCTTCAATTATTGTTAACCAAGTTGCAACCAGATATTCAAAAATTCGCTCATTTCATCAGTTGCAAGGATCTCACTAAATATTGAAAGTAACAACATTAAACACTTCTTTTCATTGCTGGTTAGAAAAATACATGTATTATCAAGTATCCTTTTTAGGAGTTTTGAAATAAGATTTATTTTCACAATATACCTGTAACATTATATTTAACATGTAATATTTGTAACCTATTAAAACATAAATATTGATGTATATTTGAATAGTTAGTACAGTTGTCAAAAAAAGACTCTAGCAACTAATGGAGACTATGGAGGGTGGGGGCCACCAAGGTAAATGAAGGCGGGCCATGAGCAGAAAAAGGCTGGGAGCCACTGGTGTAAACAATAGGGTATGTTGATGGCTGTACACTTCCAGATTTTCCCATGTGACTGATAGAATGAATTGCAGAAGCCTTAAATTAGTGAATGGTTGGAATGAACAGCTCCAATGTGATATTAGGATTATGTTATTGTTTAACAATTCTAGGGAAGTCACTCTCACATGTAATCCTATAGACAAACAAGCTTTAAGTCTTCACTTAGAACTGTAGCTGATCACTTATAAAAATCATTCTAGGTTCAGTTCTATACCTGAAATAGCACCAACAGTTTGGCATTTCATTTCTGCACAAAATAACAAATGACGCTGCCCAAACAAAATTTTACATTGGACTTAAGAAAAGTGTCCATAATTTACAAAATTAAAAGAGACTTTGATTTAATGGTTCATCTGTTTTTGTAAGCATGAATTAGACTTGAAGTCCATAAACTAACCACGGATATGAGGATAGCCAACCGACTGATGCAGCCAGGTGACACATTTGGCACAACAAGGCAAGCAGCAATGAAAACTATAGCACTGCTTTTGAAATCTCATTGCAAGTCTTTCAACATTTCACATAGCATAGCAAACAGACCAAAAGGTTGGAAAGGAATTAGATTCCATTCTGGATTAAATTGGTTATTTTTACACATTTACCCCAACAGAATAGCAAAGAGTGTCAGTAATGCAATCAATAAATCTAATATTCACTAATAAATTAAATTTAAATAGTCTAAATGTAAGGGGAAGGGGATACACTAAGGTTATCAAAGCAATTGTGAATCTCAATATATGACAAGCATATCTATACAACTGTGTTAGCCACCTTCATTAAGCATAAAAAAAAGCTTCATCTAAAGCATTTGAAATGATGCACAGAGGTTCATGCTGATGAATAAAGAAAACTATTTTCATTAATTATTTACCACCAATCTTCGAAATGAATATCACTGTTCACTTTACTGTGATGATAGCTTTAAGCCAAAGGGGCTTAAGGTCTTTGAGATCAGTCATCATACCTAATGTGCAAGCAGTTCTATCTAAATGAAAAAATATATTCAAAATATCCATTCTCTTTCCATTCTGCTTGTTACAATGTGAAAGGCAGTGAAAGATGAAATGGATCATTTGTGTACTCCAAAATACAATTGTTAACATTTACATTACCATAGATTCCGGACTACAGAGCGCACCTGATTAAAAGCCGCACCTCTAATTTTAGAAAGAAAATCAATTTTGTACGTACAAGCCGCACCGGATTTTAAGCCGCAGGTGTCCCACGTTGTAATATGAGATATTTACACAGAAAGATATTACACGTGAGGATTTTTTAAATTTTAATTAAATCCGTATGGTAACATAAACAAATACATTTTGCAAATGCTTTTTTTCGAACAGTGCCTGTAACACAGCTACTTTTAAATATACATACATATCGGTAACACACAAATTACGTTGCGTATACTTTTTTACTGAACAGTGAACGAACAACATTCCAATATCTCCTAACGACTGGTAAAAATATATATATACTGCAGCCTACCAGGAAAAGTTATTGATCGCCTTTAACTTAAAAGCTGCATCATATGCTTTTCTTCGAGTGTTTTCCATGTTGATGAGGGTGAGTACAAATGACTGATTTACAATAATTTAATTGTGAAAGTGCGCTTGATTTATTGTATAATTTCATTGGACCTCTGTGAAGTACTCATCAATTTTATTGGTCTTGCTATGATCCCAGCCCCCTCCTTTGTGAGAATCGCAAGAGCACCCGTCGAAGGGGGGGGGGTCAGTAGACCCAGTCGGGGAGAGGGAGAGGGGGAGGGGGAGGGGGAGGGGGAGGGGGAGGGGGAGAGGGAGAGAGACGAATCCCATAACTGGAGAACTTACCAGCAAAGATAGAGAGGTCCGTTGGTCTGATGTCACTATTTTCAAAAGTTTTTATTGATAAAGGGACACAAAAGTAGGGTTAATACAAACATTCAGAGACAATAGTCGCTGTTGTTATTCTGTATTCCTGGTGAGACCTGCAATTTGACACGTTTCTCTCTCTCTCTCCGACTGGGTCTACTGACCCCCCCCCCCCCACCACCACCTTTCGACGGGTGCTCTTGTGATTCTCACAAAGGAGGGGGCTGGGATCATAACAATACAAATTGCACGTTCCACCCGGGATACAGAATAAGGCAACAGCGACTATTGTCTCATGGAGACCACGTGAAAAGCCCTCGGGCAAGGTGGGCTGGTTGAGAGAGAGACTGCATCATCCCAACCTGACTGACTCCTGCGACCCCGTGAGGAAGTATAAAGGAGAGTCTCAGGGGGACAGCCCTCAGACTCACCAAGAAAACACGAGAGGGTGGTCCCGCAGTAGCGGGAAGCCATTCTGAAGGAAGCCACGTGCGTTAGATTCCGGGATTGGAATTTGTGGCTGGAATCATAGGAAACCGCTTTTAACTAACATCGGGAAGAGGAAACCAACGCTCCCCCGATTTCACGGAAGATTCATCAAGACTCGGCAAGTTATTTCTCTTCTCCCCCAATCTCTCTCTCTCTCTCGGTCGCCCCACGTGAAACCCAGCGATTTCCAACGGGCTGAGGCCGGCAGACTTTCTGAGTGACTTTTATATTTCCAACGGACAATCTATTAACCCCTAGACAACAGCAGAGCTCACTTAATGATGAGTATTACTATACCCGCGCTTTAGATTGAGTGTTGACGATGTGCACTATCTGAATGTATGTATTAACCCTACTTTTGTGTCCCTTTATAAATAAAACATTTGAAAATAGTGACATCAGACTTCAACGGACCTCTCTATCTTTGCTGGTAAGTTCTCCAGTTACGGGATTCATAACAGTCTACTGTTACGAGGCAAAATGTTTTTGGCGGTATGAAAAAAAACATGCATTAGCCGCACCGTAGTATAGGCCGCAGTGTTGCTGCAGTGTTCAAAGCGTGGGAAAAAAGTAGCAGCTTATAGTCCGGAATTTACGGTAACTCTCCAAAAGTATGGCTGAATGTTCTCTCAAGGGGGCTAATAAACGAGATTTTAAAAAGCTGAACATTCAGTCTTGTAGCCTGAAGAAAACTAAACAATTTAAATTATTTTACCACATGGTTTCTCCATGCAAAAAAAACCTAAAACATAAAAGAAAGGATTCACGGTTGAGTTAAAGGAAACCACCACCAACTATGTTGACTTTCATATATATTCACTATTTCTGCCACTAAACCAAATTTCTTTTGCTTCTAATAAATCTAACAAATCTAATAAATTCTAATAATTCTAACAAGTTCCTAAATGTTACAATGGATCTTCTCTCCACTTGCCTTACCTCTTTGAATCTACTTTGCCAAAAGCCTACTGAGACTGCTGGTTTGTGCTTCTATTGTACTTAAAGGAGATGTGCTCTTTTCAGTAATTCAGTAACCAGTTCCACTTCAATAAACAAGACTAACTTTGGCTGCATAAATTAATTCAGCCAGTAGTCATTTCACATCATTTCCCAAAACAAATATACGTCAATCGCTTTAGATTATTTGAAGCTTTGTTGATAGTCATCATCACAACTGTGGAAATTAATAATGGACTCAATTTCATTACTGCATGTGGAAAACAACATTTTCCCTAAGTGATGTTGGCATCTTTGGATTATGCATTCTTTTGCCCTTGTTGGGGTGATTTTCATTCCTGCCCAAAATATAACATACAAGTGCACTATAGAAGTCCGTATAGACAAGAGTCAAAAGCAACATGCTAGCAAGTTCAGTGGAAGATGAGTGATAAGAATGTGAATACTAACTGCTACTTGCACTTTTTGCATAAATTATTCAATTAGCAATTGGCCACTGCTGCAGCGGACTTGGAGCCAATTCAAAGCAGCAGATCTGAGGCATAGCAAGCCAAAGCAGTGGGGCCTAAGTCTGACAACGAGGAACAAGCTGATGCTAGGCCAGGTTGGAAAGGTCGCATATGTGCTGAACGGAGCTACCGGGGCTCAGGCCCAAGAGTGTATCAGGGCAGCAAAGCCCAGTCCAAAGGCAAGGAATATGCTGATGTTTGGCCAATTTAAGCACTGGGCCAGATTGAAAAAGTTAGGGATTGGAGAGGGACAGGCCAGTGTCTGAGGTGAACTGAGGCTGTGGCCTGAAATTAGCGGGGTCTGGGACCGCCACAGGCTTTGTGGCTGTGAACTCATTTTCATAAGCTTTAGTTCTGAATTTTATTAGCTTATTTTTTTTATTGTTTGCACAATGTGGTTTTATTTGACCATGGATGCTTTTAATGGGTTCTATTGAGTTTGTTTTGTGGATGCCCATAAGGAGAAGAATCTCTATGTTGTATATATAGTATACAAACTTCAGTAATAAATGTACTTTGAACTTTTACTGCTTATTAATACTCCAACCTTTTCTGAATATTTGTGTCTTTAGACAAGATCTGTGGCACTTTCAACCACAGTTTCAATCATATTAAGATTCACAACTTCAGTTTCAATTTTCCTCTTGCTAAATCTATTGAGATCATGTAAACCAATGACTCAAAGATGTATTAAATTTAATATAATTCTATTTTCCCCAAGGTAATTTAACATTTTAATTTAAATCTTCCTCTTTCAATTTATGTTCTTGCCAGGGAATTTGCTCTCTGAAATTACTGAAATTCCCTACTTTAACCTACAAACTGAGATAGGGGTATTTCTAAGATGAAGGGAAGCTTTTTTAAGGCACTGACTTGATTGATACAGCAAATGGTAAACAAAAGAAAAAAAGTTTGAGAGAAACCAAAGGTCCCTCTTTCACCTTATTTCCTTGCCTGCCCATCTCCTCCTTCTGGTGCTCCACCCCCCCCCCCCACCCTTTCTTCAATGGTCTTCTGTCCCCTCCCCTATCAGACTCTCCCTTCTCCAGCTGTATCTCTTTCACCAATCAACTTCCCAGCTTTACTCCATCCCTCCCGGTTTCACCTATCACCCTGTGTTTCTCTCTCCCCTCCCCCCGCCTTTTAAATCTACTCATCTTTTTTCTCCAGTCCTGCCAAAGGGTCTGGGCTGGAAACATCAACCGTACCTTGTCCATAGATGCTGCCTGGCCTGCTGAATTTCTCCAGCATTTTGTGTGTGTTGCACAGTCAAAAGGAGAATTTTAGAATTCCTGAAGACTCAAATAGAGCATTTTACAGAGCAGAAGCGCTGCAGTTTAATATGTAGATATTGAAGAGGCAATGAAAGTAAAGAATGAGGAAAGTTCAGTTTCAGAGAAATAGAAAATGATTTCAGAGGAGGAAGGCAACAGCCTGACTATGAGCAGCAAACACAGTGGTGAAAAGGAACAAAGCCCAGTTGTAACAGTTCAACCTCTTTAGACTTGCGCTTGTCAAAACACATATTAACATCTATATTGGCTTCTTTATTAATCGATATCTTAACTTCTCCCTCTTTCCTCAGGCTCAGGGTTGACTTGTTTCTATTCAGTTCCGAGATGGCTGATGTAATCAATGTGGCCAGAAGATGAGCTGGGTGATGGGCAATTATAGTATTACTCATAAAACCAAAGGTGCTTTATGCTGATTATTCATTTTAAGTGGTCGTAGGCCAAGATTCCCAAAAGTCACTGGAAATGTTAAGCATTTACAAGGTAACTGTGAGAACCATCCTGGAATCATTTCTGCCCACCTGGTCATGTTTTTCCATGATGGAGCATAAGAAAATGGGCCCACTGGATCTGGGCAAGTGTGATTGCACCCTTGATGTTTCAGTGCTCGATGTTGGCATTAAAGTGTCCTCCAGTGACTGTAAAAGATTTTGCAGACAGTACCTCTCCAAGGCTTTGAGATGCCTGTATAAGGTAACCCATGTTTCAAAAGAATACAAGATAGTCTAGATCACTGTTGTCCAGCAGATGATAAACTTTGTGCCAAATCTGGGGTCTTGATATTTAAATGCTCTTTCTTCGATGGTCAAAGACTCTGTTGGCAGTCTGAAGCCAATGGGGAATAGTCACTAACATTTGCTCTTTTTGGAAGATAACACACATACTTATGGAACTGTTAGGGCCTCTGCTGTACAGAAGAGAGCAGGTAGGCAAGGGATGTTTGTTTAGTAAACCTTTTGTACACATTCCTTTTTCATTTTTGTTTCAGTGAATGAATCAATAATACCTTGAAGCTTGGCCTCCAAATGTGTACATGATCAAATTTATACTGCAGCTAAATAACCAAAGTGGAGTGTCCTTGTTTCTGAATTGCAATTGGTTTATTAGCATCACATGAACTGAGATAAAGTGAAGAACCCATACACATCTTATTAAAGTACAAAGTACATTAAGGTAGAACAAAGGGAAAGATCAATTAAATACAGAACATAGTGATACAGTTATAGAGAAAGTACAGTGCAGGTAGACAATAATGTGCAAGAGCCATGACAAGGTAGATTGCCTGGTCAAGAATTCATCTTATATCACAGAAGAGGTCCATTTAAGAGTCTTGTCACAGCAGAACAGAAGCCTGGCAGTGCATGATTTCAAGCTTTTGTATCTTCTGCCAGATAGAATGGGGGGGGGGGGGGGGGAAGAAAAGAGAATGTCAAGGGTGGGAAGAGTCTTTGATAATCTTGCCTACTTTTCTGAGACACAGGGAAATGTAGACAGTCCATGGAGGAGAGAACTGTGGTAACATCACCTTGTAATTTCTTGCGGTTTCCAGAACAGCATTTGCCATACCAAGCTGTAACACATCTTCTGTAGTGTACCTATAAAAATAGGCAAAAGTCAATAGGGACCTGCTGAATTTCCTTATCCTCTGAAGGAAGTAAAGGGGCTAGTATGCTCTCATGGCCATAGCCTCTACATAGCTGGACCAGAACAAGCTATTGGTGATGTTACACCCAGCAATTTGAAGCCTTCAGCCATCTCCACCTCAGCATCTTTGATACATTCAGGGGCACGTGTTCCGTGATTTTTCCTTAAATCAATGAGCAGCTTTTTTGTTTAGTTGATATTGAGGGAAAGATTGCTGCCATGAAGGTTTCCCTTTTTGTCCTGTAGTTTAGCACCACTCCAGTAGGAAGCTGGTTAAAGGTGAAGAGCCAAGAGGAAAAAGATTGGAAATAGTTTAGAGCAATGAATTGTGTTGCTCAACACTGATCTGTGCTAAGATTAGGTTTCTTGTACACCACACATTAAGGTCACAGTTTGCTTGTCATCATGTCAAAGATGTGGTCACACTCAGATGTTTTCAAAAGGTCAAAAAAATGCCACATATGATGGGAAGTGCCTTACCCCATTTTGTTTTTTTTTGGAGTCATGTGATGATCATCATTACGATCTCTGGATTAAAAGAATTTACAATGATTGTGGGAGCTGCTCTTTGACCACTGGGAGAAGGGATTTGAGGAGGTCACAATCAGATTTAATATCACTGCCTATGTTGTGAAATTTTGTTGTTTTATGGCAACAATACACAACTTTTAAAAAGATATATCCATTTCTCAGATATATATAAATAAAATAATTAGTGCAAAAAGAAGAAAAAACTGAGGTAGTATTCATGGGTTCATTGTCTATTTAGAAATCTGACGGAGGGGGAGAAGCTCTTCTTGAAACCTAAAATTCTGTAGAAATTTACAAGTGGCATTGGTGATGTACCAAGTCTCAAACTCCTAATGAAATATAGCTGCGTTTATGCCTTCTCTGTAATTGTATCAGTATGTTGGGTTCAGGATAGATTTTCAGACTTTCACACCCATAAACTTGAAACTGCTCACCGTTTCCACCAATGATCCCTTGATGAGGACTAGTGAGGGCTCCCTCAACTTCTTTCTGAAGCCCACAAGCAATTCCTTGGTCTTACTGATGTTGAATGAAACCTGTTTTTTACTCAATCAGGTTGATATATTGCGCTCCTTTATTCTTCCTCGTCACCATCTGAAATTTTGACAATAGTTGTGTCATTGGCAAATTTACAGATGATGTTTGAGCTGTGTCTAGCCCCACATCCTTGAGGTGCTTCAGGTGTTTTTTCTGATCTGCAGAGACTGTAGCTTCCCAGTGAGAAAGTCAAGGATCAAGTTGCAGAGGGGAGGTACAGGAGCCAAGGTTTTGGAGCTTGTTGATTATGCTTGCACCCTTGCAGAAAGCAGGAAAATATTCATGACCTTTTCTTGAAAGGTATTTCATGACCTTTCAAGAAAATAATCACAATTAGAAAGCCTCTGAGGTGGCCTCACCTACCCTAGCATGGAAGCCAAGATTGTGAATGTGTGGCCAAACTACGTCTCCACAAAATTTTAATATAACATTTGGGGTTTTGTTAGTTACCAAGACCATTTCAGAGTTGACTTGTTGGTGTGGGGTTGGCAACAAGGAGTAAACTGAAAAGTTTACTTTTAGAGGTGGTGGTTCTTCCAAGTGCTCTTTTTTGCAGGACCTGACTGGTCATCTTCTCTTGATGACCATTTCTAGCTCTCAGAAGGGTAGGCCTTTGAGGGTTTGGCTTTAGATTCAATCTATTCAATGACAGAATGGTAGCTTGCCACAAGACAAGCTGTCCGATTATTTGCTATTTTCCTGCAGCTCAGCGTTCAACACCCTTAGTATGGATCAATAAGGTTCAAAATCTAAGTCTCTGTACCTCTCTCTGCAAATGGATCTTTAGCTTTGCCATTGGGAGACCAGTCAGTGTGGATCAGAAATAACATCTCCTTTTCACTGACAATCAACTTCAGTATACCTCAAGAATGTGTGCTTAACCCACCGATTTACTCTCTCCACACCCATAACTGTGTGGCTAAGCACAGCGCAAACAGCATCTATAAAATCATCGCTGACACAACAGTTTCCAGTAGAACCTCAGATGGTGACGAGGAGACATATAGGAGTGAGAAAGATCAGCTGGTTAAGCAGTGCTCCAACAAGATACTTGCACTTGGCATCAATAAGACCAAGGAATTAATTGTGGACTTCAGGAAGAGAAAGTCGAGAAAACGTGCATCAGTCCTCATTGAGGGTTCAGAAGTGGAAAAGGTGAGCAGTTTCAATTCCTGGGTGTCAACACTTCTCAAGATCTATTCTGGGGCCAACATATTGATGCAATTATGAAGAAGGCACACTAGTGGCGAGGAGTTTGAGAGTTGGTATGTTACCAAACATGTACTGTGGAGAGCATTCTAACTGGATGCACCACATCCAGTATGGAAGGCCCACAACGCATGATTGGAAAAGCTGCAGAGGGTTGTAAACTCAGCCAGATTCATCGTGGGCACTGACCTCCCCAGCATCAAAGGCATATTCAAAAGGAGATGCCTCAAAAAGGCAGCATCCATCATTAAGGACTGCCACCACCCAGGACATGCCCTCTTCTCATTACTACCATTAGAGAGAGGTACAAGAGCCCAAAGACGCACATACTGTTTTAGAAACACATTTTTCCCCTCCACCATCAAATGTTGGAATGGGCAATGAACCCATGAACACCACAATTTTTGCTCCCTTTTTACACTTAGATATTTTAAATATATTTCTTATTATAATTAATAGTACATTTTCTGTATTGCACCATACTACTAACACAAAACAATAAATTCCATGACTTCCATCAGTCATTACAAACCTGATTCTGATTCAGTTTCAAACAAACCCCTCTATGTTTGTTTCACACTTCTGGGTCAACAGGGAAGGTGGACATCATCTACTGCCAGCATTTTAATTTCATTTTTTCTTTGATTTCACTTTGTTCTTTTTCACCCCTAGGTTAAATAGTACTTTCCCATTACCTTAAAAATAATCCCCCATAACTCTGCTAATGTTGCTTTTTAAATTTTTTTCTTGTTTACTTGAAAGTAATGGTTCCAGGAGATAGATTGCATCTCTTCAATGATTAAAAGGCCAAGTCCACACCATTCATGATTAATTTTATAGAATTGATGACTCAGCTGTTTCATAATCCATCACATCCAATCCAAATACAAATTTATACACTATGTATGCCAAAATGTAATAACTCGTGCAAAATAATGCTTTAAAACACATGATAATTCAATCGAACAAATCCCACATTAGCTATTTGGCAAATCAACAGGAGAAAACACTGACATACCTAATCTAATTTGAGAAACAAATATGGAAATTGCAATTTCACTGCAGTGCCTATCACTTGCATATCACTTGAATATGGCCTCATTTGATTTTAACTGCCAATTGTTTAAGCTTGATCCTTATTCCATAAACCAAGAGAAAAATTTTACCTGAACTCTGATACACCTCTAAACAAAAAAGAAAACTGAATAAATTGATGTTAAAATAAAGCAGGGCCAAATAATACCAATATTTCAAATACATAATATTTTATTTTTAAATACACAGACTCAATGATTCCTGAGCGAATAATTTCAATGCAAAAAATACGCACTGTTAACTCTTTCTTCTCTTTTTAAATCAAAATAAAAACAGACATTCATCATTGAGGCAAAACAGTCAAAGATCAAAAGGTTACAAGTAACAAATGAAGGCTTGAAACAGTAAGTTATTTAACTAAATTTAGTAGTTAACTTTCCAGAACATAAAACCTAAATCAATTTCAAGTCATCTTTACAGAGTTCAATGTTCTCAAGTAAGCAGCATGCTGTCAGAAAGAATAACTTAATCATCTATTAAAAACAATCCTCTGAGGTATGAAGCTCAGTTTGAACAGTGCTGTTCTATTCAAAGTGATTGCACAAACCAGAGATGCGCATGCCATTCATGCAGTAAAATCTGACATGAAATTTAAGGAATACAGCAATCCCTGGTGAAACAATAACTTCACTTTCATTCAAATTAATCTGGATTTTGCTAAAACAAAGGAAAACTTAATTGCTAAGGTTCAATTTTACGCAAACATGAACCAATGCATGTCCAGAAAGTTTTGCATAATAGTTACTGCTATTGAAACATGTTCATCTATTAATATCCACTTTCTAGTAACCATTAGGACCTGTGTCAAATGACAACTACAAATTCAATTCTTACACAATGCTACATAAAACTACTGAAGCATCAGTACCATAACCTTTAGCACTGCCATTAAATCATGCCATTATTAGTTCAGGATAAATGTCAGTAAAACTCCATGAAAGAGAATAATGTTGCTACAACACCATATAGCATATCGTGCCCTAAATCTAATCAGTACAAATCAAAATTTACTGGCTTTCATAGCTGGAATATATCAGATTAACTCAGGATGAAACTCAAATATAATGTAAGGCAGTGCAAATCTTCCTCTGTGAGCAGCTTTTAAAACATAATTTATCTTTCTTGAGTAGTTGAGCCCACTGTATTTTGTTACCCAGTTATATACAGGCTTTTGAAATTGTGGCCAATTAGCTCATAGCATACAAATAACACATTGGATTATGAAAAAACACCATTCTGTTAAAATGTAATGGTTGTACTGGATTTAAGATAAGCAGGTGCCAGCGTTCATCTATTCTTATTTTAAGGAATTGTAAATGTAAATCTTATGCACAAAACAAACAGCAATAACTGAGGCTGCAATTGATGTGCAATCACAATTGTATAGGAAAGAAACATGCGAACTATCATACCTAACTAGATAAATCTCATGCGCTTAATGTTAATTCTACATCTCATCCTGATGCCTCTTAAATATTACTATTCCTGTCCCCACGACTTCCTCTAGTAACTAGACTGCGTGGAATAGTTTACCTCTCACACCTTTTAAACTCCTCACTCTCAACGTAAACAAATGTATTCTAGTTTTAGACACCTCTACAGTGAGAAACAGATTTACTATCTTCTTATTTATGCCTCTCAAAACTTTATATACCTTCAGTATGCCATCTCTCAGCCCCTTTTGCACAACGGACAACAGAAACAGCCGATCCAATCTCTTCTCATCAACTCAAGCCTTCCAATCCAAAACATATTGTGAATCTTTTCTCACCTTCTCTAGCTTGATCACATTGTTCTGGCCTCTAAAGTTCAAAGCAAATTTTATTATTGAAGTACATATATATCATGATATACAACCGAGATCCATTGCTAGTGTGGGTCCTGAGGCTCTTCTACCTTCTTCCTGATGGCAGTAATGAGAAGTGAGCACGCCCTTGGTGGTGGGGGTCCCTGATGGACACTGTTTTCTTATGACAGTGTTTCATGTAAATGTGTTCAATGCTTGGGAGGGTTTTACCCATGATGGATTGAGCTGAGTCCACTACCTTTTGTAGGATTTTCTGTTCAAGGGCATTTGTGTTACCATACCAGGCTGTGATATAGCCTGTCAATATACTCTCCATTGCACATCTGTAGAAGTCTGGCAAAGTTTCAGATGTCATGCCAAATTCCGTAAGGTAGAGGCGCTGCCACGTTGTGCAGTTTGGTTTGTATGCTGTTTGATGTGTATGACTATCACTTCCTCTACCAGCCCTAAAGCTGCAGATGAACCGTGATATTCACAGTTTGCGAAGAGTTAGATCTGTGGTACTCAAGACCAGCAGTCAAGAAATATAGAAGGCAGCAAAACACACAAAATGCTGGAGGAATTCAGGTCTGACAGCATCTATGGAAAAGAACAGATTGCCAACATTTCGGGCCAAGACCCTTCGTCAGGACTGGAAAAAAGATGAGAAGTCATAGTAAGAGATGGGGGAGGGGAGGAAGTAGTAGAAGGTGGCAGGTGATAGGTGAAACAGGGAGAGGGGTGAAGTACAAATTGGGAAGTTGATTGGTGAAAGAGGTAAAGGACTGGAAGAGGGGGAAATTGGGAGGGGGAGGGGGAAGAGAGAAAGGGAGAGAGACAGAAAGAGGGGGAGAGAGGGGAGGGAGGGATGGGGAATGGTGGGGGGCAACTACTTTAAGTTCGAGAAATCTATGTTCGTGCCATCAAGTTGGAGGCTACCCAGGTGGAATATAAGGTGTAGCTCCTCTAACCTGAGTATGGCCTCATTGCCGCAGTAGAGGCGGCCATGGACTGATATGTCAGAATGGGAATGGGAAGTGGAATTGAAATTAGCGGCTACCGGGAAATACCCCTTTTTCTGGCGGGCAGAGCATAGGTGCTCGGCAAAATGGCCTCCCTATCTAAGTCAGGTCTCACCAATATACAGGAGGCCACACCTGGAAGGTTTGTTTGGGGCCCTGAATGGTAGTGAGGAAGGAGGTATAGGGGTAGATGTGACACTTGTTCCACTTGCAAGGGTAAGTGCCAAGAGGGAGATCAGTGGGAAGGAACTAGTGGACATGGAAGCAATCCCTGTGGAAAGTGGAGGAGGGGTGGTGAGCGAAAGATGTGCTTGTTGGTGGAATCCCATTGGAGATGGTAGAATTTACAGAAAATTGACAGAGAACTATGTGCTGGGCGTTGAAACTCGTGGGGTGGTAGGTGAGGACAAGAGGAACCCTATCCCTGGTGTGGTGGTAGGAGGATGAGGCAAAGGTAGACGTGCATGAAATGAAAGGGAAACAGGTGAGGGCAGTGTTGATGGTGGAGGAAGAAAAGCCTTTTTCTTTGAAGGAGGAGGACATCTTATTAGCTCTGGAATATACAAGTCTAGGTACGACTGCTTTACTCTCTCTGCACTCACAATAGGTTGGGATTACAATCACTTCAGTTTCTGAATTTGTGCACTACCAGTAAGCAGTCTTTGTCTTGCACTTGTTCATCACACATGTACTGTAAAAATTATTACACACCACTGATATAATGAAAATAAGTGTGCACATTAACAAAAGCAGCATCGGGAGAATACATGAATAGCTGTTGAACAACAATAAAAAACGGCAGGTTTTCAGTCTCCACCTATGATGTCATGTTTTGATTGAAAAGTTACAGAACACTGTAGTTGTATTTTACATTTTTTAGATTTTATGCAAGATATAAAAATAACCATTGTAGATTTGCTATGGTGTTAGATTTTCAAAGACAATCTTGGCAAACTCATTAATGAATTTACTGCTGTTTCGTGATCAGTAAGTATTTTAAAATACCTTAAAAATATTATAAATCTTCAAGATTTCAATGCTGTTGCCTTGCTTTTAAATTTCTGCAACCAACCTGCTGATTATTCACAATTACCTTCAATTTTCAATCTGTCGTGATCAATCTTCGCTTGTTTCATGATCAGCATACTATTAACAGGCGTACATTCATTCCGACACTCACGAGCCTACTCTTTCAATACATAAGCAAGATTCTCATTTTTGCTGTATGCAGTGCTTTTCTATTTTCATTAACTTCTGTTTATTACATAAGTGAGGTCACTTCTCAGAACTGCTTGTGGTGTGCAGAGACCTGTGCATCACCTGGGAACCTTCCCAGCTACCTTGTGGAATTTTCCATTTTTGACACCATGTCAGCACTCTAAAGCTTTCAGATTTCAAAGTTTTCGTGATTTCCATTTTTCAGATAAGAGGTACTCAACCTGTATTAGGTTTATCATTTATTGTTCTTAAGCTATTGTTGCTCCACACGTTAACTCTGATCTGCATAGTCAAGTTATGGAATGTGTATATTACCTTGGTTAACACTGATCAGGAGAATAACCAATCATACTAGTATATTCAGGCATGCGATTATTCTGTACTGCATTTAATACACGTTTTACTTAACTTTCTGCAGTTTCACAAGTAAGATCTCATTAAAAACCATGAAGAAATGTTACAGCTTGGGTTATTTTTGAGAAGGTATTTAATTCCTTTGTGTAAAGGCAGTAGACAAGAAAGGTATACAATATTCCAAGTGCAGCCTGAACAAGACATCTCATCTCAATGCCTCAGCCCGAGGCAAACACACCATATGCCCTCTCTACCACCCTACCTGATGTGTTTTTACACCTTCGGGCTTATATACAATTTATATAATTTTATTCAAGGTCTCTCTTTTTAACATTTCCCAGGCCCCTGCCATTATTATCCAATTTAAATTTCATCTGCTGATTCCTTGCCTACTATCCCAATTGATCAATGTCCTCTTGAAACTTCATATAGCTTTCTTCACTGTCACTATACCACCAAATTTAGTGCCACCTGCAAACTTACCAATCACGCATTATATACATCAATTATCCTCTTTTTCGCCAGGACTGAGATAGGTGGCGAAACCTTGAATACATTGGTATCTCACTCGGTGCTAACTTGCTGAGTGCTGATCAATTATGGTTCTTCAGTCCAAGCATTAACAGATGTTTAATTCCTCTGTACTTTTATCAAAATATTCTCCAGGTGTACACCACTGTGCCAGGAAACCTTAAGAAAATGTTTTCTCTCCTCTCATGTTTCCCAGGTCAAGAAAAAAGAAAAAAAAAATCATCCACTGATTTGGTGTGGAGAAATCACCTCTGTGAACTCATGTTGGACAGTCAGGTTTAGGGGTACTATCTGTGGCTAACAATATGCACGTTCCTTGAACATTCTGCATTAAGCAACCATAAAGTTCACTGAATAATACATAGAAAGAAGATTTGGCAAAAGCTGACAGTTAATCCCCGATCAACCTGAAATATGTGCTAAGTGCTAAATACATACACCAAGCTAAAATGCAGAAAGGTTTGCTGTGCGTACATTGAGAAACATGAAAGCAAATTCTGGTATTTAATGGTGTGTTAAAATATTCTTAGCTTGGGAATACATTGATGACTGCTCAAATTGTCTGGAATTTTATGTGCTATTCTGAAGAAGAATACAATGAAGAGGATTTAAAGCACAAATGTATATAAAATTATTAAACTTCTTTCCAAGCAAATAGTTCAAAACATAATCCAATACACCATTCCGTTTAAAACATTTCCTTCTGAACTCTCATCTCATTTAATGGGCTATAAAGAGATTATCCTGTACATTGAATTCAATTTAATCTTGCAACTTACATCAACAGGAACGAGGCCACATGTCATTTTTGTCTGAATATTAAGGCTAGTGGCATTCCCTTGTATTACTGCAGCTGAAATAGTTAAACCTCACAGTTGTGGCCAACCAAATACTTTTTCATTCTGCTCAGTCCAGTTAAGGCTTTCAGCAGGGACAGCAAATTTGGCTAAACACAAAAAAAGCTAACTAGGATAGCGACAAGTTCCCCATTCACAAGTGACAAATACTCCTACCTACAGTACTGTAAAAGTCTCAGGCATAAAGACTTTCACACAGTACTTTATTTTGTCAAAGTGAGTGGAGAGCAGGTATGTAAATCCGGTGGAAGCTAAGGATGTTGGGAATGGTTAGGAAGGAGTGCTGCAGGACATTTGACAGAGGAGGAGTGCCGGGGTCGGGGAGCGGCACAGGTACAAACACACCCAGCCCTGAGACACCAGCAAGGTCATTTGATTCCTAACAATTAGTTTACTGATCATTACAGAATGTTTCTCTGGTACTTCCCGCTTCCTCCCCTCTCCCTTCCCATTTTCCCAGCCATGATTCCCCTTTCTGTGCTCCCTTCCCACTTTCAGTCCACAATAGAGACCAATATTGGAATCAAGTTGATCATCACTCACGTCATGAATTTTCTTTTTGCAGTAACAGTACAGTGCAATACACAAAATTACTACAGTCCTGTGCAAATATTTTAGGTACAGTACAATAAGTGCATAGACACAGGTAATCATGCAAAATTAAGGCAGCCATTATAATGGGCTGGCTGGTGGTGCAGTGGTATCAGCACTGGACTTCAAGGAAGAAGGTTCTGAGTACAAATCCGACCTGGGAAGAAGCAGGAACTACAGGAAAGAAAGGTCTGGCAACCTACTTCCATACATTACCACAAAAACCCCATGGACAACTATCCATAGAGTTTCATGAGTCAACAATAACATCATAATAGGACATTAAAAGATTGCCTACACTCATGCTGTGGCCAAACATAAATGCAATATCCACTGTATATGATGGTGCACTTAAGTTTATTGTCAGTGAAATTGATGTTAAGTACAAACAATATTACTTCTTAGGCTGAAGCCATTTTCTTGTACAATGAATTATGTAATGAAATAGCGCACGAGTAGGGCATGGCACTTTCTGGGGTCGTGATGACTCTTTAAGGTGGCTATCTATTTAGTTCCACTCCCCTAACCTTTCCCCATAGATCTGCAAATTTCTCTGCTTCAATTAACATATCCTATTTATTTTTGAAAATGCTCCATGAAAAAATAAACTATTAAAATTACAGGTGCAATATCTTGTTTCCTGCAAGGAATTCAGTAATCACAGCAAAGATTTTAAGAAATCCCATTGTTCTCCCTCTAGAGGCATCGTTCATTTTGTACAAACATCACTTCCTGTTTCCACATCATCTTCTGCACAGGTTAATTTGGAGTTCAACTTAGAGCAAACATGGTAAAGTCAATCAGAGTGTGGACAAGACAGTCATCCAGAGAGTGGTGGAGAATCTGAGGAGAGTCGGAGAAGCAGTAATATATTGCCAAACACAGAAGACATATGGTGCATCAAGCACCAAGGCACTCCAGGAAATTAAGCCTTTTGACACTTCTGAAGAAACAGACCCAGATTCAGCTGTAAATTCAGGGTCAGCACCTAGGGCTACTGGTTCCAGACACTCCACAGACATGTTCTGGAACATCAGAAGTTACCAAAAGCAGAGCCAGAGATTTGTCATGGAGTCAAGAGGACAAAAAGTCTGCTTATCCCTGCCAACTTTCAATGACTGCAACTGTATTCCCATCAACATGGATGAAATACCATCTCCAGAAGCTGCACACAATCCCTGTCACTTGACTCTTTTGCTGATATTCTCCTGCTGCTTGGCAGAAACACCATCTGTGCACAGAAGATATGTAAACAGCACAATGCATGTTATGCCCAAAGACTGGACCTGGTTGGTCACAGTGGTCTACTCACTCACTCGTCATTCTGGGTGAGTACCGTGTCACTGGTCTGCTCATCAGGCATTACCACAAGCATGTATGTCACCAAGATTGACATTTTCGAAGTGAGATGGTTAAAGACTGCAGTAAGACTCTCAGGACCAATATCTGAGTGTATCTTCTCCTATCAGATTCCTTTTACAACTCTTCACCTTTTCCAACTATCACCTTCTGGTTTCTCACTTCATCCCCCATCCCCCACCCACCTTTCCCTCACCAGGTTTCACCTGCCAACTTGCACTACTTTCCCTCCTCCCAACTTCTTTTTCTGGCTTCTTCCCTCTTCAAAAGGCAAAACATACTACTTTACGGGTTGTTCCAAAGCATATCAAAGAAAAATGGGTGAA
This sequence comes from Hypanus sabinus, assembly GCF_030144855.1. Classification (NCBI taxonomy): domain Eukaryota; kingdom Metazoa; phylum Chordata; class Chondrichthyes; order Myliobatiformes; family Dasyatidae; genus Hypanus; species Hypanus sabinus. The sequence goes on from NC_082716.1 coordinate 64,857,712, forward strand.
CAGAGTGATCTGGTTATTCCCCTATTGGCTAATCACTTGCAAATAGGTCATTTTGTACTAATCCCAGTGTGCCTTGGAAGCGCATACATTCAACTGCAAAAGGAGGTGCAGAACACTTGGTTAAGGACATTAATAAGGCCCATTATTCTGGCCATTTCACACCTTCAACCTACATTCCACCATTCAATAATACAGGTGTCCTCCGTTTTATGAATGTTCGCTTTACGCCACTTTACTTTTACAAAAGACCTACATTAGTAACCTGTTTTCGCATTACAAAGAGGATTTTTGCTTACTAAAATTTTTCCCATATAAATTAACAGTTCTTCGCTTTACGCCTCTTCAGCTTGAGAAAGGTTTCACAGGAACACTCTACCTCTGTGGGGGGGGGGCACCTGAACTACAACTGATGTGTTATCTAAGTGCCACAGAATATAGAACAGTGCAGCTGAGGAACTGGTGTTGTCTGTGTTGAATGCCAAGCCAAATTAAAATGACTTCTTGCCTGCACATGATCCACATTCCACCATTCCCTGTATATTCATGTACTCATCTAAAAGCCTCTAAAATGCTACTATTGTATCAGCTTCTGCTACCACCCATGGCAGCACCATATAAAGTAACCCGAAGGGTATGTGTGGGGCAAGTTACTCTTCAAGTTTCCCATTCTCATCTGAAAGCTATAATTTTCAGTATGCAACATTTATATCTTGAGAAGAATATTCTGGATAAGGACCCTACTTATACCTTTTCAAACAGTGCAAATTGAATCATCTGCAGCTCACCATCAGTAAGACAAAGGAGATGGTGATGGACTATAGGAAGACTAAGCCTGCACTGTTCCCTCTTACTATTGATGGTGAGGACGTGGATGTGGGAGGACCTACAAGAACCTGGGGGTGCAGCTGGATGACAAACTTGAGTGGAGCACCAATACAGGGGGCAAGAACAAGAAGGGCCAGAGTCACCTCTATTTCCTGAGGAGACTGAGGTCCTTTGGAGTATGTAGGCCTCTCCTTCACATATTCTATCAGACTGTTATCACCAGTACAATCTTCTAAGTGGTGGTGTGCTAGGGCAATGGCATCAACACAGGTGATGCCAACAGGCTCAATAAACAGATTAGAAAGGCTGGCTCTGTTACTGGAGTCAAACTGGACACAGCTGTGGTAGAACGAAGGAGCCTATGGAAAATCCAGGCAATTCTGGACAATGTTTCTCACCCTCTGCATGTCACCTTGGCTGAACAGAGGAGCACTTTTAATAATAGACTAAGACAACTGTGCTGCTCCAAAGAGCACTATACGAGGTCATTAGGCACGATAATGAATCAGGCTATTATAGCCAGGGAAATGATTACCCCCTCTCGTTAGACTGTGGTAACTTATTTTTTATTCTTTCTACTTCTCTTCTAATATTTATATCTGTGCACTACTATGACACTGTAATTTCCTTTGGGATCAATACAGGCAGTCCCCAGGTTACGTACGAGTTCCGTTCCTGAGTCCATCTTTAAGTCGGATTTGTACGTAAGTCGGAACAAGTTCATCCGGTATTATTTAGCATCAGTTAGTCAAACGTTTGTCTTAGTATATAATATATATTTTACCTTTCTATGCACATAAAACACTTAAGAAACATATGTATTCCAATAATTAAACCACAGCATAATTGTAGCTTTCATCAGGGCAGGACCTTTAACATGCTCCATTATTCTCACTTTATCCTTTAAAATTGTTCTGATTGTTGACCGACTGTAGCCTAACGCTTTTCCAATGACCGATGGCATTTCACCTCTTTCCAAACTCTTTATTATTTCCACTTTATTTTCAATCATAATCGCTTCCAGTCAATGAAACAGAAACACTGCGGGCAGTGGGTCCTGACCTGCACTGGCTCCCGAGGTCCGCTGGGTCCTAAGGACCACAGCACAGAATTCCCCGGGTGCTAAACTTCATTGCACTGAGACAGGCTAAATGGGACAAGTGGGGGCTGTGCTGGGTTTGGGTATTTGATCCTTCACAATATTCTGTGTGGGAATTTAATCTGGAGGTAGCAGTTTTTTTTTTAACGAGGTCAAGTTGCGAGCTCGACATCCACCCAGCACAGATGGTACGGGAGTCACTGGATCGACATCAACCCGGCATGGGAGCGGTCTGTCACTAAATCGAAGTCGGAAACCTCCATTCTGTAGCCCGGTGCTGAACTGACTGCGCCACCAGTTGACCGAAACGGGGGGTGGGGGGGGGCAGGGTCAGGGTGAATCTTACTAAGAAAAATCTAAGCCAAATACAAAGTTAAATACTCAAAACAGTGTCAACGGCAATGACTTAAAATGGTGGACTGTGTCGTGATCTGACTTAAAGTGGAGGACGGTGTTCTCCTTCCTTGGTTCATAAGTATGAGTTGTCCATAAGTCGGACATTTGTAACCCGGGGACTGCCTGTAATGTATCTATCATCAAAAAGTTGGCACAACATCATGGGCCAAAGGGCCTGATCTGCCCTATGCTGTTCTGTATTGTATGTTCTATGATTTGTTATTTTGTTTCTAGAATCTATGTTGCTCAGGGCTATCAAGTCATTCACTTTCTTAATTGCTTATTGTATCTACTTGCACAATCATGGTTATGTACAGCAAAAATAAACACCCAATCATATCACAAATTCTAATAAAAATATAATTTTTACTACTTTTGCAACCAAATTTATAGCTTGACATTTTTTCATTTCCCTCTCCATAACAAAAAATTGGACATTGGAACAGAATTTGGCCAATTGGCCCATTGAGTCAGCTCCACCATTTCGTCATGGCTGATTTAGAATCAAAATCAGGTTTATTATCACCGGCATGTGTTGTGAAATTTGGTAACTTACAGTGGCATACAAAAGTTTGGGCACCCCAGTCAAAATTTCCATTACTGTGAATAGCTAAGTGAGTAAAAGATGAGCTGATTTCCAAAAGGCTTAAAGTTAAAGATGACACATTTCTTTGATATTTTAAGCAAGATTACTTTTTTATTTCCATCTTTTAGTTTCAAAATAACAAAAAAGGAAAAGGGCCCAAAGCAAAAGTTTGGTACCCTGCATGGTCAGTACTTAGTAACACCCCCTTTGGCAAGTATCACAGCTTGTGAACGCTTTCTGTAGCCAGTTAAGAGTCTTTCAATTCTTGTTTGGGGGATTTTCGCCTATTCTTCCTTGCAAAAGCCTTCTAGTTCTGTGAGATTCTTGAGCCGTCTTGCATGCACTGCTCTTTTGAGGTCTGTCCACAGATTTTCGATGATGTTTAGGTTGGGGGACTGTGAGGGCCATGGCAAAACCTTCAGCTTCTGCCACTTGAGGTAGTCTATTGTGTATTTTGAGGTGTGTTTAGGATCATTATCCTGTTGTAGAAGGCATCCTCTTTTCACCTTCAGCTTTTTTTTTACAGATGGTGTGATGTTTGCTTCCAGAATTTGCTGGTATTTAATTGAATTCATTCTTCCCTCTACCAGTGAAATGTTCCTCATGCCACTGGCTGCAACACAAGCCCAAAAGTATGATCGATCCATCCCCGTGCTTAACAGTTGGAGAGGTGCTCTTTTCCTGAAATTCTGCACCCTTTTTTCTCCAAACATACCATTGCTCATTGCGGCCAGAAAGTTCTATTTTAACTTCATCAGTCCACAGAACTTGTTTCCAAAACACATCAAGCTAGTTTAGATGTTCCTTTGCAAACTTCTGACGCTGAATTTTGTGGTGAGGACGCAAGGAAGGTTTTCTTCTGATGACTCTTCCATGAAGGTCATATTTTTGCAGGTGTCGCTGCACAGTAGAACAGTGCACCACCATTCTGGAGTCTGCTAAATCTTCCTGAAGGTCTTTTGCGGTCAAATGGGGGCTCTGATTTGCCTTTCTAACAATCCTATGAGCAGTTCTCTCAGAAAATTTTCTTGGTCTTACAGACCTCAACTTGACCACCACCGTTCCTGTTAATTGCCATTTCTTAATTACATTACAAACTGAGGAAACGGCTACCTGAAAATGCTTTGCTATCTTCTTATAGCGTTCTCCTGCTTTGTGGGCATCATTTATTTTAACTTTCAGAGTACTGCTTAGAGGCTGCTGATTGTTGGGACAAGGTTTGAGGAGTCAGGGTATCTATAAAGCTTTGAAATTTGCATCACCTGGCCTTTCCTAAAATGATGCTTGTAAACAAACCACAGCCATAACAAGCTAATTAAGGTCCGAGACTTCGGTAAAAGTTATCTGAGAGCTCAAATGTTTTGGAATGCCCAAACTTTTGCATGGTGCTCCTTTCCTCTTTTTCCCACTCTAAAATTGTACAAAACAAAAATAATACACTAATCTTGCTTAAAATGTTGAAAAGAATGTTTCATCTTTAACTTTGACTTTTGGAGATCAGTTCACCTTCTACTCACTTAATTATTCACAGTAACAGAAATTTTGACCTTGGGTGCCCAAACTTTTGCATGCCACAGTAGTATCCCTTGCAACCCCATTATCCTATGCCTTTTACCCACAACCCTTCACACGCTTACTAATCAACAACCTATTAACCACTGCTTTAAATGTACCCAATCAGGTCAGGCTAACTGGCGAATAATTTCCTGTAATTTACCTCACTACCTTTTTAAGAGAATGGAGTGACATTTGCAATTTTCCGATACTCTGGAACCATTCCCGAATCCAGTGATTCTAAGATCACTATAATCTCTTCAACTACCTCTTTTAGAATCCCAGGGTATAGTCCATCTGGTCTAGGCGACTTATCTACCTTCAAATCTTTCAGCTTCCCAAGCACCTTCTCCTTAATAGTAGGAACTGTACTTACTTCTGCCCGATACTCTCCAATTTCTGGCATACCGCTGGTGCTTCCCACAGTGAAGACTGATTAAAAATACTTATTCAGTTTGTCCATCATTTTTTTGTCACCCATTACTACCACTCCAACATAAATTTCAAGCAGTCACCTTCCTTTTACTCCTTGTATCTCTCAATATGCTTTTGGTATCCTCTCAAATTATTGGCTAGATTAACTTCATAATTCATCTTTTCTGTACTTGTTGCTTTTTAGTTGTTTGCTATTGGATTTTCAAAGCTTCTCAATCCTCTAGCTTTCTACTATAATGTATGCGCTGTCATTGATTTCCTTTGTCACCCATGTCTCGCCCTCCCTTTAGAAGACGACTTCTTCTTTGAAATGAATTTATCCTGTGCTTCCAAATTGATCCCAGAAACTCCAGCCCCACTGCAATTCTTTCATCTCTTTTATTGTTCCCTTCCAATCAACTTTAGCCAGCTCCTTTCATGACTCTGTTCTTTTCTTTACTCCATTATAATACAAAGTATTTTCTGATTTTAGCACTCCTCTCAAATTGCAAGGTGAGTTTTATGAAATTATGATCACTACCTCCTAAGGTCCCTTTACCTGAGGCTCTCTGATCAAATCCGGTTCATTACACAACACCCAATTCAAAACTGCCTTTTCCCTAGTAGACTCAACCACAAGCTGCTCTAAAAAGCCATCTCATAGACATTCTACACGTTCCTTCTCTTGGGATCCAGCACCAACATGATGTTCCCAATCTATCTGTGTATTGAAATCCCCACAACTTTCCTAACATTGCCCTTTTTACATGCTGTTTCTGTCACCTGTTAAACACAGACACTCCTGGCTACTGTTCAAAGGCCTATATATAATTCCCATTGAAGAATTTTTTTTATCCTTGCAGTTTCTTAACTCTACCCAAAAGGATACTACATCTTCCATCCTATTTTATTTCTTTCCAAGGATTTGATTTCATTGTTTGTGAACAGAACCACTCCATCCTTTGTCTACATACTTGTTCTTTCGATATAATTTGTATTCTTGGATGATATGCTCCCAAAGTTGAACTTTCAGCTAAGTCTCCATGATGGCCACATCATATCTGCCAATCTCTAACTCTGCTAACTGGCATAGGCAGCAATCCATTGAGATCTGCTTTACAGCCTTCTACCTAACTCCCTAAATTTTCCTCTTCAGAACCACATCCCCTTTCCTGCCTTTACCACTGGTACCAATATGTACTATGATTTCTAGATGTTCACCCTCCCCTTTGGTACAGATCCAATCCAAGACAACCATGACCCTGGCACCTTGGAGGCAACATACTATCCAGGTGTCTTTTTCATGACATCAGAGTCTCCTGTGCGCTCATTTAACTACGGAATCCCAAACCACTATTACACATATCGCCCGTTCCCATCCAAACCACAGAGGCAGAGACCTGGTCACTGCTGCTTTCCTCTGATCAGATACCAACACCACCACCCCCCTGCCCCCCCCCACCAATCCAGCAGTATCCAAAGCAGTAAACTTTTTACTGAGGCCACAGGGGTACTCTGAAATGTCAGCCTTTCCTGACAGTCACACGGCTACCTGTCCCCTGCAACTTAGGAATGACTACCTCCCTGTAGTTCCTGTCTTTCTTCTCATTTTCCCCTATGACACAAAGGTCAACCAGCTGCAGCTCTATTTCCCTAATACAGTTAATGAAGAGCTGCAGTTGGATGTACTTCTCCACAGTTTTATAGTCTCGCTCTTATCTGCAAATTTCACTTTCTGAAAACACCTCTCTTTATATTGAGTTTACCAGGCAGACTGAGGATAAGATTAAAGGAGTCCTTAAAACCTCCTTGAAAAGTGTGCAGTTTCATCACTGACTCCTAGAAATTCTAGAGCATGATTGCTTTGAGTGGAGGATGATGATTTTGGAATATACCGAAAACCTAGCGTCCATGCTTCAGGGCCACACAGACACCCAATATAAATAACAGAAGCTATCTAGTCAGACACCTCCTGCCAATATACAGAATCAGGTTTATTATTACCAGCGTGTGACATGAAATTTGTTAACTTAGCAGCAGCAGCAGCAGTTCAATGCAATACATAATCTAGCAGTGAGAGAAAAAATAATAAATAGACAAGTCAATTACATATATTGAATAGATTTTTTTTAAATGTGCAAAAACAGAAATACTGTATATTAAAAAAAATGAGGTAGTGTCCAAAACTTCAATATCCATTTAGAAATCAGATGGCAAGAGGGGAAGAAGCTGTTCCTGAATCGCTGAGTGTGTGCCTTCAGGCTTCTGTATCTCCTACCCAATGTAACAGTGAGAAAAGGGCATGCCCTGGGTGCTGGAGGTTCTTAATAATGGGCACTGCCTTTCTGAGACACCGCTCCCTAAAGACGTCCTGTGTATTTTGTAGGCAAGTACCCAAGATGGAGCTGACTAGATTTACAACATTCTGCAACTTCTTTCGGTCCTGTGCAGTAGCCCCTCCGCACCAGACAGTGATGCAACCTGTCAGAATGCTCTCCACAGTACAACTATAGAAGTTATTGAGTGTATTTGTTGACATGCCAAATCTCATCAAACTCCTAATCAAGTATAGCCGCTGTCTTGTCTTCTTTATAACTGTATCAATAAGTTGGGACCAGGTTAGGTCCTCAGAGATCTTGACACCCAGGAACTTGAAGCTGCTCACTCTCTCCACTTCTGACCCCTCTATGAAGATTGGTATGTGTTCCTTCATCTTACCCTTCCTGAAGTCCAGCTCTTTCGTCTTTCTGACATTGACTGCCAGGTTGCTGCTGTGGCACCATTCCATAGCACATCTCACTGCTGTCTGCCCTATCGTCACCACCTGAGATTCTACCAACAATGGTTGTATCGTCAGCAAATTTGTAGTTGGTATCTGAGCTACACCTAGCCACACAGTCATGTGTATATAGAGAGTAGAGCAGTAGGATAAGCACACAACCCTGAGGTGTGCCAGTGTTGACTGTCAGCGAGGAGGATATGTTATCACCAATCCACACAGACTGTGGCCTCTGGTTAGGAAGTTGAGGATCCAGTTGCAGAGGGAGGTACAGAGGCCCAGGTTTTGCAACTTCTCAATCAGGATTGTGGGAATGATGGTATTAAATGCTGAGCTATAGTCAAAGAACAACATCTTGATGTTGGTGTTTGTGTTGACCAGGTGGTTTAAAGCTGCGTGGAGAGCCATTGAGATTGCATCTGCCATTGAGCTATTGTGGCAATAGGCAAATTGCAATGGGTCCGGTTCCTTACTGAGGCAGGAGTTCAGTCTAGTCATAACCTACCTCTCAAAGTATTTCATCAATGTCGATGAGTTATGGCTCCAACAATGGCCTCACTGGTCACATCAGTATCCAAAACTAGAGTGGTGGGTCACGTGTCATCTTCAGTCCAAAACATCGACTGTACTCTTTCCCATTGATGCTGACTGACCTGCTGAATTCCTCCAGCATTTTGTGTGTTGCTTGGATTTCGGGGAAATTTTCTCTCGTTTGTGAATTAACCAAAGCAGTAGATTTTCAGAGCTCACTTCTGCATGAGTTTTATATCATGATTACACTTTTCTCAGTCTTTTCACCCAAGTCTTCAATGTAGTTCTACATAGTTGAGACCCAAGCACTACTGCTTGCAATGATCAACTAGTTACAACCTGCAGTTTTCTGGCTGCTAACCAATCTCAATTCCTGTGTATTGCATTTATTTCTTCAAACCTTTTTTGTTTCAACATGTTGAAATGACAATTTATTGAATGTTCTTTGAAATGAGAGATGGACTATTATGACTTTTCTCTCCTTTATCTACATTGCAATTTACAATTCCAAAAACAAATCTGTCCTTTCAAACATTTAAGTTGATTCTGCCCTGTCACAGAATGGCATTCTAGTAGTCATATACTACAACAGAAACAAATTTTTGAACACTGGAAATACAGTAAAAATCTGTTAAATCAACACATCCTGAACTTTGGTAGGATCAGACTAGCAGATTTTCTGAACTGCTGAATATTATTCTAATTATACTCAAAGGTATTGAGAGAGGCAATAGCTAAGATTGCTGGGGCTTTGACCAATATCTTTGTGTCCTCTCTATCCACAGGCAAGGTCCCCGAGAACTGGCAAATAACTAATGTTGTTGCATTGTTCAAGGAGGAAATAAGTGCCAATTCTGGGATTTATAGACCAGTGAGTCTCATGTCAGTGATAGGGAAGCTAATGGAGAGAATTCTCACGAATATAATTTGTAAACATTTGGAAAACCATGACCTAAATAGGGACAGTCAGCATGGCTTTGTTCAAGATTTTTGAGGAGGTGAAGATGGTGGCGGGATGGAGTAATGACTCTACCAAAGGTGGTGTAAGGTGCCCTTCCCTCTGCTAACCTGAAAGTCAGCCTTGGGCAGCGTGTAGCACCTGCTTGGCCCCCAATCAGGGGTCACATGAAGCTATGGGAGCAGGTGTTGGATGGTTATATGAGCAACTGGTGCATATCATAAATCTGACGCCAAGCAGACGATCTCTGAAGTGTATTGGTAATAGCTGACATCACCAATCTTGCAAAGACATTGCTCAGAAGGCAACAATGGCAAACTGCTTCTATAGAAAAATTTGCCAAGAACAATTATGGTCATGGAAAGACCCTGATCACCCACATCATAGGATAGAGCACATGAACGAACAAATGAAGAAGGTGATTGCTGAAGGTAAAGCTCTGGATGCTGTTTACATGGATTTTAATAAGGGGTTTGACAGGATCCCTTGTGGTAGAATCATTCAGAAGACTAACTTGCATGTGATTCACAGTGACCTGGCTGTTTGGATTCAGAATTGGCTTGCCCAAACAAGAGTGGTCAGTAGTTAATGGAACTCGTTCTGGCTAAGTCCATAATTAATGGTGTGCCACAGGAATCCATACTGGGACATCTACTATCTGTGATATAGATCAATAGTGAATGAAAATATAGAACGGTTAGATTGGCAAATACACAGAAAATACAAAGTTTGATGGTATTGTAAATAACATAGTTGATTGCCAAAGGATACAATGAGATAGAGATCAGCTGCAGTTGTGGGCAAAGAAACGGCAGATGGAGCTTAATTGAGCCAAGTGTTGTGTGCTGCATATTAAGCGACCGAATGTAAATGAACAGTGCACTATTAATGGCAAGGTCTTTAACAGTGTTGATGTACAGAGGGACCTTGGGCTTCAAGTCCATAGCTCCCTGAATTGGCTGTACAGACTGACAGAGTGATAAAGAAAACATATGGCATGCTTGCATTTATTAGCTGAGGCACTGACCTCGAGGGTCAGGAAGTTATGTTGTAGCTTTATAACATTCCAGTGAAGCCAGATCTGGAGCACTGCATTTAATTTTAGTTGCCCAATTATTGGAAGGATGTGAAGGCTTTGAAGATGCTGCAGAAGGGATGCTGCCTGGATATTGGGCACGTACCATGAAGGAGAGATTCAACAAACTTGGGCGATCTTCTCTATGTGGCAGAAAGTGAGAGAAGACCTGACAGAAATATATATGATTATGAAAGGTGTAGTATAAATAACCAGTTTTTGTTTTTGTCCCAGGGTCTAAATTTCTAATACTGAAGGTATTATTGTGATAGATTGGTTCAAAATGAGTATGCATGACAAGTTTTTGATATAGATACATACAGAGTGGTGCATGCCTCGGAACTTCAAAGTAAAAGTACATATATATCAGCATATTCAACCGAGATTTACTTTCTGTGAAGTGCTGCCAGGGATGGCATGGGTGGCAAATACTAAAGATAAATGCATTTGAGAAGGCTGCTAGATAGATACAGGAATGAGCAAAGAATGAAGGAATACTGACATTTTGTGGGCAGAGAGATTAATTTAGTTAGGCATTTAATTGCTCTTAACATTCATTTCATGAGGACTAGAATATAAAAGCAATGATGTAATATTGAGCACTCCCTTGTCCATTCATCCCCTCCAATCCTCCCCATGGGCCTCCCTCCAGGCACTCATCCCTGCAAACGGAAGAGGTGCTACACCTGCCCCCATACTTCTTCCCTCACCACCATCCCAGACCCCAGACAGTCCTTTCAGATGAGATACCACTTCACCTGTGAGTCAACTGGGGTGATTATACTGTATCCGGTGCTCCCGATGTGGCCATTTAAACATTGGGGAGACCCACCGCAGACTGGGAGACCGTTTCGCCGAAAACCAGCGCTCAGTCCTCCAGCAGTGGCGGGATCTCCCTGTGGCCACACACTTCAATTCCACAGACCACTCCCACTCCAACATGTCTGTCCATGGCCTCCTCTACCGTCAAGATGAGGCCACATGCAGGTCGATGGAGCAATACCTTCTCTCCCGCCAAGGTAGCCTCCTTCCTACCAGCATGAACATTCAACTCACTGACCTCCGTTGATACCCCTGCCCCCCCACCTTTACCCCCATCCCTATCTATTATTTTACTCTGGTTCTCTTTCTCTCTCTCCCCCCCCCCCTCACTATAATCTCTCCCCCCAGCCCTACCTTTCTTTCTCTTTTATTTCCCATAATTCTCCACCTTCCCCCTAGCCCATTTCCCTCCAGCCTATCACTTCCCAGCTCTCTACTTTATCCCCCCCCCACTTCTTATCCCCCCTCGACCATCCCATGTTACTTCACTCCTGATGAAGGGTTTCAGCCCGAAACGTCGTTATTACCTCCTCCCATAGATGCTGTCTGGCCTGCTGAGTTCTGTCAGCATTTTGTGTTTTTTTTTATTTATTTCCAGCATCTGCAGATTCACTCGTGATGTAATATTGAGGCTCTATAAGGTATTATACAGCTCAGATTTAGAGTATTCTTAGCAGTTTTGGGCCCCATGCCTTAAAAAAAAGGATGTGTTTGCATTGTAGGAGGTCCAGAGAGAAGGTTTATGAGAATAATCCCAGGAATGAAAGGGTTAACATATGAGGAGTGTTTGAATGCCCAGAACCTATACTTGTTGGAGTTTTGGAGTTTAGAAGGATTGGTGGGGGTGGGGGGAGAAGGAACCTTATTGAAACCTACTTGAGGAGGAATTTCTTTGACGAGAGAGTGGTGGATCGGTGGAATCTGTTTCCACAGAGGGCTGTGGAAGTCAAGTGATTGAGCATATTTAAAGCACACATTAATAGGTTCTTGATTAGTAAGGTATTAAAGGGAATGGAAAGATGACAGGAAAATAGGGTCAAGAGGGAAAATAAATCAGCTATGATCAAACAGAAGAGCAGACTCGATGGGCCAAATGGCCTAATTCTGCTCCCATGTCTTATGGTCTTAATTTCAGTGCAACTTTGTAGCCAAAAAACCTGTTCCAATGCTGTACTGTTTTATGTCCTAAATTCTAAGATCTATGTAATTAATACTGCAATATTTTTAATTTTGTTTTAAAGCTGCAACATAGTCAAATAAATCTTTCAGTGAAGCTATTAAACATAAAGGGGTGGGGGGGGGCAGGAAAAAACTGAGTTTACAGGGAGCCTGTGGACTATGGGAATTGAGGCCACAGTGAGTGGATAGAAAATGTGATAAACATCACCTGATAAACCAGATACAAAACCAATGGGACTTCCACACAGAAGATTCTCAAAATTTGCTTTGCTGTGTTGTGGGAAGAAGTTCAAAAAGATCAATCATGATCCTGGCAGAGCAAGTTAAGGGCCAAATGCAGCACTCCTACTTATGCTCTAAAATCTCTAACATTTCATGATCTCTGCTGAACATGAATGAATGCACACAAGAATTCATATTACTTGAAATATCAAAACAAATATCATATCAACAGCTAACAAAGAAGAACAGTGAAAGTAGAACTCAGTAATAAGTAAATTAATGTTTGGAACAAGAATGAGTGAAATTGGAACAATTACTTTGATTTTTACAGATATCTAGTTAAAGAGGTGATGCAGAATGCAACGTACATCAAGTGTATTGACAGCTCCAATGACCAACTCAAACCAAAATCAGACAGAAAAAGCAGTATCTGCTTTTCCTCAGCACTTATAGTTTGTTAAAATTTAATAAGTATTCTGATGGCCCATTGATCTGACTGGATAGTTAAAAAACCGAGTCTTGTAAGATAAGAATTACATTGCAGCTAACTCAAAATCAAGTCATGCCAGACAATCACTGCTCCAGGTGGGTGAAAATGGCAATTTCTCTTTCCTCAATATTATATGTGAATCACATACAAAATTACAACTGAAACAATTACATATGATGGTTTAAATAATATTTTCTTTCTGCTCCCTTACAGGATGAGGCCATTACTTGTTAGAACAGCATTTCATCCAGACCTATTTATTTAAATTACTGACAGTCATGCATTTATTCAAGGTAGTTCCACCAAATTGTTTCTAAGATTCTGACCCAGCAATATATTTTTCAATTCAGAACAGGATGTAACATGAAAACTTACCAATGGTCCACAGCCATAAAATATCTGCTCTTGATCTTCTAAATGATAGAGGTTATACTTTGTTAACAGATTTAAAAAGCAACCTGGTGCTTATGTTATGATGCACTGGTGTCAGTAGGAATGTGTGTAGATAATGATGAGCGGGGTGTGATTCAACAAACTTTGGATAGAAAACCAGAGAAGTGTTGGAGCAAAATACATCCATTCTATCTTATACCTGGCACGTGGCTTTTAGAAAAAAGTCTAAGTTTTGATATCACAAATCAGTACTTGGTGTGGTAGCATAGCAGTTAGTACAATGCTTTACAGCACCAGTGATCACCAATTGAGGTTCAATTCTGTCTGTAAGGAGTTTGGACATTCTCCCTGCGACTGTGTTCCTCATACATTCCAAAGGCATACAATTGAGGATAGGGTTAGTGAGTTGTGGGCATGCTAAGTTGGTGCCAGAAGCATGGAGACACTTGCAGGTTGCCCCCAGCACAGACCAGACTCATCATTGATGCAAATAATGCATTTCACTGTGTGTTTTGATTTTAACGCACATGACAAATACAGCTAATCTCTTTTAACATTGCAAAATGGAAGCAGAAACTGCATCACACTCAGAAACAAACAGCCCCATGTCTCACATTGCGATTGAGGGAAGATCACTGACTAATATTGGAAACCTATGGTCTTGAACATCAAGAAAGGCAACAGGAATACCACTACCTGGTGGTCACACGCCTCACACTACCTTCAGCTGGAAACACATCATTAATTCTTCTTCGTATCTAAGTCAGAATTTCCTACCCAACAGAATTGTCAGAGTACCTTCAGAGAGATTACAGTTGTTCAAAGTGGTAACTCCTCACTATCTTCTGAAGAAAATAGGGATGAGCAATCATTGGGGGCCTTGTTGATGACCTGACACTGAACGAATAAAGATACAGCTGTGAACACAAACATAGGAAAATCTGCAGATGCTGGAAATCTAAGCAACACACACAAAATGCTGGAGGAACTCAGCGAGCCAGGCAGCATCTATGAGAAAGAGTAAACAGTCAGCCTTTCAGGCCGAAACCCTTCATCAGGAAGGGTGATGAAAATCAGGAACAGCTGTGAACAGATAGATGTCCAAGGAACTTTGACACTATTGGAATCCAACCATAAACTACTTCCCTTCTTGCTTGTTATAATAGCCAGCCAGTCAGTCAAGCTTTTGTGAAATGTTATATCAATGTCAACCACAATGCCAGACAAAGCTTTAGAGATTGGCATCAATTTATGAGACCTGATTTGTCCTGCTTTAATGAGCAGAATATAGTTAGTTGACTTCCTGCTGTTTTAGTTATTTATCAGGATGCAGATGCATGGGACTATCTTGGCTAGTAACACAGCCAAAATAGCACTGGTTTTCAGCACAGCAACTGGGATACTGGAGAATTGCATTAATTTTGTTCTACACAATGTGCTCAACCATCACTTGATATCCAGTGAAATAATATTTGAAATCCATCACCTGAGTTCCTAGGATACTTAGGGATGGACTGGTGTTGCAGAAATGAATCAGTCACTCAGTACTTCTGGCTATAAAAATGTTTTCACTCACCATCAAGGCTTTGTCTTTATTTGAAAACAAAAGGAGCTCACTGAACCACCTTCTCTTGTAATTATTTGATTAGCCATGAATTTGTGTGGAGCAGAAAGACTGTAATCTACTCCACTGGTCATGAATTTGCTTGGCTATCTACAACACACTCACTTCTACTGCTTAAAGCCCCTGTGCTATTTCAACCTTGCACTGTTGTTCACCAGGGAGGTAAATGGCTTGCCATTATCACATATACAAACAAAAGTTTTTTCAGACATTCAGGTAATACAAAAGAAAAAAAAGAACGGAATACGGAATTACAGACAGGAAGTGCAGTGCAGCTAGACAACTGCAAAGGCCATGAAAAAGTAAAATTCATCTTCATTGTAAAGTGATCTGTTCTACAGCCTTGTAATCCTGGGACAGGAACAGTCCTGAGTACAGCACACATTTTCTACTTCAGCCTAATAAGCGATATATTGTGCCAGCGATATTATTTGAGTTTGGAGACTTTATAGCATGCAAGTCTCATGTGGGACTCTCCTTTGTTTTGGTCTTTCCTCTGGGCATGCTTAACAGCTTTATAAAGATTGTACCTGGATTTCCTGATTAGAACATGGAAGCTCAATTTTAGGCACATCTAAAGGTGCTGCTGTAATGCTCCAACATATCTCTATAAGCCAAGGTTGGTCTCCCAGTTTTACAATGATGATAGACAAGGAAAGGCACAGACATGAGATTACAGATTATGGTCAAATCTGATTTCTTGCTGGTGAAGACCCATGCCATCTAATAAATGCTCAAATGCAAGCTGCTAAATCAGCTCTAAAACTACTATTTTGCAAAGGATAGGTTCTCAGCAGGAAGGTGAGATTGTTTTGACAGGGATTAGTCATGGAGAGATGCATGTGTGACAGGTAAAGGTACTTACAAATGGCAATGAGGTCAACAACATAATTTCCCTATTACTGGCTTCCTCAGTACTGACTATCTTGGCCAACACCCATGTCTCAGTCTTAGCCAGCTTCATCAGTTGTACTAATGTGATAACTGCTCATCAATGCAAGTTCTAGTTTTGATTCTGTTCTAGGAAGGCATGGTAGTGTAGAGGCTAGCACAAGCAACCAGGGTTCAATTCTTGCTGCTGTCTGTTAGAAGTTTGTACAAGTTTCCTTCAGGCACTCCAGTTACCACCCACACTCCAAAGATATCCAGGTTGATAGGTTAATTCGTCACATGGGAATAAATAAGCATCACAAGCTCATTGGGCCAGAATGGTCTGGTACTGAGCTGTATCACTACATTAAAAATTAAAATACTCATTGCTTCCAGTTTATTTTCAACCAAAGGATGCTTAACATGGGAATACCATTTCATCAGTCTAAGGAGAATGGTAATCAACAAGAGCAGTTCTTGCCATGTTTGACCTGTTGCCCTAAATCTTTGAAGGGAGCTTCCCTCCAGACTACATCTTTGCATCACCATTTATGGTGGGTTTGGTCTACTGATGAGACACAGCAACTGTGTTGGGAGAGACTCAGATACATAAACTAAATTACAGTTCTGGGAATTTGACCATTCACTATATTGCTTCACATCCCTTGAGTGAAACTTCAATTTAGGCATGTCTCTTCACTTGCAAGGAGAATTTTGCAGAGCTAATAAAGACAAATGTGCATTTTTCCATAAACACTTGCTATTACATGCTCTTAACATTGTGTGACACAGCAAAAATGTTTTTAACATGTAAATATTTACCATGTTAACTTCTGTGCCAGAAATATTGAACAAAATATTGAACAAAATATTGAGGTTAAGACAGTTAGCTTTGTAAAGTTCCTGGTAATAAAATGAAAGACTATTTAGTTTATAGTGATCAGATCAGTGATCAATACTTCCAGAAGCAACCTAAAAAAATAATCCAGAATAATGTAACCCCACTTCACCATTCCAAATCATGAAGCTCAAAATTGAGAACTCATTATAAGGTGAAACCAGCTGCAGGATGCACATAATAATTAAAAAATGTTCATTCCCTATTCCAGTAACTTACATCATTTAAATTCTTCAGTGATTATAATTGCCATGACAACATTTAGGATAAAGTAATCAATTTATCCATGTATGAATTACGCTGTAGGGCATAATGTTTCACACAGGAAATTACAGATCAAAGTTAGAGCTCATAGAATTGGGGACAATACTGCTGCAGATTGAGCATTGCTTAACAAATGGAAAACAGCAGGAATAAACAGTAATAGATAGGTAGACAGAGAATAGGGAGGTATCAAGATCAGACCCCAACAATTCAAATATAAAACACATTAAATGTGAATGTGAGCGCTGATGAGGATGTAAAGAAGTTTAAAGCTGAGATGTAAAGCAGTTTAAATCTGAGAGGGCAACAACATGGCAGATGGAGCATATTGTGGAAAAATGCGAAGTTATCTATTTTGGTTAACAAAAACAGAAATGTTGGGAGTTTTTTTTAAAACATGAGAGATTGGGAATTGTTGATGTTCAAAGGAACATGTGCATTATAATGCAGTAAAGAAAGCACAACATGTGTTGGCCTTTATCACGAGAGGATCCAAGAACAAGAATAAGCATGTCGTATCACAATTACATGTAGTCTTTCTGAACAGCAATGGGAGCACTATGTACAATGTTAGTCTCATCTTAAACGATCCACTTTCTATAGTGGGAGTGCTGATTCAACACACAAGTTCCTGTAATGTTCAGCTTAGCATAGGAGATATTAGCTAAAGTGGACCTTCATTCTTTCCAGTTTTGAAGAGGGGTGACCTCACTAACACAAAAACAATTCTTTGGTTCCACATGGCACACATGGGACTGCCATTTAAGATTGAAATGAACAGGAACTTCTTTAGAGCTCAGTGAACTTGTTGAATTCTAGAGCCCAGAGGCAAAGGAGGATCAGTCATTAATTTAATTCAAAGCCGAGATCAAAATATTTTTAGATATTTGAGTAATTAATTGATATAGACAGGAAACAACGTTGAAGGAAAATGGAAGCCATTATCTTGTGGAATGGCAGAGCAGGCTCGAGGGACCAAATGGCTTACTCCTGCTCCTTGTTGTGTTTATGGTATTATTCGCCAGTAAACTCCAAGCTGGCCAGTTCGCACACTGAGAACATCCTAGGATTCCTTCATACCCCCCCCCCCCCCCACCAGAAACACTGAGGAAATAGTCTACAAATGGAACTTTGTTCAGTTTTTCAATCTTAATTCAAATCAATACTGTAACAATCAAGGTCACCCATAACTACTTGTCTAATTCCTACCCTTGCACTCTACTGCATTACTGTACAACAAGTCATGGATTGATTAGTAATGACTAATAAATGGTATCGACACAGTCAATGCTCACATAAATAATAAACATATCATCTGGAGAATGAGGGTTTACCCTTGCTATCCATAATGGAACTATGGCTAATGATGATGAGTTACAAAAGTAAATTCTAAAAAGTCAGAAAGGTACAACGCAACAACAAGCATTTAAATTAATTGTATCACAGAACGCTTGTCCAAATCTAGTTTGTGGGTTTGAGCCATTTTCAACATAAGCATATCCTATACTGCTGCAATGAAGGGGGACAAAGAGGGGGAATCATGTCTGAGAAAAGGGGAAGGAAGAGGGTAGGGAATCAGAAGCACAGGAGAGACATTCTGTAATGATCAACAAACCAATTGTCTGGAATCAAATGACCTTGCCTAGTGTCTCAGGGCTGGGTATGCCTGCGCCTGCACCAACCACCCACCCCGGGCATTCCTTCTCTGCCACCTGTCCCACACCCCTCCATTCCCCCTCCACCCTCGCCATTCCCAACATCTTTCGATCCCACCAGATTTACAAACTCTCTCCACTCGACAATGACACATATCTCACTGCGCTAATATTTTGGACACTATGTAGACTTTTGCACAGTACCGTAAATGTAGAATGCACTATAACAAGCTAACTACGGAAACATCACAGAGATAACCCACCTCATACTGTCCTTACTGACTCATTCAGTCCTCCAACTTGTGGATATTGTGTGCAATCAATCAGGAACTCATGTCTTTAGAACTTGAAAGGAAATTAGAATGTAACAGATGATACTCTATAGCGTTCTCTGACTCTACAATGCTTTCCAGTGAAGTGACATTTGTAAATACCACTAAAATTTGCTGCATCGAACAATCCTCCTCCTTACCACACTCTCACAAAAATTGTAAGATCAATTTTACACAAGGTACAAGTTAAAAACTTAACACTTAAGTTGGATAATAGGAGGGCTCCAAAGCATTAGATCCAAATTCAGATAATCATTGGATTTATTCTGAACTTTGGAATTTATCAATATTTTTTAAATGGGCAATTTAACTTTAATTCAGAAACATCCCTGCCCTATTTGCTTGAGTACGTCTTCAAATTGTAGTTTTAACATCACATGACAGGAAAAATGATAAGCAATGTGAAGAAAACAGTCACAGAACATCCCATGAGAGGAAGGCTTGGATTGCAAGGAAATGCAGCAAAACTCAGTTCAAAAGCCAAACTTAAATCTGTAAACCTTCAAGCCACTATTTAATCTCAATTTGAATTCCAGTGAACCATTCAAGTTAGACAAACCATGTCTGAGTGTTGCACAGTCAGCCTTCCATTTTTGACCACACAAATTCATTTTAAAATCCTTAATGAGATTAAATTATTTTTACTTGGTTTTAATGTTTTGAAGAGCCATATTTCAAATGAATTTGGGAGCTAGCAAAACAAAATTGCTTCTAATTTATTCAAAGCTAATACAAAACTCTGTTTCTCTCCCACAGGTTGAAAAGTGTGGGAATGGGAATAGTGTACTCTTCCACAATTTAATGAATGATGATAGAGCAACTAAATGGAAGATTAATTTACAAGACTGTTGTGCTTCAGTGCATAACACCAACAACAGAAACAAAATAAATATAAAACAACATACTTACCAACAGGAAAATTGATTAGAATTAAGAAAAAATTAACATAACATAATTACTCTTTTGGGAGTAATTGCCCAGCAAATTTCAAGGAGGAGATGATTTGCAGATATGAGACAGATTGAAGAGAAAATTGTAGAACAATAGGACTACAATAATGAATTTAATTACTTTAAGATACATGTATATTCAAGCCATGTTTATACAACTTTTTATTTTATTATTTTTTAACTCAGAAGGGTCAGTATAGCTGCAGTTCCAGGAATAAAGTTGACCCAGAGTAAAGTGAGTGCTGTGGGAATATGGAGAAAACAGTGCAAAGAAAAATAAAATCATGACAAAACATTCAACCAAAGTACAAGCACACACAGCTTGAGGGAAAAAAAGAACAGCGAACAAATCTTCACTCAAATGCAGTTAAAAGAAAAATCAAGGTGGAGATGCGAAGAGTTTAAGTTTAACACACAATACGGATCATACTTCCAAACTACTTCACTGGTTGAAATGGACCAAATTCTTCTTGCTTTTTTGTTAAATCTTTACTAAGCATAGAAATAAACACTTTAAAATAACCACAAAGTTCAGTATAACAAAAAATTAAAACAGGATGATAATGCATAGAGGAAAAAATGATCAAGAAACAAATCATTAAGTGACACAGGGATTTTTTTATATGATACACTCAATGGCCACTTTATTAGGTACATCTGCTTGTTAATCTAAATATCTAATCAATCATGTGTCAGCAACTCTATATATAAAAGCATGCAGACATGGTCAATAGGTTCAGTTGTTCCAACTTATATTATCTACACAGATGGTTCAAAATATCTACTGAAAGTTGTTCAGGTGTTTCTGTTTATGTTCCATATTTTCGGATGTCTACTACGAGGAGGTTATCCAAGTATCAATATTCACATCTGAGATAGCTACTATCATTTTAGCCTTGGAATAGATCGAAGAAGTACATGCTGATTATGTACTTCTGTGCTCTGATTCGTTCTTGGTCTCAACATCTATTAAAATAGGCAATTCAAATCGTAGTCTAGATATTCTTCTTGAGATTGGACAACAACCATTGAGGTTTGTAGGGTCTATCTTTGTGAAAACATTTCTTATGGGTCCCTGCTCACGTTGGGGTAGAACATCTTGCCAAGCAATCACTTAAAATTAAGGATATACAGTAAATGTAGTGGTGTTTTTGCAGAGAGGGGATAATTAAAAAAATCTATTCAATCACTCAACAAAGTTAAGATAAGGAAATGAAAGGACAGTATTTATACAAAATTCAGAGGATGGTGGTAAGGTATAAAAGGAGGGAAGAAGTTATACTTACTTGTTTATGCTAGGTTGAATAATTCCTTGTTCAGAATGAACATGCATGATACAGGCATTTGTAGGAAGTGCACTTAGCAAGAAGTGCTGCAGCATATATTGTTTGAATGCAGTTCCTATGAGGTGTAACACCTAATTGCTAAATTGAGATCTTTAGGAATAGATACTGTTTAACATAGGAAGTTTGTTAGGATATCACTGCCATCATAATGTATATAATTACATATTTTAACTTTTTTTAAAAGCATTAAATTTACATTTGAGTGTTTTTTTTTGGGGGGGGGGGGAATTTAGTGGATATAATTTCCCATCTTTGCTCCAAACTCCAACTCAGTAGTTGGCAGAAATGCACCTTATGTTGACCTGCCAACCGCCGTTAAACTTTACAAGAACTTGAAGAAGAGGTTCAGTTGTTGTTCAGCCCAAACATCTGAATGGGGAAGAAATATGATCCAAGTGACTTGACCGTGGAATGACTGTTGGTGCCTGACGGGATGGTTTGAGTATCTCAGAACTGCTCATCTCCTGGGATTTTCATGCACAACAGTCTCTAGTTTACAGAGAAAGGTGTAATAAACAAAACAAAAATCCAGTGAGCGGCAATTCTATGGGGGGGGGGGGGGAATGCCTCATTAATAAGTAAGGTCAGAGGATGGCCAGACAGGTCCAAGCTGACAAGGCAGCATCAGTAAATCAAATAGCCACACTTTACAACAGTGGTGCGTAGAGGAGCATCACTGAATACACAACACATCAAAACTTCAAGTGGATAGACTACTGCAGAAAACCACACCAAGTTCCATTCCTGTACCTAATAAAATGGCCAGAGTGCAAGTACATAATTGTTCTATAATTATAAAAAGAAACATGACATTTTAGTTCATAATTCAGTCACTCATCTTCCTAACTTGCTTCCCTTAGTTTCTACACAAATATTGGATGCCACAGTAGTGGAGCAGTTAGTGCAACACTATTACACCTCGGGGCATTCCGAAATTCAAAGTTCAATTCCAGCACCATTCTATAAGAAGTCTATACATGTCCACCCCGTGGAATGCATGGGTTTCCCCCAGGTGCTGCAGTTTCCTCCCACTGTCCAAAAATGTTGCATGTGTGTTAACTGATCATTGTAAATTGTCCCACGATTAGTTGGGGCTTATTGGGGCTGTGGGGTAGCTGGGGTGGTGTGGCACGAAGGACAAGAAAGAAGGGCCTACTCTGCGCTGTATCGGAAAATAAATAAATGTCAGAGTGCACGATAGAAGTACATAAAGCAAGAGCACCATTGAGGTAAAGCTTTAGCTGGTGTCTAAATTATGAAAGGCTCAATATAAAAGCCAGTTGATGTTTTGAGTTCTCTTCAATTCCTCTCAAGTGTCTCAATATTATACTTCTCCTTGGTAAGAAACTGAGACAACTCTCAAAACAAACAAGCAAGCAATAAAACTTTCCCAATCCATGGCCAGAATCTTTCAAGAAGGGAAACAGGAATAATCTTGGAAACTACTATCTAGTGAGTCTCATGCTGGTGATACGAACATTACTAGAGAGGATTCTTAGAGATAGAATTTATTAACATTTAGAATAACACAGGCTAGTTAGGGACAGCCAGTACGGCTTTGGGTAGGGCAAATTGTGTCTTATTAACTTGACAGAGTTTTACAAGGAGGTAATGAAGACAGTTAATGAAGATAGAGCTGTGGATGTTGTCTAAATGGATTTTAGTATGGCTTTTTACAAAGTCCATCATGGGAAACTCATCCAGAAGACAAAGATACACAGGTTCCATGGCGAATTGACTGTTTAGATTCAAAATTAGCTTGCCTATAGACAACAGAGGGTCGTGGTCAACTTACTCTAGCTGGAGATTTGTCATCAATAATGTTCTGCAGACTATATGAAAATTCTTGGTGCTGTGGATAGCTTAGAAGACTAGCAAAGGATACAGGAGGATATAAATCAGTTGCAGATGTGGGCAGAGGAATAGCAGGGGAATGTTAATCCAACCAAATGCTGACCGTTGCCCTTTGAGAGATCAAATATAAAGACACAGTACACTGTTAATGACAACACTCTGAACAGTGTTGATGTGCAGAATGATCTTGGAGGTTGACCGGGTAGCATAAGTGGCATGTGACATACTTTGCCTTTATTGGTTAAGTAATTGAATTCAAAAGTCAGGAAGTTATGTTGCAGCTTTATAAAAACTCCAGTTCAAGATTGCTTGTTATCATTCTTTAGTGCAAGAGTGTAAAGGGAAACAATGTTAAGATCCAGATCTGATGCAGCATTAAAAAGCATGATAAGCTTAAGTAATTCATATACAATGTATATAGTGACACTAGATGATATGTCTGGAGTGGTGATGGGGTGGATTCGTGTTTGGAGGTGTTGATCAGCCTGATGGATTGGGGAAAGTAACTGTTTCTGAGTCTAATGGTGCTGGTGTTGATGCTGCGTAGCCTCTTCCTTGATGGTAATGGGACAAACAGTCCATAAACAGTGAGTGGGATATTGTTGGCCTTTTTCCAGCAGCTTTCTGTATACATGTCCTTGATGATGGGTAGACTGGTGCTAGTAATGTGTTGGGCAGTTTTAATTACCCATTGTAGAGTTAAATATGTCCATTACAGTTAGGCCACATCTGGAATACTTCATTCAGTTTTGGTTACACCATTATAAGGATATGGAGACTTGGAGAGGGTGCAGAAGAGGCTTACCATGTGCGGTCTGGATTAGAGGGCAAGTGCTATAAGGAAAGACTGAACAAACTTAGTTTGTCTTCTCTGGAGATCTCCTAGAGGTTTATAAGATTATGAGAACTATAGATAGATAGCCAGTATCTTTTCCCCCCAGAGTTGAAGTGTCTAATACAAGAGGGTATGCATTTAAGGTGACGGTGTAAGTTCACAGGAAATGTGCACTGAATGCACTGCATGGTTGATGGTGTAAGCAAATAAAATAGATGTGTTCAAGAGGGTTTTAAATATGTAGATAACTGTGCAGAAGATGGAAGGATATGGACATTGTGTGGGCAGAAAGGATTAGTAATCAAATGCCCAACTAAATCAATATAATTAGTGTGGCATAACATTATGGGCTGATAGGCCTGTTACAGTCCTGTACTGTTTTACATTCAATAGTCTAAACTTAGCAACAGAAGTGGTCTGCTTCAAAACTGACATATTATAAACAGTTCACAATTTAATCTTCTTCAGCTACAGCTGAAGAAGCCATTAGACTGATTTTGCTCACCATGAGGTAACACAACAAAGATTCAGTAACACACCTTTCACCAAGGAGGACTAAGAAGCAGAGAACAGACCAATTTGAGAGGATGCATAATAAAATAGCAGACCCATTCTGTCAACTCAGTTCTCATACAATTCAATGTGGATTTAGCTTTTCTTACAAGGTTCAACATAAGCAAATGCAGCCATGGTCAAACTCCATAATTGGAAAAACTGTGCAAATATTGATAACAAATTGTAATTTTCAAAGTGCTACCAACTTTCAAAATGTAGATCTGGGTAATTACAATATTGTCGCAACACTTGTTGCTTGACTCCCAGCCATCAATTTTCAATTTCCCACCCATAATCACTCCTATCCTCACCTAATGTAGGAACCTCAAATAATTTTCTCCTTCGAAAATCAGAATGGCCCGGCTCTGTTCTGCTTTGTGTATTAACAAGTCAGCACCTGTGGGACAACTTTCTGATCTTAGGCAATCCCCTTGGTAAAAGCTAAAGAAAGAAAACTGTCATACAAAATAAATGCGTAATATTTACAAGTGTATAAAGACTGGTTCATTCTCTCACATCTTTTATGGTATTGCAGCTCTAAATTACTGTACTGTGAAATCAATGGGCAGATGCAGATTATGAGATGTAACAAAACATGCGTATGTAAATCTACATTTGTAACAGACACGAATTGTTTAATCCTCATTAACAAAACTGAGCAAAGCTTAGCCCAAAGCAGCAATGAAGCTCCAATCTGTTTTAGTAACTTATCCAGCTGGTTACATTTTTGTAGAGGTGTTCCATATATCTATCTACAAGTTTCAGTACAGAGTGTTAAAAAGAAAAATATTTAATAGTTTCTGCAAAGAACAAAAAAAAATCACCTTTGAATCGCATTGATCAAAAATCAGGTCCATGCTTGCCACAACAAACTAACTCAATTCCATCAGCCAAACAAGGGAAAATCTAATCTAATGACAGTTTAAACTTGTCAGGCCAACCAATGTCCTTCCCGTCAACTTGTATGATGCACACCATGTAAAAGCAAAAGTCAATTCTTCTGAGGAAACTTGGCTTCATCCTCCAATTACATAAAGTCATGTATTATATAATACCCATTCCTACCACCCTCTAATCTGATCTTTATCTGACTTTTCTTCAAACTTGTAAATGAAAATGGGTCCAGTTAATATTTGTCTTGCACTGTGTAGAGTGTTCAAGAGTCCCCCAAAAATCTTATTTCATGGTTCTTAAAATTTTTGTCATCCTCCCCTTACAACTATGGGCAAATCATACCTCTGGGGAGTAATTGTCTCAAAAATAATTACAATATTAACTTTACTTGGCATTGATACCCCAAATTATTCCTTTCTTCTCAAATCAGGACTGCCGAAGTTACCTGAAGCTTATGTCATTGAATCAGATTAATATCAGTAAGGCATATTAATCACCGACCAACCTTCCTAAGTCATAATACAAGGATTAAACACAGTTAATACAAACTCTCAGTGGTATTATTCCAAATAAAACTGGAATGGCTTTGTTCATTATTGACTTGTCTCATCAACTCTTACCTCATCCATCTGTGCCGCAATAAAAAGAATCAGGTTGAAGCTGCTAATCTGCCACCAAGGTTGCCATTTGCAGTCTGAAACTGTTTCAATGTTCCCTAGTGAACCCAATCATCCTCTCTTCTTTCTCTTAGATATTAATTTTGAATCTATGCTTGCAAACCTGTCTTTTTCCTTTCATTCTTCTAGACCACAAAATGACAGCAGTAGATCCTCATCAGAATGCATTTTGCAATATTCAGTTAATCCACTACCCTAACAATTATCTCAACTATCTACTATTCTCTCTCCCATGGAAGCTTAAAACTAATTAACACTGTTTTCCCAATGTGATTAAACAGGAGCCCTGCATGAACAATTTGCCAGTGCCCTACCATCACTAAGCCCTACAGATGCAGTGCAGTGAAAAATGGCTAAATAATTTTAAAAAGTCTTGCGCCTTCCACTGTTAAATATCACCAGTTGTATCAGAAATTGTTAATTGTTTATAATCAGTGACATTTGCTCACATCCAATTTTATGACAATACAAAATTTGAAAAAAAGATTGCATGAATCTCACTAAGTGCAAGGTTGGGAGACTGGCACAGAGACAGAAACTGTTTCAGAGTCATTTCCTGAATAAATAAGAAAATCATTGAATTGAAAGACACGCAGGATACCACACTGAAGAAAATAAATTTCTGGATCACCATAGTTCATGGGAGTTAATTACAACTTTGAGAAACAACGGATATCTTGGAAACTTTGTGAAAAATATTGGAACTTGAGGGAAATGTTTCTGCAAATCACCAAAGGCCACTGCATTGACGGAACAAAACAACCATCATGCAACTTATAAGAACATCTGCTTTGCTTTTGTCACTGCACCCAAACTTTATTCAGGTTACCAAAGACACTGAAGACTGCGACAATTGGCACACTCTAGCTTTATTTCTCTTGCCAAACTTCAGATGACCAAATGAACCCACAAAAGTTACTCTACAAAACGAAATTCACAAGCTTTACTCCATATAAGCAATGTCATGTAAATCAATAATATCTAGAATGTTTTCCCATTAGCTCAAGCAATTTAAAAAGATGATAATCTTTAAAAAGATGACAATCAGCACCACAATTTGACAACACTCCCTGTCTTTAAATATTCATTAATACACATGACAACTGCGATCAGCAACCCACAAATATCTACAACAAACCCGAGTGAAAACAGTGGTTGCCCAAAGGTGGAGTACAAAGGCCATGAAATGTATTAAAATAACTCCTTGCATTTGAATTGAATTTCATATATTTTACTACACTGACTTACTAAGGAGAATATTCATATGGGATATTATCGTTTAACACATAACAGACAACTGAAGGAGGAAATAGCAACAAAGGGGGATGCATTGGTCTGTGTAAGTACAATAATTAAAGACAGTTGGATAGCTTTCTGTCTCAGAGACACGTTTCCCAGGATATGAACAACTGCACGCTTACCATGGTGAGTGAAGATGTTGCAGGCGGCCTCACTGCCCCTGGCTATTGCTTCTCTTCTCCTACCCCCATGTCCGGGCCTCGCCGTGCCAACCCTACCCCTGCCTGGCTGGGCTGTCTCTCCACTAGCACCAGCGAGAGCAGTGCCGCCGACGCGGCCCTGCTGCTGCCCCATCCCCGGCCTCTCCAAGAGCGTTTGCCCCGAATCCTCCTCTTTCAGAACCGTTCCCTTTACATCCTCCCTCGGTGTATTCTTTTGCTTCTCGGCCGGGTTATTGTGTCGCTGCCGGCCCGGCCCGGCCCCCTCTCCCCAAGGGGCTTTACAGGTAGCGTGGCGACCGGGTGCCGGACCCCTACCCTCGGCGGACGGGGGGGACGGTAGCGGCTTGTTGTCCCCTCAGCGCCGACAGGTCGCGGGAGGAGCTCCGGAGGGAGCCCAGTCACCCACCGTACGAGCTTCCACACAACAGCCGGCTCCAACTCCGCATCCGCCCCCGTCCTGCAGTCCCACTGCAACCGCCTTGCCCTGAGCCACAACGAGGCGCTCTCCTCACGGTCCTCCGAGCTGGTCCTCCAAGCCGCACGTCGTCCGAGATTCAGCAGCTGGTAGTTCCAACCCATCTCCCGGGGACAGGGACTTGCGCAGGAGTCGAAATCGAAAGCAAGATATTGCAGATGCAGATAATACTCGCAGGACCAGGCAGCGTCTGTGAAGAAAAAGCTGATTTAAACGGAACTTTATTGGAACTGATACTTAAATGTTTTTATTTATTCCACATATGCTAACTGATATACTATTTCCAGCATTTTTTCTTTATTTCAAGGATCTTTATCATTTAACCTAACAACATAATTATAGTTCTGACTTTGAAAGTACAGAATACATTTCAGAGATTATGCTGCCATGTCCAGAATCTGTGACCTGGTTTATTTTGCACTTTTTAATTTAAATACCCGGAGGGATTTAGTCTCCCCAAAAAAATGTCACCTCTGCTCAGCTATTTCTGTTCTCATTTCCATACAATATTTCAATCACAATATTTTGCAAAACAAACGTGCACCTAAAATTATATGTTACCAAAGTAACAATTTAATGCGTGTTAATTTAAAACATAAATTAATAATACGTTATCATCTCTAGTAAATATTTAGAAGAGTTGTGCCCACAATTGTTTTGGAAGTACAAAACATGGTGACCACCTTCTGATGAAGAGCCTTTGATCTGAAATGTCCAAAACGTTAACTGATTTTCTTTCCATGGATGCCGATAGGTTTCAGCATTTTCTGTTTTGTTCCTTGCAGATGTTTGATCAATGGCCCTTCCTGGATGTTTGAATGTAGGGGATTTGGAAACAGTAAAACCACTGAGTTTAAGGAGATGTGGTTAGACTCCTTTGTTGGTCTGGTATTTGGGTAGTGTAGATGTAATAATGTAGATTTCAACAATCTCTTGGACAAACAGGAGGCAATATGGAAAGCCTTATAATAATTTATCAGCAGCTTCTTGAGACATTTCTATTGACATGGAACTTGAACGGCTCAAAATCAAGCTATTTCGTATTTTACTTGGTATTGGAAGGTTTCAGGTCAATGCAAGAGATTGAAACATGTTTTAGGGAAGGAGGAGAAAACTTAAAGGGGTATATTTGCTGTTTTTTAAATGTTGGAAGTAATCTGAAGTGAAGCCTGAAAGAATGGTGGAAACAATTCATTGAAAACATTCAAAACATTGCTCAGATATTTATGATGAAAGAACTGTTGAGGAAACAGCAGGGAATTGGCAATAATTGGTTAATTATCTCCAAGAATCATCATAGATATGATGTATTAAATGCTTTCCTTCTGGGTTTTTTTTTTGACAGTGTTTTTTCAACATGATGCTGACCAACACATCATAATCTGCTCAGGCTTCATTTTTATGATGAGTCCAGCTCCAGACCACTGAGATTCAGATATGTTCTAACAATCAGAACAGTGCAGTGAAAAATAAGTATTACCATTATTATATCTAGAATAAAGTATTGTTCTAACTGGGAAGAAAATCCCTGAGACTTGGTGTATTTATTAAATAATATAAACCAGTAAAGAAGTAATAAGTACATCTGCAATATAAGTTTCAGTTGGATTTGTGATTAAGAGGTGACTGATCTCAACTGAAATATAACAATATTGTTCCACATTTGCCAATGGGACAAAACAGGCAGATAGGGAAATTGAGTGGGATGTTTATTGGGATGGATAAGGATTGATGAATGAGTGAGTGGTAGAACCCTTGAAATCTTTCTGGTCGGACAACTTTGTGCTGTTACAGGCTTCCACAACAGTTATTTTGAAATGTAAATTTTAATCTCAGAAGGACTGTTGATATTATTCACAATTGTTTTGCTGGAATTCAAGTAAACTAAGCATATCAGATTATCTCTAATGTAAATGTAAAACTCATTTGGAAGATAAGTACTTGATTTGTCTATACATGCCTTGAGAAATACTTGAACTGTGAAAGACAACCAAGTGAAAATAATCCATAATTTCTCCTTCTCTTGTGTTCAGTTGTCTCTTCCTTTCACTTTACAAGTATCTTCTTCTGCAGATTTAAAGTTAATGCTTTCTCAGCATCAGTAGTTTTCCTGATTCCCTTCATGTCAAAGTGTCCATTTTATAGCTTTAATGTACTACAAAAGCTGTGACTGCCCTGTATTTTTAAATCTCTTGGTTTATCTAAATCCAAATGGATCAAAATAGACATGATAGATTATTATCTCCCAGATGAGCTTCTGGACATATAACAAGTGATAGTTTATGATGATACCTAAACTCCCAAGAATTATGCATATAAGTTCATATACATTTCTGTCAGTTCTTCAAACTTTGAGGCTTCTGTCCAACAGAATCAACCAAGGATGTTGTGTTCTAGCTGTCTAGGTATGCAAGCCAGGACAGTGCAACATGGAGAACAAACTGTTGCCCATGTAGCAATCTCCCCCTCACCATGCATCTGATGAACCCAAAGGAATGACAGACACCATTACAGTTAGGCACCAGCCGTGTTGCAGGAGTTGCTAGTCAGCGATGAACTCAACATAAGATTGCCTCAGGGACTCCAGCTCTGGATTTTTCCCTCTGGGTTTCCTCCTGAAGCCCTCCTCATGAGTGGGTATTGCAGCAAGGCAGCAGAGGTCGGAGATCAGAGTTTTTCTTCTCCAAAATGAGCTGCCAACCACGACTGACAAGCCCCATCTGCCTGAAGTGACTGGTTTCAAGACGCCAGTAGCCCACCTTTGCCCCTTCTCCTGTCAGTAGAAACAGTTCCACTGGGCTTAGTAACTAATCCACATGTGAAGGCCAGGAGCTGGACTTGGTTCCCAGACGCTATTTGAGTTGCATGCCCTTGGGAGCATTTAATAGGTAGTCAGAGCTTGTCCCCACTACCACTCCTAGCTATAACAACCTTAAGGAACCAAACTTCAAAGTAATGTGCATTGAATTAACTTTAAGAAGCGTCCATTTGGTCAACAAAATTACAGTGTCATCAGTGTTAAATGGGAGTAATAATATAGAAAACAATACCCAATTTTATTTTTGCCATGAGCTGAATCCATATTCCAGGCTTACCATTCAAAGTAGTGAGCATGAATTTAATATGACTTTTACACCTGATAAGAAGGCCCCATGGAAAACTTCTTATCAGGACTCTGTTTCCTTGGTTTAGCAAAGGCACAGAAATTACTCCTATTTTAATAAGAAACAAGACAAAACTAAGGATGAAAATCAGACAAAGGCAATGACTTTAAAGATTGGACACAGCTCTGAAAACTAAATGAACAGGATGCGATTCAATCAGATTTCCATTTTCCTGGATCGAATAAATTATTAAATTAGTTATCAATTGTCCGTGAAGTGGGTGTGTTGGTGTTAGTTTGATTCTTAAAGAACAGTGAATGAGGGTATTATCCATTATGACCAAACTGTACAGATCAAGAAGGTCTAAGGTTCAGATCTTGCTATAGGTTGTTAAAAGCAGTTAGTGCTTCATATTGGTTTTCAAACTCTGGAGAATAGATTGAAGCAACAACAATTAACTTAGATATAAACACTAGGAACAGATCTATTTAATATTCAGCTTGAAGCAATTATCCACATGCACTTTATATTGATGGTTTTATAGCAGTAGGCATTTTTAGAAATTGAGAGAAATCACTGTTTCAGCAAGTGGTAACTGGGCCAGCAAAGGCTCTTAAGTAAAGTACTAACTTGGAATAGAGCCCGAATTTCCTCATGATTGAATAAGCAGAAGTGAAACCTGTGTGTCCTTGACTGTGGTACTGTACTCACTCTCCAGTTTCTGCAACAACCAGTTCCTATTCCCCTACCCTAACCAACATCAGAGGACAGATGAACAAAAACACGGCTAAAATTCTTTAAAAAGGCCCATCTGGAAAACTCAAACAAATATTGCAAAAGATTTAGTCTGAGCCCAGAATCACCTCCAAACATCGTTATTAATCCTAGATGTGCATCATTTGACATCTTGCTTCAGACTTCTAAATTAATCTCATTTGTCCTGCAGCTTGGTGGAACTGTGAACAGAGGGGACAGAAGCATTTCTGCTTTTTGAATGATGGTACCAACTGATTATATTCTTAACCAATAGGATCTGATTGAGAAAGAAACATAAAAATGACGGCGGGTCAATTAGAGTCAAATATTGGAATAGGAAGATTAGTTGCATGAAAAAAATATATATTTTTTAAATCTCTGAGGATTTTCTTCATGCAAAACTTAAACTGATCCTTTTTGAGCAGTATGGTTGGTAGTCATTATATCAACAATTATCACATTTTTGTAAGAGACTTTATTCTGCAAATATGAACCTTAACTGTCCATGGCAAATTTAGAGAATGGATGCTCAAAACAGTTCTTAAAAATAATCGAAAATTAAGCTATCATTTGTGCAGGTCAATCAACAGGCCATGGGCCAGCTCAAGCCTTGATTAAACTATGTATGAAATATTGAGTGCAGGTCTGAATCCCTACACAAGGATATACTTGCCATTGAGAAAGTGAAGTTAATGCTTACTAGATTTATACCTGGGAATGGGAGGGTTTGTCCAAAGTGGAGAGAGTAAACAAATTAAACCTATCCTCAAGGACTGAAAATAATAAATGCAAATTATTTGAAATGTAAAATCCCTTGTTCAAAGTTCAAAGTAAATTTATTACCATGTATATGTCGCTACATACTACCCAGAGATTCATTTTCTTGCAGATATTCACAGTAGAACAAAGAAAAACAACATAATCAATGAAAACCTACACACAAAGACTGACAAATAATTACTGTGCAAAAGACAAACTGTGCAAATACAAAAGTAAATACATAAATACTATCAAGAACATGAGTTGTAGGATCCTTGAAAGTGATTCCACAGGTTCAAAGTTCAAAGTATATAAATGTCACCATATACAACCCTGCGGGCATACACAGTAAATCCAAGAAACAATAGAATCAATTAAAGTCCACACTCAACAAGATGGACAAACAATGTGCAAAAGACAATAAACTGTGCAAATACAAAAGAAGGAGAAGAAGAAGAAAGAAATAAGCAATAAACATCGAGAACATGAGATGAAGAGTCCATGAAAGTGAGTTTATAGGTTCTGGGAAGAGTTCAGTGATGCAGTTAGTGAAGTTATCCACTCTGGCTCAAGAGCCTGATAGTTGAGGGGTAAGAACTGTTCTTGAACCAGGTGGTGTGGGTCCTGAGGCTCCTGTACCATCTTCCTGATGGCACCAGCAAGAAGAGAACATGGCTTGGATGATGGGGGTCCTTGATGATGGGACGCTACTTTCTTGTGGCTTGATGGTGTAAAAACAGGCATGGTGCTTCCCCTGCTTGGGCTGTCCAGAAGCAGGAGCTCAACATTAGGGGATTGTCCAGTCAGAAGTGAAGTAAAAAGGAACATCGTTACCCAAAAGATAACGAAGCTTTGGAATTGTCTATCCAGGGGATGCTGTGGATGGTCAATTGATGAGTATACACAAGAACAGAGATGAACAAGTTTTTCAATATTAAAGGAATCAAGGGTTGTAGGATCAGATCATGAAAAAAGCATTGAGGTAAAATATCAGCCATCATGTTTTGAATGGCAGGGTTGAGTGGCTCTGTCATGTTCTCATGAAATTCACTGTGCATGCCATAGCTCTTACTTTGATGATTTGATCATCATTCTATTTACAATCCATGTAAATCACTTAGATGAGGGGAATTGATTGTTATTAATCCAAGTCTCCTGATGTTAGAAAGCTGGGTGGTATTTGTGTGTAAGGAGTACAGAAAGACCACAGAGAGATCTGATTGGCTACATGATTGATAAAGAAACTTTGTGGTACTTACATGTAACGAACTGTGCTTCCCACGGTTCCTTATCTGTCATCGTCTAATTACAGGTACAACTTACCTGCCCAACATTCTCCATCTACCATTCGGGACTGAGAATATGGAGAAATTTATTTTTCCATTGAGAGGGCAACAAACCTGTGGAATTCTCTACATGGAGGGCTGTGGAGGCTCAGCCACTGACTTCAGTCAAAGCAGGCATAAATAGATTTCAGAGCTTTGAAGAAATTAAAGGGATATGGCGACAGTGTTGGAAAATGGTGCTGAGGTAGATTACCTGTGATGTTGGTCAATGGCAGAACAGAACTGGAGGGCCAAGCCCTGCTCCTTTTCTTTACATTGCAATGATCAGTCATGATTTTAGACCCACTTTTGTATTGTAAATAGTGTAACTCTGTTATGGCAATATTTCAACCAAAACATTTTATATGATGTTGATTGAAAGATCGCTACCCATAATTTAACTGAAAGAGAAATATATCAAATTCTTTTGCTCATTTGGTTGTTTGCCTGTGTGGAGGCAAATATTTATCTCATAGAAGAGCACCTATTCTAAAGTATAACTAGTGTATGACATAGAACATGGATATGGAACCATAGAACACAGGGACAGGGCCTTCAACTCACCATGTCTGCACCAGCATGATGCCAATGTAACTAGTTCCATTTGCATGCCTCTGTTCACGGCCTGTCCATGCATCTTTCAAAATGACTCCCAAGCATCGCTATCATGATTGTTTTTACCATCTCTCCTGGCAATTATTCTGAGTACTCACCACTCTCTCTGTATTGCCTTACATATCTCCTTTGGATTTTCCCCCTTTCACCATTAACCCAGCTGCTGTGGTATCTGACATTTTCACACTGGAAAAAATAACTCTGACCCTAACTATGCTTGGGATGATTTTATATACTTCTACCAGGTTGCCCCTCAGCTTCTGATGCTTCAGAGAAATCAATCAAACTTTATCAAAACTCTCCTTGTGGTTAATACTCTCTGTTCCTGGCAACATCCTACTGATCCTCTTCTACACCTTCTCCACTATCCTCTCTTCTTTGACCAAGCCAATTTTGCATCTAAATTACCAAATCACCATGGATCTCTTCTGAACCAGCTTACCAGGAGGGGCCTTGTCAAATGCTTCAGCGAAGTCCATAGAGACAACATCCAATCTGCTGCCCTCAACAATCATTTTTGTCACCTCTTCAATAAGCTTATTCAAATTTGTGAGGCAAGCCTCCCGCACATAAAGCCACACTGACTACCGCTAATAAGTATCTTTTGGAGAAAACATATATTTAGACCAAGGCAGCTGAAGGCATGGGTGTCAGTGGTAGAGTCATTAAATTCAAGAATCTGCAAAGTCCAGGACAGGAAGAGAGAACACATCTTAAAACTACAGGGCGAGAGGAGATTACAGAGGACAAAAGTGAGAGACCCAAATGGTTTGAAGCCAACAATGAAAATTTGAAAATCAGTATGTTTCTTGTCCAGTATAGATGAACAAGTATAGAGCTGAAACAGGAATTGGTACAGATTTATAGCAGAGAAAGCAAACATTTGAATGATCTGATTTACAGAGCATGAAATCATAGAACACTGAAACAGTCCTTTCAGCCCAACTAGTCCACGCTGACCAAGATGCCCATTTAACCCAGTCCCATATGCCAGCTAACCTTCTAATCTGCATAATTGTCCAAATGGCTCTTAAAAGTTGTTATTACCCCTGCCTCAACTACTTCCTCTGGAAGTTCATTTCACATATATACCCACTACCAACTTCTCTGTGGGAAAAAAATGCTCTTCGAGTTGCCATTAAATTAAACCTTTCGCCTGCCCTCGAGCTTCTGATTCCTCAACCCTGGGAAGGAGACTGAGTGCATTCAGCTAGGCTCCTCAGAGCAGATTGAGGAGGACTCAGCAAAGTGTGTTGGAAGTGACAAAGGTGTTTATGAGGATCTCCCCAGCATGAAAGATGACAGAGGGCCAGAGTTGGACAGTGTATGGAGATGAACTTCACAGCATGAAAGCCAAAACTTGTGATCAGATATGACATCAAAGTTTCCAAATGTCTGAATCACTTTCAGACCATTTTGAGGGCATGGAATGCAGCCAATAACTTGGAATTAGACTTTGTGACAGAGCCTGAAGACAATGGATTTGGTCTTCCCAACATTCAATGAAATATATATGTAGTGAATAATTATTTTGTATAATCCTTCCTCAAACATGAAAGAAGTCATAAGCATGATACACCAAATGGCTGCAGGCACCTGCTCAATTATGAATCAATACCTTCAATAGAGGAAAAGGTAAACAGGGAGGAAAAAGCTGAAATCAATAGCCCAGGTGCATGCTGCACAAAGCTGTTTCTTTGTGGAGTGGTTACTGTTCATGTAAGTGGCGGTTCAGCAGGCAAGTCAACCACAAGGAAATCATAGCCCACACTCAATGTCACACTGCACGTAATGGGCGGTGTTAACTGATTAACTTTTATTCCCTCCCTAGCCTACAGGCATATTCTCGTTAATTCATTGCTGCCAGAAAATGAACCTTGAACTTTCCCATTTTTCTGTGGATCAGATGCAATCATCCGACAGATAAATAATTTGAAAGTAACCTTTGTTTCCTTAGCAACTGCCAAATACTCGAGGTTGAATGGTGTGATTTTTTTGTATGTGAGTTTTCCCTAGAGTCGTCCTTTAATAAATAATCGGCACAATTACGTAGGTTATCATTGATGTTTGTACAGCAGTTGCATTCATAATGGGCATCATTGAGAAAACAAAGTAGCTGCTTTCCAAACGATTACTTATCATTAACATTAATGAGTTTGGGGCAAATTTGTGCGGTTCCCTTTTGTCATTTTAAGTGTTCAGTGACTTTCATGACTACCATAACTTCAGTTCCACTTAGGTGGTCACAGCAGAGGTTATTAAAAGTTAATCAAGAAGATGGTGCAATGAAAAGGCTCCTCCGGAGAATAGGCCGGAGCGACTCAAAGCTGAAAAGGTTAATATTACTTGACAAAATATCACCTCAACAGTTAAGAAAGCAATCATGCTATATGTTGGACTGTTCACATGAGAAACATTTTAAAAAAGGGTTTTTAGCAGAGTGCATATATTATTCAAACATTCAAAGTTTTGAAACAGAGAATATTTGGGAAAGGCAGAAAGTTTGCTAAACTCTAGAGTGAATAGACAAGTTAATAAGCATTTGGAGCACAAAGTCATTGCAAAATACTAAGACTTCAAAATCATTCACATGATTGAGTAAGAAAAATGCATATCAAAACACTGACATGTGTCCTCAGTGAGTCATTGTGTCTTATTTAATGTTTAACACCACATGGCTTTAAATCAAAGCAACATTTTACTGTCTTGATATTGCTGTATTTTTGTTTAGCAGGACATAAGACTATAAATTGCCTTTTTTGTTCATTTTCACTTCTATTTGTCATCCACTTCTCTTCCTCTTAAGGCTCAACTTCCCCTTCTCCCAAACCAATCCCAAATAGATGGTTGCTGAGCACAAGTTCCTCTTTGATTATA
Organism: Hypanus sabinus; assembly: GCF_030144855.1. Classification (NCBI taxonomy): domain Eukaryota; kingdom Metazoa; phylum Chordata; class Chondrichthyes; order Myliobatiformes; family Dasyatidae; genus Hypanus; species Hypanus sabinus. The sequence goes on from NC_082716.1 coordinate 64,895,160, forward strand.
CGATCGAGTTTTAAAAGGTCACATGCCAGTCAAGATGATGCCTGTTCAGCAAGTTTGGCAATCACAAGATTATCATTGCTGTAGCAGCCTCTGCCTGACTCATTCAGTGCTACGATGTAATCTGTACAGATGGACAGCAGAAGTCTTGGCACTCTCGCAGCTGAGGTCAGTTAACTCAATAATGCATCCGGGTGCATGAATTTTACTGTTTTGTTTCCATCAATTATTTCACGGAGGTAGATTCCTAGTGGGTACAGGTCTGCTTCTACAAAACTGAGGTAGAGTAAGGGTGTGTTTATGCCCAAAACTAATTAATTTTTCGGTTGAGTATGAGTGAGTAGGGTTTGTTGCTATAATACTGAGATCTAGTAATGGCAAACATAGTCAATAATAATAAGACCACAAGGCATAGGAGCAGAATTAGGCCATTCAGCCCATTGAGTCTGTCCCACCATTTGATCATGGCTGATTTATTTTGCTTCAACCTCTTTCTCCTCCTTTTGCCATGTAACCTTTGACCCTCTTACTAATCAAGAACCTATCAATTTCACTTTAAATATAACCAATGAGTTGGCCTCCGCCGCCGTTTGTGCCAATGACCTCCACAAATTCACCATCCTCTGGCTAAAGAAATCTTCCTCATGTCTGTCCTAAGGGATGTCCTTCTACTCTGAGGCAGTGCCCCCTGGTCTTAGACTCCCTCACCATTTGAAACATCCTCTATCCATTCTATTTAGGCCTTTTAATATTTGGTAGGTTTCAACGAGACCAAGTTCAAGTTTAATTATCATTCAACTATACGTGAATACCCATCAGTGCAGCCAAACAAAACAGCATTCATTCGGGACCAAGGTGAAAAACACAGCACCAATAGTCACGCACTGCCAGTCGGTGGTGTAGTGGCATCAGCACCAGACTTTGAAGTAAAAGGTCACAAGTTCCAATCTGGCTGGTTCCTTCCATCTGCGCTGGGTGGAGCTAGCAACTTGGCCTCATTAAAACACAAATACCATGGAAACGGCAAAAATACCACCTGATGCACCACAAGGTTTGAAAAGGAACAAAAACAAGTCATAAACAGCACAAGGCACATAAGGTAGCAAATAAGCATACAGCCACACAAAAAGCATATATGGTGCCTATACAAAGTATTCACCTCCCTTGGAAGTCTTTGTTTTATTGATTTACAACATTGAATCACGGTGGATTTAATTTGGCTATTTTTGACACTGATCAACAGAAAAAAAAGCTATTTGTGTCAAAGTGAAAACAGATTCTACAAAGTGACCTAAATTAATTACAAATATAAAACACAAAATAATTGATTGTATAAGTATTCACCCCCTTTAGTTTGCTACACCAAATCAGCACTGGTCCCGCCAATTGGTTTTAGAAGTCACATAATTAGTTCAATAGAGATCACCTGTGTGCATTCAAGGTGTTTCAGTTGATCATAGTAAAAATACACGTGTATTTGGAGGGTTAAACTGCTGGTGAGTCAGTACCCTAGCAAAAACTACACCATGAAGATAAAAAAACACCTAGCATCTCCGCAAAAAGGCTCTTGAATAGCACGAGTCAGGAGATGGATACAAGAAAATTTCCAAGTCACTGAGTATCCCTTGGAGTCCAGTTAGGTCAACATCAAGAAGTGGAAAGAATATGGCACAACTGTAAATCTGCCTGGAGCGGGATGACCATGCAAGGGGGACTAGTGAGGGAGGCCATCAAGAGGCGTAAGACAACTCTGGAGGAGTTGCAACTTTCAGTGGCTGAGATGGGAGAGACTGCGCATACAACAACTGTTGCCCAAGTGCTTCGCCAATTGCAGCTTATGGGAGAATGGCTAAGAGAAAGCTACTGCTGAAAAAAAAGTCACATAAGGTGTCAGCTAGCTTGCTGCAAGGCATGTGGGGGACTGAAGTCACCTAGAAGAAAGTTCTATGGTCTGATAAAAACCAAATTGAGCTTTTTGGACATCAGATTAAACACTATGTTTGACATAAATCAAGCACTGCACATCACCAAAAACACACTATCCCTACCATGAAGCATAGTGGTGGCTGCATCATGCTGTGGGGACACTTCACTGCAGCAGGCCCTGGAAGGCTTGTGAAGGTAAAATGAATGCAGTAAGATACAGGGAAATCCTGGAGGAAAACCGAACTGCAACTTGGGAGATTTGTTTTCCAGCAAGACAATGACTCAAGCATAAAGCCAAAGCTACACAGGAATAGCCTAAAAACAACAAAGTTAATGTCCAGGAGTGGCCAAGTCAGAGTCCAGACCTCAATCCAATTGAGAATTTGTGGCTGGACTTGAAAAGGGCTGTTCCCTCACAATGCCCATGCAATCTGACAGAGCTTGAACAGTTTTGTAAAATAGAATGGGGAAAAATTGCTGTGTCCAGATGAACAAAACTGATAGGGACCTATCCACACAGACCCAAGGCTGTAATTGCTGCCAATGGTGCACCTACTAAATACTGACTTGAAGGGGTGAATAATTATGCAATTAGTTATTTTGAGCTTTATATTTATAACAAATTTAGATCACTTTGTAGAGATCTGTTTTCACTTTGAGAGGAAAAGGTATTTTTCTGTTGATTAGTGGCAAAAAAAAGCCAAATTAAATCCACTGATTCAATGGTGTAAAACAGTAAAACATGAGACTTCCAAGGGAGGTGAATACTTTTTAACAGGTATTGTATATAGCTCAAGTCCCTGAGTGACATGTCCTATAAATTGCTGGTACATGGGTGTGATTGGCAAGAACAAGTACTTTGATTTATTTATTGAGGTATAATGCGCAACAGGCCCTTCCAGCCTTTCGAGCCATGCTGCCCAGCAGCCCCTAGCCTAATCATGAGACAATTTATGATGACCAATTAACTTATCAAACAATATGTCTTTGGACTGTGGGAGGAAACCCATGAGGTCATGGGAAGAACATGCAAACTCCTTACAGACAGCTGCGGGCTGCAATCCGCAGATGAATAAATGCATGCAACCCAGCATGTCATTCCACCAATTAAACACTAGCGGGCAGCATTGAGTGAAGGGGCTCGCCACCAACCCAGCTTGAGTGCCATGTGACACCACCTCCAGCATCTCCTCTGCTGCACTGCTGCAACAGGCCAGCCTGCAACTTGAGGTCTGGTCCTCATTGCAGCCGAGGCCACACAGCTTCCCCCTCCCCCCACCTCGTCTATCTCCAATGAACAAGAGAAACAGACTCGCAGCGTTTTATTTTATCAATGTCCCACAGGGTGTTGCAATCGCAAGAGAAGCGTCCAAGACAATCACCCACTATTACACTGCACCCTGCTTTTGAGCACTGAATCTGATGCCTTCCTGTCACTGGCAGTAACCCTGTCTGCACCAAGTCCAGCTCCTCCTCCTCCACCAGGCAGCTCAATGATGGGGTTGACCTGCAGTACCTTAAGTTCTTGCACCTCTGATTTCTGTGTTCACTCCCTGCTTAGAAACAGTCAATGCCTTTATTCTTTCTGCCGAAATGCACAACCATACACTTACATGCATTCTGTTCCATCTGCCGCTTCTTTGCATGTTCCCCGAATTAGTCCAGGTCCTTCTGCAGATTTCTTGCTTCCTCAACACTACCTGCCCCACTACTACTCTTTACATTATCTGCAAACTGGACTGCAAAGGCATCAAAGCCCTCAAAGCCGCTTTATTCCCAATCTTTGCTTTCTGCCAGTCTGTCAACCTTCCATGCATGCTAATACCTTTCCTGTAATACTATGGACCTCCTATCTATTTTGGCAACCTTATGTGTGACACCTTGTTAAAGGCCTACTGAAAATCCAAGTAACAGCATCCACTGACTCTCCTTTGTCTACTCTGCCCGTTATTTCCTCGAATAATCCCAATAGATCTACTGGGCTAGGCTTCCCTTTAAGGAAACTATGCTGACTTTGGCCTACTTTATTATGTGCCTCTATGCATCCCAAAACTTCATGCATAATAATGGACTCTAACAGCATCCCAGCCACTGATGTTAGGCTAACTAACCTATAATTTCCTGTCTTTTGCCTCCCTCCCTTCTTAAAGAGTGAAGAGTCATTTACACATTTTCCGTCTTCCAGAACCACTCTAGAATATAGTGATGCCTGAAAGATGTCTATTAATACCTTCATAATCTTTTCAGCTACTTCTTTCAAAACCCAGGGGTGTGGTCCATCTAGCTCAGGTGATATCTATGTTCAGACCTTCTCCTTAGTAATAGTGACTACACTCACTTCAGTCCCTGACACTCGCATATTTCTGGCATACTGCTGGTTTTTTTTTACAGTGAAGACAAATGCAAAATACTTACTACTTTGTCCTTTATTTCTTTGTTCCTCATTACTGCATCTTCAACATCTTTTACCAGCAGTGTGATGTCCATTATTTCCACTTTTTATTCTTTTTACATCTGAAAAAAATGGTATCCTCTTTTATAATATTGGCTACCTTACCTTCATATTTCATCTTTTTTCTCATTACTTTTTTAGTTGACTTCTGTTGGTTTTTAAAAACTTCCCAATCCACTAGCTTACTTCTAATTTTTCTATATAGCATATCCTCTCCTTTGTTTTTATACTGTCTTTGACTTCCCTTCTCAGCCACAGTTGCTTAATTTCTCCCTTTAGAATGGTTCCTCTTGTTTGGGACAAACCAAACCCGTGTCTTCAGAATTATTCCCAGAAACTCTAGTTCCTCTGTCATGCTTCTGTAGTTACTTTTACTTAACTGTAATACCGATACATCTGATTTTAGCTTCTCCCTCTCAAACTGCAGGATGAATTCTATTATCATCACTGCCTCCTAATGGCTCCTTTACCTTAAGATCCCTAATCAAATCTGGTCCATTACACAACACCCAATACAAAATTGTGTTCTCCCTAGTGGGCTTGACCACAGTTTGCTCTAAAAAGCCTTCTTGCAGACTTTCTACAATTTACCTCTGGGGCACATAATATGTAAGCACAGTTTTGTCATTGTATGACACTGGGATGCAATAAATGTAACCCTTACCCAACAGGATGGTATATGTCAAGGGGAAAAAGGAGATCCAGCTACTCTCCAACCCACCTCCCGTACACGCAGGTGCTGTGAGAATCGAGTTAATGCCTCGCGCCCGCCAACAGTATCAAACCCACAACAAATACCGTTATGAAATACACTTTAAAGAGTTTACTAAAATTAAAAAAATAGTAGGCAATACTATATATATATATATATATACACACACACACACACACACACACACACACACACACACACGGAAAAAAACAAAAGGCGCCAACTTATCAAAGTTCAGTCTGGTTAGTGCACTCGTTGGAGCTCAATCAACGAACCAATCGACCCATCCGGCCGTCGCACCTGGGACCACCCCGGTGGTCTTACGAGCAGTCCAGCACATGTCCACCTTCCTCAGCGTCTTCCTCGGCCTCTCCCTTCCACCAAAAAAAAACCGCGAAAAAAACCCCTCCCCCAAATTCCCAGCATCACAAGACACAGTAACATTCCCCATTGATTAACAAATGAATACAATTACCATATCAGCCATTCTAAAGTGAAACAATGGTGAGAGAAACACTTATCCGACAAAGAAGCATTCCTACTTGTAACGAACCAAAGAGGCCATTCTGAGTAACATACACAGGACATTGTACATTCTCTCCCCACCAGCAAATGTCATGCCCTCATGGCATTACTAGAGTTCCCCAAAGCTTCTTGCACACACAAAACCCAACCCAGGTGCAGAACGCAGTGACATAACTACCCAGAGCAGTAGAAATCACACTTGGTTCTCCCGGCACCACATATGTCAACCTCTCCGGGGGGCGCCTAATCCTCTGAGATCTCCATACCCCTTCTGCCCCACTGGGCTCCCTCGTCACCTGCGAACCCACTGTCTCGGACACCCCAGGTCTACCTGACAGACCCGCACCCCCTTCCTCACAGGGGTCCTCCCTCACCTGAGATCTCTCCGGCTCACGCTCGGGTTCCACCCTCTCTCCCACCAATGTAGGCTGCCTCTCCATCTGGCCCTCAAGACTTTCCCTCCTCTCACCCAATTCAGTATGGGAAGGGCCAGGAGCCTCCTCTCCTGGTACTGGAGCACCAGCGAATGGGAACAGGGCCCACTCATCTGAGTCGTCCTCCTCTGAATCGGTAGCCATTCCCGGGTGAGGGACCCGTCCCCGCTCTTCAGCAGCAGGCTCTTCCCGTTCTCCGCGCCCTCGCAGAGTCCTTGTACTAGGCGTAACCTCCCACTCGGGCTCCTTATCCACCTGCACCGCTTGACCCAGTGGCAGCAGGTGATTCCTATGGAGTACCTTGATAGGCCCTTTTCCATCCTCGGGTTTCACCCGGTAAACTGGCAGGTTCGGCATCTGGCTCTCTATTACATAGGGGCTGGCCGCCCATCGATCTGCCAACTTGTGCTTACCAGGGTGTCCCAAATTCCGTAAAAGGACCCGGTCGCCCGGTAATAATTGTACAAACTTCACCTTTCGATCATACCGCATCTTATTCCTCTGATTTTGTTTGGTAGCCGCCGCCTCGGCCAACTCGTACGCCCGCTGTAACTCCCTCTTCATGTCGGACACGTACTTTAGATAGGACTTCCCGGGAAATTCACCCACTCCACCTCCAAAACACACGTCAATGGGCAACCTCGCTTCCCGCCCAAACATCAGATAATAGGGCGAATACCCTGTAGCATCATTGCGAGTACAATTGTAACAGTGAACCAATTGTCCAATACGACGACTCCACCTGCTTTTCTGCCCAATCTCCAGCGTCCCGAGCATATCCAACAGGGTCCTGTTGAATCTCTCTGGCTGAGGATCTCCCTGTGGGTGGTAAGGGGTAGTCCTGGATTTCTCAACCCCAAGCATAGTCAGTAATTCCTGGATAAGGGGGCTCTCAAAGTCCCTCCCCTGATCACTATGGATTCGCCTGGGAAGGCCGTAATGCACAAAGTACTTCTCCCATAACACCTTCGCCACTGTCGTCGCCTTCTGATCCTTGGTGGGAAATGCCTGAGCATAGCGAGTGTAATGATCGGTGATGACTAAGACATTTGCGGTGTTGCTGGTGTCAGGCTCAATCGACAGGAAATCCATACATACCAGGTCCAGAGGTCCCGCACTCTGCAAGTGCAACAGTGGAGCCGCCAACGCTGGCAGGGTCTTCCTCTGGATGCAACGACTGCATCCCCTACAGTATTCTTCGATGTCCCCCCTCATCCGGGGCCAGTAGAACCGGTCTTTGAGCAATCCATATGTCTTTTCCACCCCCAAGTGTCCAGAATCATCATGTAAGGCCTGGAGTACAGTCTGGCGATACTCCTCCGGCAGGACCAGTTGCCAACAGCGGGGTTGGTCCGGAGGCGTCGTTACCCCGTACAAGATTTTGTTCTTTAACTTCAACCGAGACCACTCCTTCAACAACAGAGGCACGCATGGGTGTTTCGCCTGCTCAGCCAACGCCGCATCCCCCTTCTCGACCGCTCTCCACACTGTGCCAATGCACGGGTCATTTTGCTGAGCAGTTGCCACTTCCCCCGGACTCAGTTCCGGCAACTGTTTAGTCCCCAGTGCGGTCAGGTCACAGTAAACTAGGGGTATGGCGTCGTCAAAAACCCCCAAATGGTCCACGGCTCGTTCCAGCCTCACTCTTCCCTCGGCCCTCACAGTGATAGCAAACTGACACATTGCCTTCACTCCAGGGGCAGGGACATTCTCCCACTCCTCGTCCCTCTCCTCCTCCCCCGGCTCCCGACGAGACAATGCATCCGTATCGACATTCTTGCTTCCGGGGTGGTACCTCAGGCTGAAATCATATACCGACAAGGCCGCCAGCCACCGATATCCGGTGGCATCCAGCTTCGCCGAAGTCAAAATATAAGTGAGAGGATTGTTATCCGTTCTCACCTCAAACTTGGCTCCGTACAGGTAATCGCCTAGCTTGTCCACCACCGCCCACTTCAGCGCCAGGAACTCCAACTTGTGAGTGGGATAGTTTATCTCCGATGGCGACAAGCTTCGGCTGACAAAGGCTACCGGTCTCAATGCTTTGCCATGCTCCTGGTACAGAACAGCCCCGAGACCCTCTCGGCTGGCATCCGTGTGCAGCACATATGGCTTCTGGGGATCGGCAAAAGCCAACACCGGGGCCTGGGTCAGTGCCCTTTTCAAAGATCGGAACGCCTCTTCACATTGATCATCCCATCTCGAGCCAAAAGGTTCCGCCGGGTTCCAGTATCCTCCAGCATCCTGCCTCTGGTTCCCCGTCCTCTTCTTCCCCACCGGGGGATAGCCACACAACAGCTGAGTCAACGGGTGACACACTTTGGCGTAACCTTTCACAAATCGCCGGTAATACCCACAGAACCCCAAAAATGAGCGCAGAGCACCCACTTTCTGGGGTCTCGGCCAGGTGGTCACGGCCTCTATCTTGGTTGGATCAGTAGCCACTCCCTCTCGCGAAATGATATGGCCAATGTAGTTAACCGACGACTTGCAGAACTGGCATTTGTCCAGGGAAAGCTTCAACCCTTCTTCATAAGCCGGCCCAACACCTTCAACAGCCTCTCCTCATGTTCCTCCAAAGTCGATCCAAACACTATCAAATCGTCCAGCTACACCAGCACCTCCATGAGCCTCTGGAAGGTGGCTGGGGCTCCGGATATGCCTTGGGGCATTCGTTCGAAATGAAAGAACCCCAGCGGGCAGATAAAAGCGGTCTTCTCTTTATCGGCCGCACTCATCGGGATCTGGTAATACCCACTTCTTAAATCCAGCACACTGAACAACTTCGCACTGCTCAGGCAGGCCAGTGCATCCTCGACTCTTGGGACAGTATATTGATCAGGGACAGTTCGCCGATTCAACGTCCTGTAGTCAACACACATGCGCACTCGCCCATTCTTCTTCCGTGCCACCACTATTGGGGACGCATAAGGACTTCGAGACTCAGCTATGATTCCGGCCTCCTTCAACTTCCACAAGTGCTGTCGCACGTCCTCAACATCTGCCGGAGCCAGCCGCCGGGATCTCTCTCGGAACGGAGTGTCCTCCGTCACCCGGATAGTGTGGCGAGTGCTTTTGGAGCAGCCAACATCAAACTCGCCCCGAGAAAAAACAGCTTCCATCTTCAGCATCTTCTCCACTAGCTTGCATTTCCACTCCGGCGACACTGGGGAATCCCCGAAGTTAAAGGCTTCAGTGGTCAGCTCCCTTCGATGCTCCGATCCCTCCCCGTTAGGGGTCCGCACTGGTGGGCTGGACATTACTGTCACCGGGAACAGATGTGCCAGCGGCATTCCCCTCTTAAAGGTGATTTCTCTTGCCGTGGTGTTCCTGACACTTATAGCTATACGCCTCGCATGTACCACCCCTGGTCTCTGCACTTCGGGCCTCACCAGCGCCCCCGCCGGAAATCGTGTCTCCCCTTCAAGATCGTCTGGGGCGTCTACTAACAGGGCTTCTCCCGTCGGCACTCCTGGGAATCTGGGGGTCCCCATCACTAGGGCTACCTCCCCGGGTCGGATCACCTTGGGTCTCGCCTGCGTACACCACACCGTCCCTCGTTTACACTCCGGGTCCAGCCCTTGGGAGGCAACCCCTTCTGCGAACACTGCTCGAAACACTGGATGCACTGAGAGGGTCTCCAGAAAGTCTTCCCCCCCCTTTCTCCTTACAAGCTCCCAGGAGCCGTCGCACAACTGGGGAGTTAGTCCCCACCAGGAGGGCAGCACCACCGGTTTCCACCGGGTCAGGACACACCAACACCAACGTCTCAATAGCTTCCGACACTCCCACATCGCCCTCCAAGAACTCCAATCTCACCGATAGGTACCCATCGTACGGGTAGTCACCCTCGCTCACACCCCAAATCTGCAGGGCATCAAATGGGGTTACGGGCAAATGCTTTAGATATTGATTGTAGAAAGACCGGTACAATAAGGTCACCTGCGATCCCGTATCAAGAACGGCTTTTGCGTAAATTCCCTCTATCCGTAGACCCACACTGGCACGGGGTCCTACCAGCCCATCCGGAACAGAGGCATGGGCACCTGGTGGTCTTCCGGCTGATCTCTGGGAACGTGTTCCTCCAGAGGATCCAGTCCATTCCCTCACTGAGCTTCTCCTAAGTTTCCCCGACACCTCTCCCTTCTTAGTCGCAGGGGGGCTTGTCCTCCGCGGGACTCCTTGTCTCTCACAATCCCACCTAAAGTGACCCTCCTCTCCACAGCTATAGCACACCCTCGGCCTTCCACAGTCCCACCTGAAATGCCCCTCTTTCCCACAGTTAAAGCACACACTGCCGGCCGCCCCTCCTCTCCCAGGACGGCTCCTGCTCCCAATCCACTGCACTGATCGCCCCTGAGAGTAGGTACCTCCCCTGTCCCTCCCCTCCAAAGGGGGTTCCCTACTCCCCGGGGGATTGTCATTCCTCCACTCAGCCACCACTTCCTGTATCGCTGAGGATTGCTCCCGTAGGCCCATGCCCCTTTTCCGCCCCAACGCTCTCTCTTCCTCTCGCACCTCTCTAATCAGTTGCCCGAAGGATGGAGGGGGACCTTTCCTATAAGCCTGCCGGATAGTCCACGCCACCTTGTCCTCCTCCAGAGAGCCACTGAATACCTGACTCATCCTCACGCTAGTCACGTCAGTCGCCTTCACTACCCCCCGGTGCCGCAGCCCCGAGAGCATCCCCTCCATCCTAAATATGTACTCGGAGAGCTTTTCCCTTCTCCATTGTTCCAGGCGTTGGAACTCTGCTAAAAGCAGCCAGGGTTCCCCTGACAACCCAAATGCTCCCTCCAAAACTTCTAGGCAGTCCTCCACTGAGGCCCCAGGCTTCTCAGCTTTCAACTCCCGGACGATTTTGGCTGCTAAACCCCTCAAACTTCCCACCAATCGCTGCCTCTTCTCCTCCTCCGAGCCTGGCCACTCCTCTAACATCAAGGACGTATGCTCGATCCAGGTCTCATAGTCCACCTCCCCGTCCGGAGTAGGCTTGGCTCCGGAGAACACCCCCAGCTTCAGCTGTGGCCTCTTGGCCACCCCCACCAGGGAGTTAAGTGCGGCTGCCAGCTCCGAGACTTCCACCCTACCTGGGGAGCGGGGCTTAGTCACGACTCCCTCCTCCCACCTCACTTTACTAGTGCCGGGCACCTCTCTGGGGTCCACCTCTAGCTCTAGCTCTTCCCCCGATGTCTCCTCAGCCTCATCCTTGTAGGAGTGGAGCCCCCACGGCCCCTCCTCCCCCGGTACACTGACCGTCGCCGGCAGTCCCACCGTCCTGACTTCAGCACTCGTACGAACCAACACCTCTTTACCACACCGTCTAGCTACCAATTCTACCTGCCCAATACCCTTCACCGAACTTAACCCCGCACTATCGCGTCTCCCGAAACTCGAAAATCCACTCCGCTTACTACGCATGCGTACTGCACCGGTACACCTTCAAACTGGCACCAACTAACAAACTTATCTCTGTCCATCTCCGCTCTGCTGCCTGCGCGATTCCACAGTCCCTGGCAATCCAATCCGGGACGAGCACCCCACAAATGTAACCCTTACCCAACAGGCTGGTATATGTCTAGGGGAAAAAGGAGATCCAGCCTCACACCAATCCCACCTCCCGTACACGCAGGTGCTGTGAGAATCGAGTTAATGCCTCGCGCCCGCCAACAGTATCAAACCCACAACAAATACCGTTATGAAATACACTTTAAAGAGTTTACTAAAATTAAAAAAATAGTAGGCAATACTATATATATATATATATACATACACACACACACACGGAAAAAAACAAAAGGCGCCAACTTATCAAAGTTCAGTCTGGTTAGTGCACTCGTTGGAGCTCAATCAACGAACCAATCGACCCATCCGGCCGTCGCACCTGGGACCACCCCGGTGGTCTTACGAGCAGTCCAGCACACGTCCACCTTCCTCAGCGTCTTCCTCGGCCTCTCCCTTCCACCAAAAAAAACCCGCGAAAAAAACCCCTCCCCCAAATTCCCAGCATCACAAGACACAGTAACATTCCCCATTGATTAACAAATGAATACAATTACCATATCAGCCATTCTAAAGTGAAACAACGGTGAGAGAAACACTTATCCGACAAAGAAGCATTCCTACTTGTAACAAACCAAAGAGGCCATTCTGAGTAACATACATAGGACATTGTGCACTTTCTACAATTTACCTCTGGGGCACATAATATGTAAGCACAGCTTTGTCATTGTATGACACTGGGATGCAATGCAGACTCAGATCTGTCGCTATAATAGCAAGATGCCAAAGGGATGGGCATAAGCCTACCCCTGAAAAACACCAGGGTACAAGGGGTTAGAGGTTGTCACTATAATGTTGGTGTGGAGTGCAGGTGGGCACATATCTGATACTACATAGCCCTTGGGTACAGAGGCAGACAAACAGTAGGTATGTCACTACTGTATATAACAATGGACTGTAGTCCTGATTGTGCAGGTCCCCTACTATAATACAAGGACATACGTAGCTTTAGTGGGTACTAGCCTGGCATTATGAAACACCAGGCAACAGTTTTGGTGGGAACAAGGCATTAGACTAGGGTACAATACAGGTGGGCACAGGTTGATCACTAAAAAGTGTGCTACCCTTACAGTGGGTTAATATTGTCACCAACACTGAACACGGTATACAGATTTACCACAGCATAAGAGTGGGCCACAGGACTGATGAAGACAGCTCAAACACCATTCTATGGGGTATGATACTTATGGACACAGGTCTGTTGCCCTGTAAATGGTTTCAGGACCAGTAGACACAAGCCTGTTGTTATAATAATTAGGTACTAGCAGGCACAAGGCAGTAAACATATAATACTGGGGTACATTATTGGAGTGCACAGATTTGACATTGTGTAATATTGGGCTAATGTAATACTGGATAGAGGTCAGTCACTATATAATGAGTGCTACTATATAGATGTATGGCAAGATGGTGACCCTCTTGGATACAGTGGCTTCCATGGGGTCAACCACAGGCAGTTCTGTCTTCTGTAAGCCTACTTTTTACAATTGCAAGACCCTGCTGGACATAAAGTACTGCACGTCTACCCCATCAGTGAGTTGCTCGTTGGCAGAGAAACTGAAGGAGCTGATATTGGTGCAGATCGAGCTGCGACCTGCATCAGGGAGGCATCGGAGGAGTTGGTGCGTGGAGGTGTGCAGTCTAACAGCGGGCGATCATCGTAGTCGCTTTTCTTGTGATCGCAAGACCCTGTTAGACATTGCTAATGTGAAAAGCTGCAAGTCCTTTTTATCGGCAGATGGCGGAGCTGTGTGGCCTCAGTCATGGCAAGGACTAGCCTCACACCACAGTGTCACCTGTTTACTGCTGCCTGGGAGAGAGGCACTGAAGACAGTGCACTCCACCATTGTGCTGGGAGCAGTGTGGTGCAGTGTGCGGACCCCTAGTGTTCATTTAGCAGAAGACAAGCCAAATTGTTTTCAACGGCAGACTGCTGCAACACTCATGGACTTGGGGTCCTGGACCACATTTTTTTTGTGTGACTGTATTTTACTGATATCTTATGTGTTTGTTATCTTATATCTGCCGTGTGTTGTGTATGACTGTCAGTACTGAGCTTTGCATTTAGGTACTGGAGTTACACTGTTTAGTTTGGCTGTATTCATGACCAATCATGCATGGTTGAATGACAATTAAACTTGAACTGAAAGAGGGCACAGATCTATCACGATGTAACACAAAGGTCCATTAGTGATGGACATAGGTCTATTGCATGTATCTTTGGTACAGAATTTATAGGTATAGGTCTTCCACTCTATAATACTGGAGTACATTACTGGTGAGCAGAGATCTTGCCATTACAATAAGACCATAAGATATAGGAGCACAAGTAGGCCATTTGGCCCATCAAATCTGCTCCGCCATTCATTCATAGGCCGATCCAATTCTTCCAGTTATCTGCACTCCCCTGCTTTCACCCCATGCCCTTTGATGTTGTGGTTAATCAAGAACCTATCTATCTCTGTCTTAAATACACCCAATGACTTGGCCTCCACAGCCACTCATGGTAACAAATTCCACAGATTTACCACCCTCTGACTAAAGTAATTTCTCCACAACTCTGTTCTGAATGGACGTTCTTCAATCCTAAAGTCTTGCTCTCTTGTCCTAGATTCCCTTACCATGGGAAATAACTCTGCCATATCTAATCTGTTCAGGCCTTTTAACATTCAGAATGTTTCTATGAGATCTCCCCTCATTCTCCTGAACTCCAGGGAATACAGCCCAAGTGCTGCCAGACGTTCCTCATATTGTAACCCTTTCATTCCTGGAATCATTCTCATGAATCTTCTCTGAACCCTCTCCAATGTCAGCATATCCTTTCTAAAATAAGGAGCCCAAAACTGCCCACAATACTCCAAGTGTGGTCTCACGAGTGCCTTGTAGAGCCTCAACATCACATCCCTCCCCTTATATTCTATACCTCTAGAAATGAATGCCAACATTGCATTCGCATTCTTCACCACCGACTCAACCTGGAAGTTAACCTTTAGGGTAACCTGCACAAGGACTCCCAAGTCCCTTTGAATCTCTGCATTTTGAATTCTCTCCCCATCTAAATAATAGTCTGCCCGTTTATTTCCTCCAGCAAAGTGCATGACCATACACTTTCCAACATTGTATTTCATTTGCCACTTCTTTGCCCATTCCCTTAAACTATCTAAGTCTTACATAGCACCAGGCCACATTCCCTGTAGAGTGGACATAATTTATCAGCATGTAAAACTGGGGGACTGTAGTAATGGATACATGTTATTCACTGCCTAGCACTGGGGCATATTATTAGTGGGCACGTCTATTGCTATGTAACAAAGGCGTACAGTATTCATTGGTGCAGGTTGTTCACTGTCTAATACTGGAGTACTGGTGGTTATGGGTCTGTCACAATGTGGTACTAACAGCTGTGTCAATATGGACTTTAAAAGAGTGGGTACAGGTACAGTAGACAGTAGTACATCAGATTTATCCTCCTAATTACATACCTTGTTTGAGATAGGCATGTGTATGTAAACTTGAAGGATTTGCAGAAAAAGCTACGGCCGTAAAGAACAGAGGTGAGTGGACAGGAGGAAAGTGGTTCCAGCTTCTTGACTTCGGAGAGAGAAATTGTTTGCTGTGAGAGGAAGTATGAACAGCTGGTTTTACACTTGAACTTAAAGTTTTAATATATTTTCATTTGAATATCCTGGGTTGATAGTGGTCAGGTATCAGTTCCAAAAAACAATTTGTACAAATAAACCTATTACACAACAAGTGTTTCTGTGGCCCCACAACGAGAAACACAACTGCAACCTTTTTTGGAATGCAAATGTAAGCAACTCTACCCCCCAACCCATATCCTATTGTAATCTCTAATCGATCATCCCCACTTTTAACTGTGTCCCACACTTTGATTATGTTTTTGCTCACCTTCTTCAACAATCTCTCCAGTTTTGCTTGCTTTTCCAAAGGCGGTTTGCAAGATTGAAATTGCTAAGAACAGTTTATTATTACGATAAGAGCCATTAAACTATTATCAGTTGAGGAAAAACTGTGCAACATAAAGTGCAAGACAAAAGATGCAGAAGGCAATTGCAAACTATTACATCAACGTTAGTTAGACCAGTTGGACGAGCATTGCTGGAGTTAAATTAAAATTTAAATGGTAAGAATTTCTTAACATCTTGATAAATATTTATGGAAAATCATATTTTTTAATGATCAGCTTCCAGGCACAATAGTAGAACTGAATGCATTTTAAAAATGCAGTCAGATAATGCTTGTCTTGCACAACATCACCACCAGGTGCCATTTTACCACACTAACTTTTTGTTTCTTTTCAGCAATGCAAGTAAAGCAATTAGCTACACTTCATTTTTCAAATGAATGTGGTTGTTGTTTCTGTATCAGCACTCTCCAGTATGAGGGCGTGATTCAGGCCCTCTCTTCTGTGAGTCACTGCTCTGTTGGTTGACTTATTAGTGACTCCAGTGATGAAGCAGATAGATTCAAGGATAGTTCATCTTTGGAACTGCTAAATATCAGTCAGCACAAATTTGCCCTTCACCATAGTTGAATCACATGGACCACCCCCCCAAAAAAATTGATATTTCTACATATGTAAGATAGAGAGGATACACTATTGCCCTTTGGGCACTATCTACTGACCTAAGCCAAAATAGGTTAAGGGGCAGGTTAGCAGAGCTGAGGGACCATCAGATGTAAGTTTGGTGACCGCTTGATATCAGCTGGATAAGAGCAGGACTTTTCCATTGCTCGTTTCAAATACTTTCTCTAGACAAAGTGGTGTAACCTTCCTATGAAGAGAGTCCGACATACTGTTTGTGAGGGAGTTACAAGGTTTAGATCCAATGAGAATCAAGCCACTAATACATACTCAATCAAGTCAAGAATCCTGTGTGACTTGGAGGGTACCTGCAAATGGTAGTATTCCCAAGTTGCTGAAGAGGCCTGAGTGGATAAGTCGGGAGTGCACAGTGTAGACTCTGTGCAGTGGTAGTGGAAAGAATGAACATCTCAGGTGGTGGGTGGGGTGGCAATGTCCTGGTGAGGTTGAATTTCTAGGGAGTTGCAGTCCTTCAAGTTAAAGGTATCTCGACTAACATTTGATTTATTGCTTGGTACCAAGGTTCAAGTGTGTCAAAAGGTGATTCACTTTTTGTGGGATACCCTGCATCTGATCTGTTCTTGTAGTCACAGCACCTACTTAGCAGTCAATGTCTGTTGCAAGACCTGAGAAATGAAGGTGTCACGCATGAATCGCCTCAAGCAATTGAGAGTACTTTGCTGCTGAGAGTTTTCTGATGCTGGAGAAGAAGACCGTAGCTAGGTGAACATCAATGTCAAAGGTTTGATGGTATGGAGTAGACTCCCAGTTATTTGAGAATCCTTTTGTGACACTTTCATGGTGCACAAGCCTTTTCCAGGTCTTCTTACCCCAGACACTGGCTGTGTCTTTTGCCAAGGAGTTGCAAATGGAGTCATACACAGTGCAAAAATATCTAAGCCCATTACTTTGAATCAGTTCTAATTTTCGTGCACCAAACTTTGGCAATTCATGATGCTATAAAGTGTATCATTTGGTGGAATTTGCTGAAGCCAGAATTAATTGGTTGTGTCACTCTCAAATAGATGATACCATTGATAGGGTTAATGTTAGCAATGCAGGATGTGGAAATCCTGCTGGGTGTGGCCAGCAGGCAAACTGACAGCATGCTTTTCATTAATTATTAGCCGATTCTTTAAAATTAGCATTTTATTTCAAATAATAAGTTAAAAATCTTTGTTATTATTGATATGCTGATAAAGTCTTGGGTATATCACATGTGTATGATAGACTGAAAGGCCTGTTCCTGTGCTGTACTAGTCTATGTTTCCTGTATATTTAATAACCAAGGATTCAATTCATTTAACAGCTGTTTATTACAGAGATTAATACAGATTCTGTAATTTTCATTAAGAAGTATCAACAACCCAATGTTCTTTGGCGATCTTGAAGCCTCTCTCTCCCAAAGTTATGCTTTTCTACTAGTTCATTGCAATTTGCCTTGTTAGATATTATTTGAGATAAATGAGGATTGAAAAGACATCTGCTCTACAACTCGGAAAGTGCCAAACCATTTGCACAGCTGTAAGAGAGAAGTGTGAATTTCCTTCACCTTTGCTTCACTCCAAACTTTCTTATTTCCTCTCCTAAAATTCCATCCCAGCAGGTTTAAGAACAGCTAGTTCCCTTCAACCATTCACTTTATGAACCAACCGAATAAACCCTGTTCATTACATTTTAACAACACAATAACCACGTTGATCACTTTGCACTAAAATTATTTTTTTGTTCTGATTGTGTTCTTTGTTTGTAAAAGAAATGTTTTTTTGAGAATGCTGCTTATATGATGTTGTTTCTGTGACGCTGCTACAAGTAAATTTTGCATTGCACCTGTATATACAAGCTTCTGACAATAAACTTGACTTCAACTGTAAAGCTGCTAGTTGGCTTTTTGCTTCATATGTGCAGACATCCCTTTGGGTAACGATAACTCTGAAAATGTAAGTCCCTGAATGTAAGAATTGGCAATCAATGGATTTCTGAAGGTTAACATGTACAAAATGTTGGAGGAACTCAGCAGGTCAGGCAGCATCTATGGATGGGAATAAATAGTTAATGCTTCTGGCTAAGACCCTTCATCAAGCCTGGAAAAGAAGGGGGAAGAAACAGGAATAAGAAGGTGGGGGGGGGGGGGGGAGGGAGGGAGTGCAGTGAACTACATATACCTGTCTGGACACGCCCCCTGCTGACTGCTCCTGTGGCTCCTCCCACAGACCCCAGTATAAAGGCGATTGAAGTCTGAGCCTCTCAGTCTCCAGGATGTAGTATGGCGGTCAACCACTGTTTATTCCTTCTTCCAGTCAATAAAAGCCGATATCTTGCCTTTACGTCTTAGAGTGAGTTATTGATGGTGCATCAGGGAGTACAATATATAAGATGATAGGTGAAGCCAGGTGGGTGTGTGGGTGGGGGGGGGGGAATAAATCTGAAGCTGGGAGGTGATAGATGGAAAAGGTAGATGGAAGAAGAAGGTGGAACAAAGATACAGTATGAAGAGTCTGGGCCGAAAACCCCAACTATTTATTCCCTTTTATAGATGCTGCCTGACCCACTGAATTCAGAATCAGAATCAGGCTTAATTCGCTGGCATGGGTCATGAAATTTGTTGTTATGCGGCAGCAGTATTTTGCAACACATAGTAACAAAACTGTAAATTACAGTAATAAATGTGGATATGTATATTTTTTTAAAAGTTAAATAAGTAGTGCAAAAAGAGAAAAAAACATCAGTGAGTCCATTTAGAAATTGGATGGCAGAGCAGAAGAAGCTGGTCCTGAATTGCTGAATGTGTGCCTTCTCCCAAATGGTGGCATGGAGAAGCAGGCACGTCCTGATTGATGGGGGTCCTTAATGGTGGATGCCATCTTTTTGTGGCATCGCTCCTTGAAGATGGGTTGGACATGTGGTCTGGACGGAAGACAACCACCTTCCAAAGATGATATTCTTTTCTGAGCTGGCACATGATACCAGAATGCAAGGAGGCCCCACAAAGTGCTATTAAGACTGTGTGAAAGCGTCCTCAAAGGCATGCAATATCCCTGTGAGAGGTTGGGAGGCCTCAGCCAAAGACCACAACGCCTACTACCTGGCAGTCTGCAAAGGCACCAGTACATTTGAAGAGCAGCGGCTGAAGGACTTCAATCAAAAGCGCCAGGACCACATGAAGAGATGACCCAACTCTTCAATGGGCATAACATGCCTGACCTGATCTGTGCTTCCCAGTTCGGGCTTTGCTCTCATCAGAGGCATCACTGACATCATCGTCATTCCCAACGGACTTCCAAGAAGAAAATAGTGTTACTTTGTTTAGTAGGTGCCTACAAGAAGATGAATCTCAAAGTTGTATATTGTGTACATACTTTGATAGTAGGTTTGAACTTTGAACTTTGAGTGACTTGGGCCAAATGCAGATGAATAGGACTTGCTCAGACTGGCAACTTAGTTACATTGAGCCTGTTAAGCGCTGTATAACTCTTATGTCTCTGGCTTACTGAAAATCAAAACTCTAACCACAGTATATGTTTTAAAATGATTCTGACATTCAAACACAAGCATGAATTTTTTTAAGATTAATATTGAAAAATAATAAAATTACATGTGGATCTCCTAACACTTCCTGACAAAAAGAGTTAAGTTCTTGAGCTTAGGAATGAGAAATGGAGCTCAATATTGTCATCAATTTTACTATCCATCTTTGATCTAAAAATAATGGAACAAGGGAGTTAAAAATGATAATAAAATGTTTGGGAGGTGGGTTTCATGGCCAGTTAAAGAAAATAATCTGGAGCATTAGCCTCAATAAATGTAGGGTAGAAATTTACTACAACACCTGAGGCACATGAGCAGCTCCAAACACCACACCTTCAGAAGGCTAAACTGGACACTGAGGAAATGCAATGTAGGTTAACTAGGATGGATTCTATAGGTTAAATTTTGAGGGACATTACTCATTATAAATTTGCCGGCTCAGTATTTGAAAAGTAAGAGATTATGATTTTTTTTAAAGTTAGAAAGGGCAACTGAGAGAGCTGATAGGAACAACTTCTGCAACTTGGGGTGTACAAGATGCGTAGCGTTCTTGCTCGGGTGTAACGGAACGCCGAACTAAACACTGAGTTAAACCTTTGTCAATGACGACAGGATCACAGTAAGATTAACCATTTACTGTTCACTCTTCCTCATTAACGTATGGTGAAAACTGTTGATAAAACAATACAAGATTTGTACAGCATTTGTTTCCTTCTTGATATTACATTTACATCGTAAATACTTGCAAGAGTAAAACTACAACAGCTACATTACATTAAAGTGCAGCATACAGTCAGAATCTACCTACGCCATTGACTGCTTTAAATACACTTCTACGCAAACTATCCACAACTCTTTAACTAACAAAAACATAAACCTTATCGACCGTCGTTACTTTTAACAGGATCGGTGTTAACACTTTAATTCAACATATCGATTATCTCATGACTTACAGCGTTGTCTTCACTATGTTCCTAGTGCGTAGAGAGAAAACATTGCTGCTGGCGCGGGACTCGCACATGTCTGCCCCCACCTTTCCGTTTCTCCCAAACCAGTATTTTCCCACAAGACGCGGCGAAACCGGATGTGACGTCATCACATACCGCGATATATTACAGACAATGAATTTACTTTGAACAATCCTATCTTTAACTAGAATGCTAACAAACGAATTACTAAGCGAAAATATTATAAACTAAATAACTGCCATAAAGGCAACACAAGATGAGAAGAGCATAGATAGAGTGGATAGCCAGAGACATTTCCTCAAGGCAGAAATGGCTAATACGAGAGGGCAGAATTTTAAGGTGATTGGAGGAAGGTATAGGAAGGATATCAGAGGGAAGCTCTTTACGAAGAGTACTGGGTGCATGGAATGCCTTGCCGGGGTGGTGGTGGAGTCAGATTCATTGGGGGCGCTTATTAAACTGGTAGATAGGCAACTGGATGACAGAGAAATGGAGAATTTTTCAGGAGGGAAGGGTTGGACTGATCTTAACGTTAAAAGGTTGGCACAACTTTGTGGGCTGAAGGGCCTGTATTGTGCTGTAGTGTTCTATGAAGTGCAGCTCCCCAGTATTTGAGGGCCTACTCTCCCTTCCCTGAAGTCATCATATTTCATGTGTGTGATCATGATGAGACTGAGGAGATGAGATGGTTATGATAGGCCACCCTTCAGCTATTCTCCAGGCATGTTAACTTTAGTGCCTGTAAATGATCAGGATTAGGAATCTTGTCTGAGTGTTTTTCTCTGTTCCTGCTCAATTCAAGCAGATTCTGCAGGTTTATGGTACCACATGGGCTGTGATTAGTTAATCAAACACCAAACAAAATTCATCTTTGCTAACCCATTGAGCAGTAATGTATTTTGGGAAGTAAAATTTTGAAAAGCACTATAGAATAAATGACAGGGACATTAGCAGAATTATTACACAGAGAGACTCTGAGCTGCAGGTCCATTGCTTGATGACAATGGGTAGTAAGGAATGCTTTTGGTATGCTTGCCTTCATAGACTGAGGCAGTGAGTACATGTTACTGTTGCACAAGACATTGTTTAGACTGTAAATGGAGTACAGGCCAACCCCTCGTAAGGAACAGGCTCCATATTTACAGATCCTTAAATTGGAAAATACACAAAAAAATCACTTGAAACAGTAACAATACTTTCATAGTATTGTAATCAAAAAGTATATGAGATAGATAAGAGAGAACAATGATTAAAAAGAGGTGAAAGAGAGGAAGCTAGTTCTGCCATTTGTAGAAACAAATATATGGGTATGGACACACATTGAACTTTAGAATTCAATGTTATGAAAGCTTGCTCACATATACATTGTCCATAACTTCGGTATCCTTAACCTGGTGATGGCCATAATTCTACACAGTTATGCTCACAACACCATACCACAGGGAAGGTGTCTTAGCAATAGAAAAAGTACAAGGAGATTCACCAGGATGTTTCCAGGACTAGTGAGCTCTAGCTATAAGGAGAGTTTGGATAGGCTAGGTTTATTTTCATTGGAATGCATAGGAGGCTAAGAGATGACCTTATATAAATTCATAAAAATTACAAGGGGCATAGGTAGGATAAAAAGAATCTTTTTCCCAAGGCAACTCCTCTGGAGTCAGAGGACACAGATTTAAGCTGAGAGGAGAGAAACTTAAAAAAGTTGGGGGGGGGTAGATTTGACCACAAAGGGGGGTGGATGTATTCATCTGTAATGAACTGCCACAGGAGATGTTAAAGGCAGATACAATAACATTGTTTAAAAGGTATTTGGACAAGCACTTAGTAAGGCAATGCAACCAGGTAGAATTAACATGGTATAGATCAAGATGGTTCAATTTGATAATTGACTTACATTCAAGACTGCAGAACTCTGCCCT
Organism: Hypanus sabinus; assembly: GCF_030144855.1. NCBI lineage: Eukaryota > Metazoa > Chordata > Chondrichthyes > Myliobatiformes > Dasyatidae > Hypanus > Hypanus sabinus. Next base: position 64,917,789 of record NC_082716.1, read on the forward strand.
TACACATCCAATGGATATTTCAATTATTGAAACAAAAACTTCTCAATACTTCTCCTTAATCTATGTGAAACTGACAGCTCACTTGATGTTGGTTTCAATTGCACTGCTCGGTGTGTACTTTTCTATGCCACAGCATACCATAGAACCATAGAACATTACAGCACAGAAACAGGCCTTTTGGTCCTTCTTGGCTGTGCTAAACCATTTTTCTGCCTAGTCCAGGGGTCAGCAACCTTTACCACTGAAAGAGCCACTTGGACCCGTTTCCCACAGAAAAGAAAACACTGGGAGCCGCAAAACCCGCTTGACATTTAAAATGAAATAACACTGCATACAACGTTTTGTTTTGCCTTTATGCTATGTATAAACAAACTATAATGTGTTGCATTTATGAAATTGATGAACTCCTGCAGAGAAAATGAAATTACATTTCTGCATGCAACAAAAACATTTTGAACTCCGAAAAAAAGACGTTGGGTTGAAGGTTACTTTTAAGTAAAATACTCAACGTCTATTTGAGTCCTTCTTGTATTTATGAAAAACGCCAAACTTAAATTTGCCGCCAGCAGCAAACCAAAAATAACGTCAGCCAGCTGTCAACCTGAAAAATAAAAGGACTATTTCACTGAACAATGAAAACATATGAATATACGTAAAATAATAGGCAATTAAAATATTTATCATACTTGTTCAGGTTGACTCACACCTGACAATGCAGTCGTATTTAGTAGGGATGGATCGATGCTTAGGGGAGTGACCGGGAAGGATAATGTGTTTTTTTCCTCTCTGAACTCACAGAAGCGTTTCCCAAACGATGTTTGCATTGCGATGATTGCAGAATGTAAATACTCCGAATTTATCATGTCGTGACCTTGTTTGAACTCTCTCAAATTGGGTAAGTGAGACAATGTGCCTTTCTGTAAATCTCTGGCAAGCAACGTCAACTTGCGCTCGAATGCCAAAACATCCTCCAACATGTGCAGGGCTGTACGTCCTTACCCCGTTGAAGAGCTGTGTTCAGCGTGTTCAGGTGCGCTGTCATGTCTACCATGAAGTGTAGCTTTTCCAGCCACTCTGGCTGTTCCAGCTCAGGAAAGTTGAGCCCTTTGCTGCCCAGGAAAGTTTTCACTTCTTCCAGACACGCGACAAAGCGTTTCAGCACCTCCCCTTTGGACAGCCACCGGACTTTGTTGTGCAGCAGGAGATCAGAATATGCGCTTTCCAGCTCGTCCAGTAACAAACGGAATTGACGGTGATTTAAACTTTTTGCCATTATTTTATTGACAATCTGAATGACAACATCCATTACTTCTGTGCATTCCGGAGGAAATGTTTGAGCGCACAGTGCCTCTTGGTGCAAGATGCAGTGAAAAGTCAGCAGCTTTCTGTCCAGCGACTTCTGCAGTAAAGCCACAATTCCCTTGTGCGTTCCCGTCATATTCGGTGCCCCCATCAGTAGCTACTGACACCAGATGGGTGGTCTTTATTCCTTTGGCTCTTAAACAATTCAAGACAGCCTCACAGATGTCCTCCCCCCGTGTTTGGTCTTTTAGAGGTATCAACTCAATCAGTTCTTCCTGTGGCCCGGCAGAGTTTACATACCGGCAGAACAACGCTATTTGTTCAATATCACCTTTGTCTTTAGACTCGTCACAGGCAATCGAGTAGGCCACAGCTGAATTGATGTCTTTAATTTGCTGTCTTGTGATGTCTTCTGCCATTTTTATGGTTCTGTCTTTGACAGTCTTTGCAGAGAGGGGCATATCCCTGATTTTCTGCACAATTTCACTCTTGTTTTTAAAGTCCGTGAATAGATGTTCTGAAATCTTAATGAAAGATTCTTTTATATATTCACCATCTGTAAACTGCTTCCCGTGCCTGACTATTTCCTGAGCGGCAATATAACTGGCGTATGTCGTTGATTTTCCAGACTTCATCCATTTCTGGAAATGATTTTTGCTCAGATCAACCTTCCGCATCAGTTCCGAAACGGCTTTTTTTCTCTCATCTCCATCCGGATATTTTTGAGCAAAGGCTGCGTGTTTATTCTGGAAATGCCTTGCGACATTTGACTTTTTGTTGTTTGCTAGTTTCTCATTGCATATTAAGCATACCGGTAAACCAGTCTCGTCAACAGTGAAAGCAAATGAATCTGTCCACGTATCATTAAACGTTCTGTTTTCTTCAGTCACTTTTCTTTTTTTAGAATTCTCCATAGTTGGCTTACCTTGGATCGAAAAATTAAAGAAATCGCGCACTGGCGGGTGTCAGGTATTGGCAGTGGTGACGTATATTAATAGCGATAAAAACACGTTGTAGCGGTGTGCTCACGCAGTCAGTAAACTGCAGTCGAATAACTTTATTCGAACTAAACAGCCTTGCTTTTAAGCCTCCCTCAACCCAGCCCCCATGGACGCAGATGCTGCAAAAGACGCGTACTCACAAACCCCCGTAGGCTATCTCCCTTAGCCGGAATGCTGGCTAATTGTGAGCCGTTTCAGATGTGCCAGGAAATGTGTCGCCACACTTAGATTGTACAAGATCACCATAATCTTCAAATTTAGAATTACATTTCAAAAGCTAACAAACTAACATAAAATACATTTTAATTAAATACTGACCAATTATTTCCCAAAGCCACAGGGAGCCGCAGCACAGAGGTGAAAGAGCCACAAATGGCTCGGGAGCCGCAGGTTGCCGACCCCCGGCCTAGTCCCACTGACCTGCACCTGGCCCATATCCCTCCATACACCTCTCATCCATGTACCTGTCCAAGTTTTTCCTTAAATGTTAAAAGTGAGCCCGCATTTACCACTTCATCTGGCAGTTCATTCCACACTCCCACCACTCTCTGTGTGAAGAAACCTCCCCCCATGTTCCCTTTAAACTTTTCCCCTTCACCCTTAACCCATGTCCTCTGGTTTATTTCTCCCCTAGCCTGAGTGGAAAAAACCTGCTTGCATTCACTCTATCTACACCCATCATAATTTTATACACCTCTATCAAATCTCCCCTCATTCTTCTATGCTCCAGGGAATAAAGTACTAACCTATTCAACCTTTCTCTGTTACTCAGTTTCTCAAGTCCCAGCAACATCCTTATAAACCTTCTCTGCACCCTTTCAACCTTACTAATATCCTTCCTGTAATTTGGTGACCAAAACTCCACACAATACTCCAAATTCGGCCTCACCAATGCCTTATACAACCTCATCATAACATTCAAACTCTTATACTCAATACTTTTATTTATAAAGGCCAATGTATCAAAAGCTCTCTTTACTATCCTATCTACCTGTTTGACGTTACTTTTAGGGAATCTTGTATCTGTATTCCCAGATCCCTCTGTTCTACTGCACTCCTTAGTGCCCTACCATTTACCTTGTATGTTCTACGTTGGGTTTTCCTTCCAAAGTGCAAAACCTCAGACTTGTCCATATAAACTCCATCTGCCATTTGTCAGCCCATTTTTCCAGCTGGTCCAAATCCCTCTACAAGCTTTGAAAACCTTCCTTACTGTCCACTACACCTCCAATCTTTGTATCATCAGCAAATTTGCTTATCCAATTTACCACATCATCATCCAGCTCATTGATATAGATGACAAATAACAATGGACCCAGCGCTGATCCCTGTGGCACACCACTAGTCACAGGCCTCCACTCAGAAAAACATCATCCACTACCACTCCCTGACCTCTCTCATTGAGCCAATGTCTAATCCAATTTACTACCTCACCATGCATACCTAGCAACTGTCTACATTGCCCCAGCGCTAATGCTAAGGAGGCACTCTGTGAACTGTATGGGGTTATTAGCGAACTGCAGAACGCACACCCTGATGGTCTGTTTGTTGTTGCCGGTGATTTTAACAATGCGAACCTTAAGTCAGTGCTCCCCAAATTCCACCAGTACGTGGACTTTGCAACGAAGGGGGAGAATGCATTGGACCTGGTTTACACAAACACCCTTGACGTGTACCGGGCAGAGCCCCGCCCCCACCTCGGTTACTCAGATCACGACTCTGTTATGCTAATCCCAGCATACAGACCGCTCGTCAGGCGCTTCAGACCAGTTCAGAAGCAGGTGAAAACCTGGCCAGCAGGAGCCATCTCTGCTCTTCAAGACTGCTTTGAGCACACTGACTGGCACATGTTCAGGGAGGCTGCAACCGATGGTGACTCTACCAACTTAGAGGAGTACACAGCATCAGTGACCAGCTACATCAGCAAGTGCATTGATGATGTTACTCTGTCCAAGACCATCACTACACGTGCCAACCAGAAGCCATGGATGACCGCAGAGGTGCGTGCGCTGCTGAGGTCCTGCGACTCTGCCTTCAGAGCAGGTGACAAGGCAGCCCTAACAACAGCAAGGGCCAAACTGTCCCGAGCCATCAGAGGGGCAAAGCGTGCACATGCCCAGCTAATCCACAGCCACTTCCAGGACAGCGGCGACACGCGGCGCATGTGGAAGGGCATCCAGGACATCACCAATTACAGGACAACATCACCTGACTGTGCAGGTGATGCCTCCCTCCCAGTTTGAGGCAGAAAATGATGTGGCGGTGAGGAAGTCCACCCCTCCTACAAATGACCAGGTGCTGTGTCTCACGGTGGCCGACGTGAGAAGAACCCCATGCAGGGTCAACCCACGGAAAGCTGCTGGACCAGACAACATCCCTAGTAGTGTGCTCAGAGGATGTGCAGACCAGCTATCAGATGTTCTCACTGACATCTTCAACATCTTTCTGAGCAGCGCCATCGTTCAAACATGCTTCAAGGCCGCCACCATCATCCCCATGCTGAAGAAGTCTTCAGTGTCCTGCCTCAACGACTACCATCCCGTTGCACTTACATCCATCATCATGAAGTGTTTTGAGAGGCTTGTCATGAGGCATATCAAGACCCTGCTGCCCCCCTCACTGGACCCCCTGCAGTTTGCGTGCCGTCCCAACCGCTCAACAGATGACGCCATTGCCACCACCCTCCACCTGGCCCTAACCCACCTGGACAAAAAAAGACACATACGTTCGGATGCTGTTCATAGACTTCAGTTCAGCATTCAACACAATCATCCCTCAGAAACTGATTGGAAAGCTGATCCTACTGGGCCTGAACACCTCCCTCTGCAACTGGATCCTAGACTTCCTGACTGGGAGACCTCAGTCAGTCCCGGATCGGGAGCAGCATCTCCAACACCATCACACTGAGCACGGGGGCTCCCCAGGGCTGCGTGCTCAGTCCACTGCTGTTCACTCTGCTGACCCACGACTCTGCTGTAACACACAGCTCGAACCATATCATCAAGTTCACCGATGACACGACCGTGGTGGGTCTCATCAGCAAGAACGACAAGTCAGCATACAGAGAGGAGGTGCAGCGGCTAACGGACTGGTGCAGAGCCAACAACCTGTCTCTGAATGTGAACAAAACAAAAGAGATGGTTGTTGACTTCAGGAGGGCACAGAGCGACCACTCCCTGCTGAACGTCGACGGCTCCTCGGTAGAGACCGTAAACAGCATCAAGTTTCTTGGTGTTCACCTGACGGAGTATCTCACCTGGTCCTTCAACACCAGCTCCATAGCAAAGAAAGCCCAGCAGCGTCTCTACTTTTTGCGAAGGCTGAGAAAAGTCCATCTCCCACCCCCCATCCTCATCACATTCTACAGGGGTTACATTGAGAGCATCCTAAGCAACAGCATCACTGCCTGGTTCGGAAATTGCACCATCTCCGATCGCAAGACCCTGCAGCGGATAGTGAGGTCAGCTGAGAAGATTATCCAGGTCTCTCTTCCCGCCATCACGGACATTTACACTACATGCTGCTGAATCCACAAAGGAAACAGCATTATGAAGGACCCCATGCACCCCTCATATAATCTCTTCTCCCTCCTGCCGTCTGGGAAATGGCTCCGAAGCATTCGGGCTCTCATGATCGGACTATGTAACAGTTTCTTCCCCCAAGCTATCAGACTCCTCAATACCCGAAGCCTGGACTGACACCTTGCCCTACTGTCCTGTTTATTATTTAATGTAATTCCTGCACTGTTTTTGTGCACTTTATGCAGTCCAGTGTAGGTCTGTAGTCTAGTGTAGCTTTCTCTGTGTTGTTTTTTTGTGTAGTTCAGTCTAGTTTTTGTAATGTGTCATGTAACACCATGATCCTGAAAAACGTAGTCTCATTTTTACTATGCACTGTACCAGCAGTTATGGTTGAAATGACAATAAAAGTGACTTGACTTGACTTGAATATTCCTAACTAACCTCCCATGCGGGACCTTGTCAAAGGCCTTACTGAAGTCCATGTAGACAACATCCACTGCCTTCCCTTCATCCACTTTCCTTGTAACCTCCTCAAAAAACTCTAATAGGTTTGTTAACCATGACCTACCATGCACAAAGCCATGTTGACTCTCCCTAATAAGTCTATTTAAATACTTGTAGATCCTATCTCTCAGTACTCCTTCGAATAATTTACCTACTACTGACATCAAACTAGCCGGCCTATACTTTCTCGGATTACCTTTAGAGCCGACATTTTAAATATATCTGCCAGGGCCCCTGCAATTTCAACACTAGTCTCCTCTTCAAGATCCGAGGGAATACCCTGTCAGGTCCTGGGGATTTATCTACTCTGCACAGCAAGCACCTCCTCCTCTTCAATCTGTATAGGTTCCATGACCTCGCTACTTGTTTGCCTTATTTCCATTGACTTCATGCCAGTTTCCTTAGTAAATACAGACGCAAAAAACCTATTTAAGGTCTCCCCCATTTCTTTTGGTTCCATACATAGCCGACCATTTACAAGTTATTCACAATAGGATACTAGCTGTAGAATTTGTAAACCCTCTTTAGTTAATCATTCTCTGTTTCTGGAAATTGTATCTGTTGTGAAAATACTTGTTTCTGTTTGCATACATTTCTATATGTCCTCCTGAATCAGGGATCATAATATCCCTACCCACCATCCACCTGACTTTCATAAATCACCAAGAAAGTGATCCAGAGTTTCACTGATAAAGAAGTTGCATTTAGTTGTCTTTTTTTGCCCCCTATTTACCCTGACAAACCAAAATCGTCCTCCCTGCTCACTCTGTGAATTGACTACTGAGGTGTTCTTGGCCTAGGACTCCCAAGGAATCCATCAACTTCCTGCAAAAGGTGCTAAAATCCACAGACCGACAGATCTGAGGGAGGGTGCAAAGAGAAAAGAAGTACCTTGGATTCTAATTTCAACTCCTGTCATAATCCTTCTCATGATGTACCTGTACTTTACAGCCCTCACTGCTGGAGAGCAGGTTGAAGCAATCAAGTGCCGGAAGGTCAGAGCTAAAGTCATCAGGTTTAAGAAATCACGAATCTCACATCAAGAGTTTGCATGGCTGTGTTCCAAATCCCTAAGATCGACTTTCCACAGAAATGGTCACATTTTTCATGGAAGAAGGTATCATTGAACCAGACTACAACATTAACCTTGTGCTTGAGCTGATTCTGTCTGCAATCAAGGATGGTATTGGTGAAATGCCTGCCATGTATTTCTATGATGTGTACCAAGGTGCACTGCATAACTTGCCATACAGAATTCATTCATTACAACAGTGCACTGTGGTAGTACAGGGTAAAACGAACAGCGCAGAATAAATTGTTACAGTTACAGAGTGAGTGCAGTGCAGCTAGACAATGAGCTGCAAGGTCATAACGAGATCAATTGTGATGTTAAGAGTATTGTATATCAGACTAGGGAATAGGCTTCTCACTGCGGAATAGAAAATGTTCTTAAGCCCATTAGCAGGTGTTTGTATCTTGCGCCCTTGGGAGTGGAGGGAAGAGAGACTTTCCAGGGTGGGTGGGATCTTTGAATTTGTTGACCGCTTTTATCTATCTATCTACATATTTGTTTACCTGTTCATTTATTTACATATCTATCTAATTATTTACAGTTCCTATAAAAAGTATTCACCCCCCCCCCCCCGGAAGTTTTAATATTTTGTTGTTTTACAGCATTGAATCACAATAGATTTAATTTGACTTTTCTTTGACACCGATCAACAGAAAAAGACTCTTTTCGTATCAAAGTGAAAATAGCTGTCTACAAAGTGATCTAAATTAATTACAAATATAAATCACGAAATAATTGATTGCTTAAGTATTCACCCCCTTTAATATGACACACCAAATCATCACTGGTGCAGCCAATTGGTTTTACAAGTCACATAATTAGTTAAATGGAGATCACCTTTCTGCAGATAAGGTGTTTCAATTCATTGCAGTGAAAATACACCTGTGTCTGAAAGGTTCAACTGCGGCGTAAGGGGGGTCTGATAGGATAGGCTCGCTGGTGCATGCTTGAATGTGGTTTGGAACTTGTTGAGGGAAAGAGAGCAGAGAAGAGCAGGATAGGGATTTGGGATCAGAGGTAGGCAGCTGGGGAGAAATGGATTATTGTGAAGGGAGAAATAAAGAGAATGAGGAGATAGTGAGGGGATGGATGAATGAAAACCGAGACAAAGGGAATAAAAGAATAAGAAATGACAATGGAGAGAGTTCTGAAAGTGAGGAAGATAACAAGTTCAGAGAGGAGGTGTTGTCATAATTAGGTTTAATGAGAAGGCGCAAGGACACATAAAAATTAACCCGTTTGTGCTAACAACAACTCTGGCAAATAAGATAGGGGAAATAGTATTTGCAAAAGTCCTTAATGATGGCAATCTATTGGTAAGATGTGAGAATGAGGAACAACTTGAGAAAGCACTTAAGCTAAAAGAGATAGGAAAATGCAAGGTGGAATATACAGGGAGGGTGGGAGCACAAAATGGTGGTTGTAAAGGAGTGATCACGGGTGTACCAATGAGTATAAACATGGAGGAGTTAAAGAGGAATATCAAAGGGGGAAAAATAATTAATGTTCTAAGACTGAAAACAACAAAGGAGGGAATGAAAAAGGAAAGTGAAACAGTATTGATTGAACTTGAAGAAGAAAGTGCCAAGGAAAGTGTTCCTGGGTTTCATGAGTTACCCAGTAAGGGTATATGTATCAAAGCCATTGAGGTGCTATAATTGTCAAAGGTTTGGACACATAGCTAAAAACTGTAAAGCGCAGAGGAAATGTGCTAGATGTGGGGGTGACCATGAATATGGAAAGTGCGGAACAGGAGTGCAACCAAAATGCTGTAATTGTGGAGGAGCTCGTAATGTGGCGTATAGTGGGTGTGAGGTTATGAGATAGGAGAATAAAATTCAAGAAATAAGAGTGAAAAGAAAGATCACTTATGCAGAAGCTGTAAGAATGTCAAGAGAACAGAATAATGCTCCTAATGAACAGGGAGCAATAGGGATTCGAGAGATGCAGCAAAGAACAAATGACAGGATTTATGTAGAAAAAAAGCTCTAGTAACATTCATTGCAGGAGTGATTAATGGTACGGCTGAGATAAAGTCAAAAAGTGACAAAATTCAGCTGGTGGTCAAAGCAGCAGTAAACCATTTAGGGTTAATAGGACTGACATGGGAAGAAGTGAGGGAGAACCTCACTAATCAATCAAGCCAGGAAGTATCATAGGTTGGTTAATACTCATTATGGTGATTCTTTTGCAATGGAATGCAAGGAGTTTACTTGCCAATGGCCAGGAATTCAAGCATTTTATTAAGGAAATGGTTGTAAAACTGGATGTAGTGTGTATTCAGGAAACTTGGTTGAAACCAGCTTTAGACTTTGTGGTATGTGGGTATACAATGATAAGAAAAGATAGAAATCTAGGGGGAGGAGGGGGTTGTGTTATATTAATCAAGCAAGGTATACCATATAGGGTACTGGAAAAAGGAGACGATCAGGAATACATAGTGGTGGAAATATGGGAGAGAGGGGAGGGAGTGGTTATAATTAACTACTACAATCCATGTAAAAGGTTGGATTTAGACAGCCTACTAAGGATACAAGGACAAAATAGACATAAAGTAGTGTGGTATGCAGATTTCAATGCTCACAGCACTATATAGGGGGATCTGATTACAGATTCAAATGAACGGTAATTGAAGATTTGATGGAAGAAAGGGATTTGGCATGTATGAATGATGGTAGAGGAACAAGGATAAACATAACAGGAACTGAGTCGGTATTAGATATTACGTTAGTGTTTAATATCTTGGCTGGCATTAGTAACTGGGGAGTTTGGACTGCTTCAACAGTAGGCAGAGATCACTATCCAGTTTTATGTTCAGTGGGTGAAAGAGTTGAAGTAAGACCAGGTGGTGGAATCCCAAGGTGGGTGTTTGGAAAAGCAGATTGGGGTAAGTTCCAGAAGTTAAGTGAAGAAACATTGAGAAAGATTGACATTTCTGGAAATATAGATGAATTAAACAGTCAGGTGACTTCAGCAATTATTATGGCAACAGAAGGATCTATACCCAGGAGTAAAAATAGGATGAATAGAAAGCTGGTACCATAGTGGACAGAGGAATGTTGTCAGGCTGTTAAAAACAGAAATAGAACATTCAGGCTAGTTAAAAGAATCCATAATATGCAGCATTTGATTCAATATCAGAAGGCACAGGCAGTGGTGAGAAGAACTATACGTCAAGCTAAAAGGGCAAGTTGGTGGAGTTTTTGCAACAAAATAGGAAGAACAATGCCTGTGGGAGAGGTATGGAGAATGATTAAGAGGATGGGGGGGGGGGGAGATAGAAGGGATTGGGAAGGGATTGGGCTGAGTTGGCAAAGAAGGCATTAAAGAAAGAAAATATAGAAGTGCACATTAGTATCAGTAAAGCACAGGTTAAGTGTGTAATCTCGGAAAACAATCAACCAAATGTGGCAAGAAAGATGGGACAGGGAGGGGAAAGGGAGGCATTTATATCAAATACAAAAAAGTGTTGCAGGTACTAGGGTAGTAGTAGATACAGAAGAGAGGAAATTGTGTTGACAAGGTTAAGGCTGGGGCACTGTGCACTAAACCAAACATTGAAATTGATAGGGAAACACCAGACAGGACTGTGTGAGGAATGTCAGGAAGAGGAGTCAGTAGAACATGTAGTTCTGAGTTGCAGAAAGTAGGGGATCCAGAGAGAGATGATGAGAACTAATCTAAGGGAATTGGGGGTGCAGGAATTCACATTAAAAGGGTTGCTGGGCATGGGTGAGAGAACACAGGTTAGGGTACTTTTAGCTTTCTTAAGGGGTACAGGGGTTTTTTTATAGGATATGATGGATAAACAGGAAAAGGGTATTAGGATGGCCAAAGATGGGAGGATAAAGTGTAGGTTAGGGTATGTGGGTGTGTGTGATTGGGTGAAGGGATTTAGAATGTGAGTCTATCACATACTCCAGAGCAGAAGGTGGTGGTAATGCACCATTAAGCTGGGGGGGGGGAGAGAGAGAGTGGGAGGGAGAGGGGGAGAGGGGGAGAGGGGGAGAGGGGGAGAGGGGGAGAGGGGGAGAGGGGGAGAGGAGAGGAGAGGAGAAGGTCCAGCTGCTGGTGAGTCAGTATCCTGGCAAAAACTACACCATGAAGACAAAAACACTCCAAGCAACTCCATGTAAAGGTTATTGAAAAACACAAGGGGCTGGATACAAGAAAATTTCCAAGTCACTGAATATCCCTTGGAGTACACTTCAACCAATCATCAAGAAATGGAAAGAATATGGCACAGATGTAAATCTGTCTAAAGCAAACCATCCTCAAAAACTGAGTGACGAGCAAGAAGGGGACTAGAGAGGGAGGCTATCGAGACACCTATGACAGCTCTGAGGGAGTTACAAGCTTCAGTGGCTGAAATGGGAGAGATTGCGCATACAACAACTGCTGCCTGAGTGCTTCATCAGTCAGTTTTATGAGAGAGTGGCAAAGAGACTCCCCACTGTTGAAAAAAACTCACATGAAATCTCAGCTAGAGTTTGCCAGAAGGCATGTGGGAGACTCTGAAGTCAGACAGAAGAAGGTTCTGTGGTCTGATTAAACCAAAATCGAGCTTTTTGGCCATCAAAGAAATGTTATGTTTGGCATAAATCAAACACTGCACACCATCCCTACTGTGAAGCATGGTGGTGACTGCATCATGCTGTGGAGATGTTTCAATGCAGCAGGCCCTGGAAGGCTTGTGGAGGGTAAAATAATGCCGTCTGAAAGAGAACTGTGCCTTGGGGGATGATTTGTTTTCCAACAGGACAATGACCCCAAGCATAAAACCAAAGCTACACAGAAATGGCTTTAAAACAGCAAAGTTAATGTCCTGGAGTGGCCAAATGAGAATCCAGACATCAATCCAACTGAGAATTTGTTGTTGGACTTGAAAAGGGCTGTTCATTCATGACCCCCATGTAATCTGACAGAGCTTGAGCAGTTCTGTAAAGAAGAATGGGGAAAAATTGCAGTATTCAGATGTGCAAAGCTGTTAAGAGACCAATCCACAAAGACTCGAGGCTGTAATTGCTGCCAAAGGTGCCTCTACCAAATACTGATTTGAAGGGGTGAATACTTATGCAATTAGTTATTTTGTGTTTTATATTTGTAATTAATTTAAATCACTTTGTAAGGATCTGTTTTCTCTTTGACACGAAAGAGCCTTTTTCTGTTGATCAGTTTCAAAAAAGTCAAATTAAATCCACTGTGATTCACTGTTGTAAAACATGAAAACTTTTAAGGGGACGGGTGAATACTTTTTATTGACACTTTTTATATTTAGTTGTTTGTTTATTATTTGTTTGCGTGGGACAGGCCCTTCCAGCCCAACTGGGTCGTGCCTCCCAGCAACCCACTTCCTTAACACAGCCTAATCACAGAACAATTTACAATGACCAATTAACCGACTAACTGTTATGTCTTTGGACCGTGGGAGGAAGCTGGAGCACCCAACGGGGAGAATGTACAAACTCCTTATAGACCAATGCAGCAGAAAGTGTAGATAGGAGTCCATGGAGGGAAGGCTGGTTTCCCTTCTATTCTGAGCTGTATCCACAAATCCTTGCAGTTTCTTGCAGTCACAGGCAGAGCAGTTGCCAGTGATGCAACTGGATAGGATGGTGCATTGATAACAGTTGATCAGAGTCAAAGGGAATGTGTCAAATTTCCTTAGCCACCTGAGGAAGTAGATGTCATGGTCTTCAAAAAGATATTTCTTTGCAGTCTTGTTGTAAAACATGAAGTTCATCACAACACACACACTGAAGCTTTTAAGTATCTCTGTTCCAGGAGGCTAATGTTAGTTCAATGAAAACTCTACTTGAGCAGATCAGGAGTAGCAACATGTGGATTAAGAATGAGTTGTTAATACAGTGAAGCCAAACAAGGACCAAATGGATGATCAGTAGTCAAAGCACTGATCTACAGATGGAGCAAATTGATCAGTCTGCAGCCTTGCCATATTCAGTCATGAACAGCAGTAGAAATTCAAAAAATTTATGAGGAAGGAACTCCATCAACATCTCTCTCTTCACAATGATGGCAGATTCTAACACCATCACGCAAATAACAAGTGTTAAGTGCTTCCAAACTACTTTCAGTACAATCCATCTCCTTCTAAGGTGCCCACTTCACAGTTAATCACTCCATGTGCTATAAAGAAATGTTAATTTTACTTGTCACAGTAAAGGCTGTGAGCCCTGTCAAGATCGTATTTTGTACTGAGAATGCATCCCAGAGAAACCAAGCCTTGAACTCAGTCAATTCCATTGCAACATTGATATCCATCTGACAATGTAGAAAATTGGTTAGATACATCCTGGTGAATCAACATGTTCCCTCCGGACTAACATCGGCAACATTCAGGCCCTTGTTACAATTGTTGGCCATGTTGGATAAATACTTTACTCACCAGACACACAAATGATTCTGCAGATTCTTGAGCAACACAAGCAAAATGTTGGATTACTTAGCAGGTCAGGCAGCATCAGTGGAGGGAAATAAAACTGTTGATGTTTCAGGTGTAACCAAGTGTCCTGATCCAAAACATCGACTATTTATTTTCCTCCATAGTTCCTGCCTGATCTGCTGAGTACCTGCTGTATTTTGTGTGTGTTGCACATAGTTTGGTTGCCTGAAACCTGACTCACAAATCAGGTACTCTGGACTGAGCTCTGTCAGTGGGAAGAGATCTCCAAGCAGGCAGAGATGAGATTTAAGAATGTGGTCAGAGCTTCCTTGAAGAAAAGCAACATTCCCACCATTTTTTAAAAATATCCCATGACTGCTCATATGAAGAAAGAGCATTTGGGATAGCATTGAGAACCGTGAGGCCATATGCTAGAAGCACATAAAAACACTGCCTAATTGATGGGGAGGAGAAGAGCAACTCTCGTAATACCTATCTTCCTATGGGTTATGCCTGCTCCATCTGTGGAAGAGACTGCAGGAGTAGTACACATGTTGCCTATATAAAACAAGACCTGTAACCTGCCAGATGTCATTCTATCTGTCTCCTGACATTTCAAGGCTTCCCAGAATCTTGTATAAGGAAGTTATTTTCCTTTGTGACGGAATCCACAACATGAGAACATAATTTTGGAATAAATGGTCACCCATTTGGGAGAGGGAGGAGCATTTATTTCAGGTGATGTGGATCTTTGGAATTCTCTAACAATGCTGGAACCTGAATTATTTAATATGCTTCAAGCTGAAACAGCGATTTTTGGTTAAGAAATCCGGGTAGCAGACTGGAATGTGGAGTTCCTGTTTCTATTTCTGATGTTTTTAGTGTGTCTTTTTCCCCAATTGCCAGCAAATTCATGGAAGCTGCCATCAACAGTGCAATGAAGTGACATTTATTGCACTGGTCAGCTCGCTGATGTTTTGTTAGGGTTCAACCACAAACACATAGCTTCTCACCTCTCTATCACCTGCTCCAAACGGTGAGAAATGACAATTTCCAGTGGTGAGGCAAAAGTTACTGCCCCTAGTTTCCAAGCAGCATTTAATTGAGTGTAGTGTCAAGGAACCCAAGCAAAATTAATCATCAGGGATAATGGAAGGAATGCTCAACTGGCTGGTATTACATATACTAATGCGGGGTGGAAATGGTTGTCATCTAATTATTTCAAGCACAAGTTCCAGAGTGCATTCTTCTTTGACCCAGATATCTTTAGCTCTTTCCTTCCATCACATCAAAATTAGAGAATAGTTGTTGATGAG
The DNA here is from genome assembly GCF_030144855.1 of Hypanus sabinus. Taxonomy (NCBI): domain Eukaryota; kingdom Metazoa; phylum Chordata; class Chondrichthyes; order Myliobatiformes; family Dasyatidae; genus Hypanus; species Hypanus sabinus. The sequence goes on from NC_082716.1 coordinate 64,932,908, forward strand.
GTATGGTGTTTAATCTATTTCCAGTTCTGCACAAATAACAATGCAATCTTTGCTTGCATTCAACAAGACTAGGAAAGTATTCACGCTTGGGTGATGTGCTATATCACATACAAACTGAACACATGGCAGGCAATAACACACCCAACTTGAAATATATCTATTCTAGTCTTTCGTGGCATCAACACAGTCACTGCCATGTGCATCCTGGCTAACAACCTTTGCTCTGAAACTTAAGTGAAACATCCACCTAAATATTACACCATTAGAAAAGGATCAGAAGGTGGACATTCTGCAGCAAGCCAGACACCTCACTGTGCAAAGCCTTTCTACTATCTATAGGTCATATGAATCTGAAGGAATACTTTCTGCTTGACTGATTGAGTCCATCTTAGATATTCTAGAAACTTCATGCTATTTGGGATTAGAGAGCCCATTTAATTGATACATCAGTCAGCACTGTAATATTACTGCAATAAGTTTATAGCAGATACAATGTGCATTGCAGGCCAAAAATCTTCGATGGCAACAGATTACGTGGTTTGAGAAGGGACTTGGGATACTGGCCTTCCTGAACTTTAGATACAAGAGACTACAGATACTGGAACATGAAGAAACAATCAATCTGCTGGAAGAATTTAGCAACTCGAGCAACATCTGTTGGGGAAGGAATTGTCTACATTTTGGATCAAAACCCTGCATCAGGACTTTTTTATTGCTTCATTAATCAGGGCATTGAATACAAGGGCACGGAAACTATTAACAACTTTTTAAAACGTTGGTAAGAACTCAGTGGCATATTGCATGCCACACAATAGGAAGGGTGTCATAGTGCTCGATATACACCATGATGTTACCTGAGATACAGCATTACAGTTATGAATTGAACTAACTTTATTTCTTACATCCTTCACATGCATGAGTAAAAATCCTAACATTATGTCTCTGTATGAATGAGCAAATTATTGTAATTTGTACTAAACAGCATGTATAGTAAGATATATAACAGAACAGTCAATATAGTTTAGAAATATGGTAGTGTCAGCATGAATTAATCAGTCTGATGGCCTGGTGGAAGAAGCTGTCCCGGAGACTGTTGGTCCTGGCTTTAATGCTGTGGTACTGTTTCCCAGAAGGTAGGAGCTGGAACAGTTTGTGGTTGGGGTTACTCAGGTCCCCAATGATCCTTTTTACACACCCGTCACTGTAAATGTCCTGAAGAGTGGGAATTTCATATCTACAGATGAGCTGGGCTGTCCGCACCACTCTCTGCAGAATCCTGCGATTGAGGGAAGTACAGTTCCCATACCAGGCAGTGATGCAGCCAGTCAGGATGCTCTCAATTGTGCCCCTGTAGAAAGTCCTTAGGATTTGAGGACTCATGCCAAACTTCTTCAACTGTCTGAGGTGAAAGAGGCGCTGTTGTGCTTTTCTCACCACACAGCCATTGTGTACAGACCAAGTGAGGTCCTCGGTGATGTGGATACCGAGGAACTTAAAGCTGTTCATCCTCTCAACCCCAGTTCCATTGATGTCAATTGGAGTGTGCCTGTCTCTGTTCCACCTGTAGTCCACAACCAGCCCCTTTGTTTTTGCAACATTGAGGGAGAAATTGTTTTCTTGACACCACTGTGTCAGGGTGATGACTTCTTCTCTGTAGGCTGTCTTGTTATTATTTGAGATAAGGAGAGATTGGAGGGGCTAAGTTTGTTTCCTTTTGATGGACATGGGGTTAAGAGGGGACATATTGAGATAAATAAAATCATAAAGGATATATACCATAGACTGAGGGAAACTCCTCCCTTATCAGATTACACTGCCTGAGAGCACAGGAAGCAGAGACACTGGCAGTGCAGAAGAGGGGACGAAACAAGCACTTTAGTTACCATTCAAAAGCTGCAAGCCAAGAGCTGGTAAGTTGTGCTAATACTATGATTGGCATGATTATGATGGATCAAATGGTCTGTTTTTGTGCTGTGAGGCTCCATGACTCCCACTTACTCTGCTGTCTTCAAAATACACTTCCCAAACCCTTAATATTCTCTTTCTACGAGAGTGAGAGGAGGCAAGAAAAAGCCTTGGTGAGTAGGATTAGAAAAAACCCCAAGGCATTTAAAACATGTGAAGAATTGATGAGAATGAAGGTAGGACTTCTCAGGGATAAAAGGTGGGAAATGTGTGCCTGTAGTTGGAGGAGATAGAAGAGGACCTTAACAAATATATTCTGCCTGTTGATCCATAAATAGTGGTGTTCCATGTGGAACTGCTCTTTGCAATTTTTTATAAGTAACTTAGCTGAGGAAGTTTGCAGATGACACAAGGTTGGTGGAGTTGTGGGTAGTATGGAAGGTTATGGTAGGACATTGCAGGATACTGAGCTGATCCGAGAAGCAACAGATGGAATTCCATCTGGATAGGTGTGAAGAAATACACTTCGGAAGGTCAAGCTTAAAAGGTTCATTTTTATTGTCAAAGTATGCATATACAATACAACTCTGCTATTTGTCTTCTCCAGATAGCCATGAAATAAATAAAGACCATAGAGTTGATGAAAAAGACATCAACTCCTCCCTGCATGAAACAAATCCCAAACCCAACTCACAGAAAAGAACAGCGACAATAGCATCAACCCCCCCATGACAATAACAATCCCAACCCCTCAACTGCAGAAAAAACAGCAACAATAACATCTGACCCCCTCACACACAGAGAAAAAAACAATAATAATCCACGATCCCAACTCCAAGAAAAGCAACAACAGTTCTCAAACCCAACTCACAGAAAAGAACAGTGACAATAGCATTAACCCACCACGCCACCCCTGTCAATTGGCCAGAAGAAAGAAAACATAAAAAAACTTAAGGAAAGAAATATAAAGTACAATTTGATGGCAGAATACAAAGTTAATGGAAAGAGACAGATTTTAGGGTCGAAATCCATAGACCCCTCAAAGCTGCTATGGAAGTTGATAGGATGGTTAAGAAGGTGGATGTTGTGTTGACCTTTGTTAGTCTTGGGTTTGAATTGAAGAGTAGATAGGTAATGTTACAGCTCTATAAAATTCTGGTTGCACCAAGCTTACAATATTGTGTTCGTTTCTGGTCACCTCATTCTAGGAGGAAAGCTTTAGACAGAGTGCAGAGGAGATTTAAATTGGATCCTGCCCGGATTAGAGAACATGTCCACTAAGGAAAGGTTGAAAAAAAACTAGGGCTTTTCTCATCCTCCTTCACTCAGAAGAGAGGAGACTTGATAGCGGTGCAGATAGTGTGGGGAGCCAGCACCTTTTTCCCTGGGTGGTAACGGCTAAAAGGAAATAACATGATTTTAAGTGATTGAAGGAAATTAAGGCGGGAGTGTCACAAGTGGAATTTTTTAAACACCGTGTTTTAAGCGAATGGAACGCACTGCAGAGGGTAATTTTTGGTCTTGGCAGCGATATCCACATACTGTGAATCTCTGAGGTGAAACTCGGGAAAAATGCTGTCTACGTCCAACCAAAAATTATGAAAGAATTGAGGGGGCGCTAAGGTAGCTTTGTGCTGGCCGCTCCGCTGCGGGGCGTTAGAATTCAAACCAGCGACTTAATTTATACGTGTGGGGTTTCTCTGGGTGCTCCGGTTGACTCACCGGGTAGATTAATTAAACATTCGTTGTAAATTGTCCCATGATTAAGTTAGGCTTAAATCGGGGTTGTCGGGGATTGTTGAGGTGAAAAGGCCTACCCCGTGCTGTATCACTAAATAAAAATATATACCCAACAAGTCTAGTTGTTTATAAACAAACAATAACAAAAATGGAGTAAACTTTCAGGGGTAAAGGCAAAATGCGATTGATCGAATGATTTAATGGCATTTTCCCCACGCGAAACCGTGTCAGCTGTTAAATATATAAAATTATTTAGGAATAAATATAACAATTATGCCGATAGGGCACTTTGTATTAATACCGGTTTTTAAGTTATTCTTTTGTATCCTTCCCGACAGACAATGAAGGTGCCCGAGACGGGGTTACTAGCGGACAGCACCACACCCCGCGCACTCTCGTCTCTCAGCGTCTCTGCGTCGGCACGCAGACGCCGTGAGTCACGTCGTGTCGGAGCGCCGACACCGGCGGCAGCTACATAGTATCGGCGGCGGCGGCAGACGGCAGACCGAGCAGCCGCGCGGTGTTGCTTACAGATTGCGCGTGGCGGGCGTTCGTGCCGGACCAAACGAGGAGCCGGGCAGTTGTTGCCGGTTTCAGGTACCGTATCCCTTCCTGTTCCTTAACTTCTCTCCCTTCCATCCCAACGTACGCTGGCTCCAGATCACGTGTTATACCTTCTGAATCCATGGACCAGACTCCTCGTATGTAGGGAAAATGGCCCGACGACGGGAACCTGCCCCAGTAGCTGCTCATAAGTCGCGTTTCTTCCCTCTTTGCCAATTTCCGTATCAAATAATGAGCCATCTGGCACATCGAACCGCTTTTAAAAACTGACCTTTGACCCGTTTAAATTTTCGAGATGTTACTGGTTAACGTGTTACTTGTTTTGGATTAGACATAATGCTCTAGGGAAGGAACATCCTTCACTAACTTGTCTGACGGTGAAAGCAAAAGTTTTGATGTGAAGTGGCTCGGCGTAGGCTTATTTCAGCCGCAACGTTGAGCTTAGTTGTCCGGCCTCCAATTCATTGCTTTCGGTTATTTTAAGTGTCTTCCCCCCACCCACTTTCGACAGGAAGCTGGTGGCGAGCGGGGCAACAATGACGCTGAGAAGCCGCCGTGTTTCTGCTAAGTCTTTGGATGAGGATGAAATGAGATCTTCAGAGGTCCCTGGGGCGGACTGCGCCAGATTGCTCAGTAATGGTGAGTTTATCCTCCTCCCTCGTGCTCGGCTGCATTCCGTTTCATGTCAGCAGGAAACGATGAAGGTAGTTTTGTTCGATTCTATAATTTTAAAAAAGGCTGGCGATTACTCCTTTGGCCAGGAAGCATGGAAACTAGAGAAACTGCAGGGTCTCGACCATTCATTTTCCTCTACAAAAAGTTGCCTGATCTTTTCCCTTCCCCCGACCCACGAGTTCCCCCAATAGTTTTTTTTTAATTTTGCTTTTGCCGGCTAGTTTGTAGGGCGAAAGTAATGCAACTAAATCGATGACTTTTGATCAGACAATGAATCTATTGTCACCAAGTTTACAAGGTTCCGGCAGTTTTGTATTTGTATGAAAAAGCTGCGAAGTCCCAAGTCAACGTACGTAGTCCAGTATGTGTAGTTAATGGCCATTCATAACATTGTTTTATCTCATCGCGGTAAGAGTGATTGGTTAAAACAAAACACTACTGTGGACTGGTGTTCACTGGAAAATGCTGAGGTGACTGCTTCAAGATGTATTGATTTTGGTAGAGAGTTATCAGGCAAAATATGGTCTGTGAATTTTCGTGCGTCATTGGGCATCTGCTTGTAAGGCGGTCCTAATGACTATCCTTCCGTGTGGATGTTGAGCTTTTAATGCTCGGATAGTAATGATATCGGATGACTGATGTTGATGACCTCCTCTAACAGTGTATCTTGAATTTTCGTGAAAATTCAGTTCCGGAGGGTAGCGTAGCGTGTAGACTTTGTTTTAGCCACTTGACTGATTACAAATCACTTGAAAGTTGCATGAATTTTTTAATAGATAAGTGTGAGGGGGTTCATTTTGGTAGGTCAAATATGATGGCAGAATATAGTATTAATGGTCAGACTCTTGGCAGTGTGGAGGATCAGAGGGATTTTGGAGTCAGAATCCATAAGACACTCAAAGCAGCTGCACAGGTTGACTCTGTGGTTAAGAAGGCATATGGTGCATTGGCCTTCATCAACTGTTACAGCTGTATAGGACCCTGGTCAGACCCCGCTTGGAGTACTGTGCTCAGTTCTGGTCACCTCACTAGAGGAAGGATGTGGGAACTATAGAAAGAGTGCAGAGGAGATCTACAAGGATGTTGCCTGGATCAGGGAGCATGTCCTTTGAGAATAGGTTGAGTGAATTTAACCTTTTCTCCTTGGAGAGATGGAGGATGAGAGGTGACCTGATAGAGGTGTATAAGATGATGAGAGGCATTGATTGTGTGGATAGTCAGAGGCTGTTTCCCAGGACTGAAATGGCTAGCACAAGAGGGCACAGTTTTAAGGTGCTTGGAAGTAGGTACAGAGGAGATGTCAGAGTTAAGTTTTTTATGCAGAGAGTGGTGAGTGCGTGGATAGTTACATGAAGCTTAGAAAAATTGAGGGCTATGGGTAACCCTAGGTAATTTCTAAAGTAAGTACATGTTCGGCACAGCATTGAGGGCTAAAGGGCCTGTATTATGCAGTAGGTTTTCTATGTTTCTATTTTTAGTTCTATTTTCCTTCCAGAAGAGATCCAACAGTTGAAGAAGATATACCTTCACTATGAAGAAGGAAGACTGTAGGAGTTAATGGAAGCTTCTGGAGGAAATTTTTTTTAGCCAATTGCTATTTCTGCTTCATTAGTATGAGACCCAGCAGATGAGCAGTCATAAAATTGCAAGAGTGAGGAGAGTGTAAAGGAAGTTAACATGCAATAGTTCCTTTAACATATTCCTGTATTGCACAAGTCTTGGAAGTATGAGATCATTGATTATCTCACGTGAGTCCAAAGTGTTCTGAGGCATAGTCATGATGCTGGTTTTCATGAATCAGGGAGGAGGAGCTGCCCATTCAGCCACTTAAACATTAAGTGAGCTAATACTTTCATGTGTTATCAGCCTTTTTCCATTGCTTTCTTAAGTAAATGCCCAAATCCTATCCCTGGATTTGTTTATAACCAGTGCTTTGCGAGGACAAAATTAAATGCTCAGTACTTGTTTAAGCAGCTGGTTGTAAGAGATGAGTAACTAAGAAGAGATTCTAGAAGTTTGAAAGAATGTGCAGAGAAGATTTAACTGAATGAGAGAATTGAGCAGATCAGCAAAAAATGTTTTCTCTCTGCTTATGGTAAAAAGACTGAGTGACAATTTGGTGTCCAAAACTGATAAGTCTAATGGGTGGTTGATTGAATCTCTTCCTTTGATCAAGATTATGCTTAGACTGTGCAATTAGCATAAAACTTTATCCATTAGCATACATCTCAGGAGGCAAATGATGTGGGGAAAGTCTCCAAGTGAAAAGCAGTTAGGGTTTGGAACCTGTCACGTACATGGGTGGAGGAGTTTGGGGTTTAGGTACGCATGGCAGAAAAGAACTTGCCAGGTTTAAGTCAAACTATGAGAAATGGATGAGGTAGATGGGCATTTGAATGAGTTGGGTATGGAGGGATATGCAACTGGCATATGGGTAGAGTGCTTGGAGTGGACATGTTGGGCTGAAGGACTGCTGAATGGTGAGTCAATAATTATCCAGCCTCTCGATAACCTAAAACCTTCAGTGCAGGCAACATCGTTGTGAATCTTTTCTGTACCTGCTGCTGGTTTTTGCAAAAGAAAAAGCAATGGCAGAAGTATTTGTTACATGTTTAGGAAGAAAGAACATATAATCTGAAGTTAGATAAATTGATAATAGTTGCAAGATGAATTGTTGTTCATTAAAGTGCAGTAGGCGAGAAGCAAAAAAAAATTGGGATGGGTATCAGGTAGTGAATGAAAATGGCAGGTAGCTGGAAACCCAGGTCATTCCTGTGAGCTGAGCACAGCTGCTCCTCGGACCAGTCACACAACCTATGTTTAGTTCCTCCAGTGTAGAGGAGACATATTACAAGCACCAATCTGCAATATACTCAGTACAGCTAATAGACCCATTTTCCCCCTCTGCCTGAGACATGGGTTAAATGCTGACCTTGGATGGCTATCTGCGTGCAGTTAGCAAGTTCTCCCTGTGACACCATGGGTTTCCCCTGCACGTTCTGGTTTTCATCCACTTCATGAAGGTTTGTGAGTTGTTGGGTTAATTTACCTCTAAATTGTCCCTAATAGAAATGGGATTCACAGAAGATTAGTGTAAATGAATGGTTTATCTGGATTTGGTGGGTTGAAGGAACTGGGATGGACGGATTGCTGGTATATCCTCAATGGGCTGAATCCCTGTATAATGGTATTTTAATTCTGTGATATTCAATAGCTGTCTTGTACTTATTTAGTGTTCACTAACTTCTCTGCCAAATCTATTAGTAAACTTACTGAACTAGATGCAGAAAGCACAGTTTTGTAAATTGGCAAGACTAGAGCATCTTAGATGAGTGGGGGGTGGGGGGGGGGGGGAGAAGAGATTTGTACGATATTTCAGCCGAACAATTTTTGGAAGTTCGGTGTGATTTGGAAACTCTAATGTGATTAGAGAGTTGAGCATCTCCGAGCATTGGGCATTTTGTCCTGTTTGGTTTCTCTTGAATAGCAGCTATTATGTGACTTGTTCATGCTCAGTTATTCCACAGAGTCAGTGCTGGAACATTTTATCCCTTGAGCCAAACCCCTGAACAGGACTGATTTATGATATTAAAGCTGAATTTTTTTTTCCTGGTCCCTTTGGGCAGCTTCAGCTGATCGATTATTTTGTAGTTCTCAATGTACGCTTGTGCATTTGTTAAAGCTGTGAAGTAAGTTGCAGGTTCAGCCAGCACCTGAAATATAAAGTGGGGCTGGGTGGTAGGGTTGTTATTTTGGAACAGATTTTCATCAGATTCTGCTTAACCTTTTAATATTTGCACTGAAAACAAGACCAACTAGGTCATTTATTTTCAATACTTCACAAAGCTCAGCAAAATTCTGTAGTAGTTTGAACCAAGTACTTGAGTTGTGTTAGACTTCACTTGTGCTTATTGCAAAACAGTGACTAGAGTACATTGTGTAAACTGCAGATTTTTCCCCTTATTCTGCTTTTGATCTGTTTATATGGGGTATCTTTGAATCTTGTTTAATTAACTGATTTGGTTACTGGGGCTATCCTTCAGCTTTGGCAAGTATTTCACATTTTTTTTTACGTGAAGGTGGATCATGTGAGTTATACAATTGTCATCTAAAGTGATCTTGATAATATCAGCATTTTTCCTTTGGATTTGCTCAAGTTTGCCTGCTAATCAGAATCAGGTTTATTATCACCGGCATGTGATGTGAAATTTGTTAACTTAGCAGCAGCAGTTCAATGCAATACCTATAGCAGAGAGGAAAAAAATAATAAATAGTAAATCAATTACGGTATATACATATTAAATAGATTAAAAAACATGCAAAAACAAATGCTGTATATATTCAAAAAAAGTGAGGTAGTGTCCAAGGGTTCAATGTCCATTTAGGAATTGGTTGGCAGAGGTGAAGAAGCTGTCCCTGAATAGCTGAGTGTGTGCCTTCAGGTTTTTGTACCTCCTACCTGATGGTAAGAGTGAGAAAAGGACATGGCCTGGGTGCTGGAGGTCCTTAATAATGGACGCTGCCTTTCTGAAATACCACTCCCTGTAGATGTCCTGGGTACCTTGTAGGCTAGTGTCAGGATGGAGCTGACTAGATTTACAATCCTCTGCAGCTTCTTTTGGTCCTGTGCAGTAGTCTCCCCCATACCAGACAGTGATGCAGCCTGTCAGAATGCTCTCCACAGTACCCATCTATAGAAGTTTTTGACCATATTTGTTGACATGCCAAATCTCTTCAAACTTCTAACTGCCCTAAGGTTAATAAGACTTCAAATGTAACTCTCATCAACAATTAAGTTATCAGGTTTTTTTTTGACTTAAACTATTTAAGTATGGAAGCTTAAGGTTTGGAGATTTTCATAAATTTTTCCTTTGTTTCCTTTTATCTGTCTTTTATCTCCTGCGTAAGCCAGTGTTTCCCTCTTTACTGTCATTCATTGTCTTTGGCCTTTCCTTTTTCTTTATTAATGTATTCTTAAATTAACAAGGAATTGATATGCCCTGCTAGAACAAAATCTGGCAGAACATTGTTGAAAATGCAAAGTGTATTTATTATCAAACTTTCTGTATGTCATCATATAATGCCGTGAGATTGATTTTCTTGTGGGCATTCAAAGCAAACACCAAGAAACGCAGTGGAATCCATGGAAAAACTACACACACAGATTGACAAGCAGCCAATGTGCAAATGACCACATTGTGCAAATACAGGAAGGAAAAATACCAAATACTGAGAACATAAGTTGCAGTGTCCTTGAAAGTGAGTTCATAGGTCGTGGAATCAGCTGAGTAATGAGTGAGTGAGTGAAGTTGTCCAGTCTGATGGTTGAGGGGTAATAACTGTCCCTGAACCTGGTTTTGTGAGTCCTACAGTACTTTCTTTCTGATGGCAGTGAGAAGAGAGCATGACCTGGGTGGTAGGGACCCTTTATGGGTGCTGCTTTACTGTGTCAGTGTTCCTTGTAGATGTACTCACTGGTGTTGAGGGCTTTACCTGCGGTGGTCTGGCCTTAATCCACCATCTCTTGTAGGCTTTTCCATTCAAGGGCATTGGTTTCTATAACAGACTGTGATGCAACCACTCAACGTCCTCTCCTCCACACATCTATAGAAGTTTGTCAAAGTTTTCAGTGGTATGCCGAATCTTCTCAAACTTCCAAGAAAGTAAAGTGTTGATGTGGCTTCTTTGTAGTGGCACTTGCACGCTGGGCCCGGGACAGATCCTCTGACCGAAGAATTTAAAATGACTGATCCTGTCCACCTCTGGTCCCCTAAGGAGGAGTGGCTCATAGGCCTCCTGGATTCCTCCTCCTGATGTCAATAATCAGCTCTTCTGTTCTTGTTTAGTAACCTCCTTTGATTTGACCAACAACAGAGATGTTGTCAGTAAACTTAAAAATGGCTTTGGAGCTGTTCTTAGCCTCTTGCTCATAAGTGAGTAAAACAGAGCTGAGCACACAGCCTGGTGGTTCTCCTGTGCGTCTGCGGCATTCTGCTGCAGTGCAGCCCAGGGTTGTTTGTTTTTGATATTTAAATTGATGAATGTAACAGCGTCATCAAATAACAACCAATATCGTTGGTGGTCTGCTTTTTCACTGCTGCATTTTTATTTTAACTGGACTTACTTTTTTGCTCCTTTTTTTAAAATTATATAGTTTTTGTAGAGTGTGTTTTGTCCTTTCACCACTCTTTTCTCCACAAGGTGTTGCCTCGTATATGAAGTATGTTATGAACTGTATTTTCAATGCCTTTAATTTTTTTCCTCTGGACTAATTGTGTTTTATTCGCTCCATCCTCTGAGTTATACTTGTTGGAGGTAGTGGACTTAGGTGTTTATATGCTTTTATGTTAAGGTTTTAAACTGATGACATTGTGAGCTTTCTTCAGTCCTTTTAATATCAGGTGTCCTTTGTGTAATCCAGATTAAATCACTGATTTAACAGGGCTGAATCAATTGCTATTCTGTTCACATCAAGCAATTTTTAATGCTATTTGCTCAAGAATTGGAATTTAAACTGATTTAAATTCTCACATGTGCTGAGGTGTAGTGGGAAAAGTTGTCTTGCACACCATTCATACAGACCTGTTCAGTATAATAGTGCATAGAGGTCACACAAGGAATAATAGTGCAGAATGAAGAATGGCAGCTTAAGAGAAAGTGCAATGCAGTTAAATAATAAAGTGCAAAGGCATAATGAAGTAGGTTGTGAGGTCAAGAGTCAACAGTTCTATGAAACTGTTCAGTATTCCCAACGGTGGGATAGAAGCTGTACTTGAGCCTGATGGTATATGCTTTCAGCCTTTTGTATTTTATGTCTGATGGGAGGAGGAGGGAGAAACGAGAATGTTCTTGAGGCTGGGGTCTCTGTCTATGTTTCTTGCTGCCTCAGTAAAGCAACCAGTGTAATCAGGGTCCATGGAGGGGAGGCTGGTCTCCATGATGTGTTGAGTTGTGTCCACAACTCTACAGTTTCTTGTGGTTGCAGGCACTGCTATTGGCATATCATGTTGTGCTACATCTGGATAGCATGCTTTCTGTAGTGCTTTTTGATTTTGAACATGTCCTCAATGCTGTGGAGGTTAATGATGCAACTGGCTGAATTGACAACTTTCTGCAGCTTTTTCCGACCCTGTGCCCCTCCATATCAGATGATGATGCAACCAGCTAGAATGCTCTCCATGGTACATCTTCGGTGATGTGTCAAGTCTCTTCAAACTCCTAATGAAATATGGCTGCTGTCCTGCCTTCTTTGTAATTGTATCAATATGATGGGCCTAGGATAGATCCTCAGATGTTGACACCCAGGAACATGAAACTGCTCACTCTTTCCACTGCTGATCTCACAACGAAGAGTGGGTGTGCTCCTTCCTGAAGTCTACTATAAATTACTTAGTCTTGCAGACATTGAGTGCCAGGTTGTTGTTTTGACAGTATCTGGAGCTTGTTAATTGGAACTGAGGGTATGATTGTGTGGAATGCTGAGCTGTTATCAAGCAGCAGCCCGATAATGCTATTGTCCAGGTGACTGAAGGGTAAAGTGGGAGCCGGTAAGATTGCATCTGCTGCAGACCTATTGTGATGATAGGCAAATCGCAGCAGGTCCAGATCCTTGTTTAGATAGGAGTTGATTCTGGTCATGACCAACCTCTCAAGGTACTTCATTGTAGTAGATGTGAGTGCAATCGGGCAATAGTCATAGAGGCAGGTCCGCCTGCTATTGGACACTACTATGATTGTCACTCTTTTGAAGCAGTTGGGAACCTCCGATTGCAGCAGTGAGAGTAACTATGTCCTTGACTACTCCCGCCAGTTGGTTAGCACAGGTTTTCAGTGCCCTTCTAATTACACCACTGGGGCCTGATAAACTGAGGGTTTATTTTCTTAAGAATCAGAATCATTTTATTGCCAGTATGTGACACGTACCACGATTGATGGTGATTCAATAAAACAGGAGAATGCCATAACAAATAACACAATGCCAACAACAATTTACAAGACAATAGCGCAAACAGCCTTCAGCAATCAACAATTAGCAGTATGGTCACGTGCAAAATATCAATAATCAAATGTAAGGATATGAGCAGATTAAATAATTATCAACAGAGAGCAGGAAAGACAAGGATGTAGTGTAGGGACGGTTAGGGTATTACACCTGAGTGAGTTTTTTTTCAGTAGCTAAATAGCTACAGGAAAGAAGCTTTGGAGATGATGTTTAGTCCTGATGGCAATTTGGTGAATTGGTGACTGCTAGGGTTCGCGGAGTCAGCAGAAAGTTTTTCAGCTCTTCACTCTGGCAATGTCTTCTATCGTTGGTTACTGACAGCCAGTGATCTTCGTTGAGTGGTGGAGGGGGGGGGGGGCGGAGAGAGTGGAGGCTCTGGGAAATCAAAAAGTGATTCTTTCAATGATGGCTGAATAAAAGTTCAGGATACACCCAGAGATTTTAAGTTGAAAGATGTTCTGACATTATCTTCTAGGACAGATCACAGGGTCACTAGATACTGAAGGGATTGGCACCGGTGTACTTTTATTCTCTGTTTCAAAGCATGCATTGAAGGCATTGAGCTCATCTGGGAGGGAAGCATCACAGCCGTTCATGGTGTTAAGTTTCACTTCGTTGGTATGCCTGGAAACCCTGCCAGATCTGATGTGCATCCAATTCTGTCCTTAACTTCAAATGGGATTGTTTACTCACTCTTAAAATGACCATCTGCAGGTCATAGCTGGACTGCTTAGTATACTTCTGGATCACTGGCCTTGAATACCACAGATCTTGCCCTCAGCAGAATTAGTATGGTGAAAACTGCACACAGTAGTCCAAGTGTGTACTCACCAACACCTGTATAGCTGTTTTTAAAAGAAAGTAATGTTACTGTACTTGCATTAAGTCAAGTCAACTTTTATTGTCATTTCAACCATAGCTGCTGGTACAGTGCATAGTAAAAATGAGACAATGTGTTTCAGGACCATGGTGTTACATGACACAGTACAAAAAAACTAGACTGAACTATGTAATTTAAAAAAAAACACACAGAAAGCTACACTAGACCCCAGACCTACACTGGACTGCATAAAGTGCACAAAAACAACGCAGGCATTATAATAAATAATAAACAGGACAGTAGGGCAAGGTGTCATTCCAGGTTTCAGGTATTGAGGAGTCTGACAGCTTGGGGGAAGAAACTGTTACATAGTCTGGTTGTGAGAGCCCAAATGCTTCGGAGCCTTTTCCCAGACGGCAGGAGGGAGAAGAGATTGTATGAGGGGTGCATGGGGTCCTTCATAATGCTGTTTCCTTTGCGGATGCAGCAGCGTGTAGTGTAAATGTCCGTGGTGGCAGGAAGAGAGACCTGGATGATCTTCTCAGCTGACCTCACTATCCACTGCAGGGTCATGCGATCGGAGATGGTGCAATTTCCAAACCAGGCAGTGATGCAGCTGCTCAGGATGCTCTCAGTGTAACCCCTGTAGAATGTGATGAGGATGGACTTTTCTCAGCCTTCGCAAAAAGTAGAGACGCTGCTGGGCTTTCTTTGCTATGGAGCTGGTGTTGAAGGACCAGGTGAGATTTTCCGTCAGGTGAACACCAAGAAATTTGGTGCTGTTTACGGTCTCTACCGAGGAGCCGTCGATGTTCAGCAGGGAGTGGTCGCTCTGTGCCCTCCTGAAGTCAACAACCATCTCTTTTGTTTACATTAAGGGACAGGTTGTTGGCTCTGCACCAGTCCGTTAGCTGCTGCACCTCCTCTCTGTAAGCTGAGTCATCGTTCTTGCTGCTAAGACCCACCACAGTTGTGCTATCGGCGAACTTGATGATATGGTTTGAGCTGTGTGTTACAGCACAGTCGTCGGTCAGCAGAGTGAACAGCAGTGGACTGAGCACGCAACCCTGGGAATGATAGACTATGTGGCAATGATAGACTATGCACCACACTGAAACCAAACAAATCTTTCTTTTTGTTTCTTTCCAAAATGCCAGTTTTTCCAAATCTGTATCCTGGTTAATTGGAGCAGCCACTTAATTGGGATATCCCTTGAAGAACAAAAACTAATTGAGAAGATAGCTGGGATTCCCTTCACTTATTTGAGACACAATGCTCCCTTTGACTGTAAAGGAACAAAATCAGTGCAGACATCAAGTGCCCACTATCCGCACAAGGTCCGTTTACAGTCATCAATTAGGAAGTAATACATAGTTTTAGAGTATGTCATGGTATTGATAGTGTTGTAATTTCTTCTGTGTTTCATTTAAAAACGTAATTTGCTACTCCGTTAAATGGTAGTTTGTCTTTTTTATATACTTAACTATTTCTGTGAAATATCAGCTAATTGGGGCAGCTGCTTGAATTGGGCCAAAGTGTCCTAATGTGTCCCAATTAACCAGAATCCACCGTATCTACCTTGTTGTTTTTCCATCCAAAGTGCATGACTTCAGAGTTATCCATTGAAGTTTCTTTTGGTTATTCATTCCATTTATGTAAGTTGACTTGAGTCCTCTTTGTATCTGGTCATTGTTCAATATCTCACACATCTAGTGTCCCATATCCTAGTTATTGATCTTATTGATAGCTGAGGCCCAAACACAGTCTGCAGTTATAGTTATTGGACTAAGCCTACTGGGTGCAATTTGTGGTGGATGTTTACTGTTGGATTGCTGCTTCTGAGGAATGGTTGGAAAGTGTATTTGAGCTGTTCCTCACAAGTAATCAACAGAGCTGACCTAAGCTAAAGTTGCAGGCTGCGTTAGCAGCTAGGCAGGAGCTGTTTCTTTCCAATACTTGAATATTGTGATGGTTTCATCAAAACTCAAGCATGAAAATGTATCCAAATGCTAAACAGGAAGTTTCTTTTAGTTTCCTTTTATGTTGTACAGTAGTGTAAGCTAGAGTGGTGGTAACTTCATTAGTTAGGATAATCATGTAGAAATCTAATTTGGGCAAGGTGGCAAGTTATTATTCTTATTGTTCATAGGTTTTGGACAGTAGTAGCACAGATGTGCTCTTGATTTCTATGGACCTCAACCTCCAGTTCAATGGTCAAGTTAGAACTTGTAGCAAGTAGTGATTTTGCGTACTCTGTATGTTGTAATTTGAAGCAGAAGTCACAAATCAGGTATGTAAAAGAATAAATATATTGCCTTGTGTCTGGACTAGTTTGCTTGATTTGCATCTTGCCCATCCTGTCCTCTAGATTACATATCCACCTATTTCGTGAAACACAGACTGCAAAATTTAGTCTACAGAACCTACTGTAACAGTTTCCAGTTATTCTTTAAATTTAGTCTTCTAAACCTGTGACTTCCTTCACTTGGAAAAGTAAGGGTGAACAGTTCTATCTAAATCGCATATACCATTCAGGTTGTTGTTTACCTGCAGCCTCTGCTAGATGGGTTGAAAGGATACCCTGGTGCTGCAAGTTCCTCTGATTGTGTGAACTTAGATCTAGGTCCTGCAGCTCTGAATTCCCTATCCTGTAAAACAGCACAAAGTTAGTGGAAGAAAGCGTTGCCTTTTATGAGAGTAATTAATAGGGACGGCGAGCTTGATCTTGTCAGATATTCCCAAATTTGACAAATTAAAAATGTGGGTAAAATTCATAACCTGGTGATTGAATTTGCAGCTTCCTTTTAAGTACATGTGTCAGCTATTTGAGCTTTGCAGTTCTTTAGAGAACTAGGTCAAGCCCATGGAGTTCTGTGGAAGAGGGGAAAATATTTTTAGAGTACTACTTTAAAGGGATCAAATACTAGTTTATCTTGAACTCTATCTCTGAAGTAACTTAGTTTGCAACAATAAGAAAATCTGTTGTTTGTCTTGATACTGAATTTATCCATTTACATCTTTGGCCATAGTACTGTGATAACAAATTATCCCTTGGTCAGCACAAGTAAGATGGATTTTGTCATTCTGAAATTTGCAAAACAATTGAGGAGGAGTCCAGTTCTTGCTCTTTTTCACAACAATTGTTTATAAGGTTAGATAGGATTGCTTGAAACTGCAGACTTCTTTCTCTTTGATTTGAGGCATCGAAGTTGAGAGTCCATTTGTGCTTTTCTCAAGAATTTTATCAGTAGAAAATCTCCTAATATTGGTGTCATATCCTTGTCAGATTCTGTGAAAGCTGACAGGTTTTTCTTTAGAGATTTCACAGGATTGCATATGTCTGTCTTTTTGTGGGATGAGTGAAGTCTTTGTTTTAGTTCTAATCAAGCGTATTCCTCCAATCTTTTACTGTACATAGTGCAACTTCCACAATTTTGTGCAGGACTTGTACTTCAGCACTCGTGCCTCAGCTCCAATTGGTCCATTGATACTTCCCTTGCATTTCTGAAATCTAGTTCCATATTAAACCTCCAACAAACTCATAGCCAGAGCTATCTTGAATATGCTTCTTCCCCATCTCCTGCCTCCAGAAAGGACTCCATTCCATTCTGTTTCTATCAATTTGCTCCAAAAGTGAAACTTTCTATGCAGGTGCCTCTAAAACTTCT
This sequence comes from Hypanus sabinus, assembly GCF_030144855.1. Classification (NCBI taxonomy): domain Eukaryota; kingdom Metazoa; phylum Chordata; class Chondrichthyes; order Myliobatiformes; family Dasyatidae; genus Hypanus; species Hypanus sabinus. Next base: position 64,950,282 of record NC_082716.1, read on the forward strand.
TTCTTTCATAATAGTGGTTTCTCCTCTACCATAATGGATAGTGTCCTTGAGGTATCTCATCTATTTCCACACCTCCGCTTTCACTCCGTCTTCCTCAGAACAGAACCAAAACAACTTTGTCCTTGCCTTCTGCCTACCAGCCTAAGCATTCGACAATTACTGTCAACTTGAGGAAGCTTTCACTACCAAATGCAGATTATCCTCCCTTTCAGCATTTTTCTGAAGGGATTTCTTTTTTTTTGTGACAACACAGTCCCTCTTCATTCCCCACACACGACTCTGTGTTGTGACGTTTTCACATCTAGCTGTAGGAGCAATATAGGGCTTTTCACTGCTTCCTTTCCCACCTCCAGGGTGAAGTTGCAGTACATGATTAGAAATGCAGACCTTCGCCTGCATTTAGTTAAATTAAATAAGTAGTACAAGAATAGAAATAAAGTAATGACGTAGTATTCAGGGGTTCAATGTCCATTCAGAATCGGATGGCAGATGAAAAGAAGCTGTTCCTGATCTGTTGAGGGTGTACCTTCATGCTTCTGTACCTCCTTCCTGATGGTAGCAATGAGAACAACGCATGGCCTGAGTGATGGGGCTACTTAATGATAGATGCTGCCTTCGAGACATCGCTCAAAACTTCCTGAATTTTTAGCAGGGTGCTCTCTCTTACATGGTTTTGAAAAGGATCTCTTGGCTTTTTTAAAATTTTGAGTTAAGAACTTTAATCTGATATTGCCTCCAAGCTCGTTCAAAATTGTCTCTTCGTTCTAGAAATAGCCCTCCGCAAATCATACCTGGTTTTCTGGTACAGGCCTGGGTTGCTGGACTTGAATGTCACAGATCTAGTCTTTAGCAGACAACTTATCTCCTGGTTCATCCACAACATTTGGTTTCGGAATGTACAGTAAGTTTTTGTAGGCACACACTCATCCACACAGGTTTTAATGAAGTCGGTAACAACTGCTGCATACTCAAATTCAGAGTCAAAGATGAATCCCTGAATACAGTTCGGTCCACCGATTCAAAGCAGTCCTTGTAGGCACTCTGGGATCGAATGAGTCAATGAAACAGAATCTGAGGCCAAGAAAAGGCAAGAGTCATTTTACTTATTACTCAGTGTCATTTCTTCAGTATTTCTTTCTGTCTGTCTGGTTCAAAGCCCCCAAGAAATTTCCTTTATTACTGAACTACCACAGTTTGCTTTGCGAGAATGTTTAGGTCCTAATGCGTGGCACTATCTGCTATTTGGACAATTTAATTGCCAGCCCAGATAGGCCAGAAAGGCAGCGTGTCGAGAATCGGGTGAGGATTGCTCTGGGCTCCAAGCCGATTTGACGAGGTCGAGAATAGCTTCGACAGCAAACTGTAAACCCGGAGCAGAGTCTGGGTCCGAATGCAGGGTATGATCTGCTGTTTAGACAATCTAAATGCCAGCCCAGATGGACTGGGGGCTCCTTACTCAGCAGCACTGCTTCTTTGAGACTGTCCCCAGCTGCTGAGCCTCGTGTCTGCGAACTTTGTTGCGATTTGCTCCGCTAATTTGATGAACTGAATACTGGGGTCTGCTTTGGGCTGCTCCGGAGATTTGAATCTAAGGATTCCAATTCATTTTGGTTCGGAATGCTGTTGTTGTTGCTCGCTTCTATTTGCATAATTAGAAAATTATGGGATCTGTGACCGTGGCTGCTGGAATCTGGTGAGTGAGGTTGGTGATAACGAGAACCATTAGGAGAGAAGTGAAAGGTAGATGGGGAAGAGATTGAAAGGGGACAAGGAGAGTTGATGGGCAAAGTGTATGGGTAATAGTTTGAAACCATGTGGAGAATAAACTGGGTGATGGTGGGTGGCAGAGAGTAGCGTACATTTGCATCTTTGTCTCCTCTGGAAGGGCTGTTTTGGGTCATGGTTCGTATTGAGGAAGGAATTTTGAGAACAAGTGTACATTTGCTGTGACTTACAGGGAAAGTGTTGGGGGTCAGGGAGGGAGAGGTGGATAGGAATGGTTGAATGGACTTTGGAGGGAATGTGCTGTCGAAGGCAGACAGGGTGGGGAGGAGATGATGTGGCTGGTAGTGGGATATCGTTGCACCTGATGGAAATACCAAAGGATATTGTGCTCTGTGGAGGGTGGTAGGGTGAAAACTGGATGAGGGGAACTCGATCTCTAGTGTGTCTGGAAGGAGGTGGGGTGAGTGCAGGTCTGATAAATAGAGGAATTGAGTGACATTGCTCCATCAGCTGCAGGTCCCTACTATATGAACACTTTTTAATAGGAATTTCCCTTAAATCTTTCTGATTTCTGTGCACTTTGTAAGACATTGCCTTTAAGGCACTGTCCTTTGTTTTGTTACAGTGCAGAAAACGGTGACTTTTTGTCGTGTCCATGTATAGAGACCTATGTAGTAAGTTTTTCTTATTCCCATTTAAGTTCCAAAATGACATGCTGTTCAGTAATGTTAATTCCATGATATAAACACAAAACAAAGCGTAAGGAGAGCATTGGTGGGTGAGGAAAAATAATCTTTGTCAAGGCTGGATCATAATCAGCATTTGAAATTTGTATATCAAATTCAGATGTTGGTGATGATCTGAATTACCAAACATACATGAGTCTCATGAAATCCCGTTCCATTCATTTGTAAGTAGACTACTTTGGCCCATTCTTTGCCAGCCATCCAGTGTCCATTGATACCAGTCCTTGATTCCAGCACTTGGTCTATAGCTTGTTATACCATTGCATTTCCAATACTCAACTAAATATCTGAATGTTCCATCTCTTCGAACAATAAGTTCAAGATATCAGCTGTCCTCTGGGTGAAAAATTCTTCTGTCTGTGCTGACCTAAGACCAATTCATTCTAGTGTTAGATGCCTCAACTCTGAGGGGGGAAGGGGAACTTTCCAGCTATCTGCATTCGCTGTTGGATCCAACTTTAGTCTTCTCTGCTCTAAGGAAAACAAACCAGCCTATGAGCCTCTTCTTATTAATGCTCCATCCCAGGCAGTTTCCTAGGGTGAATCTTCTCCTGCTGTCCACCACTGTAATCTCACCTTCCTTTAGTGTGTTAACCAGAACTGCACACAGTAATCTAGCTGTAGCCCAGCTAATGTTTTGTGCTATCATGCATTCTGCTTCAACATTTATGTACCAACAGAAGAAATTTCTATTTTCCAATAGGCTAACTAAAGCTGCAATAATCCCTTTAATTATTTGTTTGTTGCCCTTCATTAAAATCATACTGGCCTAACAAATATGTAGTCTTGCCATTACAGTAACTCATAATCACGAGGAATTCTTGTTCATTCAAATGTTCTAATTGGGGGACATTTCTCTTCAGTTTTTAAAACCAGAGTGACTGGTTGAGAATTGACCTGCTTCATAATTTAAAATGACAGCCATCCACAAGTTAATTTCCTATCTCTTTTTCTGTTACATCACGCAACGCCAAATATTAGTAAATAAAGATTAATTTTGCAATTTTAATATTAAGGATTCCAAAAAAAATCTTGCTTCAAATTATTTGTTAACCGATTTGTGGACTAAGATGCTTTAAATTTCCTGATGACCCATTGTATCATACTTGGATATTATATAGTATGGGGGCAATTCAGCCCTTGTGTAATCCTGTCGGAGTTCTAATGCCAGAAGGACCCTACTGTCTGAATATTAATAAAACTAATTAGTGGCTAGTTTCTTTAAGCCTTTAAAGAAACAGTCTTAATTTTGTTGTATAACAGCATGGAATTGGCCCTTTTGACCCTCTGAGCCTGCACTGGTTGAAGACCCTATTATGCATTCTCTCCACATTTCCATCATTTCACTCCAGATTCTACCAATCTCTAAAGTACCAGGGCAGGAGTGTGTGTGCCTGAATTGGTGACCATTTGCTTAAAAGAAATTCTCCCTCATTCCATGATCATTTTGAGCATAATAATTATGGATTTTTTTTAAAGGAAAGAGCCCGAGTCCTGTTGCTTATTTACATGTATTCGTTATTTTATTAATAAAAGTGTAACAGACAGATCGAAGCAAATGAAGCATTTTAGAAAACCTGTTAAATTATTCATCTTTTAAAAGGATAGTGGAAAAAAATTTCTACATAGAATTGCTATTGTGCCTTATAACAGAAATATGAATGTAAAAATTGTAAGCTGTGGTGTATATTCATAAAAGATCAAGGAAAGAGAAAAAAACACACTTTACTCTCAGTGGAGACTTTTGTTTATTTAGTGACAAATGTTTTAACAATGACAAATATTTATATCTAACTTGCGCTTGGTTGTTTTGAGAGTTGTGCATGTGTCATTAGTTTCATCATTAAATATACTACTATAATTAGACCTGGCCATGTTCATTACTGAAAACAATGACTCACATGAATGTCCATGGAGACGCTAAACTACATACAGTATGGACCACTATAATATCCAGTGCTCACCCTCGTACAACTACTAAAACAAAAGCAGAGTGAAGCTAATGGTAACTGGCCCAGCTGCTTACTATCCAATGCAGATCTGTATGGCAGGGTCCGTGAGGATTTCACAAGTATCATCCAATGTAAGCTGATCTGAACCACCCAGCTGACATCAAGCCGGCATCAGAATATTTTTTTGAAATCAAACAGTGGCGCTGCATGCCACATGCAAAGAAAGTTTTTATGCATGCCATAGTTTCACCATCTCTGTATTAGAGAGTTTAGAGTGGCCGATGAGCTATCAGGTTGCCATCTTGCCTAGAAACATCTTCACTCATGATTTAGAAATCGTAGGATTTTAACTGGAGTAGCTATTTTGTGGAGATGTTATTTTCTTTTTTTTGTTTCTTTGCCCCCTCACCCCCCAAAATAGGTTATCCTAATTGCTTCAAGTACACCTCATTCTGTTTGAGTTTACGTGAGTCTTTGTTTTCTTTCAGGAAAAGTAGATGCTGACTATGCAATCAATAAAAAGATGCAACTGAAGCGGAAGGCTGAGGTAACGTTTTGAATGATTGTTTGATTTATAAACTTTTCCTGCCCAGGCTTTATAATCTGATGCTCCTGTGCCTGTTCACCTAGAGTGGGATCGGGGTAGGTTGTCACTCACAAGGTAACATTTCTTGTCTTTGAACCAAAACAGTCACTTAGTGAAGATACTTGAATTGCCCCATGGAATCATTTTTTTTAGATTGGCTTTATTTGTCATGCATTAAGATATTGTTTTTGTCAGTGACCAATACAGTCAGAGGATGTGCCAGGTACAGACTGCAAGTGCCACCATGATTCTGGTGCCAACATAGCATGGCCTCAACTAACTAACCCTAGCCCATACATCTTTCAACTGTGCGAAGAAGCCCATGAGGTCACGGGGAGAACTTTTCCAGTGTCTTACAAACAGCAGCAGGAATTCAGTCCCAATCGTCCTATGCTATAAAGCATTCTGTTAACTGCTACACTATCTTTCTGCCCTACCTTGGATTTTGTTCCAGTAATCATGGAGAAATGATAACGTACCAAGTCCACATAGACCTACAGGTGCATTGGCCAACGACAGTGAATGCATTTTAAAGTATCTAATTGGCTGTAAAATGCTTCAGGGTAAGAACACTTCTAATGTAAGTCTTTTATCAGTTTAAAACCCTCATTTAATGAATTGAGTTTTAGCTTTTCCAGTGATTTGTAAACTGTTCAAGATCAGCCATAACCTGCTAAACCAAGTTTGACCTGTTATTAGATTTTTAACAAAAAAAGTCAGGTCTCTAGCTTCCTATTCCTACCATCAAATCAACAAAAGAATTGCAAAGGAAATGTGTAAAGCAAAGTTCAAAGTAAATTTATTATCAAAGTGCATATGTCACTATATAAAACCCTGAGGTCAATTTTTCTTCCAGGCATTCACAGTAAATATTAAAACACAATCGAATCAATGCAAGTCCGCACACCATATGGACAAACAACCATTGTGCAAAAGACAACAAAGTACAAATAAAACAGATAATAAATGAATAGTAAATATCAAGAACATCAGATGAAGAGTCCGTAGGTTGTGTTAAGTTCTGTGCTCAGGTGAATGAAGTTGTCCCCTCTTGTTGGGGTATTTGTTCCTGAACCTGATGATGTGGGTCCTCGGGCTCCGTGCGGATGTGAATGCTGGGGAGGGCTTTACCTGTGGACTGGGCTGTATCCACTACTTTTGTGTTGGTTTTCCAGTCCAGGGTATTGGTGATGTAAGCAGTCAGTATATTCTCCACCACACATCTACAGAAGTTTGTCACACTTTTAAATGTCTTGCCAAATCTATGCAAACTTCTAAGAAAATTAAGGTGCTGCTGTGCTTTCTTGGTAATTCAACTTGCCTGCAAGATCCAGGACAGAACCCATGAGGTGATAACACTAGGGAATTTAAAGTTGCTGATCCTCTTCACCTCTGATTCTCCCCTCCCCCCCAAAGAAGACTGGCTCATGGATCTCCGGTTTCCTCCTCCTGAAGTAAATTTCCAGCTCCTTGGTCTTGCTGGCATTGAGTGAGAGTTTGGTGTTGTGGCACCACTCAACCAGATTTCAATCTCCCATCTATATGCCGAGTCAGCACCTCATTTGATTTGGCCAGTGATAGTGGTATCGTCAGCAAACTTAAATAGAGCTTTGGATCTGTACTTAACCTCACAGTCATAAGTATAAAGTGAGTAGAGTAGGCGGCTAAGCACACAGCCTTGTGGTGTACCTTTGCTAATGAAATTTGTGGAGGAGATGTTGTTGCCAATCCGAACTGACTGGGGTCTGCAAATGAGGCGGTCTGGGGGATGATGGTATTGAGTTTTGAGCTGTGGTCAATATGAGTCTTCACTGTCCAGATGTTCCAGAGCCGACGAAATGCATCTGCTTTTAACCTGTTGTGACGGTAGGCAAATTGGTGTGGATCCAAGTCGCTTCTGAAGCAGGAATTGATATGTTTCATTACCAGGCTCTCAAAGCACTTCATCACAGTTGATGTAAGTGCTACTGGACGATGGTCATTGATGCAGATTACCCTCCCTCTTTCTTTCTTCAATGGCCTTCTGTCCTCTCCTATCTGATTTCCCCTTCTCTCGCCCTGTATCTCTTTCACCAATCAACTTTGCAGCTCTTTATTTCACCCCTGCCCCTCCCAGTCACACCTATCTCCTCGTGTTTCTCCCACTTTTTCTCCCCACAACCTTTTAAGTCTACTCCTCATCTTTTTTTTTCTCTCCAGGCCTGCTGAAGGGTCTGCCTGAAATGTTGACTATACTCTTTTTTCCATAGATGCTACCTGGCCTGCTGAGTTCCTCCAACATTTTGTGTGCGTTGCTTGGATTTCCAGCATCTGCAGATTTTCTCTTGTTTGTGATGAAATTACATTCACCCCTCCACCCAATTCTCTGCTTAATAAATGTCCCATTGTATATTTTGATAATCGTCACCATTTCCATTGACTTGAGCCTGGAACAAGAGGTTGATAGAAAGCAGCAATAATCTATCTTGGCTTCTTGGTGTTCAGGAAAGTGTACAAATGTCTGCATCTTTTCAACTCGGGAATGAAGTGCCTTTGGACCTTTCTGAAAGTCTACTGTGTGTTTAATGTGGAGGACACATTTCCTCTGCATCAAACAGAAGTTCATGTTGAAAAGTGATATGAAGGAAATCTAGAAGATGTATAAATAGAAGTGGTAACTAAATGTTTCTACTATGGAAGAGCATACAGCAGTCATTGTTTAAAAAGTGAGAAAAGCAGTCTTAAATCTGTGTATCATTGATTTGGGACAAAGTTGAGGACTCTACAGAGTTGCTGGTCATCATGGCTGACTAATTGCAAATGAATTTAATTTTTGTATCCTTTTCCCTTACCTTCATACTTATTTTCCCCTAATTCTTTCATTAAAGATATTGTTGCTAGTTTTTTCCTTTTGCTTGTTTTTTCTTCTCTTTTCTATAAGTGTATACCTCAGATAAGTACTTTGTGAAGATTTGTGATATATACGATTATATGATATATATGCACAATGTCTGAAATACATCTTATGGAAATGTTTGTTTGATGATGAACTTCAATAAAAAAAGATATTGTTGCTAAGTGCTTTTGTCATTATTACATCCATGATGAAAAGGGTTGACAGAAGCAGAGAGAATTCTTAACAAGCATTAGCTCCAAATCTAGTTTTATGTGCGATGATCAGTACAGATCTTTTAAAATTTTACATATTTAGAATGATTAAAATCAGATTTTGAAGTATTTGTTTATTGCATTGATTGTCTTAAGATGCTTTTTAAAATTTTCCTGCATAGTCAACTGAAAGCTTTGACCATAAAGGTCAGTTGGCCATTCACAAGAGGATAAAATTCACGTTATAGAGTGGGAGCTAGAGGTATGTGAAAGGGAAAGATGCTGAACATGTTGTCATTCAACATTAACAAGTTGCTCTTCTGTGTGCAGTACTTGTAACCTTTTGTGTTCCTCTGTTCTGTTGGATTGGTTGCTGTGTTGCTGGTGGAATTTAGGATTAGTTAGAAAGTCTTTGAACTTCGGGGATTTGGGAATAGGCCAGATAAGTGGAGGATTACAAAATGATATAAAGTGCTTTTGAAAAGTAAGTGCAGGAATAAACCTGCTGGTGTGACAAATTAATGGTGTGAAAATCACTAGGGATTATTGTCAAGGACCAAATTTAATTCTCAGTTGGTGGATGAAGAACAGCTCTTGGATATTTGTCCATATTTGATAATCTATTGAATTCTTTGATCAAGTAACAAGAGGGTTAGTCCAGATGCTTTGGCAAGAGGTTCACTTACAACGTTTTTATAGCTCCTAAACACTAATCATTCTTAAGGACTTCAGACAACTTGAGTCCTTGAATGAGATTTAGCCCTGTTTGATTACTTTTTCATTTCCATCAAACCTTCACACCATTAGAGCCAAATCTGAACTGGAGCAAGTTTGATAGGTCAGTTTTTTTTATTCATGTGACCTAATGTTGCAATCTCATGCTACAGTTGAAGAGGAAGCACACAGATAATTTCTATTTTACTGTGGCAGTTCCCTCTTGCAAATTAGGTTTACAGCCTGAAGCAGAAATAAATGGAGAGACGATAAGAACATTAAATGAAGAAAGCTCTTCTAGGCAAGGTCTTGTTTTATTCCATTAATTCTTCCCTTTGGGTTGTAACGTAGAAATGCTCAAAGTACTTGTGTTGGATAATTTTGATGGACTTGATATTTTAGATTTTAGATTTTGTATCGGAAGTATTTCTAACATCTGCCTTTCCTTTAGTCTAAAAACTGTAGGGTTATAGAGCTCCCTTAGCTTCCTCAAACCTTAATTTAAAAATAGCCACGAGAGTGATACAAACCGCAGCTGTTGACTATTTTGCTTCGTTGAATAGAAACAACTCTTGTCTCAAGCTTTGTGGTTCAATGTAGAGACACGAGTATTGATGTCATCAGATGATGCTCTGAAATGATTTCCTTTGTATCCATCTCCACTCTGAGCTCTATGCTTTTTATCACATTGAGTACTGTTCCAATTTTCCAGTTATCTAAATTAACTGGTATTAACTTTTCTTTGATTTTAACACCTAGGCTCCTGTGAACATCCTTGCCAATATTGGATTTGAATTCCTCTAGTCCACTTTTTATCATTTATGCCTTTTTCTATAACTTCCATGTGTAAAACTGTTTTTAATGTCTGCTAGATTCAATAAAAACCATGTAATAGCAATGCAGAATCTGACATATTTGCCTTTTTGTAATATTCCAGCCTTCCAAGAGGGCATACACAGCAGCTCAATGACTGTCTTCACTCGTTGAGCATTTAAAACTGTACTGAGGGTATCATTGAGGGTTTGAGTTCAAGTCTTGGGAATTGGCTATAATCTCTAATCTTTTGATTTTGACTTTGGTAACGTTGACTGTCACTGTCAATTAACTCATTGCAAACCAGTTGATATTTTGTTATGAATTGTTAAAAGGAAACCGAGCCTTTGAAATCTAACCCCTGAATTCACATCACATTACCAGACTCTCCCTCTGTAGGGATAGTTGCATAGTGGTTTTCATGCTGCCTGTTGATACCAGATGTTAATTTGCAATGATTGCTCTATTAACCTCGGAATAAGTTAAGATAGGATTGGCAAGAATAAATTTTAACAGGTGTATTTATTTACTAGGACACTGTTGCAGACAGTCTGTGAACCACAGCAAATAGAACTTGTGGCCGAATACAGAAACATTTTCTCCAGAGTGATTTCTCCAGTCAAATGTGCAAGCAAAGGATAGGTTTAGAACTGTGCTTTAAAATCTATCTCATATTATAGCAGTGTTCTTCATCAGTGGGTGTGGTAGGTGAATTATCCCATTGTCTCCATTTTTTGGATAGCAGTAGGTACACTAAATCAACCTAAACTGCAAATTATATTCAAAAGATAATGTTTCAATCAATTTGAAAGCCTTTTCTGTCATTAACTCTATTTGTTGTTTGCTGTAGCAAATGAAGACTGATTTATTGAAACAGTTTGATTCTCATTTTAACCATTTTGTGGACGATTTGATTGAAGAATCTACCACCTTGGAACCCTCTGTTACTCCCTTCTTGTCTGCATCCATGACTAAAGATCATGCAGTTACGGCTAACAGGTAAGGAGTGATGAAATGTATCTTGATCTGTGCTAACATTGAGCTTCTTTTTCCAGCGTTGTTTTAGTCCTTTGTCCCTCCTGCGTGCTGATTTTCAGAAAACAAACTAATTTCAGTATATATTTCTGGACAGCACACATAAAATGCTGGAGGAACTCAGCAGGGTGTGTGTGTGTGTTTCTGCAGATTTTCTCTTGTATATTTCTGGAACCTTCAGGGAAGGTGCTGAAGAATAGTAAAGTTACCTGTGATGAAATGAAGTGTGAATTCTATTTTGTTTACTGCTTATTTTTCTCTACATTTTAGCCATAGTTCATACTCACTGGATTATAAAGAAGGATAACTATGTTGTGCCACTGGGTTCTAATTACAGTAAATGTTTCTGTTCACAGACAGACAAGGGCACCCCCAGAAAAGGGAAAGCACTTCATGTCTCGTCGATCTCTGCTTGAGTAAGTATTGTTTTAGAATGAGATGCAGTTTCAGCTATCAAGATTAGGAAAACTGAAGAAAGCAGCTATGACAATTTTTTATAAAGTTGTGTTATAAAATTATGGCAATTTGGATCTGGACCTATTTTTCAGCTGATTGCTCACTGCGCGATTGTGCTTATAATAAATCTCCATATTAAGCCCTATTTCTGTTTTCCTTAGTGAACTCTTCCAAGTGAATCACATCCGAACCATTTATCACATGTTCATCGCTTTACTGATTCTGTTTATTGTCAGTACCCTGGTGATGGACTTCATTGATGAAGGAAGGTAAGAATTTGGGAGGAAAAGTGCCAAAGATCCAAGTCTGTATTTTAATAATGTTTGTTTTTTTTTCTGAGTTTCTACTGAAATTAAAATGCTGAAGGACACTTAAGTCCAATACTGTGGAATATTCTAAAGGTTTAGAGCAAAGCCACATTTTGACTACTGAATTAGAAGCCTCGATTAAAACTAGGATTGGATTGAGAAAATAACACTTTTAAGTAAAGTGTGACTTCAAGCATGCATTTCTTTCTACCTGACGTTCAACTGTACACACAGCTGTTTATCAAATTGAAATGTTGTGCCTGTTAAAGGCTTACTGAGTCTCCTGTTGAGTGTAGTCAGCATTAGATGTAGCCCCTAACAGTAATCTAGGAATGCTACAAAAGCATAAAGTTTCACAGTTGAGTCACCTTCTGTAGTTTTTCGTCCTTGGAATATAGTTAGAACTAACAAAGCTAGCCCCACTCAACACTCATCAGGATGCTCAAGGAACTCAGCAGGTCAGGCAACATCAATGGGAATGAACAGAGCTAAGTCTAGTTGACTTTGAAGTCAGTAGTAAGCTGCTTGAACTACTTTACCAGGAAGCTAGCTCAACCTGATTGTATATGGATTTTGATGTACTATTCTGTTTTTTTTCTCCTGCAGGCTGGTCCTTGACTTCGATCTATTGGTTTATGCCTTTGGGAGGTTCCCAATTGTCATTTCCACTTGGATTTGTATGTTCCTGTCTACACTACTCATTCCGTATGGCTTATTTCTGTTGTGGGCATCAGGATACCAGGCAGCAAAACACAAGGTTCTGCGGACAATGTTCTGTGGTGCATTGTTCCTGTCATTTCAGACACTAGGATTGTGGGCTGCCCCAGTTTATACTGTCATCCATTTTCAGCTACCTCCTGCCTCCCGCTTCATTGTTATCTTGGAACAGGTGGGTAACTTTTGTAGTCTTAAATGATGCTTTATCACCATAGTTTTTTTTTCATTTCAAATGAAAGGAGTTGTCTCCTTGAACCTGTACCATTTTTAAAATCATGGTCATTTGATCAGTGAGTTTTTTGATCCAGTAGCTTTGGCATCAATACAAGAGTCATTGTTGTTTGCGAACCATATTGGAAAAAGATGAAATTTGATGTTGCAAAATACACAAATTAATCTTAAAACAAATCTATTATTGGAGATGGTGAATTACTTTTGGTGGTAATCTAGAGAGATTGTGACTTCCGATGTATGGATAGCTATTTCATGTACACCCATTTGAGGGTTATTGTAGGCATGCTTCATTTCATATTAAGTGCACCATACAGTGTCAGTGATACGTCATTCAAAGCTTCGCAAGTTCACTTGCCCTGGGTGAACTGTTGAATAACCATTTTTGTAATAATGTAATTTACACTATATGCAGCATTTTATGTTTGAATGGAAGCTGACAGCAGGAAAAGTCTTGAAATGAGAAAGTCCAAATTCTGAATCAAAAAAGTTACTTTTCGTCATCATTCCCAACTAAGTAGTAATGCAGCACAATTTTTTTGGCTTGAATTTGAATCCATCTTGCCCGGGAATAAAAACTTGACAAAATTTCTCAGTTTTGAATTGGACTTGTAACTTAATTCCTTACTCCTGTAACTGCCTTTGGAGTGTCCATTCCAAAAAGTACATAGACCACCATAAATAGTTTTAAGATTCTACTTTCAATGCAAGAAGAAACCCAATTTGAGGGTTAATTACTGGAGGGATGGTTTTCAGAAGTGATTATTTGTAAACTTGATGTTGTACCATGGTTGGATTGTGACAGCGTGCAATTCTGGTGGATATTCCATAAAGGTAAATGAATCTGGAGAAGAGGAAAACATTACAAAGATCATGCCTATACTTTTCTATAAAAGAAGTAAAACCTCACCATTCTGGAGATCTCTTTATATAAAAAGGGAAAAGAAAACTTTTTAGGGTACATGTTTGTGAGTGATTTCAATTGCAGGGAAGTGCAACATTAGAGGCACCCAATAAGATGGTGGGCAGATATCAGAATGGGGAACTTCAGAAGAAACTGCATTTGTCATATTGCATATGAGGAACTTGATACTGCAAGATGTGATGGAAGGGAATAAAGCACCTTTAATATCTCTCTGAAGCAGTCCACTGTCTCTGCAAGCTTCAAGTCAGCCACTGTTATCCTGGTGCCCAAGAGAGCAATGGTCTAAACTATTTCTGGTCAATGGCACTGATTTCAACAATCATTAATTGCTTTGAGCAGTTGGTAATGGATCATAATAAAATTCCACCTTCTAGCTACATTGGATACTTCACAGTTCAGCCAGTCCACTGGTGCCATAGCTTTGTCCCTTTACCCTGTCCTAGAAAACAATGCCTCATATATCACAATGTTGTTCATCGACTTCAGCTCAACATTTAACAGAATCATTCCTCAGGCTGGTGGGTTGACCATCCTCATTGGGACTTGACAGTCCACTTTCTAACTGGATCTTGGTGGAAAGACCCTGATCAGTCCTCAAGCTCAAAAAAGCTGAGCATTGGTGCTCCTGCTCAGCCTGCTGCTGACTCTCAATTGCACTGCCAGAGTTAGCTCAAATTGTGTAATCAAGTTCACTGATGGTACTACACTGGTTGGCCTCATCAGCAACGATGATGACGGCATACAGAAAGGAGTTACAGAGGCTTGTTTAATGGTCATAACATGGATAAGATAAAGGAGATGTCTGTGGACTTCAGGAAGGCACATGTTGACCACTCTCCGTCGCCCTGCCATGTAGAGGGTGAAGAGCACAGGGTTCCTTGGTGTGCACATCTGGAACATCTGTCGGTGAAGTGTCATCCCTATTATCTGCCACAGGAACTCACCTCAGTAATACTGACAGCGGTCTACAGTCCCCCCCAGGTGGACATGGAGTGTGCTGTGAATACACTGTATGCCAACATCAGTGAACTTGAGACCAGGTATCCGGAGGCTTTGCTCATTACAGCCGGGGACTTTAACCAGGCCAACCTCAGAAAAGCACTGCCAAAGTTATACCAACATGTCTCCTGCTCCACTAGAGGTCCGAATATACTTGACCACTGCTACACAGCAGTCAAGGATGCCTACCGTTCTGTCCAACAACCTCACTTTGGAAAATCGGACCATCAGGCCATACTCCTCCTCCCGGCTTACAAACGGAAACTGAAGCGGGAGGTCACGGTGTCAAAAGTGGTGTCGCGTTGGACAGAGGAAATGGATGAGGTCCCCCATGACTGCTTTGAATGGGTGGACTGGTTAGTATTCAAGGACTCTGCAGCTAACCTTGATGAGTATGCCTCAGCTGTCGTGGACTTTATCTGGAAATGCACAGAGGACTGTGTGTCTTGCAAGACGATCTGTGTATTCCCTAACTGGAAACCTTGGATGAATTATGAGGTCCAGTCCCGTTTGAAGGCTAGAGCTGTGGCTTTTAGGTCCGGAGATACCAGTCGCTACATGGAATCCAAGCGTGAACTCCGGAAAGCCATTAAGGGCGTCAAGATTATCGGGATGGAGGCCGGTGACTAGCGGGGTGCCTCAAGGATCTGTTTTGGGCCCAATGTTGTTTGTAATATACATAAATGATCTGGATGATGGGGTGGTAAATTGGATTAGTAAGTATGCCGATGATACTAAGGTAGGAGGTGTTGTGGATAATGAGGTGGGTTTTCAAAGCTTGCAGGGAGATTTATGCCGGTTAGAAGAATGGGTTGAACGTTGGCAGATGGAGTTTAATGCTGAGAAGTGTGAGGTTCTACATTTTGGCAGGAATAATCCAAATAAAACATACAGAGTAAATGGTAGGGCATTGAGGAATGCAGAGGAACAGAGAGATCTAGGAATAACTGTGCATAGTTCCCTGAAAGTGGAGTCTCATGTAGATAGGGTGGTGAAGAGGGCTTTTGGAACGCTGGCCTTTATAAATCAAAGCATTGAGTACAGAAGTTGGAATGTAATGCTAAAGTTGTACAAGGCATTGGTAAGGCCAAATTTGGAATATTGTGTGCAGTTCTGGTCACCGAATTATAGGAAAGATATCAATAAATTAGAGAGAGTGCAGAGACGATTTACTAGGATGTTACCTGGGTTTCAGCAATTAAGTTACAGAGAAAGGTTGAACAAGTTAGGTCTCTATTCATTGGAGCGTAGAAGGTTGAGGGGGGATTTGATCAAGGTATTTAAAATTTTGAGAGGGATAGATAGAGTTGACGTGAACAGGCTGTTTCCATTGAGAGTAGGGGAGATTCAAACTAGAGGACATGATTTGAGAGTTAGGGGGCAGAAGTTTAAGGGAAACATGAGGGGGTATTTCTTTACTCAAAGAGTGATAGCTGTGTGGAATGAGCTTCCTGTAGAAGTAGTAGAGGCCAGTTCAGTTGTGTCATTTAAGGTAAAATTGGATAGGTATATGGACAGGAAAGGAGTGGAGGTTTATGGGCTGAGTGCGGGTAGGTGGGACTAGGTGAGATTAAGGATTCGGCACGGACTAGGAGGGCCAAGATGGCCTGTTTCCGTGCTGTGATTGTTATATGGTTATATTGTTATAAGAGGCAGTATCGAGCCAAGTTGGAAGCCCAGGCTAACCAAAGGGATGCCAGTAGACTATGGCAGGGTCTAAATGAGACCACTGGGTGCAAAGAAAAGGCTGGGAATATCAATAACTGTAGCACTTCTCTTCCTGACGAACTTAATGTATTCTACGCAAGATTTGAAAAGAAGAGGAGTGTTCCCCCCCCCCCCCCCCCCAGATGAACCGGACCTGGTGGCATCAAGATTCATCATCACCGAGGAAGATGTTAGAAGAGCCTTCCTGAAGATAAATTCAAGGAAGGCAACGGGCCCAGATGGCGTCCCAGGACGGGTTCTCTGGGCCTGTGCAAGCGAGCTAGCTGGAATGTTTGCTGACATCTTCAACTGCTCCCTGCTTCAGTCTAAGATCCCCTCGTGTTTTTAGAAGGCAACGATAATCCCAGTGCCGACGAAAAGCAAGGTGGCATGCCTGAATGACTACCGACCTGTGGCTCCAACATCAATTGCTGTGAAGTGCTCCGTGCGATTGGTTATGGCACACACACATCAACCATAACCTACCAGTAAACCTCGACGCTTTGCAATTCGCCTACCGGAGCAACAGATCAATGGCAGATGCCATCTCTCTGGCACTACATTCTGGAGAATAAAGATGCATAAGTAAGGCTACTTTTCATCGACTACAGTTCTGCTTTTAATACTATCATTCCAAATAAACTGATTCCTAAGCTCCGGAACCTGGGTCTTAGCACTCAGATCTGCAGCTGGATCTTCAACTTCCTCACAGACAGGACAAGCTCTCCTCTACAATCACTCTGTGCCCCACAAGGCTGTGTACTCAGCCCCCTGCTGTACTCACTGTACATCCATGATTGTGTAGCCAAGTTTCCATCAAACTCAATATATAAGTTTGCTGATGACACCACAATTGTAGGCCGTATCTTGGGTAATGATGAGTCTGAGTACAGAGAGGAAATTAAGAACCTGGTGGCATGATGCGAAGACAATAACCTATCCCTCAATGTCAGCAAGACAAAGGAATTGGTTGTTGACTTCAGAAGGAGTAGTGGACCGCACAACCCCATCTACATCGGTGGTGCACAGGTGGAACAGGTCAAAAGCTTTAAGTTCCTCGGGGTGAATATCGCAAATGACCTGACTTGGTCTAACTAAGCAGAGTCCACTGCCAAGAAGGCCCACCAGCACCTTTACTTCCTGAGAAAGCTGAAGAAATTTGGCCTGTCCCCTAAAACCCTCACTAATTTTTATAGATGCACCATAGAAAGCATTCTTCTAGGGTGCATCACAACCTGGTATGGAAGTTGTCCTGTCCAAGACCGGAAGAAGCTGCAGAAGATCGTGAACATAGCTCAGTACATCACAGAAACCAATCTTCCATCCTTGGACTCACTTTATACCGCATGCTGTCGGAGAAGTGCTGCCAGGATAATCAAGGACATGACCCACCCAGCCAACACACTTTTTGTCCCACTTCCCTCCGGGAGAAGGTTCAGGAGCTTGAAGATTCGTACGGCCAGAATTGGGAACAGCTTCTTTCCGACTGCTGAACAAATCCTGACCTGGATCTGAGCTGTACCTTCCAAATATCCGGACCTGACTTGCACTACCGTGCTTTCCCTTTTCTATTCTCTAATTATGATTTATAATTTATATTTTTATATTTGATTTGTACTTCAGGGAGTGCGAAGCGCAGAAACAAATATCTCTGTGATGATTGTACGCTCTAGTATCAATTGTTTAGTGACAAAGTAACATAATGGATTATCTAACTTGGACTTAAAGTACCTCCCCACTAGTCAAGAAAGCACAGCTGTGGCTACACTTACTGAGGAGATCGAGGGAGGCAAGGCTTCCTCGGCACCAGTAACTCTTTAACACTCTTAACAGCTTCTACAGGAGCACCATCAAAAGTGTCCTGTCTGGCTACGTCATTGTGTGGTACGGATGCTGAAAAGATGGGACTGCAAGATGCTACAGAAAACAGTAGAAACCACCTAGAGGATTATCCGGGTCTCCCTCTCTTTCTCGCCCCCCCCCGGTGATATTTACCTGGGGTGTTGCAGATGAGAGGCCTAAAACATTGAGGATCCCTACCACTCATCCCACCACTGACAGGAGGGAGGGACAGAGGCATCAGGACTAGGTCTGCCAGATTCTTCTTCCCTCAGTCTGAGAGACTAATGATGACCCTGCCACCACTGAGGTCTTGTCACCAAGACGGGAGACTGTTTACCCATGCTGCGTACTACATGCACTTTGCATTGTTTATTTAAATTTAATTATGGTTATATTTTTCATGTGCTGTGCGTTGTATGTTGTGTGGGTGTGCCGTGGTCTAGAGGAATGTTTTGTTTGCTTGTGTATTTGTACAGTCAGCAATGAACGTGAATGGGAACTTGGGATCCATTTTACGGGTTAGTTTGATCAACACGATAAATAAAAGACTAGAAGGCTTGTGCTGATATATTCATGGAGAAAGGAAAGATGGAGGCATGTGATTGAACTTGGAGCTCTGCTCAGAAACAGTGCACGGCTGTTTTATGTCTGTGTAGATCTGCATTTTGATTAGTTACTGAAGTTTGCACAAATGTTTAAGTTAACACTTGAACATTGAATAGAATGCTGCAGAATAGACCCTTTTCATCTATCCACGGCAGATTCCAAGTACTTATTTTGCAACAAAGCAAGTATCCTCTATTTTAAAATAAATAACAAGTTGCAATTGTAATTCACTGCCACTTAGTATTGTATTCCACTGCGAGTACAACCGTCAGTACACTAACTAAAAGAGTGTTCTTCTGTTTTTCTGTTCTGTGACCCTTGAATTCCTGCCCCCTCCCCCCCCCACCACCAGGGCAGTTCATTGCACTAACAACTGTTTACTTGCTGCAAATGTTCTCAAATGCTTGTATTTCCAGGAACTCTTGGCACCCGTTTATATTGTTGATTTGCAGTGATTGTGGCATTGTTACATTCGCTGCCTCAGCACCTTCACGAGGTTGCAAGGACAGTCAAACGCCAAAGGGCTATACCTTTGGATGGTATTTGCTCAGCAGTCATTGTCCTGTATGCAGGGAATCTCCCCATGTGAAGAATGTGTGGATAGCTGAAAGGAATTGCATGTCAGTCATTTCAGATTCTTGCTTTTGTCCTTTCCATATCACATGATGGTATCAGTCAACTTCACACGTGTCCTTTTTGTTTGGTACAATGAATGCTTATTAGCCCATCTTGGATTTAGGAGATGACTAAAATCTGCAGTTGGTTGTTTAGTAGGTTAGACTAGGCAAGGCTGGCATATATTCTTCTCTGAACAATACGTCTTTTTAGTTTCATACTGTCATTATTCTTTGAATTTCAATTCCCTGTCTTAATTTGAGCTCAGTGCTCCAGTAACTTAACCCCACACTACTGCATCATGTCTTCATCGTCCGCGCCCCCATTTAGATGGGCAAAAGAACTACACCTGTCATCTTGGTCATAAGTTAAACTTACTCCTCGTAAATGGAGGTTGACATCAGAGTAGACGTATTTGGGAAGACAAATACAAAATGTTTGAGACCTCTTGCAGTACTGTTACACGATCTAAGTGAGATTCTTGGGGTTTGATCTTTGGTTTTGATTTCTTTAGGTCCGCCTGATGATGAAAGCACATTCCTTTGTACGGGAGAACTACAGTAGAGTGGCAGTGAACAGAGAGAAAAATAGTGAGTGTGAATATGTCGTGTTTTGATATCTGCTGGCTTAGGCTAATAACTTCGAATTGCACAAACAACAGATACTTGAAGTAGTCAGGGAAATGATTTTTCATATTTAAAATGTGTCCTTTAATGCTTTCTGTTGAGACTTGCTTGTGTTAATTAACTGACTGCTCTATGATAGGGTGTAATAGCTGATAACCAATCTTGTCTTAATGCTCCCACAAATTTAGATCCTACTGGGTTATTATCTTTGACTTTTTGATCCTTCCTCCCTCAAACTATAAGGTTAGTTGCTCATTGTGCATTAGGTCCAACCTATTAGACATTATTGATTATGCTAGTGCAGCTACAAAACTTTAGAAGATCTAATTTTTGGTCTATTTAATCAATCCGTCACTGTTTAAGATTATCTAAATACTTCCATTGTATGATGCTGACCTATTGTACTTCAGATCTTTGTGTGAAACAAACAGCCGTAGGAAATAGAAGTGATTGACAATGACAATTTGTGAGAAATATGTTAAATATGTCTTGCACATTTATAGGAAGGTCAATATTGTACAAAATATTAACATACTAGATGCATTTATTATTCTGCATTGACTCTAGAATTCCTACCAGTTTATTTAATTCTATCCTATTGTAATTCTGTTCAGATGATCTGAAATACTAATCCTCATTTCAGGTGGAATTCAGCAGGTACCACAGTTTTCCCACTACCTCTACTTCCTTTTTGCTCCTACTCTCATCTATCGGGACAACTACCCCAGGTAAGCACCAACTGTTCCAGTAAATGACAGCTAATGTTCTTTACCTAATGAAGACAAATAGGATACAGTCTCCTGAAGTGAGAGAAGAGTAGCCAACGTTTCGGGCCGAGACCCTTCAGGAATGGGGGAGCCTGCTGAGTTCTTCCAGCATTGTGTACATATTCTTTGATCCACGGCATCTGCAGTTGTATTTTTGTGTTTTGAGTCTCCTGAAGTGTTGCTCTATTTTATATTGGATTATCACAATTCATTTGCTCAAACATGTTCTCCCATTTAGTAAGATTTAGAATAAATTATAGGTCGATTCCATTGATATTCCTTGATCATTCTTACCCACAAACTTTTGATACAGGTTTAATGGCAACTTCAATTCATCCAACAGGTGCAACCTTTGGGAGAATGAGTTCCAGTTTCATTCAAAGCTATGCTTCTGTACTTTGGTAAAAGCAACTCTGGAAGTGTATCACTTGTTGAAACTGGGATACCAAATTTTAAAACAATGGCTCAGAGGGTATTGGTACAAGACTATCAATCAATATTGCGGGTCATACTGTCCTTGTAGTGCTCAAGCCCAGTGTTAGTTTCACCTGATCTGTACAGTTGTACCTCATGGTACAAAGTTTCAGTTGCAGTTGGCATGAAGTTGCTAAGACCAATATCGATATTGCTGTTATGTTCATAAGTTTCTTGATTTCATCAAGTCTAGAATTTTTAAAAAATCTATTTGCACTTTAGATTGAATAGAAATATCAAAACAAAGACTTGAACTTTTGTAATTATTGCCTTCTAATATTGAATTTTTCTTTGGTACAGGAATCCTACAATTAGATGGAGCTATGTTGCTACAAAATTTGCACAGGTAAAACTTGACATGTTATTTCTAACAAACTCCAGTGTTTCTGTGGCTTGGGCAAAGTTTTTATCAATAGTGAAGCTGCAAGCACTGACCAACAGGCAACCTGGGAGTACCTAGACTGACTGAAAACCATTGTGCGTTGTAGGTACCCTCCAAATTTCATTTACAAATTATTTGGGAAAGTTGCTCTGTCATGCATATTTATCTGCCAAGAAGAAAAGTGTCAACTGGATTTCAGGCTGCCAGCAATGTCTAATGCACTTGCTTTGGTGGTTAGTGCTTCAGGAGACATCATGCTGAAGCACATACTCATCAACAGGGAGAAAACCTGAGTGAAGGGATTTGCTTTCGGGCATGAACCTGTAATTTGGATACCAAAATAGGGGCCTGGATTAAAAAATGCCACCTTCCATTACTGGGTCACATCATACTTTTTTACTTAGTGGTTATGGGGAAAGTAACATTGTCAAGCACTTCGTATTCAGTTCCCCAAGCCAACCAGAGTACCCCTTGGCCTCTCCCTCCCTGTTTGCCTTCCTGTGGTGGTGGTGTGCCTGAGCTTAATAAATTATATAGAGGCCTTGACATGGACCAACAAGGTAATGAGCTCATTTTAAGGGAATAAGACTGGGAATGCAGCTGTTGATGAAAAATGTCCTGCTCAATGATCTCTTGATATAAATATATGAAGCAAAAACGAGCAAAACGTCAATCTTGGATCTCCTTTTTAAGGAGGGATGAGTTATATCCTGGTCCATCTTCACATTAGAGTGAGCTAAAGCCTGGCTCATTCAGCAGTTGCTCCTATGTCACTTTCTCTAACTTGTACTATTGCAGTTGGCAATTCAGTGTCAGTATGCTTTGTATTAAGTTTCTTTGTATTTTTTACTTTTTAATAAATATTTTTGCTAGTACCCTATTCTTACCCTCAATGCACCCTTATTTATTGTATGAAGATAGAAAAATAATGCTTTTGATAATATATCTCCATATATTTAAGTCTAAACCTTTTTTTGGGAACCGATTCAATTAGCATTAGTTTCTATGAATGCCTCTGATACTAACTGAGGTCCTGGTGTAGAACGAAGCCCTTTGATTTTGTTTGTGGAGTTCTTAGGATCTTTGGCCACTTCTGTAAATTAAACCAAATTGCTGCTTTATTTTTGGTACTGTTAATTTAAGCAGATGGAAGCAGTTTTGTTTTCATTTGCAATGAAGCACAGAACAAGCGTTTTATACAAAACCAGATTCTAACAAAAATAAATATTGGGAGGTGAGTGGTGTTTCCACCATATATTGTGACCATTGACCTTTCAGTAAAAGGTAGCTGGGCATGTGGTTTTATTTCTATAATGCTGAGTTTTTGCATTTAATATTATTCATTCGTTGTATTCTAACTATATGGCATTTCACTCATTAATGCTTTGTCCAGAATTGAGTAACATAAGTATTTGTTGTCCAACACATTGACAAATGTCACTTCTGCCTTTGGCACAATATTCCTTTTCACATCTAGTTTCAGTAAATGTAGCATTGGGCTTGCTTAGCAGGTGGCAGTGCTGTCATTGATTAAATAGCATAAAAGAAGGATATTTTTTATTTTTTAATACCATCAGCTGATTTTTGTAACTTTTCAAATTTCTTTCCAGGTGTTGGGCTGCCTATTTTATGCTTACTATATTTTTGTGCGACTTTGCATTCCATTGTTCCGAAACATCAGCCAAGAACCATTCAGCTTGAAAGTCCTGGTTCTTTGCATTTTCAACTCCATTTTACCAGGTAGAGATCATTCTTGCACACATCCTGAAAGTGCCACCTGTAAATATCAATTGTATTGTGAATAATACTGCACCCATAATACTTAATCCAAAACAAAAGGGATCAAGAAGCTGAAACAGTCACCTATTTGGTCCAATCTTCAAGATGGCTGATGTCAACTGTGCTGCTAATTCAAACCTCTTAATTGAAGCTCATCTCATTCAGGAACTATACACTTATTACAAGTGAAACCAGTATCTGGTTTAGATTATTTAAAATATCCCTTGTAATGTTGTGTGGCAACACTGATTTGTGCATGAATAGTTTGTTTTGGATGTCATCAGTGCAGTAAAGTTGCTGAGTTGCCCTCGTGCGAGTCTGGAGGTTGAAGTCTGAAGATCAGATAAGGTCAGGAAGTTGAGGGCCAAAGATGAAACCCTTGATTGGTAGATTTTGGGGTTGATACCTAATTGTTGAAGTACAGAGCACAACAAGTCCTGAGGTAGAAGTTAAGGTGAAAGACTGAACATAGAAGCCTGAAGAGCTTGCAAAAGCCTGGGTCACCAGGGTTGGATGTCCTTGCAAGTTTGGAAATCAAGGCCTGAAGGTCAAGCTATTATTGGCGAGTCCTGGGATGGTCCAGATTTGGAGGCCCACAGTCCTGGAGGTCTGTCTGGGTGGAAGTGAGTGTGGGAAAGGGCCTTATTTTGCTGTTTTGTTGATGCCTGTGTTCAAAAGAACATTATGGGCATGTTGGCACTGGAATGGCACTTATAGATTGCTCCCAGCACATCCTTGTTGGTTGATGCAAATGACACATTTCACTGTATGTCCCAATGTGCTTGTGATAAATAAATCAGCAGCATCAATTTTAATATTGAACTAAATGAGATTAGCACAGACATTAAGACATTTTGGTCAATAAAATAGGATGGAGGGGAGGACTGTTGGCTTCAAAGAGAAAGGGATGGGCATTAGGCAGAAATTTCTATAACTAGACCATTGATTAAACAAATGAATGAATAAATATTTTAAGGGTGGAAGGGCAAGTCAAGGTCACTGAGAGATTGCAAAATAAATTTGAAAATGTTAATTGGGAGCCAATAAGGAAAACAAACATAGAGCTGATGAATGAATAGGACGGACCTGATAGGAGTTAAAACAAAGGCAGAAGAATTTTGGATCACCAAGTTATAGAGTCTTGCATTGCTGTCTTGTAGAGTTATTTTGTATTATCTCTTATAAAGGGTGGATCTAATAAGAGATTTTCTGCAACTCTGTATGCATTGCTCATTGCAGGTTCTTGGACAGTGCTTTTTCTGAATTGGGGTACATGTCAATATAAAATCTGCTGCTGCTTCCCTGAGGTAGCCATTGCAGGGAATTGAAGTTAAGGACTTTGCTAATGTACTAAGACCCTGCCAGTTGTGGCAAATATCACAGGCTGTGCACGGCTTTGTTTTTCAGGTGTGCTTGTGCTGTTCCTGGCTTTCTTTGCATTTCTCCACTGTTGGCTAAATGCCTTTGCTGAAATGCTGCAGTTTGCTGACAGGATGTTTTATAAGGTAACCTTTTGTTGTTTCAAATTCTTGGATGCACATGATGTTCTGTGGTTTCTTTAATCCTGTCTGATGTACTTGGGTTGTTAACAGTATATACGTTTCATCAGAAGTGCTTGCAATCACATTATAAGTCTCTCAGTTCCTGTAACATTGGTACTTCCTTTTCAGCCCCTTTTTTTTTGCTACAAAGCTAACATGTCATCAAAAAAATAAAGGGCTCCATGAGTATTGGTTGGGCAAGTGTTTTCTAAAATACTGGCTGAAATTTGCTGACTGCAGCTTGTATGCTTCCTGCAAATTGGTTGAGATGGGGGAAATGCTGTTGTATGCGGTTTAAAGTGAGACGGTGGCTTCTGGCTCACACCCCATTTGCATTCCCCTTAACAGTGTTGGATCTTTGTGGGGAACAAAGCAATGGAAGAAATTTGAACAGAGTGAGAGTGGGCTTTACTTAAGTACTTCTTTGAACCAAAGCCGACTTTGTATTATTTTAATCTCTCAAATGCAAAGCTGATTTCAACTAAAAGAATAAAGTATGCCATAGGCAAATCAAATTATTGAATAAAGTGTTTTGGATATTGAGCCTTATTTTGTCTTTTCCATTTCCATTCAGGACTGGTGGAATTCCACATCCTTTGCAAACTATTACCGGACCTGGAATGTAGTGGTCCATGACTGGCTGTACTATTATGCTTACAGAGACTTTCTCTGGGTAAGGAACATTTTGGTCAGCTTGACCTGTATGAAGAGTTGGGGTGCAATTGATTCACCTGCTCTAAACTAATTGGCCATTTGTGCTGCATTGTAATTTCCCCTCTGAATTCTTTACTGAAAGTTGGATTTGGTGAGTGCACTCTTGAATGTGGGAGGAGCCTGAAAGACTTGTGATCTTCTCAGTAGCATACATAGAACATGTCAGTTAATGTGAAAATAGAAACCTTTTTTTTGCCTAATCCTGTTTCAGAATAGGATTTGTTTTTTTGGCATTTGGAGGTTAAAGAACCAGTGCTTTTGATAGAAATCTGGAGCTTCATACACAGCTTTCCCTGTAGACTGGAGTTTTGACATTTAGATTACTTGTGTTTACAGCTGTCGCTGGAGCAGCCAGAGGTGCTGGTCCATAGGGGTATCATTGATTGGGTAGGATGGGTGATGGTGTCCTGCAAATTGTGTTCAGGGAGTTGGATGCAAAGTTAAAGGACCTCTAGGGTTGTGTTCTCAGAATTGCTACCACGTGCTAGTGAGGCCAGAAAGCAATTAAATGTTACAGTGAAGTTCTTTGTTTTTCATTAAAGAAAATAACATTATAAGCTCTAGACCACTTTTCAAATAAAAACTTGATTACTTTGTAGCTATATAGCCCAAAGCATGTTTAAACAGATAACAAACAGGTGCCAATGATAGAACATAGAAAACCTACAGCACAATACAGGCCCTTTGGCCCATAATGCTGTGCCAAACATGTACTTAGTTAGAAATTACCTAAGGTTAGCTATAGCCTTCTATTTTTCTAAGCTCCAAGTACCTGTCCAGGAGTCTCTTAAAAGACCCTATCATATCTGCCTCCATCACCATCACCAGCAGCCCATTCTACACACCCACAACTCTCTGCATACAACAACAACTTACCTCTGATATCTCCTCTGTACCTACTTCCAGGCACCTTAAAACTATGCCCTTTCAGCCCTGGGGAAAAAGCCTCTGACTATACACAAATAAATGCCTCTCATCATGTACACCTCTATCGGGTCACCTCTCATCCTCTGTCGCTCCAACGAAAAATGTCCGAGCTCACTCAACCTGTTCTCATAAGGCATGCTCCCCAATTCAGGCAACATCCTTGTAAATCTCCTCTGCACCCTTTCTATGGCTTCCATGTCCTTCCTGTAGTGAGGCGACCAGAACTGAACACAGTACTCCAAGTGGGGCCTAACCAGGGTTCTATATAGCTGCAACATTACCTCTCGGCTCTTAAACTCAATCCTGCAATGATGAAGGCCAATGCATCGTATGCCTTCTTAACCACACAGTCAACCTGCACAGCAGCTTTGAGTGTCCTATGGACTGGGACCCCAAGATTCCTCTGATCCTCCACACTGCCAAGAGTCTTACCATTAATACTATATTCTGCCATTATATTTGATCTAATAACTATATTCTTCCACCATATTTTCAGTGATATTGAGATGAATGAACTAAACTGATTAAAACAGAAACTGGTATAGGAGGAATCAAACTGGGTGATGGACAGCCAAGCTAAAAGGTGAGGGCATGGCAGATGTAACAGTTTATCCTTTAAGTCATCAATCTTGCACCATGGCAAGAGTGAGCATAGCAATAAGACAAGGTGGTTATCCTGCATCAGCAAGGTCTCTCCCAAGCAGAAATTTGCGGAGTTTCAAGATGTGTTGTCCAAGTTCTTCTGAAGAAACACAAAGGAATGGGAAAAGTTGAGGACCAGAAATGCAGTGATCGACGATGGAAGCTGAGTTCAGAGGATGAGAAATATATCAAACTGACATCCCTCCTAAATTGGAAGAACTCAGCACTGCTTTTGGCTTTGTCACTGGAACCCAAATATACTCCTCTGTAGTCTTGTCAGAAGTGGTCTTCATGGAAGAGTTACTGCCAAGAAGCCATTCCTCGAAAGTGGAAGCAAAACCAAGATACTCACCTACGCACAAAAACACTAGGACTAGTGGGCTGAGCAAAGGCAGCAGATGTTCTGAGCTGAAGAGTCAGAATTGGTTGAGACAGGAAAAAGTTTGTCCCTAGAAGAGCTGGAGGGCACTACATGATGAGTGTCTGCAGCCAACACTAATGCACGGTGGAAGTTCTCTGCAGGTTTGGGGCTGCCTTTTTTTTGCAAATGGAGTTGGTGATCTGGTCAGAATTAGTGGAATCCTCAATGCTGAGAAGTACAAGCAGATTCTCATCCATTACATAATACCATCAGGGAGGCATCTGATTGGTCCCAGCTTAATCCTACAGTAGGGCAATAACCCCAAACACATGGCCAAGGTCATAAAGAACTACCTTCAGTGAAAAGAAGAACAAGGAGTTCTGCAAAAGATGGAATGGCCTCCACAGAGGCTTGATCTCAATATCATTAAAGCTGTCTGAGATTACCTGGAGAGACAGAAGCAAGCAAGATAGCCAAAGTGTGCAAAAGAACTGTGCCAAGTTCTCCAAGGTTCTTGGAACAACCTGCCAGCCAATTTTCTTTATAGAAGTACTGTGCTTGGCCTTTGTCATGGTGCCACATGGGAGGTTGGTCAAGAAGGTTAATTCACTTGACATTCAAGGTGAGGTAGTAAATTGGGTTAGACATTGGCTTCACAGGAGCCAGAGTGGTAGTAAATGGTTGTCTCTGATTGGAAGTCTGTGAATAGATATCAACGATCTGAATGATGTAGTAAAATGGATCAGCAAATATGTTGATGACACCAAGATTGGGGTTGTAGTAGACAGTGAGGAAGGCTGTCAAAGCTTGTAGTAGGATCTGAACCAGCTGGAAAAGTGTCAGATGGAATTTAACATAGACCAATGTGAGGTGTTGCACTTTGGGACGGCCAATCAGGATAGATCTTGCACTGTGATCAGTAGGGCACTGAGGACTGTGGTTGAACAGAAGGATCTGGGAATAGAGATCCACAGTTCCTTGAAAGTAGCATCACAAGTAGCTATTGTCATAAAGGAAGTTCTTTTGCCACAGTGGCCCTCATAAATCAAGGTACTGAGTACAAGAATTGGGATGTTATGTTGAAGTCGTATGATATCTTGCTGAGGCCCAGTTTGAAGTGTTGTGTGCAGTTTTGGTCACCTACTTACAGAAGAGATGGCAGTAAGATTGGAAGAGTGCAGAGAAAATTTACAAGGATGTTGCCAAGACTTGAGGATCTGAGTTACAGGGAAAGGTTGAAGAGGTTAGGATTTTATTCCATGGAATATGGAAGACTGGAGAGAGATTTGATAGAGATATACAAAATTGAGAGTTTATAGAAGGGGTAAATCCAAGCAGTTTTTTTTTTGCTGAGGTTGGGTGAGACTACAGCATGGGTTTGGGTTAAGGGTAAAAGGTTATAATGTTTAATGGGAACATGAGGGGGAGACTTCACTCATGGTGGTGAGAGCGTGGAATGAGCTGTCAGTCTAAGTGGTGGATTTAAACCAGTAGAGGAAGTTTGGATAAATACATGGTCGAGAAGGCTGTGGTCCTAATGGAGGTCAGTGTGACTAGGTAGGTTAATGGTTGCCACATACTAGATGAGCCAGAAGGCCTGTTTCTGTGCTCTAGTCTTCTATGACTGGCTGATATCCATGTGGTCTGAGATATTTTGTATAGTTGCAACGTTGACTTTCCTAATCTTTAACTTATCACCCATGCCAATCAAGGCAAGCATGCCATACGCCTTTTCTATTAAACCACTTATTGATTTGCATAGCCACTGTCAGTGATCTCTGGACCTGACAAACCCACTCACTTAATGCTATTAAGGGACTTTTCATTAGCTGTAGGTGTTCTCCTTCTGTTTGACCTCCCAAAGTGCAACATCTCATACTGCCTGGATCTGCCACTTCTCTGTCCATAATCTGTAACCAATCCTGCTATGTTCTTTAATAGTTCTTTACACTGTCCACCACTGCATAAATGGCTGCTTGTCATCAACAAGCTTCCTAATTCACCCATCTGCATTTGTATCTCAAACACAAGTCCCAGCATTGACCCTTGCAGAATACCACTGGTCATAGACCTCCAACCTCCATAACAGCCTTTACCTCTACTGTCTTCTGTGGGTTCTGAATGAAAACTTTGTAATTCACTCTGAATCCCATGCATGTTTATCTTCTGAATAACCTACCATGAGGAACTTACCACATGCTGTACTAAAGTCCAAGTAGACAATGTCTGCTGCCTTTATCAAACACCTTTATCAACTCCTGCAAAGAGAACCATTGTCCTGCGATGCACAAAGCTATGCTGGCTATCTGTAAGCAGGCCATGCCTTTCCAAATGAGCATAATTCCTATTTCTCAATATCCTCTCCAATAGCTTCCCTACCACTGATGGGAAGATAGCTGGCTTATAATTTATCTGGATTGCCCCACCTTTCCCTTCTTGGACAAGGGCACAATACTGTATTTCGTCTTCTCCATTCCTCGGATCTCCACTATTGCTAGTGAGGATGTAAAGATCCCTGTGAAATCCATGTCTCCTCACCTGCTGCTTTGAATATTCTGGTATAGTCAGTGAAAAAGAAACTTAACTAGGAGGTTAGAACTATTGGTTACTCTTTAACTTGCATGCTGTAGCACATTAATTGAGTATATTCAAGATGCAGTGAGTTTTTTGGATTTGAAGAGCACAGGAAATATGGATTGGAGGTGGGAGGATCAGCCTGAAGGTAGTGAAAGCAGGGATTGTATGCCTTAGCCCTGTTGCTAGTTTTCCTTCCTCTTGGCCTAATTGAAACTATGAATTTCTAAATTTGTAGTTGTATCTAATGGGTGATTAAATGACAATGTACTGTATATAGCAGCGCACAGTCATGACAGACTTAATTTTCCATTCCTCACATGTGCACACAATGAAATTAAACCATTTAATCTGCCTGCTTATGCTAAAATCTATGCAATAAAGTGCAAGTCAGTTAATTGAAGTTTTATAAAATACATCTTAAAATTGTTTTCCAAACCAAAGTTGTTTGGCAAACATTTATTTGCCCTTAGAATTTAAAAGCCATATTACATCAAGAAAAGGCTGACGTCAGAGATTGGGACAGGGCAAGAATTAAGATTAGGCATTTTAACATTTCTGTGTTGTATATCATAGTGAGTGATAAATGAAATGGCAAGAATTCTGGTGATCAATGAAAGCAGACACAAAAGATTTAGTATTCAAATTGAGTTCAGTGTGGAGTTTTAGAACTGAATGATTATAAACAGTTTGCTTTATTATTACTCTAGTCTGAGGGGTTAATGATTTTATTTTAAACATTTGGCATGACCGTAATTATTGTTTAAAAGGCATCCTTGAATGGGTTTGAGTGTCAACAAGGAATTACAGATTCACAAGATTATTGTTTTGAGATTAACACCATGTAGAGCTCCCTTTATTTCTCATCCACTGAAGTTCATACTTGCTGCTTGAAAATTAACATTCTTCCTCTTACATTTGAATGAAGGACTTAAAATACATTCAAAACAACAAGTCCAGTTTTGATACTGTAGGGTCTTAGTTCCCGCATAGAAATAGGCACTGTGGCCCAATGAGTTTACATTGATCATCAACCACTTATTTACAGTAATGCTACGTTATTCCAGTTTATCGCCACACATCCTTATCAACTCTCCCCAGATTCTACCAGACACTTACACTCTTTGTGGGGGGGGGGGGGGGGGGGGGGTGTTGAGAGTCGTTGATGTGTAAGTGGCCAATTAACCTAGCAATCTGCACGTCATTGGGATGTGAGAGAAAATCAAGTATCCACAAGAAGCACATGTGATCCATACAGGCAGGATCTGAGGTCAGGATTGAATCCAGTACCGTAGTTTCTGGACTACAGAGCGCACCTGATTAAAAGCCGCACGCTCTAATTTTAGCAAGAAAATCAATTTTGTACTTGTACAAGCCGCACCGGATTTTAAGCCGCAGGTGTCCCACGTTGTAATATGAGATATTTACACAGAAAGATGTTACACGTGAGGATTTTTTAAACTTTTAATTAAATCCATATGGTAACATAAACAAATACATATTGCAAATGCTTTTTTTCGAACAGTGCCTGTAACACAGCTACTTTTAAATATACATACGTATCGGTAACACACAAATTACGTTGCGTATACTTTTTTACTGAACAGCGCACGAACAACATTCTAATATCTCCTAACGACTGGTAAAAAAAATATATATACTGCAGCCTACCAGGAAAAGTTATTGATCGCCTTCTTCATCTTCCTCCTGTGCACTAAAACCATCAAAGTCCTTCAGTGTCCGAATTGAATAAAACCTCAGGATCTCGTCACTCACTTCAGTCTCTTCGTTGTCGCTCTCACTTGAGCGCACGCGGTCCTCTTCATCACGCAGCAGTCCAAGCCTTTCGAAACCCGCTGGTGATGGTGGAAGTTGTGACACGGCTCCACGCATTTAGGATCCACTGGCAGACTTGAGTTAAAGATGCTCTTCGCATGCGTCCTGTTTTGGTAAAGGATTTCTCGCCGCTCGTCATACAAGCCTCCCACTCAACGCGCAGCGCCACTTTAAATGCCCGGTTCACGCTGATGTCTAGTAGCTGCAGATACTTCGTGATGCCCCCAGGAATCACAGCTGGAATTGAGTTTGTACTCTTGATGGCAGCTTTCATTGAACTTTCATTGTCAGCCGCTTAAAAAATTACCATCGGTGGAAGCTTTAGTCCGGCTGCTGTGCAGCTCAGAACACAAGTAAAATGCGTTCTCTCATGGCCACTTGTTTTCAGTGTGATGGACGAGTCACCTTTTTTATTAACAGTCCGAGTGAGAGGCAGGTCAAACGTCAAAGGTACTTCATCCATATTTATGATATCATCTGGCCTGATGGAATTCTCCGCTATCTTTGTTTGAGTGAATGTGCAGAAGTTAGCAAGTTTTTCCTCGTGGTGTCGGGGGGGAGCTGCTGACAGAGTTGTGCGTACCCTGACGGACAGGCCTTTTCGTCTCATAAATCTAAAACACCACGATGGCCCACCTCTAAAATCTTCGATTTTCATTTTGGTGGCGATTGCTTTAGCCTTCAGTCTGATCTGCGCGGTGGAAATATCGCGGCCGCCTGCTCTCTGTGTGTTAACCCAGTCTTCAAGAAAGTTTTCAAGTTCGGGCCATCTGCTATGATTACCTCCGAAAGCTTTTGTCGTCTTTTTGCATTGACTCAGTTCTTCATGCTGGCGTCTGCACCGTCTCACCATCGATTCATTTATGCCAAGATTATGTGCAGCAGTTCGATTTCCTTCTTCAACCGCCAGATTGATCGCCTTTAACTTAAAAGCTGCATCATATGCTTTTCTTCGAGTGTTTTCCATGTTGATGAGGGTGAGTACAAATGACTGATTTACAATAATTTAATTGTGAAAGTGCGCTTGATTTATCGTACAATTTCATTGGACCTCTGTGAACTCATCAATTTTATTGGTCTACTGTTATGAGGCAAAATATTTTTGGCGGCATGAAAAAAAAACATGCATTAGCCGCACCGTAGTATAGGCCGCAGTGTTCAAAGCGTGGGAAAAAAGTAGCGGCTTATAGTCCGGAATTTACGGTAGTTTGGCGATGAGACTACAGCTATACTGCTGTGTCACTGCTTCACCAAGGAGAATGATACATCTTAAGCATGTTATGTCTGTGTAGGTTTCAGTAGAAGACTAGAAAATCAGGTTTTAGCATGTTTGCCTTTTGTGAAATGGCAAACTGGAACTCTGTCATATTTTTTTTAACCTTCAGTAGTACCCAAAATCAGGTTTCTTCCAAACACGCATTCTGACACAGCTGCACATCAGCAATTCTGAGGACAAGAATGTTTTTCCTATAGTTGTACATACTGTGTGGAAATAAGCATGCAATACCCATTTCATTTTCCTTTTTGTATTTTTCAGTACATTTATTTCATAGTATGCAAGCCTCTTTTCACTAAACCTTTTAAAGCATGTGAGAAGAATTAATTAGATCTGTGTATTCATGTTTGATGCTATTACTGCTAAGGAATGCTGTAAATTCAACACCAGTGAACTTGGTCACAAGCAGGCCATGTGTATTGAAGATTATTCTGAAGTTTGAAACGGTTGTTTGAGTTTTAGACATCCCTTTGGAACAGTTTGTATTTGTACAAAATGTACACTTACTGATATTCCCCATAAATGTACTGCCAAAATCTATTTATCCTTGGCCTTGATTTAGTTATCTACAATAGAATTGCTGCTGGATTCTGTAATGGTCAACAGCCCTTCAATGTCCTCCCAACTACTTAGCTATTGGTATGTGTTTATTGTTGAAACGGGTACCAAGATACGCTGAAAAGCTTGCCTTGCAGACCAAATCATTACACAGTATATTCAGCTAAAGTAAGGTAAATAGATAATTGAAGCCAGGAGTTTATCTTGCCACACCAGCCAAAACTAGTGGCAACTTGATTGATAGGAGGTAGCATGAAATAGAGAAGGGTAGCCTACATGTCACTGTTAGGGTTGATGATCTGTGATGGAGCAATGACTTTGGATATCTAAGGATCTATTGATTAAAAATGCTTAATCTCTTTATGTAATATGCAGATTTTGTATTATTGCCATGCATGGTTGATAAACTCAATGTGTGGATAGCTCACATTTTGTCATAGTAGGTAGCTGTTGGCTATTTCTTCAGCGGTTTGAATGTGAACGACAGCCCAAGCATGAGGAGGTCAGCCAGTGAGGAGAGTTTGAAAAGACAGATTTATACAGTGGGCGTCAGAGTAGAGGGAGACAGTAGGAGGACTTTGGCTCAACAGGGCATCGGTGATAACAGGTCGAGGTGATGTAGGCTATCTGTGTCGAATACAGACAGAAAGTATGTGTGTGAGGCCGGTTTTCAGGGGAGGATAGGCAGGTGATAGAGAAGGGACGCGCTCAGACTGATGGTTTGAGATGTGTCTATTTTAATGTGAGGAGTATCCTGAACAAAGCAGATGAGCTTAGAGTGTGTATCAGCACTTGAAGATATGATATTGTGGCCATTACAGAGATTTGGATGGTGCAGGGGCAGGAATGGCTACAAGTGCCAGGCTTCAGATGTTTCAGAAAGGACAGGGAGGGAGGCAAAAGAGGTGGGGGCGTGGCACTGTTGATCAGAGATAGTATCACAGCTGCAGAAAAGGAGGAAGACCGAGCGATTGTTTACTGAGTCTCTGGGTGGAAGTTCGGAATAGGAAGGGGTCAATAACTCTTCTTTTATAGACCACCCAATGATAACAGGGACATCGAGGAGCAGATAGGGAGACAGATTCTGCAAAGGTGTAATAATAACAGGGTGGTTGTACGGGAGATTTTAATTTCCCAAATATTGATTGGCATCTCCCTAGAATGAGGGATTTAGATGGGGTGGAGTTTGTTAGGTGTGTTCAGAAGGGTTTCTTGACATAATATGTAGATAAGCCTGCAAGAAGAGAGACTGTACTTGATCTGGTATTGGGAAATGAACCTGGTTAGGTGTCAGATCCCTCAGTGGGAGAGCATTTTTTAGAGATAGCGATCACAATTCTATCTCCTTTTCCCATCTCCTCATTAGAGAGGGATGGGAACAGCCAAGTTAAGGAAACATTTAATTGGAATAAGGGGAAATATAAGGCTATCAGGCAGGAACTTGGAAACATAAATTGGGAACAGATGTTCTCAGGGAAATGTAGCAAGTGTTCAGGGGATATTTGCATGTCATTCTGCATTGGTATGTTCCAATGAGACAGGGAAAGGATGGTAGGGTACAAGAACCATGGTGTACAAAGTCAGTTGTAAATCTAGTCCAGAGGAAAAGAAGAGCTTACGAAAGGTTCAAAAAAGCTAGGTAATGATAGAGATCTAGAAGATTACAAGGCTAGCAGGAAGGAGCTTAAGAAAGAAATTAGGAGAGCCAGAAGGGGCCATGAGAAGGCCTTGGTGGACAGGATTAAGGAAAACCCCAGGCATTCTACAAGTATGTGAAGAGCAAGAGGATAAGATGTGAGAGAATAGGACCAATCAAATGTGACAGTGGAAAAGTGTGTATGGAACAGGAGGGACTTAATGAATACTTTGCTTCAGTTTTCATTATGGAAAAGGATCTTGGTGATTGTAGTGATGACTTGCAGCGGACTGAAAAGCTTGAGCATGTAGCTATTGAGGAGGAGGATGTGCTGGAGCTTTTAGAAACCATCAAGATGGATAAGTCACCGAGACAGGACGGGATGTACCCCAGGCTATTGTGGGAAGCGAGGGAGGAGATTGCTGAGCTGGGGGGGGGGGGGGGTCTCAAGATGGCACTTATAGAGTGAGACTGTTTTAGGCTTAGCTCGAATCCTTACAAACACCCCCTAATTGACCTGTTTATACCTATTCTGAAGGGGTTCATACTTATGAAATCTTTTTCAACTGTTTGAATCATTTTCAACTTGTTAAAATGTCTAAACCACGAGAACCTAAGGAATCAAAACAGACGAAAGAACCATTAACTTTGGAAGCAATGGCGAAACTTACCGACGAGAGACTTGAAAAACTGGAGAATAAATTAACTCCAAATCTTTCTGCGCTTGATGAAATTTCAAAGACAGTCAGTCGATGCAAAACTTCAATCACTTACACTGGATTTACAACAACAACAAACAAGAATTTTAGTTCCTGAAGATACCGCTCGCCAGAGAGATCGCAAAATTGAAATTCTGCAACAACAGCAAGCTTCGGCTTTTCAACTGCTGGATCATTATAAATCTAAAATCACTGATCTTGAAAATCGGTCTCGAAGACAAAATCTCTGGATAATTGGGCTTCCGGAAAATTTTGAGAATAGTGATCTGACTGTATTTTTCTCTAAATTTTTAATGGACGTCTTCAGCTCAGAAGTACTGGATACTCCTCCAATAATTGACCGTGCACATCGCATTTCTCGTTTTCAACCAGCTTCAGGTACGAAACCACGACCAGTGATCCTCCGGATTCATTATCCTCATACCAAAGAATGTTTGATTTGGGCTGTCTGGAAAAAGGGAATAATCAGCTTTAAGAATTTTAAATTTCATATTCTGGAAGACTATAGTCCTGAAGTTTTAAGGGCAAGAATGGCTTTTAAATCGGTTATGTGGGAAATTCATCAGAAGGGCTACAAACAAGTGCTGTTATTTCCAGCACAATTGAGAGTTACTCTCCAAGATGGGACTCATCGGCTGTTCAAATCTCCAGTGGATGCTCAAAGATTCCTTGAAGAATAGTACTTTTTTTTACTACAAGTTGACTAATGTATTGTAATTGTACTATTTGTATTAAATTTTATTTTCTTCATGTTAATAATTAACCGATAGATTTGGATCTTTTATAATTTGATGATTTTTGTGTGATGGCTAACGGTGTATTTCTTACACACGATAAAGGTCCATTTTTGTTTTGGTTTATTCTGAGTTCATTTTTTTTATATTATTATTTTGTTAGTTTTTAAAGTAACTCATTAGGTTCTTCCTTTAAGTTCATATACATTTAAAAAATATTTTTAACGCTTAAATATTACGGTTTTTTTAAATTAAAAAAACTTTTCTAAGATGTCGTTTCTTTTCCCCAAAAGACCATAGTGCTTGGATACGTCATATCTGTTCGGATGTGTCTGAATAAGTTTAAGGACTTTCTTTTAAAATACTAATACAATATTATCCTTTTATGGGTTTTAACATTTTAGTTTTTTTTCTTTTAATCCTTTTGTTTTTATATATATATATAATAACTAATTTTATAGCTTAATCTTTGTTATATTAACCCTTAAAATATGGGTTGTTTGTATCTGTTTTATTTTACTTTTTTGTTTGAGTTGCCGTCTTGAGACATGGGGGTAAAATTAGTTTTAGATTGCCTGCTTGCCTCTTTTTGGCTTTTTTCCTGGGGTTTTGAGGGTGGAGGGAGGGGGACTTTTCTTTTTGCTTGCTTCACACTTAGTTTTACTTCTTGGGCTGACTTGAAACTACAAAAATGGTTGCAGTGTCATGACTTCCGGTTCCTCCTTGAACTTACTTCCCTCTTCCAGATTCATGAGGTCATCTTTTGTTTAACCTTATATATTAATTGTAATAAATATTGGAAATATGGATAAGATTATTAATTTTGTTTCTTGGAATACTAATAGTTTAAATCATCTGATCAAACAGAAAAAAGTATTCGAAGTATTCCACAGAATGAATGCTAATATTATCTTTGTACAAGAGACTCATGTGAGGAAGGTGGATAGTCAACTTTTTTTTAGCTTTTGGAAAGGCCAACGGTATCACTCGAATTCCCAAGCCAAAGTAAGAGGCGTTTCCATTTTTATAGATTCTTCAACCTCTTTTATACACTACGAAACAATTTCGGACCCACAAGGTAGATTTTTGCTTATTACTGGTTCACTTTTTAATCAAAAAGTTGTTTTAGTTAATGTTTATGCTCCAAATACTGACTATCCTGAACTTTTTAAGTATTTACATCCTTTCCTAATTTGAATCAGTACATGCTGATAATGGGTGGGGATTTTAACTGTTGCTTAAACCCTTCGATGGATAGATCTAAGCACACCCAAGCTCTTCTGAATAAATCGGCCTCTCTTATTAATTCCTTTTATGGTTGATTCCGGAATCTCCGAAATTTGGCGTTTTTTTACATCCCAATGACAAAGAATTTTCATACTTTTCCCATGTTTATCATAATTATTCAAGAATTGACTACTTCTTTATTGATCATCATTTACTTACAGATGTTATTGATTGTAAATATGATTCTATTACCATTTCTGATTATGCACCTTTGAAGCGACAGCGCTTCTCCCTGTAGATGCTGCCTGGCCTGCTGTGTTCTGCCAGCATTTTATGTGTGTTGTTTGAATTTCCAGCATCTACAGATTTCCTTGTGTTTGTTGTATTATCCTTAATTATTTGGATGGAGGTGCAGAGTTATTGATGCTACTGTGTATATTTGACATAATCCAATGGCCCATGTTGGTTAGGTTTTTTTTCCTTTTCTTTTTTTGGGGATTTTTATTTTCTTCTTTTTTACTCCCTTTTTCT
The DNA here is from genome assembly GCF_030144855.1 of Hypanus sabinus. NCBI lineage: Eukaryota > Metazoa > Chordata > Chondrichthyes > Myliobatiformes > Dasyatidae > Hypanus > Hypanus sabinus. The sequence goes on from NC_082716.1 coordinate 64,988,650, forward strand.
GTAATAACTATGAGTTTGGGAAGTTATTATATATGGATTATCATCTATATGAATGTATACTTAACCTATTAATTATGTACTTTCAAACTCTCTGTATTCATGCTTCATTTATGTTTGTTTAAAATAAAAAGATTTAAAAAGAAAGAGATTGCTGAGCTACTGGCAATGATCTTTGCATCGTCAATGAGGACGGGAGAGGTTCCAGAGGATTGGAGGGTTGCGGATGTTGTTCCCTTATTCAAGAAAGGGAGTAGTGATAGCCCAGGAAATTATAGGCCAGTGAGTCTTATTTCAGCAGTTGCTAAGTTGGAGAAAGTCCTGAGAGGCAGGATTTATGAACATTTGGAGAAGCATAATATGTGTAGGAATAGTCAGCATGGCTTTGTCAAAGACAGGTCATGCCTTACGAGCCTGATTGAATTTTTTGAGGATGTAACTTGAACACATTGATGAAGGTAGAGCCGTAGATGCAGTATAAATGGATTTCAACAAGGCATTTGATAAGGTAGCCCATGTAAGGCTTATTGAGAAAGTAAGGAGGCATGGGATCCAAGGGGACATTGCTTTGTGGATCCAGAATTGGCTTGCCCACAGAAGGCAAAGAGTGGTTGTAGATGGTCATATTCTGCCTGGAGGTCGGTGACCAGTGATGTGCCTCAGGAATCTGTTCTGGAACCCCTACTGTTCGTGATTTTTATAAATGACTTGGATGAGGAAGTGGAGAGATGGGTTAGTAAATTTGCTGATAACACAAAGGTTGGAGGTGTTATAGATAGTGTGGAGGGCTGTCAGAGGTTACAGTGGGACATTGATAGGGTGCAAAACTGGGCTGAGAAGTGGCGGGATGGAGTTCAACCCAGGTAAGTGTGAGGTGGTTCATTTTGGTAGGTTAAATGTGATGGCAGAATATAGCATTAATGGTAAGACTCTTGGCACTGTGGAGCATCAGAGGGATCTTGGGGTCTGAGATCATAGGGCACTCCAAGCTGCTGTGCAGGTTGATTGTGGTTAAGAAGGCATATAGTGTATTGGCCTTCATCAATCATGGGTCTGAGTTCAACAGCCAAGAGGTAATGTTGCAGCTATATAGGACCCTGTTCATAACCCACTTGGAGTACTTTGCTTAATTCTGGTAGCCTCACTACAGGAAGGATGTGGAAGCCATAGAAAGGGTGCAGAGGAGATTTACAAGGATATTGCCTGGATTGGGGAGCATGCCTTGTGAGAATAGGTTGAGTGAACTTGGCCTTTTCTCCTTGGAGCGACGGAGGATGAGAGGTGACCTGGTAAATGTACAAGATAATGAGAGGCATTGATCGTGTGGATAGTCAGAGGCTTTTTCCCCAGGGCTGAAATGGCTAGCATGAGAGGGCACAGTTTTAAGGTGCTTGGGAGAAGGTACAGAGAAGATGTCAAGAGGTAAGTTTTTTAAGCAGGGAGTAGTGAGTGCGTGGAATGGGCTGCCGGTGGCAGTGGTGGAAGTGGAAACAATAGGGTCTTTTAAGAGACTCCTGGATAGGTACATGGAGCTTAGAAAAATCGAGGACTATGTGCAAGCCTAGGTAGTTCTAGGGTAAGGACATGTTTGGCACAGCTTTGTGGGCCAAAGGGCCTGTATTGTGCTGTAGGTTTTCTACGTTTCTGTGAATGTCTGTGTACTTCATTGGTGATGCCATCTCATCAGGTATTTGTAATTCAGGTGGAGATGCACTATTTGTCATTTAATTTGGAGTGTTTGTATTTTAAATTTTTACACTTGTATCTTTGTAATCATGTGGAGATGGTTTTAATGCTTGACTGAGCTATCTGCTTGGATTTATCAACAAAGTGTGCTGCAGAGTCTTATGATCCTTGTGAGTCATCAAGTTTTAGTCGTACCAGTACTGGGGAATCTGTCAACTTCATAGACGTTTGCAACACATGTCTGTAAATAACAGTATGTACTCTGTAAATTTTGGTTTCTTCTTGAACAGCTTGAATGCACACACATTGGATTCCACAAACTGCAATCTCAGAATACCTCCTCCAGTGTTCAACAATTCACCTTGAATCTGCAGTAAATTCCGCAACAGTTTCATCTGAATGTTGCTTCCAGGTGCCAAAGCTGTGGTATCTGAAGGTTGGGAATGTTCTTGAACCAGTTTTACTCAGTCCACAAATGTTTCCTTGGTTTGAGCCAGCATGGTTTTATGAACTTGTACATCCTACTGATAATGTACTTCTAATGAAATAGTATGTCATTTTTTTTCTACATATCTATTTTGTGGCTTGACAGAATCATGAAGAAATCCAAGTTACTAACTGTGGTCATTTTGACTGATGCAAGCTTAAAGGCTTTCTCAGTGGGATTCATCTGGTCTGGTGAAAACATGCTGAACCATAGCTCCAGAAAAAAAGTTCTAAATTTCAACAAGAGTAACTTTTCCTCCTAAAAATACAATGGATAATTCTTGTAGTTGATTATCATAATGGCATCCTTCACTTGATCTAAGTGTTGATGACTTGGATGGAGCCGTGATTATGAGAGCAATAACCTTTGTCAGCTATGGGGAACAGCCTTCAAGAGTGTGGATGTGAAGGATTTATACACAGGTTTTATTGATTATCTTGGTGCCTGAAGGTTATCATTGTAGTCACTTGACCAAATTTGTAATACTCACATTTTTAAATGCCTGATTTAACACAGTTCAATCTTTTGTCTGTTTATAGTTGTTCACCCACCGGTTTAAAGCTGCAGCTATGCTGTCAGTCTTCACGGTGTCGGCTGTGGTCCATGAGTACGTGTTGGCTGTTTGCTTTGGTTTTTTCTATCCAGTGCTCTTCTGCTTGTTCATGTGCTTTGGAAGTAAGTACATTTTAATTTTCAGCTTTCGCTTCAGTAAGTGTTCACCTTTGTCAATTGTACCACGTCATTGTGAGAACTTGCATTTCTCACAAGTTCCTCTTCCTCTATTCCCCACTGCACCTGCTCCCCCCCCCCACTGTCACCCATCACCATAATTGAACTTCCCAAGGTTCAGAATTATCATCAAAAAATTATCTGTTGGTTCATCCAGAAGTAATTGTTGCACCATTACCAGAGCTACTTTAAGGTCAGATACTTCAAATGACCAGCAAAAGTTTCATAGCAGAGTTCCACGCTGGAATGTGCATTAATTCCATTGACTCACTCAGCTATAAAAAAAAACCTTTGATTTCTTAATTTACAGAACGTGGAAATGTTGAACAAAGGAATCCACTCAGACTGTGCCAGCTGACCTTTGAATGCCTTATCTGTTCATTTGGCATGCCTGCTTATCTGACTATGTACTAGCTTCACAGTAGGTTAAAGAGGATTTTGAGTAGCACAGCGCTGGAGGAACTCAGCAGGCCAGGCAGCATTTATGGAGGGGAACGGTCAATTTTTTGGGCCAAGATGCTTCAGGACTGGAAAGGAAGAGGAATGGAAGGCAGAGTAAGGCATGGAGAGAAGTACAAGCTGGAAGTTGATAGATAAGACCAGGAGAGGAGGAAGGTTGTTGAGGAGGGGAATGATGTGAGAAGCTGGGATGTAATGGATGGAAAAGGTAAACAGTTGAAGATGGAATCTGGTAGCAGAGGACAATGGACCATGGAATAAAGGGAAAGAAGTGGGAAACCAGAGGGAGGTGATGGACTAGTCGTGAGGGTGGGCAGGAGAAAAGGGATAAGAGCCGCTAGAATGGGAAAGGGGAGGGATAAAAGTAAATAAGTGACTATTATAGGTAAGAGAGATCTATATTCATGTTGTCAGGTTAGAGACTACCCAGATGGAATAAGGTCTTGCTCCTCCAATCTGATGATTTTGAAGTTACCTATCATTTTAAATGTTTTGTTGCTAATGATAGTGAATTATTTTTGAACCTGTAACCCTTCAATTTAAAAATTATTTCACTCTGCTCATTCATTTTCTTATGTTGTTTTATTTGCTATTCAGGTAGCTTCCAGCTTGTTTTGTATAATCAGTAACTCATTGTTTCAATTAACACTAAATGATTGACTTGTAAACATTTGTTCTGTAGTGGCTTTCAATTTCGTCCTGCATGACCGTCGGAAAGGGCCTGTTTGGAACGTGGTGATGTGGACTTCGCTGTTCCTGGGTCAGGGCATGTTGGTGTGTCTATATTCTCAGGAGTGGTATGCCCAGCAGCACTGTCCTCTTACTAATGTAAGTCCGTATGTGGAAATAAACATCGAGTTTATTCTGAGAATAATCATGATTTTGAGTTGAGCGGTGGATTCCAATAAGCTGCCTTTCATTTGACTGGATCTCTCTCTGTAGAGGAAATGATTATACATATCTCACAATTAAATTTTGCCAATAGAAGGCTGATAGTAAATGAGCAATGCCGTCACAGTCTTGGTGTCTTTTACTTGTCTCATTTGTTGAGATTTTGTTAACGTGAGATCATTTGAAAATATTTTTTTTCTCCCCAGCCATCCTTCTTGGATTTGTTGAAACCCCGGTCTTGGACCTGCCGCTTAAAATCATAATGGAAAGAAGCTACTGTCCTTGAATCTACAGAAAACTGGGAACATTTCTTCGGATTGTGGCAGCACTTTTCATAAACCAAATGAATGTTTTTCTTTCACCGGATAGTGCCTGCTTCTTGTTCTGTCTGGGGTTCTGGTCATAAAGTTGGACATTTTTCTGAAACATTAATCACAGGACAAATACCAATTTAGTGCTACACATACTGTATTAAGTATCAGACTTCTCTGTTTGGAGGTGGGAGGAATGCCAAAAACAAAACACTGAAGAGGGACATAAAGGTTTTTAAAATTACTTCTCCTTCCCCTCACATTGCCCCCACCAGCCATACAAAATGAAGATAAAGTTGAATTTGAAGGTTTACGTGTTACGAGCAAGGATACATGCATAAATAAGTGTAGAGGTTGTGTGTCATTTTTATAGTTCAATACAACAGTGCAGCTTGAAGATTAAATGTTGTTTAGCACTGTAATGCATTTTGTGCCACAAAGATGACAGCCAGATTTGAGGCCAGCATTCCTATTGATACGTTTCATACCTTGATTAGCAGCTCACATGGAGAGAAGCTGCCAATGTTTTGAGCCAGTGACTTTGCTGAGTATTTCCAGCAAATTCTACTTTTGTTTAAAAGTATACTCCTCAGACCTCCTGAACAAATGTTTCTGCACCTTACCCTTTTGTGTCATATCCAATTAAACTTTTTTCAATGCATTCCAGTCAGGAAACTGGGAATGAAAGTGGGACATTACTCGTCTCAGTTATACATATTTGCTTACTATGCTAGATTCACTTTGATAGATTTCAAATACAAATTGATGGAAAACAGGATGTACTGTAGGTGTTGGTGAATAATTTCACTATTGACAAAGCAAAGTATTTATTTTAAAATGGGAATGATTGTAAATAAACTTTGAGTATTCTTCTCATGATGTCTCTAGCAGCAATTGGCTGTATGCTCTGTTTCTGCACTCATGGGTTTTCACCCTAGGACAGTAATTGTTGAACTTATTAATATGAAGGAAAATATTGTCAACAGCAGAATTAATTTTGACAATGTATTCTGTCTTAAATCTATGTATTTAAAGTTCCAAAATCCTGTCTGCTTGTTCAGTTGTGTCAAATTGGCTGCACTAACCCAATAGAACAAAAGTATCCTGAATCTAGTGTAGTAAGTTATTTGTTAGAAGAAGTTAAGATCTTGGAACATTACGCATTAAGTTTTGGTTATGAATCCAGAAATTGAACCGAAAAACCTGCTATTAAGCCGGATCAAGAAAGTACCTCATTTGAGTTGAGAGCCAAGAGATAATGGTGGCTGTTTATTATAAGAAACATTTTTGTATGCATTTTATTGTACTTTTTCTGTACTTTGTCCTGTTAATTGAATTCTTGGATTGGAAGCATAATAAATTGAACTCCCTAATCTTTTCACTCTTCTGTAAAGAGTGTTTCATAAGCCAACATTACCATTACTTAGCACCAAACAATATATAGCCCTGAAAATTATTTGGATTTTGAGGCCTTTCCTCTTAACATTTTACTAGCTTATCCAAGTGATTGCTAATGTAAATGGAATTCCCTCATCCTATCTTGGGAAATAACCCTTGAACACTGCCTCTGTTAGTAAAATGTTATGGGTTTTTCCCCCAAATATGGAACTAAATGGGATGTAGTTGCACTGCAGTATTTTTTTATTATCTTGTTCAATTAGATGCCAGACCAAGCTGTCCTTACCAGTATTATGGAAAAATCCTTAACTGAGATCCAAAATTAGCAAAGGTGTCCATCAGGCTAAAGATTTCCACAGGGGTGGGGGTAGGAATGCAAGCAACTATTTAATTATTATTACTGGTGGATTTGCACAAACATTCTGCACTGGAAAATAATCCTGTGCCAAAATGTTTTCTTCTTGTGTATCCTTGAATGGATCTTGAATTTGACCTTCATCTTAAATTTGTTTGCCAGCACTATAATCCCTCATCGTGCCTCTAAGTCAAATGATCTTTGTTTAGTGCTGTGAGACTTATAACCTATTCTTTCAGAGTGCTCAGATTTTTAATTGTCATTGGGACAATTGTCAATTGTCAATGGTTTTGGGACTGGTACCTGGAACTGATACTGCTTCAAGTGAAGTATTAATTCTGAAAACATGGAATTTCTTTTTCAGGTTGAAGTCAATGTAGTGTGCAGGGTATTACTTGTTCAAAATTATGATTGTGCACCATGTTTTAAACATCTACTGAGAATTTAATACGAGGACATATTTGTTATCTTTTGTCAAGGAAACCATTTGTACCAAGGCCAAATTTGGGCACAGCAGCCAGCAACACTTTTCAAACTGGTATTTGTTTACTATTTTTTAAATCCAGGATCCAATTCTAGCCCCTAGAAATTAACCCATTTCAAAAGCACTCAAAATCTTTGTCAAAATACTTGTTTCAAAATCTTGCAATTAATGTATCATCATACAACTTTAGTGAAAACTGTTTTAAAGTTCAGTAATCTAGATGACAATATTCAGAAAAGCAGTACATGCTCCCAAAGGTTCAAAAGTGCAGATTAGAAATCTATCATATTCCATCACTATTTATCCAGATGTGTATTTAAAATGGGTGCGGAGTATTTTTGGAGTGTCCATTAGATGAATTGGAAATGTCAGAGTAAAGCCCCTTTTGAAGTATTTGGTTAAAATGTAAATATAGCTCATAGACATGAACCACCAAAGTTAATTTAAGTTTCCTTGGTGCTTTGCATCTGCAAATATCACCATTTTTTTGAAGAGAATTTGGCACAATTCTGGTGGAGAATAGGTTTTGTGTACTGTGATTACAATATCCTAATCTGATAACTATTTCAAATGTTGTGAGTTTTTTTTCTTTACTGATATAGTATAATAAACATTTAAAATAGGCCACAGTTTTCTGTGTTGCACCATAAATTATGTTATTGTTGCAGACTGCTTTGAAGGGCCTTCACTCTGATATTTTGGCAAGTTTATTGTGTGTGTATAATATATATAAAAGTACACATGAATGATTCCAAATACTACATTGCAAAAAAAGATTCGTATCCTGCAATAGCATTCTTTAATTATTAACATGTTTAATGACTTTGTCATTTGATCTTGAGTTTCACTATTGGGATGGATTCCATCGTCCTCTTTAACTATTGAAATTTTGGTACATTGGAAGTGGATTCTGCTTAATTGGGACACAATGGGACCAATACAATTCGGCCCAATTAAGTGGTTGCCTCAATTACACGGTCTCCTGAAAATAGTTAAAAAGGTGTATTAAAGAAAAACACAAGTTGCTGTTTAACTGAGTAACAAATTGTGTATTTAATTGAAATACAGAACAAATTGGAACACTGATAATACTACAGTGCTAATAAAATATATTGCTCATAGCTATCAACAGAGGAATTCATATGCATTCTTTTGACTGTAAATGGACAATCAGTGGAGACACTTTGTAGATAATAGACTGCTTTCATTATAATGCTATTGATGATTGTATCCTCAATAATTGTAACATTCAAGATGATTGGCAATACCTTCTAATTCTTTGTTGTTCCTAACTTTTTGAAGTAGTGAAGTCACAAGATTTTCACTCATGACTATTTCTGGCATCTCCAAGCATGAATGCTTGAAACCAGTAAGAAAAACAGTTCCAAGTTTTCTTTAAAAACGCAAACACGAGATGCTGGAAATTCAAGCAACACACACAAAATGCTGGTGGAATGCAGCAGGCCAGGCAGCATCTATAGGAAGAAGTGCAGTTGATGTTTCAGGCCAAGACCCTTTGTCTTGACGTTCTTCCCGTAGATGCTGCCTGGCCTGCCGCATTTCACCAGCATTTCGTGTGCGTTGCTCCCAAGTTTTCTTGCTGCTTATTTCTTGTGAACTTCCATATAACAATTACAGCATGGAAACAGGCCATCTCGGCCCTTCTATTCCGTGCCGAATGCTTACTCTCACCTAGTCCCTCTAACCAGCACTCAGCCCATAACCCTCCATTCCTTTCCTGTCCATATACCTATCCAATTTTTTTTTAAATGACAAAATTGAACCTGCCTCTACCACTTCTACTGGAAGCTCGTTCCACACAGCTACCACTCTCTTGAGTAAAGAAATTCCCCCTTGTGTTACCCTTAAACTTTTGCCCCCTAACTCTCAACTCGTCCTCTTATTTGAATCACCCCTACTCTCAATGGAAAAAGCCTATCCACATCAACTCTATCTATCGCCCTCATAATTTTAAATACCTCTATCAAGTCCCCCCTCAAACTAATACGCTCCAAAGAATAAAGACCTAACTTCAATCTTTCCCTGTAACTTAGTGCTGAAACACAGGTAACATTCTAGTAAATCTTCTCTGTATTCTCTCTATTTTGTTGACATCTTTCCTGTAATTTGGTGACCAGAACTGTACACAATACTCCAAATTCAGCCTTACCAATGCCTTGTACAATTTTAACATTACATCCCAACTCCTATACTCAATGCTCTGATTTATAAAGGCCAACATACCAAAAGCTTTCTTCACCACCCTACCAACATGAGATTCCACATTCAAGGAACTATGCACCATTATTCCTAGATCACTCTGTTCTACTGCATTCCTCAATGCCCTACCATTTACCATGTATGTCCTATTTTGATTATTCCTACCAAAATGTAGCACCTCACACTTACCAGCATTAAACTCCCATCTCCCATCCCACTCTTCTAACTGGCCTAAATCTCTCTGCAAACTTTGAAAACCCACTTCATTATCCACACCACCACCTACCTTAGTATCATCTGCATACTTACTAATCCAATTTACCACCCCATCTTCCAGATCATTAATGTATATGACAAATAACATTGGACCTAGTACAGACCCCCGAGGCACACCACTAGTCACCAGCCTCCAACCTGACAAACAGTTATCCACCACTACTCTCTGGTGTCTCCCATCCAGCCACTGTTGAATCCATTTTACTACTTCAATATTAACAACCAACGATTGAACCTTCCTAACTAACCTTCTGTGTGGAACCTTGGCAAAGGCCTTACTGAAGTCCATATAGACAACATCCACTGCTTTATCCTCATCAACTTTCCTTGTAACCTCTTCAAAAAAATTCAATAAGATTTGTCAAACATGGCCTTCCACGCACAAATCCATGTTGACTGTTCCTAATCAGACCCTGTCTATCCAGATAATTATATATACTATCTCTAAGAATACTTTCCATTAATTTACCCATCACTGACGTCAAACTGACAGGCCTATAATTGCTAGGTTTACTCTTAGAACCCTTTTTAAACAATGAAACCACATGAGCAATACACCAATCCTCCGGCACCATCCCCGTTTCTAATGACATTTGAAATATTTCTATCAGAGCCCCTGCTATTTCTACACCAACCTCCCTCAAGGTCCTAGGGGATATCCTGTCAGGACCCGGAGATTTATCCACTTTCATCTTCCTTAAAAGTGCCAGTACTTCCTCTTTAATCATCATAGTTTCCATAACTTCCCTACTCATTTCCCTTACACAATTCAAAATCCTTCTCCTTAGTTAATACAGAAGAAAAAAAATTATTCAAAATCTCCCCCATCCCTTTCGGCTCCACACATAGCTGTCCACTCGGATTCGCTAAAGGGACCAATTTTATCCCTCACTTCCTTTTGCTATTAATATAACTATAGAAACCCTTTGGATTTATTTTCACCTTACTTGCCAAAGCAACCTTGTACCTTTTAGCTTTTATAATTTCTTAAGATTCTTCTTACATTCTTTATATTCCTCGAGCACCTCATTTACTCCATGCTGCCTATATTTATTGTGGATATCTCTCTTTTTCCTAACCAAGTTTACAATATCCCTTGAAAACCATGGCTCTCTCAAACTTTTAACCTTTCCTTTCAACCTAACAGGAACATCAAGATTCTGTACCCTCAAAATTTCACATTTAAATGACCGCCATTTCTCTATTATATCCTTTCCATAAAACAAATTGTCCCAATCCACTCCTCCTAAATCCTTTCGCATCTCCTCAAAGTTAGCCTTTCTCCAATCAAAAATTTCAACCCTAAGTCCAGTCTTGTCCTTCTCCATAATTATATTGAAACTAATGGCATTGTGATCACTGGACCCGGTGCTCCCCAACACATACCTCTGTCACCTGACCTATTTCATTCCCTAACAGAAGATCCAACGCTGCCCCTTCTCTAGTTGGTTCCTCTATGTATGGCTGCAAAAAACTACCCTGCACACATTTTACCATATGGGCTTCCCAGTCTATGTGTGGAAAATTAAGATCTCCCACAATCACAACCCTGTGCTTACTACAAATATCTGCTATCTTCTTGCAAATTTGCTCTTCCAATTCTCAGTCCCCGTTAGGTTGTCTATAATACACCCTATAAGTGTTAGTACACCTTTCCCATTCCTCAATTCCGCCCAAACAGCCTAGACCAGCCCCCTAATCTATCCTGCCAGCGCACCACTGTAATATTTTCACTGACAAGCAACACAACACCTCCCCCTCTTGTCCCTCTGATTCTATCACTCCTGAAGCAACAAAATCTAGGAATATTTAGTTGCCAATCACACAGTCACATGAAATCACATCACTCCTGATGAAAATTTTTGAATACAAGCACACTCAACAAGTGTAATTTACAATCACTTTGCTCTAAGCACAGTGTAGTCTTCCATCCACGAGGGAGCACATGTCTGACATTAGTTAGAAACTGCTTGGCAATGGTTTTCTGCCCCAATTAAGTGGCGTAGTAACCCAAATAAGCAAAGGGAATTTGGACTATTTCCAATCAGTAGTTCTTTAAGAGTTGTCCCAAATAAGCAGCTACCCTGATTTAATCTGGCCCAATTAACCAAAATACACTGTATGTCTAGTACTATATCCAGTATGTCTATAAAGGTAGGTCCCCCTTGGTGTTTTTAGTATTTTAAAAAAATATGTATATATCTTTATTCAAAGGTTCAGCTATCCTAGATTTAGCTTTTGTATAAACCTTAACTAGCAATTTGAATGATCATATTTGGTATTGTAGCTATAGGTATGTTCTGTTTTCTTTGCATTAATTCCTTTTATCAAACAGCGGCACTTATCTGTGGAACTGTTACACAATTCTATTTTGTGTCATTGTGAAGCAGTTCTTCATTTGCCTGTGGTTGTCATTGCAAATCAGCCAGATTTCATTTCTGGGGGTTGACCTTGCCAAAATAAAGTGCAGTGGGACTTTGAACCCATTTAGCGTACTGTCCAGTTTATAGTTCAAGTTCACTATTGAGTTATCAGACTCAATGTCAGTACCCAATCTGAATTGTGTATACTGGTTATGGCACTGTTCATCACCAAGGCTTCAGTAGTGTGATGAGTCTGTTCACAAGCAGATGCAATTTCTCCATGAAAAAAATACTAATTACCATCTTTCTACTGAAAAGCAGATACTATTTCTGACACTGCAGGGGACAGTGCATGATATTTTTTTTTATTAAGATTAGGACTCTGCTGTACTTCTCTGCCTAAATTATTCTTGATTGTCCCTTTTTTTTGGTTAGGGAGCTAATTGTTGAGCTACTTTTCTGTAGCACTTTTCAACAGCTTGGGTTATTCCAAATGTTTTACAACCTATGAAGTATTGTTGAAGTAGAACCACTGCCATATTACAAGGAACCAGCAATCATTTGTGCTTTATTCGAAGGAAAATTAGTATTTTGTTACTTGAGAAATTTTGGCTAGGGCACTGGTACATTTATGCTTATAATTTACAGGCAAGTGCATTGCCAACAAAGCAGGTGTTTATTGTCTATTCCCCATGTGCTCCAGAGAAAGAGGTAGTGAACAGTTTCATCGAATTGCCGCAGTGCCCCTGTAATTCTACTGATGTGTTGTACAGGGAGTCCCAGGATTTAAACCTAGTTATAAAACGGACATATTTCAGTCAGGATGCTGCTACTTAAAGGAGAATCTAGAAAAGGTACCATTCCTTTGGCCACATTCAAGCTTCTAAGTAGTAGTTATAAACTGAGTTTGATATGTAGTTGAAGTTGTGCATTTTCTGAAAAGTGATGTTGAGGGATTGAATGTTTGGGCCGGTGAATGGGATACTAATTTGTTTGTGTAGATTGTTGGTGCTGCACTGGTGGAAAATGGGAAATACTTTATGATACCTGACTCCAAGTTTGTGCTTTGTAGTAATGGGAAGGCTTTTTGGTCTCTGGAGATCAGTTATTAGTCATTAGTTTTAATGTAGTCAACCCTCTTTTCTGTTGCTGCTGCAGCACACAAGTGCCTAGTCCAGTCCTCCTCCTACCCCACCCCCCAGGATATTTATAGTGGGGAGTTGGTATGTCCCATAGGATAGTCAAAATGCAGCTAGCAGGGTTACTTCCTCTCAACAAGAGCCAGGGTTCAATGATTATCTCCAATAAAATGCATGAGCTCTTTGTGACAACGTGTTTCCTCCACGTGTTCGAATTTCCTTCCACATTCTATATAAGGGTAAGCTGTTGGGTTAATTGGACGCTGTAAACTTCCTCCGGTAAGTGGATAAGTGATAGGATATTGGCACGTGGTTAAGGTTCCTTAAGGTTGCCCAGCTGGGGGAGGGGTGGAGGCAGTGGGGATAAGCTCCCACTGCCCATTAAATGCTCCCATTGGTGAACATCTCTCATTGTTCCTGCCTTTCATGTGTAGTTTAGCTACTAAGCCTGGTGGAACTGTTTCTAGTGACTGGAGAAGGGGCAAAGGTGGGTTACTGACACCTTAAAGGTAGTTGCTTTGGGTAGATGGGACTCTACAACCAGTTCCTTGTTCTTATCGACATTGAGTGAGAGGCTGTTGTTATTACACAGCCAAATTTTCAAACTCCCTCCTGTATGCTAATTCATCACCACCTTTGATACAGCCCACAACAGTGGTGTCATCTGCAAACTTGTGTTGGACCTTTACTTAGCCAGACAGTCACAGGTGCAAAGTGAATATAGCAGAGGGCTAAGTCCACATCCCAATGGTGCACCTGTGTTGATGGAGATTGTGGAGGAGATGTTTTTGCCAATTTGAACTAGCTGGGGTCTACAAGTAAGGAAATGCATTATACAATTGCACAAGGGGTTATTGAGGCACAGATCTTGGAGTTTACTCATTAGTTTTGAGGGGATGATGGTGTTAAATGCCATGCTGTAATTGACAAAGAGCACCCTGATGTCCAGATGTTCCAGAGTTATGTGAAGAGCCAATGAGTTAGCATCTGCTGTAGACCTGTTGCTTCAGTAGGCAAATTGGAGCAGATCCAGATTGCCACTTAGATAGGAGCTGATTTGCCTCAACACCAGCCTCTCAAAATACTTCATCATTGTGGATGTAAGTGCCACTAGGCGATAGTCATTTAGACAGGTTACCACACTCTTCTTGGGCACTGGTACGACTGAAACTTGATTTAAGTAGGTGGGTACCACACGCTCCCAAAGTGAGAGTTGAAGATATCTGTGGGCACAGGTTTTCAGTACTTGACCAGGTACTCCATCAGGACTGGATGCTTTCCTTGGATTCACTTTTTTGAAGGCAGCACACATTGTCATCTTCAGATACTGAGATCAAAGGATCACCCAGAGACATAGGGGTGTGCGATGGTTCCTCCCTGTTCTAGTGGTCAAAGCGAGAAGAGAAGGCATTAAGTTCATCTGGAAGTGAAGCTCTGCTGTCCCCTACGTCACAGGATTTAACATTGTAGGAGGTTATGGCATTCAAACCCTGCCACAGCTGTCCAGCATCCCTAGTTGATTCCTGTCTAATCCAGAACCTCCACTTTGCCAGTGACTTGGCCTTCACAGCTGGCAATGAATTCCATATACTCACCACTTTGGCTCAAGAAATTCTTCCTCATCTCCATTATAAATTGATGTCCCTGTACTCTGAAGCTGTCTTCTGGCCTTAGTCACCCCCACCATAGGAAACATCCTCTCTTTTCAGATTTTTTTTAACCTTTGATAGATTTCAATGAAATTTCCCCATCCCTACCCTCATTCTTCCGAATTCCAATAAGTACAGGCTCAGAGCCATCAAATGCTCCTCATATGATAAGCCTTTCAATCCCAGTCATTTTTGTGAATTCATTTGAATCCTCTCCAATGTCAGCATATTCTTTCTAGATAAGTTGCCCAAAGCTGCTCACAAAATTCCAAGTAAGGCCTCACCATTGCCTTGTAAAGCCTCAATATGACATCCTTGCCTTTACATTCTAGTCCTCTCGAAATGAATGCTAACATTGCATTTGCCTTCCTCACCATTGACTTAACCTGCAAATAAATCTTTAGGGAATCCTGCATAAGGACTCCTACGTCCTTTTCTAATTTTATCTCCATTTAGAAAATAATCTATGCTTTTATTTCTTCTACCAAAGTGCATGACCATACACTTCCTGACACTGAATTCCCTTTGCACTTCTTTGCCCATTCTCATAATCTTTCTAAATCTTTTTGTAGCACCTCTGCTTCTTCTACACTACTGCCTCTCCACTTGTCTTTGTATTGTCCACAAACTTGGCAACAAAGCCACCAATTTTGACATTCAAATCCTTGGCATATAACATTAAAAGAAACAGTCCTAACACAGACCCCTGTAGAACACAGTCACTGGCAGCCAACCAGAAAAGGCTCCTTTTATTTCCATTTTTTGCTTCTTGCCAATCAGCAAATGCTCCATTCATACTAGTATCTTCCCTTGTAATACCATGGGCTTTTAACTTGTTAGGCAGACTCATGTGGCACCTCATCAAAGGCCTTCTGAAAGTTTAAGTACACAACATCCACTGATTCTCCTTTGTCTATCCTGCTTGTTATTTCTTCAGAGAATTCCAACATATTTGTCAGGCAAGATTTTTCCTTAAGGAAACCATGCTGACTTTGGCCCATTTAATCATGTACCTCCAAGTACTCTGAGACCACATTCTTAACAAGACTCCAAAAGCTTCTGATTCCGATTCTTCAGCCTCTCTCCCATCTTGAAGAGTGGAGAGACATTTGCCATATTTCAGATCTTCAGAACCATGCCAGAATCTATTGATTCTTGAAAGATCATTACTAATGCCTTCACAATCACTACAGCCATCTCTTTCTGGGGTGTAGACTATCTGGTGCAGGTGACCTTTCAGTTTCCCAAACATCTTCTCCCTAGTAATGGCAACTTCTCTTACCTCTACCTCCAGCACTCTTGAACTTCTGGCATACTGCTAGTGTCCTGCACAGTGAAGACTGATGCAAAGTACTTATTCAGTTCATCTTCCATTTCCTTGTGACCCATTACTCTCCAGCATCATTCTCCAATGATCTAATATCTACTCTTTCCTGTTTTACACTTTGTATTGCTTTAATATTATTGCCTAACTTATTTTTGTATTCCATCTTTTCCTTTTTTAATGAATTTTTAGTTGCCGCCTTCTCATTTTTAAAAGCTTCCCAGTCCTCTATTTTCCTGCTAATTTTTGCTCTATTCCATCTCTTTGGCTTTTATGTTGGCTTTCAATTCTCTTGCATCATCCTGTCTTTAGAATACTACTACTTCTTTGGGATATGTCTATCTGGTGCCTTCCAAATTGCTCCCAGAAACTCCAGCCATTGCTGCTCTGCCATCATCCTTGTTAGTGTTCCCTTCCAATCAATTTTGGCCAGTTCCTCGCTCATTCCTCTATAATTCCTTTTACTCCACTGTAATGCTGATACATCTAACTTTGTGTCTCTGCTGTGCATCTACTTTATGTTTGGAAGTTGTTTTATTAAATCATTTGAGCTCTAGGCTCTTCATGAGGAACAAACTTGGGGGAAGTGGATGATGTTTGGTTTGCAGAGTCAGTTCTTTGCTGAAGCCATATGCCAAAATAACAGGGTGATGCACCTGAAACTCAGTGGGGGGAAATACATGGCCTATTGAAGTTAATAGATTAGATTGTAGGTTTGAATTGGTGTGTTCATTTTCCTGATGGAGCTTTGTATTACAAATATAGTTTTAAAACAATTTTAAATAACTTGCACAGGATTGAGCCTGCTGCCTGTACCAAGGTGTCATATTGTTGATGTCACCTTTAGAAGGGGTATTAAATAGAGTATTTGTCTGCTCTCAATAGACATAAAAGAACACATCTTTATGAAGGCCAGGTTCATCCATGTGAGGAGTGAATTGTGGCTAGACTTCAATACCTTTGAATGTAACATGTGAATTGACCATGCTAGTTTTGAAATTTCACTGATGTGTGTGTAGGCCTCTTTTAGTCTCAATAATTTCCAGGACACAAGCCTGGGCAAGGTGTTTTTTTTTAATGGAAGACCAGCAGTTGCCAAAACTGCAAGTTTCCCCTCTCCACACCACCGATGTTGTCTAAGGGAAGGGTATTAGGACCCATACAGCTTGGCTGTATGTGTTGTTGCAGAGCATTGTGTGGTTAAGTGCCTTGCTCAAGGACATACATGCAGCCTCAGCCAAGGCACGAACTAGTGACCGTCAGTTCACTAGACGAATGCCTTAACCACTTGGTCACGCGCCAAGAGTTTCACTGATAACATTATTAGAAATTGATATGTACAGTTGTACAATTTAACTTCATGGTATTTAAAATAAAATTTGTTAGAAGCAACTGGGCACGTGTAGGCATCTTCCATGTGCTCTGGTTTCCTCTCACATCCTAAAGCTGTGTGGGTTAATTGGCAAACACAAGGAAATCTGCAGATGCTGGAAATTCAAGTAACACACATAAAATGCTGGTGGAATGCAACAGGCCAGGCAGCATCTAAAGGAAGAAGTACAATCGACGTTTCGGACCGGACCCTTCGTCAGAACTAACTGAAAGAAAAGCTAGTAAGAGAGAAGGGGAGCAGTGAGAAAGGTTTCACTGAACTCACATTGATTTAAACTTCTTCAGTGTAAGCGTCACTGGGAGACGCTTCGCAGTAGTGAATTTAAAAACGCAAACACGAGGAAATCTGCAGATGCTAGAAATTCAAGTAACACACACAAAATGCTGGTGGAACGCAGCAGGCCAGGCAGCATCTATAGGGAGAAGTATAGTGGACGTTTCGGGCCTCTTCCTACAGATGCTGCCTGGCCTGCTGCGTTCCACCAGCATTTTGTGGGTGTTGCGTGGGTTAATTGGATCTGAACTGTGGTAGAATTGATGAGAATGCCAAGTTGAGAATTAAGTTAATTTACCACCATAGACTTGATAGGCCAACTAGCTTATTACTGTCGTAAGAAAATATTATTTCAGAGGAATATTCGACTGGAATGCAATCCAGGCACAGCCTTTTATAAAGACTCTAAAGTGAATGGTTGTTCCATTGTCCTTTATGGTTACTATTTGTATTTTAAAATAAGAACCAAGTCGCAATATTTGTTTAAAAGTTTCATTGGTAATTCTTACTCTGAATTGATCTGGATTCTGCTTATATTGTTTTATTTTGTCAGTTACCTCGAGAATCAAAAAATAGATCTAAGCATCAAAATAACTACTATTGGACGCAGCGGCTCAACCTCATGAAATTAACTCCGATTTTGAACACAAAGTCTTCAAGTTGCACTTCAGGAAGTAATGGTCTCCAAAGTCTATGCTGCTCTTTTCAGACCCCTGTACGTATTCCAATAGTTTGTCAGTCTTAATTGAGGAAATAATGGTTATTTGTGAAATATTTTTCTTGGTCAACATGAGAAAGCTTAAAGGCTGAGTATGACTCCTGTCGTTTACAATATTCCCTTCCCACGGTGTGAGTCATGGATGGAAGAAGAGACGTGCTTTTCGATTTCGCCCCCCCCCCCCTACCAACCCAGTATAATTAAACACCTATAATCCCTATGCCGACTAATTCGAAATCCTGGTTGATTCCCGGGCTCTTACCGGCCAGGCGTTCACTCCATCTCCCAGAGTGGGACCCCTTTCAAAATTCGAGCTTCGGAACCTGCACTCGAGACTCACTTGGTTTGTTACCCGTGAAATGCATTGGGACCTCTGATCCCTTAAAATCTAGCAAGTTGAATGGAAACAATTACTCCACTGTGTTCCGGGGCTCCCGGGTTAACAAGAGTTTGCTGCATTTGAAGACCACTGTAGGAGTGTGGGTTGGGGTGATTTCTAACACAGCTCCTGTTCAGGGACTGTGACCTCTGCAGACGGCTGCAAAGTGCCGGACCCCCTTCCTTTCCTCCCAGTTCTGTTTTGCATATTTGACCTTCCCTTTCAACGGCACCAGAACGTTTGCATTCCTGTCACTGGATCTCTTCGAATTTCTCTCATTCGGCGTTTAGCATTGCAGTCACTGTGGAAAGTTATCGTATATACTTCGTGTTGTTAGCTTTTATGTTCCGCTACACCTGTTACGTTTTCCGGTTGTCCAAAGAAGTGATCAGTCAAGTGGTATTCCTGAGGTGGCGTGACACGGCCGCCTCCCTGTAACCACAGCGACACCGCACCCTGGTCACTTGCAGGCGGTTTCCTTCACACGGCGGACTTGCTCGCAATCTTCGCCCGACATCGGAGGGCAAAGCGTGGCGGCAACGGCGCCTGGGGTAAGGGTTTTGTGCTCCCGTGGCCCAAGTTGACTCGTTGTGTTTAAAAGTGTCTGTTCACACTTTTAAATTAGTAAAATTACGATCAAATTTTAGCTTTGATGTTGAGTGTTGTCTTGGCAACGGGGCAGAAAGCCTGCGCGGTTGGGCGGCTGTCGCCCCTGACAACGGACGCTCCATTTGCGATTGGGCGGCCTGTCGCCCTTAGCAACAGGCAGAGACCAGCCAGGTTTGAGTGAGTCTGGGAAGTTGCGGAAGGCTCGGTCACTGTGAGTTTAAGTTGGACAGTATTGTCAGCAAATGGAGTACTGTACTTCCGTTCGTTGTAATGTACAACAATGTATTTTCCAAAAAGAACTCAACATGAAATATGAGAGTTATTCACTGCTCTAAGATTATCCTCACCTCAGTTTTTTGTTCCATGTTACATTAGTACAGAAGTGAAAGAAAATACAGTAAAGATGGGAAATTAATGGTGCAAATGCAGAGTGCCCTTAATAACGCTCATCTGATGTTCTACAAAATATATTGTCAGGAAACTTTTGGGAATTCCAGCTAACTAGGGAAAGCTTGGCCCAAATATAAAACTCTGGATACTTTTCGACAGAGAAAATGGACATGATTCTGGCAGGATTATTCTGGATGTGTTATAAAGAGTAACACTAGCTGTTGTGAAAGCTGTTATCAGTGGGGTAAAGGGGTGAGGAGTGCTTAAGAGACACGAGTCGGACGAATGGTGTGGCACATCTTCATAATTTATTTCGTGTTGTGTCTACTCAATGAATAGAAAATATACCATTAATTTAATTAGAAGCATTATTTTATTTATGGCTTCTTCTAGAAATACGAGGAAGTTCTTGGAAATGTGTGATGAAGATTTTGAAGATGTATCCCTGGTTAATCCTGCTGATCAAACGCTTGACAGCAGCAGACCCGCTGAGAAAGTGTGTAGACAAGTGGAGGAGCAAACAGGTACACAAAAAGCAGAATTGATTTTACAATATATAAGTCTTACGTCAGAATGTACCACTCCCTGTGTGAAATATCTTAAGCTTGAGGGTGATTACCAGCTGAAGCGAACAATTCATGATGTGCTCAGGCTCTTCAATAGATCAGGATAGCATCAGCAGTTGGTTAAGCTCCACACCCCAGAGCCCAGCTCTGATATCCTCCAGGTTAAAACACTTCTGTCATGGTCTGGTCTGAAGTCCACATTCCGGTTCGCGTTCCAGTCTGTAGACTCCGGACTCCGGGTCCTCCAACTGTCCCTTGTTTCGGTTGGACTTGAGCATTTGCACCTGATGCTCATCTTGTTGGCTGGGAATATAAGTGGCTCTGGGATTGAGTGGGGTTGGGGGTTGTCTTGTCAGTCTCCACTTGGAGTAACCCACCGGTGGAAGGCTAGTTCATTCAGTGAGTTATGGAGTTGGCTGTTCTGTAGCCCACCGAGGTTACTGGCCGCCTCGAGTCCTGGAGCCACCCCAGAGTGAGCTCCCTTCCTGTCAGGTAAGCCAGGCCAATTGCTGTTACCCTGCGGTTGGATCTGTCCCTTCCTGTCCCTTGCCTCTGTCGGGTAAGCCAGGCCGATTGCTGTTACCCTCCAGTTGGATCTGTCCCTTGCCTCTGTTGGGTAAGCCAGGCCGATTGCTGTTACCCTCCGGTTGGATCTGTCCCTTGCCTCTGTTGGGTAAGCCAGGCCGATTGCTGTTACCCTCCGGTTGGATCTGTCCCTTGCCTCTGTTGGGTAAGCCAGGCCGATTGCTGTTACCCTCCGGTTGGATCTGTCCCTTGCCTCTGTCGGGTAAGCCAGGCCGATTGCTGTTACCCTCCGGTTGGATCTGTCCCTTGCCTCTGTTGGGTAAGCCAGTCCGATTGCTGTTACCCTGCGGTTGGTTGTGTCCCTTCCTGTTCCTTGCCTCTGTCAGGTTGTGTCCCGCATCCTGCCCAGGAGTCCCACGGCTCGCCAGGCAGCTAGCTCCAAGAACCCAAGACTCTAGCCTCGAGCTACCCAGGCCTCCAAGAACTCCGAGGCCCAAGACTCAAGCCTTGAGCTACCCAGGCCTCCAAGAGCCCAAGTCTCCAACTCCTAGAACCCAGGCCTTGTCATGTCTTTGCCTGGTTTGGGGGTCCGAGCCCGAGTCAAGGACCAGCCTCTGGGTGTGTGTCCAGTCTCGAGCTCGGAGTCCACCCCAAGCTCCTTGTTCCCAGTCTCTCGTCCCGGTCCTGCTTCCCCAGCTCTGTCTGCGACCTGTCCCGTCCTGTTCCTAGTACTTCAGTGTCTGCGTCCTGCATTTGGGTCCAGTCTCAATGCTCCCCCATATTCCTGTATGTGCTGTTGTCCAGGACATGGAATATGTCATACAAGTCCATATTCCAGGTATTTGAGGTTCCTGTATTGCTTCTATTTATTTAGAGTACCATTTGAACTCTATTTGCAATATATAGTACATAATCAACTGTTACTATTAAAGTACTTCCTGTTTTACTTAACTTGAGCTACTTTCTTTAAACTAATGTTTAAACATTGAAGTTCTGTTTCTGAAGAATGCTTTTCCTGTACAAGACTCTGGATCCCATATTCCACTCACCAAGGTTGTGCCTCCTGCTTTCGTTTCACTCACTGGGATGCTGCCACCTCCCCACACCTCCTCGTATGGTTACCAAAGCTCTGCTTCCAGGCTTGCTTTAAACTCACGAGGGCTTTATCTCCCACGTTCCTTTATTTGAGATGCAGACACACTTTGAAGTTTGCCTGCTAAGGTTCACAGTGTCTTGTCCCAACTCCCACATAACACATCACTTACCCATTGTTTAATTAGAACATAGAATATAAAGTAATACAGCTCAATGTGGGCCCTTTGGCCATCCACCATGATCAATCTAATCATTCCTTCTTACATGACCCATAATTTTCCACTTTCTTTCAACCATGTGCCTATCTAAGAGTTTCTTAAATGTCCCTACTATCTCAGCTGCTGCCATCACACTCAGCAGTACTGACCCCTCTCTGTAAAAACCTTCCTCCGACATCTCCCCTAAACTTTCCTCCACTCACCTTCAAAGGATATCCTTTGGTACTCACCCTGGGGAAAAAGGCACTGGATTCCACTTTGTTAATACCTCTTACACACCTCTATCAAGTTGCGTCTCATCCTCCTTCACTCCGAAGAGAAAAGTCCTAGCTTGCTCAACCTTTCATCGTCAAGTATGTTTTCTAATCCAGGCAGCATCCTGAAAATCTCCTCTAAATCTTGTATAAAGCTTCCATGTCTTTCCTATAATGAGACAACCAGATCTGAACACAATACTCCAGAGTGTTATAGAGCTGCAACATTACCTTGTGGCTCTTGAACTCAACCCTCCTACTAATGCAGGCCAACATACCATATGCCTTCTTAATCTGTATGGCAACTTTGAGGGATCTATGGACCTGGACCCAGAGTTCTCTCTGTTCTTCCACACTGCCAAGAATCCTGCCATTAACCTCGTACTCCACCTTTGTTCAACCCTCCAGCTTTTCTGGATTGAACTCCACCTGCCACTTCTCAGCCCAGCTCAACATCCAGTCTATGTCCCTTTGTGACCTACAATAACATAATCTACACATCGCCAACCTTCATGTCACCTGCAAATACACTCGTCCACCTTTCCACCTACTCAGCCAAGACATTTATAGCAATCACAAAGAGCAGGGGTCCCAAAACAGTTTCCTGTGGAACAACCGCTAATCAAGGACCTCCAGGCAAAGTATACTCCATCTACTGCCAACCTCTGCTTTCTTTCTGTGCCAGCTCTGAATCTTTGCAGCCATGTTTCCATGAACCCCATGTCTCATGACTTTTTGGATGAACTTTCCATGGGGAATCTTGTTAAATGGCTTACTAAAATCCACATACAGGTCAAACACTGCTCTCCCTTCTTTAATTTGTGTTGTTACTTCCTTGAAGGAGTCAATCAGGCTTGTGTGGCATGGCCTGCTCCTCTCAAAGCAATGCTGACTATCCCCAATAAGACTGCTTTTCCAAATGCTCATAAATCCAGTCCATAAGAATAGTCTCCTTTAGTTTGCCCACCACTGATGTAAGGCTCACTGGTCTATAATTCCCAGGATTATCCCTATTACTTTTCCTGAACAAAGGAACGACATTTGCCATCCTCCAATCATCTAGTACTATTCCTGTGGCCAGTGAGGATACAAAGATTATCAATGTGCCAGCAATCTCTTCCCTTGCTTCCCTTAGTAACTTGGTGTATATCCTGTCCAGCCCCAGGGACTTATCTATCAAAATGTTTTTCAGAAGCCTCTTTCTTTAGATAAGATTAGCTTTATTTGTCACATGTACATTGAAATATGTTAATTGTGCTGGAGGCAATCCACAGATCTCAACACATTTCTGACACTGACACAGCATATTCACAACTTACTAACCCATACATCTTTGGAATGTGTGAGGAAAGCAGTGCAATCATGGGGAAAACGTACAACTCCTTACAGCCACAGAAGAAATCTAACCCTGATCAGCGATTGCTGGGACTGTAAAGCAAGCACTACCTGCTATGCTGCTGTGTCACTCCCTGACCCACTCCAGCACGTTAGCCTGTGCTTGCTGACCTCACATTTTTCAAGGTCCCTCTCTATGGTAAAACTGAAGCAAAGTATTCATTAAGAACCTCTTCCTCTTCTGACTCCAGGTGCATGTTCCCTCCTTTATTCCTGAGGGGTCCAACCCTCACTCTAGTCATCCTCCTATTCTCCACTACCTATAGAATGCCTTCAGGTTTTCCCTAATTCTGTTTGCCATGGCCTTCTCATGTCCCCTTCTACCTCCTCAAAACCCTATCCTAATATGCTTTCTGCTTGGCTTATAACTCTCAAGAGCCCTGTCTGATTTTTGTTTCCCAAGTCTTACATATACTTCCAAACATTAAGTATCCACCATAAACCTTAAGCATCTTCTTGACGACATGTTCCATCTCTTTTGTATACCATGGTTCCTTCACCCTATAATCCTTTGTCTGTTTCAGTGGGACAACCATATCCAGAATTCATGCAAATGGTCCCGAAGCAGTCTCCATGTTTCTGCTGTGCATTTTCATGACAACTTTTGCTCTGAATTTATGCTCCCAAGTTCCTGCCTAATACTGTTATAATTATCCCTCCCCAGTTAAATACTCTCCAATACCATCTGCTCCTATCCCTGTCCAGGCTATGGTAAAGGTCAGGGAGTTGTGGTCACTATCTCCAATATGGTCACCCACTATGAGATGTCACTTTACTAGATTCATGGCTAGCACCAGATCCAGTATGGCTTCTTCTCTAGTTGGCCTGTCCTCATGCTGTGTCAAGAATCCTTCCTGGACACACCTAACAAATTATATCCCATCTAAACCTTTTGCATTGAGCAGGTGCCAATCAATATTTGGGAAGTTGAATGACAACAACTGTGTTAATTTTGAACTTTTCCAAAATCTGCCTGCTTATTTGCTGTTCAGTGACCCTGAATTGGATATAGAAATAAAGCTTTCTTTTCCCCATTCATTTAACTTATTGTCGATCTGGAAGTGAACTGCATTTACTTCCATTCCATATCTTTGGCAAAGTCCTTCAGGAAGACTGGTGAAAAATTATCAGCTTAGAAAGCAGTTAATCAGACTGTATTACATAAATTTATTATTTAAAATTCCTTGACACGATGCAGTATCAGATAGAGTGGTTTATAAGTGGAAGAATATTAAACAGAACACTAATCACAAAGTAATTTAATGCTTTGGGCCAACATGCTAAGTGTATTAGAGCAAAAGATTACGAGCTGCTAAGTGGATTTCAAAATGGATTTTATATTAATGCAGATGAAGAACCTGCTTTGCACATAAAGAACTTTAGCAACTTGAAAACTAATGAAAACCATAGTTATGCTTTTCTTTTAGAGTCCAATCAAACCCCTGAACAGATATTGGATATATGCGACTGTTTTGGCAGAGAGCCGGTATTTGATGGAAGTGAGAAGTCTGTCACCAAAGTCTACACACAAGGTATGATAGACAATAGACAATAGACAATAGGTGCAGAAGTAGACCATTCGGCCCCTCGAGTCTGCACCGCCATTCTGAGATCATGGCTGATCATTCACTATCAATACCCAGTCCCTGCCTTGTCCCCATATCCCTTGATTCCCCTATCCATCAGATATCTATCCAGCTCCTTCTTGAAAGCATCCAGAGAATTGGCCTCCACCGTCTTCCGAGGCAGTGCATTCCACACCTCCACAACTCTCTGGGAGAAGAAGCTCTTCCTCAACTCTGTTTTAAATAACTGACCTCTTATTCTCAATCCATGCCCTCTGGTACTGGACTCTCCCAACATCTGGAACATATTTCCTGCCTCAATCCTATCAAATCCTTTAATTATCTTAAACGTTTCAATCAGATCCCCTCTCAATCTCCTCAATTCCAGCGTGTACAAGCCCAATCTCTCTGCGTAAGACAGCCCTGCCATCCCAGGAATCAACCTAGTGAATCTACGCTGCACTTCCTCAATTGCCAGAATGTCCTTCCTTAAACCTGGAGACCAAAACTGTACACAATATTCCAGGTGTGGTCTCACCAGGGCCCTGTACAAATGCAAAAGAACATCCTTGCTCTTGTATTCAATTCCCCTTGTAACAAAGGCCAACATTCCATTTGCCCTCTTCACTGCCTGTTGCACTTGCTCATTCACCTTCATTGACTGGTGAACTAGGACTCCTAGGTCTCTTTGCATTTCTCCCTTACCTAACTCTACACCGTTCAGACAATACTCTGCCCTCTTGTTCCTGCTTCCAAAGTGGATAACTTCACATTTATTCACATTGAATGACATCTGCCAAGTATCTGCCCACTCACCCAGCCTATCCAAGTCTCCCTGTATTCTCCTAACGTCCTCTTCGCATGTCACACTGCCACCCAGTTTAGTATCGTCAGCAAACTTGCTGATATAGTTTTCAATGCCCTCATCTAAATCATTGACATAAATCGTAAAGAGCTGTGGTCCCAATACAGAGCCCTGTGGTATCCCACAGCCAGTCCGAGAAACACCCATTCACTGCTACCCTTTGCTTTCTATCTGCCAACCAGTTTTCTATCCATGTTGAAACCCTGCCCCCAATGCCATGAGCTCTGATTTTACTCACCAATCTCCTATGTGGCACCTTATCGAATGCCTTCTGAAAATCTAGGTACAGAACATCTACTGGCTTACCCTCGTCTAACATCCTTGTTACACCCTCAAAAAACTCCAACAGATTAGTCAAGCATGATTTGCCCTTGGTAAATCCATGCTGGCTCGGCCTAATCCTATTTCTGCCATCTAGATGTGCCACAATTTCGTCCTTAATAATGGACTCAAGCATCTTCCCCATGACTGACGTTAGGCTAACAGGGCGATAGTTCTCCGTTTTCTCCTTCCCTCCCTTCTTGAAAAGTGGGACAACATTAGCCACTCTCCAATCTTCAGGAACTGATCCTGAATCTAAGGAACATTGGAAAATGATTACCAATGCATCCTCAATTTCCTGAGCCACCTCTTTTAGAACCCTCGGATGCAGACCATCTGGACCCGGGGATTTATTAGCCTTCAGTCCTACCAGTCGACTCATCACAGTTTCTTTCCTAATGTCAATCTGTCTCAATTCCTCTGATATCTTATGACCCTGGCCCATCCATACATCTGGGAGATTGCTTGTGTCCTCCCTGGTGAAGACAGATCTAAAGTATGCATTAAATTCTGTTGCCATTTCCCTGTTTCCCAAAACAATTTCTCCCAATTCATTCTTCAAGGGGCCAACATTGTTCTTAACTATCTTCTTTCTCTTCACATAGCTAAAAAAGCTTTTGCTATCCCCTTTTATATTCCTGGCTAGACTGAGCTCATACCTGATTTTTTCTCTCCGTATTGCTTTTTTAGTTAAGATCTGCTGTTCCTTAAAACTTTCCCAATCATCTATTCCCACTCATCTTAGCCCTGTCATACTTCTTTTTCTTTAATGCTATACAATCTCTGACTTCCTTTGTCAACAACTGTGGCCCCTTCCCCCTCTTTGGATCCTTCCTTCTCATTGGAATGAACTGCATTTGCATCTTTTGTATTATGCCCAAGAATATCTGCCACTGCTGATCCACTGTCTTTCCTGCCAGGGCATCCGCCCATTTAACTTTGGCCAGCTCATCCCTCATGGCTCCGTAGTCTCCTTTATTTAATTGCAACACTGACACCTCTGATCTGCCCCTATCCCTCTCAAATTGTAGATAAAAACTTATCATGTTATGATCACTACTTCCTAATGGCTCCTTTACTTCAAGATCACTTATCAATTCCTGTTCATTACACATCACCGTCCAAAATAGCCTCGTTCCTGGTTGGCTCAAGCACAAGCTGTTCCAAAAATACATCCCTTAGACACTCCACAAACTCCCTATCCTGGGGTCCAGCACCTACCTGATTCTCCCAGTCCACCTGCATGTTGAAATCTCCCATAACGACTGCATTACCTTTAGCACATGCCAATGTTAACTCCCTAATCAACTTGTACCCAATATCCACGCTACTGTTTGGGGGCCTGTACACAACACCCATTAGGGTCTTTTTACCCTTACTGTTCCTCAGCTCAATCCACACAGACTCTACTTCCCCTGTTCCCAAGTCACCTCTTGCTAAGGACTGAATCTCATTCCTCACCAACAGGGCCACCCCACCCCCTCTGTCTCTACGATAGCACGTATACCCTGGTACACTCAATTCCCAGGCCTGATCCCCTTGCAGCCATGTCTCCGTTATCCCAACAATATCGTAGTTCCCCATTTTCATCTGAGCTTCAAGCTCACCTGTCTTATTTCTGACACTACGCGCATTCAAGTATAGAATTCTTAGCCCATTCCTCCTCTCTTTGCTTAAAACACTGTCTACTGTACCTGACCCAGCTCCTTGAACTTCCATCAGGCAAATTGCACCTGAATTTTGATGACCTTCTCAAGATCACCCAAACCTTGTACACATTTAACCCCATGCACCTTCTGACCAACCCTCTGGATCTGGATCCCTGCCCCCTGCACATCTAGTTTAAACCCCCCCGAGCAGCACTGGCAAATACTCCTGCAAGAATGTTAGTACCCCTCCGGTTCAGATGTAGACCATCCCTTCGAAACAGATCCCAATGTCCCTGGAACAAAGACCAATTATCCAAAAACCTGAACCCTTCCTTCCTGCACCATGCTCTCAGCCTCGTATTAATGTGCAGAATCATTCTATTCTTCGCCTCACTCGCACGTGGCACAGGTAGCAATCCCGAGGTTGTCACCCTGGAGGTCCTGCCTTTCAGCTTCAATCCTAACTCCCTGAACTCTCTAAGCAGGACCCCCTCACTCACCTTACCTATATCGTTGGTCCCTACATGGACCACTACATCTGGGTTCATGCCCTCACTCTCAGGAATAGCCTGCACCCGATCTGAGATGTCCCGGACCCTGGCACCAGGGAGGCAACATACCATCCGAGACTCCCGATCTGCCCCACAAAATCTCCTATCTGCCCCCCTAACTATAGAGTCCCCTAAAACTATCGCTCTCTTCTCTTCCCTCCTCCCCTTTCTAGTTGAGGGTTCAACCTCTGTGCCAGAGGCAGGACCACTACAACTCATTCCTGGTAGGTCATCCCCATCAACAGTATCCAGTACGGTATACTTATTGTTAATGGGAATGGCCGCAGGGGTGCTCTGCTCTCTCTGCCTGCTCCCCCTGCCTCTCTGGACCGTCACCCATCTGCGTCATTTTTTGGTGTGACTACCTCCTGATAACTCCTATCTATCTCTGCCTCCACCTCCCGAATGATCCGTAGTTCATCCAGCTCCTGCTCCAACTCCCTAACTCGGTCTGATAGGAGCTGCAGCTGGACGCACCTTTTGCAGGTGTGGTCATCAGGAACAACTGTGTTGACCCTGACCTCCCACATACTGCATACGGAGCACACCACTGCTCTGACTGTCTCCCCCATACCTGAACTGAATTAATAGAATAAGTCTAAAAAGCACCTAGCGACCTTACCTTCTTCCCCTCAGCGAGCAATCACACAAGCTTACCGAAGTCCCCTTACGCCGAAGCCCACTTAGCCAAAACCCAGGACTCTGCTTCCACGGACTCCGCTGCCCGCTCTGAAAAGAAGTCCTGCCTTTTAAAGTGCGCGCTCGACGCTGACGTCACTCGCGCCTGCGCAGTTTCCCCTCCTCCACAGGTATTGACCAGGTAGGCTTAAATCCTACCTACACGGTCGAATTCTCTGAGCTCCCAGCTGAATCACAAGCTGTAACTTGCTCCCAATTCAAATGATGTGCCAGCATTGATACTTAGTAGGAATCAGGATCAGAGTTTAAAGAGGAAAGTGATAACCATGATCTCTTTAAGACTAAATGGCTTAAAACTCCTTTAAACTGGTAAGCTTGGAAATTCATTGGTGCAAGATGAGCAGATTGCTCTTTTGACCGTTGCTCTGATTATTATTCCAGCATGCTTCTAATTAATTATTTTGTGTGTTGCTACACAGTGCAATAATTAACTTTTCAGTGAATCTGGTAAAATTAAAGGGAGTTCAGGAGATCCAGGGATGGTCAGCAAGTGTATGAGCTGAGCGAACTACTGTGGTTTCCTCGGCTGTGTAGGTCTAGGGAAGAGCATCTCCAGCCCTGCCAAACATGAGATTAAGGTGCAAGCCCACTGACACCCCGTTTGTGTGGATGCTGTGTGATTCGTTACCCTCTTACAAGTGAGTACCACAAAATAACAGACAGTACACCACATACAATTAAATAATTTAGCTTTATAATTCTTAATTTGACCAAAGGGTTAGTAAAGAAAAAGCACAAAAAAAGGCCTATTTTAATGAAACGTTCTAAGTTGGAGCTCGTGGTTTCCCCTCCATCAATCCTCCTTCGATTTCCCCAGGCTTCGTCAAATCATGGCCCTGCTCCAGGTCGAGTCCTACGACCTCTTCTCTCTTCATCTTCTGTTGAACAAAAGACCTAGCTCACACCGGTGTCAGGCACACAACATGAAAACACACACCCTTCATTGGACGACTCACATTCCAAAATACCCCTTATAACTAACCATAACCCAAAAACTGCTACTAGAGTAAGACCATTATGTTAGCAGTGAAACCTTTCCCAGGCTGTTACATGAGTATTTTCTTCACAGCCTTTTCTTATCTTAACGGACTTGCAGATAATGATATTGCCTAGTTGCAATTGCATAAATCGTTAACTGTTGTATGTTGAACAGACCAATTTTGGAAAGGTATGAATTATTATAAAGCCATTCATCCAACCACTGAGCTATAGATTGGAAATAGTGTAACACACACAAAGTTCTGGAGGAGCTCAGCAGATCAGGCTGCATCTATGGAAATGAATAAAGAGCCGAGGTTTCAGGGTGAGATCCTTCATCAGGACTGGAAAGGAAGGGGATGGGGGAAGATGTCAGAATAAGAAGGTGAAGGGAGGGAAATTCACAGTATATTATTTTAAATGTGGAATCTACATGATTAAAAACTAATGATCCACTGCAATTTACTGACCCACAATACAGGAACAAATGAAATAGAAGACAGTGATAAGATATATAGCCTGCTAATGTTGCTATACTCCTCCGATGTTTTATTTTAATTCAACTTTACTGTTTTATTCCCACCTGACCTTGAGTACTCTAAAGTACAAAATTTACTGGATTCACTGCCTTCATGATTGAGAATTCACAGGTTCTTGGTTCTTTGAAGAATTTCCTTGTAATCTTAATCCAATATATTTCACTACATATGATGAAACCGTGCTTCAGGTTTTAGCCTGGAGAAGCAACACCTTAGCAATTATTTTCATGCCGCTTATTATCTGATGTTATAGCAAAGTCACCTCACATTTATCTCAGTCAAAGAGTTATCAAACTCTAAAGCACAGAAACTGACCCTGTGCCGAACCATTAATCCACCTGCACCTGGATCATAAGCCCTTCATATCTCTCCCATCCATATGTCTATCCAAATTTATCTTGCATTTTGAAATCAAACCCACATCCACCACTTGCCCTAGCAGTTCACTCCATACTCACTATCCTCTGAGCAAAGAAAATCTCCTTTAAACATTTCACTTTTCACCCTTAACTCATGACCTCTCATTGTAGTCTCATTCAACCTCAGTGGAAAAAGCTATACTCCTTATAATCTTGCATACCTCTATCAAATCTCCCCTCAATCCTCGACATTCTAGGGAATCAAATCCTAACCTATTCAACTTTTCCCAAGAACCCAGGTCTTCAAGTCTTGGCAACATTACTTGTAAACTTTCTCTGCATTCTTTCTATCTTATTTACATCTTTCTTGTTGGTAGGTGACCAAAACTTCACACAATAATCTTAATTAGGCCTCACCAATGTCTTATACAATTTCAACATAACATCTCAACTCCTGAACTCAATACATTGATTCATGAAGACCATTGTGTCAATGCTTTCTTTATTAATCTATCTACCTATGATGCAACTTCCAAGGAATTATGTATCTGTATTCCCAGATCCCCCTGTTATGCTGCACTCCTCAGTGCCCTACTGCTCACCATGTTAAACCTACCTAGTTTGCCCTCCCAAAGTGCAACACCTTACACCTGTCTGCATTAAATTACATCAGCCATTTTTCCAGCTGTTCCAGATCCCACTGCAAGTTTTAAGTCTTCCTTGCTATCCCCTTGTGGTGAACTACATATACCTGTCTGGACACCGCCCCCCCCCCCCAGCTGACTGCTCCTGTGGCTCCTCCCACGGACCCCTGGTATAAAGGCGATTGGAGACACTGCCCCAGCCTCAGTCTCCAGGATGTAGTGTGGTGCTCAATTGCTGCTTATTCTTTCTTCCAGCAAATAAAAGCCTATATCTCGCCTCATGTCTCAGAGAGTTATTGATGGTGCATCAATTTTATTGGCTGGAAGTTTTAAAACATGGAAAGCATTTTACGTCCAGAAAAATTAGATATTGACCCCCAAACTACAAAAGCAGCTCTTGCCTTTGAACTCTGGCTTGCATGCTTCCAACCATACTTCCAAGCGATTCCAGTGATTAAGCCTGCCACAATGTACAAAATCCTACTATCAAGAGTAAGTCCGAAAGTATTCTCCCTTATCAGGGACCTGCCAACCTACCAAGGGGCACTGGATGCCCTCAAAAGACAGTACCTGCGGCCAGTGAACACCGTCTACGCAAGACATCGCTTAGCGACGCAGCAGCAGCGACCCGATGAGTCGAGTGCTGAGTTTCTCTGAGCCCTACAGACACTCGTGCGAACTTGCGACTGCAAGGGACTGACGGCAGAACAACATTCGGAGCTGCTGGTAAGAGATGCCTTCGTTACCGGGATTAGGTCAGTGTAAGTGTGCCAGCGGCTGCTGGAAAATGCCGATCTTACCCGGCGATCGAGACGGCTGACACGCTGGAGGCTGCTCTGCACAACGCTGACGCTGTCCAGCCGTGTGATCCCCCGCCAGAATTCACCACTGCCATTGCCAGTCGCGAGTCCACAAACTCCTTGAAACCGACCACAGTTGCTGCCAGTCGCAAGTCCGTGCAGTGCTACTTCTGTGGACTCGAAAAGCACCCCCAAAAATGCTGCCCAGCCCGATAAGCGACCTGCTGCAGCTGCGGGAAGAAGGGCCATTTCGCCAAGGTCTGTAAGTCTAAACTACGAGCGGGGTCAGGCAGTGCTGTGTGTGAAGCATGGGGGCTGCCATCTTGGTCGCTGCCATCTTGCCTGCCTGCCTCGTGCAAGACATGAGGGCAGCCATCTTTGTCGGCACCGCCTCGCCCTGCCCCCGTCCCGCCGGTGTTTACCGGGCACCAAGACGGCAGTTCAACTCTGGCCTCCGTAACCCTCGACCAAAGCGCCCCACACCAGCTTGCAAGGTCAATGATGGACATCCTGGTGGAGGGGCACAGGACTAGCTGCCTGTTTGACACAGGCAGCACTGAGAGTTTTATTCACCCGGATACGGTGCAACGCTGCGGACTCGTGACACACCCGGTAAGCCACAGGGTCACCATGGCGTCTGGATCGCATTCCACGGACATCTGGGTGGGTTGTGTAGCGACATTGGTGATGCAGGGCACAGAATATCAGAACTTTGTGCTACTGGTCATGCCTCAACTGTGCGCGCCTGTGCTATTGGGGCTGGACTTCCAGAGCCACCTTGAAAGTACGACTATGGCATATGACGGGCCCCTTCCAACACTCACTGTCAGGAATCCTCAGTTTGGTGGGACTTCATCATATACTCCGCTACTGACCACACACACACACCAACCTACACATCCCACACAGCACCATGCCGACAGCTGCGCTACTGACACCACTTGCAGCCTCTCCACCCTCAAGATCCCTCACCCACCGCTGTTCGCCAACCTGACCCCCGACTGTAAACCTGTGGCAACTAAAAGCAGGAGGTACAGCATGGGGGACAGGGCCTTCATTCAGTCAGAGGTGCAGCGGCTGCTCAGGGAGGGGATCATTGAGCCAAGCACAAGTCCTTGGAGGGCCCAGGTGGTTGTTGTTCGGACTGGGCAGAAAAATAGGATGGTGGACTATAGCCAGACTATCAATAGGTTCACGCAGCTTGACGCGTACCCACTACCCCACATCGTGGATATGGTCAATCAGATAGCTCAGTACAAGGTGTACTCGACCATAGACCTGATAGCTTATCATCAGCTCCCCATCCGCCTGGAGGACCACCCCTACACCACCTTCGAGGCGGGCGGCAGGCTCTATCACTTCCTGGTCATCCTTTTCGGTGTCACAAATGGTGTCTCGGTCTTCCAGAGGGAAATGGACCGGATGGTGGACCAGTGCCAACTGAAGGCCATATTTCCCTACCTGGATAACATCGCCATCTGCGGTCATGACTGGCCGGATCACAACACCAACCTCCAATGATTTTTCCAAGTGGCCGAAGCCCTGAACCTTACTTATAATAGGGACATTATGCAGACAAGGCCAGCCCCCCTGGTCAAGTCTACCACATTTCCCCTCTCTGCCAAGGCCCACGCGGCCTCAGCCGCATTAAAGGGGACATTGCCAAAGCAACGATGCATGCGGTGGACGAGACCATTCCCTTCCTAGTAGAGAGTGACGCCTCCGATTTCGCGCTGGCTGCTACCCTCAATCAGGCAGGCAGGCCAGTAGCATTCTTTTCTCGTACCCTTCAAGGCTCTGAAATTCGGCACTCCGCGGTGGAGAAAGAAGCCCAGGCCATAGTGGAAGCTATTAGGCACTGGAGGCACTATCTTGCCGGCAAAAGGTTCACCTTGCTGACCGACCAGCGCTCGGTTGCGTTCCTGTTCAGCAACCAACAGCAGGGCAAAATCAAAAATGATAAAATTTTGCGGTGGAGAATAGAACTCTCCACCTACAACTATGATATCCTGTACCGGCCTGGAAGGCTCAATGAGCCCCCTGATGCCCTATCCTGGGGAGCATGTGCCAGCGCACAGCTCGACCAGCTATACGCCCTCCATGCAAATCTTTGCCACCCGGGGGTCACCCGATTTTACCATTTCGTGAAAGCCCGGAACCTGCCTTACTCCCTTGAGGACATCAGGACGATGACCAGGGACTGCCAAGTCTGCGCTGAGTGCAAACCGCACTTCTACCGTCCTGAAAAGGCGCAACTTGTCAAGGCCACCCGCCCCTTTGAGCGACTGAGTGTTGACTTTAATGGCCCCCTTCCCTCCACCGACCGCAATGTCTACTTTCTCAACATTATCGATGAGTACTCACGGTTCCCCTTTGCCATCCCCTGCCCCGACACCACTGCCACGTCCGTGATAAAAGTCCTGCACCAGCTCTTCACTCTGTTTGGATATCCCTGCTATATCCACAGTGATAGAGGGTCCTCCTTTATGAGTGACGAGCTGTGCCAGTACCTGCTGGCTAGGGGCATTGCTACTAGTAGGACCACAAGTTATAATCCCCGGGGTAATGGACAGTTGGAGAGGGAGAATGCCACAGTGTGGAAGGCCACACTTTTAGCCCTTAAGTCAAAAGGGTTGCCGGTCTCTCGATGGCAGGAGGTCCTCCCCAAAGCACTCCACTGTATCCGCTCCCTGTTATGTTCGTCCACCAATGCCACCCCTCACGAGCGCCTATTTTCTTTTCCCAGTAAGTCCGCCACTGGGACCACCCTACCGGCTTGGCTGACGTCCCCAGGGCCAGTGCTGCTTTGGAAACATGCGAGGAGCAATAAATACTCCCCGCTGGTTGAGAGGGTTCACCTACTACATGCGAACCCCCAGTATGCCTAAGTGGTCTTACCTGATGGGCGGGAGGACACGGTCTCTGTCCATGACCTGGCGCCCACAGGAGCAGCAGACCACTATCCCAAACACTCCACGGTAACTATGAACCCTGTACCCAAGGTGACACCGCGCACACTGAGCCCTACACAGACTCCTCATGACTCTCCTATACCGGGCGTTTTGTACGCGCATATACCGGGAACCTCGCACACGCATGAGGGATCACTGATGCCTAGTGGGCTGACACCTCCAGTCAGGCCAGAACCAGCACAACCACCGTCTCCAGTGCAATCACCCCTGGCACCTGTGCAATCACAGCCGGGGCTACGTAGATCACAGCAACAGATTCGACCACCCGATAGACTTAACCTGTAAATATACTTGTAAGAAACTTCGCCCCCTGGGGACTCTCTTTTAAAACAAAGGGGGGGGGGTGAATGTGGTGAACTACATATACCTGTCTGGACATGCCCCCCCCCCCCCCATTGACTGCTCCTGTGACTCCTCCCACTGACCGTGGCTCCTCCCACCGACCCTGGTATAAAAGCGACTGGGGACTCCGCCCTGGCCTCAGTCTCCAGGATGCAGTGTGGTGGTCAATTGCTGCTTGTTCTTTCTTTTAGCCAATAAAAGCCTATATCTCGCCTCACGTCTCAGAGATGGTGCATCACCCCTACACCCCAATCTTGGTGTCATCTGTAAATTCACTGATCGAGTTTACCACGAACAATAATAGACCCTGCGCTATTCCCTGCAGCACACCACTAGTCACAGGCCTCCAGTCAGAGAGGCCACCATCTACTACCACTCCACTAGTCACAGGCCTCCAGTCAGAGAGGCCACCATCTACTACCACTCCACTAGTCACAGGTCTCCAGTCAGAGAGGCGACCCTCTACTACCACTCCACTAGTCACAGGCCTCCAGTCAGAGAGGCCACCATCTACTACAACTCTCTGGCTTCTCCCATGAAGCTAATGTCTAATCCAATCTACTACTTCATTTTGAGTGCCAAGCAATGGCCTTGCTAAAGTCCATGTAGACAACATCCACTGCTTTGCCTTCATCAACTTTCCTGGTAACCCCCTCAAAAAACTCTATCTGATTAGTTAAACATGACCTACCACACACATAGCCATGCTGACTATCCTTAATCAGTCTGTCTATCCAAATACTTATATATCTGGTCACTGAGAATACCTTTAAGTAATTTTCCCACTACTGCTGTCAAGCTCACTGGCCTATAATTTCCTGGTTTATTCTTCGAGGCTTTCTTAAACAACAGAACAACATTAGCTATCCTCCAATCCTCTGGTATCCACCAATCCGTGGTTAAGGATGTTTTAAATATTGCTGCTGGGGCTCCTGCAATTTCTGAACTAACCTCCTACAAGGTCCAAGGGAATACCTTGTCAGGCCCTGGGGATTTATCCATCCCAATTTGCCTCAAGATAGCACTTCTTCCACTGTGATCTGTATCGGGTCCATGACCTCACTGCTGCTTTGCCTCACGTCTATAGACCATTTACTCCCGAGTACTGTAAATACATGAAACACCCTTTAACCGGGCATCTCTGGAAATGCAGCTCATTAGCCCCACACTAACAGCCACTGGAAACCCACCTTTCTCAGGCTTTGTATGTCTAGGGTGTAACCAACTTTGGTGCCGTCAAAGTCTGTAAGGTTGGGATGCCTTGCCCACCCAAATCCCGGTTTGTGTGAACACTGTGTGATTTATTGCCACTGACAATTGCCTGTCGGCAAGAAAATACAGGTCATACATTGCATACAATTAATCATAGGTATGTTTAAGAATGTAAACTTTAGCAGTTACTAAAGGCAAAAAAAAGACTAAAAGGGCCCATTATACTTAAACAGTCACATGTGCATGATGGATCTCAAATCTTGAACTTCTCTGTGAATCTCAAATCTTGAACTTGTCTGTAAATCATGCACCTGACCCTCGGTCTACGTGAAAACACACACCAGCTCCTGAAGGTCACCTGAAGTCCATCTTGAACAAATGGGCTGGTGGTTCTTCCTCCTCAAGGCCATCCGTCTGCACAAAGCATCTTGTGCCATGGGGACAGCATCCTCCACCATCTTCTCTCCTGTCTTCTCACCAAAGCATCAACCTCCCCCCCACCCGTTTCGGCAAAAAGCCTCAGCGCCCACCAAGCAATAGCAAAGCACCCAATGAGAGACCATGACTTGCAGTCAACAAAAACTACTGTTTACCCGACAGTTCGACATGCCCCAGGCTCACTCTCTAAGAAGGAACAGAGAGATATCACAGTGAAGGGGGAGACTGACAGTCGCTGTTATGGTCTGCTGCGCTGCTTTTTACTCCGAGATTCTCGCGATGCCTCGGTCAGCAACACCAGCCTGGAATTGGCTGTCTGCAGGGCCGTGCCCCGGAGGTACCATCTTCCCAGCCGTACTTGGAGAGTGTCAGAAAATGATCGGCTGACGAGCTCCAGGGATGGGAACTCATTCGCTGTATATAAAAATGCAGTTTGAGTGCCACTTCCAGATCAAGGCGTTGATAGAATCCCAACCACCTTCAAAAGGGAAAGAAGAGATATTAAAGAGAAGAATTTCAGCTGGTTTTGCAGTTAAGTTCAAAGAGAAAGCCATCTTAACTCCGCCCAGCCATTTGGGGGATTTCTTCATCGAGCACCCCCACTTCCATCCGCCAAAAGCAGAACTTCCCAATGGCCACACATTTTCATTCCCATTCCTATTTCTATTTCTATTCTGATCTGTTGGTCCATGGCGTCATCTTGTGCCACATTGAGGCTACCCTCAGGGTGGAGGAGCAATGCCTTATACTCCATTTGGGTAGCTTCCAACTTGATGGCACGAATATCAGTTTCTCCTTCCAGTTAAAAAAATTCCTCCCTCTTCCTTTTTCTATTCCCAACTCTGGCCTCCCACCTCTTCTTACCTGCCTGTTGCCTCCCTCTGGGTCCATTCCTCCTTCCCTTTCTCCTATGATCTACTCTCCTCTCCCATCAGATTCCTTCCTCTCCAGCCCTTTACCTTTCTTACCTTCCTTCATTCATCTATCACCTTCCAGCTATCCTCCTTCCCCCTGCCTTTTTATTTTGGCATCTTCTTTTCTTTCCAGTCCAGAAGAAGGGCCTTGGCCCATAATGTTTATTCATTTCCAAAGACGGTACCTGGCCTGCTGAGTTCCTCCCGCATTTCGTGTGTATTATGTTGAACAGGGTTTTGGTGGAAGCCTTTTACCATGTGTATGACTGAGCTAAAATTTTTAAAAATCTGACTTGCCGTGAAGGAGCGGTGATGAAGGGGATGCTCAGATATTGTATCAGACAATGGTCAAAACTGTGGAGAGAGAAAGCAGCAGAATTGCTGGAGGGGAGAAAGTCAAGGCAGGCAGTTATTAGAGTGGTAATTCTGGGGCTTGATAAGGGGTGTTTGAAGTAGTGGATATAGAAGGGACACAGCACATAAAGGTGATGAATAAGGCAGGGCAGCACAGAGATTTTGTGGGAGGGTTGGGGAGACTGGAACAAAGGCTCTAGTTGGGCAACGCTGGAAAAAAAGATTAAAGGATTATTGAGTATGATGAGAAATCAGCGAAGAGGATTGTGGCAGATGATTAGCAAGTGAGGTCATATTGTTGGCTGTAAGGTGGTGTCATGTAAAAATCTCAGGAAAAACTTTTTTTGCTGGATTCCAATAGAAGTTTAATTGCTGAACCCAAGGCTGAAAGGACTGTCCTGTTTTTATATATTTGTTTTGAGGATGTAGATATTCGAAGTAGGCCTTAGCCTTTCAGTTAAGATCTGCTTCAGTCTTTGAGTGGGATTTGTAAGCGTGCTATAATTTGTGGAATGGACGCCAAATGAGTGCACCATGTGGCACAGGTCCAGCAGTCTGCATTTGCAACATGGAAATATTAACAACAATTTCAGGAGTGACTTGCCCACAGAAGATTAGGGGTAGTGGTCGATGGGTCTTACTGTGGATGGAGATCTATGACTAGTGGTGTTTTGCAGGGACCTCTGCTGCTTGTGATATGTATATAAATGATATGGATCAGAACACTGTTTCTAGCGGTGACAAGACAGCCTACAGAGGAGAGGTTAACACCCCGACACAATGGTGCCAGGAAAACAACTTCTCCCTCAGTGTCCAAAAAACAAAAGAGCTGATTGTGGATTCCAGGAGGAACAGAGACAGGCTCAACCTGATCAACATCAATGGGACTGAAGTTGAGAGGGTGAGTTCAGTCGGCCCTCCTTATCCGCGAGGGATTGGTTCCGGGACCCCTCGCTGATACCAAAAAACGTGGATGCTCAAGTCCCTTATTCAACCTGTCTCAGTGCGGTGGACCTTAGGACCCAGCGGCAGAGCTCTGAATCCACAGTGTTTCTGTTCACAAAAATAATCACAATTGAAAATAAAGTGGAAATAATAAAGCAATCGGAAAGAGGTGTAATGCCATCGGTCATTGGAAAAGCGTTAGGCTACAGTCGGTCAACTATTGGAGCAATTTTAAAGGATAAAGTGAGAAAGGCTCACTGATGAAAGCTACAATTATTACTAAGCAACGCAGGGGTTTAATTATTGGGTTTTGGGTTTTTGATCCTCCGCATCAACTGGGCACAGATGGAGAGCGCACTTGGAAGCGGTCTGTCACTGGTTCGAACTCAGGAACTTCTGTTTCTGAGCCTGGCGCTGAAACATACGTCCTTAAGTGTTTTACTTGCATAGAAAGGTAAAATATATACTATATACTAAGACAAACGTTTGACTAACTGACGCTAAATAATACCGGATGTACCTGTTCCGACTTACTTAGTAAGAGAACTTCCGATTTTTTCCGATCCCGATTCACGATAACCTACGCACATCCTCCCGTATACTTTAAATCACCTCTAGATTACTTATAATACCTAATACAATGTAAATGCTATGTAAAATAGTTGTTATACTGCATTGTTTAGGGAATAATGGCAAGAAAAAAAGTCTGTACATGCTCGAACAACAAGTGCTAGAAGAGCACTTCCGGGTTTTCGTGATTCGCGGTTGGTTGAATTCGCGCATGTGGAACTTACGGATAAGGAGGGCTGACTGTAGTTCCAAGTTCCTTAGTAACCACATCACCGGAGATTTCACTTGGACTGCACACACTGGTAGTGTGGCATAAAAAGCACAACAGTGTCTCCCTCTTCCACCTCAGGCGACTGAAGAAGTTCAACATGAGCCCCCAAATCTTCAAGACTTTCTGCAGGGGCACCATTGAGAGCATATTGACTGGCCGTATCACCGCCTGGTACAGGAACTGCACCAACTTTGATCACTGGGCCCTGCAGAGAGTGGTACGGATAGCACAGCACATGTGTGAATGTGAACTTCCCTTCATTGAGGTGTGTAAAGAAGGCCTGGAAGATCAGTGACACCAATCACCCAAACATAAACTGGTTCAGCTGCTTCTGCCTGACAAGTGGTACCACGGTATTAAAGTCAAGACTAGCCGGCTATGGAAAAGCTTCTTTCTAGAAGGCATTAGACGTTTAAATTCATGTGTCTGTACATTGCAATGGAGTCATAACACAAACGTTTTTACTCCCTCACATTGTGGGACAGGTGTAAGATTAAGTTCAAAAGCATGGGTGGGTTTTAAAGATTGCTCATGACGCAAAGGTTTTACTGTTATGGATATTACAGAAGGTTGCCAAAGGATACAAAAGGATATAGATTACTTGCAGAGATGAGCAAAGAAATGACAGATTGGGTTTAATTCGGGCAAGTGAGATATTAGGAGATAAAATGTAAATATAAAATACACTGTTAATGGCAGGGCCCTTAACAGTGTTGATGTACTGAGGGACCTTGAGGTCCAAGTCTGTAGTTCTTTCAAAGTGACTACACAAATTGATAGGGTGGTAAAGTCATTGTATAAAGTGCTTGCCTTTTATAGTTGAGGCAATGGTTTCACAAGTCAAGATGTTATGTTGCAGCTTTTTAAAGTCTGGTTGGTGAACATCTGGAGTACTGCATACAATTTTGGTCACTGTGATATAGGAAGGACGTGGAAGCCATGGTGGGTCTCAGAAGAGGTTTATCAGGATTCTGCCTGAATTTAATAGTGTGTACAACAAGTAGACATTGGACAGCTATGATTGTTTTGTCTGGAATGGCGGAGGGTAAATAGAGACCTGATAGAAATGATCAAAAGTGTACATGGTAGATAGTGGGTAGTTCTTTTCTCCAAAGCTTTAAATGTCTTATATGAGAGGGTATGCATTTAAAGTGGAAGGGGAAGTTGAAAGGAGTTGTGCAAGATTTTTTTACACAGAGAATGGTGGGAGCCTGGAATGCATTGCCATGGCTGGTAGTGGAGCCAAATACAAGAGGCATTTAAGAGATAGGTACATGAGTATGCAGAGAATGGAAGGATACTGATCATGTGCAGGCAGAAGGGATTCGGAGTCATTAACTTAAACATTTCATGACAACGTAATGGGCTGAGGTCCTGTACCTGCGGTGCATACGTCTATCTACTAGAACAGCATTATGGTTTTGACCGCAAGCCCATTCAGTTCTGGATATTCAGAATTGAATTTAAACAGAAAGTAGGAAAAGTTGGGTTTTGGAAAAAGAATCTTTGGCCTCTCATCAATACACAACTCAATCAACTTGTTCTGTAAAGTTAGAAACTGCAAGGTCTCAGTGTCAACAGGAAAGGATTACCAGTTTTGTGCTTCCTTTTCAATGGAGTGGAGTCAGTGGGGAATTTTTGTCAAGTTGATGTTAGATGGAATGACTGTATTGTACTTTGCTTGGAGAGTGAGAATGACATCTTTGCTGCCAGAAGATGGGACCAGTCAAAACAATTGCACCCAACTCCTTTCCAGACCTTAGCATTTAAAAAAAAAACTGATCTTGTTTGCTTTTCCAAATGCACTAGAAGCATTCCCTACATTGGCAGATCTGTATGATTGAAGTGATCACGAAGCTTGGTGAACCATAACAAATCCCAAAAGTTTTCTATCAGAGGGAAGTTATTTAGAAACAGAAAAGCTTCAAATTCACTTTGCAGTTCATACACACAGTTTTGTACTTCATCAGTGACAACTTTTGCATGAGCCAGGTGATGCATCATCAATAACTCTTGGAGACGGGAGGCGAACTATAGGCTTTTATTAGCTGCAAGAAACGACCACACAACATCCTGGAGACTGAGGGAGGAGCAGTGCCTCCAATCGTCTTTATACAGGTGTCTGTGGGAGGAGCCACAGGAGCAGTCAGCAGAGGGGCGTGTCCGGACAGGTATATGTAGTTCACCACACCAGGAGAAGTGGACGAAGGTAATCAGCCCCTATTTATTCACACACCACAGCAAAGAATTCAACATTTCTCAAACTTCACTATTTTAATGAATATAATAGGATATTTTTAAGCTGGACAATTTTTTGGTTGCCAGTATCTTTCTGTGAAAGATGCAATGTGTTGTTTGAGCAGGTGAAGTAACATGCCTTCCCTGGCCTGCAGCAGCTCTGTCAATACAATGTCACAGTCCTTCTGGAGTCAGTGCCTTGTAAAATACTTGTGCAGAATGTGGAACATTTTGCCAATGGTTATATTTTGTGGCAGTTACACAGAAGAAAGTAGACCTTCCTGAAAGTCTCCTTCATTGGCATAGCACAGATTAGCAATAAGAACTCCAGCATTACAATTGTTTATACAAACAGAATCTTCAAACTGAATTGCACACCAGTTCAATGTTTTCTCTTTCAGTGAATTGAGATACAATATGATCTCTAATAGCAATAGTTCTACACGAGACAGTATCATTTAACAAAATAATGCATGACTTTTCTTTCCTTTTATCTGTGTCACCCAACCTGGAATTTTATGCATCTGTCATTGAAAGCATCTGTGAGATAGTATGAACATCTCATGTGCACATGTATTTCCTCCGTATCCTCTGGATCCCTCCCACAGTCCAAAGACTTGCTGGTTAGTAGGATAAATGGTCATTGTAAATTGTCCTGTGATTCAGAGGCTCTGTTCGTTGGGCTCGACCACAAATGTTGCGTCCCAGTTCTCCATGTGGTACGTACGACAGAAAGCAAGCCAGGGCAGTGTGATATGGAGAGCAAGCTGTTAGCCGTGCAGCAGGCTGCCTCTCTTCATGCAGCTGATGAACCCAAAGGAAAGGCTGAGACCAACACAGTTTGGC
Organism: Hypanus sabinus; assembly: GCF_030144855.1. Taxonomy (NCBI): domain Eukaryota; kingdom Metazoa; phylum Chordata; class Chondrichthyes; order Myliobatiformes; family Dasyatidae; genus Hypanus; species Hypanus sabinus. The sequence goes on from NC_082716.1 coordinate 65,032,305, forward strand.
ATCAGTGGCATTGCAGGTTTTGCCATTCAGATGTAGGACAGCCTTAGGGACTCCGGCTTTGGATTTTTCTCTCAGGATTTACTCCCAAAGCCTTCCCCATGAATGAGTGTCGCCCGAAGGTAATGGAAGTTTGAGATCAGAGTTTTCCTTCTCCTAAATGAGTTACCAACTATGGCTGATGAGCCCCATGCACCCAAAGCAACTGGTTTTAAGGTGCCAGTAACCTGCCTTTGTCCTGTCTCTTGTCAGCAGAAATGGCTCCGCTGGGCTTAGTAGCTAAGCCATATATGAAGGCCAGGGGCTGGACTTGCTTGTTGGAGACTATTTGAGACACACGCCATTAGGAGCATTTAATAGGTAGTGGGAGCTTATCCCCATTACCAACCCCCAGCTATAATTACCGTAAGGACCTTCCTTTATTTTTCCCTTTCAGGGTTCTTCTGAAGACCCTGACCTAGAGTTACACACTGACTTTGGTTCTTTGTGGGAAAGGGAGCTGTTCTCGGGGTTTCAGGACTGGCCGTTGTTCAGCACGCCAAGGGTTTGGCCCGACGGTCCATCTCAATTTGGAATTCTAAGATCTCAGGGCTCTGGAGGCAGGTGGATCGAGGGTCGGTGACACGGCAGGAGAGGTGTGTGTTGTCAAGGGAGTTGGAAAATGTACCGCTGTGTGCCCGAAGACCTGGGATCTTCGTGAGCTTCGGGCACAGAGCTTGAAAAAAACAATGTAACATGCTTCTAACATCATAAACCAGCGAGTTGTTTGTTATGTCTCCCCGCTCGCTGGGGAAATGGAGACACCCCCATTCTCCCTTATTAGGGAGAAAGAAAACCTGTGGTATGTCGAATTCTGGGTGAAACTCGAAGTCTTTAGGGCAACTGCAAGTCTGTGTCTTTGCTATTGCTTCGCTCATGCTTGAGTGCTCAGTGGGGGTGCCAATGCTTTTTCTTTGCTGGTGGGGGGAAGGGGGATTGTTGCGCAGGAGGGGGGGACTTCAGTGTTCTTGCGTTTAACTGTCATTCATTCTTTGGGGCACTTTTCTGTTTTCGTGGATGTTTGTGAAGAAAAAGCATTTCAGGATGTATATTGTATACACTTCTCCAACGTTAAATTGGACCTTTGAATCTTTGAACCTTTGATTAAGCTCAGGATTAAATTGGTGGGTTGCTGGGCAGCAAATACAAATAATTTGTATTTTCTTTATCTAAGTTTATACAGACCCATGAAGAGTCTGCGACAGAATAGCACTGGTCCTTGGGTCTGGATTTGGTACTGAGGGAATTTGCTCCTGTTGTGTCGTTACAAACCTGGTTTTAGAGACTGCAGCGCAACCTCATGCAACACACACAAAATGCTGAAGGAACTCAGCTGGTCAGGCAGCACCTATGGAGAGGAATATATAGTTGAAGTTTTGGGCCAAGACTCTCCATCCAGCATTTTGTATGTGTTGCTCTGGATCTCCTGCAGCTGCAGAAGCTCGTGTTTATGATTTGTAGCGCCACCTTGTGGGCGGCTGGCTGTGCCGCCACCTGATCACATCCCGTGCTTTAATTCAACTGTGGAAGCCTGGTGATAAGGAATTCAGCTGGTGGCAGAAGCCTGATGAAAAGATACATATCTTCAACCGGAGATTCTCCAGTTTTATCATAGCTCACCATGCGGTCAAAAATCTCAAATGTGGATCATTGGGGTAGAATCACTGTTATTGGAAAATGAAATTGTTGCATAAAAATTGGCGCTCAGGCTGTCTTAATTCCTGCCCTTGTTGATGGGAATCTGGTACATTCTCCCCATGACCGCTTGGGTTTCCTCTGGGTGCTCCGGTTTCCTCCTACAGTCCAAAGACATATCAGTTGATAGGTTAAATGGTCATTTTAAATTGCCCCATGATTAGGCTAAGGTTAAATTGGGTGTGGTTTGAAAGATGGGAATGGCCTCTCTGCACTAAACCGCAATAAATAAATAAACATAAAGTTAAATCTCAGTTGATGAGGGTTTGAGTGGCTAAGTGGAGAATATATTTATAATATGGTATACCTATTTAATAAGATGTTGTTTATTTCCCTAAGTAATATAGACACCATGCTAGCGTAGCAGTTAGTGCGATGTTATTACTGCTGGGGGCAACAGAGTTTGGAGCTCAATCTGGTGTCCTTTGCAAGGAGAAATCAGTACATCCACCCAGTGTAATGTGCAAGATTTTCCCGGGTGCTCCGGTTTCCTCCCACAGTCCAAAGGCATACTGGGTAGGTTAATTAGTCATTGTAAATTGTCCCATGATTGGGTTAGGGTTAAATCAGGGTTGTTGGGGGTTGCTGTGTAGTGACTCGAGGAGCTGGTAGGGCCTACTCCTCACTGTAAATAAAATAAATACTGGTATTGAATTTTATATTGACTTCAGTCATTTTACAATTTTCAAAAATGTTGTTTTTACTTTTAGTTTTTAATTTAGAGGTACAGCATGGAGCAGGTCCTTCCATCCCTACAAGCAGCACTTCCCTAGCCTAATCACAGGACATGTTACAATGACCAATTAACCTACCAGTCTGTATGTCTGGACTGTGGGAGGAAACCAGAGCACCTAGAGGAATCCCACACTGTCATGGGGAGAATGTACAAACTCCTTACAGTCAGTGGTGTGAACTGAACCAAGGTCATCTGTACTGTAAATCATTGTGCTAAACATGACCACCCCATATCTGCAAGCAGCTGGTAGGGTTAATAAGCTAATGCTTATTTCCTGTCCCTGGAAAATTTCTGATGCGCTTTCTTGAACAGATGCTGTGCTTGTTGGGAACTGCCCAATACTGTTTCCATATTGGGATGGTGTGTGCTTGGTCAATTTGCTGGTTACGTTTTTGCCTTGTGCCACCCAAATAGCAATGTTCATAGACCAGAAGAACATATGACAGAGGAGCAGAATTAGGCCATTTAGCCCACCAAGTGTGCTCTGCTATTCAATTCTGACTGATTTTACTTTCGCTCTCAACCCCATTCTCCTGCCTTCTCCCCATAACCTTTGATACCCTTACTAATCAAGAACTTATCAACCTCTGCTTTAAATTTTTCCAATGACTTGGTCCCCACAGCCAATTTTTGGCAAGTAATTCCACAGATTTAACACTCTCTGGCTAAAGAAATTCTTCCACATTTCTGTTCTAAAGACACATCCTCGTATTCTGGTCCTAGGCTCTCACACTATAGGAGACTTCCTCTCCACATTCACTCTATTTTTAGGCCTTTCAGTTTCAGTCAGTTTCAGTGAGTAAGTACAGACCCAGAGCTGTCAAATACTCCTGATATGTTAACTCTTTCATCCCTGGGATCATTCTTGTGAACATCCTGCGGATCCTCTCTAATACCAGCACAATCTTTCTTAGAAATGGAGCCCAAAGCTGATCACAATACTCCAAATGCTGTCTGACCAATCTGGTATCTTTTTAGTTAACTGCTATATAAAATAACCTTACTTGTTCTTATCTGGTACTCACCTGTGTACCCTGGCTGAAGCCCCTCGAGCTGAAGACTCAGATCTTAGACTCCTCCACCAATCTACTCACACCACGGCTGCTCCTACAATGGCTCCTCTGCTTAATCTCATTTTTATTGCCCCTAGAGAAACTCATATGCAATGAAACTCGTGGTTTTTGATGTTTCCCACTCTCTCATAGATCTTGCTCTCACTATTCCAAGGTGAAACTCAATTGCAAGGTTTGGAGTTGCTTTCAAAGACACCTTGGTCTGTTGCTGCAGTCTATTTTGCAGCCACAATGTCTCCCACTACTGTCCGTCATATATAGTATGTTCTTACGATGCCACTTTCTACATCCCTGCCTTTGACGCATGTTTCTTATTCCTTAATCACAATTTCACCATAGTTAATGAGACCCTGTTTTGCTCTCTTTCCCCCTCTTTACATCACATTTCCTCCAGATCTACCTTTACCTGTTTCAGCTCGCATTGTCAATGCATGTATCGCTCTGTCTCTGCTGGAGTTCAAACGCTTTCCACTTCATGCTCTCTGCATCTTCTCCATTTTCCACATATTAGCACTCATTTCATTTTTAGCCCTTCCTAGTTCTGATAGCAGTTAAATAACATGAAACATTAATTCTGTCTCACCCTTCACAATCGTTGTGAGCATCTCCACTATTGGCACTGCAGGTTTAGCTCTCTAAGATGAACTAGGGCCTTTATCTCCAAGTTTGAGATTAATATTTGCAATCTTTTTGGAAGCAATCACACAATCCCCAACTTTGCTATTTCATATTCCATCATAGGTTTTTATTAATATTTAAGTTCTGATTAATTTAGTAGTAAGCCATTACGTTCATGGTGGTATTTTCTTTACTTGTACCTTTGCAGAATTACCGCAAACAAAGGGAACGCCAGAAACTATTGATCAAAATAAACTGCTGCCACCTTTCCAGAATGATTTCATCCCAGAAGAAATTCTGTTGTCATTGACCACTGTGCCAAATTCATGCTGTCGAGGTGAATCACTGCTAAAGTCCCCGAAAGATCTTAAGGTAGGGACCTAAAATCACTTCAGATTCCCAAGTGTTTACAACCACTTTGTAAGTAATTTATGCTAGTTAAAAGAGGAAACAATGCAAACTTCATATTGAACAATGCAATGAACTTGCAGCACCCTTCAAATGTTAGGCTGTCTCAAGATGTTTTACAACCAAGGCAGGATTTTACGAATGCAGTGACACTTGTGGTTTAAGAAACAGCAGCCAGTTTGCACAAAGCAGAACGTAACAAGCAGCAGTGTGATAATGATAAAATATTCTGTTTCAGATGATGTTGGTTCGAATAAACATTGGTGTAGGAAGAACCTGCCATCTCTTCGAAATAAGTAACTGGATCTTGAGAGAGACAGTGAATTGCTTCAATGCCTTATCTGAAAGACAGCCTCTTAAATAGATGAGTGCTGTAAGGGTTTTTCAGGATGTATATTGTCTACATTTCTCTGACAGTAAATGTACCTATTGACAGTATTACACTGAAGTATCAGTATGAATTATGTATTCATATAACTGTATGTAATGTATTACCTGTCCTTTCACTTCTCTTCCCACAATCCGGGGACCAAAACAATTTTTCCAAGAGAAGCAGTGAGTCACTTGTTCTTCATCTAGTCTAGGATACAGTACTTTCGTTCAGAATGTTGCCTCCTCTACAGTGAAGAAGCTTAGATTTGTGTATCATTTGCACTCAGTTTAAAAGTGTGACTCTAAGCTTCTGATTGCTTGCTCCTTTAATTCACCATCACACTCTTACTCTGACTTTTCCGTCTGTGGTCATGTGCACTGTTTCAATGAGGCCCAATTCGAGCTGGCAAACCAATACCTCATCTAACATCCGGGCATATTACAGAATGCAAGACTCAATATTCAATTCTTATTTTCTTTATATAAGAGCTGGTAAATTCCTGCCTGCCATTCAGTTTTTTAAATTTGTTTAATCCAAGACTAACTTGATTCTCTCTCAGTTCTGGACTTGCACATTATCTGTTCCCCTTTTTCTAGATGTTTTCCAGAATTGTATGTTTTTATTTCAGATTTTCATCACATTTTGATTTACACACAAATTAGGGAGGTACTTGACATGTATGCATCATAGCAGAGTGATGAAAAGTCACTCATTGATCACGTGCTATCTGCCTAAGTAGCCACTAGTAATGGGAATTTCAGCCAATGGATTAAAGTCCTGCTGATCTAAGATTTTAGATGTGTTAGGTCTGAGATTCATAACATCAAAGCATGGAAGCAAGCCCTTCAGCCCTAATCGTCTGTTCTGACCAAGGTGCTTAGCTAAGCTAATCCCATTGGCTCATATCTCTCTACACCTGTGCTGTCTAATTTTTAAAAATGTAATTGCATCTGCTTCAACAACTTTCTCTGGAAGGTCATCCCACCTTCTGTGTGGAAAAACCTACTTCACAGATCTCCTTTAAATCTTAAACACAAGAGATCCTGCAGATGCTGGAAATCCAGGGAAGATAGTCCCAACCTATCAAATCTCGATGAATAAACACCTCTGGGGTTTCCAGCCAGGTACAGATATCAATCATAACCAATGTTTTGATGACAAACTCTGCCATCTTCATCAAGGATGAAGATGGTGGAGCTTGCCAATGAAATGTCAATTATAATCAATACCTGTATCTGTCTGGAAGCCCAAGAAGAGTTTATTTGTCATATATGCTGGGAAAGCACTAGACCCTTTATCAAATCTCTCTTTATAACTGAAGCTCTCCAGTCCAGACAATATATGAATGTTTTTTGCATCCTCTCTAGTTCTACTGCATTCTTCCTGTAGTGTAGCAATCAGAACCACATTCAGCTCTCCAATGACCAATGTTTTGTCAATGGTAACGTGACATCCCAACTCTTATACTCAATGCCATGGACATTGAAGACAATTATGCCCCATGCCTTTTTCACCATCTTGCCTAACTGTGTTGACACTTTCAGGGGACAATATAGAGTACACGTACCCCTCGGTCTGTAAGTTCAATAGCATCCCCCTCAGGGCCCTTCCATCCATTGTGTGTGTGACCTGCCTCGATTCAACCTCCCGAAAGATATCACTTCACACTTGTCTGAGTTAAACTTCATCTACCATTTCTTTAATCATTTTCCAGTTGATCAAAATCCCTTTGTAACTTTAGATAACCTTCACAGCCCACTATATCTCCAGTTTTGGGGTCACCTGTAAACCTAGTAATTAGAACACCTGCATTTTAATCTGTATAATTATAATTAATCAGTGTGACAAACAACAGGGGGCCCAGCACTGATCCCGGCAGCACACTATTGGTCACAGGTCTGCAATATGAAAAGCAACCCTTCGTTACCACAACACACAAAAATTTGTGTGCTCTCTAGAATTCCAGCATCTGCAGATCTTGTGTCTACTTCACTACCATTTTCTGTTTCCTGGACAAGGTGACATGTAGTCCCATCATGAGTCTCACATGTTGTAACTTTCCAGACTAGCCGACTACATGTGACCTTGTCAAAGGCCTTGCCCTTGTGAATGTTTTTTATTGCCATTTCAAAATACTCGGTTGAATTTGTGAGGCACAATTTCCCATGCACAAAGTCATGCTATCTCTAAACATTCTTTGCCTTCTCAGAATAAAAGGCAAGGATAATAGGGTTAGGGAATCTTGTTTTTGAGAGATATTGAGGCTAAGAAAAAGAAGTGCAGAGCAGGTATAACCAGGAAAGAGCAAATGAGATACTTGAAGAGTACAATAAATGAAAGAGTACACTTAAGAAGGAAACCAGGAAGGCTTAAAGAAGAGATGTGGTTGCCCTAAAATGAAAGAGAATTAGAATAGTTTCTGCAGATATATTAAGAACAATAGGAGAGAAAGGGACAAAATTGGTCCTCTGGAAGATCAGATTAGTCATTTATGTATAGAGACAAAAGAGATGGGGAAGATTTTAAATTAATTTTTTGCATCTATATTTACTCAGGAGATGAACACGGAGTCTATAGAAGTGAGGCAAAACAGCAGTGAGTCATGGTCTGTATACTGATTACAGAGAAGGAATTGTTTCATGTCCTGAGGGACATTAGGGTGGATAAATCCCTAGGGTCTGACAAGGCGTTCCCTCAGACCTTGTGGGAGGCCAGTTCAGAAATTGCAGGGGCCCTTAGCCATGGGTGAGGTGCCAGAAGATTGGAGGATAGCTAGTGTTGTTTCTGTAATTTAAGAAAGGCTCTAAAAATAACCCAGGAATTTATAGGCCAGTGAGCCTTACATCAGAAATAGGTATGTTATTGGAAGGCATTCTAAATAACTGGATGTATAAGTACAGTGGATTTCGTTCAATTCGGCTGTTGGTTAATCAGGGCAGCTGCTTATTTGGGACATTATGCTGCATAATTGGGACAAGACGCTATTCCCAAACAGTTTCTAACTAACAACAACTGCAAGCACTTGTGTGGCCATTAAACACTATACTGTGCTTAGAACACACAGTTTCTAAATAGTGTCAGTTGAGTATATTATTTTCAAAAATCAGTGACAGTTGGTGAGAAATAAGCAAAAACGCAATTCAGAACTGTTTTTTCTCACTGCAGTTTCAAGCATTCAGTCTTAGAGATGCCAGAAATGGCTGGGAGTGAAAATGAAATGATATCACTCCTTCAACAAGTTGGAACTATGAAGAATTTGAAGGTATCAACAATCGTCTTGAATGTTATAATGAAAATGAAGATTTGAGGATGCAATTGTCAAAAGCATTGTATGAAGTCAATTATCTACACTAAGTGTCTGCATTGATTTTGTTTATTTACAGTCAAACAAAAGAACGTGGCAGCATACACTGGATGAACTCCTCTGTCAATAACTATTAAGAACTAATACATTATATTATATTACTGTAGTAGTATTAGTAATGTTCTAATTTGTTCTGTACTTCATTTAAATACATAAATTGCTACTCAGTAAAATAGTAGTTTGTCTTTCTTTATACCTTTTCAACTTTTTTTTCTCAGGAAACTTTGGTTTTTTGGGCCAAAATGTACTGTTTCCAATTAGTTCCAATTAAATGGAATCCCCTGCATTTGGATAGTCAGGGATTGATCTGGGATAGTCAACATAGCTTTGTGTGAGGTAGATCACATCTAACCAATTTAGTAGCTGGTTGCCTCTCTGACTGGAAGCCTATGACCATTGGTGTGGAGTATTGTGTGCAATTTTGATCATGTATGTACAGGAAAGATGTAAATAAGATTAAATGAGAATATATTGCCAGGATTTGAGGACCTGAGTTATAGGGAAAGGTTGAATAGGTTAGGACTTTATTGCCTAGAACATAGAAGAACGAGGGGAGATTTGATAGAGTTATACAAAATTATGAGGTGCATAGATTGGGTAAGTGCAATCAGGCTTTTTCCAGTGAGGTTGGGTGAGTCTAGAACTAAAGGTCATGAGAGGGAATCCCTTCACTCAGAGGGTGGAGAGTGTGGAACGAGCTGCCAGTGGAAATGGTGGATGGGGGTTCAGTTTCAGCATTTAAGAGAGTTTGGATAGGTATGTGGATAAGAAGGGTATGGAGGGCTATGGTCCGGGTGCAGATCGATGGGTCTAGGATAAATAGTTCAGCATGTACTAGATGGGCTGAAGGGCCTGTTTCTGTGCTGTAGTGTTCTATGAGTCTATGATTCTATACCCTAGGGAAAAAGAATTAACTCATCTATGCCCCTTATGATTTTATACATCTCTATTCGATCACCTTTGAATCTTGTTTCTTCACAGCTATTCAATAACCCATTCCCTTAATGCTTGAGTATTCTACAAATCAATGTGTTTTATTTTGCACTCAGTTTAAAGAACATTTTTCACTGTACAGCTTGACTGAAGGACAATTACACTGCATTCAAAGCATTATTTTTGCCTATGAATAGATATATTCTCCCCCAAAAGTACAGCTATACATGTTTAATTTAAAGAACAGCATGGAATGAAATCTGCATTATGATTTTATTTTGGCACAATAATTTATTATGGTAACAATGATCAACTTCCATGCAACTATTCAGATTCTCTGTTTCCACAGTCGAGTGTCCGACCAACTGATCGCGTATGGCATCATCCAAGTCGGAGATCAAAATTCAAACACTTGATCGATCAGCCCATCTCACTGGCTCGAGCAGGAAGGTACAGTTAGTCAGTTAATTGAGGTGGGGATGTTTAAATGGAGTACGTTACCATAGAATGGGAAAACCCAGCTGCTTTATATACGGTTTTGATTGACATTATGGAGTTCATTTTCCCATGCAACTTGTTGAAGTATTCACATTGCATGGGCTTTATTGTGCAAAAACTGAACCGACACATTTTTATTTGACAGGTAGGAGTGTAGCAGCTACACACAATATAGTGAGTGAAGAATGCAGATGATCGAGGGAAGAGTAGGACACGCACATTATTCAGCTTGTTTCACAGAGCAGCTTAGATGTTGCCCACTATCTATTTGTTTGGAAAATGCTCAAAGAAATTAGCATTCCCCTTTGCCTGTTCAATCATCTGAATCCAAAAGTGTGAACCAATGAGTTGCCATGTATAGTGAAGTTACTCCTAATATGCCGTTGGGAAGAAGGCTTTAATAGTTCAAATTCAGGGGATAATATTGAAACATTAGTTATAAATCCATAGTACTCTGCACACTGCAATATATACAGCCTCTGACTTTTTTGAATAGCCTCTGTACAGCATTTCTTATATAACCATATAACAATCACAGCACGGAAACAGGCCATCTCGGCCCTCCTAGTCCGTGCCGAACTCTTAATCTCACCTAGTCCCACCTACCCGCACTCAGCCCATAACCCTCCATTCCTTTCCTGTCCATATACCTATCCAATTTTACCTTAAATGACACAACTGAACTGGCCTCTACTACTTCTACAGGAAGCTCATTCCACACAGCTATCACTCTCTGAGTAAAGAAATACCCCCTTGTGTTTCCCTTAAACTTCTGCCCCCTAACTCTCAAATCATGTCCTCTCATTTGAATCTCCCCTACTCTCAATGGAAACAGCCTATTCACGTCAACTCTATCTATCCCTCTCAAAATTTTAAATACCTCGATCAAATCCCCCCTCAACCTTCTACGCTCCAATGAATAGAGACCTAACTTGTTCAACCTTTCTCTGTAACTTAAGTGCTGAAACCCAGGTAACATCCTAGTAAATCGTCTCTGCACTCTCTCTAATTTATTGATATCTTTCCTATAATTCGATGACCAGTACTGCACACAATATTCCAAATTTGGCCTTACCAATGCCTTGTACAATTTTAACATTACATCCCAACTTCTGTACTCAATGCTTTGATTTATAAAGGCCAGCGTTCCAAAAGCCTTCTTCACCACCCTATCTACATGAGACTCCACCTTCAGGGAACTATGCACTGTTATTCCTAGATCTCTCTGTTCCTCTGCATTCCTCAATGCCCTACCATTTACCCTGTATGTTCTATTTGGATTATTCCTGCCAAAATGTAGAACCTCACACTTCTCAACATTAAACTCCATCTGCCAACGTTCAGCCCATTCTTCTAACCGGCATAAATCTCCCTGCAAGCTTTGAAAACCCACCTCATTATCCACAACACCTCCTACCTTAGTATCATCGGCATACTTACGAATCCAATTTACCACCCCATCATCCAGATCATTTATGTATATTACAAACAACATTGGACCCAAAACAGATCCCTGAGGCACCCCGCTAGTCACCGGCCTCCATCCCGATAAACAATTATCCACCACTACTCTCTGGCATCTCCCATCTAGCCACTGTTGAATCCATTTTATTACTCCAGCATTAATACCAAACGACTGAACCTTCTTAACTAACCTTCCATGTGGAACTTTGTCAAAGGCTTTGCTGACCTTCCATGTGGAACTTTGTCAAAGGCTTATGAAGGCTAGCACTATGCTCTTGTTACACACATGGGGTTGATGGGATATTAATTTAGCTAAGTTGTATTTATCTTTTTTTTTGTGGCTAGGGTAAACCGTAGCAGCTTTCTACATTATTGCGTATACGTTGGTGTCATGACTGAAGCATCAGCAGTGTATAAAGATCTAGCCACAGGTCTTCACCTGAGGTGGGATGATCTCAGGGTTATAGTGTGGCAAATCCATGTACCTGCTTAGACATAGTGCGGAAGATAGTTAGAGCTCTTTACGTCAAGTAATCACATGGGTATTGAGACTGTCAGGTTTAAGCCAAATCAGATAAAGCTATCAAGTTTGCTTCTTTGAAGTACATTGACCTTTCCACCTTTGTAATGATCTGAGAGATTTATATTTTCCTTGTGAAAGTTATTTGCCGGAGTACTGCTACAAGAATGCTTTGCTTGGCACTTGTGCAAGTACAATAAAATCCATATTGACTTTAGGTATATTTATCTTTCTGAAGTTAGACCTTGCAACTGTCATGGTGAGATTTGATTGTAGTCCAATATTCTAATTTATTACAGAGGACAGCTGTATCAGGCCTAAAAATGTTGCCAGTTATTATCCATATTCCACTGCTTACCTCGCTCCTGGAATTCTCCTTTTTGAGATTACCCTTAATCTCCTGATTCCTTCTGGAATGTTTAATTTTCTCTCCTCGTTTTCTCAACTCATTTACTAGATACTTTTTTTTGTGTCCAGGGTTCTCTTCCTGTCAGCTGTATTTGTCTTTGCATACAGTTATTACTCTCTTCTCTCTTACTTTATCACCCGCTAAAGAAAACAATATGTTATTTCTTTGGACAAGGACTTTTAGAGCCTGTTTATTGCAATATTATTGGGTCAATGTTAAGTTTGGAAGAAGGCAGAGATCATTTTCATTATTTCTTCAATATCTTGGTGCATCTGTACCTATTTTTTTGTTGGTGACATTCATTTATTTTAATCTTTCCATATCTTAACGCAGGGATATCTCCTTTCTATGTGATGCTGTATGTACCAAATGTTCCATTAATGTGATGCCAGTTTCATCGGCAGCCATAGACAAGAGTGCTGTTCGAGCTCAATGTGTAAAACCGCCTACCACAGTAAGTAATGAAGAGATCAGAACGCTGAGTGATTTGCAAGCAATATTTATCATGTTTTGTTTCCAGCCAGTGCCATTATAATTGCTGGGTTCAGAATAAGCCTGTTTCAACTTTATTTGAGTTTTGGATTTTCATTTTAAATTTCTGAGATGAGATGGAAAAATTCCAATTTACACATTTATTTATATCACAATAAAGAAGAGGGCTGTTAATAACCCTGTTAGTTAAAACAGGGAATATTCTAATCGTGACTACTTTGAAAGAGAAGTTCACCTTAATGACTGCTTTAAGGAAAGGTTTACTGGACTGTTGACAGCATTTTGGAATCATGAGAACCACGTCATCCTATTTTGATTTTAAATGAGACGTGCTTTGATACTGGATAATATTTCATAGAATGTAGAACAGAAAATATGACAGCACTAGACGGGCCATTTGTACTACAATATTGTGCTAGTCTTGATATCAATTTATCTTGATATCTTGATATCTTAAATGTCCTCTTTTAAAGTATCATCGATTTCCCTCCATCCCTTTATATTCTTGTATCTATCAAAAAACCCTTAAACTTCACCAAAATGGCTGCTTCACAACTGCCCCAGTAACCTATTAGGGGTACCTACTACACATTGCACAAAGAAATCTTGTCCTTTACATTGCCTTTAAACATACCCTATCAAACCTTAAAAACATGTCTTCTGTGTTTGAAGTTTCTGCCATGGTGAAAAGATTCTAACTGTCCACCCGACCTATGCCGCTCATAATTTTAAAAAACCTCTATCAGGTGTCTCAGTCTCCAATGCTCTCAGGAGAATAGCCTACGTTTGCCCAGCCGTCCCTTATAGCTCATACCCTCTAATCCAGGCAGCACTCCAAGTCTAGTTCACAACTCCTAGTTCCCAAGTCTCCACGTCTTTATCCACAGTAAAAACTGAGGAGAAATATTCATTGAGTAACTTGCCTATCTCCGATGGCTCCACACATGAATGTCCACGTTGGTCATTAACGGTGTTTGTCTGTCTGTCTGTCCCTCTCTTCTTTCTCCTCTTTCGCCCCTCTCTCTCCCCTCTCCCCTTCTCTCTCCCCAATCCTCCCCCTTCTCTCTCCCCAATCCTCCCCCTTCTCTCTCCCCCTCTCTCATCTTTCCTCCCCTCTCCCTCCCTCTTTTCCTCCAAAATTGCATAAAATTTCTTTGGATTTTCCTTAATCTTCTCTGTGTGAGCTATCATGTCCTCTTTTTGCCCTCCTGATTTCCTTCTTGAGTATACTCAAGTATAAGCTGATACTTTATCTTCATTGCTAAGACTTTGTGCTGTAATCTCTAATATGGCATCTTATCGAAAGCTGTTGAGAAATCCGACTGTACCATTTCTGCTGATTCCCTTCATCAGCTGTTTGTTATGGCTTAAAAGAATTGAATAAATAAGTCAGACATGATTCCCTTTCATGCTGACTTTGCTTGATTTTGTACAAGGGGTTTTTCAATGTTCTGCTGCTGGTTTCTTAATGGTGGATTCCGACATTTTCTCAGTGGTGATTTCTTAGGCTAACGGGCTCATAGCTTCCAGCTTTAATTGTCCCCCCCCCCACTTTTCAATAGTAGCATTACATTTGCTATTTCCCAATCTGCTGAAAACTTACTTGTGGTTTCAGCATTTCCAAGAGTAATGTTATGTATTAAAGATGCAGTGAGAGACCTGAGGTGTGCCCAATGTCGAAAGTCAAAGGTGAGTTTATTGTCACACATATGAACACCAGCACATAGCAACTAATAAGCAGCATTCACAGGAGAAACACAAATGGAGCATAAATTACATATTTTTTGGAAGAAGAAACACAATAAGAATAAGAAAGACCAAGTGCACTTTAGTGCAAAGTGATCCGGTGTATGGTGAAAAATTCAGCTGAGAGAGGCCGAGTCACTGAAATCATTCAGAGATCATTCATCCATGCTTCACCCAATGCCAAATAATTAGTTGAGATTAGAGTCAATGTTGAGTCTTTTAAAACCTGTTCTCTTTGAGGTACCTGCTTATGATGTTTATACTCTGCACTGTATTTAGGGACTGAACTGATTTCTTTTTTGACACTGAGTACACTTTTCCCACTCTGCAGAAACAGGGGGATGTACCTGAGAGTGTGATACCAGATGAGTACCATATTGTGAAGAACAAGGGTGTTCTGGGATTGGAGTATTATGAGGAGTGAGTAATCCTCTAAATTATAAAATCTTTGATTAAAGTTGCTTTTTTTCCCCTCCAAAGTGAAAGCTTTCTCCTTTGTGTTTTGTGATATGTTCGACTAGGGCTTCACAGCTTGTCACTGCATATGAAACTATGCTAACAAGTCTCTTTCCTGATTTCCCAATAAATCAACTACGTGGTCCTTCAAAATTGCAGAGTTATATATGATAGGGCTTTTGCATGACTTCACAGTGCAGCACATTGAAGTTTTAATTTCAAGCTCAAGTTTAACTCTCATTCAACCATACAGGAATACCCATGAATGCAGCCAAATGAAACAATGTTACTCCAGGGTAAAGGAGCAAAACACAGTACCAACAATCATACACAGCACAAGACACATATGGCACATGTAAGATATCAGTAAAACACAGCCTCACACAAAACAATATGATCTGAGTTAATGAACGTTGCAGCAGTCTAATACAGTACAGCTTGTCTTCTGTTGAGTGAACACTAGGGGGCAGCATCAACTCCAGCATGGACGCCGAGCCACAATGCCTCTGGTGGAGCACTTGTGGAATCCGATGCCTCCCCCAGGCGGCCGCAAACAGGTGACAACACAGCATGAGGGCTAGTCTTCGTTACTCCCGAGGCCACGTAGCTCCACTACTGTCCACCCCTGCCATTTGCCAATAATCCAATGAACTGGACTTGCAGCATTCCACACCAACAATGTCTGACAGAATCTTGTGATCACAACAAAAATGACTAAGATGATCACTCGCTGTTAGTCTACCCACCTTCGTCGTACACTAAGTCTGACTCTCCGACGCAGACAGCAGCACGATCCTCATCAAGTCCAGCTCCTTCCGTTTCTCTGCCAATGATGCGGTAGATCTGCAGTACTTTAAGTTCTTAATATCCAGCAGGGTCTTGTGATCATAAAAGATAGCTTTAAAAAAGACAACAACACATTTGGTTGACCATGTAGAAGCCACCCTCTTACTGGAATTTATTATGTAACTAGGATGGTATGAACTAAAGCTGAACAGACATTTTGGGGGAGTTTGACCAATCCACGAAACAGTAGTTCTGATTCTCTAACCTGTTCTCCATTTTCCTTACCTCAAGGAACAGGAAATCATTTATTCATTTTTATTTTGCATAGTTTTAACTCCAAAGGATCCACCAGAATCCTTGCTGATTTGTGGTTAATCTTTCTTGTAGTAAATATACCACGCTACTGGAAGACGATGAGAAGAAACTGAGAGTATTTCCCTCCATGTAAGTACTTGTACTCACTGTCTCTTTGATTAAATCAGTTTATTTAACAATGCCTTTTAAGATCTTTTTATGTTTTGTAACTCCAAAACATGAAACTAATTGCAAGAAAAAGACGGGAGCCCAGGAGAACATGTCTTAGTTGGGTTTTACTTTAAGAGAGGGGAGCACGTATGATGTGGTAGCGTGATGACATATACAATTCCCTTAGTTTTACATACAGCCCATAATGAATTATTGAAATGAACAAGAATGCTTAATCAAACCATATATATTCAAATACTAATGAAATATTAAACGTACAACACTCCTCCCTGCTTAGCTATAAACTCTAACTCAATATAAAATGCATCTCAACTATAATCACAGTACACTATATAATACAGCTACTATACAGACATTCACAGCATATAAATTTTGAATTGTTCCATTCAAGCTTAAGAATTTAATCGTTGCAGAGGATTTGTGAGATAATGTCTTTCCTGACAGGGGTGGGGGGTGGTCACTCTGCTTGGCAGGTGAGACGTGGCGACGAAACAATCTCAGGTTCTGGGGTGCCTCTGTGGTGGTTGTAGGGGTTGACTCTGGGACTGCAGAAAGTGGTTCTGATAGCTTCAGCCATGTTTCTTCTCTAACAAGTGACCTTGCTCACTTCAAATAATCAGTGTGTCATCTATAACCATGTATAACCATATAACAATTACAGCACAGAAACAGGCCATCTCGGCCCTTCTAGTCCATGTCGAATGCTTACTCTCACCTATTCCCACCTACCTGCACTCAGCCCATAACCCCCCATTCCTTTCCTGTCCATATACCTATCCAATTTTTTTATAAATGACAAAATTGAACCTGCCTCTACCACTTCTACTGGAAGCTCGTTCCACACAGCTACCACTCTCTGAGTAAAGAAGTTCCCCCTCGTGTTACCCCTAAACTTTTGCCCCTTAATTCTCAACTCATGTCCTCTTGTTTGAATCTCCCCTACTCTCAATGGAAAAAGCCTATCCACAGCAACTCTATCTATCCCCCTCATAATTTTAAATACCTCTATCAAGTCTGCCCTCAACCTTCTACGCTCCAAAGAATAAAGACCTAACTTGTTCAACCTTTCTCTGTAACTTAGGTGCTGAAACTCAGGTAACATTCTAGTAAATCTCCTTGGTACTCTCTCTATTTTGTTGACATCTTTCCTATAATTCAGTGACCAGAACTGTACACAATACTCCAAATTTGGCCTCACCAATGCCTTGTACAATTTTAATATTACATCCCAACTCCTATACTGAATGCTCTGATTTATAAAGGCCAGCATAACAAAAGCTTTCTTCACTACCCTATCCACATGAGATTCCACATTCAGGGAACTATGCACCATTATTCCTAGATCACTCTGTTCTACTGCATTTCTCAAAGCCCTACCATTTACCATGTATGTCCTATTTTGATTATTCCTACCAGAATGTAGTACCTCACACATATCACCATTAAACTCCATCTGCCATCTTTCAGCCCACTCTTCTAACTGGCCTAAATCTCTCTGCAAGCTTTGAAAACCTACTTCATTATCCACAGTGCCACCTATCTTAGTATCATCTGCATACTTACTAATCCAATTTACCACCCCATCTTCCAGATCATTAACGTATATGATGAACAACATTGGACCCAGTACAGATCCCTGAGGCACACCACTAGTCACCGGCCTCCAACCTGACAAACAGTTATCCACCACTACTCTCTGACATCTCCCATCCAGCCACTGTTGAATCCATTTTACTACTTCAATATTAATACCTAACAATCGAACCTTCCTAACTAACCTTCCATGTGGAACCTTGTCAAAGGCCTTACTGAAGTCCATATAGAAATCATCCACTACTTTACCCTCATCAACTTTCTTAGTAACCTCTTCAGAAAATTCAATAAGATTTGTCAAACATGACCTTCCACGCACAAATCCATGTTGACTGTTCCTAATCAGACCCTGTCTATCCAGATAATTATATATACCATCTCTAAGAATACTTTCCATTAATTTACCCACCACTGACGTCAAATTTACAGGCCAATAATTGCTAGGTTTACTCTTAGAACCCTTTTTAAACAATGGAACTACATGAGCAATACGTCAATCCTCCAGCACCATCCCTGTTTCTAATGACATTTGAAATATTTCTGTCAGAGCCCCTGCTATTTCTACACTAACCTCCCTCAAGGTCCGAGGGAATATCCTGTCAGGATCCGGAGATTTATCCACTTTTATATTCTTTAAAAGTGCCAGTACTTCCTCTTCTTTAATCATCATAGTTTCTATAACTACCCTGTTATTTCCCTTACCTGACACAATTCAATATCCTTCTCCTTATTGAATACCGAAGTAAAGAAATTGTTCAAAATCTCCCCATCTCTTTTGGCTCCGCGCATAGCTGTCCACTCTGATTCTCTAAGGGACCAATTTTATCCCTTACTATCCTTCTACTATTAATATAACTGTAGAAACCCTTTGGATTTATTTGCACCTTCCTTGCCAAAGCAACCTCATATCTCCTTTTAGCTTTTCTAATTTCTTTCTTAAGATTCTTTTTACATTCTTTATATTCCTCGAGCACCTCATTTACTCCATGCTGCCTATATTTATTGTAGATCTCTCTCTTTTTCCAAACCAAGTTTCCAATATCTCTTGAAAACCATGGCTCTCTCAAATTTTTAACCTTTCCTTTCAACCTAACAGGAACATCAAGATTCTGTACCCTCAAAATTTCACCTTTAAATGATCCTCATTTCTCTATTACATCTTTCCCATAAAACAAATTGTCCCAATCCACTCCTTCTAATTCCTTTCGCATCTCCTCAAAGTTAGCCTTTCTCCAACCAAAAATTTCAACCCTGGGTCCAGTCCTATCCTTCTCCATAATTACAATGAAACTAATGGCATTGTGGTCACTGGACCTGAAGTGCTCCCCAACACATACCTCCGTCACATGACCTATCTCTTTCTCTAACGGGAGATCCAACACTGCCTATTCTCTAATCGGTACCTCTATGTATTGCTGCGAAAAACTATCCTGCACTTATTTTACAAACTTCAAACCATCCAGCCCTTTTACAGAATGGGCTTCCCAGTCTATGTGTGAAAAATTAAAATCTCCCACAATCACAACTTTGTGCTTACTACAAATATCTGCTATCTCCTTACAAATTTGCTCCTCCAATTCTCGCTCCCCATTAAGTGGTCTATAATATACCCCTGTACGTGTTACTACACTTTTCCCATTCCTCAATTCCACCCAAATAGCCTCCCTAGACGAGCCCTCCAATCTATCCTGCCAAAGCACCGCTGTAATATTTTCTCTGATAAGCAATGCAACACCTCCTCCTCTTGCCCCTCCGTTTCTATCACACCTGAAGCAACAAAATCCAGGAATATTTAGTTGCCAATCACAATCCTCCTGCAACCATGTTTCACTAATAGCTACAACATCATATTTCCAGTTATCAATCCATGCCCTTAAGTTCATCCACCTTTCTTACAATGCTCCTAGCATTAAAATAGATGCATTTAAGAATCTCTCCACCTCTTACTCTTTGTTTATCTCTAATGGTGCAAACAACTTTATTATCTTTTCCCTTACTCTTCTACTTCTCCCCTACTTCTTTGGTCTGAGCGCTCCCCTTCTCTGTCACCTGCCTATCCTCCCTCATACTCTGTCTACTAGCTTTCTCTATTTGTGAACTAACCTCCTCTCTCCTAGTCTCTTCAATTTGATTCCCACCCCCCAACCATTCTAGTTTAAAGTCTCCCCAGCAGCCTTCACAAATCTCCCCACCAGGATATTTGTCCCCCTAGGATTCAAGTGTAACCCATCCTTTTTGTACAGATTACACCTGCCCCAAAAGAGGTCCCAATGATCCAGAAACTTGAATCCCTGCTCCCTGCATCTCAGTCACGCATTTATCCTCCACCTCATTCCATTCCTACTCTCACTGTCTCATGGCGCAGGCAGTAATCCCGAGATTACTACCTTTGCGGTCCTTCTTCTCAACTCCCTACTTAACTGCCTATATTCTCCTTTCAGGACCTCTTCCCTTTTCCTACCTATGTCATTGGTACCAATATGTACCATGACCTCTGGCTCCTCACCTTCCCACTCCAGGATATCGTGGACGCGATCATAAACATCCCGGACCCTAGCACCAGGGAGGGAAACTACCATCCGGGTCTCCTGATTGCGTCCACAGAATCACCTATCTGACCCCTAACTATCGAGTCCCCTATTACTACTGCCTTCCTCTTCCTCTTCCTTTCCCTCCCCTTCTGAGCTACAGGGCCGGACTCTGTGCCGGAGGCACGGCCACTGTTGCTTCCCCCAGGTAGTCTGTACCCCCCAAAAGTACTCAAACAGGAGAACTTATTGTCAAGGGGTACAGCCACTGGGGTACTCTCTAGTACCTGACTCTTCCCCTTCCCTCTCCTAATTGTGACCCACCTGTCTGCCTCTCGTGGTCCCGGTGTGACCACCTGCCTGCAACTCCTCTCTATCAACTCCTCACTCTCTCTGACCAGACAAAGGTCATTGAGCTGCCGCTCCATTTCCCTAACACGGTCCCTTAGTAGCTGCAGTTCAGCGCACCTGGCGCAGATGTGGACGTTTGGGAGGCTAGGACACTCCAGGGCCTCCCATATCCGACACCAAGAACAACAAGCTGCCCTCACACGCATACTTCCCCTTTCCTCAAATAACAAGAAAAACTGAAACCTAAACCTACCTTGCCTCACCCACTTCCACCTAAGCCTGTTGAGACAAAGCCCTTAAGCCTTTACTCTGCTCCCGGCTCACTCTGCTGCCCGCAAACAATGCTGCCCGCTGTATAATGCTGTGTCCCTTTTAAATCTTCTGCACTTCACTGCCCGACGTCACTCGCCTGCGCAGTCCCACCTCTCTTACTCCGATGAGAAGAAGAAAAAATCAAAATGGCTCCCGCCACACTCCCGCTCCGGTTCTTAATCTTCCTTCTCCAAATTCCTTCTCCATATCATTTCCAGATGATATTAAATGCAAACTCCACGGTGTAGAAGAGTGGTCCAGTTCTGTCCTCAATCTTTCCAAGTATCCACTTTTGATCACCTCTGTAATATCTCGCTTGTCCAGGAATGAAACGTCGAACCTCCTTGTTTGAGCAGCCTTCAATTTGTCTCAGATGTTTGTCCTGAGATTGGGTTTGTGGAGATGCAAGCGTCGATGCAAGGGACAGCCTTGGAACAGCATAGTTAGTGATTTGTTGGTTGTGGCGTGTGCTGCATTGTGATATGCAAGGAGGGATTTGATGAGCTTGTGATTCAGTGTAGTGTGTTCTGCTGACATAGGTTGCCGTGCATTCTTAACACTCTGGACACGCCTTTCTGCCAAGCTAATTGTAGCTGTGCAGTACAGTGCAGATGAAAAATATCTTAGTTCATTGATTTTCAGGAATGATTGAAACTGATCTGCAGCAAACTGTGGTCCATTGTCATTGACTACATGTTCTGGAACACCAGGCCTTGAGAACCTACTTCTCAATGTAGCAACAGTGTGTGAGGCTGTAGTGGAGGCGAGAGGGAGCACTTCCGGACACTGTGTATCTGTGTCCACTGCTACTAAGAAAAATTGCATCCACTGCTGGTTGCAGAATCCACATGAATCATCTGCAGGCCACTCCCAGGATGGAGAGGCACTGCTATTGGCATCCCAAACAACGCATGGCTAGCTGCTTGATCTGCTGATCTATCACAGGCCACCAAAGCACCTTCAGCCAACACTTTCATTTTGAACATGCCTAGATGACCGGCAAGTAGCTGCTCCATCATTTTAGCTCTCAGGTAAGATGATACAACAACTTTGAATCCCCACATAAGGCAATTTCCATCAAGGGCAAGTTCATCCTGGTGCTGGTAAAAAATGAGGGAGCTGGGATTTCTGCTGCACATTCCGGCCATTTTGAGTGGCCATGTAGACCTGAGACAGTGCGGGGTCTTTTCTGGATTTCCTTTGGATCATCTCTGCCACAATAGGAAGACATTGCATTGCTTTGGGGATAATATGTCGAGAGGAGTGCCCTGTTCTGTTAAATGTTCTGCATCTTTCTCCTTTAAACCTGCATTGGACTGGTGTATGTGAACCCCCGTCACAACGGTAACTCGATTTGATCAGCCAGGCTGGTTGCTGTTTGGTAATTGCAATCTTGTTCCAACTGACTTCCATTCTGCAACATAATTGTGTTTCTGTCTGTTGTGACCATTAGTACAGCTAAATCAACTGCACTTTTAAATAAATGTTGTGCTTCAGTTAGGAGCCATTTCTGATGCTGTCTTGTAAGATTCCACAAGCTAAACAATCTCTCAGTTCATCATTAAACCTATTATCAACTGACAGTGCTCAGGCAATCTCTTCAATTCAGCTACATACACTGATATGGAGTTGCCTGCTTTATGAGACCTAAAGAGTTCTGCAGTCAGCAATGGCTTCAGTTCTAAATGTTTCTGCATTACTTTTACAATATCAACAAAGGTAATTTCAGCTGGTTTGGTTGGAGCAGTTAAACTTCTAAACAAACTGTATACCTTTAAGCCAATGGACTCAGCAAAATTGGCAGTCTCTTCTCATCAGTTATTCCAATTGATATAAAATACTCCTCAATTTACTCCGTATACAGTATCCAGTTATCTGTTGAGTAATCAAACGTCAATATTTCTGATATAGCCATTGCTGCTCTTTTTCAAAAAATAATTATCACCACCTAGTATTCACTGTTTATGAACCTGTGAATTCTTCAATTCTCTGTCTTTCCTTTTGTGAAGAAAATGTGCTGCGCTTTTTTTTAACCCAATTGTTTCTTGCTGCACTTCAACAGGTAGGTAGTCATCTTGGGTTCAGTTAAAACTTCCTCGTCTTCACTGTTCTGTTTCATAACTCCAAAACATTAAGCTAATTGCAAGAAAAAGATGGGAGCCCAGGAGAACGTGTTTTAGTTCATTTTTACTTTAAGTGAGGTGCGCACATATAACGTGGTAGTGACATGAAGTATGCAATTCACTTATTGTTAAATATAACCTGTAATGAATTATTTAAATGAACAAGAATGCTTAATGAAACAATATATTTAAAATATTACTCAAATGCTACTGAAATATTAAATACAATCTTCAGCTTGTTTTTTAAAAAGTCTCTGTATTTCACTGAATTTGCAAAGACAGTGCCATTATTGACACAGCCATTTTTGATGGCAGTAGCATTATCAAGTATCTTTAACCAGGCTGCTCTTATTGTAAATGAGCCAATGATTTCTTGTAATGATTTCTGGAAGGTTATTTTTAGGTGGAGAACATTAGAAACAAAATTCTGTCATCTGCTATTCGCACATGCATACATTTTTGCAGTGTTGACTTGGAGACCTGTTCCTTTGCTCAGGATTAATGAATGGTCTGTACACAGTTCAAAGTAACTTTATCATCAAAATACATATATGTCACCATATGCTACAGGAAGATTCATTTTCCTGCAGATATTCACAGCAGAACAAAGAAATACAATAGAATCAATGAGAAACTCCACATGAAGACTGACAACCAACCAACATGTAAAAGAAGATATTTATGCAAATACATAATAAATAATGGAAACATAAGTTGCAGAGACCTTGAAAGTGAGTCCATAGTTGTGAAATCAGTTGAGAGTTGAGGTGAGTGAAGTTCAGGAGCCTAATGGTCGAGGGGTAATAACTGTTCCTGAACTTGGTGGTGTGGGACCCGAGGCTTCCTTACCTCCTTCCTGATGGCAGCGGTGAAAAGAGAGTTTGGCCTGAATGATGGATGCTGTTTTCTTGTGGCAGTTCTCCTTATATACGTGCTCAAGAATGGAGAGGGGTTCTTCCTGTGATGAACTGGGCTGTATCCATCACTTTTTGTAGGCTTTTCCATTCTTGGGCATATGGTAGCCTGTGATGCAACCAGTCAGGATAATCTTCACTGATCATCTATAGAGGTTTGTCAAACTTTTAGATGACATGCCGAATCTGTGCAAACTTCTCTGAAAGTGGAAGTGTTGATGAGCCTTTTTTGTAATATCACTTACGAGCTGATCTCAGGACAGGTTCTGTGATATGATTAAGCCAAGGAATTTAAGTTACTGCTCCTCTCCACCTCTGATGCCCTAATGTGGACTGCCTCATGGACCTTCAGTTTCTTCCTCCTGTAGTCAATAATCAACTCTCTGTATTTGCTGACATTGAGTGAGAGGTTATTGTTATGGCACCATTTTCAATCTCTTTGCTATATGCTGATTCATCACCACCTTTGATTTGGCCAACAACAGTGGCGTTAGCAAGCTTAAATTTGGCACTGGAGCTGTGCTCAGCCACACAGTCATAATTACAAAGCAAACAGAACAGGGAGTTGAGTACTCAGCCTTGTGATGCAGTTGTGTTGATGGTGATTGTCGAGGAGGCGTAGTTGCCAATCCATATTGACTGGAAACTACAAGTGAGTAAACCGAGGATCCGGTTGCACAAGGAGGTATTGAGGCCTTGGTATTGGAGTTTATTGATTAGTTTCGAGGGGATGTTAGAGTTGAATGCTGAGATGTAGTCAATGATGAGCATCCTGTTGTATGTATCTTCACTGTCCAGATATTCCAGAGCTGAGCGAAGAGCCAATGAGATGGAATCTGATGTCTACCTGTTGTGATGGTAGGCAAACCAGAGCAGATCCAAGTCACCCTTCAGGCAAGAGTTGATATGCTTCATGACCAACCTTCCAAACACTTCATTACAGTGGATATAAGTGCCACTGGGTGATAATCATTGAGGCAAGTTATCCCATATTCTTCTTGGGCACTGGAATGATTGAAGCAGGTGGGTACCTCAGACTGCCGAAGCAGGAGTTTAAAGGTAACAGTAAGTAGTCCAGCCACTTGATTAGCACAGGTCTTCAGTACTCGGCCAAACACATTGTCTAGGCCGGATGCTTTCCATGGGCTCACCTTCCTGAAGGATGCTCTCACGTCAGCCTCAGAGACTGAAATCACAGGGTAGTTTGGGACTGTGGGAGTTTGTGAAGGTGCCTCCATGTTCTGTTGCTCAAAGTGAGAATGAAAGGCATTGAGCTCATCCAGAAGCAAAAACTTGTTGTTACTATGTTGCTTGGTTTTGCTTTGTGGGAGGTGGTAATATAGGATTTTGTGAATAAAACATGCAAGAGTCATTTTATGTTCTTAATAACAGCTTCAGCCCTTTACTTTCATTACGTTGGGTTTACTGAGGAGGATAGAATGCTGATGAGATGCCAACCAGGTGTTTGTGCTATTGGGAATAAAATTACCTGGAACACTAGCAACTGCTCACACCCCATCTCAGCTGCGGAGGACTGCCCGTTCTCCTTTTGAGCTGTTCAGAGCCTCACAAGCTCCACAGGAGATGACTGTGCCAACACTTGTCTGTAAGGGAGGTGCTCAGATCACCTTTGGATTGTAGGTGATGTGCCTTGGTGTGACGTAATCTGATGCTGAAGCTGTGGGTCATTGCGGCCCAGAGGTCTGACGTGAATCGGGGTCTGCGGTCGTAAGAAATATCAGAGAGGGTGCTGAACTGAGGGAGCCAGGTTTTGATGAATACCCGAGCCATGTCTGCAGCCATCATCTATCGTCAGTGCTAGAGTGGCAACCTCCGGCCACCTGGTGGTACGATCCACCGCGATAAGGAGGTGTGTGAAACCATGGCCCATCAGATCCATGTTGACATGATTAAACCATCGCTCAGGGAATGTGAAAGATGCCAATGGGGCTCAAACATGGCAGTTAATTTTCACCCGCTGACACATAACACAGGCTGCACTCCAGTCTGGGGTGTCCTTCCTAAGGCAACCAGTTTCTGTGAAGTCTCCCTGCTCGTATGCGAGAGGCCATGAATGGAGTTAAAAAGAGTGCACCTCTAGTTTGCAGGCACTATGGGGCGAGGGTGACAGGTTGAGACAGGAGAGAAACTCCTGTGTCCCTGAAGTTGATGTCAGCCAACCGCTGGCCGGTGACAGCTGTCCTGTAGGCCTGGACCTCTGGGTGGGAGCAGCCATGATGGCATAGTCAACCCCAATGTGTATTGCACCGACGGTGGGCCATGAGAGGCAGTCAGTCAGAGCATTGTATTTCCCTTCGATGTGCTGTTTGTCAGACATGAATTCCGAAATGTAGGCCTGGTGGCATTGCTGCCGTGCAGAGGGATTTGTGGTGAACAAACACTGTGAAAAGCTGACATCCAGTAGAAAACAAAAGCAGCAGATGGCCAAATAGAAACTGGCAGTCAGATGTCCAGAACTTCCTCTTGGGTGGGGGCAGGAGCAGGCAGAGCTGCCTGCTGAAGAGGGCGAGTGGGCTGCTGTATGCCTCCGACCAACCGTTTGTGCATGGGACCCCACAACCCAGACTGAGGCCACGGTAGTGATGACTGTAGGTGCATAGGGGAGCAGGTGCACCACTGGGGTTACAGCCTAAAGGGCTCATTTGTTCTGTTCAATCCCGCAAACCGCTTATGCATGTGATTAAGGGCACTGCCTTTAAGGGCCCGAGTCAAGGGGAGCAGAAGGTCAGCAGCTCTCGGAATAAAATGATGTTAGAAATTCCGCATACCTAAAAACCCTCGCAGTGCTTTGATAGTGTGGGATAGTGCAAAGTCCATAATAGCGACGACCTTTGATGGCAAGGGTGTTGCACCTTCTATGGAGTTGCAGTGGCTGAGAGAATTAATAGTAGACAACATGAACTAGCACTTAGTGGGGTTAATAATTAGCCACGTTGGCTCAAGTGCTTGAAAAGTCTGCGGAGCTGTGAAAAGTGTTTGGTTTCCAATGTGCTTGGAGCTAGCGACAAGTGTATTGTCTAGGTACACAAAAAGAAAATCTAACTCTTTTAGCACACTTTCCATTAGTTGTTGGAAAGTCTGTGCTGCATTTTTCAGTCCAAACAGCATGCACGGAAACTCAAATAGAACAATCAGGGTATAACATCAGTTTTGGAAATGTCTTTTGTGCACACAGCCAGCAGATGGTAGCCCCTGACTAATGCCACTTTAGAAAAAATTATTTCCTGGCCAAACAGTCTTGAATATGTGAGACTGGGTAATGATCGGATGTGGTGACCTCATTAAGGAGGTGGTAATAGCCACATGGACGACAACCACCATCGGGCTTACGGACCATGTAGAGGATGAAGCCCAAAGGCTATTTGACCTCTGTACAACCCCAAGCATTTCCATGTTAGTAATCTCAGCCTTTGCACTGTCCAGCTTTTCTGAGTCCAGTCTACACGCGCACGGGCATGGATCGGCCAGCCACTCGTGGAAATTTAATGCTGGACCTTCATGCTTTGTAACTGTAGTGGAAAATGTGTGCTTCGTGAGGCTTGGCATTTCACCCAGCAGGTGAGTGAATTCACATGTGGTGGAGCATGTGCTAGACAGAGTCATTGTGGGGAAATGACTGAGTGTACAGGATAAAGACCCAAAGCGCTTTGCATCCACAAGCTGCCAGTTCTTAAGATCTACTAACAGTCTTTTACCGCACAGGAAATCTGCATTGAGCAGAGGTCCAGCAACTTTAACCAAGACAAAGTCCCATGTGTTGTGTCCCATAAGTCCCGATCCAGCTGCCTTGACTGAGGGTCTGTTGCTCTCTGCCTAATAATCAATGGGTGATTCTGCCAGCACAGACATTTGAGTGCCTGTGTCACATGGGAAGCGTTGCCCTGAAAGGGTTTTTATAATGAAAAATGGACAACCCTGACAGCTGGAGTCCACCATGTTCACAGACCTCTGATGTCCCAAGGTGCTGCCATTGTTGAAGCTGATTGGCGGTCGTCACTTCTTAGCATTTGTGCTGAAGCGTGTGTGGTACAAACAAAGGCTCGGTGTTGTCTGGTTCAGCGCTGAGGGTGTTAGTCTACTGGAGGCTCTGCTGACAGGGCTTATTGAGACAGGGAAAGGAGGAGGACAGATGTACCTCTGCTTGGCTGAGCGTAGACTATCAGCTACTTTAGCAAGCTCCCTATAGTCATTCACAGGTGTATTAGCAAGGGCTGTGCAAACTTGATCAGGCAATCATTGCAAAACAATTCTTTAAAAATAAAGCAAGGATGGTGATTGCACAGGAGAGATCTCATGTGGTCTTTATAATTCTGTAAACCAAGCGTCACCCAGGCCAGGCAAGGTGAGCTACTGTTTGGCATGCTCAAACTCAGTCAGTCCAAACGTCTGTCGTAGGTAAGTTTTCAGAGTGACATACTTATCACCAGCAGGTGGGTGAGTCTAGTAGACTCAGCACTATGGCTACAAAGGAACTACTTCGCAGTGCTATGATATAGTAAAATTTGGTATTGTCCACAGTAATTTCTTGCAGTGCAAACTTGGCTTCCACCTGTGCAACCCACACAGCAGTGTGCTGCTCCCTAACCTCCAGCAGCTTCAAAGCGATTATGTTGATCGACATGCTGTTGAGTAACTCTGACATTGTCCACAAGCATCGGGGTCACCAGTGTAGGATTTTGTAAATAAACCATTTGAGAGTCATTTTATTTGCTTAACACAGCCATAACCCTTTACTTCATATGCAAACAAACCAAAAGCATTCGCCTCACACTGACATCATTACATCATACACCATCTCTTAAAGTGAGTGAAACAACTCAATGATAGTGTTTGTGAATTATGTAGAACAGTTTCTATTATGAACTACAAACCCCATTTCCAGAAAAGTTGGGATATTTTCCAAAATGCAATAAAAACAAAAATCTGTGATATGTTAATTTACATGAACCTTTATTTAATTGACTGTGGCGACCCATTTCCTAGCGCACTCGAACTGGCTCACAAATAGCCAGCGCGCCGGCACAAAGGCCAGTCCCAAAAGAGCGCCAGGTCTGCTTCACCAACAAAGGGAAAAGACTGCGGGGGATTGTGAGTACGTGCCCCTATAGCATCCGCGCCCGGGGAGGGCGGCATCAGGGAGGCTTTAAAGCAAGGCTGTGAAGTTCGAATAAAATCTTTCTTTAACTGCAATTTACCGACTCTGTGTCGTTATTTCAGCGCTGCGTGTAGCACACCGCTACAATTGGTGATCCCGATGGTCCAAATGATTTTTGGACCGGAGATGAACGACGCCGCATCTGTTCATGCGGTTTCGTTGAAACTGCCAAGCTTCTGGACGCTGCGACCTCACCTGTGGTTCCAGCAAGCAGAAGCCCAATTCCCCGTTCGGCAGATAACCTCAGAGGACACACGTTACTACTACGTGGTGAGCTCCTTCGACCAGGACACAACGGCCCAGACTGTGGACATTGGGGGGTGTATCGCCAGTTCTGGGGGGGAGGGGGGGTTATGTGGCGACCCACTTCCTAGCGCACTCGAACCGGCTCACAGATAGCCAGCGCGTTGGTACAAAGGCCAGTTCCCAAAGGGCGCCAGGTCTGCTTCACCAACAAAGGGAAAAGCCTGCGGGGGATTGTGTGTACGTGCCCCTACAGCATCCGTGCCCGGGGAGGACGGGATCAGGGAGGCTTTAAAGCAAGGCTGTAAAGTTCGAATAAAATCTTTCTTTAACTGCAGTTTACTGACTCCGTGTTGTTATTTTAGCACTGCGTGTAGCACACCGCTACATGACAAAGTACAAAGAAAAGATTTTCAATAGTTTTACTGACCAACTTAATTGTATTTTGTAAATATACACAAATTTAGAATTTGATGGCTGCAACACACTCAACAAAAGTTGGGACAGAGTTAAAATAAGATTGGAACGTAACACAGAATATTCAAGTAACACCAGTTTGGAAGATTTCACATTAAGCAGGCTAATTGGTAGCAGGTGAGGTATCATGACTGGGTATAAAAGTAGCATCCATCAAAGGCTCAGTCTTTGCAAGCAAGGATGGGTCATGGCTCACCTCTTTGTGCCAAAATTCGTGAGAGAATTGTTAGTCAGTTTAAAAGGAACATTTCCCAGTGCAAGATTGCAGAGAATTTAGGTCTTTCAACATCTACAGTACATAATATTGTGAAAAGATTCAGAGAATTCAGAGACATCTCAGTGCATAAAGGGCAAGGTCGGAAACCACTGTTGAATGCGCGTGATCTTCGAGCCCTCAGGCGGCACTGCCTAAGAAACTGTCATGCTACTGGCTATTATAGCCACCTGGGCTCGGGAGTACTTCGGAAAACCATTGTCACTTAACACAGTCCATCGCTGCATCCAGAAATGCAACTTGAAACTGTATTACGCAAGGAGAAAGCCATGCATCAACTCTATGCAGAAACGCCAGTGAGTTCTCTGGGCCACATTTCAGCTAGTTTTCAGAAAAAACGGGCGTCGAGTTCTCCGTGCCAAAGATGAAAATGACTATCCCGATTGTTATCAGCGGAAGGTGCAAAAGCCAGCATCTGTGATGGTATGGGGGTGCATCAGTGCCCATGGCATGGGTGAGTTGCATGTATGTGCAGGTACCATTGACTCTGAGGCGTATATTAGGATTTTAGAGAGACATATGTTGCCATCAAGGCGACGTCTCTTCCCGGGACGTCCATGCTTATTTCAGCAGGACAATGCCAGACCACATTCTGCACGGGCTACAACAGCGTGGCTTTGTAGACACAGAGTGCGTGTGCTTGACTGACCTGCTGCCAGTCCAGATCTATCTTCTATTGAAAATGTATGGCACATCATGAAGAGGAGAATCAGACAACGGAGACCACGGACTGTTGGGCAGCTGAAATCTTATATCAAGAAAGAATGGACAAAAATTCCAATTGCAAATCTGCTACAATTAGTATCCTCAGTTCCAAAACGATTAAAAAGTGTTATTAAAAGGAAAGGTGATGTAACACAATGGTAAACATGCCTCTGTCCCAACTTTTGTTGAGTGTGTTGCAGCCATCAAATTCTAAATTTGTGTATATTTACAAAATACAATTAAGTTGGTCAGTAAAACTATTGAAAATCTTTTCTTTGTATTTTTGTCAGTTAAATAAAAGTTCACGTGAATTAACATATCAAAGATGCTGGTTTTTATTGCATTTTGGAAAATATTGCAACTTTTCTGGAAACGGGGTTTGTACATGTGTTGTCTGTCACCCATTACATTACCCTCCAATGGCATTCAAACTTTGCCACAGCTGTCCAACATCCTTCTGTAATTCAAGTTTGGTCCGGAATTGCCACTTCATATCTGAGAAGTCTTTCCATACCCGGGCCTTGTGTGCTTTCCTGTGTCAGCAGTGCTGAACGGCACCGAACTAGCCTTCAGTAGAATGCGGATCTCTTGATCTATCCGGGGATTCTGGTTGGGAAAGACTATGAATAATTTTGTAATACCATCCTGGCTTTTATTTCTGTACATTGCAAACAGACGTGATCCTGATAAAACCCTCAACTGATTTTATTCATTTGGTTCCTGTGAATGGTTCATTACCCAGTCAGTTAACATGTCAGTAAAATTATGTGAATCAAGTTCCCAGGCATCAGAAGATGCCTACAGTTTCACAGCAGCCAACAAATCTATCCTGCCGGTCTCCCAAATGTTTCTTTGCATGTACTTTTATCCATTTTATTGGTAAAAGTAATTTGAAGTTCACAAAATCAAAAAGAGCAATTATAGAGCATTTTTTTGCTGAAACAAGTTTACTTTATTGTCTTACATCATGTCTCCAGGTTAATTAATAACCCAACAGTAAGTTATATTCAAGAAAGAGAAATATAACATTATGGTGAGCATTTTGGTCCATAATGACAGGAAGCTTGTTAACTCAACAGTGGTTTTATTGTGATAAACACAAAACAGACTGGGCACCATGACCCTGAGAGTGAAACCCCCCCCCCCACCAGTCTCATACAGACCATCATGCACCCCAGTTACAGTTAGGGTGACCCACAAAATACACACGCAAAGCCTATGTAAAATGTAACAATAAATGAACTGGAACTTCCCATCATAATCCCACAAAAGCTTTTTAACACAAGAACAATGAACAGTAATGGTAATTAGAAATGCAGGGTCGGACTGTCAACCACGCTCCCCACCCCCCCACCAAGCATCACAATATTATATAAAAGATAGCACTATAGAATTTCACATTGAAATCATGAAACGGGAATTTTAAACTTTTAAGTCATTATGCAGGATCTATTGGCTGAGGTTAGCTGGCCGGTGATGTACTGGCATTAGCACTGGACATCGAGCGAATTGTGTTGAGTTAGAATCTGGCCAGCCCCTCGCATGCTTTCCGTTTGTGCTGGGTTGTGCGTTCAGCTAGCAACTCAGCCTCGTAAATGGAAGCGGCAAAAATCCCACTTGATATACCAAAGGGCATGATAAGGAACAACAAATTCGGCTGAGGCAAATTGGAAAATGTGATTAAATAGTATGACAGTGAATAAACAATGCAGGCTTAAGGGAAAAGCTTTGCATATTTTTGCCTGGAACTTGATTCACTTAATTTTTCTGACATGTTAACTGACTAGATAATGGATAGTTCACAGAAACAAAACCTGTATCTGGGAGGAATTGTAACCTATTATAAATCTTCATTTGTTACACTAGTGAACAAATGTTAAACCATTTTATGCTCCATCGCTGGTTTCCCTCATCCTATTGAACAAATGGTTACCACTGCTCAGAGGAAATCTAAACTGCTGTTCAAGCATTTCTTTAATTAGACCATTGTTTTCTTCTCAGGAAACCCAGTGGAAGAGCTGAGGCCATTCAGCTGTCACAAGTGATGGATGATATGTTAGAGAAAGTTGGGTTTAATGAAGATGATAAACAGGAATTAAAAGGCGCAACTCAGGTATTGTGAGAATGGCAGAAACTGTATTTCTATAATAAAGACTCAAATAAAAAACATTATAAGAAGATAAATTTAGGAACTAAATTAGTTATTATTAATTTTATTCGACTAAGTTGGGTCAAAGAATCTTCTTCCATGCTGTATTATGCTTATGATTCTAGCAACTCACATTTTACACAATGATGTGAGCTTCTTGCAGATAAATGCCCCAAGGAACTTCACAAGACTATTATTGAACAAAATTTGACATAGTCACATAGCAAGATATTTACAAAGATATTGAGTTTTATAGTAATATAATAAGAATGTTTATTTTCAATCTAACTTTAGTAGTTTTTCTTATACATAGTCATAATTGACATGAAATTCAGCAACAAGCTAAAGTGGAAATGTCTTGCTGAAGTTTTGGAAGGTTGAAGTGTTAAAGGTTTAAGAGGCAAGTAACTTCAGTTGTACAGGATTGATTCAGTTTATCAGTGATATTTTTAAAATTTGAGCAGGTTTTCTTAATCCCAGCCAACTCTTTCTCCAGTATAAAGCAAAGGTTTGGTTGAAGAAGTAGGTAAAGATGTTCTGAAATAGAGTTTATGAAACACTTTAGTAAAAATTGGCAAGGACTAAGAGAAGATTTCAGCAGCTCATTGCTGAGGTAGCCAAAGATAAAGCTGGAAGTGATGAGCAATTAAAACACGGATGTGCAAAAGAAACCCATAAATTAGCAACTGTGCTGTTCTCTGTATATTAAGAGATTTTTAATGGGCCATTCCTCAGAGATTTCAGATTCCATATCCTCCCGGAAATTTCTCACTTTTACATATAACTCATAATGAATTATTTTAACGGACAAGAATACTTAAGCAAACAATATGTTTACAATATTACTTAAATATTACTGAAACATTAAATACACAACACAACAGATCAATGTGTAATGTCCAGATGACATCAGATGCAATCCCCAAGGTGAGGAGAGCTGTCCAGTTCTGTCCTTAGTGTTTCCCAGTACTCACTTTTGAAAATCTCTGTAGTCCCTCACCAGGACTGCTTATCCAAGAGTAAAACATCAAACTGCCTTGTTTGCGGAGCCCTCAATTTGTCTCGGCCGTTTCTCCTGCATGCTCCTTCTGAGATTGGGTTTGAGGAGATCCAAGTGTGAGTATGACCCAGGCACAGCAGAGCTGGTGAGTTGTCAGCTGTGAAGTGTGCTGCATTCTGATAGGCAAGGAGGAGATTGGTGAGCTTCTGATTCACTGTCATGCTGACACTGCTCACAGTATGTTCTTTGGACTCTGCACATACCTTTCTGCCAAGTCAGTTATAGCTGGGTAGTACGGTGCAGATGTACTATGTCTTATTCCATTAATTTTCAGGAATGACTGAAACTGTTCTGCCACAAACTGTGATTCGTTGTTACTGACTACATGTTCTGGAGCACTAGACCTTGAGAAGATTCCTCTAAACTCATCAGCAGTGTGGAAGGCTGTAGTGGAGGCTATTGGGAACACTTTTGGTGACTTTGTAGCTGCATTCACCACCACATAGAAATGTGTGCCCGTGCATGGTCCGGCAAAATCAACATGATTCCTCTGCCTGGCCAATGCAGGCCATTCTCTGCAATGAAGAAGCACCGCTCTTGGCATCTTCTGGGCATGTTGGTGTGGTGAACTACATATACCTGTCTGGACACGCTGCCTGCTGACTGCTCCTGTGGCTCCTCCCACAGACCCCTGTATAAAGGCGATTGGAGACACTGCTCCTCCCTTAGTCTCCAGAATGCTGTGTGGTCGTTTCTTGCAGCTAATAAAAGCCTATCGTTTGCCTCCCATCTCCGAGAGTTATTGATGGTGCATCAATTTTATTAGCTGCAATTTTAAAACATGGAGAGCATTTTACGACCAGATAAATTGGACATTGATCCTCAAGATCCCGAAGCAGCCATTGCCTTTGAACTCTGGCTTGCATGCTTCCAATCGTACCTGGAAGGGATTCCCATGACTGAGCCTGCTACCATGCGCAGAGTTCTCCTCTCCAGAGTCAGTCCGCGGGTGTACTCCCTTATCAGAGACCTGCCGACCTACCAAGGGACACTGGACACCCTCAAAAGACAGTACCTGCGGCTGGTGAACACCGTCTATGCAAGACATTTCTTAGCGACGCGATGGCAGCAGGCCGGAGAGTTGAGGACTGAGTTTGTCCGGGCCCTACAGACGCTCGTGTGGGCCCGCGACTGCAGGGGACTGACAGCGGAACAGCATGCGGAGCTCCTGGTACGAGACACCTTCGTTACGGGGATCAGGTCAGTGTACGTGCGCCAGCGGCTGCTGGAAAACGCCAATCTTACCTTACAGTCGGCGATCGAGCTGGCCGACATGCTGGAGGCTGCTCTGCACAGTGCTGACACTGTCCAGCCGCGCGATCTCCCACCGGTCCCATGGACGTTGCAGACCCCGCAACCTGCCAGCAAATCGACCACGGCTGCTGCCAGTCGCAAGTCCGTGCAGTGTTACTTCTGTGGACTCGAAAAGCACCCCTGAAAATGCTGCTCGGCCCGTGAAGCTACCTGCTCCAGCTGCGGAAAGAAGGGCCACTTTGCTAAGCTCTGTAAATCTAAACCACGAGCGGGGTCCAGCAGCGCTGCGTGTGAGGCATGGGGGTGGCCATCTTGGTCACTGCCATCTTGCCTGCCTGTCTCATGCGAGGCATGGGGGTGGCCATCTTGGTCGCTGCCATCTTGCCTGCCTGTCTCGTGTGAGGCATGGGGGTGGCTATCTTGGTCGCTGCCATCTTGCCTGCCTGTCTCGTGTGAGGCATGGGGGTGGCCATCTTGGTCGCTGCCATCTCGTGCGAGGCATGGGGGCGGCCAGCTTTGTTGGCACCACCTTGCCCCACCTCCGACCCGCTGGTGCTTACCGGACACCAAGACGGCGGTTCAACTCTGGCCTCCATAACCCTCGACCAAAGTGCTCCACACCAGCTTGCAAGGTCAATGATGGACATCCTGGTGGAGGGGCACAGGACTAGCTGCCTGTTTGACACAGGCAGCACTGAGAGTTTTATTCACCCGGACACAGTGCAACTCTGCGGACTCGTGACACAGCCGGTAAGCCAGAGGGTCACCATGGCTTCTGGGTCGGATTCCACAGACATCCACTGGGTTGTGTAGCGACATTGGTGGTGCAGGGCACAGAATATCGGAACTTTGTGCTACTGGTCATGCCTCAACTGTGCGCCCCTGTGCTATTGGGGCTCGACTTCCAGAGCCACCTGAAAAATGTGACAATGGAGTATGACGGGCCCCTCCCACCAATCACCGTCAGAAATCCTCAGTTTTGTGGGGCTTCGTCATATACCCCGCTACTGACCACACACATATACACACACACCGACCTGCACATCCAACCCAGCACCATGCCAACAGCCGCGCTACTGACACCACTTGCAGCCTCTCCACCCTCAAGATCCCTCCCCCACCGCTGTTCGCCAACCTGACCCCCGACTGTAAACCTGTGGCAACTAAAAACAGGAGGTACAGCGCGGGGGACAGGGCCTTCACTAAGTCGGAGGTGCAGCGGCTGCTTAGGGAAGGGATCATTGAGCCAAGCACGTCCTTGGAGGGCCCAGGTGGTTGTTGTTCAGATAGGGCAGAAAAATAGGATGGTTGTGGACTATAGTCAAACCATCAATAGGTTTACGCAGCTTGACGCGTACCCCCTACCCCGCATCATGGATATGGTCAATCAGATAGCTCAGTACAAGGTGTACTCGACCATAGACCTGAAATCTGCTTACCATCAGCTCCCCATCCGCCCGGAGGACCGCCCCTACACCGCCTTTGAGGCGGGCGGCAGGCTCTATCACTTCCTGCGCGCCCCTTTGGTGTCACGAATGTTGTCTAAGTCTTCCATAGGGAAATGGACCGGATGGTGGACCAGTGCCAACTGAAAGCCACATTCTCATATCTGGATAACATCACCATCTGCGGTCACGACTGGCAGGATCACACCAACCTCCATCGATTTTTCCAAGTGGCCAAAGCTCTTAACCTTACCTATAACAGGGACAAGTGTGTGTTTGGAACCACCCGACTTGCTCTTCTTGGGTATGTCGTGGAGAACGGGGTCATTGGCCCTGATCCCGACCGTATGTGCCCCCTGTTGGAACTCCCTCTTCCCACCACCCTTAGAGCCCTCAAAAGGTGCCTGGGCTTCTTTTCCTATTACGCCCAATGGGTCCCTCACTACGCAGACAAGGCCCACCCCCGGGTCAAGTCCACCACATTTCCCCTCTCAGCTGAGGCCCGTGCGGCCTTCAGCCGCATTAAAGGGGACATTGCCAAAGCAACGATGCATGCGGTGGACGAGACCATTCCCTTCCTAGTAGAGAGTGACGCCTCCGACTTCACGCTGGCTGCTACCCTCAATCAGGCAGGCGGGCCAGTAGCATTCTTCTTTCATACCCTTCAAGGCCCTGAAATTCGGCACTCCGCGGTGGAGAAAGAAGCCCAGGCCATAGTGGAAGCTATTAGGCACTGGAGGCACTATCTCGCCGGCAAAAGATTCACCTTGCTGACCGACCAGCGCTCAGTTGTGTTCATGTTCAGCAACCAACAGCGGGGCAAAATCAAAAATGATAAAATTTTGCGGTGGAGAATAGAACTCTCCACCTACACCTATGATATCCTGTACTGGCCTGGAAGGCTCAATGAGCCCCCCGATGCCCTATCCCGGGGAACGTGTGCCAGCGTGCAGCTCGACCGCTATACGCCCTCCATGCAGATCTTTGCCACCCGGGGGTCACCCGATTTTACCATTTTGTGAAAGCCCGGAACCTGCCTTACTCCCTTGAGGTCATCAGGATGATGACCAGGGACTGCCAAGTCTGCGATGAGTGCAAATCGCACTTCTAGCGTCCTGAAAAGGCACAACTTATCAAGGCCACCCGCCCCTTTGAGCGACTGAATGTCGACTTTAAGGGCCCCCCTTCCTTCCACTGACCGCAATGTTTACTTTCTCAACATAATCGACGAGTACTCGCGGTTCCCCTTTGCCATCCCCTGCCCCGACACCACTGCCACGTCCGTCATAAAAGCCCTGCACCAGCTCTTCACTCTGTTTGGATATCCCTGCTATATCCACAGTGATAGAGGGTCCTCCTTTATGAGTGACGAGCTGCGCCAGTACCTGCTGGCTAGGGGTATTGCTACTATTAGGACCACAAGCTACAATCCCCAGGGGAATGGACAGGTGGAGAGGGAGAATGCCACACTCTTAGCCCTTAAGTCAAAGGGATTGCTGGTCTCTCGATGGCAGGAGGTCCTCCCCTAGGTGCTCCACTCCATCCGTGCCCTGTTATGCACGTCCACCAATGCCACCCCTCATGAGCGACTCTTTTCTTTTCCCAGGAAGTCTGCCACTGGGACCACCCTACCGGATTGGCTGACGCCCCCAGGGCCAGTTCTGCTCCGGAAACATGTGAAGAGCAATAAATACTCCCCGCTGGTTGAGAGGGTTCACTTTCTACATGCGAACCCCCAGTATGCCTACGTGGTCTTACCTGATGGGTGGGAGGACACGGTCTCTGTCTGCGACCTGGTGCCCGCAGGAGCACCAGACCCCTACCCCGAACACTCCACGGTGACTATGAACCCCGTACCCACTGATGTATATACCCACGAGACACCGCGCACACCGAGCTCTACACAGACTCCTCACGACACTCCCACACCAGGCGCCTCGCACACGCATGAGGGATCACTGACGCCTAGTGGGCTGACACCTCAAGTCAGGCCGGAACCAGCATAACCACTGTCTCCGGTGCAATCACCACCGGCACCTGTGCAATCACCACCGGTGCTACGTAGATCGCAGCGACAGATTCGACCGCCCGATAGACTTAACCTGTAAATATACTTGTAAGAAACTTCGTCCCATGGGGACTCTCTTTTAAAACGAAGGGAAGGGGGGTGAATGTGGTGAACTACATACACCTGTCTGGACACGCCCCTCTGCTGACTGCTCCTGTGGCTCCTCCCACAGACCCCTGTATAAAGGCGATTGGAGGCACTGCTCCTCCCTCAGTCTCCAGGATGTTGTGTGGTGGTCTCTTGCAGATAATAAAAGCCTATCGTTCGCCTCCCGTCTCCGAGAGTTATTGATGGTGCATCAGTTGGCATCCTGAACACTGCACTACAAGTTGATCAATCTGATCGATCCCAGGTCACCAGACAAAGCCTTGAGCCAACCCTTTCATTTTGAACACGCAGTTGACCAGCAGGTACAATAGCTCCTCCAACACTTTAGCTCTCAGATTGGATGGTACTACAACTCTCAAGTCCCACATAAGGCAACCCCGATCAAAGGCAATTTCATGGTGATGCTGGTAAAAACGGAGAAACTGGAATTTCTGCTGCACCTTTCTGCCACTTTGGGTAGCCATTTACACCTGAGACAGTGTGGGAACTTTGCTGCCTTCCCTTTGGATCATCTCTGCTGTAATAGGGAAACTTTCAACTTACATTCAGAATAATACGTCAAGAGGAGTGTCCTCTTTTGTAAATTTTTCAGGCATTTCATTTACTCAGGGTAAACAGGACAATCCATCAGCATTTCCATGATGAATTGTCTTCTTGAATTCGATCTTGTAATTGTGTCCTTCAAGAAACAGAGCCCATCTCTGATTTGTGCTTCTGCTGTTAGTGGAACACCCTTCTGTGGATTGAAAATGGACACTAGTGGTGAGGGTAAACTCTCCCCCATATAAGTACTTGTTGAAACGTATAACACTGCAAACCTCTCTGTAATTTCTCTCTGCAGTAGTAAGGGAGCACAATGCAAAGGCTATGGGGTGTTCAATTCCATCTCTCACAGCATTTGACATGACTGCACCTGTACTGTAAAGCGAGGCATCACAGGGAAACTTCACTGGACAATACGGATCATAATGTGTGAGTACAGTGTCTGATGTCACCATTTCCTTTGCCTTTTGGAAAGCCGTCTCACGCTGCTTTGTCCATTGCCATTTCTTCCTAGCCTGTAGTCATGAGTTTAAGGGGTGGAGCTCAGTAGCCAGGTTAGGCAGGAACCTGTTAGAGTAATTGACAAATCCTATAAAGGACCAGAACTGTGACAGGACCTTTGGCCTCAGGGCATCCACCACTGCTTGAATATTCTCAGCACACTTGTGTAATTCTTGTGCGTTAATGGTGTAACCATAGTATGTGAAGCTTGGTTTAAAGAGTTCACACTTCTTGCATCATGCTCTGAGTCCATAATGTTCTAATCTTTTTTAACACAATCTTGAGATTTTGGAGATGTTCGTTGTCATCCTCACCATTAACAATGATGACATCCAGGTAACACTGACTGCCTGGCAGACCTGCAGCACCTGGTCCATAACTTTATGCCAGAATGCAGGTGCAGATGCTACTCCAAAAATATGCCTATTATAGTGATAAAGCCCCTTTATGGTGATAACCACTTTGGACTCTTCTTCCATCTCAATCTGTAGGTAGGCCTCAGTTGTGCCCACTTTACTGAAGTATTTTCCTCCAGAAAGGTTTGTGAAGATGTCCTCTCTCTGGGCAGAGGATATTGATCTACTTCTATTATTGGGTTGATGGATTAACTTAAATTTGATCTACTTTCATTATTGGGTTGTTGGATGATCTTAAGTTTGCAACAGGTCCTGACAGATCTATTTCTCTTGATTATTGGGACCACTGGCATTGTCCATAGACTCCACTCAACCTTGGCAAGAATTCCTTCACTCTGCATGCAATCTAGCTCACTGGCTACTTTATCATGGGTGATATAAGGAACCATACGGCATTTGTAAAACTTGGATGTGGCATTTTCAATTAACACTCTTTTATCCTTGATATGTTTGAGTTTTTCAATGCCATTCCTCAACACTGCTGTAGCGTCATCAAGTACATTAATTCATTTCACTTTCAGTTTATACTATAGCAAGAGGTGTGGCGTGCAACTGGTGGATGGATCTCCACTCAAGCTATAGTTGTCTCAGCCAATCATGTCCCCACAATGCTGGCCCTCTTGTTTTTACCACATTTAAGCCCAATGTGGCTTGTTGGTTGTTATATTCCACTGTTACGAATGTCTTTCCCACAGGAGTTGACTTTCCTCCAGTATAAGTTCTTAGTTCGATATCTGCAGGTTTCAGTTTCTGGAATAACTCATTTTGTGAAATAACTAAGACAGCTGAGCTAGTGTCCAATTCCATTTTAATTAATTTGCTGTTCACTTGTGGAGTAAGCCTTATTGCTTGTCTCTTGCTAATATTCACGTTGTAAATCCCAAGGCTTCCCAGTGCTGTGTCACCCTCATCGTTATCAGATTTTTCATCAACAGCATGCAGATTAGTGTTCTTTTTGAAACTGCAACTTCACTTTTTCATTTATTTTTGTATGCCCATCATGCCCTTTGTGTATGTCCTACTTCGATGCATTTTCTGCAAGTTTCACCTTTAAACCTGAGAACCTTTGCACGTGTCAGGAGCCCCTGCCACAATGGTACCCCAATTTGTCTTGCCTGGGAGATCTCTTTAAATCTCTTTAAACATTGCAATTCTGTACACGTTCACTTTCATTCCTGACTGCAACTTATTTGACTCTATGCCTGCAGTTTCTATTGATACACTGATTGCAACTGTTCTTTTAAATATGAATACTTCAGTTAGCAGTTGTTTCTGAATACTTTCTTGTAAGATTCCAATGCATCATCAAGCCTTCACTGAACTGAGAATGCTCAGACAAGCTGTTCGATTCAGCCACGTACTTTGTAATCAACTCCCCCCCTTTTGATTCTGCTTATGAAAACTGAAGCATTCTGCAATCAATTATTTAATTGAACAAGAATGCTTAATCAAACAATTTCCAAATTAATTGAAATATTAAATGCACATTATTCTTCATATAAAGATGAAGTTTTATTTATATCATTGCTAAGGATCATCAAATAGACTAGATTTAGAGAATAATTTAATTGCAATTAAATTATTAAGAAAAAACAATGAAAATATAAAAAGAGCAATTTAAAATGCCTTGACTGCTTATAACTAACATGTATGTGGGGTAGAAATTCATTCAGGTGCTTGTGCTAAATGCAAATTATATTGGCAGCAGGCTTAATGGAGCAGAGGGACTCCGGAGTACAAGTATATGCAGTGGTTTGTTGAAAGTGGCATCACAAGTAGACAGGGGTGTGAAAAGGGCATTTAGGATGCTGGCTTTCATTAGCTAGGCAACTGAGTATGGGAACTGGGACGTTATATTGCTGTTGTATTATGTTGCTGTGTACAGATTTGGTCACCCCTGTTATCGGAAAGATGTAGTTGAGCTGGAAAGAGCGCAGAAAAGATTTACAAAGATATTGCTAGGACTAGAGAGCCTGAATTATAGGAAGAGGTTGGCCAAGTTGGGTCTTTTTTTGTTGGAACTTAGGATAATAAGGGAGATATCTCTTTAACATTGCAATTCTGTACACGCTTACTTTCATTCCTGACTGCAACTTAATTGAGCCTATGTCTGCAGTTTCTATTGATGCACTGATTTCAACTGTTGTTTTAAATGTGAGTACTTCAGTTAGTAGTTGTGGAAAAGTTTGAAGTT
The DNA here is from genome assembly GCF_030144855.1 of Hypanus sabinus. Taxonomy (NCBI): domain Eukaryota; kingdom Metazoa; phylum Chordata; class Chondrichthyes; order Myliobatiformes; family Dasyatidae; genus Hypanus; species Hypanus sabinus. Next base: position 65,074,832 of record NC_082716.1, read on the forward strand.
ATGAGAGGTATGGATATGATGGGTAGTAACAATCATTTCCACAGGATAGGGGAATCTTAAATAACTGGGCATATTTTTTGGGAGAGAGGGGAAAGATATAAAAGGGATCTGGGGGACAACAAAAGGTGGTGAATATATGGAACAAGCTACCAGAAGAAGTGATTGGGGCAGATACAGTGATATCGTTTGAGAAACACTTGCCGGGATGTGGGCCGAGCACAGGAAATTGGGATGAGCTGGGTGGGCACCATAATCAGCATGGACGTGTTGGGAAGAAAGATCCATATACATGCTGTACTGTTCAATGACTCCAGAATCCTACCCGATTCTGACTGTTGCTTCTATTGACTTTGGCGTGAAGCAAAAAGAAAATCTACTACACCTTTGTGATTGTTGAAATAAAATATTAATTAAGACTGTAAGATCAAAGGCTCTTGCAGCAGTTAACAAATTGAACAGCATCATCATACTTACCATCTGTTTATCTCTCTTTCAACTGTGCTTTTTATTTGCATAGATCCATCATTTGCTGGACCTGGTGAAAAAGGAGCAAGACATTTATAATCTTGTGTTCCATGAGCTTATTCGTCAGATTAGTGTGGATTGTGGGGAACGAGGAGAGCTTCTTGCCAAAATCAGGTCTGTTTTGCAACCTAGAAGTAATTTGCCACGTGGTAAATAAAGTTAGCAGATGATGTTACTTCTGGGCCGGAGATGCGAACAAAAATGTCCAATTTTGTTTTTTGTAGCATTGGAACATTATTGGTAATGCATAAACAAGTATTCAAATTTCAGATATAGTGATGCAGAAATAAGATGAAGAAAGGAAAGGAAAGGCAGCAGGTCCTGATGAATTAGCAATAGAACAAATTATCACCCTTGAAGATTATGGAATTGAAAAACTTACTGATTTAATCAATGACATTTATGAGACTGGAATAATACCAGAAGAGATGAAAAATCAGTACATATCACTCTTCCTAAGAAACCTGGAACAATAGAATGTGAATTACATCGGACCGTAAGTTTAATGAGTCATATAACCAAGACACTTCTAAGAATTTTGATGACAAGAGCTAGAAGTAAGATACAAGCTGAAATAGGTAAAGAACAATGTGGTTTTGTGAAAGACAAAGGTACAAAAAATGCGATATTGATGTTAACGATACTATCAGAACGAGCTATTCAAGTGCAAAAAGATTTGTTTGTTTTATCGACTACACAAAAGCATTTGATAAAGTGAAGCACAATAAGTTATTTGAAATATTTAGATTTAGATTTGGAAGACCTCTGTCTAATCAGAAATCTATACTGGGAACAAACAGTGACTATAACAATAGATGGAGATGTAAGTCAGTTTACGAAAATCAAGAGAGGCGTTAGACAAGGGTGTGTTTTCTCCTTGATTTGTTTAATGTGTATAGTGTAACAATATTACAAAAAAATAAGAGACATCTTGGGAATCAAAGTTGACAGTGCAAACATCGGTAATTTCAGATATGCAGATGACACTGTGATAATTGCAAGTATGGAGGAAGAAATACAAAACTTAATTGGTATAGTTGTTGAAAAAAGTGCAAAAATGGGTCTATCTATCAATTGCAAACAGACAGAACGTATGGTGATATCCAAAAAGAAGGAGAATCCTATCTGAAGGCTGAGAATAAATGGGGAAGGCACAAACCAAGTACAGAACTTTTGCTACTTAGGAAGCTGGGTGACATCAGATGGCAGGTGCGACATGGACATCAAAAGAAGGGTAGGGATGGCAAAAAACACCTTTATGAGAATGAAGAGTCTACTGACCAATGCTAAACTAGGCATGACAACCCACCTCAGAGTACTGAAATGTTACGTTTATCCAGTTATGTTATACGGTTCAGAATGTTGGACAATATCTAGTAACATGAGGAAACGAATTGAAGCAGCAGAGACTGGTTTTTGAGGAGGATGCAAAGAATATCATGGACGAAACAAATATCTAATGATGTCATGAACAGAGCAAGCACAAAAAGAGAAATAATGTATGAGATCGTGAAAAGGCAACGTGACTTCATTGGACATGTGATTAGGAAAGAGGAGTTAGAATGCACGGTAATTATGGGAAAGATTGAATGGAAGAAAGCAAGAGGAAGGCAAAGACAAATGATGATGGAGACAGCAGCCAGAGAAATGGAAATGAATACTAATGAATTGATCCACTTGACCCAAAACAGGAGTGTGTGGGCCATGGCAGTCAAAGCTCAAACTGACATGGCACCTGATGATGATGCATTGTAATGTATAAATTATGCTGAACATTTTCCCTTGAAGTATTAGCATCAAATTTAATATGGGTTAAAGCATGCTGTTGCTCAGATGGGATTTCTCCTTATAATGAAGAAATAAGTGAAGTAGAATTAAATAATTTTGATGGCATGACATTGTTTTTGTACTGGACAAAACCAGCTAGGTAGTATAAATGCAAAGTCCTACACACAGTCTTGTTATTCTGAGTTTGGGCCCAACTGCAATGTTAACTGTGCCCTTTGTGGAAAAACAGTTTACTTTTCTTAAACACGGAGATTCTGCAGATGCTGGACGTCCATGGCAACACACACAAAATGCTAGAGGAATTCAGCAGGTCAGGCAGTATCTGTGGAAGTGAATAAACAGTCAATGTTTCAGGCTGAGACCCATATTCAGGATTGGAAAGGAAAGGGGGATGATGCCAGAATAAGTAGGTGCGGGGATGGGATGGAGAACGAGCTTAAAAAGTGACAGATGAAGTCGGGAGGATGGGGGTGAGGGATTTAGTAATAGTTGGGAGGTGGAAGGTGGAAAAGGCAACTGCTGGAGAAGAAAGAAACTGATAGGAGAGGAGAGAGAACCATGGAAGAAAGGGGAGGAGGAGGGGTGCCGGGGGAGGTGAAATGGGAATGGGGAGCAATCTATGTTCATGGCATCATGTTGGAGGCTTCCTAGACAGGATGTGAGGTGTTGCTCCTCCAACCTGGAGGGGTTTCTTCATTGTGGCAGAAGAGGAAATCATGGACTGACATGTCAGAACAGGAATGGGGATAGGAATTAAAATAGTCGGCTGCCAGTTGGCCTCCATCCGCCAAATGGAGTGGAGGTGCTCAACAAAGTTGACCCCAATCTATCGGTAATAGTAGATAACCCCACCAGATTCGCAAGTGAAGGACTGTTCAGGGCCCTGAATTGAGGTGAGGGAGGAAGTGTATGAGCAGGTGCAGCACTTCAGCCGTTTGCAGGGAGAAGGGCCAGGTGGAAGGTTTGTGGGGAGGGATGAATGGACAAGGGAATCATGGAATGAGCGATCTCTGTGAAAAGCACGGTTTGGATGAGGTAAAAATATGTCTGGTGGTAGGGTCCTGATGAAGATGTGGAGAATGAAGTGTTGGATACAGAGGCTCATGGGGAGGTAGGTAAGGACAAGAGGAACTCTATCCCTGTTAAGGTGATGGGAAAATGGAATTGGTGTGGATGTCCGGGAAATGGAGGAGATTGTGGGTGAGTGCACCATCAACGGTGGTGAAAGGGAAGCATTGTTCTTTGAAGGAGAAGGACGTCTCTGATGTGCTGCAATGGAAAGCCTCATCTTGAGAGCAGATGCAGTTGAGATGAAGGATGCATGTCTGTTGTCTACTTGGACTGCAGCTTCTCTATTAATGCAATGCTACATTCGTCATTCAGTTATCTTTTTTTTATCACTTTATTGCAATTTTAAATGGCATGATCTGTTTAGATATCCAACAAAACAAAAAGCTTTTCTCTGTATCTCAGTATCCGTGACAATACTAAACCAAGATTACTTCTCAAACTTGCAAATATTGCCACTATTTCAATTTGGAATCTTAACTCTTGCTTAGCATTCACTAATGAATTGAAATATTACAAAGATATAGACTGATTACCCAGGAGGAAAGTATGAATGACTTTAGGATGCAATGCTCAAAGAACTGACAACATAGCATTCATCCAAGACTTGTGATTGGAAATATCAAGAGAGATTGCAAAGAAGAAGGAAAAATAAATTAAAAGTAAATGATGGGGAAAACCTTTTTAGAAATTGTATGATTTTGATTTTTTCTAGTAATGATTTTTTAAAGTATGATTTTAGAAGTAACATTTTGCCTGCCTCTTCACAGAGAGAGGTATGTAAGCTTATTGGACCACATTCCACGCCATCTAATTAGTATGCACAATGAAATCATGATGCAACGGTTGTTGGACAAGCAACTTGTTTTGGAGCTGTTTCTTTTCCAAAATGCTGTTGAGAAACTTAACAGGTAATTATTTTAATCAATGAATCTATCCAAAAATTTTGCTTTTATTGAAATGACAGGAGTAAGGGCTTTTCAAATGAACTACTAATTTCCAAATTGTAAAGAACTGATGGGTGGTTATGACAAAACAAATAAATGCAGTACATTTGATGCTCAAAATATTGGGTGTTTTTATTATTTAAACTCCTTGCACAGAATCACAGAAAATAAGTAATCCCAAGCATGACCTTTAGTTGATTTTATTAGTTTCTGTGAACCAGGGTCATTTGGACTCATGGATTGTAAAATGGTGAAATTAGCCAGGGTTTGAACTCCAGGCCTGTAGATGTTAAGAGAGGGCCAAAACTGGACTCCATTGTGATTTTCCTGCCAGATATTTGAAGAACATTTCCATTTACATACATTATAACATGTATAAGCATCTTGAGTGCAATCCACTAGAGAGCAATAGCCAAAAGGAGTCTGTGCCTGCGGGATGTGAAGAAAGGGGAGAAGGCTGGCAGATAAGCAATAAGAAAGATTAAGAAACACTCAGATTCTATAGCTAAGATGCAGTCATATTACTGTGGAAAAGGAGCTTTCTTCAGAAGAGATACTAAGTGCTGATCAATTGTAGATTATCATAAATCCGGACGTTGTGTTACCATTGAGAGTTCTTTGCTATTGATGGTCCAACAATGCCCAATGAATTTTGATATTACAGAGAAGTCTATAGATGATAATGTCCTTTTAAGAACTGACTGCAAAGATTGCATATTTTTGGCTACATGCTGGAGCCATGAGAATGTAATAACAGCATTTTAAGATAACAATGTAATTTCTCACTCTCTTGTCACTTACTCCTAGTGAACTTGGTGAACTTCGAGAACGTGACCGCAAGGCAACAAAGATGATAGCAAAGACACAGGAGGAGCTAAGTAATGCATTGATTGAAGCCCATAAAAATGCCAAGTGAGTCTTCAGTGATCTGACATAAATACTCATATACTTGGTAGATATGCAGCAAGAACCATGCTTTGCTGCAAACTGGAAAATGGGAATTTAGTAAGGAAAACTGAGTTTCAGTGAGACAAGATATGCCTCCACGCTTCAGAAGCATTAAGGTAGAAGTAAACATTATTGTGGAAATTTGAGTAAGGAGCCTTATTGATGGAAGGAAGGCAGAGTTGGAAACAGCCCTAGTTCTCTGGATCCCAACAACAGAGTGCCTCGGTTTGGAGAAAAACTATTGGTGGCAAGGATGTGGAACTTATTGCAGGTGTGAAGAACAGAGAATGTGTTATGTTTTATCACTTCAAAACACCAAACTAATTGAAAGGAAATGTGAGTCTAGCTTCACGTTTACTTTAACTGAAGTGCCCACGCATCACATGATAGTGTGATGATGTACGCAATTCACTTATTTTTACATATAACCATAATGAATTATATAAACAACAAAGAATGTTAATCAAACAATACATTTACAAGATTACTGAAATATTACCAAAATATTAAATACATAACACTCCTCCGTGCTTAGCTATACACTCCAACTCAATATAGAATGCATCTCAATTATACACAGGATACTATATAATACAACTACTATATAGACATCCAGGGCTGGATTAAGCTAGTGCGGGGCCTGTAGCATATGCTATAAAGGGGCCCTAAATTTAAAAAATGCACATAAGTATTAAAACATTAACTATTTAATTGCATTATAAATTAATTCAATTTTTTCATTTGCTATACAGCCAGATAATACGACAGATGTCTGGCACTTCTGTAATAGTATTACTTACATGTAGGTATCAATGTCAAATGTCAAAAGTAACAAAGCTACAAGTTAAAAGTTATATTTTCTAGATTTAGCATGAGCAAATTTGTTGATATTGGAAATGTCTATTTCACGCAGAAGTTTATGTTCAATGCTCATTAAAGTGAGATCGTTCAATCTGCTTTGACCCATGGTGCTCCTTAATTCATTTTTAGTCCTTTTCAGTTTTGAAAATGAGCGTTCTCCACTGCAGTTGGCAACCATGAGTGACAAATAGATGCTCAAGGCATTTTCTATATTTGGAAAACATGACTCCAAAGAATTGTCAGTTATCAAACAGTACAACTATAACTCTCCTGATGAAGGGTTTCAGACTGAAACATTGTCACTACCTCCTCCCATAGATGCTGTCTGGCCTGCTGAGTTCTGCCAGCATTTTGTGTTTTTACAACTGTAACTCTACAAGGTCTTGTTTGGTGCCAATATGAGAAGCAAGATCAGTTTTCAACAGTTCAGTAAACTGCACAAATTCTTCATCAAGACTTTCTTCCAAGTCTTTTGGATATGATTTAATAAGATTTGATGACCTTTTTACAGCTCTTCAGGTGTAAACGACGATAACTGATGAAAGAATCCAAAAACACCATTCACTTTTAGATAAGCTTTCTGCCCTTTTGACAGGGCAGAAAGCAAGCTGTCAATAATGGCAAGAAATGTTCGGTTTTTAAACTTCTGAGAAGGCGTTTGAGATTCAACAAGTGGATCAAGAGTTTGGGAACCACTGAAATCATCGTACGCGTGATTTTGCTTGTGTTTTCTTTGAGCTTGCTGTTGATAATCATCACACTTAGTCAGATCCTTGGCTTTCTGCTCAACGTCTGAAAAAGTAGACCACATAGCTTAAATATATCCATGCAGGGATTCAAAGAGGCAACAAGCTGTGTTCAAGTCTTGGCCAGAAGACTGCAAAGAAGCACTGGTCATTTGAAAACACTGTAATACTTGATCCCACAATATGACCATTATTCCTGTTTCCAACTTCATCATGGTTGAAAGTAGTCCACGAGCCTGTTGTCGACACTCTGCCTTCTGATCATTGTTAATTGAAATGTCATCCAGGATTTGTTTTATTGCAGAAAAGCTGTGTAAAAGTGCTTTTGTTGCATCTGCATGAGCTGGCCACCTGGTATCTGACATTCCTTTCACAATGGGCAAATGAGCACCACCATCAGATAATGCAGCAGAAAGGAGATCCCACTGATAAGTAGAAGCAGAAAAAATGTGTACAGGCTTTCTACAGATTGAAAGAAAATTAATGCTTCTTGACAACATTCAGCAGCACATTTTCCAACCAAATTTAGTGAATGTGCAGAACATGGAATGTAATCCGCAAACTCATTCAGCTCTTTAATTCGTGCTTGTAAGCCACTATACTTGCCACTCAAGTTGCTGGCATTGTCATAACTTTGACCATGGCAGTCTTTTATATGTTTTTCAATGTCATCTTCCTTTAAAAAGTTAAGTAAACTTTGAGTGAGCAGTTCAGCACTATGACCTTCCATATCCAAAAACTTCACAAATCTTTCAACTGGTCCAGATGGCAAAACACAGCGCACAGTCAAAGTCAGCTGGTCCAGATTAGATATATCTGGAGTAGAATCCAATGAAACAGAATAATATTCGTATTTCTTCACTTCACTGATAATGTGATCCAGTATGCTGGATCCAATCAGATTGATGAATTCCTCACATGTTGTTTTAGATAGGTATGATTTATGTCCCCCTCCTTTGTTTGCATGAGCATTCATATGCTCTGCCAGGAAAGGCTCAAACTTGGCCAGTAATTCTAACAACCCCAAGTAATTTCCATTATGAGGAGAGCCAACAGTTTCATCACTACCATGAAATGAAAGGCTAAAAACTTTACAACTTCAATTATTTGCTCTAGAAGTGTGCGCCAATACTTTTGTTCAGTCTCCATTTCTTTCACAAGGTGGGAACCGACACATTTAGCAACACGAAACTCACAGTCTAATCCGATCTTGTATGTTCCTGAGCTGGTTCAGAATACCTAAAATCAGGAAAAAAACTGAGGAATCATGAACTGGGTCACAAAAAACTGTTGAGTCGCACATTCCTTGTCGCAGGCTCACCGCGGCGTGCATCCTCCAGCGGCATAACTGCGCACGCTGGAGTGGCTTGGGACTGTGGGAGATAGCACAAAGGTCACCATGACACAACAAGGAGCCAACGCATACCATGCAGCATGCAGCTCCCCCAACATGAAAACAACAGCGTTGCCAGATAGTCGTGAGAATACGGTGAGAGATGCCGATTTCACCAGTCTGCAGCTTGCTGCATTTAGTGCGGGCGGGGCCCGTAGCATCTGCTACTTTTGCTACTGGGTTAATCCAGCCCTGCAGACATCTACAGCGTAGTAAGTTTTAAATTGTCCCATTCAGGCCTAAAGATGTAATCACTGTAGAGGCTTTTTTACTCTTATGAGATAACTTCTTTCTTGACAAAGGGGATCACTCTGCTTGGCAGGTGAGACTTCTAGCTGTGAAACAATCTCAGGTTCTGGGACCTTCTCTGTGGTGGTTGTGGGAGTTGACTCTGGGACTACAGGAAGTGGTTCTGACAGCTCTGGACATCTTTCTTCGCTAACATTTGAATCTGCTCTCCACAACTGATCAATGTGTTATTTCTAGATGACACCAGATGCAATCTTCACTGTGTAGGAGATTGGTCCAGTTCTGTCCTTAATCTTTCCAAGTACTTATTTTTGATCACCTCTCTAGTCCCTTACCAAGACTGCTTGTCCAGGAGTAAAACAACAAACCTCCTTGTTTGAGAGGCCCTCAGTTTGTCTCAGCTGTTTGTCCCATATGCTCCTTCTAAGATTGGATTTGAGGAGATCCAAGTGTGAGTGCAAGGGTTGACCCAGGAACAACATAGCTGGTGAGCTGTTGGTTGTGAAGTGTGCTGCACTGTGAAATGAAAGGAGGAAATTGGCAGACTTCTGATTCAGTGTGAGTACAGTGTGATCTGCTGACGTTGCTTGCAGTGCATTCTTACAACTCTGGACGAAACACTCCGCCAAGCCATTTGTAGATGGGTGATGTGGCACGGATGTAACTTGTCTTATTCATTCAATTTCAGGAATGACTGAAACTGTTCTGCCACAAAAGCTGATCCATTGTTATTGACTACATGTTCTGGAGCACCAGTCCTTCAGAAGATGCTTCTCAGCGCATCAACATTGTGCGAGATTGTAGTGAAGGCTATTGGGAACACTTCTGGCTATTTTGTAGTTGCATCCACTACTTCCTAGAAGTTTGTGCCCATGAATGGACTGGTAAAATCTACATGAATCCTCCTCCAGGGCAATGCAGGCCATTCCCAGGGATGGAGAGGCACTGCTCTTGGTATCTTCTAGAATTCTGAACAATGCATGGCAAGCCATTTAATCTACTGATTTATCCCAGGCCACCAGACAAAGCTTTGTGCCACTGCTTTCATTTTAACCGTGCCTAGATGACCAGTATGTAGCTCCTCCAACACTGTAGCTTCAGCTTGGATGTTACACTAACTCTCCATCCCAACATAAGACAACCCCTGTCAAGGGCAATTTCTTCCTAAAGCTGGCAAAAATAAAAGAACTAGAACTTCTGTGCACATTCCAACCATTTTTGGTTACTGTGTAGATTTGATACAGTGTGGGGTCATTTCTGGTTTCCCTTTGGATCATCTCTGTTGCAATAGGGAGACTTTCGATTTGCATTAGGGAGAATACATCAAAAAGAGTGACCTTTTTTGTAAGTTTTTCCAGTATTTCCTTTTTCAAGGGTAAACAGGACAATCCATCAGCATTTCCATGATTGGTCGTCCTCTTGAATTTGATCTTATAATTGTTTCCTTTAAGAAACAAAGCCCATTTCTGCATTTATGCTGCTGCTGTTAGTGAAACACACTTCTGTGGATTGAAAATGGACATGTTTTTGATGATCAATAATGAGGGTAAACTCGCTATCATGGAGGTATCGATTGAAATGTTTTACACCTCAAACCAGACTCAAGACCTCTTTGTCAATTTGTCTGTAACTTTTCTCTGCATTGGTAAAGGAATGTGATGCAAAGGCTTTGGGGTGTTCACTTACATCACTCACCACATGTGACATGACTGCACCTGTACTGTAAAGCGAGGCATCACAGGGAAGCTTCAGTGGACAATACGGATCATAATGTGTGAGTACAGTGTCTGATGTCACCATTTCCTTTACCTTTTGGAAAGCCGCCTCACACTTCTTTGTCCATTGCCGTTCCTTCCTGATCTGTTCCATTGAGTTCAAGGGGTTCAGTTCAAGCTGTCATAGTAATTGACAAATCTTAAAAAGGACTGCAACTGTGACATGTTCTTTGGCCTTCAGACATTCACCACTACTTGAATTTTCTTAGCACACATATGTAATGCTTGTGCATCAATAGTGAGACCACAGTTAAGTGATGCTTCATTCAAAGAATTCGCACTGGTTGCAATGTGCTCTAAGCCCATAACCTTCTAATCTTTTTAACACTGTCCTGAGATTTGGTGATGTTCCTTGTCTTTCTCACCAGTAACAATGATGTCATCCAGGTAACACTGAATATTGCAGGACCTGGTCCAAAGCTTCCTACCAGAGTGCAGGCGCAGATGCTATTCCAAAATAGCTAACAGGACCTTTGTAATATTTATGGTGAGAACCACTTTGGACTCTTCTTCCATCTCCTTCTGTGGGTAGGCCTCAGCTAAGTCCACTTTGCTGAAGTGTTTTCCTCCAGAAAGGTTTACAAAGATATCCTCTATCCTGTGTAGAAGGCATTGATCTGCTTTCCTTACTGGGTTGGTGAGGACCTTAAAATCACCACATATCCTAACAGACCTATCCTTCTTTGCTTCTTGGATGACTGGCATTGCCCGTGCGTTCCACCCAGCTTTGGAAAGAATTCTGTTAGCCTGCGTGCATCTAGCTCACTGGCTACTTTATCACAGATGGTACAATAAACCAGAAGGGTTTTGTAAACTTAGGTGTGGTATTTTCATCTATCACTACTTTACCCTTGATGTTTGAGTTTTCCAATGCCATATTTGAACACTGCTGTGGCATCATCCAGTACCTTTCTTAATTCGCTTTCAGTTGATTCTATTGCATGGGATGTGGCATGTCCAAATGATGGATGGGTCTCCAATCAAGCTGTAGTTGTCTCCCCACAATGCTGGCCCTTCTGTTTTTAACCACATACAAGCCCAATGTGGCCTGTTAGTTGTTGTATTTCACTGTAACAAACATTATTCCACCAGGAGTTATCTTTCCTCCAGTATAAATTCCTAGTTGGATGTCTGCAGGCTTCAGTTTGGTATACTTCAAACTCACTTTTTGGAGTGACTGAAACAGGAGCATCATCATCCAATTCCATTTTAATTAATTTGCCATTCACTTCTGATATAAGCTATATGGTTTGTCTATTTTTGTTTTCACATTGTAAATCTCAAGGCTACTCAGTCCTGTATCACTCACATTATTATTAGATTTTTCATCAACATAATACAGATAAGTGCTCTTTTTGAAACTGCAACTTTTTATCTTTTTCTCTTCTCTGTGTGGTCCATTTATTCGTATCTGCCTGACAAGCTGTGTTTCTATGTCCTACTTTGTTGCATTTTCTGCAAGTTTCACCTTCAAACCTGCATTGCTCTGATGTATGTGATTACCCTACCACAATGGTTTGACACTGTTCAGCCAGGCAAGTTTTTGTTTAGACATTGCAGTTCTGTTCCTGCTCACTTTCAATCCTGACTACAATCAGAATCAGAATCAGACTTTAATCGCCAAGTACCTGTGCACATACAAGGAATTTACTTCCGGCAGATGTTGTCTCTCTGCTCATAACAATAATAATGATAAATATAAATGAAAATATAGATTATACATACAGGTAGTGCAATCCAAGTAATAGTTAGCCGACAGTTAACTGTTCAGCAAAGTGACCGCAGTAGGGAAAAAACTTCTCCAGTGCCTATTAGTCTTAGTCTGGAGGGATCTGAAGCGCCTACCAGACGGAAGCAGTTCAAACAGTCTGTGCGCAGGATGGGAGGAGTCCTTTATGATGTTCCCCACCCTCTTCTTCAACCTGGAAGAGTACAGGTCCACAATAGAGGGCAGGGAGGCTCCAATGATGCGCTCGGCAGTCCTCACTGTGCGCTGTAGTCTGGTTCTATCCTGCTTGGTGGCGGCTCCAAACCATACAGTGATGGAGGTGCACAGGACAGACTCAATGACTGCAGTGTAGAACTGCAGCAGCAATTCCTGAGGCAGACCATATTTCCTCAAGAGCCGCAGGAAGTACATCCGCTGCTGGGCCTTCTTCAGGATGGTGCTGATGTTCTGCTCCCACTTCAGATCCTGAGAGATGGTGGTTCCCAGGAACCTGAAGTTCTCCCCGGTGGACACAGGGCTGCCGAGGACTGTGAGGGGGGACATAACGGGAGGATGTCTCCTGAAATCCACTATCATCTCCTTTGTCTTGAGCGTGTTCAGCTCCAGATTGTTCCGACTGCACCAGAGCGCCAGTTGGTCCACCTGCTGTCGATATGCAGACTCATCACTGTTCTGGATGATTCCGATGACAGTGGTGTCGTCTGCAAACTTCAAAAGCTTCACATAGGGGTTGGAGGAGGTGCAGTTATTGGTGTAGAGGGAGAACAGCAGTGGAGAGAGGACACACCCCTGGGGGGCGCCGGTGTTGGTGATTCGAGTATTCGAGGTGACCTGTCCCATCCTTACCTGCTGACTTCTGTTGGTCAGGAAGCTGTAAATCCAATCGCAGAGGTCAGGTGGCACAGTGAGGCGAGACAATTTGGAGCAGAGGGTATGAGGGACGATGGTGTTAAACGCCGAACTGAAATCCACAAACAGCATCCAAGCATAGGTCCCAGGACGATCCAGATGTTGCAGGATATAGTGCAGTCCCAGGTTGACTGCATCGTCTACTGACCTATTTGCCCGGTAGGCAAACTGCAGGGGATCCAGCAGGCTGCTGGTGAGGGTCTTCAGGTGGTTCAACACCAAGCGTTCAAAGGATTTCATGACCACAGATGTCAGTGCGACAGGTCTGTAGTCGTTCAGTCCTGTGATGGTGGGTTTCTTGGGGACCAGGATGATGGTAGAGCGCTTGAAGCAAGTCGGAACCTCACTCAGCTCCAGAGATCTATTAAAGAGCTGAGTGAAGTTGGGAGCCAGCTGATCAGCACAGGCTCGTAGACAGGAGGGTGAGACCCCATCTGGGCCTGGAGATTTTCGGGTCTTAAGTCGCTGGAACAGTCGACATACTTCTCCTTCGCTGATTCTAAGCTGTGATCTGGGGGGGCTGGGCAGAGATGGTGGGGAGGTGATTGCAGTGATTGGGGGATGAGTGCCAGTGAGTGATGGTCGAGGGAAGGCAGGAAGAGAGACCGAAGAGGGGGGAGGGACAGGTGTAAGATGGACCCTCTCAAATCTACAGTAAAAGGTATTAAGGTCGTCAGCCAAAGCTTTGTTAACTTCAGCAGTGGGGGCAGTGCATCTCCTGTAGCCAGTGACCTCCTGCAGGCCCTTCCACACTGACAATGAGTCGTTAGCTGAGAAATTATTCTTCAACTTTTCGGAATAGAGCCGCTTGGCCACTCTGATTTCTCTGGTCAGTGCATTCTTGGCCAGCCTGTACAGGGCCCTATTCCCACTCCTGTGGGTGTCCTCCTTAGCTTGGCGAAGATGTCTGAGTTTGGGGATAAACCATGGCTTATTGTTGGCAAAGGTCCGGAAAGTTTTTGTGGGTACACATGCATCCTCACAAAAACTGATGTAGGATGTCACAGTGTCTGTCAGTTCATGTATATTGGTGGCTGCAGCTTCAAAGACACCCCCGTCAGTGGTGTCAAAACAGTCCTGAAGTTGCTGTTTTGCCTCACTGGTCCACTTCTTCACTGTCCTCACCACAGGCTTAGCAGATTTAAGTCTCTGCCTATAGGCTGGGATGAGGTAGATCAGACAGTGGTCAGAGAGTCCTAAGACTGCACGGGGAATAGATCGGTAAGCATTATTTAGGATAGTATAACAGTGGTCCAGAGTGTTACTATCCCTGGTGGGGCAGTTAACATGTCGTCTGTATTTCGGGAGTTTGTGATTCAGTTTAGCTCTGTTGAAATCTCCTAGGACGATCAACAGCGAATCTGTGTGTTCCCGTTCTAAACGCATAATATGATCAGCCAGCTGCCGAACGGCCCTGCTCACATTGGCCTGAGGTGGAACATAAACACCGACAAGGATAAATGAGGAAAACTCTTGCGGTGAATAGAAAGGCTTACAGTTCAGAACAAGAAACTCCAGGTTCGGGTCGCAGTGTCTGTGAAGAACCTTAACATCAGTGCACCAGCCTTCATGGATGTAAAAACAGATTCCACCACCCCTTCCACCACAACTCATTTGTATCTCTGGCTGCTGTTTCTATTGGTGCACCAATGAAAGTTGTGCTGCATGTCAACAGTCTTGGGTTCATTTCAACACTTCCTTGCAATGTTTTGTAACTCCAGAAGCTAATTGAAAGAAAACCGCAGGATCTGGAGAAAAAGTTCTACTTTCTTTTTTGTTAGTCAGCGCACACGTATGCTGTGATGGCATGATGGTGTATGCTATTCATGTACTTTTTACGTATAACCTGTAATGAATTAACTAAACAACAAAGAATGCTTTATCAAGCAATATATTTACAACATTACTCAGATATTAAATGCACTACATTTATCACTCCCACAAGTAACTTATCATCCCCACCTACGTAGTTCCTACATCATGGCTTCCTGAATTTGAGCCCTCATACTCTACTGCATTCAGGCTATCTTTAATTTACTGACCCACTGTTCCACCTGTTTCCAACATTCTGTCCTTCCTAAATGCTGTTCACTCCTCAATATTCAGGCCCAAATTTACATATCCTGCAGCCATATCTTTATAATAACCGTGATAGCCATGGGCAGTCCCAAACCTGGCTATGAAAGGAGGAGGGTTGGGCATTTGGCTAGAAACCCCATCCTCTAAAAACCCAGAGCCCAGAAACACCAGTAGAAGCTCCAAAGGCTTCATCCCTGGGAGAGGGACACAGCAAGAAGGTGGGCTACACTTGGGGACAACTTGAAAGGCTGGCCCAGGACAGAGGCCTCTGGCGAGCTGTTGTCAGTGGCTATGCTCCTGCAGGGGTGATAGGCTTAACAAATTAACTATTATCTCCATAAATAGCCATTAAACAATATCCTTACTTATTTGTAAAGATGATAGTCACTGGTTTGTATATATGACAATTAACCATGTATATATGGTTAACTAAAAGAGGTTTCCTATACGGCATTGTCTTTAGAATAGTTAGCTAATGTGAGTAAAAGGAAAACTGATACATTGGCCAGAGTTCAAAGTACACTTCTTATCTATACTATATAGAACTTCGTGATTCATCCTTTTACAGGCAGCCACAAAACAAAGAAACACAACAGATGCAAGAAGTGCATTCAGCAGCAGCTTCTAACAAATTACGCTAAGGAGTTGGAGCTGGAACTGGATGAACTCCAGATCATCCAGGAGGCTGAAGGAGTGATAGAAAGGACATGTAGAGAGGTAGTTATACCCAAGGTGCAGGACACAGGAAACTGTGTGTCAGGAAGGGGAAAGAGGCTGAGGAGACAGTGTAGAGTGCCCCTGTGGCCATCCCCCTCAACAACAGGTATATCACTTTGGATACTGTTGTGGGGGGGGGGGGTGGGGAATGACCTAACAGAGGGAAGTCACAGTGGTCAAGTCTCTGGCACTGTCTGCCTCTGTGACTCAGAAGGGAAAGGGGAAAGAAGAAGCATGCTGTGGTCATAGGGGATTTGTTAGTTAATGGATAGGAGGTTCCGTGGGTGAGAACAAGATTCCCAGATGGTATGTTGCCTTCCGGGTGCCAGGGTCCGGGATATCTGAGACTGAGGCCTCAGCATTCTTTAGTGGGAGGGTAAACAGCCAGAAGTTGTGGTCCATGTAGGTACCAATTACATGGGTACGACAAGTGATGAGATTTTACATAGCAAGTTCAGGGAGTTAGGTGCTAAGTTGGGACCTCCAGGGCTGTGATCTCAGGATTGCTACCCATGCCACGTGCTAGTGAGGCTAGAACTAGGAAGATTCTACAGTTTACTACATGGCTAGGGAGTTGGTGTAGGAAGGAAAGTGTAAGATTTTTGGATCACTGGGCTAGGCTCTCTTCCAGAGGAGGGACCTGTACAGAAGGGACGGTTTGCACCTGAACTGGAGAGGGACTAATATCCCAGCAAGAAGATTTGTTAATGCTGCATGGTGGGGTTTAAACTAGAGTTGCAGGGGGATGGGAACCAGAGTACCAGAACAGTTAGTGGAGAGGTTGTGGAGGCAGATGTTGGTAAGACCTCAGACAAAGTCAGGAATCAAAAGGTTGAGCATGGTGTGACTAGTGTCCTGAGCTACATATATTTCAATGCAAGAAGTATCATAGGAAAGGCAAATAATTTGTGCTGAGTTTGAGGTAGTTAGTTTACAGACAGAGGCAATGTGTAGTGAGGAGAGGCTGTTGATTGTTCAGAATTGCAGTCAACAGGATGAGTTGCAACGTAAAAGACGGACAAAATTGGAAAGGATGAATACAGGATTGAAGTTGTTGTATTTGAATGTGCTGTATGCAGAATAAGGTCGATGAACTTGCAGCACAATTTCAGATTGGCAGGCATGATGTTGTAGGCGTCATTGAATCATGGCTGAAAAACGATTATAGCTGGCAGCTTAATATCCACGGATACACATTCTATTGAAAGGACAGGCAGGAAGGCAGAGGACATGGCATTGCTCTGTTGTTGAAAAATGAAATCAAATCATTAGAAAGAGGTGACATAGGGTCGGAAGGTGTTGAATCATACTGATAGAGCTAAGGAACTGCAAGACTAAAAATACCCTGATGGGAGTTGTATACAGACCCCTAAACAGTAGTAAGGATATGGCCTACAATTTATAATGGTAGATAGGAAATGCATGCCAAAAAGGCAATGGTGGACTTCAATATGCACGTAGGTTGGTTTTGGATTCCCGGGGGGGTATTTCTAGAGCGCCTATGAGATAGCTTTCCAGAGCAGCTTGTGGTTGACCTACTAAAAGATCAGCTATTCTGGACTGGGTGTAGTGCAATGAACCAGAATTGATTAGAGAGCTTAAGGTAAAAGAACCCTTAGGGCAAAGCGATCATAATATGATAAAATTCACCCTGAAATTTGAGAGTGAGAAGCTAAAGTCAGATGAATCAGTATTCCAGTGGAGTAACGGGAATTACAGAGGCATGAGAAGGAGTTGGCCAGAATGGAAAGGAACACTGGCAGGGATGATGGCAGAGCAGATGCCAGGCTGGAATTTCTGGAAGCAATTTGGAAGGCACAAGATATATACAGCACCTATAAAAAGTACTCACCACCCCCCCCTGAAAGTTTTTGTGTTTTATTGTTTTACAACATTGAATCACAGTGGATTTAATTTGGCTTTTTTAACACTGATAACAGAAAAAGACTCTTTTGTGTCAAAGTGAAAACAGATCTATACTAAGTGATCTAAATTAATTACAAATATAAAATGCAGAATAGTGGTTTGCTTAAGTATTCACCCCCTTCAAGTCAGTATTTAGTAGAGGCACCTTTGGTAGCAATTATAGCCTTCTGTCTGTGTGGATAGGTCTCTATCAGCTTTGCACATCTGGACACAGCAATTTTCCCCCATTCTTCTTTACAAAACTGCTCAAGGCCTGTGAAGTTGCATGGGGATTGTGAGTGAACAACCCTTTTCATGTCCAGCCACAAATTCTCAGTTGGATTGAGGTCTGGATTCTGACTCCAGAACATTAACTTTGTTGCATTTGAGCCAATCCTGTGTAGCTTTGGCTTCATATTTCGGGTCATTGTCTTGCTGGAAAACAAATAATCTCCCAAGTCGCAGTTCTCTGGCAGACTACATCAGGCAGTGAATCATCCCCACGGCATGACGCAGCCACCGTTATGCCTCACGGTAGGGATGGTGTGTGTTTGATGATATGTGGTGCTTGGCTTACGCTAAATAGCCTTTAGTCTAATGGCCAAATAGCTCAAATTTGGTTTCATCAAACCATAGAATCTTCTTCCAGCTGCCTTCCATCTCCCACATACCTTCTGGCAAACTTTAGCTGAGATCTCATGTGAGTTTTTTTCAACAGTGGCTTTTTCTTTGCCACTCTCTCATAAAGCTGTGACTGGTGAAGCACCTGGGCAACAATTGTTGTATTCGCTGTCTCTCCCATCTCAGGCACTGTAGCTTGTAACCCCTCCAGAGCTGCCATAGGTCTCTTGGTGATCTCCCACATTAGTCCCAGTCTTGCACGGTCCTTTAGTTTTTGAGGATGGCTTGCTCTAGGCAGGTTTACATCTGTGCCATATTCTTTCCATTTCTTGATGATTGACTTAACTGGACTTCAAGGGATATTCAGTGACTTGGAAATTTTCGTGTATCCATCTCCTGACTTGTACTTCTCAAGAACCTTTTCGCAGAATTGCTTGGAGTGTTCTTTTGTCTCCATGGTGTAGTTTTTGCCAGGGTACTGATTCACCAGCAGTTGAACCTTCCAGATACAGGTGTATTTTTACTACAATCAATTGAAACACCTTGACTGCACATGGAGATTTTTCATTTAACTAATTATGTGATTTCTAAAACCAATTGGCTGCACCAGTGATGATTTGGGGTGTCATATTAAAGGGGTTAAATACTTATGCAATCATTTATTTTGTGTTTTATATTTGTAATTAATTTAGATCGCTTTGTAGAGACCTGTTTTCACTTTGACACAGAAGAATCTTTTTTCTGTTGATCAGAATGAGTGAAAGACAAAGAGTCTAGTGGCAAGGAGGGAAGAACAAATGGGAGAGATAGACCCGATTTGATCTGGTCCCCTTATACCAGTTTGCTTACCCCTTAGACCAGATCACATTATATTCCAATTCCATTGCTTAACTTAACTAGTAAGATAGCCCCTATTCAAATGATGCAATACCCACAACTGCAGCCATGTTCTGAACAATTAGAAGTATTGTGCATGGGGAAAACTGTTAGAAACAAGATGATAGCAAATAATAGTGGAACAAGCATCATAATATCCAGCAGTTATCGACTCTGTTTGCAGTCTTCTGGCTGGTTCAGATTGGTCACCGTGGCCCAGCAACATAGCTACTGAGTCAGAGGTTGCTAGCAAATTGACCACTGTCCTTGTTGTCC
Source organism: Hypanus sabinus (assembly GCF_030144855.1). Taxonomy (NCBI): domain Eukaryota; kingdom Metazoa; phylum Chordata; class Chondrichthyes; order Myliobatiformes; family Dasyatidae; genus Hypanus; species Hypanus sabinus. The sequence goes on from NC_082716.1 coordinate 65,094,244, forward strand.
ACGTCGGGTAACGTTTTTAGCTCACTGCAGTGGTTCATATGTATCCACTTATTTTTACCGCTGAGTTAGTAACCACCAGCACTCAATAAGGACCTTCCCATTGAGGCCCCAGTGGTTAATTATGTGGTTTCTTGATCAGGACCTACTCACCAGGAACCAATTGCATCTTCCTTCTGTTGGATCACTCCCAGCGGCAGAAACCTATTGAGGAGCAGACGCAATATTTAATTTCACAGAATAGTTAACTAAACTGTATGCCACTATATGTACAGTGTATCAGCCTTTCTGACCTCAAGAACTTCTGGAAGTGATGTAGGACATCTCGTTACTACCTCGAATAGAATTAGTTCCATTTTCTTCTTTGCTCTGATGCTACACAAGACCACAGGAAAAGCTACAGACCATGGTACACCTTTGTCATTGCTTGATGGTTCTATTCATTTATTCGACTTGTCCGGACAACTATGGGTGAATGTGGACAATGGAAAGACCATTCAATATTTAACAGTAGACGTAATTCCTGACAAACATTCCCAATGAAATGGTCAGAATCAATGTGACACAGGTGGGGCAGGAGCCCTTAAATCTGATAGCTCACTGCTGCTCCAGAATTCGCCTTCTGGCATGTCATGCATTTTTCAAACATTTGTTGAGCTTGTGGTCTGAACTTTGGATTTCACCACCATTGGAAAAATCTGTTGATCATCTTTTTTACTCCATTGCATCCTAGGGAGTATGTCTGTTGTGCCAGATAAGGAAGTAATGTAGTTGGAGTTACTAGTCTATGACTAGAGCCATATCTCCATTCTCCAGAAACACATTTTCTGTAGAGAGCATTGAGCTAACTCCTGTGATACAGAGATAAACTTCATTTCCATAACTTCAGTTGCTGAGTTCACTGCTTACGTTCTCAGTACTTCTTTGACTTTATAAAATTTCTTTTACTCATTCCCTTGCAGCCTCTTTTGCAACTACATCCAAGAATGGCTTTCCATTGTGGAGTGGCTCATTTTACATTTTAATACAGTAACTTCTGATGGCAACTGTATAATGTTCATGAATGCATGTGCTAGCTGGCCATTCTTGATCGGGGTTCCTACAGCTGTAAGAAATCTCTTTTGCATTCATAAGTTCCCAAAGTTATGGACATCTCCAAACAAAACAGTGTAGATATTAGTGGATTTTCCTTCTGCCGTTGTACAGGCTTTCAAATCTGCCTGTTGTGCAGCGTACCAGGAGCCATGCTTCCTGATGATAGCACTTCAGTTTCAGCCCACGCAATCATTTGAATTCCTCCCTCAACTGTTGAGGAGCAATTGGCGTATCGATCAGATCTGGATTCAATAAAGGTGTTCCCTTAGAATAATTTACATCTTCATGGCATGTTATTATCCTTGCATGGTCATGATCATCATAGTCTAACAAGAATTCAGCGCTTTTATTCCCAATGAGTATGTTAGCTGCTTGAATTTCCCTCTAGCAAGCAAGGCAGTAAGAGAGGGCTTAGTCATTTTTAAAAGTTCAACAATATGTCCATTACATCTGAAATTGCTTGTTGAAGCCATGTCATCAGATCAGGGTCTCCTAACATTTGTGAGATAGAGGATTGAATTTGTTGTTGAGCTTGTTTCTATTGTCCACCTTGTTTCTTCTACCCGTAACTTCTAGCCCAATGCCCTCTTTTACAAGAAAAATGAGATTTTCTTTATGGGGCTGGCCTTAGGAGTGTGACTCAGACTGGGATTGCTCTGTGCACACGGTGAATTCCAGTCCCGCTTTTTTCTTTGTTGGTTAATGGGTGTTGGCTGCTGACTCACCTGCAATGACTGTTGACCCATGGTCAATGGGTGTTGATCAACAGGTAACTGACCCACCTGTAATGATCTTATTTGGAATTTGATATCTCATTGTACTTGTTTGTCTGCTTGCGCTAGCTCACTATATGGATCACCAACTTTACTCCAGTTCATTTTTGTGAACTTCATCACTTTGGCAATATCTGGTTTCAAGCCATTCATCAACGTTGATTTCAAGGGACCATGTGTAGAGTCTTCTATGCTGTCTTCATTTATTCCTGGAACCCCTAAGTAATTCAACCATGTTGTCCTGTGACGCTCCTCATATTCAGAAACATCCTCAGAAACCTTTTGCTTGCAGTCGACTACTTTCCTCCAATCAGTCTGTATTGGGGCCTGTTCTTCCAACCACCTGTTAAAAGCATCCCAGCCACCTAGTATCTTATGTTTATTATCTCCCATGTTGTCATCAACTCTATGAGTCAAGTGCCTGATCTGCTGAGAAGACAACACAGTACGATATGAATCCAATTATATGGGTGCAATTTATGTTTGTTCTTAATACATTGAAGCTCAGTCCAGGTGTTTAGGAGGTTGAATTTTTTTGGACCATTTGTCAATCTTTTCTGGCTCAGGTAGTTGGTGATAATCTATCTACCTCCTTTCGTAGGTTCCATCTTCAGTCCTGCACGTTTTCACTTCCTTGGTATTTATTGGACATGGCTGCCAACTCTATTGTTTCATCATTGACGTCCTCACTTGAGTTGCCAGTGGTCGCTGTAGAATCCATGTCATGTTCATGCCACTATTCCCCGGAGTTCAGATGATGTTGCTGCCTTGGAGGACTGTCCAATGCAGGGGCTGTTTCCCAAGGAGAAGCGTCATTGGCAGGTCCATCCTCTTGAGGTCCCCGTTGGGTTTTCTGATACTGCTTCAGTTTTGTTCAAAGTTCTATAGAATGCACTTTGATTTGATTACGTTTATTCTGGTTTTTTTCACTTGTTGAGTTAATATATAGATTTTCTCTTTTGAACTTTTACTGTTTTATCTTTGCAAAAACTTTCCCTCAGTTTATAACTTTGCGGATGTTACCATTGCAATTTATCACAGTTTTTCCCTTTCTTTTTCCACTTGCTCGGACTGGCTACACCCTCTTCTCCCCAGCAATTTGTTCACCAATACTTCTTAAAAAATATTACCGTGAATGAGCAAAGTTGCACAAGATAGAAAATACTGAAATGAAAAATTTCCTTCCATAACTGCCTTAGGCAGAAGGCAGTGATTTATTGAGGAAGGGAATATTACAGTGTAGTTCATAGTAAGTAAGGATAAGGCACCCGACTTTTTGGTGCCTCAGTCTCTTTTTTTGTTATGAGTGGGTGTTTCTATCAGTAAAGGATGGTGATCTACTTGCCTGAACTAACCAACAGGATGTACACTAATGTGCTTCCTGATCTTTTATCATCACTTTTTGTATAATGGTTTTTGTTTAACTTGAAGCTGCAAATATTAGTTTTGAAATTCCAGGAATTCCATTACGCATTGGAGATTCTAAGAAATAGTTCTTTCTGAAGGCATTATGACTAGTGGATAAGACAAAAACATATTATTTTTTTGTTTGCTAGCTCATGCTTTTATTTTCTAATCCTCTATGCCAACATTCTTGCTCTAAGCAAAGAAACTGACTGAAAAAATATAAAGATTTTGGCAAAATGACCAAGTATCTCTGTCAGGAACTAGAAATTACATCTTATTTGGAGCTGCTTCATTAAAATTACTTCTATTTGAGATTCACAACTAAAGACCTTTCTGACTTTGATTTTTTTTCATGCCCTCAGTTTGCTGGATGAATATCACCAGTTATACGAACTACAGAGAAAAAGACTAATTGCCCAGATAGATACTTTAACCCAGGAGAAGGAGTGGTGGACTGAAGCAACCTATAGCCTGGCATTGAAGGTAATTTTGCGCATTGTACTTTATTTGTAACAACCAGGTTGCTTCTCCTCCTCTTCCCTCAAAATACCTATATTTCCATTTTGGCCCATGAGTCTATTTATCTCTGTAGCTTTGCATGTTCTTAATAATATATTTCATCAACTAATCAAACTACTGTATAGGTGAATTCTGTTCCATTTCACATCTCACATTCCATTATATTCATTGGTAATTCTATGTAATGTTACACGTGAAACAATAGAAGTGGACCTCTTGAGCTTTTTCTGCTGGTAAATTTGATTATTGCTGATTTGTGAGCTAGCTCCATCTATCTACCTTTCCCCTCTGTTCCCCTTTCTCTGACAAAAGTCTACCTAGACCCCAGAAATGTCTCTAATGTTTTATTTGAAAAGGTCCTGCAAACTTTATTAACTAGTTAGACAAAGCCTTCCACAATTCCACTTTATCAGCATTGTGTTTTTCTCCCTCATTTTCCCGTTTAGCTAATTCCAGCTGAAGATTCTAAAGCTTGCATTAGTTCTAAAAAAATATAGGTTTCTTAATGCTCAAGCCCATTTTACCACTTAATGAAATCATAGTTTCTTTGATCTAACTCCACTTCTTCAGCATATGCAAAATAAACTTAATGTCCTTCTTAGTGTGGTGTGCTCACAAGAGTAGTATAACTAACATACAATTGCTTACTTCCTAGCCTAATATTTTAAGTTTAAATAAAACTGCATTATCAGCAATCACAGTCTTGTACAGGATGGAGGTGGGCCCTTTGGTTCACCACATCCATGCCAACCTACACTAATCCACCCTGGTTGCATTAGGGCTATATTCTTTGCTACCTTGCATATTCAAATTCCTGTCTAAATATCTCTTAAACACAGTGTTTTTATTTTAATCTGACTCCACCACCTCTTCTGGCATTCAGGCATCAACTAATCTCTGCAGGGGATAAAAAAAACTTTCCCTCAGTTTCCTCTTTATACTCCCCTTAAGTTTCTACTCCCTTTTCTTTTGATCCTCTTACTGGGGAAAAAGATTCTATCTATCCTATCTTTAATAATTTAACCTTTAAGATTACCTTTAATTTTTGTATGCTTCTTATTATGTTATAAACTTTTACCAGGTCAATCCTCAGCCTCTTTCACTCCAGGAAAGCTATGCAGTTTATCCTCGTAATGAAAATTCTCCAGTCGAGGCAATATTCAGGTGAATCTCCTCTGCAGACTCCCCAGTGCAACTACATCCTTCCTATAGTTTGGTGATCAGAAAGTCACACAATGCTCTAAGTCCAATGTGTCCATTGTTAGTCAAGTTGCAACATAACATTCTGGCCTTGACCCATGTAGACAAACAATCGATGTGCTTTCTCCACCTTATCTACCTGTTTTCAACACCTGTGGACTGAAACCTATAGGTCCTTCTCTTTAGCAATGTTCTTTAGTGCCCTACCATTTCACTATATATCCTACCCCTATATGACACCTTAAAAAGAAACACCCTCCCATTTGCCTGGATTAAATTCCATCTGACAATGTTCCACTCAGCTTTCTATCTGATCTACATCCTGGTGTAGCCTCAAACAACTTTCCCAGCTATCCACACCACCAAAAACTTCTGTGTCATCCACATACTTACTAATCAAGAAGGCAAGATTCATCATCAAGGCCTCACAGCATCTGGGACATGCCTTCTTCTCATTACCACAACTAGGGAAGAAGTACAGGAACCTGGAGACCCCCTTTCAATGTTTATTGTAGCATAGTAATTTTTGTGTCTTGCACTGTACTTCTGCCACAAAACAAAAAAAAATCATGACCAATGCTATTGATAATGAACCTGATTTTGATTCTGATTCTGACAAAAGGCTAGAGGAATTCAGCAAGTCAGGAAGCAACTACAGAAGGGAATAACAAGATTACTTTGGGGTGAGACCTTTCATCAGGAATGGAAAGGGTGCAGAAGCCAGAATAAGGAGGTGGGGAGAGGATGGAATACAGACTGGCAGGCTATAGGCTACAGGTGAGGGGGTGGATGGATGGATGGTGTAGGGTGGAAGATGTAAGAAGGTGGAAGAGGTAAAGAACTGAAGAAATAATTTAATAGTAGAGATCAGTGGACCATAGAAGAAAGGGAAGGAGGAGTGGAACCAGAGTGAGATGAGGAGAAGAGAAGGGATAAGAGAGGCTAACTAGAAAGAGGAATGGAAAAATAGAGGAGGAAAGGTGGAGAAGTTACTAGACATTAGAGAAATTGATGTTCATGCTATTAGATTAGAGGTTCCCCAGATGGAATTTGAAGTGTTGTTCCTCCATTCAGAATTTGGCCTCATCATGGCAGTAGAGTCCGTGGGCACTCACGTCACAATGGGGACGTGAAGTTGAATTGAAATGGGAAGCCATAGGATACCCCACCTTTGCAGCAGGTAGAGCGAGGATGCTCACAAAGTGACCAGTCTCAGCGATACATTAAGTTCAACAGAAGACCCTGACAGACTCAGATGTGAAATGTTGCTTTGCCTGTTTGGGGCCCTGAATTGTGGTGAGGGAAGAGGTGTATGGGTAGGTGTAGCATTTGTCCCACCTGCAGGGATAAGTTCTAGGAGGGAGATCAGTGGGGAAGGGTGAGTGGACAAGAGCAGATGCAGAGATCAATCACTACAGAAAGTGGAGGGTTGGGGATGTGGATGAGGGAAATATGAATTTAGTGGTAGGGTCCTGTGGAGGTGGTGGAAGTTGCAGGTAAGGTCAAGGGGAAAACTACCCCTTTTATGGTGGTGGAAGGATCGGTTGAGGGCAGACATGTGGGAAATAGAGGAGATATGGGTGAGGACAACATGTATGGTGGTGAAAGGAAACTGTGCTTTTTAGAAAACAAGGCTCTCTGGTGTTCTAGAATGGAAAGCCTCATCCTGAGAATTATTGCTTGGTTTAATTATCTTCTATAACAGTCCGTAACCTGTGAATTAGTTATTTGAAGATGGATTTCCAAGATTCTTCACTGTTTATGGATTCAATCCATTTATAAAGTATATTATTTCGCCCTTTTAAGCTGGTATGTTAACCTCAGACTTGTCCATGTTGTCCATAGAGGGTTATGGGTAACCCAAGGGAATTTCTAAAGTAAGTACATGTTCGGCAAAGCATTGTGAGCTGGAGGGCCTGTATTGTGCTGTAGGTTTTCTGTGTTTCTAAGAAATCCATTCCCCCAAAAGTTTAGGTAGCTCTGCCTACCTGAAACTGTGGTGGAATTTAGTGAATCTGCTTGTAGTGCAGTCCGTATAAAGACAAAAGTGATCATGTGGCTTTCTATGCCATCACTTAAGTCATTTATCAATGTGGTAAATAGTTAAAAATCCATGTTTGCATATTTGCGGGTCATTCTGCCAAGTTCATTTTCCCTTTTCTCTTTGTCTCCCCACTGAAAATGTTTCCTCACCAGATGACAATCCCAGTTTGAATACCATGAGCTGCAACTACAATGAAGATTCACATAAAGTCTGTATTGGATGTCTGTTGAAAATCCATAGAAACAACAGCACAGAAGTTATCCTATTCACTGCCTCTTTTATCTCATTGCAAGAATTCAACCAGGTTTATCAGACACGACCTATCCTTACACATCCGTGCTCATTTTCTCTGATTGCCTGAAAATTTTCAAGGTATTCCATCAGTCTGCTTTTAATTATAAACTCTGTGGACAAGAAATTCATTTGTATAACAGACATACCCTGCCACTCCCATCCTGTGATATTGATCCATGGATATATACAGCAGAGCACAGATGGTAACATGTAGCTATGTCCTGCACCTACTTACATATATTTGGATTTGGGCTAGAGAAGAGCTCACTACACTGTTAAGGTGAAATTTTGGACCCAGTCTGGGTAAATAGCTTTGAACACAGAACATTACAGGCCCTTTGACAACCTTTTAACCTACTCTAAGATCAATCTAAACCTTCCCTCCTCATAATCTTTCATTTTTCTATCAATCATGTGCTTATCTAAGAGACTCTTAAATGTCCCTAATATGTCTGCCTCAGGCAATGCTTTCCACCCACCACCATTCTGTGTAAACAACTTACCTCTGACATCCCCCTATACTTTCCTCCAATCACTTAAAATGATGCCTCCTCTTATCGGCTATTTCCTCCCTGGTTTTTCTTACACTGTGTATGTAGACCCAGATGATGGATCTACTGGGCCACCAGCATGGTCACACCAAGGAGCAGGTGGACAGGGCCTCACAGTAAGCTTAAGCTGTAAGAGGGGGCTCTGAAAGATGCCTTGGAAGACTTGTTCTGAAAATTGTCACAGACCCCCTCCAATTGTCTGAAGAGCTTTGTATCTAGAAACTAAATTTTCTAATTATTGGTGACTGAGATCTGTGATGTCTGCAGGCAGAATTGCAGCTTGTATACCAGCTGCTATTTCTGCAGGGTGAAAGCTTCACTAGTCCACAATCAGGTCAAGTGGTGGTGGAAGTGGCAGATCAGTGCAACATTTCCCAGTCTTGCAAATGGATTCTCTCTGCTCCATGAAAGGGGAATTCATGCACTCTTTGGGTTGAGAGAAGCAGATTACATGTGAGCATCCAGATTGCATTCTTCCTAAAGGCTCAGATTGAAATAGACTGGATTCATTCAATGTTTCAGCTGGTGTATGTAAATCCAGAGCTTCTCGTGAAATGTGCACATAATAACTCACTGAACATATAGACAGTGTGTTACTGCTGTTGTCATGGTCAATGCAGAGCTTTTGGAAAGGTCATAGAACTTGTGAATGCTGGAAACGCCTGTAAGAAAGTTGATCCCCAGGAGACTATTGATTGTTTGAACAGGGCTATAGAGATTTACACAGTAATGGGTCGGTTTACACTGACATAGCGCTTCATTTAAATTGCTTTATCGGATGAAGTAAAAAAGGACAACATCCATCTCCTGTTTCATTTTGCTCTGATTTGAGCTTCAGAGTAATATAGAAAGCATAATTATATCTAAAGATCTTCCCTAATTAAAAGAACTTTGTTCCTGTATAACTTGGGTGCAGAATGTGCGGCAGCACTTGTGACTGTTCCTAGCGCTTTCGTAGTTTGTATTGTCATTGACGTAAATGAAGCATTTCACTGTATGTTTTGATGTACATTTGATTAACAAATGAATGTGAATCTGAATTAGAGTATCTCCAATGTCCTCACCAACTTTGTTTAAAATCAGCAGACTTGAAACCATGTGGGCCTGTCAATTTACCATTCTTTAATGCCATTATTTCTCCTTCTTTATTGTAAATTCCATTAACTTTGGCAGTCTCTATTCCATGTTCAGTGCTAGTTTCCTTGGGATTTCTGCCATGTGCTAGTCTTCTTGTAAATACAAAGGCAATTTTCAATGTACATGCTCACTTCAGTGTTTTAACTTACAATATCATCATCATCAGTTTCCATAATTACTTAAGAAAATAAAGAGGAGAGCAGAAAGAGGATATTTAGTCTTTGAGCCTGTTCTGCCATTCATCAAGATAGTGGCTGGTCTACCATCTCAAGTGTATTTTCCTCTATTATTTCTAAATCCCTTGATGACATTAATATTTAGGATATCAATGTTTTGAATAAACTCCATGACCATGCTCTGCAGCCCTACAGCAAATTCCATAGTTTCATCACCATGCCAGTAAAATAAATTTCTCTTCATCTCGATCCTCAGTGGACTATCCCTTTTGTGAAACTGTGTGCCTTGTTCTGGACTCCTCAGCCAGGGTAAGCATGCTTTCTCTATCCAGTTGGTCAAGCCCTGTGAGAACTTTAACAAACTTCTCTGAGTCTCTCATTCTCTTAAACACAAGAGAGTACAGAGTGAGTCTACTCTCTGTTATATAGCAACCCTGTCATCTCTGGAAGCAGGCTAGTCAATCTTTTCTCCACTTTCTCTATGGCACTTATATCTTGATTAATGTGTGGAGATTAAAATGGTATGGAATTTTCCAGGTATGATCTCAAGGCTCATCAAGACATCTTTGCTCTGTACTCAAATTCTCTCTTAATATTGGCCAACGTATTGTTTGATTTTCTACTTGCTTGCTGCATCTGCATCTGTGTGTACAAGGACATCTAGGTCATAATCTGATCTCTCACCAGTGGGGGAAAAAAGCTCTACTTTTCTGTTTCGTGCGCAGTTGATAACTTCACATTCGATTCCACCAGCTTTGTTCCCATCTATTCACATGGCTGGGCTAGATCACTCAAAGGCTCATTCTCTTCCCTACTTGAAATCACTCCTGGTTTGTACCATCAAAAGACCTGCAAATGTGACTTTTTATCCCTTCACCCAGTATAATCTTTCAACCAAACTCCAAAAAATGTGCTCATAAGGTATTACATTCACATCCAAGTTAACACATAAGTTGTACCATATGTTACACTTCAGACTCAAATGGTCAGAAGTGATTTTGTAAATCATAATTTATAGGAATATTGAGGCAAAGTTTGATGACATCTGGCAGTTTAGGCAATTGAAATATTTTGCACAAGAGTGTTTTCGAACTATATAAAGGAAGTAAAAAACGGACTAATTTTATTGTATTTTACCATAACAAAAAAGTGAATGGTGTAGCAAAATATAACTCAAATAATGTTCCATTCCTGGTTTGAGCATTGATACTTGGCACTGAGTGACATGGAATAAGTTTCATGGATAAACTTTACATGTAGAGTGAAGAAAGTGCCTTGGCACCATAAACTGTGTGAAACAGATCTTTCAAAATTTTTATTTTATTGAGATAGGCTCTTCTGGCCCTTCAAAACGCAGTACCTTACAACCCCTATTTTAACCCTTGACTAATCACAGGACAATATACAGTGACCATCTAACCTGCTAACTGATAACTCTTTGGACTGTGGGAGGAAATCGGGGCACCAGGAGGAAATCCACATGGTCATAGAGAGAAAGTAGAAACTCCTCACAGACAGTGGCGGGAATTAAACCCTGGTCACTGGTACTGTAAAGCACCGCCCCAAATTGTAAAATATAAAATTCTAATCTGTTAATTCTCATTTGGATTCCAGTTCCTTTGGAGTTGGTATATACAGCAAAATCTTGGTTAAATCTTTACCCATTTATTTCTTTGCAGGTAACTGAAGAGCACAATCTTAAACTGGTTCATGATCTTGAAGTCAGTGAAAAACTCTGGACTAAAGTTGCACAACATTTTGTTGTAATGCTTGGCATGAAGGTAGATTTTTGATTTCATGAATTACTTATGTGGATTCACAAATTTCTCATCTGTATTATAAAATCAAAAAGAATGAAGAAATGGTACTTATTTTCAGTCAGTGTGAAGAGGGCAGAATTGTACTGAACTATACAACTGATCCCTGTGATTTTGATAATCATCATGTGTTATTTGCAAATTTTTTGCAAACTTTGTATTGTTTACAAGACTTGTACTGCAACAATGAAAATTTGAAAAATATTAGACAATCTTAGAATGGTTCAGCTTACTTGGAAATTTACATAGCATGATTAATATTGCCTTGGATCACCGCAAATATTGTGGAGTCATGGAGCTATCTGCAAATCCATTGAATATTTTGTAAAATCAATAAAATAATGGCTTTGGCTAGAAACTGTAGACTTTAAAGATTACAATATCCTTCAATAGCTATTATCAAAGAATTGTTTGCAGTTAATGGCTCCAAATTGTCTGAATATATAAACAAGGGATTCTGCGAATGCTGGAAATCTTGAGCAACAAGCACAAATTGCTGAAGGAACTCTGCAGGTTAGGCAGCATCTATGGAGGGGAATAAGCAGTTGACATTTCAGGCTGAGACCCTTCATCAGCACTAGGATTCATCATGTCTGAACATATTTTTTATTTGCAGTTATTTTGTAAATAACACTATTCCTTGCATTTTTGGTTAGATGCTAACTGCACTTCATTTGGCTTTGTGTCTGTACTCGACACAATGATAATAAAGTTGAATCCAATCTGATCTAATCAAAATAAATACTTGGTCTAGCCTTTAAAAGTGTACAGAACATTCTGACAACCTTGTACCGAAGTGGGGAAAAGTGTAAAGAGTAGTTAATATATTAAATATCTGGGGACTAATGAAGAATAATTATCAGAGAAATTATTAATTGGTCTCAAGGGACAATTCTCCAAGAGGTCTACAATCTTGTTGTAGTGTTTGGAGGCTTGCGTAGTATAATGGCTGGAGCCAGGGTCTTGTGCTTTAGCTCTTTGTAGAGCCTCCCATGCCAAACAGGTCAGGGTAGAGGCCAAACTTAGAGCATTCCACTGGTCCTCCAGGTTTGGGAGCTAAGTTCAGGGATAACAACCCTGACTGGTCAAAAAACAATTATTCCAGAAATAGCAATGGAGAATCCTTCTATACAGACAGAGATGGAAGACCTTCACTGCTACCCTAACACCAGCAGCATAATGGGCAGCAGCAAGTAAGTCAAGAGACAATGATGAATGCCATATGGCATTTTCAAGTCAGTTGCCTTTGTGGAAAAATTAGCTTACTTAATGACATAATTCAATTGACTCTTCAGAGAGTCAGAATCTTCAAAATTTGGTTTTGTGTTATGAAGTTTTTATATTGTGGAAAGTGGATTGTATAAGAACATAAGAACATAAGAGATAGGAGCAGGAGTAGGCCAGTCGGCCCCTCAAGCCTGCTCCGCCATTCAAGATCATGGCTGATCCAATCTTAACTCTAGTTTTCACCGAATCCCTCAAGGCAACAGTGCCAACCAACAGGGCACCATGCCGCCCATTTTATTTTATTATTCATCCCGCCCAAACCCATGTGATCACCCGGGGGAAAAGAAAAACGATTTGCCAATTGAGGAGAAAAAATCTGGAAAATTCCTCTCTGACCCATCCAGGCTATCGAAAACTGGCCCAGGAGATCACATGGCTGATCTAAACCTAGCCTCATGTCCACTTACCTGCTCGCTCACCGTATCCCCTAATGCCATTTTTATCCAGGAAAATGTCTATCTCCGTTTTGAATTTATTGAGCTTCCACAGCTCTCTGGGGCAGTAAATTCCACAGCCCCACTACCCTCTGAGTGAAGAAATTGCTCCTCATCTCAGTCCTGGAATGGCATCCCCTTATTTTAAGATTATGCCCCCTAGTCCTAGTTTCACCCATCATTGGGAACATTCTCCCCGCACCCACCCGATCAAGCCCCTTCACAATCTTATATGTTTCAATAAGATCGCCTCTCATTCTTCGGAACTCCAATGAGTAGAGTCCCAATCTACTCAACCTCTCATCATACATCAACCCACCCATCCCCGGAATTAACCTAGTGAACCTTCTCCGCACTGCCTCGAGAGCCAGTATGTCCTTTCTTAAATATGGGCACCAGAACTGCACATAGTACTCCAGGTGTGGTCTCACCAATACCCGGTACAACTGCAGTAAGACCTCCCTGTTCTTATACTCCATCCCCCTAGCAATAAAAGCCAGCATTCCATTGGCCTTCTTGATCACCTGCTGCACTTGCATACTAACTTTTTGTGTTTCCTGCACCAGGACCCCCAGATCCCTTTGCACAGAAGCACTTTCCAGTTTCTCTCCATTTAGATAATAACTTGCTCTATTATTTTTCCTGCCAAAGTGCAAGACCTCACACTTGTCACACTTATCTTGAAAAGGTCTATAAATGTATGATAATCTTTATATACAACTTGAACCTTTTGGGGTTTTATCTTTATACTGTAAGGATGCAGAAGATCAGGCTAAATTACAGCAAGCTACCGCAGACTGGAGAGACAAAATGAAGAAGTTCACTAAAAATCTGCAAGATGAGGAGAATTCAAGTTTGGAAAAAAGAAAATCGATTCTGTCTGGTTTGCAAAAATGGCATGAATATTTATTAGAGAATAAATCGTAAGTATTGTTGACCACCTGGATCACTTTAGATGAGCTATTGGCACTGAGTCATATGACACCCAGAATATTAAACAAAACTTTAAAAATATCCACCTGTTCAATTTTTTTAATTCATCATTTTCTCCCCGTTTGTAGAATCCAATATTATACTTGAGTGCAGGTCAAGTAGCTCCAAACCTGTTGTCGTAAATAAAAGAGAAACTGGTTATTTTCTGTACATTTTCCACTCATTTACCATCATTTTACCAATTTAAAAAACCTTGTCCAGTTTACTATGATGAATCTCTGCCCCTATTTATCATATCACATTTATCCAAATGTAAATCTTAGTAGCTGTTTTGTATTTCTCCATACCAAATACTGCATGCAATGTTGAATCCTATGTAAATTTTCACGCATCACTTGACTTGAATTGAAATTGGTGCAGGGATACAAATGTTATGAAGGTGAACCAATGGTTAAAGAGACTGGAAGTAACTGGTGTGGTGGGGTCTAAAGGACTTAAAAAACAGTAAAAGTGTAGTCAAGGTAGCTTTGATAGTTCTCAACAAATAGAAGATAAAAGAGATCGGTTTTAATAGAGTTATAGACTATGAACAGTGTATTAGCGAGCACTGGTAAAGGGACGAGTAAAGGCAGAGTAATTAAACCAGGTAAACTACGTGAGTAAATTATGAGAGCAGTAAGACAATAGGATAAGGAGAAACAGCTTGCACAAACTCAATATCCCCACATTTGTTCAAGAAGAATCTCAGAGTAACTGAGTATCAATGGTATTTTGATATTCACTGGCTACTGAGGCTACTGATATTCACTGGCTACTACATCAACATCCTGCTAACCAGAGCTTGGAGAGTTCTCTCATGCAGACTTCTCAGTGGTATTCTCGTCTCCACCATCTGCTTCTCTTCATGCAAAGTATGACATGCCATATGCAATCTCCTGCATTAGAATGTCTTCAATTTTCACTCGATCCTAGTGATTCTCATGGTGAAGTTGTTCGATAAAAAGGGGTTGCCCAGAGCAATTTGCTGTTCATAGACTCCATTATGCTGTACTTCACACATTGTATGCTCCGTCATTAAATAATCTGTATTTTCTTGTTTACTTTTGAGTTTGTTGTCAAAGCAGTTTTTAAATGTGACACATTAACTTGCATTAAGCATAAAACACTTACGTTTATACAGAGACACATATACCCAAGAAGTCTGCAGCCATCAGTTTGTTTAAATTATTGGTTGCTGAATTCACATATATTTGATCCTGGTCACAAATTCTTTTAAAGCCTGCATTTCTTCCAAATTTGATGAAATCAAACAAATGATTATCTGGTGGTTTCCCTAGGGAAAAGGACACCCAAATTATAAACATTGTTCTTCAGATTAGTTTGCCATTAGTAGCATGTTCTCTTACTTGAGAAGTTCAAGTACTATAATAATATATTTTGTGTTATTGCTACTGTGTATATGTTGTGCTCATTGCTTGGGAGTTGCAATCAAAGTCAAAAATATTCTGCCTTCATTCAAAAGCAAAAAAAGAGTATGTGTTATCATATAATATAAACAATCAATAAAGTTATTTGACTGACATAAGAGCTTAAGAATTAGGACCTGGAGTGTGCTAGATACTTGTCCCAGCATTCAATAAGTTGATGGTTCATTTTTGTCTATTCTGTTTTCCATAATTCTTGGCTGACCAATTGATTCCTGAGTACACTGTAAACCTATGTGTCTACCTGTGCAAATAAAATTGTTTTCTGTAACAGCGTGTTGTTGCTATAGGAGGGCACACTAATGACTTTCTAAGAAATTATTGGCAAATGGAATGTACTTTTCAGTCCTGTGAAAAAGCTGAGGAAACCTTTAATTACATATTTTGTTATTATGCCTGAGAAAAGATTCAAGGATTTAAAGTACATTTGATATTAAAGTATATGTAAATTATACAACCTTGAGAATTGTCTGCTTACAGGCAGCCACAAATCAAGAAACCTGAAAGAACCCAATTAAAAAAAAAACATATCTTGCAAACAATAGAAGCAAGCAACAGCATTCCAAACCAAATTGAGTCCATAGACACGAATCCCTGGAACAGCCGGAGTAGGCCCAAAGCCTTGGTCTTAGTTCATCATATAATGGAGAAAACTGCTGTGAAGCTCGCAGACATGAAGTGTGTAGCAGTGGGAGCAGACTCACAGCCTCAGTGCTGCAGAGACAGGACTGAACATCATACAAGAGTAAACAAAGACTGTAGATGTCTGGACTGTGCTTCCAGAGGTATTAACGGATGCAGATATGATAGTGTCATTTACAAGACTGTCAGGTGGGCACACTATAATGGAGGGATATGGATCATATGCAGGGAGAAGAGATGAGTTTAAGTTGGCATCATGTTTGGCACAGCCATCATGGGCAGAAAGGTCTGTTTGTATGCTTTACTATATAAATGTTATTTAGATGTATGCCAATATTTCTGACAATTTATATTGTTTTAGGAGTCATCAAGGAATGAAAAGTATTCCTAAAGACATGTTGCATGCACTTTTAAATGATCTAAAAGACTGGCATGAGGTGAGCAGGTCACTTGAATAATTTGTTGTTTTGTAGTATTTTCTTTGTAATTGGAACTTACAGATATGATCGTTTCATAAAATAATAATGCATTGAATGAATTCAACTAATGGCCAAAATTACAATAGGTTTTGTCAAAATAGGTCATTGATAAAGTGACCAGATTTTCAGATGAGTCCTGTCTAAAATCTCTTTATGGGTTCACAAATCTAAAACGAAGTACCAGAGATCCTGGAAATCAGAAAGCCACAGAAAATGTTGACATAGTTCATCCAGTATTCATGAGCTTTATTTTCCTGACCACAGAAATCACTTGATGCGCAGAGAACTAGCATATTCTGTTTTTTATTTCTCTTTCATATTTTCTCTTTTTATATTTGTTTTAAGCTTTCCTCATTTCAAATAATCTTCTCCCTTTCTGAGAAAGGTCACCTTTTTTTCAGTCCACCAACATATGAGGATACAAAGAATTGCTAAAACATTAAAAGCTTGAATGGAGTACTGACGGCAGCTTTGATTTTTGACATCTCTGGAACCAAATTTGATCTGAAGTGATTTATTGACTCCGCTTGATGCCTTTTAATATCGTCAGAATGGTATTAAATTGCCTCAGTCCAAACCCCGAGATGCCTGATGAGCAGTGCCAACATTTTCTGTTCCTCTTTCAGATTTCCAGTACCTGCAGAGCTTGTTTTTGATAAATGTACACACAGAGACTTTAGACAGGATTCTTCTGAAAAGCCAGTCACTTGTTGAGTAACATTCATTTGGTAGCACAAACCTGCTGATAATTTGAATGGAATATATTATTGTTGAGAACAAAAATATACATTATTAGTACTGGCTATAATTTAGTCAGCATTTTGTCATTTTTTTTACAACTTTAATCAGTGACTTATATTTGCAAACTTATATGTGGCAATAGTGCCAGAATATTCATATGTCAGAAAATACTGTATGATATCTACTTAAGCACTGTCTCAACAAATCTTCCATCTCTAAATTAGGTTTTCTTTTCTTCAGCTGATTTCTCAAGACTATGAACGATTTGAAGGGTCGTTACTCCTAGCTAATCAAGAAGCACTGTCAGAGATAACACAGCTGCAAAGTGACTGGACAGATCTCAGCCTGGCACTCTTTAGTCGACACCAGTGGGCTTCTGATGAAAAGTTGCCTGAGCAGATAACAATGGAAGAGTTGAACAACAGTGCTAATGCACTCTGTCAGCGGTGTGAGATCATACTGTCAGGGGAAAATGGTATTTCCAAAATTTTTTTACTTATTCTTTTCCAATTAAAGACTTCTGTTATACAACATCTACAGTTGATGGGCTGTCACTAACTGGTTCATACAAAAAATTTATTTGTCAGTAAATTTTGTGGAAGTTCTATCAAAAGGTTTAAAGCAAGAAATGAATAATCCCAGGTCTCAGTCCGAAACATCAACTGTTTATTCTTTCTTTAGATGCTGGCTGACCTGTTGAGTTCCACGAGCATTTCATGTATGTATGTTACTCTGGATTTCCGGCATCAAACAGTGTTTCTTGTGTCCTGACGAAGGGTCTCGGCCCGAAACGTCGACAGCGCTTCTCACTATAGATGCTGCCTGGCCTGCTGTGTTCCACCAGCATTTTGTGTGTGTTGTTGTTTGAATTTCCAGCATCTGCAGATTTCCTCGTGTTTGTTTCTTGTGTTTATAACAGGTTTCTGTTAAAGCTTTCCTCTACCAAAAGTCATAATGCGGAATTCAGTGCATCCGGGGAACATCCTTACTTTTATTAACTACGTGGTCATGAAAATGTCTACATTTCATGTTTGTATCTCACTCTGTCATAAGAGAGCTGCTTTGTGAACACAAGAAGATAAGAATATTGGGGCAGGAATAGGCCTCAATCTTTCAAATGTTTATATCTATTTCCACCTTAAATATATCTAATCGTTGGCTTCCCCCAGCCACAAGGATTGACAACCCTCTGAGAGTACAAGTTTTCTCATGCCTCAATTTTAGATGCGATGCACCATCAATAACTCTCTGAGACGTGACGCGAGATATAGGCTTCTATTGACTGGAAGAAAGAACAAGCAGCAATTGACCACCACACTGCATCCTGGAGACTGAGGGCAGGGCTCAGGCCCCAATCGCCTTTATACCAGGGTCTGTGGGAGGAGCCACAGGAGCAGTCAGTGGGGGGGGGGGGGGGGCGTGTCCAGACAGGTATATGTAGTTCACCACAAGATGAATGGTCCCTTATTTTGCATCTGTCCCCTTGCTTGTGAGTCTCTCACTTGTGGTAACATCTCGGTAGTTACTTATCAACCTCTCTTTGTATCTTACATGTTTGAAAAAAGTCACACCTCATTCTTCCAAACTCCACAGAATATAAACCCAATTGGATGGCCTCTTTTGATAGGACAACCCTCTCATCCCAGTATTTAGCCCGATTAATCTCCTTTGGACCACCTCCAATGCTACCAGATCCATTTTTAGGTAAGTGGGCTGAAACCGTGTGAAGTATTCTAGATGGCGTCTCACCAACTCCTAGTAAAACTGTTACAAAAGCTCCCTATTCTTAAACTCCAACACACTTGCAACAAAGTTCAACGTGCCCAAGAAAGTTTGCCATTGTGATTCTGTTACCTCTATTGGAGGTTGCTGAAAGGAAACCGAAGGTGCATTAGGAAGGTCTGCTATGCAATGGAATTCAGAATTTTAAAGTTTATAATGGAGCCCATTTGTTTAATCTGCTTATGAACCATCACAAATGAATCACAGAATACTTTAGAAATAATGAAAGACTTATCTTTAAGTAGTGCCTTTTGTGCCTCTTTCATAATATCTCAAAGGGATTTCCAGTCTGTGAAGTTCCTCTCACATGCAATTATTGATGTAAAGTAAGAAACCTTAGCAAGCTTTAAAAAAATGGTATTGATTGAGGAATAGATGTTGTCTGGCACTGCCCCTCACTTTTCTTCAAAATAGTACCATGAAATACTATAAATGCAAGTTATTTTAAAGTTTTCTTTCATCCATGAGATAAAGCTCTTGCCTCTTGATATTTCACTGAAGTGTCATCATGAAATCTAAACCCAGATCGTTTGAGTTCAAAGACATAAGGCATTTATTGCTGTGTGAATCCTGGAATGGTGAAATAGAATTGGCTTTAGCATTTAGCACGACTTCATTTGGAAAATCATGGATATCCTGAGGTTGTAAACATGAGTTACAAAGAAACCAAAAAAAAACCTATAAATTGTTTATGTTTTTACTCTATCTATAACTGTACTCTAAATGGAAAGATCTACAATTCTACAACTCATCTATGGTTTTGGCACATCCCAGACCGTGTTATAAGCTGTGATATGAAACTACTGGAAGTTGCAGACTGCAGGAATAGTAGTAATTAATTTATATATAACAGGGTACCTCAAACAAGAGAAAATCTATAGATGCTGGAAATCCAAGCAACACGCACAAAATGCTGTTTAAGGATGTCATTTAAGGGATAGATGTGAGCATGAACAGCTTTCTTTCAATTATGTCATAGTTTCTTTTATATCCACTAGTTTTTTTTAGCGTGTCACACCAGTCAGCCATTCTTGTCTGGCACGTGGTGTCAGGATTGGTCCCCTTTCGGATTAACCGGGTCATGATATGAACGTTCTTGACTCGACCCATGTTTTTTTTACGAGGCCGAGTGGCTAGCTCAACGCTCAACCTGGCATGGATGGAAAACGTGCTCGGGGGCGGCCCGACTTGGATTCGAACTCGGGAGCCTTCGCTGCGGAGTCCAGCACTGATGCCATTGCGCCACCAGATGGGGGATCCACTAGATGAGACAATGGATGTTTCTTACAATTTCCCCTGAGAAAGTCAGTACTTTCCCTACAACTGAACTGAAGTGGTTGTCTCTGAACTGGGGTTTGATTTCATAACTTAGTGAGGGTGCTAAAACTGAGACAAAGTTGTAACTTGTATTTTGATCTACTGTAAGATTTTGATTGATTAAAATGTAACATGTTGAATACGCTAGGGCAGAATAAAGTGCCTGGTGATGCAGTGAATTAGAATACTGCTCTTAATCAGTGAGATGGAGAGTTTCTTTTCCCTAATCCTATACGCACAATGAGCTCACACTGTTACAATCCAGATCACAATAACCAAGAATTATTATGGATTGCTGAAACAATTTTATCTGTGGTTATTTTAACAGGCACTGCTTGGCATTTAATGAAGTTCCAGGACATGTTTGAATCCTGTCAAACTAAATTTGACTTTGTCAATCTAGAAAATAAAGGTTCGATAGAACATAATTTGCTGAAGCTGTCTGACTTCCTCCCTATACTGATTAGTCAATTGGAAGAGGTAGTGACACTAGCAGCAACACAGAATGACGGGGAGAAGGAAAGCAATCTCCCAGATATCAGGTATTATTAATTGTATAGTTTTATTACTTGTTTCTCTCCCCACAGGTATGGTCTGATATGCTCAGTATTTTAAGGATTTTCTATTTTAATTTCAAATGTGCATTTTTATGCTTATTTATTTTCTTATTTCAAGAATGAAGTTGGAAGGCATGTTCACAAATCTCTGGTAAAATATTTAAATCCCAACAAAACCAAATTTTAACAGTTATCATAAGCAAATAAATATTATTTTTAAATAGTTATAATCACAGAATATAACATATAAAATGCCTTTATATTCCAGAATAACATGATGCTGAACTGAATGAAGTTTATATTTGAACCTTAACTCTGGCTTTCTCATGGGTGAACAGCTGGATTCCTCACACATCAGAGGAATGCAAAGAGAAAATAAATTAAGGGTTGAAACCACAACTGACATCATAGGTTTAAAGAAAACAGAGGAATCTCTGTCTAACTAAACATCTCTGGCAATGAGTTTATAAGTCATTCATATAAATTGGAGATTTCTGCATCAAATACAGACATAGTACAACAAAATCATTGACAATGACTATGATTAACAGTGAAAATGTGGATTTTAGTCAGGAAATTCAAAACAATCAGACCTTCATGTTTTTAAATCTCTGTTTTAACACCCCCTTTCTAAACTGTGTATTCAAACCTTCCTATATTTTGTGTTTCCGCCCAATAGTCTGATTGCTTAGCGTGTCCAGACTGGCACAGATTGTGCTTATTGTAGATACTTAGTCCTTCCGCTAAAGGCTTAGGTGCACATAGAAACATCTTTTCATTATGTTTGGTGACTATTTCTTTCCTCAACGTCTATGTAAATGTGAGGAAAGTAATAATCCTTTCTAATGGATAGAGTTTTAATTTAACTAATTGACTCACTTAACTGAAAAGAACTGAAATGTAAGAATATTCCAAGTTACAATTTACTTAAAAAACGGGTGTCTGTTTTCATTGTTTTATGTTGGTGGTTGATATTTTGAAATAGTCACAAATCTGCAGGGGAGTTAAATGCCCCCTACTGAACCATTACTTTGGTAAATGTTGGTTAGCTTTATGGGGAAATTTTTTCTGTGATTTTTCAGTTAGTTGGCAATATTGCTGATTGTTTTGTGTAGCTGCTGACCTTCCACTCAAGATACTTTCTGGTAATTCATATTGTTTGTTGTATCAATTTAGCCTATCCTACTGAATTTCATAAATTTCTTCTCCACTGCCCCAACTCCAGACTGAAATGTGCATTCCTGAAATCAACTGTTATAACACCTTCCTATGCAGATCGCTTGCCTCATACTTCAGGCAACTTCTCTTCCGCACATCACACCTGGGAATGGGTTTTCATCTTGTTACAAAAAAAGCACACCTTTCTACTTCAGATTGTGACAATTGAGGTTGTGACAATTGTAACCTCATTGAGGTTAACACCGCCATTGTGAAGTCTTAGGGAAAGTATTAGCTAAGCAATACTAATGGGACCAGGCATAATCAATCCATGGTCAAAGAGCAGTACCTCCAGCAGCAGAAGGATATAAACAGTTGTTGCATCTAGGAAAGGAATAAGTTTTGAAATTAGGCAGAGTGTCTTGCTGGAATGAAGGTGGCCTTTGAAGCTCCATTGGAAAGGGATCAGGTCAACTGGGTGGCTGAATTAAAACCAACAAATAGCTTTTTAAAATTTTAATAGATCCTTCCCGATTGACTTTGTGATATGCTTCAGTTGTCTCGTAGCTTTGCCTCATTTAATTCTGTAAATTTCAAAACAATTACCTTATTCCAGAGAACAGCTTGGCGAAGTGAATAAGATGATACAAGACTGGTTGTCGTCACTGTTTAAGATGATAAATCACAAGGATACCAAGCTGACGCATCAGGTAAAACCACTGATGGTACACTTCAAGAACAGCTGCATGGTTCTACGCGAGAAGTGAAGTACTTGGCAAAGGTGTTGTTTGGGGAGTTGCTACCATTAACCTTCCAGCCACAGCCCTCCACGTTCAGGTTGAAAAATCTAGCTGCAGAACTATCAAAGTAAGAGAGACAATAGAGCCTGGCCAGGTGTTGTGAGTTTGGCTTCAGAGACAAGTTTAAGTATATGGTATTTACCATACAGAAACAGAATAGTAGGTACAATGCTTTCATCTCACTGCTTATGCTTCATATGAGCTTACAGTTGCCCTTTGTCTTCAAGCTGGTTTCCTCCTGATGGGTCATGTTGCTGTGTTATAGGTGAAAAGTTGTTGCTGAAGACTTCAAATCAAGTCAACTTTTATTGTCATTTCGACCATAACTGCTGGTACAGTGCATAGTAAAAATGAGTCAACGTTTTTCAGGACCATGGTTTACATGACGCAGTACAAAAAACTAGATTGAACTACGTAATTAAAAAAAACAGAGAAAGCTATACTAGACTACAGACCTACACTGGACTGCATAAAGTGCACAAAAACAGTGCAGGCATTACAATAAATAATAAACAGGACAGTAGGGCAAGGTGTCAGTCCAGGCTTCGGGTATTGAGGAGTCTGATAGCTTGGGGGAAGAAACTGTTACATAGTCTGGTCGTGAGAGCCCGAATGCTTCGGAACCTTTTCCCAGACGGCAGGAGGGAGAAGAGATTGTATGAGGAGTGCATGGGGTCCTTCTGTGGTGAACTACATATACCTGTCTGGACACGCCCCTCTGCTGACTGCTCCTGTGGCCCCTCCCACAGACACCTGTATAAAGGCGATTGGAGGCACTGCTCCTCCCTCAGTGTCCAGAATGTTGTGTGGTGGTCTCTTTCTACTAATCGTGGTCTTATGCAGCTAATAAAAGCCTATCGTTTGCCTCCCATCTCCGAGAGTTATTGATGGTGCATCAATTTTGTTAGCTGCAATTTTAAAACACGGAGAGCTTTTTACGACCAGATAAATTGGACATTGATCCTCAAGATCCCGAAGCAGCCATTGCCTTTGAATTCTGGCTTGCATGCTTCCAATTGTACCTGGAAGGGATTCCCATGACTGAGCCTGCTACCATGCGCAGAGTTCTCCTCTCCAGAGTCAGTCCGCGGGTGTACTCCCTTATCAGAGACCTGCCGACCTACCAAGGGACACTGGACACCCTCAAAAGACAGTACCTGCGGCCGGTGAACACCGTCTATGCAAGACATTGCTTAGCGACGCGGCGGCAGTGGGCCGGAGAGTCGAGCACTGAATTTGTCCGGGCCCTACAGACACTCGTGTGGGCCTGCGACTGCAGGGGACTGACGGTGGAACAGCATGCGGAGCTCCTGGTACGAGACGCCTTTGTTACGGGGATCAGGTCAGTGTATGTGCGCCAGCGGCTGCTGGAACACGCCGATCTTACCTTACAGTCGGCGATCGAGCTGGCCGACGTGCTGGAGGCTGCTCTGCACAGTGCTGACGCTGTCCAGCCGCGCGATCTCCCGCTGGTCCCATGGACGCTGCAGATCCTGCAACCTGCCGGCGAATTGGCCACAGCCTCTGCCACTCGCGAGTCTGTGAACTCCCCACAACCCTCCGGCGAATCGACCACGGCTGCTGCCAGTCGCAAGTCCGTGCAGTGTTACTTCTGTGGACTCGAAAAGCACCCCTGAAAATGCTGCCCAGCCGTAGAAGTTACCTGCTCCAGCTGCGGAAAGAAGGGCCACTTCGTCAAGGCCTGTAAGTCTAAACCGCGAGCGGGGTCAAGCAGCGCTGCGTGCGAGGCATGGGGGTCACCATCTTGGTCACCGCCATCTTGCCCAACCGCCTTGTGCGAGGCATGGGGGCGGCCATCTTTGTCGGCGCCACCTCGCCCCACCTCCGACCCACGGCTGCTTACCAAGACAGCGGTTCAACTCTGGCCTCCGTAACACTCAACCAAAGCGCTCCACACCAGCTTGCAAGGTCAATGATGGACATCCTGGTGGAGGGGCACAGGATTAGCTGCCTGTTTGACACGGGCAGCACTGAGAGTTTTATTTATCCGGACACGGTGCAACACTGCGGACTCATGACACGGCCGGTAAGCCAGAGGGTCGCCATGGCTTCTGGATCGCATTCCACAGACATCTGGGGGGGTTGTGTAGTGACATTGTTGGTTCAGGGCACAGAATATAGGGACTTTGCTTTACTGGTCATGCCTCAACTGTGCGCGCCTGTGCTATTGGGGCTCGACTTCCAGAGCCATCTGAAAAGTGTGATAATGGAGTATGACGGGCCCCTCCCACCAATCACTGTCAGAAATCCCCAGTTTTGTGGGGCTTCGTCATATACCCCGCTACTGACCACACACACACACACACACACACATCCAACCCAGCACCATGCCAACAGCCGCACCACTGACACCACTTGCAGCCTCTCCACCCTCAAGATCCCTCCCCCACCGCTGTTCGCCAACCTGACCCCCGACTGTAAACCTGTGGCAACTAAAAGCAGGAGGTACAGCGCGGGGGACAGGGCCTTCATTCAGTCGGAGGTGCAGCGGCTGCTCAGGGAGGGGATCATTGAGCCAAGCACAAGTCCTTGGAGGGCCCAGGTGGTTCAGACAGGGCAGAAAAATAGGATGGTCATGGACTATAGCCAGACCATCAATAGGTTCACGCAGCTTGACACATACCCCCTACCCCGTATTGCAGATATGGTCAATCAGATAGCTCAGTACAAGGTGTACTCGACCATAGACTTGAAATCCGCTTACCATCAGCTCCCCATCTGCCCGGAGGACTGCCCCTACACTGCCTTCCAGGTGGGCAGCAGGCTCTATCACTTCCTGCACGTCCCATTCGGTGTCACGAATGGAGTCTCTGTCTTCCAGAGGGAAATGGACCGGATGGCGGACCAGTGCCAACTGAAAGCCACATTCTCATATCTGGATAACATCACCATCTGCGGTCACGACTGGCAGGATCACGACACCAACCTCCAACCATTTTTCCAAGCGGCCAAAGCTCTTAACTTCACCTATAATAGGGACAAGTGTGTGTTTGGAACCACCCGACTTGCTCTTCTTGGGTATGTCATGGAGAACGGGGTCATTGGCCCTGATCCCGATCGTATGTGCCCCCTGTTGGAACTCCCTCTTCCCACCACCCTTAGAGCCCTCAAAAGGTGCCTGGGCTTCTTTTCCTATTACGCCCAATGGGTCCCTCACTACGCAGACAAGGCCCATCCCCGGGTCAAGTCCACAACATTTCCCCTCTCTGCCGAGGCCTGCGGCCTTCAGCCGCATTAAAGGAGACATTGCCAAAGCAACGATGCATGCGGTGGACGAGACCATTCCCTTCCAAGTAGAGAGTGATGCCTCTGATTTCGCGCTTGCTGCTACCCTCAATCAGGCAGGAAGGCCGGTAGCATTCTTCTCTCGTGCCCTTCAAGGCCCTGAAATTCGGCACTCTGCGGTGGAGAAAGAAGCCCAGGCCATAGTGGAAGCTATTAGGGACTGGAGGCACTATCTCACCAACAAAAAGCTCACCTTGCTGACCGACCAGCGCTCAGTTGTGTTCATGTTTAGAAACCAACAGTGGGGCAAAATCAAAAATGATAAAATTTTGAGATGGAGAATAGAACTCTCCACCTACAACAATGATATCCTGTGTCGGCCTGGAAGACTCAATGAGCCCCCCGATGCCCTATCCCAGGGAACGTGTGCCAGCGCGCAGCTCGACCGCAGATCTTTGCCACCCGGGGGTCACCCGATTTTACCTTTTTGTGAAAGCCTGGAACCTGCCTTACTCCCTTGAGGACGTCAGGACGATGACCAGGGACTGCCAAGTCTGCGCTGAGTACAAACCGCACTTCTACCGTCCTGAAAAGGCGCAACTTATCAAGGCCACCCGCCCCTTTGAGCAACTGAGTGTCGACCTTAACGGCCCCCTTCCCTCCACCGACTGCAATGTCTACTTTCTCAACATAATCGATGAGTACCCACGGTTCCCCTTTGCCATCCCCTGCCCCGATACCACTGTCACGTCTGTCATAAAAGCCCTGCGTCAGCTCTATACTCTGTTTGGATATCCCTGCTATATCCACAGTGATAGAGGGTCCTGCTTTATGAGTGACGAGCTGCGCCAGTACCTGCTGGCTAGGGGTATTGCTACTAGTAGGACCACGAGCTATAACCCCCAGGGAAATGGACAGGTGGAGAGGGAGAATGCCACAGTGTGGAAGGCCACACTGTTAGCCCTTAGGTCAAAGGGATTGCTGGTCTCTCGCTGGTAGGAGGTCCTCCCCGAGGCACTCCACTCTATCCACTCCCTGTTATCCACGTCCACCAATGCCACCCCTCATGAGCAACTCTTTTCTTTTCCCAGGAAGTCTGCCACTGGGACCACCCCACCGGTTTGGCTGACGTCCCCAGGGCCAGTGCTGCTCCGGAAACATGCGAGGAGCAATAAATACTCCCTGCTGGTCGAGAGGGTTCACCTACTACATGCGAACCCCCAGTATGACTACGTGGTTTTACCTGATGGGCGGGAGGACACGGTCTCCGTCCGCGACCTGGCGCCCGCAGGAGCACCAGACCCCTACCCCGAACACTCCACAATGCCTATGAACCCCGTACCCACCAAGGTGTATACCCACGAGACACCGTGCACACCAAGCCCTACACTGACTCCTCACGACACTCGCATACCAGGCGCCTTGCACATGCATGAGGGATTACTGACGCCTAATGGGCTGACACCTCAAGTCAGGCCGGAGCCAGCACAACCACCATCGCCGGTGCAATCACCACTGGCACTGGTGCAAACACCACCGGTGCTACGTAGATCGCAGCAACAGATTTGACCGCCCGATAGACTTAACCTGTAAATATACTTGTAAGAAACTTCGCCCCATGGGGACTCTCTTTTAAAACAAAGGCGGGGTGAATGTGGTGAACTACATATACCTGTCTGGACCCTCTGCTGACTGCTCCTGTGGCTCCTCCCACAGACACCTGTATAAAGACGGTTGGAGGCACTGCTCCTCCCTCAGTCTCCAGGATGTTGTGTGGTCGTTTCTTGCAGATAATAAAAGCCTATCGTTCGCCTCCTGTCTCCAAGAGTTATCGATGGTGCATCACCTTCATAATGCTGTTTCCTTTGTGGATGCAGCGTGTAGTGTAAATGTCTGTGATGGTGGGAAGAGAGACTGCGATGATCTTCTCAGCTGACCTCACTATCCGCTGCAGGGTCTTGCAATCCGTGATGGTGCAATTTCCGAACCAGGCAATGATGCAGCTGCTCAGGATGCTCTCACTTAAGTGCTATATTAGTTTTCCTTTGTCCTACACCTTTGTCATAGCTAGCAGCTCTGAGTGCAGCAAACCCACATTATAATCACTCAGTCAGGAAGTTTCTTCTTATTATTCCACTGAAGTAAATAACAGTCTCTTTTGACTTATGGTCTTGGTCTGTTTTCCCTGTTAACATTATCAGAATAAAAATACAGTTGTTAGGAAATGTGCTAATGGTAAAACAAGAAGGATGTACACCAGGTCAGAGACACAAGGTTGGAAAAATAACCTCCAGCAGGTCAAGCAGCATTTGTTGATGCAAAGTGATGGCCAATCTTTGGGGCCGAGACTCTTCGTCAGTGCTTTTCTCTATAGTGCTTCTCCTTCTCCCTATCTTCCCCTTCTCCCTGGCCGGCTGCGTTCCACCAGCATTTTGTGTGTGTTGCTTGAATTTCCAGCATCTGCAGATTTCCTCGTGTTTGCTTTTGAAAATCTGCAGATGCTGGAAATCTAAGCATTGCACAAAACTCTGGAGGAACTCAGCATCCACGGGAAAAAAGTACTGTTAACATTTTAGGCTGAGACCCTTTGGCAGGTCATTCTGCATTTTGAGCATTAAATGAATAATGTACTTAGGTAAAATGATACAAAATTTTGAAACTGTTTAATGCATACAAAGGAGGATAAAATTCTATCCTGTCAAGTCTTATAATCTAGAGAATTGGGGGAGAGGAAGATAAAACTGAACAGGAAGTATATAGTAGGATAGAAGACAAAGAAATTAAAAAAAACGAGATAAACTTTCTTCATATTTATAAAACCAAAGTGCATTCCTGCTGTCCTGTTAAATTATCAGATGCCTCTCTACAATGTTGAATTGGCTGCCAACAGATCTTTACTGAATGCCAGTATTCCCAATTTCTGTTTGATGGAATTAAAACGGGTGGCCTCTGGGAGATCCCGCTTTTTCTGGTGGTTGGAATGTAGGTGCTTGAATGCTTCATCCGCCAGAACAAGCAGGATGTCCCTGTGGCCACCCATTTTAATTCCACTTCCCATTCCCATTCCAATATGTCCATTCATGGTCTCCTCCACTTTTATGATGAGGCCACATTTAGGTTGGAGGAACAACACTTTATATTCCATTTGGGTAGCCTCCAGCCTGATGGCATGAACACCGGTTTCTTAAACTTTTAGTAATGCCCCATAACCTCCCCCACCTCACCATTTTCCATCCTCTTTTCCCTCTCTCACCTTTTCTCCTTGCCTGCCCATTGCCTCCCTCTGGTGCTCCTCCCACTTTTCTTTCTTCCATGGTCTTCTGTCTCTTTCACTAATCAACTTCTCAGTTCTTTAATTCACCCCTCCCCCTCCAGGTTTCACCTATTACCTTGTGTTTCTCTCTCCCCACCCCCAATTTTTAATTCTACTCCTCAGCTTCTTTTCTCCAGTCCTGCTGAAGGGTTTCGGCCCAAACTGTCGACTATGCTTTATTCCACAAATGCTGCCTGGCCCATTGAGTTCCTCCAGCATTTTGTGAGTGTGTTGCTCGGATTTCCAGCATCTGCAGATTCTCTCTTTTTTGAGATTAAGAGTTAGTTCAATAAATTGCCTGTATTGTTTGCTTGCTATATTTTTGTTTGCTCTCTTATTATCTTCATTTCAAATTTCTGCAATTGGAAGAAATTTTCAAAATGCAGTATCATCTAGGACTTGAAATTAGTTTTACTTCAATTTTAATGTAATTTTCTCTAATTATCTACAATCAATCTGCTGAAGTACACTAATTATTTTCTTCATTGAGGAACTAAATCCTTTTCTCATCCAGCTGTGAATTATGTCAAATATGCAGAATCATGGAATTAAAGCATTAATTGTTGGTTTCTGCTGTGTTTGTGATTTGGTGACTTATCATGGTCCTTTGCCATGCCATATGCATCAGGATTCATTCATGTCATGCCCAATCATTGTCAATTCCCATGATTTTAGTTCATGCCTGAAGACAGTATTAGCCACACTTTTGAGTTAGTGAGGTTTTTGGTAACAGCACCGGTGATATACTGTACAATGCACAATGTATTTTCAAGGCCAAAGATTTCTGAGTATATACATCCAATTTTGATATTTTTGTATATTACAATGGAAACTCTGTTGCCTGGAAAATTTAATTTCAAGATTCTGCCCATTGCTTAAAAACTCTGAATGGATTGTCTTGCACATCTTCTGCTTTTTAAATTTTGTTTGTTTTGGGAATATTTTAAATAAATTATGTATAACAAACCTGTTAAATATATGATGGAGAAGTGTGATAGCAAGAAACTGGGAAAAAATTAAATATATTTTTTATTTCCTGATCTTCCAGGTTGCCATCATTCAGAGCGCCATGAGCCATTTGCTAGTAGATATTTTGCTTCATGTTGTACGTGATACAGACGAGAAAACCAAGAAAGTATACTTCAAATACCTGCCTGGGCCAAATACAGTTGACATGCTGGAGGAGAAAGCACTGATTGTGGCTATTCAACTGAATATATTATCAACACAAATGTATCGGTAATAACAAAATTGGCTGAATTACCAGAATAATGGTGTTCAGAAATACTGAGGAATTACTAACATCTATCCACTTTTAGATTTATGGAAAACTACTTATTAATATATAACAGAATGTAATGGAAAAAGACGGCGTACTCTTTATACGCAACCAACTGGAGCTCTGTTCTTCTACAATCTGCAATGTATATTTGAAGCTAAGATACTGTGGTGTTGTTGAAAACACTGCAGCCAAGTTGTACACAGTCAAGTCTGAGACACAGCAAAAACATAAATAATAAGATTACTTAACTTACTTTGTGGTGAGGAGTAAGGGAAAACACTTCAGCACTTTAATTAGCACCTTGGAATCTTTTATAGGCGATTGGGAGGATAATGTAGAGTTGCTGTAGTTTTTACCATCGTACCTGAAAGCTGGGATAACACACAATGAAGAACTTCCTTAATACTGCGAAGCAGTGAGGTTCAGGCTTATGCTAAAGCATATGGAGAGGGTATCATCAAATTTAAATTTACTGTTAATTAATTTAATATGTATAAATCTGCATTGATATGGAAAGTCCTGTGTTCTAATGTCTCTTTCTCCTTTTCTCTTATTTTTTCTTTCTTTCTTCTGTTACTTCCTCTTTCCATTTCTCACTTTCTTTCACTTTTCCTTTTTTGCTTTCTCTTGTTCTCTGTTGCACTCTTTTTCTCTCTTACTCTTTCTCATGAACTGAATGATCCAGAGCAGAAGTAGACTACGTGGTCCCTCTACTCACAGCCTAATACTGATGGCACTTAACCTCCTTATAGATTTGCCTAATCTGTGTTTTGAATACATTTACTGAGTCATTCAAAGACGAGCAAAGAAATTTCCTCCTCTTTTCCATTGTAAATTTTATTCTTTTAGTTTGAAATTTGAGACAATGAGATAAATTGCAAGATCAATTTTTCTGAGAGAGAATGAACATTGAAATTGGGGTTTTTGACTCTTTTGTTGCTGTGTTTCACCTGTGTATCAGTTCTTAATGCTTTTTACATATCCTTCACCTGTTCTTACAGCTGGTGCAAGGATACAGTGGAGGCAATGGTGAAGCAACAGAAAGCAGCCCATGCCCAGAATCCTGAGAATGAACTCAAGGAGCTTGAAAAACTGAAGGTAATGCTTGCAATTGTAGACATAGGTGACAACAGTTAGTCAAGTAAACGGTACCATACCTGATAGGGGACCAGTTATAGAAATGTAGAAAACCTACAGCACAATACAGACCCTTTGGCCCACAATGCTGTGCCAAACATGTACTTACTTTAGAAATTACCTAGGGTTACCCATAGCCCTCAATTTTTCTGAGCTCCATGTACCTATCCAGGAATCTCTTAAAAGACCCTATCGTATCCGCCTCCACCACTGTCGCTGGCAGCCCATTCCACGCACTCACCACCCTCTGCATAAAAAAACTGACCCCTGACATCTTCTCTGTACCTTCTTTCATGCACCTTAAAACTGTGTCCTCTCGTGGTAGCCATTTCAGCCCTGGGAAAAAGCCTCTGACTATCCACACGATCAATGTCTGTCATCATCTTATATACCTCTTTCAGGTCACCTCTCATCCTCCATCACTCCAAGGAGAAAAGGCCAAGTTTACTCAACCTATTCTCATTGCCCAGGGCTATTAGCGAACTGCAGAATGCACACCCTGATGGTCTGTTTATTGTTGCCGGTGATTTTAACAATGCGAACCTTAAGTCAGTGCTCCCCAAATTCCACCAGTACGTGGACTTTGCAACAAGAGGGGAGAACGCATTGGACCTGGTTTACACAAACACCCCCGACGTGTACCGGGCAGAGCCCCGCCCCCACCTCGGTTACTCAGACCATGACTCTGTTATGCTAATCCCAGCTTACAGACTGCTCGCCAGGCGCTCCAGACCAGTTCAGAAGCAGGTGAAAACCTGGCCAGCAGGAGCCATCTCTGCTCTTCAGGACTGCTTTGAGAACACTGACTGGCACATGTTCAGGGAGGCTGCAACCGATGGCGACTCTACCAACTTAGAGGAGTACACAGCATCAGTGACCAGCTACATCAGCAAGTGCATTGATGATGTTACTCTGTCCAAGACCATCACTATACGTGCCAACCAGAAGCCGTGGATGACCGTGGAGGTGCGTGCGCTGCTGAGGTCCCGCGACTCTGCCTTCAGAGCAGGCGACAAGGCAGCTCTAACAACAGCAAGGGCCAAACTGTCCCGAGCCATCAGAGGGGCAAAGCGTGCACATGCCCAGCTAATCCACAGTCACTTCCAGGACAGCGGTGACACGCGGCGCATGTGGAAGTGCATCCAGGACATCACCAATTACAAGACAACATCACCTGACTGTGCAGGTGATGCCTCCCTCCCAAATGTGCTGAGTAACTTCTACGCCCAGTTTGAGGCAGAAAATGACATGGCAGCGAGGAAGTCCACCCCTCCTACAAATGACCAGGTGCTGTGTCTCACCGTGGCTGATGTGAGAAGAACCCTGTGCAGGGTCAAACCACGGGAAGCTGCTGGATCAGACAACATCCCTGGTAGAGTGCTCAGAGGATGTGCAGACCAGCTAGCAGATGTTCTCACTGACATCTTCAACATCTCCCTGAGCAGCGCCATCGTTCAAACATGCTTCGAGGCCGCCACCATCATCCCCGTGCCAAAGAAGTTTTCAGTGTCCTGCCTCAACGACTACCGTCCTGTTGCACTTACATCCATCATCATGAAGTGTTTCGAGAGGCTTGTCATGAGGCATATCAAGATCCTGCTGCCCCCCTCACTGGACCCCCTGCAGTTTGCGTACCGTCCCAACCACTCAACAGATGACGCCATTGCCACCACCCTCCACCTGGCCCTCACCCACCCGGACAAAAAAGACACAAACGTTCAGATGCTGTTCATAGACTTCAGTTCAGCATTCAACACAATCATCCCTCAGAAACTGATTGAAAAGCTGAGCCTACTGGGCCTGAACACTTCCCTCTGCAACTGGATCCTAGACTTCCTGACTGGGAGACCTCAGTCAGTCCGGATCGGGAGCAGCATCTCCAACACCATCACACTGAGCACGGGGGCTCCCCAGGGTTGTGTGCTCAGTCCACTGCTGTTCACTCTGCTGACCCATGACTGTGCTGCAACACACAGCTCGAACCATATCATCAAGTTCGCCGATGACACAACCATGGTGGGTCTCATCAGCAAGGACGACGAATCAGCTTACAGAGAGGAAATGCAGCGGCTAATGGACTGGTGCAGAGCCAACAACCTGTCTCTGAATGTGAACAAAACAAAAGAGATGGTTGTTGACTTCAGGAGGGCATGGAGTGACCACTCCCCGCTGAACATCGACAGCTCCTCAGTAGAGTTCGTAAAGAGCACCAAATTTCTTGGTGTTCACCTGCCGGAGAATCTCACCTGGTCCCTCAACACCAGCTCCATAGCAAAGAAAGCCCAGCAGCATCTCTACTTTTTGCGAAGGTTGAGGAAAGTCCATCTCCCATCCCCCATCCCCCATTCTCATCACATTCTACAGGGGTTACACTGAGAGCATCCTGAGCAACTGCATCACTGCCTGGTTTGGAAATTGCACCATCTCCGATCGCAAGACCCTGCAGCAGAGAGTGAGGTCAGCTGAGATCATTGGGGTCTCTCTTCCTGCCATCACGGACATTTACACTACACGCTGCATCCGCAAAGGAAACAGCATTATGAAGGACCCCACAGAACCCTCATACAAACTCCTCTCCCTCCTGCCGTCTGGGAAAAGGCTCCGAAGTATTTGGGCTCTCACGACCAGACTATGTAACAGTTTCTTCCCCCAAGCTATCAGACTCCTCAATACCTGAAGCCTGGACTGACACCTTGCCTTACTGTCCTGTTTATTATTTATTGTAATGTCTGCACTGTTTTTGTGCACTTTATGCAGTCCTGTGTAGGTCGGTAGTCTAGTGTAGCTTTCTCTGTGTCTTTTTTTATTACGTAGTTCAGTCTAGTTTCTTGTACTGTGTCATGTAACACCATGGTCCTGAAAAACATTGTCTCATTTTTACTATGCATTGTACTAGCAGTTATGGTGGAAATGACAATAAAAGTTGACTTGACTTGACTTGACTTGATAAGGCATGACCCCCAATCCAGACAACATCCTTGTCAATCTCCTACGGCACCCCTTCTATGGTTTCCACATCCTTCCTGTAGTGAGGTGACCAGAACTGAGCACAGTACTCCAAGTGGGGTCTGACCAGGGTCCTATATAGCAGTAATATTACCTCTCGGCTCTTGAACACAAATCTGATGATATTTGATTTTTTTGGCATTTTAAGGATCTTGTTAATATTACTGTGTAATTTTCCTCTCTGTAATTAACTCATATGAGGGTCAATTCACTAAACTGAACAGTTTTGCAACATGACCACTTTGAATTCCTTATTTTTCCAAGACCGAGTCTTCTGAGTGGATAGATGTTTGTGAGACTCTGCTTTCAGGAATTCAAGCACGTCCAGTCCACTTGTTGTCATCCAGAAGTGAAGAGGTACAATCGCACATCAATATGACTCGTGATCTATGCACTGCATGTTTACAGGTAGGATTGGCGTTAGTGGATAACTCTAATATATTAAGTATGCTTTCCCGGCCTCTGGTGCGTATGCTGACCCGATGACTACAGTCACCTACTCTTGACATCTCTCATTGCTAAATAATGGTGATAGATCCTCTGCCGCTTATGAAAGCCCGACTGATAGACAGAAGATCAGGTGTCTGGGAGTTCAGCAAGTTAGACAGAGATGGATTTGATAGTCATTGCAGTGTTGCAGGTGACTCCTGCTGGGCGGGAACAGGGCATTTCCATAAGTCCACTCAAACTTCGTTATGAAAACTATTTATTCTTGTGCTCCTACATTTCAATATTTGTCTAACTTTCAGTGAATTGCAGAAATGGTAAAGTATATTTCCCTGGTATCATGCATTTTCTTCAGACTTTTCTCCCTCAAAGGTAAACAGGATTTTGCTTGTTGAATATAATCATTACCTTTCTTTCTAAAAATTATGAAAGCCTTTCTTTCTTTCATTATGAATTTATATGGAGGGAAGTTTTTTACCTCTGACCCTCCCTGGACAATAGTTTTTTGAGGCACCAGTGGTGCTATAACCTGGGCCCAGCGGTACTCTTATATTCAGGTAAGGAAGAAAGCCGTGCTATGGTTCTTGCCAGAATGCACACAAGCAGTCCAGACTGCAAGTTATTGGTGGCTTGATTTTGCTTGATGCTTCCTTCTCGTCCTTTCTGCTGATTGGTGGATGTTTATAGTCATGATTGTCTAGACTAGATTTGTCTTGCTGCTTCAAGAGCCTGTCCACTTCCAGAATATTTGTGTTCCATAGCTGTATTGAATGGGGTGGAGTGGGAGAGGGCAAGAGGCAAGAGGAAGGAATAGAAATGAATGTGGAGTGAAGGGAGGGCAAGAGTTTTGTTGTGTGGAGTCCTTTGTTTACAGCCACATATTGCACTCATGTGTGAGATCTTTCCCTAGTTGGGGGTGAACCTGTCCAGGGAGCACCCCCCTTTTAGTTTTCTAGCCAGCTCAAACCACTCATTGATTAGGGCTGCAAAAAATTCCTCTAATTTGGTTACTGCGGCCCCTATAACTCAGAGCATTCCACAGCTGGCATGTGTGTGATCCTGAGACACAGCTATTGCTTCCTGGTGATGAAAATGAAAAATCCATTCAATGCAGGCTGAGCTTAGACCGGATGCTAATGGCCATGATATAGAATTGTCAGGCCATTCATAACATTTTTAGGAAACACAGCCATGATCTTATTGACAGGAGACACAGGCTTCAGAAATCCAGCAACCTTCTCCTGCTCCTAATTCATATGTTAGTATGTATTTTTTTGCATGTGGAAACAATGCCATTGTTTATTGCCCATCCTGAATTATAATTGACCAGGTAGTTCTGGGGTAGGTACACAAAACTACTCAGTTAGGATTACCTGGGTTTAGATCTAGTGATTATGGAGGAACAAGATAATATTTCAAATCAGTTTAGTGTGCAAGTCAGAAGGATAGCTGCAGGTGAAGGTATTCCCTTGCACTGATGATCTTGACTGTAGAGGTCACAGGGTTCGGGAACTGCTATAGGAATAGCCTGAGCAAACATCTTGTGAATGCTACACACTGCTCCCACAGTACATGCTGTGATGGAAGGAATGATTGTTTATGGTACTGGATGATTTTCCAGTCAATGAGCTGCTTTGTCCTATACAATGTCAGCCTTCTTGAATGTTACTGAAGTTTCACTCATCCAATCCATGTAGATAGTGGAAAGATTTTGTGATGCCATATTTTTGAATGGTCCATGAACACTACCTCAATATTCCTCCTTTGCCTGACTATTTATTTATTGTAACTTACAGTAACTTTGTCTTTCACTGTACTTCTGTCACAAAACAAGAAATTTCACAACTATAACAGTGACAGTAATACCTATTCTGATTCTGCATTAACCAGCACATGATATATAGCCTCTGTCTTGCTCTTGAGCAATAATATATTATAGTGGCTAGTTTAGTTGAAGACATCCTTGATGGTGGGAATAGTTATGCCCTTGATGGAGCCAGCTCAGCCTATAACCCTTTGCAGCCTCTTGCAGTCCTATGCAGTGGATCCTCCATATCAGACTGTGATGCAGCCAGTCCAAGTTCTCTCCACAGCACACCTGTAGAACTTGGATAGAATCTTTGATGACATATCATATCTCCTCAAACTCCTAATCAAGTATAGCACCTGGCCTGCCATCTACATGATTAATTCAATGTGTTAGGCCCAGGATAGATCCTCTGAGATGCTGATGTCTGGGAACTTACCCCTCCACTGTTGACCACACTGCGAGAACAGGCCCCCTTTCTGAAGTCCACCATCTTGCTGATGTTGATAATGAGGCTGTTGTCTCAACAACACTCAACTAACTGGTCAAATACAAAAATGGAAAGTTTAAGTGCATTTAATCCAAGATGCCATTTCATTTATTTGAAAGCATTTTGATATTTGTAATGTTATCATAGATTCTATTGCAAATGCAGAAAATTCTGCAGATGCTGGAAGTCCAGAGCAACACACATAAAATGCTGGAGGAACTCAGCAGGTCCATGGAAATGAATAAACAATTGACATTTTAGGCCAAGACCCTTCATTAGGACTGGAAAGGTGAAAAGGGGAAGGAGTATAAGCTAGAAGGTAATAGATAAAGCCAGCTGGGTGGGGGAGGGGTGATGATGTAAGAAGCTGGGAGGTGTTAGGTGGAAATGGTAAAGGGCTGGAGAAGAAGGAATCTGATAGTAGAGGAGAGTGGACCATGGGAGAAAGGAAAGGAGGAGGAACATCAGGGAGAGGTGATGGGTAGGTGAGAAGGTAAAGGAGGGCAAAGTGGGGAATTGAAGAAGAGTGAAGGGGAGAGGGAAAGTTACCAGAAGCTGGAGAAATCGCTGTTCCTGCCATCAGGTTGGAGGCTACCCAGATGGAATATGAGGTGTTGCTCTTCCAAGCTGAGAATGGCCTTATTGTAGCAGTAGAGGAGGCCATGGACCGACATGTTGGAAAGGGAATGGGGAATGGAATTATAATAGTCATCTCCAGGAAATCCTGTTTGTTGCGGACGGACCAAGCTGCTCGATAAATAGGTCTACATCAGGTCTCAGCAACATAGAGGAAGCTGCATCAGGAGCACCGGATACAATAGGCAGCCCCAACAGATTCGCAGGTGGAGTGTTGGCTCATCTGGAAGGACTGAATAGAGAAGGTGAATGGGAAGGTATAGCATTTCTTCCACTTGCAGGGATAAGTTCCAGGAGGGAGATGTTGGGGAAGGACAAATGGACAAGAGAATCATGGAGAAAGTAATCCCTGAAGAAAGCAGAGAGTGGCAGGAGAAGTAAAGATGTGTCTGGTGGTAGGATCTGTTGAAGATGGCAGAAGCTGTGGAGAATTTTCTTTCTTCTTGATTGCCCTGTCTCCATCTCTGGAGACAAACTGTCTGCCAATATCCTTTATGAACCTACCAACTCCCATGGCTGGCTTGACTATACCCCTTCCACTCTGTATCCTGTAAAAATGCCATTTCCTTTTCTCATTTCCTTTCCTTTCCTCCGCCACATCTGCTTCCAGGATGTGGCTTGCTGTTCCAGGACATCAGAGATGTCGTCCTTCTTGAAAGAACAGGAGTTCCCTTCCTCCACCATTAATGTTGCCTTCTCTCATATCTCCTCCATTTCCCAGACAACAGCTCTCACCCCATCTCGCTACCGCCTTAACAAGGATAGAGTTCCTCTTGTCTTCATGAATCTCCACATCCAGCACATCATTCTCCGCAACTTCCGTTATCCTCAGTGCGACCCCAGCACCAAACTCATCTTTACCTCCCCTATCCCCACTCTCAATGTTTTGTAGGGATTGCTCCCACCATCACTCCCTTGTTCATTCATCCCTCCCACTGATCTCCCTCTGGCACTTATCCCTGCAAGCAGAAGAAGTGTTGTCCCTCCATTCAGGGCCTCAGACAGTCCTTCCAGGTGAAGCCAGACTTAACCTGTGGATCTGTTGGGGTCAGCTTCTGTATCCAGTGCTCCCAATGTGGCCTGCTCTACACTAGTCAGACCTGATATACATTAGGCAACTGTTTTGTGAAGCAACTTCGCTCCATCCACAAGAAGCAGGATTTCCCAGTGGCCAACTATTTTAATTCCAATCCCCATTCCCATTCCAACATGATGGTCCATGGCCTCCTCTGCTGTCACAATGAGGCCACTCTCAGTTTGGAGGAGCAACACCAACAGGTTGTAGACATTAAATTTAAATTAAAGCTGTACCCAATATAAAAGCTTAAATATTATATAAAAATCCAAAGGTGAGCCAATTTTACACACATGATTATTACTTAAATCAAATTTGCTCTACAATTGACTTCTTGATTGATAGCCCTTCTAGAGTTTTTGCAGTTTTTTGGGGGGCAAGAGAGCTGTTTCTGTACAATATCACTCTATATGAATGTGACTTCCTGCATTGTAGAACTGTCTCAGTTGAACTTGTGGCACTTGAGAATATTCACAGAAAGTTTGGACTAGGTTTAAATTTGAAGCATGTTTATTCAGAAAAAATGGTTTAAGATGAAAAGCCCAGTTCAGTCAGATGTTCTTTTCCAAAAAACTGTTTAATATACACCATTTAAAAATATCATCTTTTGGCATTAACCATTATTTCAGATGACCTGAATCACCTGAAAAAAATCGCTGCAGACATAGAACTACATTAAAATGCCTGATAAAATTTCTTTTGCTTTGGGTCATTAGATTTAAACATACAACAGTTTTTGTCATTTATTTTTAGGTAGATCTGAACACTGAAGATCATTGTTTTAATTCACAATCCTAATTAGTCCCAAAGTGCCTTAACATTTAATTTCTGTCTCTAAAGGGGTTTGGGACATTCTGAACATATGAAAGGTATAATGAATTAAAAGGTTATGATTAAGCATTTTTGTTATTCAAATCATCTCATCATATATTGCAAAACAGGCAACTATTGCTACCATATTTTACAAATGACTGCAATCTTTTCACCAGTTGTGTTGCAAGCATATAGATGTGTTTTCCTTTGTTGTTAACTCGAGCAAAGAAACGGGTGTGAAAACATAACTGATATTAAAAGAAGTGAAAGGAGGAAATGCCATTTTATTGTAAATGTAGAACTTCTTGCATAAGAAAACTCCCTTAATACACAAGTTGTTAAGCTTGATCTTGTATCCATCCATTGCTGATCTGCTAGGAATACTGCTAATCAATGTTTTCTCTGCAGTTTTGTGAAAACTGTGACTTAGTAATAAAATTGCTAAGTTGCCAATAATCCTCTTTGTATTGTAGCACTCATCCACCAATATTCTTCAGATGTCTGAATCTGAGCTTTCCTTGTTGTGGCCAGGGATGACACAAGTTGCGGAAGGACCTACTACCGTTACATCTTTCGAGGTAAAGTTATGGAGTTAAACAGAATGAAAACAGAGTCTTTGGCCTTCCCATCTGTGCTGACCAAGCTGTTACACTGAGCTAGTCCAATTTGCCTGCATTTGGCCCATACCCTCTAAACCTTTCCTGTCCATACAACTATCCAAGCGTCCTTTAAAATATTGTAATTGTATCCACCTCTAACACTTCCTCTGGCAGCTCATTCTGTA
Organism: Hypanus sabinus; assembly: GCF_030144855.1. Lineage (NCBI taxonomy): Eukaryota > Metazoa > Chordata > Chondrichthyes > Myliobatiformes > Dasyatidae > Hypanus > Hypanus sabinus. The sequence goes on from NC_082716.1 coordinate 65,134,904, forward strand.
TGCTCACCACCCTGTGTGCGAAAAACTGGCCTCTCAGTCCTTTTAAAATAATTCCCTCCTCACCCAGTGGCCTCTAGTTTTAGATTCCGTTTACCTGGGGAAAAGGCTGTGACTGATTACTTTATTAATACCCCTCTTGATTTTATATACCTGCATAAAGTCATCACCCAGTCCCCTTGTTCCAAGGCAAATAGTCCCAGATAACTAGTCTTTCCTTTAAATTCAAGATCTCCAGTTCCATCAGTCTCATGAATTTTATGCCAAACAACATTTTCAAGGATGATTGGCCTCATAGATTAAAAGACAGCATTTCTAAACTCTCTATTTAAGAAGATTGGAAGGAAAGAAAGGGACAATATATCATGGAGTCAGAATTGGGGAATATGACAGAATCTATAAATGAAGATAATAGAGGACTTGAAATTTACAAAATAATCAGGGGATGTAAACAAGGATTTATGAATGAAAGTTTGTCTTGACAAGTCATAATTTTCTGAACATGTAGATGGGAGGGAAGTGAATACATTTGCTTTGTGCTTACTGATGGGATCATGGGATTAGGAATTCCTCTTTGTTATTTACACCTGTATCAAGTGAATCAAAGCAAGGTTCAGTGATTTGTCTCCAAATTTTTGCAACGTGACTTTGATAAGGTTCTGTGTTAAGTCTACACTGCATGTGGAAAGGTTGGTGGAAAAGTAAACACCAAGAAGAATAAAAGAGGCTGGTCAAGTGATTGTAAACTAGTCAAGTGATTGTAAGCTGGTTAAGTGATTGGGCAAAATGGGAAGATGTGTAGTAAAATGGGAGCATGTGTGAAAATAGCCATTTTGGTAGGAAAAGTAGAAAATCAGTATGTAAATGACTGGTAGGTGAAGCAAAAAGCTGCAACTCCTGGCAATCTAAAGTAAGAATGGAAAATCCTGGACAATTTCAGCTGGTCATCAGCATTATGAAGAAAGTAACAGCAGTAATGCTTTAGGTCATTGACTTCCATTAGTACTTATGAGTTAATGCTGGTATTCAGAGGGATTAAGACTGGAAGACTTAACTGTAGAATTAGGCCATTCACCCCACCGAGTCACATCACTATTCAATCATGGCTAATTTATGATCCCTCTCAATTCCATTTTATTGCTGGAGCAACAGGTGGAACAACCCCAAAAAGAAAAAAATATTACTGAACTCATTAGTTTGGAAACAAAAACAACAATGCAAATGATGGAACTAACACTTCAGCATAATATAATGCATTGAGTTTCTCGAAGAGATTTTAAAAAATAGTTATTTTCTACCACAGTTGCTTTAAGTTATGGCCCTACATAGTTGGATTGGTAATATCTGTATAACCAGTCCAACAGTTATATTCTGCAATCCCCAGCTGTGCTGTATTTATGGAAAGAGATCCTACATTAACAGTACCATGGTTTTAAAAGGTAAAATTACTCTGGGCTCCCACTCCTAATCACTGTCTTGAGACCGTTGTTAACAAAATTGTTCTCCATGTCTACAGAGCCATCCACATTCTTGAAAGTGGTAGTTTTACTTCAGGAGGAAGCCAGGAATGTACTGGCCTGTGAATAGGTCTTCAGTGATAATTCTCTTCTGAATTGGTGACAAAATATAAACCAGCATTTGCCCCATGTTTCAGGCCAATGACTTCAAACACTAAACCTCTCAACAAAGATGCTGCCTGTCCTGTTAATTAGATCAGCAGTCTCTATTGATATCTAGAGTTCTACATCCACAGTATTTCATAGCAATTTGTATTGGTTAGGTCAGTTTTATTCTGGGCAATGTGACAATCCTATTTTCACCAGGATATTGCCTTTTGGGTCCTAAGGAAACACAAATACTGATAGTTACACATAAGGATTAGAAGTTTGCTGATTGTCAGAGTGATGTAAAAACACTTTCTTTTGTTCATATTTCATAACTTGAGCATCCCTGGCAAGGCTTGCATTTACTATGCATTCCTAATTGTCCTTGAGAACATGGTAATAAGCTTCCTTCTTGAACTATTGTAATCCCTCTGGTGAAAGAGATGGTGTCATTGAGACAGTGCTCATCTTGGAGGGAAATCTGTAGGTGGCGGTAATCCTCAGCTTCTGATGCCCTTGCCTTACTTGGTTGTAGAGTCAGGTCAAGTTTATTGCCAGCTAATTACAGACATGTATATAATGTATAGAACCATATAGTGTATATAGAAATGAGACGTTTCTCTGAACCAGGGTGTAAAGCCCAGTAGTACACATAACATACACAGCATGATAATCTATGAAGGATAAATCTCTAAAGATGAATCACATGTAAATAACAAACTAAAGTGCATAAATTAAATATTGTAAGGTACGGAACAGATTAACCAGTGACACTTCGAAGGTGATGTGGCAGGGAGTTCAGAAGCCTCATGGCCTGAGGGCAGCAACAATTTCCCATCCTGACTATTCTTGTTTTTATGCATTGGAGTCTCCTGCCTGATGGTAGAAAGTCATAGAAAATATGGATGGATGAGTGGGATCCTTAATAATACTAAGGACCCCGTGTACGCAGTGCTCCTGATAAATGTCCCCAGTGGATAGTAGGGAGACCCCAATGATCCTCTCAGCTGCTCTCACAGTTCTTTGTAGGTAGAAGTTGCAGATTTGGGAAGTGCCTGGATTAATAACTACAGTACATTTTGTAAATGGTACAAACAGCAGCTACTCTACACAAATGGCACAGAAAATAAATATTTTGGGTGCTTTGGTAAGTTAATGGAAGAAGAATTTACAGCTCAGTGAAGTGATAATATTGTGACACTATGGGGGTGGGGGCGCGTAGTTGACAGCCCGCCCCTGCATTTCTAATGATCAGCACTGTTTATTGTTCTTGTGTTAAAATGCTTTTGTGGGATTATGGTGGGAAGTTCCTGTTCATTTATTGTTACATTTTAGGTTGTTATTCAGTTATACAGTTATTCGCTTGTGTATTTGTACGTCACCGTAACCAGGGGTGTGTGATGGTCACCTCCCGTCTGTGTGAGACTGGTTGGGTTCACTCTCCGGGTCATGGTGCCTGGTCTGTTTTGTGTTCAATGAGCTTCCTTCATTATGGAGCAAATGCTCACCACAATATATTAGAATAGTCAACAAATAATATCTTGTTATTCTTCAATCTAATCTCTCAATCTCCCCCTCACTCCTTTCTTCTCCGCTCACTCCTGTGGAAGTATCAAATCTTGATACTTTATTCTGTTCCCTTCTCTCACAGGTTCATCTTCAAAAATCTCTTGTGCCTCCTGACCTGCTGAATATTTCCAGCGTTTGCTTACACCTAAACATTGCACTTCAACACTGCCTGATGTCTCACAGACTTTTTTAGACTTATACTGTTAATCATTAACACTGCAACTTCAGTGCTAATGAAGCTTGGAAAGATGAAATTCACAAAAACTCACAAGCATGTCATGAAAGAACTTACACGCGGGATCCTTGCCTTAAATCTTCCACACAGTCATAGCATCTGCATTGGTGCAAGGAGCAAGAGTGGATAACTGATGCACTAGCTCTCCAAAATGGACACTGGAATATGTAATGCTTTAATGATGAATGTACAAACATGCAGAAGACATCTCTCAATACAGACCTCTACCCCAGAAATAATTATCTGGCTTCACCACTTGAATGGAAAATTACCACTGTGAAACTGTGTCAACAACAGCAGTAAGAAAGAAAAGCTGATTCTAGTCACTCAATCTCAGGTGAGATGAAAGTTACAAATCAAAAGGCCAAGTTCAAATGTAAAGTCTGAATTTGCATAATAATAACAACAGAGTGTGAGTGTGACAGGAAAATACAGAGAGTTTTATTTTATTGGCTTTTGGTGAAAAAATTAACAAGAAAATTATATAAAAAGGAAAAAGGTTAGAAAATTAAAATGATAGGAATGGATAAAGGACAAAGAACAGGAGTAGAAATATACTTTTCTCAGGTTGGAAGGGTGTTCTTGATTCCTTAAGGTTGTCATAGCTGTTCAAGGTTGTAATGGGGATAAGCTCCCACTACCTATTAAATGTTCCCAATGGCGTGTGTCTCAGGTAGCCTCTGATAGCAAGTCCAGCTCTTGGTGTTCAAGTGTGGCTCAGGAACTAAGCTGGTGGAACCATATTTACCGACAAGAGAAGGGGCAAAGGCAAGTTATTGGTATCTTAAAACCCATCATTTCTGGCTGATGGGGCTCATCAGACGTGGTTGGCAGCTCATCTAGAAGAAGGAAATCTCTGATATCAAACTTCTGCTGCTTTGCAGCTACATTCATTCATGGGGAAGGCTTTGGAAGTAAACCCAGAGGGAAATTTCACAGCTGGAGTCCCTAAGGCAGTCCTATGTTGAGTTTAACACTGACTGGCAACTCCTGTGACCCTCTGGTTTGGCCTCTGCCATTACTTTGGATTCATCATCTGCATGGAGAGAGGGAGCCTGTTGCATGGGTACCAGCTTGCTCTCCATGTCGTCCTGCCCTGGCTTGCATATAAAACTAGGATGCAACATCCATTGTCAACCATGACCAACTTAGGACCTCTACATGGTGCTCTTGTCAGCTCAGTGCTAAAGGATCAGCAAACTGTATTCATATTAATGTCTTAAATGGAAAGACATGATGTTACTTTTCCCAACGTGTTGACAATGCAAAACTATGTACAGAAAGAAGTATGTGAGGAAATAGCAAAATGTGAAATGAGATATATGTAGGTCAGAAAGATATACATAGGACAACACAATATGAAATTATAAACCAAATTTTTTGCATGGTAAGAATGAGTAAATTTTAGACTATGTAGCAATCTGTCTGCTGCTTCATGAAATGCATGAAGTTTACAGGAAGACATTCTAAGGAACTGCACCTACAAATGATATGCTGGCCTTTTCCAGAGCACTCGCACATTATCTGCAACAGCCAACTCAATCTTCTGTTTCCATGTCATTTTAACTCGCCTTCCCACTCCTGCATGGGTGGTGGGCTGGTGATATATCTCTAGCAAAGGAGATGTAAGGTTCTCCTTCCTTCTGCTAGCCTGCAAGTCACCCTGGGAGAAGGTGTAGCACCCCAATTCAGGGCCATGTGAAGCCATGGGATCAGGTAGTGGATGGTCATATAAGCAGCTGGTGCAAATCACAAGTCCTGGTTAGAAACGTAGAAACATAGAAAACCTGCAGCACAATACAGGTCCTTCAGCCCACAAAGCTGTGCTGAACATGTCCTTACCGTAGAAATTACCTACGGTTACACATATTTTTCTGAGCTCCATGTACCTGTCCAGGAGTCCCTTAAAAGGCCCTATTGTATCCGTCTCCGCCACTGTTGCTGGCAGCCTATTCCACGCACTCACCACTCTCTGCGTAAAAAAACTTACACCTGACATCTCCTCTGTATTTATTTCCAAGCACCATGAAACTGTGCTCTCTCATGCTAGCCATTTCAGCCCTGGGAAAAAGCCTCTAACTATCCATGTAATTAATGCCTCTCGTTATCTTATACACCTCTATCAGGTCACCTCTCATCCTCAGTCACTCCAAGGAGAAAAGACCGAGTCCACTCATCCTATTCTCATACGGCATGCTCCCCAATCCAGGCAACATCCTTGTAAATCTCCTCTGCACCCTTTCTATGGTTTCCACATCCTTCCTGTAGTGAGGCGACCAGAACTGAGCACAGTACTCCAAGTGGGGTCTGACCAGGGTCCTGTATAGCCACAACATTACTTTTCGGCTCCTAAACTCAGTCCTATGATTGATGAAGGCCAATGCATTGTATGCCTTCTTAACCAGAGTCAACCTGCGTAGCAGCTTTGAGTGTCCTATGGACTCAGACCCCAAGATCCCTCTGATCCTCTGCACTGCCAAGAGTCTGACCATTAATACTATATTCTGACATTATATTTGACCTACCAAAATGAACCACCTCACATTTATCTGGGTTGAACTCCATCTGCTACTTCTCAGCCCAGTTTTGCATCCTATCAATGTCCCGTTGTATCCTCTGACAGCCCTCCACACTATCCACAACACTCCCAACCTTTGTGTCATCAGCAAACTTATTAACCCATCCTTCCACTTCCTCATCCAGGTCATTTATAAAAATCAGGAAGAATAGGGGTCCCAGAACAGATTCCTGAAGCACACCACTGGTCACTGACCTCCATGCAGAATACGACCCGTCTACAACCACTCTTTGCCTTTTGTGGGCAAGCCAGTTCTGGATCCACAAAGCAAGATCCCCTTGGATCCCATGCCTCCTTACTTTCTCAATAAGCCTTACTTGGGGTGCCTTGTCAAATGCCTTACTGAAATCCATATACACTACATCTACTGCTCTACCTTCATCAATGTGTTTGGTCACATCTTCAAAAAATTCAATCAAGCTCATAAGGCATGACCTGCCTTTGACAAAGCCATGCTGACTACTCCTAATCATATTATGCCTCTCCAAATATTCATAAATCCTGCTTTTCAGGATCTTCTCCATCAACTTACCAACCACTGAAGTAAGACCCACTAGTCTATAATTTCCTGGGCTATCTCTATTCTGTTTCTTGAATAATGGAACAACATCTGCAACCCTCCATCCTCCGGAACCTCTCCTGTCCCCATTGATGAAGCAAAGATCTTCACCAGAGACTCAACAATCTCTTCCCTTGCCTCCCACCGTAGCTTGAGGTACATCTCATCCTGTCCCAGAGACTTATCCAACTTGATGCTTTTTAAAAGCTCCGGCACATCTTCTTTCTTAATATCTACATGCTGAAGCTTTTCAGTTTGCTGAAGTCATCCCTACAATCACCAAGATCCTTTTCCATAGTGAATACTGAAGCAAAGTACTAATTAAATACCTCTGCTATCTCCTCCGGTTCCATACACACTTTTCCACTGTTACACTTGATTAGACCTATTCTCTCACGTCTTATCCTCTTGCTCTTCACATACTTGTAGAATGCCTTGGCAACATGACTGAGTCTGCAGATGCTGGAAATAAATAAAAACACAAAATGCTGGCAGAACTCAGCAGGCCAGACAGCATCTATGGGAGGAGGTAGCGACGATGTTTCAGGCCGATACCCTTCATCAGGAGTGAAGTAACATGGGATGGTCGAGGGGGGATAAGTAGTGGGGGGAGGGATAAAGTAGAGAGCTGGGAAGTAATAGGCTGGAGGGAAATGGGCTGGGGGAAGGTGGAGAATTATGGGAAACAAAAGAGAAAGAAAGGTAGGGCTGGGGGGAGATTATAATGAGGGGGGAAAAAAGAGAGAGAAAGAGAAAAAATGAGAGAGAAAGAACCAGACTAAAACAATAGATAGGGATGGGGGTAAGGGGGGGCAAGGGTATCAACGGAGGTCTGTGAGTTGGATGTTCATGCCGGCAGGTAGGAGGCTACCTAGGCGGGAGATAAGGTATTGCTTCATCAACCTGCCTCATCTTGACAGTAGAGGAGGCGATGGACAGACATGTCGGAGTGGGAGTGGTCTGTGGAATTGAAGTTTGTGGCCACAGGGAGATCCTGCCACTGCTGGAGGACTGTAAAATGCCTTGTTGTTTTTCTTAATCCTGTCCGCCAAGGCCTTCTCATGGCCCCTTCAGGCTCTTCTAATTTCATTCTTAGGCTCCTTCCTGCTAGCCTTATAATCTTCTAGATCTCTATCATTACCTAGTTTTTTGAACCTCTTGTAAGTTCTTCTTTTCTTCTTGACTAGATTTACAACAGCCTTTGTACACCATGGTTCCTGTATCCTACCGTCCTTTCCCTGTCTCATTGTATTGTATCTATGCAGAACTCCTTGCAAATATCCCCTGAACATTTGCCACATTTCTTCCGTATGTTTCCCTGAAAACATCTGTTCCCAATTTATGCTTCCAAGTTCTTGCCTAATAGCCTCATATTTCCTCTTGTTCCAATTAAACACTTTCCTAACTTGTCTGTTTCTATCCCTCTCCAATACTATGGTAAAGGAGATAGAATTGTGATCACTATCTCCAAAATGCTCTCCCACTGAGAGATCTGACACCTGACCAGGTTCATTTTCCAATACCAGATCAAGTACAGCCTCTCCTTTTGTAGGCTTATCTACATATTGTGTCAAGAAACTTTAGTGAACACACCTAACAAACTCCATGCTCTACGGACATGCCAATCGATAATTGGGAGATTAAAATCTCCCACCACGACAACCCCATTATTATTACATCTTTTTGGTGGTCGATTAAAAACACCCAGTAGGGTTATTGACCCCTTCCTGTTCCTAACTTTCACCCACAGAGACTCCGTACACAATCCCTCCATGTCTTCCTCCTTTTCTGCAACTGTGACACTAACTCTGATCAACAGTGCCATGCCCCCGCCTCTTTTGCCTCCTTCCCTGTATTTTCTAGAACATCTAAAGCCAGGCAGTAGTTATGTGACCACTGACACCAGGCAGGCAATCTCTGAAGAGTGTTGATAATGGCAGGGGTCATTCATCTTGTAAAGACACTGCTCACAAGAAGGTATCGGCAAACCACTTCTGCAGAAAGATTTGCCAAGAACAGTCATGGACATGGAAAAACCATGATCGCCCATGTCATACAGCATGTCACAAAATGATGATGATCCCAATGCTGCACTGATCTGTCTATGCTCAGCCATTTTTGCTGAAGTGGCCAAATGCAAATAGGAAGAACAACAGTTCATATTGAGTTTGGATAGCTTATGATATAACTCAGTGGTATAAACATTTAATTTTTCAGTTTTGGGTAACCTACACATCCAGTTCACTCTCCTACATTCATTCTTCTGTCCACTTTATTTTCTTTTCAATTTATTATTTCCCATCCTTCCCCCACCAAATTTTATCCAGTCATCATCCCTTCCCCATCTGCTTTGACCCATTACCCAGCAGTCTCTTCCCTGCTACTTGTTCTTTTTGTTCTGATGCTGGGGCTTGATGCAAATGTATTGACTTACACCTTTTGTCTCCACTGAGTTCTTCCAGCATTCTGTTTATTGTTACAGGCAAGTCTTTGGTGGGAATATAGAACATTTTTCACAATCATTCAGTTATATGGACTTGCAGATTTCCATATCCTGATTCTTGAATCTAAAATGCCCATGTCTACTTTCTTCCCTCATTGCTCAATTATTCAATTGTTCTTTCATCTTACAGTAGTTGATCCTTCTGTTCATCAAGACTTTCGCAAAAGCTCACCGTGATCTTACTTGTCTTTAATTTAGGTGCTTTTTTTTTTGCTAAATTCTCTTCCTTTGTAACATATTGTTATTGTATGCTTAATTTTGCACTGTTTTAATGTTCCTCATTGGGATTTGGGGTTTTTAATTTGTAAAATGTTTTTAAAAACTAATTAAAAAATTAAAAAAAAACTTTAAGGAGTCACATCAAAGAGGTTTTGAATTGTAATAAACATGTTTGCATGAAAAAAAAAGCTCACCGTGATTTTCCCAAACCTGAGGCTCCCTAAGCTTAGGAATTTTTTTTGCTGAATTTGCTTGAGCTCTTTGAGGATATTACACAAAAGTTTATAGAGAAATCTGTACATGAAACATACACTCAGTGGCCATTTTATTAGGTACAAGGAGGTACCTAATAAGGTGGCCACTGAGTGTATTTCTGTACGTTCATGGTCTACTGCTGCTTGAAGTGGCCCTTCCATTTCAAGATTCAGTGTGTTGTGTGTCAGAGGTTCTACACCTCTGTTATAATGCATGGTCATTTGAGTTATGGTTGCCTTCCTAATGGCTTGAACTATTCTTCTCTGACCTCTCTCATTAACAACGCATTTTCACCCACAGAACTGCCACTCACTGGATACTTCCTGTTTTTCACACCATTCTCTGTAAACTCTAGAGACTGTTGTGCATGAAAATCCCAAGAGATTAGCAGTTTCTGAGATATTTAAACCACCCAGTCTGGCACCAACAATCATTGCAGAGTCAAAGTCATTTAGATTACACTTCTCCCCCATTCTGATGTTTGGTCTCTTGACCACGCCTGCATGCTCTCACATATTGTGTTGCTGCCACTTTGACTGATTAGATGTTTGCATTAACGAGCAGGTGTACTACACAAAGTGAATGTCAAAGAATGATCATTTGCTCCCATTTGAATGAATCAAAGTGAATTGAGTAATGGATATAATCCTGTTATTTTGTATGGATGGTTGTTATTCATTTCCTTTTCCAATATAAATTCATTCCAGGGACATCATTAAGAAAATTAAGGTGTTAGGGAGATAAGCCACTAACTTAGAGTTTGTGTAAAGGAACAGCCTCATTCTTACTAAATGGCAGAGCAGGCTTAAGGGAGCGTCTGAGCTAGTTACATCCTTTTCTTATGAATATAATACAACAGGGGCTGCAAGCAATAAATTCCTAAAATTACTACAGAATCTTTCACGGTCTTTGTTTAGATGTTGTAGTGCAAATGATCTTAGTGGTTTCTGTTCCAAAGGTTGTTCTGCAAAGCTTTTGTTGATTTACAGATGCTGTACAGAGGTAATTCCTTCTTTCATATCCTGCTGAAAGATTGAATTGATGTACAAGAAATAATATTGGTAATTATTGTTTCTTTTCTTTGTAATAATGCATGTTGTTTTTTTCTTTAATCTTCCACCGGTAAATCTTATTAATTTCCCTCACTTCCTGTGTTGCAGAACTTGAAAATCATTGAGGACGCGAAAGCTGAAGTAAGTTTGGAACTCTCAGGAGGACACAGAATAATTGCTATGAATTTTACATCTCTATATAACATGCTCATCTCACATATACATTTTCTTTATATTGATTTTGTTATGTTTCAGCTGAAAAGTTAAGGAAAGAATCATACATAGTTGAATAATGAATAACAAAACAATTATTGTACATGAATGAATGATACAGCAATAAAGTGGAAGGCTATCATAATGTTATTATTTGTTGCAAAAGGAATTGAATATAAATATAGGGATGTTATGCTTCAGCTATATGAGACACTAGCAAGACCACATCTGGAGAAATGCTCATTGCTGGTCTCATTATTTGAATAAAAATGTCAGAGGCAATGCAAAGAAGGTTAGAAGAGTGTGAAGTGACTTGATTGAAACATGCACAATAAGATCCTGGCAGTTTTAAAAGGGTGGATATAGAGGAGATGTTTCCTTTTGTGGGAGAATCTAAGAACTTCAGGGACTTAGAGTTTTATTGTATTAATTTATTATTGTCACATGTACCAAGATACGGTGAAAAGCTTGTCTTACATACTGTTCATACAGATCAAATCACTACACAGAGGGGAAAAAAGGACTTGTCAAATTTCTTTATCCTCCTGAGGAAATCAATGTGTTGACAATCTTTCTTGGCTATGGCATTTGCATCATTTGACCAGGACAGGATATTGGTCATGTTCATTCCTAGAAATGTGAAGCTTTCAACCCTCAAAGCCATTGATGTAGATAAGGGCATGCACACTGTCTCCTTTCCTGACGGCAATGACTAGTTCTTTAGTTTTATTGACATTGAGGGAGACGTTGTTGTCATGAAACTGAGCTCTCTACCTCCTTCCTCTACTCTGACTCATTGTTATTTGAGATATAGCCTAATGGTGGTCTCATCTGCAAACTTGTCGATGGAGTTAGAACAGACTTTGGCCAAAGTCACGAGTGTACAGGGAGTAGAGTGGGGAGCTGAGGATACATCATTGTGGAGCACAAGTGTTGAGAATAATCATGGCGGAGCTGTCGCTGCCTAGACCTACTGATTATGCTCTGTTGGTCAGGAAGTTAAAGATTCAGTTGCAGGGGAAAGCTGTGACTCTTAGGATTCAGAGTTTGGAGATAGGTTAGCTTGAAATTATAGCATTGAAGGCAAAGCCATAGTCAATAAACAATAGTCTGACATAGTAGTCTTCACTGCCCAGATGCTCCAGGGATGAGCGTGGAGCCAGGGAGAAGGTGCCCACTGTAAACCTGTTCCAGTCATAGGCAAATTGCACTGTGTTGTTGACTTAACACAGGGTTGAGATAAAAATCTCCCTTTGGGATGTTCATGCCTTTAGAACTCACTTCCTCAGAGGACAGTGAAAGCGGAACCTCTGCATATTTTTTGGGGCAGAGTTGGATAGATTCATGAAAAGCAAGGAACTGAAAGTATAAACACAAGAGATTCTGCAGATGCTGGAAATCTAGAGCAACCGCCACAAAAGGCTGGAGGGACTCAGCAGGTGCAGGAACTCTCACAGTTTTGAGAGGCTGGAGCGTACTCTGTTTTCTGGTTCAAATGGATTTTCTGATGGTTTTCAATAGCGATTGCATCAGCCTTGGCATGGCTTCCCCAGGCTACATGATTGCAGTCAGTACTCTAAGATAATGAAATGAAATGTCATGCTTCTTGTTGATCTATATTGGGAATTTGACCTTCTTTAATTTTATGGACATTTCATGATTTTTTTAAACAATTGGAATGTCATGTTGCAGCTTCCAAGAAGTTGGTGAGGATGTGACTAAATTAGAGAGGTTTAAAAAAAGATTCACAAGGATGTTGCTGGCACTGAAAGGCTTGAATTATATGGAGAGACTAGATAGACAGGTGCTCTTTTCCCTGGACCGAAGAAGGTGAGGTTCATAAAATCATCAAGTATGTTGTATTGTCAATTTTTTCACAGGGTAGATAGTCTGATGAGAAGGAGCAAAGGTTTAAGGTGCGAGGGGAAAGATTTAAAAGGAACCTAAGGAGCAAGATTTGTCACACAAAAAGTGGTGAGGAAATCAGATGAGCTGGCAGGGGAAGCGGTAGATACGGGTACAACTGCGATATTTAAAATGAACAGGTACATGGATAGGAAGGGTTTAGGGGGTTATTGGCCAAATGTAATTAACGGAAATCCCAAAAAAAGGATAGTGGGTTTACCATGAGGAAAAATTAAACTGCCTAGGCCTGTACTCTGGCCAGGTCAAGTTTAGAAGAAAATGGATGGATCATTTTCAGGGTGAAAGCTGTTTGTATTGGCAAGGGTCTGACAATCTTTTTCAATTTGACTTGGTTAAGGTGGTTATGTGCAATGTATATTTCCACATGTTGCTCATACAAAGCTTGGTAGAAAAGTAAATACCAAGAATAAAATAGACAACAAGGAGATTAAAAATAGGTTAAATGATGGTAAAAGTTGGAGGCATATAAAGTCTAATGCAAGTGTGTGTGAAAACAGCCATTTTATAAGGAAAATGGAAAATAAGTTCCTGAAAGTCTGGTAAATGAAGCAACAAACCACAGATATTGGGAATCTGAAACAGGAAGAGAAGAATCTGAGAAACTCAGCAGATCAGGCAGCTTCTCTGGAGGGAGAACAGAACGTTTCGGGTCAATGCTTTTTAATCTTGGGGATTATTTGGGGGGATTTGGATGTCCATGTACTCAAATCACTTAAAAAAGACAAATGTATGTTAATATTTATTAAAAGGAATCTGGAATGGAAGAATAAGAAGGCTTTGCTGTAATTATGTAAACCTATAGTGAGAGTACAATATGACATGGCTTCACCGAAGAATGTATGTTCTTCAGCTATGTTGAAATAACTCAACTTGAACAGGATGTTTGATGTAATCTTGCCATTCTCTGTTGTTACTATTCATTGCATTTACCAGAATAATGATCAAGAAAACACAAGTATTCAACAACATGTAATCAAAAAATAAAGATAAGCTCTCCAAATATATTCCATTCTTTGGTGTAGAAAAAATCCACCTAAATTATCTACCAGTATCGAGAGAGAAAAGAAGGATCATCCCAGAGAAGGCATTGATAAAATGAAGGCATATTGGCATAAGTCAGGAAAGCCAAGTGTTACGTACCCCGTAACTGGGTCACTTACTAGCAAAGATAGAGAGGTCCGTTGAAGTCTGATGGTACTATTTTTAACAGTATTTATTGATAAAAATACACAAAAAGAATATCAATGCAAACATACAGGTAATATACGTCGTCACTACTAAGTCTAAAAGCGCAAGTATAATAATAATCACTAAGAAATAGCTCTGTTGTTGTCTAGGGGATAATGTATTGTCCAATGGAAATATAGAAGTCACTCAAGTTCATGCAGGCTGCAGCCTTTGGTTGGAGTCAAGAGAGAGAGTTTAAAACTTGCCCATTCCTTTTATGATGTCAATCCTTCGAGAGTCGTTGGGGCTGATTTCTCCTTTGTTTTAGCTAAAGCTGTTCTTCCGTGGTAAGGCCCACCAATTCCGAGGCAAATGGAAAAGGACGCACGTGGGCTTTCCACCGGCTGTTGCTATTACGCTGTTACAGGATTTCTAGCGTTTCTTCTGGTGCGCCTAAAGGGGTTGTTCCCCAGACCCTCTTTTATCCTGACTCACAGGGTCTCAGATGTCAATCAGGTCGGGATGATGCAATCCCTCAACCAACCCCCTCTGATCATTCCCTGAGGGCTTCCATGAAGTACAGTACTCAATACACAATTCTGTCTCCAAGAGACAATGGCCGTTTTCTCTGGCTTTGTATCGCAGCGGCCAGGACACATTCCAAACGTCTCTTTCTCATTTCCTGGGTCTCCTGACCTGAGTTAATAGTGATCTTGCGATTCTCAAAAAGGAGGGGGCTACTTTTGGACCCTTCAGCCCCTCAGAGTTGGGCACAGGCGTAACAGAAGTTTGTGCAAAGTTCAGCCATGCATTTGCTGCAAGGCAGAGCAGGTCCAAGGGTTTATCTCATCATAATTACTCCTCCTCCTCCTCCTCCTCATACTTTTTAGATGCTTTTAGGACATTCTGACACAAAAGGCACAGCAAGCAGCAAACTGGAGAATCTTTCAGAGAATTTACTGCAGTAAAAACAATGATCACAGCTTTGACAGCTTTTGTAGGTTGTTTTTTGATTTGCAGATGTTGTACAGAGGAATCTTTTTAATATCATGTTGTGAACTTGAATTGATTTACATAAATTAATGATGGTGATTAGAGTATTATTTGTTTTTTCAGTGATCATGTGTTTAATAAGTTTATACTGAACCAACTGTTGAGATTACTGTTTTATGTTTATTCTGTCCCATTTCTTCCTACGTTACAGGAATTGGGCTCCTCTGAGGAAGCTGAAGCTGGCGTAAATTTGGCTCTCTCAGAAGAGTAGAGAATAATTGCGATAGATGTAACATTGCTACCCAATGTGCTAATCTCCATTCATACTTTGTTTAGGCAGCAAATTTTGCACCACTTTCAATTTACTATGCTGTATCTATTGGTCACAGCTGGTTTGCACCTTGTCTCTTTATGTTTTTAGTTCTTCTTGGATTGGCATTTGGTTTTCTCTGACCATGTGCTGTAATTGATTGGTTAGGAATAATTGAGTGACTTGCTCTTATTTGTGGCTGATTTTAACTCTAATAAAGTAAAAATTTTTTGGTATGATTTTAAGCAATGAGATACTTAAGTTAAAATTCACAATAAAAAACCCATTTGAAACATTAAAACATTTGCCCTATGGCTTTAAAACTTTCTTCTCTCTGAAAGTTTTATATTACCAAGGCTTTGAAATTTGTGAATAAATTGGCTGTCAAGAAGTCCCCTCTGCTAAGTTTTTTTTCTATTTGAAATGAACCCACGAACACGTTTCCTGAATGATTAACGTAAATCTTACAGTTTTGCTATGTCACTATGCAATGTAGTTGTAAGTGTCAGTCAGTCAGTGAGAATGCTCTTATTTCTTACCTCAAACTGCAGACATCCGCTACTGTGCAAGTTGAGGACGCTACAGATATCAGAAAAACTCCACAGCCTGAATGCACAGATGGAGCTAAGAGAACTGTAGGTGATGAGGTAATGTCAAACCACAAGCACCTGCTTTGCTGGTGATCATCTCTTAGGTGAAATATCTAAACATATGACATTGAAAATCTTTCCTGTGTTTGATTCAGACAACAATGAATTTTACAGATATAGCTTACTCACTGAAAAGAAGAAACTATTATTGTTGCTCATTTTTATTGGAAATAGCAAAGGCAATAAAATAAACACCAGCCAGTAAGAGCTTGTATATTTTTCCCATGACTGTGTGCACTTACTCACGTTTCCTCCCTAATTCCAAAGACAGATGGTTAGGGTAAGATTAATGAGTTGTAGGCATGCTATGTTGCCACCGGAAGTGTGACAACATTTGCGGACTTCCCTCACCACAGACCTCTGAGTGTGTTGGTTGTTGACACAAACAACATACCTCACTGTGTGTTTTGATGTACATGAAGCAAGTAAAAAAGGCAAAGGGTGGTTGTAGACGGGTCACATTCTGCACGGAGGTCGGTGACCAGTGGAGTGCCTCAGGGATCTGTTCTGAGACCCCTTCTCTTCACGATTTTTATAAATGACATGGATAAGGAAGTGGAGGGATGGTTTAGTAAATTTGCTGATGACACAAAGGTTGGGGGTGTTGTGGATAGTGTGGAGGGCTGTCAGAGGTTACAGTGGGACATTGATAGGATGCAAAACTGGGCTGAGAAGTGGCAGATGGAGTTCAACCCAGATAAGTGTGAAGTGGTTCATTTTAGTATATACAAATATGATGGCAGAATATAACATTAATGGTAAGACTCTTGGCAGTGTGGAGGATCAGAGGGATCGGGGTCCGAGTCCATAGAAAGCTCAAAGCAGCTGCACAGGTTGACTCTGTGATTAAGAAGGCATACAGTGTATTGGCCTTCATCAATGGTGGGATTGAGTTTAGGAGCTGAGAGGTAATGTTGCAGCTATATAGGACCCTGGTCAGACCCCACTTGGAGTACTGTGCTCAGTTCAGGTCACCTCACTACAGGAAGGATGTGGAAACCATAGAAAGGGTGCAGAGGAGATTTACAAGGATGTTGCCTGGATTGGGGAGCATGCCTTATGAAAACAGGTTGAGTGAACTCGGTCTTTTCTCCTTGGAGCGATGGAGGATGAGAGGTGACCTGATAGAGGTGTATAAGATGATGAGAGACATTGATTGTGTGGATAGTCAGAGGCTTTTTCCCAGGGCTGAAATGGCTGCCACAAGACGGCACAGGTTTAAGGTGCTTGGAAGTAGGTACAGAGGAGATGGCAGGGGTAAGATTTTTATGCAGAGAGTGGCGAGTGCGTGGAATAGTTGCTGGTGCTGGTGACGGAGACAGATACGATAGAGCCTTTTAAGAGTTTTTTGGATAGGTACATGGAGCTTAGAAAAATAGAGGGCTATGGGTAAGCCTAGTAACCTCTAAGGTAGGAACATGTTCGGCACAACTGTAAGGGCCTATATCGTGCTGTAGGTTATCTATGTTTCTGAAGCTAATCTTTAAACCTTTGTGTATGACTATACTGTATACTTGCTGCCTTGGGCTGCTGTCTGTGGCCTCCCTGCACTTGAAGTTGCTTCGACTGGACATGGAAGGCCTGTCTTGCATCCCTGAAGTGACGTGGCTTGAGCAATATCAGGACTAGCATTCATAAGCCATTAAAATTATGTAATATCAGTATTATTTTGTAATAAATATATTTAAGTAAAACAGAAAGAAACCTAAAACATAAATAATTTAAATTAAACTGTGCCTTTCTTCTCCTCAGCCTCCTGAATCTATTGAAGTCAATGGCTTATGATTCCTGTGCCAGGTCTAGTTGGGCCTTAGGACCTGGGAACTGGAATATCAGGGAACCCAGCAGGATTGGACTCTGCAGTTCATCCTCAGGGAGTTCAGATCATGCACCTTTTATTGTGCACTATATCTGAGCCTTCCTTATTGGTTTATGCATGTAAGGTTGCCCCGGTCCTACTATCTTTTGTGTACTGCCTTTATTACGTTTTATTTAGAGGTGCATCACAGTAACAGGCCCTTCTGGCCCAAAAAGCACATGGCAACCAATTACACTGACGTGACCTGTACATCTCTGGAATGTCAGAGGAAATCCACACAGTCACAGCAGACAGCAGCAGGAATGGAACCAGGGTCTATGGTGCTGTAATAGCATTATGGTAACTGCTAGGCTTCCCTCGAAAGAAGTAAACATTACTTATTGACATATAACATTTATAATATCCTATTGCGCTTAATTCAAAAATAGTTCAAAGAAAACACGAACAATAACAGAACACCCATTCCTTGGATGATCAAACAGGGTGAAAGCTAATACACTTCTTCCTTCAAAACAATCGCATCAATTCTGCTGCCTTTTCCTTTAGTTCCTTTAGTGATATTAAGAATTCTGTTTCTGGTTGTTAAAGTGCAAATTTATTTTGTTTTCTGACCAATTAGTTCTTCAGTTTGTCTTGGCTTTTACAATAGATTCAAGTGTGGAAAGTAGAGAATGAACTTTTATCTGGCCCTTTCCATCTATTTTGAATACGAGTTCAACTCTTCATAACCTTTCATTTTTTGCTTGGCTTTTGAAGTCATTTTCAAATGTACAAATAAAATGAATGCTCTTGTTCTATTTACAATACTTTTCAAATTAGATTGGCATTAAACAAACTAAAGTTTTTCAATAGTTAATTTATTGCATATTTTTATAGCCTTGATGTTTTCCCCTTGATGGGTTATTATTTTCACTCTGTAGAAAAATTTTGAACAGAAATCCTGCATTCTAACACTATCTTAATTCATACAGGGTAAAAGTTTTGAAATAATGGAAATTAAAGACTTTCAGAGCCCATCTAAATCTACTATAACGTATATTGGTGAAGATACTAACATCTATGAGATAGACTTGAAAGAAACTCCCCTGCCAGTTGAGAAGGTAAAGCAATAATTAATATGTATGCTCAATACAGAAAAGTATGCTAATACTATGACCCATTTGACCAAACTTTCTGAATATCTTCATTTTTATATCATACTTTCTTAATGAGTTGTTACAGGTGCAAACCCCGTATTACAGTTTAAAAGA
The DNA here is from genome assembly GCF_030144855.1 of Hypanus sabinus. Classification (NCBI taxonomy): domain Eukaryota; kingdom Metazoa; phylum Chordata; class Chondrichthyes; order Myliobatiformes; family Dasyatidae; genus Hypanus; species Hypanus sabinus. The sequence continues at coordinate 65,153,803 of NC_082716.1, forward strand.
ATAGTCCAACCTGACTTTATTTTTATTTTGAACACAGTTGCTTTGCCAGAATTGAAGACGACATGCTAAATTAATGCCATGATTGTGTTGTACTTCAATTAAAAATATTGGGGCTGCAGTAATTTGTTCAGCATTTATCACTCAACTCACACAACTAATCAGATTAACCCTAATGAATTTCATGATAAGAAATATACTTTATGACTATTACAAAATGAACTGCAGGATGTGCATTTGCTTTAGTAAATGCTAGTTTGAGTCTAGCATTTTATGTACTCACATTGTTGCATAACTGCTGCACACTTTTCTTCAGAATATGGCGTTGGGGTTCCTTGTACTGTTGCAATCCTGTGCTGAAGGAACTCTCACATTACAGGTAGCTGATGGCTTCAATTTATGCAGCCATACTCTTTATTTTTAACTACTAATGAATGTGTAGCCAGGGAAAGATACAGTGAAGCAAGCTGAGCTAGCAAATCACAATATCATCAGCTTTGTGAGTTCTACACAGTGAACATTTTATGAAGAAATATATTTTTCTCCCAATCTCTTGAATTTCAAGTAAGTTAACAGTGTTCTCCCCTTGACGTATTTCAGCCAGCCATCAGCTACAGTGAATTCTGGCTAATTGGGCCATTGGTTAATCGAGCAGCTGCTTATTTGGAGCAACTCTTAAAGAATAAAAACTAATTGAAAAAAAATAGCTCTTCATTTATTTGGGATACCAAGCTGCTTAATTGTGACAGAAGACTGTTGCCGAACAGTTTCTAACTACCATCAGTCGCGTGCGCTTGTGTGGCCATTAGACACACAGTGCTTAGCCCATCAGTTGTGCAGGTTTGTGTTCAAAAATCAGTGATTTTTGTCACTGATAGTTGGTGAGGAATAAGCAGTAAGACAATTCAGAACTGTTTTGCTCACTGTGGTTTCAAGCATTCAGATTTGGAAATGCCAGTAACAGCCAGGAGTGAAAAGGAAATGATTTCACCAACTCAACAAATTAGAAACTATGAAAAATTTGTAGGTCTCAACAACATCTTGAATGCTACTTTTGGTCCCCACTAGACACTCAGGTCTCACCTGTGGCTCCAAGTAGCTGTTTGCATGTGATAGTGGCCACACCCCAGTACACAGCTTTGACAGGCGGGCTAAACCAGGTGAGGGTAGCCAGCAGTTCTCGTTACCATGGTGAGGTAGGGACATGCCTGTCCTGACATTCAAAGTCAGCTCTGGCAGACTGAGTGGATCAGATCCAATGGCCAGGAAGATGGTTCTGCAATACTACATGGAGAGCAAGGGGATCACGGGTCATGGTCATCTACTGTAACCAGGGAAGAATCCAGATATAACATCCACTTGTAGCACTTGACCCAGACTTCCGAGGTTGAGAGAGAAGCACTGCCTCAGTGCAAAAGCTTTTCCACTTTAAAAACTCTCTCACACAGGTTTTCTGACATTGTTAGAAATGATGGACAACGACCAGTAGTATTGGTAGTGTTCTAAATTGTTCTGTATTTCTTTTAAAAACATCATTTCTTTCTCAGTTAGCCAGTAGTTTGTCTGTTTTTCTGTTTTTATACCTTTTGAACTATTTTGATTAAACTTTGACTAATTTAGGCAGCCACTTAATTGGGCCAAAATGAACTGGTCCCAATGTATCCCAATTAACCGGAATCCACTCAATATTAAAAAAAGGTCCTATTTAAAGTGGGCAGTAGTAATCAGAGAATGTTTTACAATGTTTCTGATCAATAATGCGGTGATGATGGTAACATTTTCAAAGTTCACCCTGTGGAGTACATTGGCTCCATGCCGTAACACTGAAGCACTTTAACAATTAAAAATTCTTACCCAGCTGCTCTCAGAAGTAGCCAGCTGCGACAACACATACTTCATACCTTTCACTCCCAACTTGTGTTCCAAATTCTATTCTGTTCTCTCATGCAGTGTCATTAGCAGTGGTCTGGAATATTACATAAATAGATCTACATTACTGTGATTGGAATCTGTCTGTTACTGGCCACTGTGAAGCTATCAGTCAATTCACATAATTAATAAATGTGAAACCCACGCCATAAAGATATTATCAAAAAGCAGTTTGAGTTCTTCTGATCTTCGTAAGATTGCAAATTCAATAGTGCACTTAGTGAAAAAACAATTGAGAGCGGAGGTGCACACAAACGTATTTTAAAATTGGCAGAAAGTTATATCTGGCATTTTGAGCATTGAATATCAGAGTCATGCACCTATAGCAAAATCTGCCTGTGGAATGGGTGATATCTTTGCTTTACATTCCAGACGATTGTCACCAACTGAAACTTGTCCAGTTGTTCCACTCCTAATCTAAAATGTAAACGTTTGATTGCAGGCTGATTTTGATGTTGTTCTACCTGTGAAGCCCAAGGCAATGAGGAATTATGAGGCACTGGTTGAAGTGGGAGTGTTACAGAAACAGCTCGTGTGAGTAGCTATTTATGCTTCTTGATTCAATTTAAAAACTTGCTAAATTTGTTTGCAATACTGGTGGTATCTAATCCATTATTTCAGGTGTCACTGCATTTCAGCACAGCCATATATATTTCTGATAAACACATACTCATAGTAAATATTTGACTAATATGTGTTAGGGTAATGGATTTCTTATGGGTTTAATACAATCTTAGTAAGTAGTGATTTTGGAGGCTTCCCTGAGTTTCATAATTTGGTTTATTTGCCTAGAATGCAGCTCCTTGTAACATCAAACATGATCAAAAAAAAGTGAACGTACCTGAACAGTTGGCCGTACTCTGTTGGTTCTACATCTTGGTGATGTAAGCATTGTATTAAGGAAAAAAAAATCAGTCTACATATCCTAATCTTCTTTAGATGCAGAGGTGTTGCCAAAGTACTGGAATGCTTTGGAGTGGATGGTGAGGAGGTTTACTCAAAGAATGCCTGGAGGAAGCACCTTAGCTGTATGATGAGGTTAGAGAAACTGGGTTTATTCTCGTTTTAGCACAGAATGTTAGGCAGATACTTTGGAGAAATATTCAAATTAATGAAGGGGTTTGGTAGATTAAATTAGAAGTAATTTTACCACAGAAGTAAGTTGGCAACCAAATAGCCCAGATTTAAGTTGGTTGGTAATAGACTGGAAGAGAAATAGCCAATGTTATTTGAATTCTGCAATTGTTACAGTGTAGAAAGTAGTTGCTGAAAAGATGGTGAATAAACGGTCAATTGTACATTTCAAAAGAGAACTGGTTAAGTTCTTGAAAAGGAAAACTTTTAGGGCAGGAGAATGGAAGGACAAAAATATGTGAATAAATGTATAAAGTGAGAAATTTTGCAGATGCTGGAAGTCCAAATCAACACACGCAAAATGCTGGAGCAACTCAGCAGGGCAAGCAGCACCTATGGAAATAATTAATCAGTTGGGCTGAGACTCTTCTTCAGGGGGAAGATGCCAGAGTAAAAAGGTGGGGGGGAGGGGAAGGAAGATGGCTAGAAGGTGATAGGTGAAGCCAGGTGGGCTGGAAAGGTAAAGGGTTGGAGAGGCAGGAATGTGAAAGGAGAAGAGCACGGACCATAGGAGAAAGGGAAGGTGGAGAGGACCCAGGGACAATGGACATGCAGGTGAGAAGAGGTGAGAGGCCAGAGTGGGAAATAGAACAAGATGGGAGGTGGAAGGAAAACTCTTTTACCAGAAGGAGGAATCAATATCCATGCCATTGGGTTGGAGGCCACCCAGATGGAATATAAGGAGTTGCTCCTCCACCCTGAGTGTGGCCTTGTCATGGCACAACAGGAAGCCATGGATCAACAAGTTGAAAAGGGAATGCGGATAAAAATTAAAATGTTCTGCCACCAGGAAGATCTGCTTTTGGCAGATGGAACAGAGGAGCTTGATGAAGCCATCACCCAATTTATGGGGAGGTGAGGCAATACTTCACCTATGATTTTGCTGGGGTCATCTATTGTGTCCAGTGCTCCCCATGAGGCAATTTATGATGGTCCTCACCAATGTAGAGGAGGTCACACTGGGAGCACTGGACACAATAGATGACCTTAGCAGATTTGCAGTTGAAGCATTGCCTCAGCTGGAAGGATTGTTTGGGGCCCTGAATGGAGGCGAGGGAGGAGGTGAATGGACAGGTGTGGCACTTCGGCTGCTTGCAAGGACAAGGGCCAGGAGGGAGATTAATGGGAGGGACAAATGGACAAGGGAATCACGGAGGGAGTGATTCCATAGAAAGTGGAGAGACGGGGAGAGTAAAGATATGTTTGGTGGGAGGATCCCTTTGGAGATGGCAGAGGTTGCAGAGAATAATGTGATGGTAGGTGAAGGACTTGAGGAACTCGATCACTGTTAAGCTGGTGGGAAGATGGGGTGAGTCCCAATGTTTGGGAAATGGAGAAGATGCATCTGAGAGCAGCATTAAGAGTTGAGGAAGGGAAAACCTGTTGAAGGAAGAAGGCAAAGCTGATGTCCTGGAAAGGATAGCCACCTCTTAGGGACAGATGGAACTGAGAAATAAGAATAGCATTTCTACAGGATACAGGGTTGGAGAAATATAGTGAAGGTAACTGTGAGAATCGATAGGTTCATAAAAAGAGGTTGGTTGACAGTTCACTCCAGAGATAGAGATGGGGGAGATTGAAAAAGTAAAGGGAGGTGTCAGAAATGGATGGTTCTTTCAACTGGCAGGTACAAGCACGACTATATAGAGTGATTGTACTTTATAGTGTGAATAGCCAACTTCTGCAATGTATGTCAGTCAAATTCTGTGAAGACTTCAATGAGAGAGGTTCATGTTATATTAAGCAATATTGAAATGAAATAATAGATAGATAGATACCTTATTGATCCCAAAGGAAATTACAGTGTCACAGCAGCATTACAAATATGCAGATATACAAATATTAGAAGAGAAATCAGAAAGAATAAAATATGTTGCCTTAAAAATAAGATGAAAAAGATTTACAAGTCAAAGATTACAAAATTTGCAAGATTTCTACTGATAAGATGGTAGTGCGGGAATTACTGTAAGTTTAAACAGTAATGGGTTCACCCTTACACCGTATAGGTAAGAAGGGATGGTGGTATTGTACAGCAATTCACAAGGAGTCCACAATGCCAGGGTGTGGCAAACAGAACTTAAATGGACGTTGCTAACAGTCTAACAGGAGGAGGGTCATCACTACCCCAGCTATATTATACAGCCTGATGGCCGAGGGCAAGAATGACCTCAATATAGCGTTGTTTGAAGCAACGCAGTAGTCTTAGTCTATTACAGAAAGTGCTCTTTTGTTCAGCCAAGGTGGCCTGCAGAGGGTGAGAACCAATAATGCAATAGTAGCAATTGTTTATTTTGCGGTTTACTCACTTTGTCATGTTATTCTGTTGCTACTTCACTGATCTTCTTGCTCTTACTTGTGCATGTGGAATAGGGGATAATATACTGATGTGGATTGAGAATTGATTATTGTAAAGAAAGAAAAGAATGGAAATAAACTCTTGTTCTTAGGTTCACAAGTTATGATGTTAAGGTACCACATGGACTGCTACTTGGGCCCCAGCTTTTCAAAACCTGTCAATGATTGACAGAGGGGTCAAAATATCATATTTCCAAATTTGCATTGGTGGGATTGTGAGTATGGACAAGGATGTAAAGAGGTTGCTAAGAGCTATGAGATAGGGTGAAAACATAGCAAAGGGTTATAATGGTGAGTTTATCCACTCTGGTTCATATTAGTAGGAAAGTAGAGTATTTGTTAACGATGAGATGTTGGGTAATGTTGCTGCCCGAAGTGACCTCGCTGTGCTTGGACATAAGTTGCTGAAGGCCAGTATTTGTGTCAACCATGCAATCAGAGTACAAAGGGTATGTTCTGCTATTTTACAAAAGGATTTGAATGCAGGAGTAAGGAAATCTTATTGTATTTGTATAGAGGCTGGCTGAGCCTCACCTGGAGTATGTACACTAATTTGATCTGCTTACCCAGGAAAGGATGTGTTTGTCATCGAGGAATGTGGTGAAGGTTCGTGCAGAAATTGCAGAAATACAGGAATTGTGGGTTTTCCATGTGAGAAGAGAGTAAATAGACTGGAACTGTATTCTTTAAAATTTAGAGGGATGTGAGAAAAACTAATTGAAGCATTATAATTCTGTAATGACTGTTGGTATTTATCCAGGTCAGGAATTGTGAACTTTGTTTTTGCCTCATGTAGGGTGTTGAATGTCTGGACATCAGCCAGCATCACATTAAGCATTGGATCAGGGATTATCCTATTTACTTGGTCAGATATTCCCATAATTAGGTAAACAGTTAACATTGCATGAAAGCCTGAACAACTCTATATGAACAGTTTATTGTGCAGCTTTGCTGTATAATCTGCTGGAGGAGGTCAATGATCTGAGTGGTATCTGTGTTGGGTTAAAACCTTGCATCAGGACTTCACTGTATATTAACAAGAAAGTTGAGTTTTTGTTTAGTGATCTGAGAATACATAGTGTTAATATTCAAAGAGACCTTGGTGTGCTTGTACACATTGCTAAAGGCCAACATTCAGGCAAACTAAGCAAATCAGAGGTCAAATGATATGCTGGCTTTAAGTCCCTTTTAAATCAACCGTCATGACTAGTATAAATCATGTTCCCATACTTCATCACCTGCGGTGGCACTGTAGTTTTTATTCCTTTTGATAATGACCTCCTCATCATAACTTTGGCAGAGAAGCAGAGCAGCGTGCCTTGCAAGCAGAGGAACGGGCAAGTTCTCTGGAAGCTAACCTGCAGGAAGCTTTGGATAAGATCAGGGACATGACTCTAGCGTTGGAGACAAAAGAGCTACAGCAGTTGCACCCAGATGCAGAAAAAAGTAAGATTTCAATTTACCAGGAGTAAGTTATAGACACGATCAACTTTCATTTACTGTCTGTTCAGTGTTGGAGAGGCAACAACATGTTGTGCCTTACAATACCATTGCCAATTCCTTGGAGAGTATACTAAATGATGGGATTGATTAAGAAAACGTTTATCAAAATTGTTGAATTAATGGTATTTTACAGTTTAACTTGAAATTATATTATTAAAGTAGTCTCAAATGGCATGGGTGAATATATAGGCAATTTTCATGGCAAGACTGATACTCCTAAGAAGTGTCTGTCACTTGCAAGTACACAGATGGCTTTGATCAACAAACCATAACTGTGTTGAATAAATAGTTACGTTTTACTTTCCTAATGTGATGAATTAAATACAAATTTACATGATTAATATGTTAATAATTTCTGGGACAATTCTCTAGTCAAGCAATGTAGAACACAAGTGGGATTAATTGCTATTCATTTATAGCAGTTTAATAACATTTTTAACATTGTTATACAAATACAATGGATTCTGGTTAATTGGGACAAATTGGGACAAATTAGCTGAAGTTTCATGGAAATAGTTAAAAAGGTATAAAAAAGACAAACTGCCATTTAACTGAGTAACAATTTATGTATTTAAATGAAATACAGAACAATGTAGAACACTACTAATACCTCTACAGTACTATAAAACTGTGTATTAATTCCTAATAGTTATCGACAGAGGAAGTCCTCTGCCATGTTCATTTGATTGACCGTAAATGAACAAAATTAGTGCAGACACCTAGTGCAGATAGTGGATTGCCTTCATATAATGCTTTAGGTGATTACATCCTCCAAATCTTCATTTTCACTGTAACTTTCAAGATGATTATAACTTCAAATTCTTCATAATTCCTAACTTGTTAAGGCAGTGAAATTGTTTCATTTTTACTCCTGGTCAGTTCTGGCATCACCAAGCCTAAATGCTTGAAACTGCAGTGACTAAAACTGTTCCAAATTGTTCTTTTCTCAGTTCCTTCAAAATGCTATTCGCTTTTCTTAGTTTCTTCATCTCCACTGCATCTGTTCCCAGGACATGGTTTTCTATTCCAGACATCAGAGGTGGCTTCATTCTTCAAAGAACGGGGCTTCCTTCCCTCCACTATTGATGCTGTTCTCACCTGCAACCCCTCCTTTTACTGAATATCTACACTCACCCCATCTTCCTGTCGACGTAACAGGGATAAAGTTCCACTTGTCCTTACCTACCACCGCATCAGCCTCTGCATCCAACACATCATTCTCTGCAATTTCTGCCATCTCCAAAGAGATCCTACCACCAAACATATCTCAACCTCCCCACTCTCTGCTTTCCGCACGGATCGGTCCCTCCACGATTTCCTTGTCCATTCATCCCTTCCCACTAATTTTTTTTCCTGGCACATATCCCTGCAAGCAGCCAAAGTGCTTCACCTGCCCATACACCTCCTCCCTCTCCTCCATTCAGGCCACAAACAGTCCTTCCAGGTGAGGCAACACTTCACCTGTGAATCTGCTGTGGCCGTCCATTGTGTCCGGTGCTCCCGATGTGGCCTGCTCTACCTTGGTGATACTCGTTGTAAACTGGGGACAGTTTCATTGAGTTCCTCTGCTCCATCTGCCAAAAACAGAATTTCCCGGAGGCCAAACATTTTAATTCCAATTCTCATTCCTGTTCTGACAAGTTGGTCTATGGCCTCCTCTTGTACCAAGGATGAGGGCACCCTCAGGGTGGAGGAGCAATATTCTATACACCTCATATTCTGTCTGTTAGCTCCCAATCTGATTTCTCCTTCTGGTAAAAATATTTCCACCCTCCGCTCCCTTCTTCTTTTCCCTTCTCTGACTTTTTACCTTTTCTCACCAGCCTATCAACTCCCTCTGGGTTTCTCCTCGTCTTTCTTCTATAGTCCCCTCTACTCCCCTAGCTCTTTCCCACCCACCTGGCTTCACCTTCCAGAAAGCCTCTTTCCCTCACTCCCCCCAAACTTTTTATTCTGGCTTCTTCCCCCTTCTTTCTCAGTCCTGAGGAAGGGTCTCATTCTGAAACATTGACTGTTTATTCATTTCCATAGATGCTACCTGACCTGCTGAGTTCCTCCAGCATTTTGTCTTGATTCTTTGGATTTCCAGCATCTGTAGACCTCCTCATGTTTCTAAATTGTCTTTCTGCTTATTTCTCGCCAACTATCAGTGCTTTTTGAACACAAACGTATACAACTGATACTATTTAAGAACTGTTTCACTCTTAGCACAGTGGCCACACAAGTGCACATGACCGACCTAGTTAGAAATTGTTTAGCAATAGTCTCCTGCGCAAGTTAAGGGACATAGTGTCCCAAGTAAATGAAGGAAATCCCAACTATTTTCTCAATTAAGATTTTGTTCTTTAAGTGTTGTCCCAAATAAATGGCTGGCCTGATTAACCGATGGCCCAATTTTTCTGAATCCACTGTACATTAATTTCTTTGTTAACTACAACCTTACTGGTATGTTATTTCAGGTTAAGACTTTAATTGATTGACAGTGATAAGATTGCTTTGAATGTTTGTAGAAGTATAGCTATAATAGTTCAGTCATTTAAGGTTGAACATGATTTACCTGAATAAGAAACACTGGAGATTTAAGAAAGGAAGATAACATGAGGAGATAACAAAAAGATAAGAACTCAAGTCAGAAAATCATTAAAATTAGCTGAACTGTTCTTCTACAAAAGTTTATATCTTTTCCTTAAAACTAGGGAAAACATGAAAGCATGCATTTGTTTTTGAACTTTGAATTGTGTCAAATAGATGAAAATATTTTACAGTTATTAATATACTTAAACTTAATGCTGATTAGTATTACTGTACTGTATGATGTTGCTGTAAATAAAGCAGTTTTGGTTTATTCGTGAAATCATGTTTCAAATCCTTAAAGACTTCCAAAAGCGTTGGGTATTTTGCACATGAAAAACTGCATTCATCTCAGCTGTTGAGAATGTTCCTAAAGATGTCTCTTGAGACAAGCTACAACACAGAAAAATTATAAATCTTGGTCTTGTCTCACAATCCATCAGCACGAATATGGATCACTATGAATCTGAAAGCAGAGTGTAAATTCCACCTTTCCTCAAGTTTATCCTGCATTTCATTTCCTTCAAAATTCTGTTTAAATCCTTTCTGACACTCAAAAATAATTAAGTGGATAGCAATATATCACTCCTTCACATTTGCTACCTTGAAACAGTATTACTTTATCGTTACCACATGTAAACTTCTGGCTCCAGCTGCTCTTCAGGTACTGTGTTCCAGATTTCAACTATTCTCTCGGTGAAAGGATTCTTCTCAAGGAAGAATTCCTGAGAGGCGTACATTGCACTGTGGTATGACTGAACAGCTGAAAGTTTGATAAGGTGCATTTTGTGTGTGTTTACGTCTTTGTGAGTATTGTAGTAGTAGCAAATGAGTGATTTTGTATAGAATCATTTGAATATTCAGCATGAATATTAATTGCTAGATATCTGTTGGAGGACTTTGTGAATTTGTTGTGCTGTTGTTGGCACATGGGCTTTGCTAATGTGTTCACTGATTTTGACTACATGTGATTTCATTAAAGCTTTCTTTGGATTTGCATTGCAAATTTCAGGAGACAGCACTTTCTCTAATCAAGAGAGAATTACTTATACTTCTTTCAATTTATCACACTGTTTTGGCTGCTTGTACTGTCTCCTCTGCAGTGAGATGAAATACAAACTGGTTGACCAATCTGCTGAGAACACCTCAAACCCTCTACAAATGTAACTCCGTCCTTCCAGATGGCCAACTGTTTAATTGCTTAACTGTTGTAATGATGCTCAATGTAAGTTCAATATTTTTCACTGCTGCCTTCTGAACTCAATACTGAGTTTAATGTAGATAATTTTAGTTAAGATTTCTAGCCAGCGCTATCTTTATTTGACCCATTTCCATTCTTACACCATCATCTGTTTCATCACATAATCCCCCCCTGCAATTAACTCTACCATAGATTTTCCTTTCTTCTTCCTCTGCATCTTAAAATGTGTCTAACTTTAACTATTCCAGGTACTTATTCATCAACCTGAAACCTTAATTCTACTTCTCCATAAATGTCTGTTTGATCCAGCATTTGATATAATTTATTTTTGCTGACTTACATATTTGAGCTAAGACTTTAAAAACTGCTGACTGCAAAATTGATGTATACCACTTATATATTTCCCCGCGATGTTTGAAGACTTCTATAAACTGCAAGTTCAAGAAGAAAGTTGAAAATGTTGCTTCTCAACTCTAAAATAATTCAAAAATTATTCTTTTATCTCCTGTGGTGCACTTCAGAATTTGTCTTCATCCAAATTTATTTCCTGGTTTACTCTTTGTGGTGTTGAATTTCTTATTCAACCTATATTTCAGGATGAAGAATTTATTCACAGCATCGGACATCAGCCCCATGTGCAATAAGTGGGACTTCATGGATTAATTTTGGTTGCAAGTCTGAATGCACCACTTACTTACCTCATGAACTTTCTCAATTTGATTTGCCCATGACTACTCAATGATAAATGCATTTGCTTTTTTCCTTTTCCATTCAATTGCTATTGTTATAATTTTTACTCCTAATTGTGATGTCATGTGGGCTGTCATGATACATTCTGAATATTATTCTTCCATGAGAGAGGTTAAAGTAACAACTCCCATGATGCATTTTTTCATGCACTCAGAATCTGTCCACAGGTAAAGCTGAAGAATTCAGGCTCTGGGAACAGAGCAGAATCTCAAGTCCCAGGCCACATTGTGAAGGGTAGCCTTGGGGAAACGAGCTTTTTGGAAGTGTTACAAATAAACATGAGTAAGTTTAGAGTTCCTATATTTATCCATTGTTTTATTATAATAGAGTAAATTAATTTCTGGTATTATTGTGCTCATGAAGAAAGAGCGTACATTCGAAGACCAAATAAATTTGACCTTAGTTTCAATGTAATTAACAGCTTGGTACACAATAGCTCTATTTAAAAACAATAATTTAATTGCATCTATGATGCTTATAAGTAGCATTTCCTACAATGTACAATTGGAAACTGAAACTTGACAGTACTTTTAGCTTTTTGTAATCATTCAGATGTTTAATTTAAATTGCAGTAGTGCTTGATTAAGTTGTCTTTGTATTAAAGAAAATTTTGGGGCACAATGCATAGTAGGCACATGGGTGCCAAACTGTATTTGTCCCTGGTTTTAGATACCTATATGGAAAAATTAATTATTAAAAAAGCATCCTGTAAGGTTAATAAAGTAAGGGATCCCCTAATTTTTGTTTTAATTTCCTTTTTTTCTGCCCTGATTTCACCTTGACCTTTTATTTTGGGTATTGGCTTCTCACCTCGGTTTTGAAAAGTTTCTGAAACAGTTCTAAAACAATAATGTAAATTATTGACAAAACAATAAAAAGATTCATCTCATCTCAAGAGTATTCATTTGACGTTCAATGATTTTTTTCAATAGCAGGTGAGAAACTGGAAATTAGGTAATTTCAAGATGCATTTCACCTATTCGTTTTTACCAGGGCTGTTCTGTTCTTCCTTTGCCAAGTTTCCTTTAATTATCTACCTTTAAGCTTCTTACAAATCAACAATAACAATATATTGTTACTGACTTGCCACAATGTGGCCACCCTCAGGTTGGAGGAGCAACACCTCATATTCCACTTGGGTTGTTTCCAATCTGATGGCATGAACATCGATCTCTCCAGCTCCCGGTAAATCCACCCCCTCACCGCCCCTTCTCTCTTCTTCTATTCCCCACTCTGGCCTGCCCTCTTACCTCTTTTATACTCCTCACCTGTATATCACCACCCCCTGATGTCCACATCCTTCTCTTTATCCCTTGGTCCATTCTTCTCTCCTATCAGGTTCTTCTTCTCCATGCCTTTACCCTTTCCACCTATGGCCTCCCAGCTGTTTACTTCATCTGTCCTCCCTTTTCACCTGGCTTCATCTTTACCTTCTAGTTTGTACTTTCTCTACATCACCTTCTTATTGAGGCTTACTTCTCCTTCCTTTTCAGTCCTAATGAAGGGTTTTGGTCTGAAACATTTGACTGTTTATTCTGATGTTGCTTAACCTTCTGAGTTCCTCCAACATTTAGTTTGTGCTACCTAGTTGCCCCATATCTAGTTTTTCTACATTAGCACTTATGTCTCTGATATGGAGGAGGTAGAAAAACAGGAATGTTATTATGAGAATATAACTATGTTTACATGCTTAGTGTCAATTAAAGAAGCCAATTAACGTAGTGATATTTCTCTAATCAGGTATTTAAAATTACTTTGTAAAGAGGAGAGTCAAAAATATGACCATATTAATATAGAGAACTTTCTGCTCACTGGCCATTTATAGAACACTGCACTGACCATCACTGTAAATAAAATCAGTATGAGTGTAAAACTGACTGAATTAACTGCAACATTTTATTTTGTTTCTCTTAGGTGTGCCTCCAATCAGAACTACATCTACTCGATCTGCTGTACATCTCCCAAAGCGTCCTTCCAAGTCAAAAATCACCAAAGCCAAATCCAAGACCAAAAAATGATGTCTGCTTTATTTTATGAAACCACATGACACATTTTCCATATGACAAACCAGTCTTTTCAAATTCTGTATTAAGTACATTTATTTCCATTAATGCAAAATGTGTTAGAAATTGCAGTCAGCAATATTGTTTTGAAGTAGAATTGAAATCATACTTTAAGTATGCTTCTATTTCAACTTAGTCTTAAGTTGCAAAAACATTGGAAGTAAATGCCCCATAAAGCAATTTAGACAAATACTCCTAATTATAAATAAAGCAGCGTCTTTGAGCTTGAGCATTAGTGCCTCAACTTTTCAACCTACTGAAGTGAACCTCTGGTTACTCTGCCCCACCTTTTGGTGGAAAAATGGAATGGGTGTGGACGAGCCAAAGCCTCAGTAGAACTAAGGCAGTCTCAGTATTACTAAGTCCTGCCCCTTGTTCACAGGGAACACAATTTTGCATGCAGTCTGTCATTTGTGATCATCAATATTTTATGTGTAGGTATGTTAATTTATTTTCATGTGCGGAATGGAAAATATCAAACATACATATGGGTCCAATTATGAATATCATTCAAGAAACTCCACTAATTTAGCACCATTGAGCATAAGTGTAAGCTATATGAACTGATGGAACTGATTAGACACCTGGAATAACATTATATAAAGGAAGAAGTAAGTAAAACAATGTGGAAAAAAACAACACTTTCATAATTCAATGCTTTCCAAGAAAGTGCATTGCAGTAATTTGGGACCTTGTAAAGAACCTCACAGACCAGTTCTCATGAGTTATGCAACAAGGTGAAGGATGATACGACTTGTTCTGGTAATTTTATGTTTTCATTATCACTGCCTGATAATGTTTTTCAGAGTAGAGTATCTGCTCTGGGAGTATGGTGTTTGGCATACAAGTTATGTGGCCTGCCCAATAGAACTGATGGAATGTAACCACTGAGGGTGCTGGACCGGTAGAGGACATAGACCCTGGACTGTTCATCCTTCATGTGAAATTGGAAGATTGGTGGTGTCAGGTAGTCCGTGTCTCAGTGTGTGTGTATCAGAGGGCAGAGTCGACCTGCTGCCTAGTAGACTGTGAGGCAGGTGTCAGATCTCTGATTTCCATTTCATTCATGTTTTTTTCTCAATCAACCAAAGGCTGTTTTGATGTCTGTTTAGGCATCACTAACACCATCAAAGCTGGACGCAGAGTCTGTTTTGCAGGTAGAATTTTATATACCTTTTCTGTTCTCCATAAAGAGAGCTGGAGAAGCCTGGATTGTTTTCTGTGGTGCATTGAAGGCTGAGGAATGGCCTGATAAAAGTATATCAAATTATCAGAGGCATAGATAGGGTAGGTAGTCAGAGTCTTTTTTCCCCAAAACTGGAAATGTCAAACATTACGGGACATTGCTTTAAGGTAAGAGGGGGAAAGTTTAAAGGAGATTTATGAGGCATGTATGTTTCTTTTATACAGATTCTAATGCACTGTCAGGGGATGTGGTAGAGAAGCAGATATATTATCAAAGTTTAAGAAGCATTCGGGCAGTATGTGAACAGACAAGGTTGGAGTGACATGGACCATGTGCAGGCAGATGGGATTAGTTTGGGTTGGCTTCATGATCCTCACAGACATCTTGCACTGAAAGGCCTGTTCCTGCACTATACTTAAGTCGATTGAAATCCATTGCTAATAAAGGAAGATGAAGCTTTATGACAAAGTACAGATTTTGTCTTGCAAAGGACCTGGAAGCGTGTATGTTTCTTTGTAATATTATAGATTTTGGAAACAAGTTCAGAAAATAACATATACTTTCAGGCCAGGTTCTCTGTTAGCAAGTTTTTATTGTATCATTTAGCATTTACAGTAACAAAGACAAGCACACTGATACAAATATACCAGACATCCCAATGAACACACTCCACTATGAAACTTTCATCCTGTCGTTCACAGAGTTTTTTTAAAATTACATGTCTTCTCTCAAAACTGATCATTTTTGTAACTTCATTAAGCACTGGACATTTAATGCAGTCATTTTACTACCAAGACTCACTAATGGCAAAGTTGTCCATGCATCTAGTAAAAAGAAATAACAGATAGATCTTGTCAGCTAGAATTAAGTCTTTCCATCACTTATAACATTGGAGAGTCAGGCTTAGGCTTCTGCTGTGAACTCTGTGCTGTTCTTGTTGTTTGAGTTGCTGCAGTGGTCTCTAAAGATTTCTGGGCAATGGCTGATGAGGTATTAAGAATGTCAAAAGGCAGAGGTAGGATGACAGTGGAAGTTTTCTCAGCAGAAAGTGTGTGCAGTGTATGGAGATAACGTAGATGGACGGCAGCAGAGGATCCAGAGAGAACGTCTGCTGCAGTTTTTAGAGCTTCTGATGCATCCTTCTCAGCTTCAGCTGCAATCACCTGCAATTCGTTTCAAAAGATAGGTTAACTAAAATACATTCCTTTTGTAGTAACATGGTTTCCTTAGTTGCTAAGATGGTTTATGCCATTAGTTTGCTCCATCTTAAGATTAAAAAGTCAGTACAACTCTGATTCACATAAAATATGTATTTTGTTTCCAGAGAGGAGAAAAGGTTGTATAGACTACTGTAAAGAGGCAGAGTAGTGTAGTTAGTGGAGCTGCTACCCGGGTTTAATCCTGACCTCTGTTGCTGTCGGAATGGAGCATGCATATTCTCCCTCTGACTGTACAGGTTTGCTTCCATAGTTGTGTTGGTTCAGAGGTTACCTAGCCAATGTTCAATATTCATGCCACCAGGATGCAGACCCAGGTAAAATGAGATTTGGTTTGTGTTTAGTACCACCATTATCCAGTATCCTCCTGCTCTCATCATCATCTGCTTCACTGATATTCATGACCATTTGCTGATTACTGCTACACCCGTGACTTATGAACTAGATATTTTTAATTGCACTAGGTGATCTCACTAATAATTTGAACTTCAGCAAAATCAAGATAGCACTCTTATTCAGCAGATATTGCAAAAGAGCAATGAGCCACATATGATACTGTACTAAGTGTGGACAGATGAACTTCCATCATCAATGCTTTTCCAACTCAATGAAGCTGGTTCATGTTCTGAGGAATGAGCAGGTATAAGTGGACAAGCCTATTGAGAGAACATTTTAGGAACATAATATACACCCCTGTTCAATAATGCAGAATTGGGGAATAGAGAGAGGAGACAGATTTATTACAAGTAAATCATTATAATCCAAAAAGGAATGCAAAACCAGGCAGATGCTGGAAAGAATGAATAAAAACAGAAAGAGCAGAAAAAACTCACTGTAATTTTGAATAAGACCATAAGATATAGGAGCAAAATTAGGTCATCTAGCCCTTCAAGTCTGCTCTGCCATTCGTCATGGCTGTTCCTGGATTCCACTCAACCCCATATCACCATATCCTTTGATGACCTGATTGATCATGAAACCATCATCTCCCACCTTAAATATACCCATGCACTTGGCCTCTGTGTCTGTGGCAGAGCATTCCACAGATTCACCACTCTCTGGCTAAAAAAAATCCCTTCTTATCTCTGTTCTAAAAGGTCGTCCCTCAATTTTGAGGTTGTGTGCTCTAGTTCTGGGTAGCCCATCAGAGGGACCAGCCTCTCCACATCCACCCTATCCAGTTCTTCCAGCACTCGGTAGGTGTCAATGAGATCCCTGTGAGTTCTTCTAGATTCCAGTAAGTACAGGCCTAAAGCTGCCAAATGCCCAGCATTTGTTCCCAAAATCATCCTCATGAACCTTCTCCAATGACAACACATCCTTTCTGAGAACTGTTGACAATACTCCAAGTGCAGCCTGACTTGTGTCTTATAAAGCTTCGGCATTCTCTCCTTGCTTTTATATTCTATTCCCCTTGAAATAGATGCCTATATTGCATTTGCCTACTTTACCACAGACTCACCCTACGAATTATCCTTCTGGGAGTCTTGCTCGAGGACTCCTAAGTCCCTTTGCACCGCTAATGTTTGAATCTTCTCTCCATTTAGATAATAGTCTGCACTATTGTTCCTTTTACCAAAATGTACTATCATATATTTCTAACACTGTATACCACTTTTTTGCCCATTCTTCCAATTTGTCTAAGTCATGTTTTATGTAACAAGCTAGTGTTATGTTTCAAGTAATGGGTTTCAAATGAGTTTGTATTCAACTGACTAGCAGAAGTCCCTCAGTGTAATCTTAGCATTGTCTTCAGAATTGGATGAAATAGGACATATCTTTGAATACTCTATATGTTCGGAAATGAAAACAAGAATGGGTAACCTCATTTATACTTAGTTCTGCATTATCTCCAGTCCTCTCTCTCCCTGCCTCTTCAAACATTATCCTCTGGTTTAAAATAAACTTTATTCATAAATTATGTAACTCGCTTTGGCTAGTTGCTTAATATAGGGGGTGATAGCCCCCCCCCCCAACACCCGGGAGACTTAAGAAATCTCGTTTGGGTGGATGCTGCACAATGTGTCCCCATTACAGATCAGTATTGCGAAATAACAACCTACAGAATATGCGATTAAACGATTAAGCTTTTATAATTCTTACTCTGACTGTATGGTTAGTAAAGAAACAAAAAAAAAACAGGAAGAATGGGCCCAATCTTATGAAACAGTCTGCTGCACAACATTGGAGCTCACCGATAAGCCGATTGTCTGCCATCAACCTGCTCCGATCGTCACTGCCCTTTGGGCCCTCGCTCTAAGTCCACCCTGTCCAGTAGTCTACCAACTCTCTCCATTAGTGTCTTCTCTCCACTTCTCTCCCTGGCAAAAGACCGCAAAAATCTCTCTTCCAGATTCACAAGAAAGAACAACAGCATTCCAAACCCTGTTATCTCTAGTCATAACCCAAACATTGCTGCTACAGAGAAACCATTACGTTATCAGTGAAACCTTACAGCATGTTACAATTAGAAAGAATAGATGAATCACCATTAATTGTTCACGATCTCCTGAAGATAATTCAGCCTACCCTACCTTGGCTTTTGCTTTTCTGTGTGCCTCTGCTTCCACTGCTATCGAGTGCTGAAGTTCTGCAGGAAGGTGGACATCTTTACTGGAACAAAGGTAAACAAGCAAGAATTTTATCTTTACTGCATGCAAGTCTGCAGTTCCATTTCAATACAGACTCCTGTTATCTCAATAACGTCCTTCACATGGTACCATACAATGCTTGGCTACGGACTATTAATTTCAGAATCAGAATCAGATTTATCATCACTGACATACAAGGTGAATTTTGTTTTTACTGGCAGTTGTGCAGTGCAAAGGCATAAAAATCTGTAAATCACAAAAATAAATAAATAATGGGAAAAAAGACAGAATGAGGTCATGTTCATAGGCTCAGAAATCTGATGGTGAAGAGGAAGAAGCTGTTCCTAAAACATTGAGTGTGGGTCTGCTCAGTGGTGGTAATGAGAAGAGGGCATGTCCTGGATGGTGAGGGTTCCTAATGTTGGACTCCACCTTCTTGAGGCATCATCTCTTGGAGATGTCCTTATTGGTGGGTGAGGTTATACCAGTGACGGGGCCTGCTGTGTCTGAAAGCCTCTACAGCCTTTTGCAATCCTGTTCATTGGAGCCGCGATACTGGGTGGTGATGTAACCAGCCAGAATGCTTTCCACCATATATCTATATAAAACTGTGACCTATTAAATCTTCTCAAACTCCTAATGAACGAGTACTGCTGGTGTGCCATCTTCTTGTTTGCATTGATGCACTGAACTCAGGATAGATCCTGAGTTTGATGGCCAGGAACGTCAAACTGCTCACTCTTTTCACTACTGACCACTCAATGAGGTCTGGTGTTCTGGTGTGTGTTCTCCTGCCTTCCCCTTCCTGAAATCCACAGTAAGTTTGTTGGTCTTGCTGATGTTGAATGTGAGCTTCTTGTTGTGACACAACTCAACCAGCTGATTTACCTCATTCCTGTAAGCCTCCTCATCTCATCTGAGATTCTACCAATAACAGTGGTGTCGTCAGCTAACTTACAGATGGTGTCTGATCTGTGCTTACGACACAGCCATGTGAGTAGAGAGGAGACAGCAGTGGACCAAACACGTATCCTTGAGGTTGATTTCCAGTGAGGAGGAGATGCTGCTTATCAATCTTCCAATAAGGGAGTTTTAGAAAGAGGTACAGAGGCCCAGATTCTGAAGCTTGTTTACTAATACTGAGGGAATGATGGTATTGCACACCAAGCCATAGACGATAACCAGCAGCCTGGCAGAGGTATCACAGTTGACCAGGCAGTCCAAGGCAAAATGAAATTGCATCTTGTTGACCAAAATGAATTAAAAACTGTGTCTGAGCAGAAGATGTATTGCAGCGGGTCCAGGTCCTTGCTCAGGCGGGAGTTAATTCTAGCCATAATTGACTTCTTGAAACACTTCATTAAGGTGGATGTGAGTTCTACTGGGTAATAGTCTTTGAGGCAGCTCATCCTGTTCTTCTTGGGAACTGGTATGAAGCCCTTTTGAAGCAGATCAGGGGAACCATAGACCATAGGCTGAAGATGTCTTGAGCACTCCATCCACCGGTTGGCACAGATTTTCAATACTTCCCATGTACACTTTTAGGGCCCGGTGCTTTGCAAAGGTTTATCCTCTGGAAGGACGTTCTGATGTTGACCTCCAGGACAGAGATCGCTGGATAGCCTGATGCTGTGGGGATTCACACAGGTTTAGTGTTATTTCCCTTTCAAAGTGTGCATAAAAGTCATTGAGAAATGAAGTAACATTGCCATTTAAGCTGTTAGATTCTGCCTTATATGAAGTAATGGCATCCACACCCTGCCACAGCTTCTGTGCATCCATTTCTGCCTCCAACTGCACTTGCAGTTACTTTTTCACTCTCACAGTAGCTTTCCACAGGTTGTACTTGGTCTACTTGAAGGGCTCAGGATTGCTGGTCTTGAGTGCTACAGATTTAGTCCTCAAAGACTGTGAATCCACGGTTTCTGCTTTGGCAAGACTCGGTATGTTCTTGAAGGCACACAGTTGTTCACTTGGGTCTTAACTAAGTCGTGGCATATTCATTCTGATCTGAAGATAAATCCCAAATATGGTCAGTCCACTGATTAAAATAAGTCTTCTAAACGCTTATCTGCCTCCCTTGATGCACCTTCCTGGTCCACATGACTGGAGCTGCTTGTGTACTGGCAATAGAAGTATGGCCCGCTGGTCGGCCTTGCCAAAGTATGCATCTGCCTGACATCTAAAGCGTTCTTGTGAGGCAGTATGTTGGCCTCTTTGATTTCACAGGTAACCTGCTGGTGGTAGTTGATGAAAGATTTCGTCCTGCTGGCCTGGTTGAAGTTCCCCATGAAAATCATCAGGGCCCGCTGTCTCACGACTGTTGATCACCATGCTCAGTGTAGGCTCGACACGTGCCAGGGGTGGAACGTGTGACGTACACTGCTTCCATACTGATGGTGGAGAACTCCCTCAGCAGATAGGACGGACAACACTTGATTGCCAAATGTTCCAGGACAGGGAGCTGGATTGAGACAGAGCTGCTATATCTGTGCAACACCAAGTGATAATCCTGAAGTAAGTTCCACCACCTTTACCTTTTTCTGATGTCACCATCATTCCACGTGGTAGTTGGTGAAGCTGTCAGAATGAAGCGATGTGTCCGGAGTGCTCGAGTGAGGCACGTTTCTGTGAAGCAGAGTACACAGCAATCTCTGATGTCCCTCTGGTACTGCAGTCTTGCTCTGAGGTCATCAGTTTTATTTTCCAGAGACTGACTGTATGTTAGCCAGTTGAATGGTAGGGAGGGCCTTAGGGCCCTGCACTTCAGTTTTACCCAGAGTCCTTCCGGACAGTCACACTGAGACAATAAACACCTCTCCTGAGCTTCCAGCTGCTGCACTTCCTCCCTGTGTGGTCTGGAGGCCACAGCCTGACAGGTCTGAAGATTGTTAGTGCTTTGAAACAGGTTGAATCAATTTTCCTTACTGCAATCTCTATTGCTGTAGATTTCAGCTGTAGTAGTTCCAAATGGGAATACCTGATGATTCCTTCAGGAGCTACACACAGCATATCACTCCACATTCAATTAGTTGGCCTCAGGTAATCCTGCTCCCCTTTCCACAATCTGTTGCCCCAAAAAGAGAGAAACAGTACAGTATGCAATGTACTCTATGCAATGTGGCCTAATTGGACAACGCTGCCTGGACTGACCTGGAGTAGAAGGTTTGTTGTGACACTGTCTTTGAATATCTTGGCAGACGTCTGGCTGTAGCAGTGCCTGTGGAAGTTCACAGTTCTCACTCACCACCGACTTAGTTAATCACATCCAATGAATGAATGACTGAAGTAAAAGTAGGCAGGACGAAAGGGCTGTCAATGGTCTCAAAGTCATGCTGTCAGATTGGGGCAAACAGCGAGGTGTCAGCCAGATGCCACATTGCAGAGTAATCTTCAAAACAATTGGGCTGCAGCAGTTGGGGCACAATGAAGACATGGTTCTCCGTGATCAGTCACTCATCTTTCTAAAACACAAAACCAGCATCCAGTTTTAGCTACCAATGAGTTTTGCGTAATGGATGGCGTACCCTCAGTGGTCACTTTATGAGGTTCCTCCTGTACCTAATAAAGTGGTGACTATGTGTATGCTTGAAGTCTTTAGCTGCTGTAGTCCGTCCACTTCAAGGTCCAAAGTGTTGTGCACTTAGAGATACTTTTCTGCTCACCACGGTTATAACACATGAATCAATTTGGCCATTCTCCTCTGACCTCATCATTAACAAAGTGTCTTTCACCACAGAATTGACATTCACTGGATGCTTTTTACACCATCTGTGTAAACTTAAGGAAGTATTGTGTCTGAAAACCCCGGGAGATCAACAGTTTCTGAGATAATCAAACCACACTGTTGGCAACCAACACGGTCAAAATCACTTGTCATTTCATCCCTATTCTGGTGTTTGGTCTGAACAACAACTAAACCTCTTGCACAACGCATACAAATGGTGATAAGTGAAGCCAGGTGGGAGAGGGAAGGCAGATGAAGTAAGAAGCTGGGAGGTGATAGGTGGAAAAGGTAAAGGGCTGGAGAAGAAGGAATCTGATAGGAGAGGAGAATGGACTCTGGGAGAAAGGGAAGGAGGAGGAACACCAAAGGAGGTCACCTCATTATAGGAAGGATGTGAAAGCTATGGAGAGGGTTCAGAGATTTACCAGGATGTTGCCTGGTTTGGAGAGCAGGTCATATGAAGCAAGGTTAGTGGAGCTGGGACTTTTCTCTTTGGAGCGTAGAAGAATGAGAGGGGACTTGATAGAGGTCTACAAGATTATGAGAGGCATAGATTGGGTGGATAGTCAGTACCTGTTTCCCAATAGCAATCACCAGAGGGCATATGTACAAAATTAAAGGAGGGAAGTTTAGGGGAGACATTAGAGGTAAGTTTTTTACACAGAGGGTTGTGAGTGCCAGGAATGACTTGCCAGGGATGGTGGTGGAGGCTAAATCATTAGGGGTATTTAAGAGCCTCTTGGACAGGCACATGGGTGAAAGAAAAATGGAGAGTTATGGGGTAGTGTGAGTTTAGTACTTTTTTTTAAGGATTATACAGCCCTTGTGGCTAAAGGGATCAGGGGGTATGGAGAGAAAGCAGGTACGGGGTTCTGAGTTGGATGATCAGCCATGATCATACTGAATGGTGGTGCAGGCTTGAAGGGCCAAATGGCCTACTCCTGCACCTATTTTCTATGTTTCTATGTTTCTAAATGGGTCGGCACAAAATGGAGGGCTGAAAGGCCTGTACTGTGCTGTAATGTTCTATGGTTCTATGGAGTATGTTCTATAGGTATGTGAGCAGAAGGGAAGAAGTAAAGGAGGGGCAGAATAGGAAATTGAAGAGGAGGGAAGGGGGAGAGGGAAGAACTATTGCAAGTTGGAGGAATTGATGATCATGTCATCAGGTTCAGAGTCAGAATCGGGTTTAAAATCGTTGGCGTATGTCATGAAAATTGTTGTTTTGCAACAGCAGTACGTTACAATACATAATAACAAAAACTATAAATTACAATAAGTATATATAAAAAAAGAAAGTTAAATTAAGTAATACAAAAAGAGAGGGGAAAATAGTGAAGTAGTGTTCATGGGTTCATTGTCCATTTAGAAATCTGATGGCAGAGGGGAAGAAGCTGTTCCTGAAACACTGAGTGTGTGTCTTCAGGCTCCTGTCCATGGTGATGGAGAGGCTAATGACCATGATGGATCTGGCTGAATTTACAACTTTCTTCAGTTTCTTTAGATCCTTTGCAGAGGTACCTCCACACTAGACGGTGATGCAATCAGTTAGAATGCTCTCCACGGTACATCTGAAGAAATTTGCAAGTGTCCTTGTTGACATACCAGTTCCCTTAAACTTCTAATGAAATATAGCCATTGACGTGCCTGCTTTATCACTGCATCAATACATTAGGCCCACCCAAGATGTTGACACCCAGGAACTTGAAAGATTGGAGCCTATCCATACAATATATGAGGTGTTGCTCTTCCAAACTGAGAGTGGCTTCATCATGACAGTAGAGGAGGCCAGGGACTGTCATGTCAGAATGGGAATGGGGTTTGGAATTAAAATGGTTAGACACTTTTGCCGACAGAGCAAAGGTGCTCAAAAAAGCAGTTCCCCCTTCTCACTAATGTTGGGCCCTCTCCACCCTCCTGCTTTAACTTATCACCTTTCAGGTGACTGGAATTATGAATAATGATGACTGATTATTCATTTCCATAGACTCTGCATGACCTGCTGAGTTCCTCCAGCATTTTGTGTGCTTTGCTCTGGTTTCCAGCATCTTATGTTGCTGAACCTCTTGACAATGTCTGCATGCTTTTAGGCATCATGTTGCTGCTAATGATTGGCTGATTGGGTATTTACATAAACAAGCAGGTGTACCTAACAAAGTGGCCACCAAGTGTAATTCCATTTCATGTCCTAATTGTCCAAACATCTATTCTGTGCTTTTTTGAAATGGGAACAGCCACCTGCAGTTGTCATAAATCAAGTTCACTCATTAATCTGTAGGAAACAGGTGTTCAGACACAACTGAAGACCAGATGGTAAATATTGGCTGGGAAAGTTTCAAATTTCTCTGTGGGAAAGTGCAGCAGAACATCATTGTCCATCTGAACAAACAGATGATGCCTCAATAACACTTTGAAGAGCAGTGTCTCTGACCCCATTTTTATAACATGCTCAAAACCTGGGAATAAGCTTGGACCTTCTGAGAATGTTCCTAATGAATGGGGTTAACTTATAATTGCTAATACAGCTTTATGATCAGTTTTGAAAGATGGAGAATTTCGTGCTTTAAACTTACATTTCAGCATGTTCCACCTTGATTCCCCATTTCCATGTTATTGCATCAAGGGCAACCTGCAAACCAAAATAGGGAGGTGATCGGTAAGAACATAGGGCTAGAAAACTGGGATAAATGAATGGTGAAAACATTGTTTAATTTATTTTATTACTCTGGGTTTTGAATTCTTATGGAGGGTGGAACTATTGAAGTGATTCAGATAATTTTTATCGTGATATGCTGTAGACGATCAATATAAGTTACATTAAAATAATTAAATAAATAAACAAAAAGACAAATAGCTAGGTAGTCATTGACTGTTCAGAAGTATATTGGTAGAATGAAAGAAGCTATTCCTAAAGCATTGATAGGAATCCATCAGGAACAGCTTGCCTAATGGTAGTATTGAGAAGAGGATATGTCCCAGATGGTGAGGATCTTTAATGATGGATGCTGTCTTCTTGAGCCACCACCTTTTAAAGATGTTTTCGTGTGACGAACTACATAACTACATATACCTGTCTGGACACGCCCCCCCCCCGCTGACTGCTCCTGTGGCTCCTCCCACAGACCCTGATATAAAGGCGATTGGAGCCACAGACCCTTCCTCAGTCTCCAGGATGTTGTGTGATGGTCACTTGCTGCTTGTGCTTACTTCCAGACAATAAAAGCCTACATTAACCCACGTCTCAGAGTTGGTGCATCATTTCATTGATGGGGAGCCTCGCACCCACGATGGAACTAACTGAGTCCACATCCCTCCTCTGCTTCTTTTGATCCTCTGCACTGGAGCCTGGGTGCCAGGCAGTGATGCTCCCAGTAAGAATGCTCTCCATGGTACATCTGTAGAAATTTGCTAAAGTCTTTGATGATGTACCAAATCTCTTCAAGCTTCCAATTAACTTTAGCCATTGTCATACCTTCTTTGTGCTTCCATCAATGTGTTAGGCCCAAAGACAGCAGTGACGTTGGTAAATTACCATAAATTCCGGTGTAGAAGCCGACCCAGAGTATAAACCGACCCTAATTTTCAAGGTTAATAAAGTGACTTTTCATGTTACGTTTGTATAAGCTGATCCCTTTTGTAGAGGTTTTTTATTTAACCAGAAAATATCACAAGATCTCACATGCCATTACTCAGCTTTGCTGGATCTGGAACCTAGAAATTTTGTGAGCAGCTAAAAAAATAGGCCTACACATTTAGGAGCGTAATAAGCAAATTCTTAATAAATAAATCAGGGAAGGAAGTTCTGGATTGGGTTCCCAATGATAAAGAATCCTCTGAAATGTAACCCCCGTGAAACCATTTAGCGCCCATCGTAATCTCGTTAAAACACAACACGGGGTGGTGGGATCAGTACGTCTACTCAGTATTGAGTTTGTGACCATCATGTACAAAAGATTAAAATGAATGCGGTATGATGCTAGCTTCAAGCATTGTTGATTTTGCTAAAGGAACGAATAATTCTGCAGCAGCTAAGAAGTTTAGTGTAAACGAGAGAGAGTGAAAGAGTGGAGAAAGGCAGAGGACTCGCTGAGGGAAATGCCAAAGACGAAATGTACAAACCGCGGGAGAACATGCCAGTGGCCAGAACTGAAAGAAAAAGTTTTAGAGTGGGTGAATCACCAGCGATCGACCGGATACAGTGTTACCAGAGAAATGATTCGAGTTCAAGCGTTGAAATGGGTCGAAAAACACCGTGAGGTCAGCGAAAATTTCAAACCTATGTGAAGTTGGTTCACCTGATTTATGAATAGATGTGATCTTGTGTTGAGACAAAAAAACAAAGATAGCTCAGAAAATTCCCACGGGGTGTTGTTTATGTTCAAGAATGCTGCTTGATGGACGAAGCCGCTTGCTTGAAGAGGGTTAAAGAGGTATGGCGTTGACGTCCCAAAGGTGTCAGGAAGGAGAAGTCGCTACTTGTCTGGGACAAGTTCAAAGCACACTTGTCAGGTGAGACAGAAGCAACACTGAAAGCTGAAAATACAGACATTGCAGTCATCCCTGGTGGATTTATGTCCCTGCTCCAGCCACAAGATGTGAGTTTAAGCAAACCAAAGAATTCATGCGTTGACAGTGGAACCAATTTGACTCAAAAACAGCCAATAAATATGACCTGTCTTCCGTGTATTCGTTTTTCCAAAGTTGGCACCCTCTGTATAAGCCGACCCCCTAATTTTAGGACCAAAATTTAGGGCCAAATTCTCGGTTTATACATCGGAATTTACAGTAATAGATGCTGTTTGTGCCTTGCCCCACGGTCATGATGTAGAGAGAGTAGAGCAGTAGGCTAAGCATGCACCCCTTGAGCTGAGCCTGTGTTGAATGTTAAAGGGGAGGAGTTGATATTACCGATCCACACCGACTTGTTATCCTGATAAGGGCGTTAAGAGTCCTATTGCAGAGGGAGATACAGAGGTTTTGAAACTTGTTGATTTGTACTGATAGAATGATAGTATTGAATACCAAAATATAATCAATAACGGCAGCCTGACAGAGGTATTGCTGTTGTCCAGGTGGTCCAGGGCCAAGTGGAGAGCCAATGAGATTGTATCCTGTTGACCAAAAGGAATTAAAAGTTGTGAATTAGCGAAGAGGAATGCGTCAAGGGCATTGGAAGCAGACAAAGCAGATAGCTTTGTTCCTGCCTCGTGGTTGAAGGAGTGGAGACTGCCAATTTGTGAGGCTGCTTGCAGCCACCATTTTGTGAACTCTTTTGTGAATGGATTCTTGCTCAGGAATGACTAAATCAGTGCATGTAAGTGGACACAATGAGAGTTATGCTGTTGAAATGCTTAACCTGTGACCATTCCCAAATAGGAAGCTGTTTGGTTATGTAAAAATGGCAGGCTTGTAGAAAGAACAACTTGTGATCTGAAGTTGCCTGAGCATAGTGTTTGGCTGGCTTGGATAAAGCAGTTTCAAAATGGTCTGATTTGGAAAGAACAGAGGAAGTTACTCTAGGCACAAATACACTGCTATGGGCCTGATCCAATGAGAAACTTACACAGGTCAGCCTGGTGAGCCCAAGCCAACAAAATCCAAACATTACAGATTGATCTGATAAGGAAAAGGATGAGAATGTAGAATTTCGGGAGTACAATTGGTGACAACTCTGGAGACCAACCATCACTGAAGGTAGATGATCACACGTTGGAAATGTGGAGATTACATCAGGATCATGAGGAATGCCTGGCCGGTGTAGACTCCTTTTCTCCATTGTTAACGTTTTCTATTCTTTAGCTATTCAGAGAGGGTCAGAGAAACATATTGCATGTGCACACAGGTACGCTATTTTGTTTTGTATATTTCATGTGCATTTTTTTAACTGAGCCAATAAAGGTATTTTTTATGTCAGTAAGTATGGATTCTCTCTATGCCTAACTGATCATTAGTGTTGAGGTTAATACCTGCAACAGTCTGCAGTAGGTCTGTTGTGGTCGTAGGGATATTGCAATGGGTCCAGGTTCTTGCTTAGGCAGGAGTTAATTCTAGCCATGACCAAACTCTCAAAGCTCTTCATCACAGTAGGTGTGAGTGCTATCAGGTGAAAATCTTTGAGGCAGGTCACCCTGGCATCATCTTTATGGGTGATTGATGCCCTTTTAAAGCAGCAGGAACCTCTGACTGCAGATGTCCTCGAGCACTCCAGCTGGTTGCTCAGCACAGCCTTTCAGTACCCTGGTAGGAACGCAGTGGGGCCTGGCACTTGGTGAGGCTTCACCTCTTGAGGGGTGCTCTGGTGTCAGCCTTCAAGACCAAGATCACAGATTTTCCAGATACTGTGGATTCACACAGGTGTGGTTTTATTCTCCCTTACCAAAGCGTACATAAAAGGCATTGAACTCACCTTGGAGTGAAGCATCGCAGCATTCATGATGGTTAGGTTTCATCTTATAGGAAGTAATGACAGACAAATCCCGCTGCACTTGTCATGGATCTGATTGTGTCTCTAATTTCACATGGAATTGTGTTTTCACTCTCATGGTGGCATTCTGTAAGGAATCCCTGGACTTCTTGTAGTGTCCTGGATCGTCTTTCTTGAACCCTCAGCAGACTGTGAATCTCCTGGTTCATTCATGGCTCCTGGTTTGGATGTTTGGTATGTTCTTGAAGGCACACACTCATCCACGCAGGTCATGATGAATTTGCGGAATACTGTGGCATATTCATTCTCATCCAAAGGTGTTGTGTATTTAATATTTTAGTAATATTTGAGTAATATTTTAGATATATTGTTTGATTAAGCATTCTTGTTTGTTTAAATAATTCATTACAGGTTATATTTAGAAATTAGTGAATTGCATATGTCATGATGCATGTACAACTAGTTTAAAGTAAAAGAACAAACTAAGCCTTGCATCTCTTGGGCTCTCGTACTTTTCTTGCAATTTTTCTGCTTTGGAGTTACAAAACATAAAAGTGGCGATGAGGTATTTTTAAAAACGAACCCAAGACGACTATCTACCTGTTGAAGTGCAGTGAGACTTTTGAGTTAAAAAAAAAGGAAGGGACAGAAACAGTCGAGTTTAAAAAATAAGGCAGAAAACAGAAGAATTCATGGGTTCATAAACAGTGATAATAATCATAAAAAAAAGAGAACAAAAATGGCTGGCTACATCAGAAAGGTTGACATGTTCAGTAACACAAAAGATAACTGGATATTTTATATGGAATAGATTGAGCAGTATTTTAAAGCAAAAGGAATAGTCAATGAGAAACAAGTACCAGTTTTGCTGAGTGTATTAGATTTAAAGGTATATAGTTTGTTTAGCTGTTTGACTACTCCAACCAAACTAGCTAAAATGAGTTTTGCTGATATTGTGAACGTGATATTGGAACATTTACAACTGAAACCATTGTTGATTGCAGAATGCTTTAGGTTTCATAAGTGGAATCAAAAGGACTGAGAATTCATTTTGGCGTATGTGGCTGAAATAAAGATGTTATCTGAGCATTGTCAGTTCAGTGATGAGCTTAATGATGTACTGAGAGATTGTTTAGTTTTGTGGAATCTTACAAGAACACACTCAGAATGGCTCCTAACTGAAGTGCAACTTGCATTTAAAAGGGAAGTTGAAACAGGTGTGGCAATGGACACCGCAGACAGAGACGCAATTACGTTGTAGTCAGGAAATGAAAGTGAGCAAGAACGAAATTGTAACATCTAACCAGAAACTGGCCTGGCTGAATAAATTGTTACCATTGTGGCAGGAGCTCACACACACCAGACCAATGCAGATTTAAAGCAGAAAATGCAATGAAGTGGGACACACACAAAGAGCATGTTGGGCAGACAAAAATAAATGGACTGCACAGGGAAGGGAAAAAGCTGAAAAGTCAAGTTTCAGTTTCAAAAATAGCACTAATCTGCACGTTCTTGATGAAATACCTATCTGATGATAATAGTGTACAGGACGCATTTGCTTTGAGATTTAAATAAGAAAACTACCAATAGACAAGTAATATGGCCTATGCCAGAAATGAACGGTAAATTAATTTAAATGGAATTGGACACTGGCTTGGCTGTTTCAGTCATTCCACAAAATGAGTTTGAATAACATTTCAAAGATACTGAACTGAAGCCTGCTGATATCCAACTAAGAACTTGTACTGAAGAAAAGATCATTCCTGTGGGATTGACATTTGTAACCATGAACTACAACAATCAAGGAGCCACATTGGGCTTGATGTGGTACGAACGGGAGAACCCGCATCATGGAGATCTGATTGGCTGAGACAACTACAACTGGTTTGTAAATCCATTCACCATTTGCATGCCACATCCCCTACAATAAAGGCAACTGAGTGCAAATTAAGAAAGGTACTGGAAGATGCCACAGCAGTGTACAACGATGGCATTGGGAAAACTCAAACACATCAAGGGTAAAATTGCGATCGATGAAAATGTCACACCCAAGTTTTACAAAGCCTGTTCAGATCCTTATACCATCCATGATAAAGTAACTAGTGAACTAGATTGCATGGAGGCTGAGGGAATACTTTCCAAGGTTGAATGGATCCCATGGGCAAGGCCACAAGTCCCACTTGCTAAGAAGAGTGGGTCGGTCAGGGTGTGTGGTGATTTTAGAGTCACTATCAGCCCAGTACTGAAAGTAAATCAATACCCTCTGTTCAGAACAGAGGATATCTGTGCAAACCTTTCTGATGGAAAGCACTTTAGCAAAGTGGACTTAACTGAGGCCTGTCTACAGACGGAGATAGACGAAGAGTCCAAAGCGGTTCTCACGAAGGGCTTTATCACTACAATAGGTATATTTTTGGAGTAGCATCTGCACCTGCATTCTTCCAGAAAGCATTCTTCTTTGTTTAAACAATTCGTTACAGGTGATATGGGAAAATAAATTGAACTGCATATGTCATAATGCTACCATGTGTAGTAAAGTAATTTAAAGTAAAAGAACAAGCTAAGTCACGCAGCTCTTGGGCTCCCATCTATTTCTCGGAGTTACAAAATGTAACAGAATCCCTAAACATAGTCCAGTGCACAGATGCAAAGCATTTCTGTAAGTGTCCTTCTGCCTCCCTTGACCATACCTTGGCGATTCACACTAGGGGTGCAGTGGTCCTCGGTCTCTGCCAATATGCTGGGAGTAGAAGTACAGCGAGCTGATCAGACTTGCCACAGTGCGGCCATGGGATGGCACGGTAAGCATTCTTGAGAGTGCTGTGGCAGTGGTCAAGTGTGTTGGCTCCTCTCGTTCCAAAGGTGACACATCGGTGGAAGATGATCCGAGACTTGTTCAAGCTAATTTGGTTGAAGCCCCCAACAATATCTAAGAAGGCATCAGGTTGTGCTGTCTTGTGAATGTTGATCACCGTGCTCAGCTCCAGCAGTGCCAGCTTGATGTTTGGCAGGGGTGGAATGTGAAATGTAGACTGCTGCCATGGAGAATATTGAACAGAACCAGACATGAATTGAACTGTGCATCAAGTGGAAGGGACACACCATTAACAGGGTGTTAATACAAGAGATGGCCTTCTCAGAGATCTAATTACATTACGTCAGCATGAATTAGCAAAATAAAATATTTACATAATACTTTCATAATAAGAGTGGCAAAAACAAAAGGTCAAGGAAAGGAAAGCACCTGAGTGGTCTGACAGCATATCCATAAGGATATGGCAAAATGGTGCAATCGTGGCTGACGAGGGAAGTCAAAGCTAATGTATAAGGAAAAGAGAGGCAATACTACGAAGCAAAAATTAGTAGGAAGATAGAAGATTGGGAAGCTTTTAAAAACCTAGAGAGCAACTAAAAGAATCATTAGGAGGAAAAAGATGAAATATCAAAGCAAGCTAACAAATAATATCAATGTGGATAGTAAAAGCTTCTTCAAGTACGTAAAAATAAAAGAGAAATAAGAGTGGATATAGGACTGCTAGAGAATGAGGCTGGAGAGATAACAGTGGGGGACAAGGAGATGGCAGATGAACTAAATGAATACTTTGCATCAGTCTTCACTGTGGAAGACATTAGCAGTGTGCCAGATGTTGAAGGGTGTGAAGGAAGAGAAGTGAGCGAAGTTACTATTAAAAGGGACAAGGTGCTCAAAAAGCTGAAAGACCTAAGAGTACATAAAGACCTAGACCAGATGAACTGCACCCTAAGGCTCTGAAAGAGGTCATAGTAGAGATTGTGGTGGCATTAGTAATGATCTTTCAAAAATCATTGGACTCTGGCATTATTGTAATCATTACTCCACTCTTCAAGAAAGGAGGAAGGCAGCAGAAAGGAAATTATAGACCAGTTAGCTTGACCTCAGTGGTTGGGAAGATGTTGGAATCAATTGTTAAGGATGAAGTTATGTACTACTTGGTGACACAGGACAAAATAGGACAACGTCAGCCTAGTTTCTTTAAGTGAAAATCTTGTCTGATGAACCTGTTGGAATTCTTTGAGGTGATTACAAGTAGGATAGATAAAGGGGATGCAGTGGATGTTGTGTATTTGGACTTTTAGAAGGCCTTTAACAAGGTGCCACACATGAGGTTGCTTACCAAGTTAAGAGCCCATGGTATTGCAGGAAAGTTACTGGCATGGTTAGAACACTGGCTGTGGTAAGGAGGCAGTGTATGGGACTGAAAGGATCCTTTTTCTGGTTGGCTGCCAGTAATTAGTGGTGTTCCATAGGGGTCAGTGTTGGAACCCCTTCTTTTTATGCTGTATATAAATAATTTAGATGATGAAATAGATGACTTTGTTGCCAAGTTTTGCAGATCGTATGACGATTGGTGGAGGGACAAGTAGTATTGAGAAAACAGGTAGGTGGCAGAAGGACTTAGATAGATTTGGAGAAGGGGAAAGAAAGTGGCAAATAAAATACAATGTTGGAAAACACATTGTCATGCACTTTGGTAGTAGAAATAAATGTGTAGATTATTTTCTAAACAGGGAGAAAATCCAAAAATCTAAGATGCAAAGGGACTTTGGAGTCCTTGTGCAGAACACCCCCAAAGATACTGGTGAGGACTCACCTTGAGTATTGTGAACAGGTTTAGGTTCCTTATTTAAGAAGAGATGTACTGACATTGGAGAGAGTTCAGAGGAGGCTCAGAAAGATGAATCTGGAAATGAAAGGTTTATCATATGAGGAACGTTTGATGGCTCTGGGTCTATACTCGCTGGAATTTAGAAGGATGAGGGGGTGGAGGGAATCTTATTGAAACCTTTCGAATGTTGAAAGGCCTAGACAGAGTTGATGTTGAAAGGATGTTTCTCGTGGTGGGGGAGTCTAGGACAAGAGGACACAGCCTATGGATAGAGGGGTGTCCATTTAAAACAGATGTGGAGAAATTTCTTTAGCCAGAAGGTGGTGAACTTGTGGAATTTGTTATCACAGGCAGCTGTGGAGGCCAGATCATTGGGTGTATATAAGGCAGAGATTGATAGGTTCTTGATTGGACATGGCATCAAAGTTACAGGGCAAAGGATGTGGAGCGAGGCTGAGGAGGCGACAAAATGACTCAGCCATGATTGAATGGCAGAGTGTACTCGATGGACCAAATGGCCTAATTCTGCTTCTATGTCTAGCCGTTTAATTAGTAGTTATAATAAATGTAGTTAGATACTAATGCAGAGCTGGGCAATCTTCATTCGAGAGAGATTGTGAAGCTAGTGAAAAGATCTTTGCAGAAGCCAAATCTAATGGTTGGGGATGAGCATCAATAAACCTGTTCGGAGATTTTCAGCAGAGACGAGGAGGAAATAGGTGTAACGTGATACAGGATTCACATGTCATACAGTCCATGGGTGACGGTGAGCTGCTGACTGCTGACAGTGTTCATACTAACTTGTGCAGTGGTCCAGCAGAAGCCTGTGTGGGAGGATACGAAGATGTTCATACGAGTGGTGTTGATATGACTTGCTGTTGTATGGGTATTATGTGGAGGTGAGAGCTTGAGGGAAGAGGAGGGCAGGACAAAGCCACCCCAAAAAAATCTGCTTTGACATAACAGCAACAGCAAGCTGACTCACCTCACGACGTCAAAATGCTTCACACATTTGTAAATAATAAGAAAGCATTGAAACTATTGAATGTTTAAAAAAATAAAAGTGCATACGCACCTCTTAAAGACACTCAAAACAATTAAAAAACAAAATCAAATATAAAAATTCACAACTCCTTCCTTGCACTGAAGTGAAAAGGGTAACATTCCCTGAGCCAAGTCTAGCTGCTGCTGAATCATATGGGTTGCCCTTGCCCACAGAAATGACAGGAAATTTCCATAACTTGTTCACACTTTACTCCAATGCTGACTGCCGATTGCCCCTGCGGGACTCAGGCATTTGCATTGATATGCAGAGGTTTTCATAATTGTCCGGAAACACAACAGCTGATAAATGTCAACATTACCCTACCAAATCTGGACCATGCAATTTGAAGTACTTGATGATAGTCACCAGGCAACACCATGACTGATGAGAAGTGGAAATATTGCTGTTAGAATACGTATACGTGAAGCTTGATCCATGGATCTTGGGTCACTCCTTGGGTAACAATGGGACAGGATGAGAAGCAAGCAAGAGTATTTCCTTAAATGGAGCCCAAAAATTTCAATGGTTTTGGTTGAAGTGCTCAACTGTATTAAACACAGGAGAGAGTTTCTGTCAGGAAAACATGGAGGATATGCAACAGTTTAAAACAGTACTGTAAGCAGTTCAAGCAATCTTAAAAAAGTTGCATTTTGACGTGGATAGAGATAAGAAAAGAAAGATGGTGCAATATCTGACAAAGACGGAGGAAGGAAGCCTGCCAGGACAGCAGAAGATAAATTGCGTTAATTCCCAAACCGGACATGCAGCACTTTCAATTTTATTTACCTTGATTTCATCACCAATGCTTTTTCTTTCCTGGAGAATTTCATTGAATTTACGATGTGCTAAACTTCTCTTAATAAAAGTCTGTACTAGCAATGATAATGAGTCAGGAGAATTGGCGACACTTGTTAACGAAAGGGAGGCATTTTCCACCCGATAATAGCAGAACGCATTCACTTCAGCAGTCACCATGTCCTTGGATATCACCTGTAAAATAAATGCCAGCATCTTTTACAGGGCAATCAACTGAGCATCAGCTGAACCCTACCTAGAACCAGTTAAATCTTGATCAGTGCAATAGTACTATATTTAGAGACTGCTCTTAGTTATCATGAAGTTCATTCATATAATCAATATAAAATATTGGGAATCTTGCAAGATTGATCCTATGTTGATTCCGTGAGATTCCAATTTTATTCTTAGTCATTCTTTTAATGTAAGTGAAATATCAGTTGTGCTCCTGCTAATACTCTATAAAAATGAATAAGACAGCATTTGTTGAATTGCACTTCTGTTCCAATGATAGCACTGCAGCTTATGACAATTGTTCAAATGTAATTTACTTGATAACAGAAGCATTTCTAGTATCATGGAGTCTCAAAATTATACAGCACCGAAACAGGTCCTACAGTCCACTTGTGGGAAGAAGTAGCTACTAGATACTCAAGGATTATAGTGTAGGAGCCATTTAATAAAAATTAAGACCAAAATGTATTGAAATATAATAAGTTCTGGTCAATTTTCAGATTATAAAAAACAACAGCAAAGAGAGTAGAATATCTACTGGTTCACAGTGTGAAGGTGATTCAGGAGTATGCTTTGAAAACTGACATAACTATAAGACACTCTCATACAGACAAAAGAGTTATGTTAATTGAAATATCTCAAACTCGGCATCAAATGTCTTGAGCCAAGATATTTTACATCATTGTGACTCAGATCACAAAAGACTGTCTATTTAACACGGTCACTTAACATAGTCGTGGTCATACTTGTCAATAGATAATTATTTATGGATAGCTCATTCTTTCCAATGAATTTTAGACCATTCATGTGGATTATCTTGTCCCAAAAAAGATGTTTAAATATTCTAAGATAGTCTTGGCAGCTAAGATGTACTTATTCATCCATTTATAATTTTATGGAGCCATCTATCCACAGATAAGATATTTAAGTTATTTATGCAGTTGTAACTATTGAAATAGTATTCAATTAGCTGCTGTTACCTTTATTTGTAGTAAAGGAGTCTGCAAAGGACTTGGACAGAGTAAGAGAATGGACAAGGATGTGGCAGATGGAATACAGAATAGTGAGGTGTACAGTGATGCACTTTGGTAAAAGGAATAAAGCTGTAGATCATTTTCTAAATGGGGACAGAATTCGGAAATGCCAAGGTGCAAAGGACTGGGAAGTTCTAGTGGAGGATTCCCTAAGGGTTCGGGTTGAGTCAGTGGTGAGAAAGGCAGAAGTTCCGGTTTAAGATGGTGCCACCGAAGGTGTGTGCCAGCTTACTGGTAAATCATAGAGCAAGAGAACCGACCGTAAGCATTGCTGATAACAACTTGCATGAAGCTGGGGCATTGCGAGGTGGAACGTGTTCATGCCAGGGCAGCAGATGGACTTTTATCGCTGCTGGAGATGCAGTGAGCGATTTGGAGAGGAGTCGACGTTGAAGAGTTTTGATGCTCTTCCACCTAAGCCGGGTGCAAGGTTGGATCGCTCCAAGTGCCGAGCTGATTTGGTGAGATCAAGAATGACCTTGGGTGGGGTGGCCCAGGCATATAGGGGTGCTGGGATCACAGTCCCAGAGTGTGGCACTACTCGGTGCTTGGACAATTTAAACACTGGCCATGACAGACTGGAAGTCTAAGTGTTGCGTACAGAAGTGAGAGCGGGCTGACTTTTCTCAGTCCCCCTTTCATTCCTTTCTCTGTGGCGCCAGGGCTGTGCACTGAGCTGACTGCTGTGTGTTTTTGACCCATTGGTGTTAAGAAATGGACTGAGGCTTGGTCTGGGCCTTCTCTGGCTGCTCCGGGAGTGGATCAGGAAATCAGTCTGGTTTGGGATGCTGTTGGCTTGCATCTATTGTTTACACAATGTGTTTTCCTCCCCCTTTCTCTGCACGGTGAGGCTCGGTCTGTTTTTAAAATTGGGTTATTTCAATTTCTTGCTTTGCGGCTGCCTATAAGCAGACAAATTTCTTTGATAAAAGGTTTATTGTCTTTGATAATATATGTGCTTTGAAACCTTTGAAATGCAAAGTTAGTTAGTATTAATTTTGAGAAGACTAGAATATAGAAGTAAGGATGTAATGCTATGGTCTTTTAAGGTACTGCATATAAGGAACATTTGATGGCTCTGGGCCTGTACTCACTGGAGTTTAGAAGAATGAGGGCAAGGATTAATTAAAATCAACCAAATTTTGAAAGACCTAGACAGAATGAACATGGAGCAGATGGTTCCAGTAGTGGAAGAGTCTAGAACTAGAGAGCACAGCCTCAAAATAGAAGGATGTCCCTTTGGAACAGAGATGAGAAATTTCTTCAGCCAGAGGGTGGTGATTCTGTGGAAATCACTGTCATAGATGGCTGTGGAAGCCAAGATATTGCATATATTTAAAGCAGAGGATGAAAGATTCTTGATTAGCAAAGATTATGGGAAGAAGGCAGGAGAATGGAGTTGAGAAAAAAAAAATTAGCCATGATCAAATGGGGAGCAGACTCAATGGGTCAAATGGCCTAATTCTGCTCCTATATCTTGTCTTATGGTCTAAAACTTGATGTACTTTGAGCTTGGAGATGTCCTACTGGGAGGTTCTCACACCTGATCTTTCTTGTGTGTCTACTTGTTCTGAATAAAAGCCTGTTACACCCATGGCTCCAATCTCTGTGGGGCTCATTTAGTCACAACACTCGCCATGTCCATGTTGACCCTTAGGTACCAATCAACCTTATCTCATCTATGAGCACTTGGTCTATAGCCTTCTACATGCTGGAAATTCAAGTACAGTACTCATCCTGATAATTCTCAAGTGTGTCTGTCGGCACCACTGACTTGGGCAGTGCCTTCCAGCTTCCAACTATTCTCTGGGTGAGTACCTTCTTCCTCAGATCTCCCGTAAACTCTTACTCCACTCCTGTATCCTCTAGTTTTAGTTACGTGATGGGGAACATTTTCCTTTTTGCTTCTCTATGTCCCTTATAGCCTGATATCCCTCATCCTGGTGCCCAGTCAGCCTCCTGCATTCCAAGGAAACAAACCCAGCCTCACCAGTTTCTCAAAACTCAAATACACAAGCCCAGGTAACATTTCTGTAACCTCTCTAGTTAAATCATGTTTTCTTCTCTTTTGTTTGACTACCGGAAGTATTCTCCCTCTGTGGTGATGAATATTTTATAAAGTTGTACCATTTAAAAACCAACAGCAATAGGAAAGAAAAGATGAAATATGAAGATAAGCTAATATAAAATAATATAAATGAAGATGCCAAAAATTTTCCAGATAAATAAAGAGTACAAGAGAGGCAAGACTGGATATTGGACTGCTGGGAAATGATGCTGGAGGGATGGTAATGAGGGACAAAGGAACAGAGGATGAACTTAACAAGTATTTTTCATCAGTTTTCACCGTGAAAGACATTAGCAGTGTGCCAGAAATTCATCAGCGGTCGAAAGTAAATGTACATAGTTGCTATTACTAAGGAGAAAGTCTGAAGGTAAATTAGTCACCTGGACCAGATGGACTATACCATAGGGTTTGGAAAGAGGTAGCTGAAGAGATTGTGGAGGTATTAATAGTGATCTTTCAAGATTCTGGAATGGCTACAGAGGAATGGAAAATTGTAAGTGTCATTCCACTCTTTAAGGGAGGGAGGCAAAAGAAAGGAAATTATAGGCCAGTTCACCTGACTTAATTGGTTGGCAAGATGTTGGAATCTATTAGTAAGGATGAGGTTTGGAGCTTCCTGGAGGCACGTACTAAAATAAGCCAAAGTCAGCATGGTTTCCTCAAGGGAAAATCTTGCCTGACATAGCTGTTGAAAGTCTTTTGAAGAAATAACATGAAGAAGAGACCAAAGAGAGTCAGTGGATATTGTGTATTTGGATTTTCAAAAGGCATTTGACAAGGTGCCACACATGAGGTTGCTTAGGTAAAAGCTCATGGTATAATAGGGAAGGTACTAGCCGGATAGAGAGAGGATTGACTGATTGGCAGGAGGTAAAGAGTGGGAATAAAACAGGGCCATTTCTGGTTGGCTGCTGGTGACTAGTGGTGTTCCTCAGGGGTCGATGTTGGGGCCACTTCTTTTCATGTTATAGGTCAATGATTTGGATGATGGAATT
Source organism: Hypanus sabinus (assembly GCF_030144855.1). Taxonomy (NCBI): domain Eukaryota; kingdom Metazoa; phylum Chordata; class Chondrichthyes; order Myliobatiformes; family Dasyatidae; genus Hypanus; species Hypanus sabinus. Next base: position 65,193,268 of record NC_082716.1, read on the forward strand.
GATGGCTTTGTGGCCAAATGTGAGCCTGATATGAAAATAGATAGAGGGGCAGTTAATGTTGAGGAAGCAGCAGTTTACAGAAAGACAGTTTAGCAGTATAGGCAAAGAAGTGGCAAATAGAGTTTAGTGCAGGGAAGTGTATGGTCATGCACTTTGGTAGAAGGAATAAAGGTGGAGACTAATTTCTAAACAGGGAGAAAACCCAGAAATCAGAGGTACAAAGTCACTTGGAGTCCTTGTGCAGGATTCTAAAGGTTAACTTGCAGGTTGAGTTGGTGTTAAGGAAGGCAAATGTAATTTTAGTATTAATTTTGAGAGGACTAGAATATAAAAGCAAGGATGTAATGCTTGTATAAGGCATCGGTCAGTCTGCACTTGGAGTATTGTGAACAGTTTTGGCTCCTTGTCTAAGAAAAGATATGCTGGCATTGGAGAGAGTCCAGATGAGGTTCATGAGAATGTTCCTAGGAATGAAAATGTTAACACATGAGGAGTGTTTCATGGCTCTGGATCTGTACTCACTGGAGTTCAGAAGAATGGGGGTGAGGGGTGGATCTAAGTGAAACCTACTGAATATTGAAAGGCTTAGACAAATTACTCAATGCACCCAAATGATGAGCATTGTCTAGATTTAGACAAGCAGCCTAGTAGTTGAGTCAATGTCTAAAACCTAACTACTTCTAATATTTACGGTGGCTAAGTCCACAGGGCCTGACAAGATATCCCCTCCAGTCTTATGAGAGGCTAGTGCAGATGTGGTGAGGATCTTTCCTATAGTGGGGGAGTCTAGGACCAGAGAGCACAGCCTCAGAATAGCAGGACATCCCTTCAGAACAGAGATGAGGAGGAATTTCTTAGATGGTGAATCTGTGGAAGTCATTGTCAGAGACAGCTGTGGAGGACAAGTCATTGGGTATATGTAAAGCAGAGGTTGATAGATTGTTGTTGAGTCAGGGTATTTAAAGGTTATGGGGAGAAAGCAGGAGAATGGGGTTGAGTGGGATAATAAATCAGCATGATAGATTTCCAGAGCAGACTCAATGTGCTGAATAGCTTAATTATGCTTCTATATCTTGTGGTCTTATGATCTCTTTAACACAAAAGATTCTGCAGATGCTGGAAATCTTGAGCAACATACACATAATGCTGGAGGAACTCAGCAAGTCAGGCAGCATCTATGGAGTGGAATAAGTTGATATTTCATGAGGGTTTACTATTCCTCCGTACTCCCTACAGCACCTACCACCTACCATTCACTGTGTATGTTCTTCTTTTGGTATTCCTCCTAAACTTGGCAGGATTAAAGATCGAATGTCCAATCTACTACACTCTTTGACCCTTTGAAGAATTTTTACACTTAGAAAATGTAATTGCCTTTGGAAATCAGCAACTTACCTATTTCCTTTCAGTACACTTAATGTTCCTTGTTTCACCAGCTGCACTGACACATCGTTCCGGATATTGCTAACATTTCAATAGAAATATGTGGCTTGGTTTCATGCCATCCTTTGGGCTTTTGACAATTCATTATATTTTTGACAACTTGTTGACTTTGGCACACTTACTTCATGAAATGGAATCACCAAGGTTTTAACACGCATATCCACTTTGTGATAAGTGTCCAGACAAGGCACAAGAAAGAAGAGACCTATAATTAAACCAAATAATATAATAAACTTTAACTATACTTTGTGCATCAGCACTTTGTGTAAACCCAGAAGAATATTACAAAACGTCCTAGAATAAATGTACTGATGCACTTCCTGATAAGGTGATATCTTAAAAAACACGCATACTGAAAACACATCTGTAACAAGGCTATAGTAAATATTCAGTCTCTGTTTTTGTTAAGGTCACAGCTGGAAATTGCACTTACAATTTATGAAGTTAGCCTGGAATATTAGTCAATGATAAACTTAAAAAGAACTTTATAGTTTTCTTTTAAGTTTCTTGCTCACTTGCCTGAATTCAGGGATGGTCAAATCTATTGTGAATCATCCCATTACACCATTTCTAAACTAGGAGTCATATTATTTGAAACAAGTCCATTCTACAATTGCACTTGTTTAAAATAACATCACTCACAATATTGTCTGCCCATTCAAACCCTCAGTAACCTATAGCCCAATTACCAGCAAAAAACATACTGGCAGACTCTAATACTTAGCAAATTGCAAAGCACTCTGTATGATATTGCCATATCCTAATGATTCTAAGGTTTACACACTTCACGAGTTCCAGTTCAGTTCGATTCAATTGAATTACAGTGTGAGAAATTAACATTTAGCGGAAATGGTTAAATATTTACTTTTTATAGCATCTTTGAGCACAGGGTGATATTTGCAGTTTTGAAAAGAGGTAAAATTGACAAAATCTTCATTTCCATATTACTTAGAAACTAATATGCTTAATATGATTGGCAAATATGAGTGTCATTAATGTGCGACCATCCTAACTCATCATTTTCGAGTATGGGCACCTACCTGGCCCCTTGGCTCTCCCTGGCAGTAGTCGTCCCAGTCTGAATGTCACAGCACGCTCATGCTCCTGTACTATCTGCACCATGAAGGACAGCGTGTCAGTTACAAAAAGAAAACTAGTTGCTTACACAGGATTCAGTTACCTTCTGTTCAACAAATTGCGATCTTTGCACAATATTCACATTCTTTTAGATAGCAATTCTCCTTTGCCACATTTCTGCTTTTACCTCTGTTTTCTTTTTCCCTAACACAAATGCTTGTTTCATGTTTTGCATTTCGTGGAGTAGAGAAATTACTCAATGCACCCAAATGATGAGCGCTGTCTAGATTTATACAAGCAACCCAGTAGTTGAGTCAATGTCTAAAACCTAGCTACTTCTAATACTTACAGTGGCTAAGTCCACAGGGCTTGACAATGTATCCCCTCTAATCTTGTGAGAGGCTAGTGCAGAAATTGCAGGAGCCCTGGCACGGGTATTTAAAATCTCCGTAGCTATGGGTGAGGTATCAAGGGATTGGAGCTTAGCTGATGTTGTTCTGTTGTGCAAGAAAGGCTCTAAGAATATTCTGGGGAACTATAGGCTGATGAACCTGACACCTCTAGTGGGTAAATTATTGGAAGGTATTCTAAAGGACCGGATATAAAGATATTTGGATAGATGGGGCCTGTTTAGGTCTAGTCAACAGGGCATTGTGTGTGGTAGGTCATGTTTAACCAATCTGATAGGTTTTTGAGGAGGTTACCAGGAAAGGCAGTGGATGTAGTCTACATGGCTTGTAGCAAGGCCTTTGGAAGGTTCCGCATGGGAGAATGGTCAGGAAGGTTCAGTCCCTTGGCATTCAGAATGAGGTAGTAAATAGGCTGTGAAATTGGCTTCTCAGAAGAAGCTGGAGAGTGGCAGTAGATGGTTGCCTCTCTGACTGGACACCTGAAACTAGTGGTTTACTGCAGGGACTGGTGCTTGGTCTGTTGTTGTTTGTCATCTGTATAAACAATCTGGATGATAATGTGATGAACTGAATCAGCAAATTTGTTGAAGACACCAAGATTAGGGGCATTGTGGACAGCGAGGAATGTTATCAAAGCTTGCAGTGGGATCTGGACCAGATGGAAAAATAGTCTGAAAAATGGCAGATGGAATTTAATGCAGGCAAGTGTGAGGTGTTGCACTTTGGGAGGATAAACCAGAGTTAGACTTACACAGTGAACGGTAGGGCACTGAGGGGTGTGGTAGAATAGAGGGATCTGGGAAAACAGATCCATAATTTCTTGATAGTGGTGTCACAGGTAGATATGGCCATAGATAAAGCTTTTGCCACATAGTCCTTCATAAATCAGAAAACTGAATGCTGAAGGTGGGATGTTATGTCACAAATTTGGAGTATTGTGTGCATTTCTGGTCACCTACCTAGAGGAAAGATATCATCAATAAGAATAAAAAAGTACAGAGAGAATGTACAAGGATTTTCTCATGACTTAAGGACAATGAAAGGCTGAATGGATTAGGACTTTATTCTCTCGAGTGTAGGAGAATGAGGGAAGATTTGATAGACGTATATAAAATTATGAGGGATGTAGTTTGGGTAAATGCAAGCAGGTTTTGTTTCCACTGGTGTTGAATGAGACTTGGACTAGAGGCCATGAGTTAAGTGTGAAAAGTGCAATGTTTAAGGGGACCTTCTTCACTCTGAGGTTGGAATGAATTGCCAGCAGAAGTGGTGGATGTGGATTTGATTGCAATATTTAAGAGAAGTTTGGATAAGTGCATGGGTGGGAGAGATATGGAGAGCTGTGGTCCAGATGTGGGTTGATTTCACTAGGCCGAGTAATAGTTCAGCATGGACCAGATGGGCTGAAGGGCCTGTTGTGTGCTGTGGTGCTCCATGATTCTAAATAAGAATTTTACACCCATTGAAATAATTCTCCAAAAATCCTGTTTGATAGCTTGTGAATGCCATATGCTCACCTTAATACAGAACCAGACTGAGACTGGGAATAAGAGAAGAATTAGCAGCAAACAGAAGAATGTGAGAATACACTCACAGATCCCTGGACTTCCATTCTTCATACCTGATTAAAAACCAGCAGACCAGTATGTCAGATCATATAAAGCATTAGCCAAATCCTATCTGCAAATGCCGCGATGCTAGTGCACCCCAGAACGGACGTCCCTACCGCCCTCACAGTGGACACATCTAACACGGCAGTCGGTGGAGTGCTGGTACAACTCATTGAGGGTCGCTGGCAACCCCTGGCGTTTTTTAGCAAACACCTATGACTACCTGAGCTCAAATGCAGTGCTTCCGACTGGGAACTGTTGGCGCTACACCTGGCAATCCAGCGTTTCAGGTACTTCTTAGAAGGTCGGCCCTTCACCGCGTTCACGGACCACAAACCGCTTACCTTTGCGTTCATGAAAGCATCCGACCCCTGGTCATCCCGCCAGCAGCGACATCTGTCCTACATCTCCGAATACACGATGGATGTCCGGCATGTCTCGGGAAAGGACAATGTCGTGGCGGATGCTCTCTCCAGACCTAACATCCAAGCCCTGTCCCAGGGGGTAGACTATGAAGCACTGGCAGAGGTGCAGCAGGCAGGCGAGGAGATCCCTAGTTACAGAACTGCAGTCTCCGGTTTGCAGCTCCAGGACCTCCCCGTAGGCCCAGGTGAGAGGACCCTACTCTGTGACGTCACCACCGGTCAACTCCGCCCCATCGTCCCGGCAGCCTGGTGGCGGCGTGTTTTCAACTCTATTCACAACTTAACGCACCCCTCCATCAGGACAACCGTCCGGATGGTAGCCAACAGGTTAGTTTGGCACGGTCTCCGCAAGCAGGTCAGTGAATGGGCCAAAACGTGCATGCACTGCCAAACAGTCAAGGTGCAGCAGCACATCAAAGCCCTGCTGCAGCAGTTCCACCCCACCCACCGGCGTTACAACCGCATTCATGTGGATATCGTGGGCCCCCTGCTATTGTCACGAGGAGTGCAGCACCTCCTGACTATCGTGGACCGGTTCACCAGATGGCCAGAGGCAATCCCGTTCACCGACACCACCTCCGAATCTTGCGCCCGGGCACTGATTGCCACCTGGGTGTCGCGCTTTGGTGTACCGGCCCACATTACCTCCGACAGAGGTGCCCAGTTCACCTCCAGCCTGTGGTCAGCTATGGCCAGCCTTTTGGGGACACAGCTGCACCACACAACTGCCTACCACCCACAGTCGAATGGATTGGTGGAGTGTTTCCACCGTCACCTGAAGTCGGCTCTCATGGCCCGCCTCAAAGGGCCTAACTGGGTGGACGAGCTTCCCTGGGTCCTGCTCGGAATCCGCACGGTGCCCAAGGAGGATCTGCACACCTCGTTGGCTGAGTTGGTGTACGGTGCACCCCTGGTCGTGCCAGGAGAGTTCATACCAGCCCCAAGGGGGCAAGAGGAAGAACCTGCAGCAGTCCTGGACAGACTACGCGAGAGGCTCAGTAACCTGGCCCCCATACCCACTTCACAGCATGGGCAGAACCCGACCTGCATATGCAAAAACCTGCAAAACTGTAAGTTCGTTTTTGCACAACGGGGCGGACACCGGACACTGCTACAACGGCCCTACAAGGGGCCGTTTACGATGGTCAGAAACAACGGATCTGCATTCGTGCTGGACATTGGGGGAGAGAGGAGGATTTCACAGTGGACCAACTCAAACCGGCCCATGTGGACGTGGCGCAGCCGGTCGAGATTCAGGCACCGCGGCGCAGAGGCAGACCTCCCAAACAGGGACCGACCCAGACTGTGGACATTGGGGGGTGTATCGCCGGTTCTGGGGGGGGGGGGGGGGGGTTATGTGGCGACCCACTTCCCAACGCACTCAAACCGGCTCACAAAGTGGCGCGTGCCAGCATTGAGGCCGGTCCCAAAGAGGGCGCCAAGTCTGGTTCACCAGCAAGGGGAAAAGCCCGCGCGCGGGATGGAACTGTGAATATGCGCCCCCTACAGCATTCCCGCCCAGGGAGGGTGGGAACAGGAAGGCTTTAAAGCGAGGCCGCGAAGTTTGAATAAACCTATTTTACAACTGCAGCTCACTGACTGCGTGTCGTTATTTCAGCGCTGCGTGTAGCACACTGCTACAATAGAATGATAGTCATAGCTGAATCAATGGACTGCCCCAACTTGTGTGCCAAAGATAAAACTTTACAAATATTAAAAGAAATAAATAATAATAAATAAAAGAGCAACAAATATTGAAAACATAAGATGAGAAATCCTTGTAAGTGATTCCTTAGGTGGTAATACCCATGACCTACAGACTAGACAATAGGTGGGTGGAGAGAGAACAGCCTTTGTAGTCTATGTGTCAAGGAATCACTTCAAACACAGAGAAGAAAGCTTCCTTTTGTTTAACCCACACTCTGTCTTTCTTCAGCCGATGAATTAGAGCTCTACCAGGTTGAAAAGACACTTGGAAGAAGCATTGAAAGTTGTAAATTGCCAGAATATATTCTGGGTGATGACTTTAATGTTAATCATTAAGATTAGCGTTGTATCACCAAAAGTGATTAAACTGGCTGAGTCTGCAGAAGATTGTGAGAGAACTAACACCAGGTATAGATCTCATTGACCTTGTCTTCACCGTGATCAGAACAGTATTGTATTCATTTACATTAATTTGTGTGGCTGATCTGTCTATTGTACATACATGTACACTTGCTCAAATTGCAAATATCTAATCAGTCAATCACAAAACCACACAAACTTGGCCAAGAGGTTCAATTGTTGTTCAGACCAAGCATCAAAATGGGGAAGAGAAGTGATGTAATTGACTTTGAATGATTGTTGGTGCCAGACGGGGTGGTTTGAGTATCTCAGAAACTGCTGATCTCTGGGGATTTTCACACACAACAGCCTCGAGAGTTTACACAGAGCAGTGCAATAAGCAAAAAACCTTCAGCCAGCAGCAGTTCTGTGGGGGGGGGGAGGTGTAAAACACAGGTCAGAGGAGAATGGCCAGACTGTTTCAAGCTGAGAGAAAGGTGACAGTAACTCAAATAACCACAATTAAGACCATAAGACACAGGAGAAGAATTAGGCCATTCATCCCCTCGAGTCTGCTCTGCCATTCCACCACGGCTGATTCCAGATCCCACTCAACCCCATACAACTGCCTTCTCACCATGTCCCTTGATGTCCTGACTGAACAGGAAACCATCAACTTCTGCCTTAAATATACCCACGGACTTGGCCTCCACCTCAGTCCATGGCAGAGCATTCCACAAATTCACCACTCTTTGGCTAAAATAAAAATCCTCCTTACCTCTGTTCTAAAACGTTGTCTGTCAATTTTCAGGCTGTGCCCTCTAGTCCTGGATATCCCCTCTACATCCACCCTATCTAGGCCTTTCAACATTAAGTAGGTTTCAATGAAATTCCCCCCCCCAAACATTTTTCTAGATTCCAGTGACTACAGGCCCAAAGCTGCCAAGCACTCCTTGTATATCAATCCTTTCATTTCTAGAATCATCCTTGTGAACCTCCTATGGACTCTCTCCAATGAAAACACATCCCTTCTGAGATATGGAGCCCAAACCTTTTGATAATGCTCCAAGTGCAGCCTGACTAGTGTCTCATAAAAGCTCAGCATTATCTCCTTGCTTTTATATTCCCCTTGAAAATTAATGCCAACTTTGCATTTGCCTCCTTTACCACAGACTCAACCTGTGAATTAACCTTCTGGGCGTTTTGCACGAGGACTCCTAAGTCCCTCTGCACCTCTGATGTTTGAACCTTCTCCCCATTTAGATAATAGTCCGCTATTGTTGCTTTTACCAAAATGCATGATCATACTTTTCCCAACACTGTATTTCACCTGCCACTCTTTTCCCATTCTTCCAATTTGTCTAAATCCTGCTGCAATCGCATTGCTTCCTCAGCACTACCTACCTCTCCACCTATCTTTGTATCATCCACAAACTTTGCCACAAAGCCATTAAATTCATTATCCAAATCACTGGCGAACAATGTGAAAAGCAGCAGTCCCAATACTGACCTCTGAGGAACACTACTAGCCACTGGCAACCAACCAGAAAAGGCCCCTTTTATTCCCACTCGCTGCCTCCTGCCTGTCAGCCATTTCACTATCCATGCCAGTATCTTTCCTGCAATACCATAGGATTTTATCTTGTTATGTGATTACAACATTGCAACAGTGATGTGCAGAAATGCACAAGACATCGAACTTGAAGTGGATGGGCTACAACAGCAAAAGACCATGAACATGCACTCAGTGGCCAGAGTTTTAGGTACAGGTGCTACCTAATAAATTGGCTACTGGGTGTATATCCCTTGGAAAGTCTACAAGGGAGTCAGCATCTGGGTATCCATTGATGATTGACTTTCCTGTTGATGCTCCAAACCCTTTCCACCATAACAAGACACAAGTCAAAAGGATGATAGAGTACTTTCCACTTGACTGGCTGCTCCTATAATACTTAATAAAGTTGACACTATCAGGACAAATCACGTGATTGGAACCCATCCACCACCTTGAACATTCATTCTTGAAACATTCATTCCCTAGGTATTTATTCCGTAAGACCACAAGACATCGGAACAGAATTAGGCCATTTGGCCGATCGAGTCTGTATCATCATTTCATCCTGGCTGATCATTTTTCCTCTCAGCCCCAGTCTCTGCCTTCTCCTTGTATCCCTTCATGCCCTGACCAAACGAGAATCTGTCAATCTCTGCCTTAAATAAACTTAAATCCTTGGCCTCTGCAGCTGCTTGTGGCAATGAATTCCACAGATTCACCATCCTCTGGCTAATGAAATTTCTCCTCATCTCCATTCTAAAAGGGCTGGTAGGCTTCAATAAGGTCACCCCTCATTCTTCTGAATTCTAGTGAATACAGGCCCAGAGCAGTCAAACGCTTTTCATATGACAAGCCGTTCAATCCTAGAATTATTTTCCTGAACCTCCTCAGCCATCAACCATCAGTGCACAGTGCTTGCATTGTTTTCCAGGTTACACAGCACAGAAACAGGTCCTTAGGCCCAACTTTTTAATGCTCATCCAGGCGTCTTTCTGAGCTAGTTCGTTAGTCGTCATATGGCCCATCATCCCTCGAATCCGACCAAGTGTAGTTGTATCCACCTCTGGCAGGTCAGTCCATAAAGCCGTTCCCTTTAAATCTCATCCCTCTCACCTTAAACCTATGCTCTCCCCAGTCTTGGGGAAAGGGCGGATCAGCTCATCCACTGACACATCGACATTTCCTCAGAGATGTGTGCCTGCACGCGATGACTGGGTATGAGTGGCCTGTAGCCAGGCTGGGAACAAGAGCAGTACTGATGCCAGCTCCTTGAGGTTAATGCTGTGAATGAATTCCGCTGCCCATTCCCATAGGGCAGCCTCTGGAGGATGTACAACAATGATGTTATAGGAAATTATAAAATCCTGGTTCAACCGCATTGACGCCAGGATTACAGAGAAAATTTACAAGTTATATGGAAAGATTGAATAGGTTAGGACTTTATTCCTTGGAAAGTAGAAGACTGAGGGGAGATTTGATAGAGGTTTACAAAATTCTTAGGAGTACAGATAAGATACAATGCAAGCAGGCTTTTTCCACTGATGTTGGTTGGGACTACAACTAGAGATCATGACTTAAGGGTGAAAGGTGAAATGTTTAAGGGGAACATGAGGGGAAACTTCTTTACTCAGAGGGTTGTGAGGGCATGGAATGAGCTGCCTGTGTAAGTTGTGTATGTGAGCTTGATTATAATGTTTGAGAAGTTTGGATAGGTACATGGTTGGTAGGGGTATGATCCTGGTGCAGTTCAACATGAGTAGGCACTTTAAATGGTTCAGCATGAAATAGATGGGCTGAAGGGCCTGTTTCTGTGTATAGACTCTATAGGAAATTATAAACTCCTGGTCCAACCACTTTGATGTTATGGCCAAGAAAGCTTACTAACATCTGGACTTCCTCAGGAGGCCAAAGAAATTCCGCATGTCTTTGTTCACTCTCTCCAATTTTTACTGATGTGCCCTAGAAAGCATTCTGTCTGGATGCTCTACAGCCTGGTATGGCAGCTGTTCTGCACATGACCACAAGAAACTGCAGAAAATTGTGGTCACAGGAACCAGCCTCCCCTCTGTGGTCTCTGCCTCAGTAGAGTAGCCAGCATGATCAAAGACATTCAGGCATTCTCTCTTTTCCCCCTCCCGTCAGGCCGAAGATAAAGCCTGAAATCATGCACCACAAGGCTCAGAGACAGCTTCTAGCTCACTCGTATCGGACTCTTGAATGGACCTTTCGAACAATAAAGTGGTCTCTTAGCCTCACAATCTACCTCATTATGATCTTGCACTTGATTGGTTACTTACACTTCACTTTCTCAGTAGCTTTCACACTTTAATCTATTTTATTGTTTTACCTAATTCTAGCTCATTGCACTGTGTAATGGTTTGATCTGTATGAATGGTATGCAAGATAAGCTTTTCACTGTATCTTGATACATGTGACAAGAGTAAACCAACCTTCATACCAGTAGGTGCACTGGCAAGCATAATAGAAAATATCAGGATCAGAATTGCAAATTTCTGGCTCCAGTCTTCATGTAGGGCAGAGAGAAACCCTTTACAGCAAGGCAGAGGTGAGCAATCTCGTTAGCAACGACGGCACAGAGTCTCTTGATCAAAGGCGGACCATAAGACAGTGAGACATAGAAGCAAAATGAGGCCATTCGGCACATCGAGTCCGCTCCGCCATTCCATCACGGCTGATCCAAGAATGGAATGCCTGAACGCAGCTCAAGTCCCCAGACTCTGAGCTTTACGCTGGAAGCCCAGCCTTCCGCCAAGCAAACCCTGCTAATTCTCCCGCCAGCAGTCACCTCAGCAATCTGTGCTCCAGCCATTAACACTATCTTAGGGAGCAGCAGTAAATCATGCGTCTATGCTCTCCTTCATGATTCCACCGCTGCTACTGCACCCAATGTTCCCGAGGTGGAGGAGGTGAGGACTTGACAACGCAAGAATAAGGTTGATGGGAAGAGAATTAAGAGTAATGTGAAGGAGGAACCATTTTTGACGTGTGTGGAGCTGTGGTAGAAAGAGGTTCCATTCAAGATGTAACTTGTAAAATACATGGTAAATAAAAAGTTTCAAAGTGACAGAGAAAAGGCCAGTGGGTCAGAGAATTCTCTGTCAAGAGCCAATGAGGACATGATGAACTAAATGGCTATCTTCATCGTACAGTCATTCTATAATTCCTCATTGGTCTCTGTATTGGAAACAGCCTGTCAACAAGCTTCATAGACTTCAAAAAGCTCAAAGTTCAAAGTAGATTTGTTATCAAAGTACATACATATATGTCATCATATACAATCCTGAGATTCATTTTCTTGTGGACATACTCAGTAAATCTAAGAACCATAATACAATCAATGAAAGACCACATCCAACCGGGCGGACAAACTGCAAATATGAAATAAAAAAGAAATAATAATAATAGTAATAAATAAATAAGCAATAAATATTGAGAACATGAGATGAAGAATCCATGACAGTGAGTCTAAAGGTTGTGGAAACAGTTTAACGATGGGGCGTGAAGTTGGTTCAAGGCTGATAGTTGAGGGGTAATAACTGTTCCTAAACCAGGTGGTGTGAGTCCTGTACGTTCTTCCTGATGGCAGCAGTGTAAAGAGAGCTTGTCTTGGGTGTGGGCGTCACTGATGACGGGTGATATTTTCCTGCAACAGTGCACCTTGTAGACATGCTCAATGATGGGGAGGGCTTTACCCATGATGAGCCAGGCTATATGTACTACTTTTTGTGGGATTTTCCATTCAAGGGCATTGGTATTTCCATATTATGCTGTGATGCAACCAGTTAATTTACTCTCCAGCACACATCTATAGAAGTTTGTATAAGTTTTAGATGTCATGCAAATCTACACAAACTTTTAAGGAAGTAGAGGGCTGCCGTGCTTCCTTCGTAATTGCACTTACGTGATGAACCCAGGAAACGTCCTTCGAAATGATAACATCAAAGGTGAACCTCTTCATTTTGATCCTCCAAATATGACATTGGAGCTGTGCTTCTAATTTCCATCATTTCCACCATAGTCATTGTAGCCATATTTTCCTCCACAGTTTAGCTGACAAATGTGCACTAATGTATCAATACTCTACAGAATGTAGTGAATTATGAGCCCGTTCCATGCTCACAAGTGTGGTCATATTGGGGCTAGAAGTCTGCAAACACTGGCCAAAAATCAGTTTAGGTAGTTTATCACTGGATGATTTGTTCAACTTCCACTTTATTTGGTGCACCTGTACACCTGCTTGTTGATGCAAATATCTAATCAGTCAATCATGTGGCAACAAAGCATGCAGACATGGTCAAGAGGTTCAGCTATTGTTCAAAACTGGGGAGAAATATGATCTAAATGACTTTGACTGGAATGATTGTTGATGCCAGAGGGAGAGGTTGAGTACCTTGTAAGCTGCTGCTGATCTCTTGGGTTTTCACACACAACAGGCTCTAGAGTTTACAGAGAATGCCGCAAAAACGTAAAAACATCCGGTAAGCAGCAGTTCTGTGGGTGAAAATGTCTTGTTAACGAGAGAGGTCAGAGGAGATTGGCCAGGCAGGTTCAAGCTGACATTAGCTCAAATAAACACATTACAACTGTGGCATCTCTGATTGCACAGCCCATTGAACCTTGAAGTGGATGAGTTACTGTAGCAGAAGACCTCGAACATACGCTCAGTGGCCCCTTTACTAGGAACGGGAGGTACCCTAAAAAGTGGCCACTGAGTGTATATCGAATTATATTTTAGACTTCACATTTAGTTTCTATTTTTAAGCCTACTGTTTGATTATTCTCTTTTTTTTCCATCAAGACATTTATTCAAGTGGCTAAAGTGTGTTCATTACTTCCTGGAAGCAGCTAGACATGGATAACAAGGACTTGTGGTCTCATTCTTGGCACTATCAAACAACTGCTCTGAGTAAGGACAAGGGTAGGAGATGCTAAGTCAGCAGCTAATAGACTCAAAACTGATTGTGTACATCTTTGCTAAATGCTGAATAGAAGATTATAGCTTAAACCTGATGTGGATACTCCCCTGTGAAAAGGGAAAATGCAGGAGGCAAAGATCAGGAGTAGCGGAGGAAAGGACTGCTGACAGAAAGTGTTTCTATGGTTATTTTAGAGGGCAGACAATGAGAGATAAGGAAATTAAATTTAAATAAGCATTCTGTGTGAACCAGATCTGTTTAGTATTATGAAGAGTAGTCAAGTCAATAATTTGTTAATTTTATAAAAAATTATCTTTTACCAAAAGCAGTCTCTTTAGCTGTTGAATAAAGAAAGATGTAGATCATCCAAGGCTGAGAAAAAAACATTTTGTGTAGGACAAATTGATTCAAATTTGAATCTAATATTCACCTTATGTTCTCATCATTGAAATGGACTAGAAGAGAAAGAACTTACACATTTTCATAAAGGAAGGGGCAAAAACAAAATCTAACTTTAATAATGTTTTAGTTATTTTTAACTTGTGATTACTGTTTTCCCCACAGCTCCCTCCTCCCTCACCTTCCTCTGGTGCTTCCATTTCTATCAGGGCAATAGGCCCCTCTTCACTGTCTTCAGAGCTCAGCACATTGTCCACGTCCACGATGGTGCAGCCTGTAACCTTGTCATCAGTGCCGCGGGAGCAATCTGACATTGTTGTCCCATTTCTCGCGGTCTTGTTCCTTGAGTCCTTCCTTTCACTGGTTTTCACTTGGGTAGACCTGGACTTATTCCTGCTCCTCCTGCTTCGAATGCCCTTGATGTGAACGCCTTTCTCCCCAGTGGAAGATCCGACTTGTCTTTTTGCCGAATTCTTTGAAGAATGGGATATAGCCTTGGAGATTTTCTCCATCTTGTTTGATGAGCTGCTGGCTGAAACCTCACTCTGGAAAAAGTGTCCTTCTGATTTATACTCAGGGTCTCTGCAATTTTCGTAGGCATCCCATCCCAGACACTCCTTCCTGACGATGTCAAGAGTAATACTTGGGTAATTAAACACTCAGTCAGGTGTTTTTCTAAGCATTTTATTGATATGAAGGGAGTTACTGCTTCTTCAGATTTAATTAGTTATTTTCTGAGACTGTGACCCCTCTCCCCACTGTTGCACTGACGCTGTAATGAATAACAAATACAATCATAAACATTTGTACTGTGTTACCAGATTGAATGTGAGCATTGGTGGGGGGTGGGGGGGGGGGGGTTGGACTAAGGTGCGATGAGCAGAGCCACTGGCCTTTTTTGATGCAATGTTGTACCTCAGCTCCAACAGGACTGAGGTAGGCTTGGAGCTAATCAGAATCAAAGTCAGGCTTATCGTCACTGACGTTAGCTGTGAAATTTGTCATTATTTAGCAGCAGTGCAGTGGAATCACAAATTGCTGTAAGCTATAATAATTAATAAATAAAAACAACCAAATGAATAAATAGCAAAGAAGATTAATAACGGGGTAGTGTCCGTGGGTTCACGAAGCAGTCAGAAATCTAATAGCAGAGGGGAAGAAGCTGTTCCTAAATTGTTAAGTTTAGGTCTTCAGGCTCATGTATCTCTCCCTGATGGTAATAACAAGAAGAGGGCATGTTCCAGATTGTCAAGGTCTTTAGTTTTGGATTCCACCTTTCTGAGGCACTGCCTTTGGAAGATGTCCTCGATGGTGGGGGGTTGGGGGGCTTGTACTTGTGATGGAGCTGGCTGAGTCTACAACTCTCTGCAGTCTCTTTAAATCATGTACATACACCCCCCCCCCCACCCAATCTCCCACTGGTGAGGACATCTTCAAAAGATCTCAAAAAGGTGGAACCCTACCTGCCGGTGGGGCAACCGGTCAGAATGCTCTGCACCATGTGTAGTAATTTGCTAGAGCCCTCTCAATGAGGACTGGTGCTTATTCAGAGCCAATGGGAAACTTGTGACCGCATTCCAGTCCCATCAACTACAGCGACTCTGGCTGTAGCACGCACACGCAGAGGCAGAGCTCCAAGCTGTCTGTCATCATCGTGTTCTCTGAAGTATCTAAGACAATGGGCTATGATTTATAATGAACACATGCAGTATAAAGGACCTCTGCCAATCTGTCCCCACTGCTTTCCAAAAACATTTCACGGAAACCCCAGACAAAAAAATTGGCCTGTGTTTATTTCAACAAGAAATACAAATATCCACTTCCCCTATCAGGACGTCCACCTCATGTCAAAATGTTAAACCAATGGTGAAATTCACCACTGCCGTCACGGTTATGGTTAAAGGTGAAAAAAGGTGCACATTAACACCCATGTGACCAATTAACCTACCAACCCGTACACCTTTGGAATGTGGGAGAAAAATGGAGCACCCGGAGGAAAGCACACGGTCATGGGGAGAACGTACAAACTCCTTACTGACAATGGCAGGAATTGAACCCAGGTCACTGGCACTGCAAAGCATTGCTCTAACTGCTACACTACCACACTGGCCGCTGTGTAAGCTTCTAGTGAACACAGCCTTTGAAGGTGGCACACTGAACTCACAACCCCCACCCCCCTGCCCCCTTCTACAGCTATTGAACATTTTATGATTTTGGGTGTCACTTTGTCACTATGTTTCTAAATGATGAGTTTATGGCTAAAAATGGCATTGACTTTATATCAGGATTAGTGGCTGTCATACTTACAATTTTTCACAGAGAAGTGCATGTACTTTGTTGAGTTTCTTTGCTGCGACAACTGAGTTAAAGAGAAGTTTCACGTCCCTGTGCTGTGCACTATGCCCATGTATTCACAAAATGTTGAAGGGATTCTCAGCATTTTACCTCAAAGAGGGAGATATTATTATTAGAAAGGCAGAGACTGTATTGATGCAGACATCTAGAGGTGAAGTTCTGAGCACAGATAATAGTAAGAAAGAAGAAGTGTGATAAAATGGAGGTGCTGAAAGTGATTATGTGATGCAGCACTGTAAAATGCAGGGAAAATACTTCTTACGGGGGATGAATCCAGAGCAAGCCTGCACTATCCTAAATTTACAACTCGGCCATTTAGAAGTCAAATTATAAGGCCTTCTTTTTTGGAATATGAACAATAGGAATATGTAGTCTTTTTTACTAAAAATATGGATACTATGTTAATTGAAATTTTAACAGCTGGAAGGTATAGTATCAGTGGAGAACGTTCTAAAGGAATGAATCAAAAGGTTGAGGTATAGTTCATGCACAGAGAGGAACAGGAGTGAATGCTTACCTTTAGCAGTTCACATCTATAAATTCTCTCCAAAGTTTTTTCCCATGTTTGTATTTGAGCCTTTACTACACCTAACTTATTTTTCCTGCTTTCTTGAAGCACCGTGATTCAGTTCCAAAATGTCCTTTTTCTAACCTGCCAAGCATTTCATTGGCTTTTTAAAATTCCCTCTTCAAACTGGAAGCCTTTGCTGGATACCACTGCCTCTGTTTGTTTGACAAAATATACAAATATCCAACTGATCTGTAATAAACTGGGAGCAGCTATCTTGCAATGATCAATACAGCAGACACATTAACTATTTATAGAATTGCAAGCTTTCAAAAGCTAAACTTAATCATGAGATTGAATAAAAAGACTAACCTTCCATAATATAACCAGCAACATATTTATAATGTAGGAAAAGATACCAAATCATAACACAGGAATGTAATCAATTAAACACTCATATGAAAGCAGAAGACAGATGAAGATAGTTATCCTCAATCACGAGTAGCTGCACTAGAAGAAGGAAGGTATGGAGATAAATCCCTTCAGGCAGAGGTTGAGACTGATAAGGCTCAGGATAGAGTTACCAATGAAATCATAACAGGAATTGTGATGCACAAGAATTTAGGGCTGGAGGGATTCAGGTTTATTGGGGACTGTTACTGCTCATGAACTATCCCCCTCAGCGAATACATGGCTCCTCTGTAGAGAGTGAAGTGCACTTAGTTCCCGGGAGTTCACAACATGGATTACCTCACCTGGTCCCTTAATATCACCTCCCTGAACAAGAAGGCACAGCAGTATCTCCACTTCCTAAGAAGACTGAGGCGAGCGAGGCTCCACCTCCCCCCTCCCCATCGTAACTGAGTTTTACAGGAGCACCATTGAGAGCATCCTGATTAGTTGCATCTCCATCTGGTATGGGAGCAGCAAAGCATCAGGCTGCAAGTTGCTACAAAGGACTGTGAGGATGGTTGAGAGGGTCATAGGGGCCACCCTACCATCCATCGGGGATATTAATCAGGAACGCTGTGAGTGTAGGCTCCTTAGTATTATTAAGGATCCCACCCATCCATCCAGCACACTCTTTCTACCATCAGGCAGAAGACTCCAATGCATAAAAACAAGGATGGTCAGGAAGAGGAACTATTTCTTTCCTCAGGCCATTAGGCTTCTAAACTCCCCGCTACATCGCATTCAAAGTGCCACTGGTTAATCTGTTCTGTATCTTACAATATTATGTTTATGCAATTTAGTTTCTTTATGTATAATCCAACTGTAGATTTTATCCTTACTTTCATAAGTTATTGTGTTATGTGTACGACAGTGCTTTACATCCTGACTCAGAGAAACGCTGTCTCGTTGGACAGTATGCATGTAAGTAGTTAAATGACAATAAACTTAAACCTCACCATGAATGCTTTCATTGTGTTGTAATGTTGCACATAGTTTTCTTATAATTTATCTATTAATCACCAGTGAACATTATCTCAGTTTTGGCGACTGTAATTAAATCACATGTAAAGCTCCAAGTATGTTACTCACATACAATCCAGAGAACATGGTAATCCAGTGGATGGATTTATTGGTACAGCAAGGTTTTCTGTTCCAGTTATTTTATTACTAGACACAATAGTGTTTGATTGTGTTTCTTTTTGAAACTAAGATTGCCCTGTGAACTGTCTCAATGAGTTGCCAAAGACATTTTGGTTTCTGCATTTTACAGTTCAAGAAAGGATGTAGTTCAAATTTACTTCATCTTAATAGTTAAATGTGCCTTAATATTTAAGTAATATGAAATGATATTTAAATAAGTTAAGAACCTGCTGAACTTAGTCACTGTAAGGTTTAGAAAAGATTATGGTTGGGTTTCATGACCTGTTTTTCACAGTTAGTGTACTAGAAGTGATGATATCTGTTTTCTTTTTTTTTGGCACATAGAAAAACAAGTGTGTGACTGTAGGAGTTTTATGTGTGACACATTCAATTATTTAAAGATATATTTCACAGTACATTTGTCTGTTAATAGCTTTTACATTTCCCCATCCATTATTCAGAGTTTTCCAGATGAACCAGATGAAGGCATTGGTAGAATGACGGAAGTCACATGGTCAGTCTGTAACTTTTCCCAGGTCCTCTGTAGGTCAGCAGGTTCTTATCTTGCTAGCCTTTTCCTTTCATTTAGAATTGTTAAGGAGGTATTAATCTGAAATACACCCTTCCCTGAACTGAACAATGCAGAACCTAAAATGTCCGTGCCAGATATCCACAAGCCATATTTTACCAAATTTCCTGATGACATTGGTTACCATTTCAGTCCATTGAGACAACTCACAGAGGTATCTCATTCCCCCAATCCCATACCTTGTTCCTATTCTCCCCACATTCTCATAATCTCCCCGCAGGTTCTATTATCATTTACATTCTACAAAACCCAAATAGCCTGACAACCCACATGTCACAGGGAAGTACAGCACCAGAAGCCAGGAGTGAACCCAAGTCACTGGATTTGTGAGAGTGCTGCTCTACTAGCTGTGCCACTGGCTGTAAGAGCACCTGTGAGATTTTGGTAGGGAATGAAGAACTGAACAGGAGAGTTATTGTTCAGGGGTCTCTTAAAGTTCAGTTGTGGAAGAACTCAAAAGAGCAGTTAATTTGGTGATCAGAAGAACTTTCTATTTGCTAACAGGTCACTGGAATTAAAGAGTCCACTAAAATTACCTCCTTATAACTTGACTCCATCCCAGCTCCTGTTGTGCACTCCCTTCCTTTCCGACATTAAGGATACCTCTCATGCCCTCCACCAGCCTGACAACTTCCAGACTCCTCAACACCCTTTGCTTCACTGTTGCTGAGGATGTCCGGTCTTTATACACTTCCAACATCACCCCACCAAGTAAAGCCCTCTGCTTCTTCCTGCTACAGAGATCCAACCAGTTCCCTCCACCGATGCTCTCATCCATGTGGTAGGACTTGATGTTACCCTGAGCACCTTCTTATTTGACTCTTCTCACTTCCTACTGTTTACAGGCATAGCCACAGTTACTCTCAAGGGACTGGTTATGCCTGCCTTTTCATTGACCATATGGAAAAGGCTTGTTTCAATCTTTCTCTGATACAGTCCCCAACTCTGACAACCACATTGGCACTGTTTCCTGCACAACGCACAGGTTATCAACTTTATCACTTTCACTACAAGTTCCATCCCATTGCTAAAAACACTTACACCATTTCTGACACTTCTCTCCCCTTTCAGATTCTCTCTAATTCCACCTCTGAAGACAAACTGTCCACTGTGTTTATTATACACTCATCAAACTCCCTCAGCAATCTAGACTACATCCTTTCCTACCCTGTCTCTTGTAAGGACACCAGCTTTTCCTCCCAGTCTTTCTATCTTCACTACATCAGATCTTTCAGGAAACACGACTTCTCTTCTACATGGCTGATGGAGACCCCCTCTTGTATTTCTTCCATTTCCTGGACTTCTGCTCTCACTTCTTCCCTTGTCCTCCCTTCGTGGAGAATATTTCTGTTCCTAATTTCCATGCCCCTTTCCCCAAACTTCCAACTCCCTTCCAATCACTCATTTTCATTCCCCTTCCCTTGCTGGGTCAACCCACCTATTTGTCCCACATTTCATCCTTTGGCTCGCGTCCACCTGATTTGGTCGGGGGATAGAAATCAGAGCACCAGATCAGCAAGTGGAGAAGAGGAAAGTCAATGTAATGACCAAAAAGGGCCAGGCTCAAGGTCATAGGACAGAAGGGCTGAAGTGTGTTTATTTTAATACAAGGGGTATTAAGGGTAAATTCCATGGATCAATACATGGAGCTATGATGTTGTGGCCACTGTAGGTAATTGATTGAGAGAGGGGCAGGACTGACTGCTTAATGTTCCAGGCTTTCAGTGTTTTAGTATGGATACATAGCAGGGTAAAACTGGAGAAGGAGTTGCATCATTAAGATAAATAAGATCATTTCCAATCCTAAGCCAGTTAGAGAGAAAGTACAGATATGTAATTTAATTCAAACATATTACATAGGAGAGGTTTCATTCCCATCATATTTCCAGGGACAGAGATCTTTGTGATCGTGAATTAGTCTCCTTGCAATCCAAAATTGCTTTTGCATCTAATAAGTTAATTGAACAGGGTAGGGTAAAAAAATCATAAAGCATGAGGCACGCAGGATGAAAGTATTGTAACCCACTGGTTAAATTAAATGAGGTAACAAAACCTAAGTATTTGATAAGAGTCTGCATGGTAGACTAATCTGGAGGGTTAGATCACATGTGATTCAAAACCTCATCCTTAATAATGGACTCCAGTATCTTCCAACCACTGAAGTCAGGCTAATTTCCTGTCTTTTGCCTCCCTCCTTTCTTAACGTGAGGAGTGACATTTGCAATTTTCCAGTCCTCCAGACCATTCTAGAAACTAATGTTTCTTGCAAGATGATTACCAATAGCTCAACAACCTCTTCAGCTGTGCTTTCTGTACCTTGTCCATCTTATCCTGGTGACTGATCTGCCTTCAATTGTTTCCGCTTAGTAATAGAGAGTACACATGCTCCTGCCCCCTGCCGCTCTCAAATTTCCGGCATACTGCTGTCTTTCACAATGAGAACTGATGGAAAATAGCAAGATGGCTGCATGACGTGGCGCGCAGCGGCCACTCCAGGAATGAATATCTGTTACCTGTAAGTAGGGGCCGTGTACAATCCTGATTTGATGGAGACGGACGTGTGAAGCACGGAGGAACATCTGGTGGAACTTTTGAAATTCCTGTTTCGCTGCTACTGTGCGATCGGAAAAATCTCTGGGAGTAAGGCCCCGAATCCTCGGCTTTGCCTGTTGCTTGGCGGCCAGTGCCGGGGTCGAAGTGCTCGGCAGAGATGGTGCTCGGTGTCGGAGGGCTGGTCGGAGGCTTGAAGTTTTCGGACGGACTCGGCTGTGGTCGGAGCTCCCAAAGTGCTGTATCGACAAGCTGCGGCGCTGGAGGTTCATGGCAGGAAGAGTTTTTCTTCCTTCTACCGTCTGCGTGAGATGATGGGCTGTCGGGACTTTGAGACTTTCTTTTAAACCGTGCATGGACTGCTCTTTATCGGATTATGGTATTGCTTTGCACTGTTGAAACTATGTGTTATAATTATGTGGTCTTTGTCAGTTAGTCTTTTATCAATTATGGTATTGTCTGCAATGTTGAAACTTTATGTTAACTATAACTATATGTAACTATGTGGTTTTGTGTATGTCTTGTAGCTTCAGGTTTGTCTGATGGGTTTGGAGTTCCTTTCTGGGGAACGTGCTAAGACGGTAGCACGATATTGATACATAGCAGCCTCTCCAGACTCTGGATTGGGGATTACCAAACGTTATGTGGCTTTTCTTGTGTGATCTGTTTTGTCGTGTGCTTTTTTTGTGATATCATCCCGGAGAACGTTGTCTCATTTTTTAACTGCATTGTATTTGTGGTTTATAAATGACAATAAACTGAATCTGAATCTGAAATATTTATTGAGTTCGTCTGCCATATTTTTGTCCCCCATTACATCCTCTCCAGCCTCATGTTCCAGCAGTCATAAGAAAATAAGAACATAAGAAGCAGGAATAGGCCATCTGACCCGTCAAGCCTACTCCACCATTCAATAAGATCATGGCTGATCTGGCCATGAACTCTTCTCCATCTACCTGCCTTTTCCCCGTAACCATTAATTCCCCTGCTGTGCAAGAATCTATCCAACCTTATCTTAAATATATTTAATGAGGAGGCCTCCACTGCTTCATTGGGCAGAGAATTCCACAGACTCATCACTCTCTGGGAAAGGCAGTTCCTCCTCATCTCTGTCCTAAATCATACCCTTTGGAAAGAAAAATGAAAAAGCAGATTATTATTTAAATGATTAAAAAAATTGCAGCATGCTGCTGTGTAGAGGGACTTGGGAGTGCAGGTACATGAATCACAAAAGGTTGGTTTGCAGGTGCAGCAGTAACACCCATGTATCCCAACTCTCTGCTTTCTATTCATTAACCAATCCTCTATCCATGCTAATACATCAAACCCAACTCCATGCATCCTTATCCTATGGATAAGTCCTTTATGCGGCACCTTATCGAATGCCTTCTGGAAATCCAAGTAAAAAATGTCCATCTGTACCCTTTGTCTGCTCCCTCATTATACCCTCAAAAATGTCCAGTAAGTTTGTCAAACAGGACCTGCCTTTGCTGAATCCATGCTGTGTCTGCCTGATGGATCCATTTCTTTCCAGCTGCCTCATTATTTCTTCTTTAGTGATAGCTTCAAGCATTTTTCCAACTACAGATGTTAAACTAACTGGCCTGTAGTTACCTGCCTTTTGCCTACATCCTTTTTTGAACAGTGGCGCTACATTCACCATCTTCCAATCCATCAGGACCTGCCCAGAGTCTAGAGAATTTAGGTAAGTTATCACCAAAGCCTCTACTATAACTTCTGCCATTTCTTCCAGTACCCTGGGTTGCATTCCATCAGGACCAGGGGACTTATCCATCTTCAGACCCACAAGTTTGCTCAGCTGTGCATCCACTCTCTCTTCTCTTTAACTCCTTATACGCAGAAAACATTGATGAGGCAAGTACAACTTCAGCATTTAAAAGACATTTGGATAAGTGCACGGATGGGAAAGGCTTTGAAGGATATGGCCAAATGCAGGCAAAAGAGATTAGTTTAGGCAAACACCTTGTGTCCTAGAACAGAATAGTTGGGCCAAAGGCCCTATTTCTGTTACATATTACTCTATGACTCTAATTGTTGAAGGGGATCTAAGAAAGTTGCATTTCATTTCAGGAATAAAATTTTGTTGTATATCAGTCTTGCTTTCAAGCCAAAAGACAGCAGTTTCAAGCCCCAGAGGCGAGCATGAAGTTCTGGCTGACATCCTCTGAGGGAGTGGATAATTTTTGGATCCAATGTTAATTTGAGAGCAGGATCGACATAAAAAAAATTCCCCAGTCCAATCTGAACAACATCTGGGGAGTTCCCATTTAGTTTCCTGGCTTATTATTCATTCCTCAGCCAATAATATTATAGACAATAGACAATAGGCGCAGAAGTAGACCATTCGGCCCTTTGAGCCTGCACCACCATTCTGAGATCATGGCTGATCATCTACTATCAATACCTGGTTCCTGCCTTGTCCCCATATCCCTTGATTCCCCTATCCATAAGATACCTATCTAGCTCCTTCTTGAAAGCATCCAGAGAATTGGCCTCCACTACCTTCCGAGGCAGTGTATTCCACACCCCCACAACTCCCTGGGAGAAGAAGTTTTTCCTTAACTCTGTCCTAAATGACCTACCCCTTATTCTCAAACCATGCCCTCTGGTACTGGACTTCCCCAACATCTGGAACATATTTCCTGCCTCTATCTTGTCCAATCCCTTAATAATCTTATATGTTGCAATCAGATCCCCTCTCAATCTCCTTAATTTCAACGTGTACAAGCCCAGTCTCTCTAACCTCTCTGCGTAAGACAGTCCGGACATCCCAGGAATTAACTTCGTGAATCTACGCTGCACTTCCTCTACAGCCAGGATGTCCTTCCTTAACCCTGGAGACCAAAACTGTACACAGTACTCCAGGTGTTGTCTCAACAGGGCCCTGTACAAATGCAAAAGAATTTCCTTGCTCTTGTACTCAATTCCCTTTGTAATAAAGGCCAACATTCCATTAGCCTTCTTCACTGCCTGCTGCACTTGCTCATTCACCTTCAGTGACTGATGAACAAGGACTCCTAGATCTCTTTGTATTTCTCCCTTTCCTAACTCTACACTGTTCAGATAATAATCTGCCTTCCTGTTCTTACTCCCAAAGTGGGTAACCTCACACTTATTCATGTTAAACATCATCTGCCAAGTATCTGCCCACTCACTCAGCCTATCCAAGTCACCCTGAATTCTCCTAACATCCTCATCACATGTCACACTGCCACCCAGCTTAGTATCATCAGCAAACTTGCTGATGTTATTCTCAATGCCTTCATCTAAATTGTTTATGTAAATTGTAAACAGATGTGGTCCCAATACCGAGCCCTGTGGCACCCCACTAGTCACCACCTGCCATTCTGAGAAACACCCATTCACCGTTACCCTTTGCTTTCTATCTGCCAACCAGTTTTCTATCTATGTCAATATCTTCCCCCCAATGCCATGAGCTCTGATTTTACCCACCAATCTCCTATGTGGGACCTTATCAAATGCCTTCTGAAAATCGAGGTACACTACATCCACTGGATCTCCCTTGTCTAACTTCCTGGTTACATCCTCGAAAAACTCCAATAGATTAGTCAAGCATGATTTGCCCTTGGTAAATCCATGCTGGCTTGGCCCAATCCTATCACTGCTATCTAGATATGCCACTATTTCATCTTTAATAATGGACTCCAGCATCTTCCCCACTACTGATGTTAGGCTGACAGGACGATAGTTCTCTGCTTTCTCCCTCCCACCTTTCTTAAAAAGTGGGATAACATTAGCCATTCTCCAATCCTCAGGAACTGATCCTGAATTTAAGGAGCATTGGAACATGATTACCAATGCATCCACAATTTCCAGGGCCACCTCCTTTACTACCCTAGGATGCAGACCATCTGGACCTGGGGATTTGTCAGCCTTCAGTCCCATCAGTCTACTCATCACCGTTTCCTTCCAAATATCAATCTGTTTCATTTCCTCTGTTACCCTATGTCCTTGGCCCATCCATACATCTGGGAGATTGCTTGTGTCTTCCCTAGTGAAGACAGATCTAAAGTACTTATTAAATTCTTATTAATACACAGAGTAGACTTGATTTTTTTTGTCAATGCTTTTTGTGGGTGTTTGCTGTGTTCAAGTAGAACAGAGGCCAAAGTAAACTAGAAATATACATTTATGACTGTAAAGCACAATGAGATCTCAAGAGACTATGAAAGCTACTTTGCTTTGTCAATTCTGTCTAAAGTCAAAAATAGTGTACCAGACTTAATGATGCTAACAAGAATAGTTCAAAATTCAAAGTAAATTTATTATCAAAATACATATATGTCATCGCATACTCAATAAATCCATATTAGGAAAATAACCATCAGAGAATCGATGAAAGACAGTACCCTGGACTGCATTCCATCAGGACCAGGGGATTTATCTATCTTTAAGCCCACAAGTTTGCTCAGCATTACCTCTTCAGGCAGTGGTTCAACCAGAGTGCAAAAGACAACACACTGAGCAAATACAAAAAGAAAGAAATAATAATAAACAATAAGCAATAAGTATTGAGAACATGAGACACAGAGTCCTTGAAAGTGAGTCCACAGGTTGTGGGAACATTTCAATGATTGGGGCAAGTGAAGTTGAGTGAAGTTATCCCCTTTGGTTCATTAGGCTGACGGTTGATGGGTAGTAACTATTCCTGAACCTGGTGGTGTGAGTCCTGAGGCTCCTGTACCTTCTTCCTGATGGCAGCAGTGAGAAGAGAGCAACTCAGTATCATAAAAGTTTGAAGAAATATATGGGGCGAGGATATGCTTGGAAGGAGGAATCGCAGTGTTGGTGATTGCCACTATTTGTCTGTTCTAAGTATTGTTACGAATGTGCAGCAACTCTGAGGGGCCGAAGGGTACCAAGTCGCCCCCTCCTTTTTGAGAATCGCAAGATCGCTGTTAATTTGGGTCTGGGACCCAGGAAATGAGAGAGAATCCACAAGGTTTGGAATGTGTCCTGGCCTCAGCGAAACAAAATCCCTGATAACGGCTATTGTCTCTTGGAGATGGAATTGTGTATTGAGTACTGTACTATTCATTGAAGCCCCTCAGGGGACGACCAGAGGGACTGGTTGAGGGATTGCATCATCCCAACCTGATTGACATCTGAGACCCCGTGAGTAAGGATAAAAGAACGTCTGGGGAACACCCCTTTAGACGCACCAGGAGAAATGCTAGAAATCCCGTGACAGCATTTAATAGCGACAGCCGGTGGGGGCTCGTGTGCGTCCTTCCCTTGCCTGGGATTGGCGGGCTCACCACGGAAGAATGGTTTAGCTAAAGGAGAGGCCGCAAGTGAACAGCCACACCAACGAGACTCTGACGGATCGAAATCATAAAAGGAAAAGCCGGCAAGTTTCTCAAAATCTCTCTCTCTCTCCAACCATTGCCACACAGCGGTCCCCAAAGGCTGCAGCCTGCACGAACTGAGTGACTTTTATATTTCCATCGGACAATACATTATCCCCTAGACAACGATAGAGCTTATTTCTTATTGATTATTATTATACCCGCACTTTTAGATTTAGTATTGACGACGTATATTATCTGTATATTTGCATTGATATATTTTTTTGTCTTTTTACTAATAAATACTGTTAAAAATAGTATCATCAGACTTCAACGGACCTCTCTATCTTTGCTGGTAAGTGACCCAGTTACGGGGTTCATAACAGTATGGAAAGCAGTTGTTGAACAATCTTTAGTTAAGTTTAACAAACAGAAGAAGAGAAAGAACACATCTCGAGGTGCCGCCCATGCTGATTTGCTAGATTAGTCCAAAGTGCTGATCAGATATGTAAACCACTAAAGTAGTCAAGATAAGCTGCAAAATTGTCAAAACAACCACCTCCTGCTTGAACTCCTCTACAAAGGCAGGCAAGAAAACAGCCAAGTACTTTATGCCATATTTCCCAGCCCTATGAATGTCTGTTGTGATTTCATTTGCTTGTTTCAAGATGCCAGAAAGTTTGGCACTTGCAGTTAAGTAACAAGGGTCCTGTTAATTATTCACGTATTATGAAAGTGAGTAATACAATAAACACCGCTCCCTAGGGAATTGCCACATTCTGCAACTAAACCCAGTCTTTGGAGGGTTGCCCGCAGATTTGTAATTTGTCTTTTCAACTCACATCCCCCCATTGGATCCATGGAACTATAGCTGTTGGAAGCTGAGAAGGAAAATTTTCCATTTATTAAACTATGACTTTGCAACAGGGTTGATTCACAAGTCAGCTAAGTGGAATAGCCCAATTTTAGCATCAATGAGTGTGGATTCAAAATTGCTCAGGTTCGAGGAGAGGCTTCAGAATATCTTTATTAAAGTGATCTGAAGGAATTTCACTCACAAAATTGTTGATCACCTCAACAAGGACTGCAGGAATTTGAATTACTGTCTAGGTGTGAATATGCAAGTGGCTGTTGGGTATATGCATTGCCATTAAATGGCAGAAACTGCAAGTTTAGTGAAATTCTAACCCAACACTGGTGCAAATGCTGGAATACTGACAGGGCCACTGGAGATTAGAGGTAGCATCTCCTTCTGAATCAGTAACTTCTTTATCTTTACAGTATACTGATTGCCTATGTTTCTGTTCTCAGTGATGTACCTGATAATCTCAGTCTTCTCTCAATACCCTCCCTATCATTGATCATCTCCCCAACCCTCCGACCAGTCTTCGCCCTGACCGCTCCTGATCAGCAGCAACAAAAGTTTGTGAAGGAAGTGCCTTTGTGCACATTAGCTCCATGTGATCTATACAGTTGCACAGGTCGTTCAGGGTGCCCTCAGTTCAGTAGAATATCATAGCTTAGGGACCTTGTACAAAAACCTTGCCCACACAGGGCAATTTTAGATTCTATTTTTTATGCATATTACAATTTCTAGACCTTAAGAACCTACTAGATTGCAATGATGTAAGTCTTTTCATGATCTGGCCCAAAACTGACTCCTAACCAATCGCATTGTGCCTGGTAATTAAACGCCATTCTGCAAGCTTCACTTTTTAGAGATTAATAGGATTGCATAGAATGATGGTAATTTATGAAAGACTAGCAAAAAATAAAGGAAATGGGTCCATGCACGAGCACAAGGTGTGGAAGAATAGACCAATGGCATGCTGAAAAAAATTCCATCACCCAGCTGGGGGAAAACCCACAGGTAAAAAGTGAGTGGTTTTAAGGTTTAGACTATATCATACTTCCACAATGTAATGCTCATCCCATGAACCAGCTGTATAAGAACCAACTGCAGAGCAGTAGGAACATTGGAAGGAGATCGTTTCATATTTCGTTCTTCATCATCTCCCCCCATCCCTTGGCTTTTTAGTTGCTCCCTGTTGGTTCTTAAAGGCTTCCCAATCCTCTAGCTTCTCAATAATCTTCAAAAGTAGTGTGACTACATCTGTGTTGTACAATATACATGGCAATGGGCCACGTCCAGCCTATGGGATGTGTTTGTCAGACCCACCTACAATCACCATACCAGCTGTCTGTAGGCCTGTCAGGTCTTCTTTTCCAGCGGACCACTAGATTGCACTTACCACAATAGGCATCTTGTACATCACAAAGGTTTGCTTCTATAGCTACTTTTAATCTATTCTTGCAAGCTTCAGTTCAGTATCTTTGAAATGCCATTCAAAGTCATTTTGTGGAATGACTGAAACAGCCGAGCCAGTGTCCAATTCTACTTTAACTAATTTACTGTTCACTTCTGGTGTAAGCTATATTACTTGTGTATTAAAAACACAAAATGCTGGCAGAACTCAGCAGGCCAGACAGCATCTATGGGAGGAGGTAGTGACGACGTTTCGGGCCGAAACCCTTCATCAGGAGTGAAGTAACATGGGATGGTCGAGGGGGGATAAGAAGTGGGGGGAGGGATAAAGTAGAGAGCTGGGAAGTGATAGGCTGGAGGGAAATGGGCTAGGGGGAAGGTGGAGAATTATGGGAAATAAAAGAGCAAGAAAGGTAGAGTTGGGGGGAGATTATAGTGAAGGGGGAAAAAAGAGAGAGAAAGAGAACCAGACTAAAATAATAGATAGGGATGGGGGTAAGGGGGGCAGGGGTATCAACGGAGGTCTGTGAGTTGGATGTTCATGCCGGCAGGTAGGAGGCTACCTAGGCGGGAGATAAGGTATTGCTCCATCGATCTGCGTGAGGCCTCATCTTGACGGTAGAGGAGGCCATGAACAGACATGTCGGAGTGGGAGTGGTCTGTGGAATTGAAGTGTATGGCCACAGGGAGATCCCGCCACTGCTGGAGGACCGAGTGCCGGTGTTCGGCGAAACGGTCTCCCAGTCTGCGGCGGGTCTCCCCAATGTATAAATGGCCACATCGGGAGCACCGGATACAGTATATCACCCCAGTTGACTTGCAGGTGAAGTGGTGCCTCACCTGAAAGGACTGTCGGGGACCTGGGATGGTGGTGAGGGAAGCATTTCTTCCGTTCACAGGGAAGAGTACCTGCAGAATCATTCATGATTACTTGTGTATTGTTAGTTTTCACAATGCAAATCCAAGGCCAGTCTTGTGTCACTCTCATCACTAACAGATTTTTCATTATTATCATACAGATAAGTGCTCTTTTTGAAACTGCGATTGGACTTTTTATCTTTTTCTTTTCCTTGTGCAGATCATTTATTTGTATCTTCTTGCAAGTTCTTTTTATGTGTCTTATTATGTTGCATTTTCTTCAAGTTTTGCCTTTAATCCTGCATTGGTCTGGTGTATTTGAGCCTCAGACACAACAGTAACACGATTTGTTCTGGCTGGCTGTTTAGATGTTGCAACTCTGATTGCAGCTGATTGCTCTGATTTCTGATTACAGCTCTGGCTACTGTTTCCATTGATACAGTGATTTCAACTGCTCTTTTAAATGTGATTTTTGCGATATTACAGAAACTAAGCAATCTCTCAGTACCTCATTAAGTCCATCATTGCACTGACAATGCTTGGACAATTTCTTCAATTCAACCACATAAATTTATTATTATTATCGGCCGACACGCTCTGATTTTGTCTTTTTACTTTTTCAATCTTTTTATTGAATTTCATATATAAAAGAAACATAATATAATAATAAATAGGTTATAAATGCATAAGACTTGAAATTGAATTAGTAGTAGGATAACAATATCCTATTAAAATATCAACATATAAACATAGTACATTGTCAATCAAGTCTATAATAATTATATGAAAAAAATAAAAATAATCATCAAAGGAAAAAGAAAAAAATATAAAAATACAGGCAAAAAATATAAAAAAACACTAAACTAAACTAACATGGGCAATAATAACAGTTTATTTGTATATGATAGTGCCAAAAACTCCGGAACTCCATACCTGAACAAGGATAAGTAAAGAGAAGGTCTGGAAGAGGCCAAATTAATTCATATGAAAATGTCGAATGAACGGTCCCCAAGTTTCTTCAAATTTAACTGATGAGTCAAAAATAGTGCTTCTAATTTTTTCCAAGCTCAGAAAAGAAATAGTTTGAGAGAACCACTGGAACATGGTAGGAGGATTTACTTCTTTCCAATTTTGTAATATAGACCTTCTGGCCATTAATGTTACAAAAGCAATCATTCATCTAATTGAAGGGGAAAACTGATTATCATCTTCATTTGGTATACCAAAAATTGCAGTAATAAAATGAGGTTGTAAATCGATATTCCAAACTGAGGAAATGGTAGCAAATATGTCCTTCCAACAGTTATGTAAAGTGGGACATGACCAAAACATGTGGGTCAATGAAGCCACATCTGAATGACATCTGTCACATTGAGGGTTAATATGAGAATAAAATCGAGCAAGCTTATCTTTAGACATATGAGCTCTAAGTACAATTTTAAATTGTATTAAAGCATGTTTAGCACATATAGAAGAAGAATTAACCATTTGTAAAATTTTTTCCCATTTTTCTATTGATATATTATATTGAAGTTCTTTTTCCCATTCTTGTTTAATTCTACCTGGTATTTCTGGTTGTATCTTCATAATCATATTATAAATAAAAGCCACTAATCCCTTCTGATAGGGATTTAAGGTAAAAATCATACCTAAAAAGTCCATTGAAGTTGAATTGGGGAAGGATGGTAGAATTTTATGTAAAAAATTTCTAATTTGTAAATATCTAAAAAAGTTAGATTTAGGTAACTCAAATTTGTTGGAAAGTTGGTCAAAAGACATCAAACTACCTTCAAAGAAAAGATCACGAAAACATTTTATACCTTTCCTTTTCCATATGCTAAAGGCTTGATCTGTCAAAGAAGGTTTGAAAAAAAAATTAAGTAAAATAGGGCTATCAAGAACAAAGTTTTTCAGAGTAAAAAATTTACGAAATTGAAACCAAATTCGTAATGTATGTTTGACAACAGGGTTAGATATCTGTTTATTAAATTTAACTAAATCAGCAGAAAGAGAAGAACCCAGAACGGAGAATAGAGAATATCCCTGTGCCTCATTGCATTCTAAATTTACCCACTGTGGGCACAACGGTGAATCCAAATCTGATTTCCAATACATTAAGTTACGAATATTATTCGCCCAATAGTAAAATCTAAGGTTAGGTAGAGCTAAACCACCATCTTTTTTAGATTTTTGTAATTGCCTTTTACTTAACCTTGGATTTTTATTTTGCCACACAAATGAAGAAATTTTTGAATCAATGTTAATCAAAAAAAGATTTAGGAATAAAAATTGGTAAAGCTTGAAATAAATATAAAAATTTCGGTAGAATCATCATTTTAATAGCATTAATCCGACCAACTAATGATAAGGATAAGGGAGACCATCTTGTAGTAAGTTGTTGAATTTGATAAAGCATAGGTAGAAAATTCAATGTAAATAAATCTTTATATTTCTTAGTAATTTTTATACCTAAATAGATAAAGTTATCATCAACAACTTTAAATGGCGTCCTTGCTCTGATTTTGAACACGTGAATTTCGTCCATTTTCTGCCTTTGCTTTTTGACTCAGCCATCTGCTTTCCCTTCCGAAGAAAAAAATATGCTGCATTTCAACAGGTGGGTATCCATCTTGCGTTCACTCTAAAACTTACTTGTTGCCACCGTTCTGTTTCTGTAACTACAGAAATTAATTGAAAGAAAAATATGGGAGCTGGGAAACATATGTAGTTGGTTTCTTTTAGTGTGGTGCTGACATACAGCATCATGAGTATGTCACCTGCTGCTTCTTACATATAATCCATAATGAATTATGTAAATAAACAAAGAATGCTTTATCAATCGAGTAATTCATATCATTATCAGCAAGAAGCAACTTAGGCTGTAAATATCTGCTCAAACTCTCTGCAATGGATTCTGCTCCATAGAATCTGAGTCTTAATTAACTGAATATCCTTAATCCACAATTGTGACAGTTTCTAGTCACTGGCTTCTCAGACATCTTTGCCTTCTACTTACACAGAAGCGTGAATCATTGAAATTATCTTCCTTAGAGAGCTGTGAAGCTGGAGGCATTAAGTATATTCAGAACCAAAATAGCTATTTTAACTTTAATCAGGTTTCATGGAACTAGACAGGAAAGTGGAAACAAGGGCAGGTTCAGACTGTCATGATCTTACTCAATGGTGAGGCAGACATGAAAGGGCACATTCCCTATTATTTCCTCAGTCCCAGCCAGGGTGAGGCTTATCATTCCAGAACTAACGAAATGTCGTCCTTCTTCAAAGAAAGGGGCTTTCCTTCCTCCACCATCATCACAGCCCTCACATGCATTTCTTCCATTTCATTCACGTCAGCCCCCACCCCATCAGGGAGAGGGTTCCTCAGCCTCACCTACCACCCCACCAGCCTTCATGTCTACACATAATTTACTGCAACTTCTGCCATCTCCAACGGGATCCCACCAACAAGCACATCTTTCACTACCCCCCTTCCCCTCACCCCCATCCCCATATACCACAGGGATCGCTCCCTATAGGACTCCCTTGTCCTTTCATCTTTCCCCACTGATCTTCCTCCTGGCATTTATCCTTATAAGCTGAACAAGTGTTACACCTGCCCCTATACCTCCTCCTTAATTAAGGGCCCCAAGCAGCCCTTCCAGGTGAGGTGGCACTTTACCTTTGAGTCGGTTGGGATCATCTACGTTATACGGTGCTTCTAGTGAGGCCTCTTGTATAATCATAACATCTGACATAGACTGGGAGACTGCTTCGTCGAGCACATGTGCTCTGTCTGCCAGAGAGAGCAGGATCTCCCAGTGGCCACCCATTTTAATTCTACCTCCCATTCCTATTCTGACATGTCAGTCTATGGCCTCCTCTACAGCTGCAATGAAACCACTATCTGGTTGGAGGAACAACACCTTATATTCCATTTGGGTAGCCTCCATACTGATGGCAAGAACGTCAATTTCTCGAACTTCCAGTAATTGTCCCGCCCTTCATCATTCCCCCATTCCCATTTCCTTCCCTCACCTTATCTGCCTTTCATGTCCCTCTGGTGCTCCCCACTCTTCCCTTCCTTCCATGGTCTTCTACACTCTCTCCAGCATATTCCCCCTTCTCTAGCTTTTACCTTGTTCACCAAACAACTTCCCAGCTCTTTACTTCACCCCTTCCCCCATTCCTGGTTTCATCTATCATGTACCACCTTGTGCTTCTTCTTCCACTCCTCCCACCTTATTGCTCTGTCCTTGTCTTTTTTTTTCCAATCCCAACTGTAAAGGGGGTTACTTCTTTTTCTTTGTTACTGCATATGTTAATCAAAATGGCTTCTTCATTTTGTTAAAAGTAGGAATGCTTCTTTGTTATGAGAGAGTGCTGGAAGCTTGTTTGGGTTAAAATTTACTGATATCGTGAATTGTATTCATTTGTTAACCATTTGGGATTAATGTTATTCTCTCTCTTCTGAGTCTGTATGTGACATGGATGCAGCAGGACAATGAACCCGTGCAGGACTCCGACGCAGAGGCAGGATCAGGAGGCAGAATCTCCGTAGCGAGTGTAGAATTGGGACCAGGCTGAGTTAGGACCTGGGAGACTTGGTTTACGGAGAGATACGGGGTTGAAGACTTGGAGCTAGGTTCCTCTCTATCTGAGAGTTGACCAACAATCTGGCAAGGGCCAACCCGAGCTGTCCGAGTCTTATCCTCTGGTGGCTAATGGAAACCAGGTGCTGGTGATTGAGAAGAATTGGGAAAGATTGGGAATCAAGTGTGGGGATTAAGGACCAATTAGGGAGAAAAGGGAAAAGGTGGGAAATGCCAGCCAGGTCCATGACACTATAAGCTATTGTTGGCGGGCTTTTGGGCAGTCGGCGCGAGGGGGAGAAAGAGAGAGAGAGGACGCGATGCTGTAAGCTGGGTGATGGAACGGACCCTGAGCAGGGGTCCAAGGCCAGGGTTTTCGGCGAGGAGAGGAGACGAAAACAGACAAAGGGGTCCTTGGTTGATCACTTCCGATGGTCCTCAGCTACGAGTTGAGGAGGTCTGAGGGGATCGAATGGTGGCCAGAAGACTTCGTTAATTGAGCTCCAACGGTTGTGCACGAAGTGGATTGGACTTTGATAAGTTTGGCGCCTTTTCTTTATTTTCTTTTCCTTCATATATACTGTATCATTATTAATCACTTAGTTTTAGTAATCTCTATAAAGTGTAATCATGTAATCGCATATGTTGTACTGTCTATTATTGGGCATGTTGGGGACATCACACAGCATCCACACAAGCTGATTGTCCAGTTTGGTGGGGCCAAAGGCTGCTCACCCTAGACAGAAGTGATTTGAACGAGCCTGAGGCTAGCCAGGGGGCTACACAACGAAGGGTCTCAGCCTGAAATGTCGGCTGTTTACTCTTTTCCATAGATACTGCCTGGTCTGCTAAGTTCCGGAATTGTATGCATGTTGCTTGAATTTCCAGCACCTGTAGATTTTCTTGTGATTTCCCTATGATTACTTGCATTTCTTTTGCTTACCCAGACTTTGAAAGAAACCAAGAAGTAAATATAAAATGCGTATTGATCATGCACTTTACAATCTTCTGCACTCATAAATAAGCTCAACAATTTCCAGCCATCACAACTATCCCATGGTTTTGGACAATGGGAGCTAGTAAAAGGTTATACTATTGTCATTTACACCTCCACCAGATCTATTTTGTGGTTCTTTATCACATAGCCAACCACTTTGTCTCATAGCACTGTTCCTTTTGGCACATTTCCCTTTTTGTCTGTGATCCTCCATCTTATTATTCCTTCCCACATCAAACCACTCCATAAATAATACATCCCAAACATTTTCCCATTCTGACAAAAGGGCAGTGATCTGAAACATTAACTCTATTTCTCTCTCCATAGACCCTGCCTAGCTTGCTGAGCATTTGCAACATTTTCCTTGTCTTGTTCTCAGAATGCACGTTGTTTAGACGGCAAGACTGTGTAGGTGGAGTCCTCTGGGCGGAAGAAGTGGCATGTGTCAATAAGATCTTGTCCCTTGTGCTCCTGAGATACTGGGAACATTGGGGTATTTTAATTCTGAATTTCAAGACATAGAAGTTTAAATGCAACTAAAATAATTGATACTTGGCATTTGAACTAAAAAATTGCTCTTAGTTCTATATGCTATTTGGATGGGTACAGCGATGATTCTGGTCAAACAGAAATCAAACTGTTGGAAAAAGCTATAGGAATTAAATTATGTTAAGAAGCACTTACCTGTGTCTGAAGTTCCTACAAGTAAAGCCAATGAATGAAGCAGGCATGTACAGTGGGAAGACTACCAACCATTACCAACGCTCTGCCTGACAGGGAAGGTTAAGAGCTCCTTATCATGGTGCAATTTTACAGTGCTTTTACATCAAATATTTCCTACAGGTTTTCCTATTAATGCCCTTACCTGAGCATCGCCCTCTCCCCCTTTCTTTCTCCTGAGGCCTCCCGTCCCATGACCCTTTCCCTTCCCCAGCTTTGTATCACTTTCACCAATCACCTTTCCAGCTCCTAGCTTCATCCCACCACTCCGGTCTTCTCCTATCATTTCACATTTCCCCCTCCCCCACTACTTTCAAATCTCTTACTATCTTTCCTTTCAGTTAGTCCTGACGAAGGGTCTTGGCCCGAAACGCCGACAGTGCTTCTCCTTATAGATGCTGCCTGGCCTGCTGTGTTCCACCAACATTTTGTATAACCTCACTCTTTAGGAAGTGTGTCTGTTCTAAACCTACCATTATTCTAGCTGCAGATCCCTTCTCCAGGCCAAATACTGTACATGTTGTGCTTTGTCAGTATCACACTCTTGTAACTCGCTACATTTACTTTTTTACCTGCATCTGGCCAGCTTGGCTATCTGATGGGAATAAGGCATATGAACAGGGCCACGGTGAAGGGAGTGGACTGGTTAATATTAGCTTGCAAGAGCAGTGCAAGTTAACAGAACAGCCTGTAAATCAAAAGCACAGTGGAATAATGGGCAAGTAGAGAAGGATGCATTAGGCTGGAGATTATTATCACTGCATTGTTGGGTGAGCTGCTAACTACATATTTTATCTTCCTTTTGAAATTCAGACTGGCCTTAAACAGCACAGGTCACCTTGTACTGGTTTTGGCTGCTTTTCAGAACAGACCGCCTCCCCCCCAACTGTCCGAGATGATATGGCACGTAAGGGCATCAGCCAGCATTGGCTGGAATTATTGATCTTAATTTTGCTGATGAATATCAAACATACAAGACTATGTTCATGAGCAGTAGTCAGTCGTACATGTTTCACTGCTCACTTGTGGTTTTCTTGTTTTCCCACTTCTGCAGAAGACTCCTGGGTCTTTTTCCACAGTTTCTCTTTCTACACTGCTTCTGGCATTAAATGCTATTATTTCAATGCACCTTGATATCTTGCTGTTGCCATACTCTCCAGACTGGACCCTTCCTGCTGTGAATTTCCAGCTTTCCCAAATATTATTCCAGATATTATTACATTATTTTTATCTGCCTGGCAACACCCCTTCTGTTTTCTATGGAGAGACGTGGACAACTAACGTTTCAGGCCAAGGCTCTTTACCGGTACAAGTTGAAAGGTCTTGACCGGAAATATCGACGTCCTGATGAAAGGTTTCAACTCAAGATATTGACTGTCCATTTTCCTCATCAGACACTGCTTGGCTTGCTGAGGTCCTCCAGAATTTTCTTTGTTACTCTAGATCACAGCATCTGCAGTCTCTTATTTCCCCCTCTCATTTTGTGTTCTTACTACTTCTCAGATACAAATGATAAAATAGTAGAGGAAAGGCAGAGCCTTGTGCTGCAAATTGTACTCCTCAATACCCAGAGCCTGGACTGACACCTTACTGTCCTACTGTCTCGTTTATTATTTATTGCAAGGTCTGCACTGTTTTGTGCACTTTATGCAGTCCTGGGTAGGTCTGTAGTCTAGTGTAGTTTTTTTTTCTGTGTTGTTTTTTACATAGTTCAGTCTAGTA
This sequence comes from Hypanus sabinus, assembly GCF_030144855.1. Lineage (NCBI taxonomy): Eukaryota > Metazoa > Chordata > Chondrichthyes > Myliobatiformes > Dasyatidae > Hypanus > Hypanus sabinus. The sequence continues at coordinate 65,231,247 of NC_082716.1, forward strand.
CTGTGTCATGTAACACCATGGTCCTGAAAAAAACATTGTCTCATTTTTACTATGTACTGTACTAACAGTTATAGTTCAAATGAGAATAAAAGTGACTTGACTTGACGTTGTGCCTGCCTGCAGCTGTAAGAGTGAAAGCTTTGTGTAATTACAAAAAAGCAATCATAACATAGAATCATAATAACATATAGTGCAGATAGATCTCTTCCTGCCCACTTGACTGTATGCCAATCTGATTTGAACATTAAATTTGCATCTGCCTCCACCATCTCCTCTAGCAGCTTCTTCTAAATATTTGCCAGCGTATGTAAAACTTAGCATTCAGTCTTCCATTAAATTTCTCTCCTCTCACCTTAAGCCATGCCTTCTTGTTCTAACTCCCCTGCCCTGGGAAAAAAAGACTCTAAGCACCTATCTATCCCATCAATTTTAGAAGCCCCTATTAAATCACCTCTTAGCCGCCTACATTCAAGTGGGAATAAGCCCAGGCTGTTTATTCTTAGAATTGCATCCCTCCTTATCAGGCTAAACACGAGTGAATCACTTCTGCACTCGGTATTGACACCGTGTCCCTCCATGGAGTATGTAAACTAGACTACAAACAATACTCCGTGAGGTCTAAACAATGTCTTGTGCAACTTTCAGAAGAAAATGTGCATTTTTTTCAATTGTTCATTCTGAGTCAGAGAATGCAGAATGTAGTCTGCCGAGTCTATAGCGATCAATAGTCAGACGTTTTACATTATTAAGCCTATATTTAAGTCTTCCCATATTCTTTTCAACCCTCCCCATATTCTGCAACTCATTTAACACTAGGAATAATTTAGAGTGGCCAATTACACTACCAAACTGCAAGATTACATGAAGAGCGTGCAAACTCCACACAGACACTATCTGAGATTAGGACTGAACTGCTATGAGGGAGGAGCTCTATTAGCTCAATCACTCCCCCTTTAGAAGGTGATATATTCAAATATTCTGGAATAATCAAAACAGAAACAGAATGCCACTAATACTTACATGGATTTGAAAAAGTTTGAAAAACTTTGAAACTTTGAAAAACCTTTGAAAAAGTTAGGTATCAGGTGCTGATTTCTGCAGTTAGGTTTTACAGTTTTATTTTGTTTCCTTAGGTTTTTACTTTTTTTCTCTTGAGACAGGTAGTTCCGTTTTAAACTAATTGGTCACCAGTTCACTAACTTCAAGTAATCATTAACTTTTATCTTCCGGTGATCTCTTGCAATATAATGCTTTGAGTACTGATAATGCCTTGAAAGACAATACTTCTGCTCTTTCAATACTTTGGTCACATTTGGTCTTCTTCTTAGGCAGAGCCTCAGGATCGAGGACAATCTGCTGATTTATGGTTTTTGATGTGACCGATGAAGCAAGCTAAGGATCGGCAGACACTTTGATCAACTGGGCAGTTAGAACCAACAAGCACACAGGATTCTGAAAATGCTAGAAATCTTGAATGACACACACAAGATGCTGATGGAACTCAGCAAGTCAGGTAGCATCTCTTCAGGGAAGTGAACAGTCAATGTTTCGAGCTGAGACCCTTCATCAGGGCCATTTATTTTCCTCCATGGACGCTGCCTGGCTTGCTGAGTTCCACCAGCATTTTGTGTGTGTTGCTCAGTAGGTACAAGCAGCTTATGAAGGGGTGTGCTCCTGCTGTTATTTATGCAAGGCTTCTGTGTCCTCGTAATACATGGACTGAAGTTTCCCAATATGCAGAATGTTCCTTTTCCACTTGGCCATGGATCTGGAGGGTCTCAGGATTCAGTGGGAATGTTGTATGTCTACAAGGAGACTTTGAACACATTCTTGAATTTGTTTCTTGATGTGCTTGGTATAACAGTGCTAGCCTATCCTTTCTCATACTTCAAGCTGCCCAGTTTCAGCAGCATCCTCGTCAATCTTTTCTATGCTTTTCCAGATTAATGACATCCCTCCTGTATCCAAGTGACCAGAAAAACACAGAATAATCCAAAAGCCGTCGACACCAGCACTTTTTTTTTACAGCTGTGACGTGACGTCCTAGATCTTGTGCTCAGTACTGCGACCAAAGAAGGCGAGCATGCCAAACGCTTTCTTCACTGCCCTATCTACCCATGTCCCCGGTTTCAGAGAAAGGTGTACCGGTAGCCCTGGATCTCTCTGTTCCAAAGCACGTTCAGGGAGCCACTCATTTACCATGCTGATTTAATATCTCAAAATCCAACAGTTTGCGTTTGTCAGAGTTAAATTCCTATATCAAAAACTTCTGTTTGGGGTTTCTGTCAACCTTATGAAAAAGATACATTACTGGTGTGCAACTCCATAGAAGTATCAAAGTGTTTCCTTCCTAATGTTCTGAAGGCAAATTCAGCAACTCCCTGGTCCCTTCCAATGAGGCAGCTTATTATCAAAACATGATCATTTTGCTTTTCTTCAGCAGTACCTGGCTTCTGTAGAATCTGACTTCTACAGAATACAGCTCATAGGGTACTGAGCTGCAAATATACGGCATCCCCCCCCGGACCGCAGCACAATGCGTAGACTAGAGGATGGAAACAAATTGCTTTTCTTTCCTTTATGGCTGACAGCAAAGAGAAGTAAGAATGTAAGCTCTTTGTAGTCAGTAATCACATGGCCCACAGCCAGATCTTGATAGCGCTGTTGCACAACCCTTGACCTGCAGCGTAGGTTGGCTTTCCTTCTATTCACTTCAAAAGAGAAGGAATTTTCGTGGTGGGCCTCCTCTGGACCCTCCTGGACAAAAATAAATTTGTTGCAGGAAATGCCAAATTTTAAGGAGAATTGAGAATAGTAGGTGTCATGGAACTCCTAACTAAGAACACCAGAGCAACTTCAAGTTTTGTTTTAAGAATTTATTAATATGATATCATGGAGAGTCTGCAGCAGTCTCTGCTGCCACCAGAGCTCTGATATTTTGGTTATACCTGGCTCATCTTTATACAACAGACAAACAGCATCGTGTGACTTTCTTTGACATCCCACAGTTAGTGCATGATCAGTCTTTTACAAGATACTGTAGCGCCTCTTTTCCTAGCGTATCCGAACCGACTCACAATTAGATAGCCTACGGGGGTTTGCGAGCACAGAGCTTTGGAACCTCTTCGCCATGGGGGGCCGGTTGACAGAGGCTTAAAAGTGAGGCTGAAGTTTTCGAATAAAGTTTTTCCTTCGACTGCAGTTACCGACTCCGTGTCGTAATTCTAGCGCTGCTTGTAGCACACCGCTACAATTGGTGACCCCGACGGTCCAAACGATTTTTGGACCAGAAATGACCGACGCCGCCTCTGTTCATGCGGTTTCGTTGAAACTGCCGGGTTTCTGGACACAGCGCCCGGACCTATAGTTCCAGCAAGCCGAAGCCCAATTCCACGTTCGCCGGATCACCTCAGAAGACACCCGCTACTACTACGTGGTGGGCTCCCTCGACCAGGACACAGCTGCCCAGGTCGCGGAGTTCGTACAGTCGCCCCCGGCAGACGGCAAGTACACGGAATTCAAAGACCTGCTCCTCAGGACTTTCGGACTCTCACGGCGCGAGCGGGCTGCCCGTTTACTGCACCTGGACGGCTTGGGCGACAGACCTCCATCGGCTTTAATGAATGAGATGTTGTCTCTGGCCGAGGGACACACAGGCCTCATGTTTGAGCAGGCATTCCTGGAGCAGCTGCCCGAGGACATACGCCTGCTGCTGTCCGACGCGGATTTCAGTGACCCCCGGAAGGTGGCAGCCCGGGCGGACTTGCTGTGGAACGCCAAAAAGGTGAGCGGGGCGTCCATCGCACAGATCTCCCAGCCACGCTCCCGGCAGCAAACCAGTCCAGGCCCGGCCGCAGAGCCCACTAACCCCCGGCCCAATGACCACTGGTGCTTCTACCACCAGCGGTGGGGCGCAGAAGCCCGCCGTTGCCGCCCGCCCTGCAAGTTCCCGGGAAACGCCAGGGCCAGCCGCCGCTGATGGCTACGGCGGCTGGCCATCGGGATAGCCTCCTGTATGTGTGGGATAGCAGGTCGGGACACCGGTTTTTGGTCGATACTGGGGCTGAGGTCAGCGTTTTACCTCCGATGAGTTACGACACCCGCAGCAGGGCACCGGGTCCCCCCCTGAGGGCCGTGAATGGCAGCACAGTAAGGACCTATGGCACCCGTCAGGTGCAGCTACAGTTCGGCCCCAGCCAGTTCACGTGGGACTTCACACTGGCCGCCGTAGCCCAACCGCTTCTGGGTGCGGATTTTTTGCGAGCTCACAGCCTGCTGGTTGACCTGCCCAGGAAGAGACTGGTACACGCCGAGACCTTTCAGACGTTCTCCCTGGGCGCGGCCCAGTTGCCAGCCCCTCACCTCGGCTCCATCACGCTGTCCGACAACGATTTCACCAGGGTCCTGGCGGAGTTCCCATCGGTTCTGGCACCGCAGTTCACAGCAGCCATGCCCAGGCACGGCGTACAGCACCACATCCCGACACAGGGACCACCCCTCCATGCCCGTGCTCGGCGGCTTCCCCCGGACAAGCTCCGACTGGCGAAGGAGGAGTTCCAGAGAATGGAGGAATTGGGGATCATCTGGCGGTCCGACAGCCCCTGGGCTTCCCCCCCTGCACATGGTGCCCAAAGCGACGGGGGGCTGGAGACCGTGCGGCGACTACCGCAGGCTGAACGAGGCTACCACACCGGACCGCTACCCTGTGCCGCACATTCAGGACTTTGCGGCAAACCTGCACGGCGCCCGGATCTTCTCCAAGGTCGACCTTGTCCGAGGGTACCATCAAATCCCGATGCATCCTGACGACGTCCCCAAAACGGCTCTCATCACCCCGTTTGGCCTCTTCGAGTTCCTCCGCATGCCGTTCGGCCTGAAGAATGCCGCACAGACGTTCCAGCGGTTAATGGACGCGGTGGGACGGGACCTGGACTTCGCGTTCATCTATTTGGATGACATCCTCATAGCCAGCGGCAGTCGTCAGGAGCATCTGTCCCACCTCCGTCAACTCTGCGCCCGACTGAGTGAGTACGGTCTTACAATCAACCCTGCCAAATGCCAGTTCGGACTTGATACCATTGACTTCCTGGGCCACAGGATTACTAAAGACGGGGCAACCCCTCTGCCCGCTAAGGTAGATGCGGTCCGCCACTTCCCCCGACCCACCACGATCAAAGGCCTTCAGGAATTCGTAGGTATGGTCAATTTCTACCGCCGCTTCCTCCCTTCAGCTGCCCGGATCATGCGCCCCCTGTTCGCCCTGATGTCGGGTCCGAGCAAGAACATTACCTGGGACGAGGAGTCCGCCGCCGCTTTCATTCAAACGAAGGAAGCTTTGGCTGACGCCGCAATGCTAGTACATCCCAGAATGGACACCCCCACCGCCCTCACAGTGGACGCATCAAACACGGCAGTCGGTGGGGTGCTGGAGCAGCTCATCGCAGGTCGCTGGCAACCCCTGGCGTTTTTCAGCAAACACCTGCGGCCACCCGAGCTCAAGTACAGTGCTTTTGACCGGGAACTGTTGGCGCTCTACCTGGCAATCCGGCATTTCCGGTACTTCCTAGAAGGCCGGCCCTTCACCGCGTTCACGGACCACAAACCGCTTACCTTTGCGTTTACGAAAGCATCCGACCCCTGGTCATCCCGCCAGCAACGCCACCTGTCCTACATCTCTGAATACACAACGGATGTCCGGCACGTCTCGGGTAAGGACAATGTCGTGGCGGATGCGCTCTCTCGCCCTACCATTCATGCCCTTTCCCCAGGGGTAGACTTTGAGGCACAGCAGGTAGATGAGGAGATTCCGAGTTACAGGACTGCAGTCTCTGGTTTGCAGCTCCAGGACTTCCCCGTGGGCCCAGGTGAGAGGACCCTACTCTGTGACGTCGCCACCGACCGGCCCCGTCCGGTCGTCCCCGCAGCCTGGCGGCGACGTGTTTTCGACTCCATTCATAACTTGGCGCATCCCTCCATCCGGACAACTGTCCGGCTGGTTTCCAGCAGGTTCGTTTGGCACGGTCTCCGCAAACAGGTCAGTGAATGGGCCAGAACGTGCATGCACTGCCAGACGGCCAAGGTTCAGCGGCACACCAAAGCCCCACCGCAGCAGTTCCATCCCGCCCACCGGCGTTTCGACCACATTCATGTGGATATCGTGGGCCCCCTGCCAGTGTCGCGCGGAGCGCGTTACCTCCTGACTATCGTGGACCGGTTCACAAGATGGCCAGAGGCGGTCCCGCTCACCGACACCACCTCCGAATCTTGCGCCCGAGCCCTGCTCGCCACCTGGATATCCCGCTTTGGTGTACCAGCCCACATTACCTCCGACAGAGGCGCCCAGTTCACCTCCAGCCTGTGGTCAGCTATGGCCAGCCTTTTGGGGACTCAGCTGCACCACACCACTGCCTACCACCCACAGTCGAACGGGCTAGTGGAGCGTTTCCACCGTCACCTGAAGTCGGCCCTCATGGCCCGCCTGCGAGGGGCCAACTGGGCGGACGAGCTTCCCTGGGTCCTTCTCGGCATCCGCACAGCGCCCAAGGACGACCTGCACGCCTCGTCGGCCGAGTTGGTATACGGCGCGCCCCTGGCCGTCCCCGGGGAGTTCCTACCAGCCCCGAGGGGGCAAGAGGAAGAACCCGCTGCAGTCCTGGGCAGACTTCGCGAGAAGCTCGGTAACCTGGCCCCCATACCCACGTCACAGCATGGGCGGCACCCGACCTGCGTACCCAAAGACCTACGGAACTGTAAGTTTGTGTTTGTACGAAGGGGCGGGCATCGGCCGCCACTGCAGCGGCCATACGAGGGGCCGTTTATGGTGCTCCGGAACAACGGGTCCACGTTCGTGCTGGACGTTGGGGGGAAGGAGGAGGTTTTCACGGTGGACCGCCTCAAGCCGGCCCATGTGGACCTGGCGCAACCGGCCGAGTTTCCAGCGCCTCGGCGCAGAGGCCGACCTCCCAAGCAGGTTCTGGCCCAGGCTGTGGACATTGGGGGGTGTATCGCCGGTTCTGGGGGGGGGTTATGTAGCGCCTCTTTTCCTAGCGTATCCGAACCGACTCACAATTAGATAGCCTACGGGGGTTTGCGAGCACAGAGCTTTGGAACCTCTTCGCCATGGGTGGCCGGTTGACAGAGGCTTAAAAGTGAGGCTGAAGTTTTCGAATAAAGTTTTTCCTTCGACTGCAGTTACCGACTCCGTGTCGTAATTCTAGCGCTGCTTGTAGCACACCGCTACAATACGTCAATTATCTCTGATCACGAGTTTAATGACTCTTTTTGTTCCCTGTTAACAGGACTCAAGACTTGCCCCAGACGCATCCTCTCCCCTGGTTTGGGAATTTAAAATCCTGTTTATTTGAGTTCCTGGCGCTGCACTTATCATTCAGGGTTATTCTCAATTTGCATCAGCAGTCCTTAAGTCCAGCTGCTCCCGAGTGGTCAAGTATCCCATCATGCACTAGTTTTTACGTCTATTGCAGAAGGATAGCAAAAAAGCCCTGTAGCACACAAAATGCTAGAATAACTCAGCAGATCAGACAATAATGATAGAAAAGAGCAAACAGTTGACGGGTTAGGCCAAGACCCTTCTTCAGGACTGAGAAGGAAGGGGGAAGATGCCAGGATAAAAAGATGGGGGAGGGGAGGGCAGAGAGGCTAGCAGGAATGTAATAGGTGAAGCCAGGAGAGTGGGAAAGGTAAAGGGCTGGAGAGGAAAGAACTTCTGACCCCTTGTACTTCAGACCCCCTTCTCCAACTATCTATCATATTCTTATGTACACCTACATCTACTCTATCAACCCTAATGGCTACCTACAAGACTCTAAGCAGAGATTGTTCCAAAAATTTGACCAACAGTCTTTAAACTGCAGCTTCATCATTCACGTGCCTGTTGCCTCCTTCTCTGCTGGCCAATTGCAGTTTAATCACACTCTTTATCTTCACCCCTTCATTCTCTGTCAGCTAAAACTCAACAGTGACTGTCGGTGGTTTCTCTCTGGTCAGGGGCACCAGCAAGGTAACCAGGCTCACAGTCCATGCAGGGATAAAAATTCATTAGAATCTGACAAGTGGTCTCTCAGACCCTTTCGTTGATGTACAGGAGAGGTTGTGGTGGTCACTATTTGAATGACTACAAGGAACTCACCCCAGTTGCACCTCCATTCGATTGCTAGGCCAGCCACTGAGAGGGCCCAGCTCATTTGTTTGTATTCACTCTATATTCAGGCTGGATGCCATGTGTAATTAATTCTGTTTCTCAGCCTGCCACGCCATCGAAGTTGTGAAACCTGAAGTCTCTGCTGTAACTCGGATTCCATCCCGTCTATTTTCCCCAATATCTTTCTGACCTATCTATACAACTAATCATCTAACCAGCCTTCATTAGAGTACAGTTTTTGCTACACTTTAACACGCAGTTCACAGCTTGCTGTCACATTCTCTGTGTCCTCTACATCTGCGTTTGTTGTGAGTCTGTTTCTGTCAGCCGTGGTTAGACCCGATGCAGTCAGCTGCTGGTAATCACTTGGGTTCTCTGCAATGACACTGTTAACGGGTACACTTATTTTCTCAGTCTGAGAGGTCGACAAGAAGGTGAGTCATATGATTTAACCTGAGTCCAGGGTTTCCACAGGCTGCCTCGTCGGGTCTGCACACAGACACAGGTGTCATTTGTCAAAAGTACCAGTTGTGGTCCTATCCATCTGGGAGAAAACCCTGCCTTTTCAGGCAGCTCTCTCACCGCGACTTGGTCATTGGGCTATGAATGGACTATTCTCCCTGCACTTGACTTTCACTAATCAGCAATATGTTGTTCCCACCTGCTTCAAAAGGGCAAGAATTATACTGGTACCCAAGAAGAGTAGTGTGAGCTGCCTTAATGACTATCGTCCAGTGGCACTCACACCTACAGTGATGAAATGTTTTGAGAGGTTGGTCACGGCTGGAATGAACTCCTGCCTCAGCAAGAACCTGGACCCACTGCAAACTGCCTATCTCCACAATAGGTCTATGGCAGGCTCAATGTCTATGGCTCTTCACACGGTCTCAGATCACTGGACAATACAAGCACCTATGTTAGGATGCTGTTCATTAACTATACCTCAGCATTTAACACCATCATTCCCAAAATGCTACAGAACCTCGATTTCTGTACCTCCCTCTGCAACTGGATCCTCAACCTCCTAACCAGAGGCCACAGTCTGTGCGGATTGGTGATAACATATCCTCCTCGCTGATGATCAACACTGGCACACCTCAGGGATGTGTGCTTAGCCCACTGCTTTACTCTCTCTACACCCTTAACTGTGTGGCTAGGCATAGCTCAAATGCCATTTATAAATTTACTAATTGTCAGAATCTCAGATGTAGATGAGAAGGTGTACAGAAGCGAGATATACCAGCTAGTTAAGTGGTGTTGCAACAACAATAGACAATAGACTGTAGGTGCAGGAGTAGGCCATTCGGCCCTTCTAGCCAGCACCGCCATTCACTGTGATCATGGCTGATCATACACAATCAGTACCCCGTTCCTGCCCTCTCCCCATATCCCTTGACCCCACTATCTATAAGAGCTCTATCTAACTCTCTCTTGAATGAATCCAGAGACTTGGCCTCCACTGCCTTCTGGGGCAGAGCATTCCACATATCCACCACTCTCTGGGTGAAAAAGTTTTTCCACATCTCTGTTCTAAATAGCCTACCCCTTATTCTTAAACTGTGGCCTCTAGTTCTGGACTCATCCATCAGCAGGAACATGCTTCCTGCCTCCAGTGTGTCTAATCCCTTAATAATCTTATATGTTTCAATCAGATCCCCTCTCATCCTTTTAAATTCCAGTGTATACAAGCCCAGTTGCTCCAATCTTTCAACATATGACAGTCCCACCATTCCGGGAATTAACCTTGTGAACCTACGCTGCACTCCCTCAATAGCAAGAATGTCCTTCCTCAAATTTGGAGACCAAAACTGCACACAATACTCCAGGTGGGGTCTCACCAGGGCCCTGTACAGCTGCAGCTGTTTACTCCTATACTCAATTCCTCTTGTTATAAAAGCCAGCATGTCATTAGCTTTCTTCACTGCCTGCTGTACCTGCATGCTTGCTTTCATTGACTGATGTACAAGAACACCTAGATCTCGTTGTGCTTCCCCTTTTCCTCTCCATTTAGATAGTAATCTGCCTTCCTGTTCTTGCCACCAAAGTGGATAACCTCTCATTTATCCACATTAAACTTCATCTGCCATACATTTGCCTACTCACTCAACCTGTCCATGTCACCCTGCATTCTCATAACATCCTCCTGTCGTTTCACACTGCCACTCTGCTTTGTGTCATCTGCAAATTTGCTAATGTTATTTTTAATCCCACCATCTAAATCATTAATGTATATTGTAAACAGCTGCAGTCCCAGCACCGAACCTTGCGGTACCCCACTGGTCACAGCCTGCCATTCCGAAAGGGACCCATTAATCACTACTCTTTGTTTCCTGTCAGCCAGCCAATGTTCAATCCATGTCAGTACTCTGCCCTCAATACCATATGCCCTAATTTTGCCTTCTAATTTCCTATGTGGGACTTTATCAAAGGCTTTCTGGAAGTCCAGGTACACTACATCCACCGGCTCTCCCTTGTCCATTTTCATAGTTACATCCTCAAAAAACTCCAGAAGATTAGTCAAGCATGATTTTCCCTTCATAAATCCATGCTGACTGGGACTGATCCTTCTACTGCTATCCAAATGTGTCGTAATTTCCTCTTTTATAATTGAATCCAGCATCTTTCCCACCACTGATGTCAGGCTAACTGGTCTATAATTCTCTGTTTTCTCTCTCCCTCCTTTCTTGAAAAGTGGGACAACATTAGCCACCCTCCAATCAGCAGGAACTGTTCCTGAATCAATAGAACTTTGGAAAATGATTACCAATGCATCCATGATTTCTAGAGCCACCTCTTTAAGTACCCTGGGATGCAGACCATCAGGTCCCGGGGACTTATCAGCCTTCAGACTCAAAAGTCTATCCAACACCGTTTCTTGCCTAATATAAATTTCCTTCAGTTCATCCTTTACCCTAGTTCCTTTAGCCATTATTACATCTGGGAGATTGTTTGTGTCTTCTCTAGTGAAGACAGATCCAAAGTACCTGTTCAACTCATCTGCCATTTCCTTGTTCCCCATAATAAATTCACCTGTTTCTGTCTTCAATGGCCCAATTTTGGTCTTAACTATTTTTTTGTTATTCACATACCTAAAGAAGCTTTTACTATCCTCCTTTATATTCTTGGCTAGTTTACCTTCGTACCTCATTTTTTCTTGGTGTATTGCCTTTTTTGTTATCTTCTGTTGCTCTTTAAAAGCTTCCCAGTCCTCCGGTTTCCCGCTCATCTTTGCTATGTTATACTTCTCTTTTATTTTTATATTGTCCTTTACTTCCCTCGTCAGCCACAGCCACCCCTTACTCCCCTTAGGATCTTTCTTCCTCTTTGGAATGAATCAATCCTAGACCTTCTGCATTATTCCCAGAAATACCTGCCATTGTTGTTTCACTGTCTTCTCTGCTGGGGTATTGTTCCATTGAACTTTGGCCAGCTCCTCCCTCATAGCTCCATAGTTCCCTTTGTTCAACTGTGATACTGACACATCCGATTTTCCCTTCTTCTTCTCAAATTGTATGTTAAAACATATCATATTATGGTCACTTCCTCCTAATGGTTCCTTTACCTCGAGGTCCCTGATCAAATCCGGTTCATTGCACAACACTAAATCTAGAATTGCCTTCTCCCTGGTAGGCTCCAGTACAAGCTGTTCTAAGAATCCATCTCGGAGGCACTCCACAAACTCCCTTTCTTGGGCTCCAGTACCATTCTGATTCTCCCAGTCTACCTGCATGTTGAAATCCCCCATGACAACTGTATCATTACCTTTGCGACATGCCAATTTTAACTCTTCATTCAACTTACACCCTACATCCAGACTGCTGTTTGGGGGCCTGTGGATAACTCCCATTAGGGTCTTTCTACCCTTAGAATTTCTCAGTTCTATCCATACTGGGGAATTCTATCCCATCTGGGGAATCTACATCCCCAGATTGTATGTCCCCCCCTCGCAAGGGACTGAATATCATTCCTCACCAACAGAGCCACCCCACCCCCTCTGCCAGTCAGCCTGTCCTTTCGATAAGATGTATATCCTTGAGTATTCATTTCCCAGGCCCTGTCTGCTTGAAGCCATGTCTCAGTTATTCCCACAACATCGTACTTGCCAATTTCCAACTGAGCCTCAACCTCATCTACTTCGTGCATTCATACATAATACTTTGAATTTGGTACTCCCCTCTCCTTTCATATCAATTCCTATTTCACTTGGCCATACTGTATGATCTCTTCTTGAGCTTTCTACTCCATTGATTCTGTTGTCCTTTTTAACTTTTCTTATTTTCACTTTCCCTTTAACTCCATCCTTATATTTCCAGTTCATCCCCTCCCCCCCACTACTTAGTTTAAACACATCCGTGTTGCAGTGGCAAACCTGTCTGCCAGAATGCTGGTCCCCCGTCTATTAAGGTGCAACCCATCCCTTTTGTAACATTCATCCCTACCCCAAAACAGATCCCAGTGGTCCAAGAATGTAAATCCTTGCTTCCTGCACCAGTTCCTCAGCCACACATTCAGATCCATTATCTCCCTGTTCCTGCCCTCTCCTGCACGAGGAACTGGAAGCAAACAGGAGATAACCACCCTGGAACTCCTGCTTTTCAGCCTTCTTCCGAGTTCTCTGAAGTCCCGCTGCAGAATGTCCTTCCTCTTCTTCCTGATGTCATTTGTGCCAACATGCACTACCACTTCCAGCTGTTCAGCTTCACCCTTGAGGATTCCCTGCAATCGGTCCGTGATGTCCTGGATCCTAGCACCAGGGAGGCAATACACCATCCTTAAATCTCGCCTGTTGCCACAGAAACCCCTTTCTCTACCTCTCACTATGGAGTCCCCTACTACCATGGCTCTTCCTGATGTCTGACTCCTCGGCTCTGCTTCTGCACCAATTTTTGGCTCGCAGACCTGTCCGCCTCTCAGACTGGCAGTACCTTCTGTCCTGACAGCTTCCAAGAGGGTGAACCTGTTTACGAGAGGTACATCCCCTGGGGTCTCCTGTACTTCAAGCATCCTTTCCTTCTCATCATCGCCCCTTTTCTCTCTTCCGGTATCCTCGGTGTAACGACTTCACTGTAGGTCCTGTCCAGAAAACCCTCATTTTCGCGGATAAACCTAAGGTCATCCAGTTCTTTCTTCAGTGCTGCAACATGCTCCTTCAGAAGCTGAATCTGGACACACTTTCCACAGCTGTAGCAGCCGGGGGCACCATCAGTGTCCCTGACCTCCCACATCATGCACGTAGCACACTGAATCAGCTTAGCGGTCATGTCTTCAGCCTCTGCAATTGTGTCTGGCGTAGTCTCCTCGCCGAAGACTCTCGAGCCAAAGACTAGCACTTTTCACACCAGGCACTTCCCTCGACCAGGCCGCTTCCCAACAGTGGGAGTGCAACAATATTGCACTCAATGTCAGTAAGACCAAATAGCTGATTGTGGACTTCAGGAAGGGTAAGACGAGGGAACTTGAACCAATCCTCATAGAGGGATCACAAGTGGAGAGAGTGAGCAGTTCCAAATTCCTGGGTGTCAAGATCTCAGAGGATTTAACCTGGTCCTAACATATTGATGCAACTATAAAGAAGGCAACACAGCAGCTATATTTCATTAGGAGTTTGAGATTTGGTTTGTCACCTAAAACACTCGAACACTTCTATAGATGTACCATGGAGAGCATTCTGACTGGCTGCATCACCGTCTGGTATTGGAGGGAGGGGGTGGTGGGTGGCTACTGCACAGGATCAAATAAGCTGTAGAAAGTAGTAAAGATCATCAGTTCTATCATGTGTACTAGTTCTGTAGTATCCAAGACATCTTCAAGGAGCAGTGCCTCAGAAAGGCGACATCCATTATTAAGTACCTTATCATCCAGGGCATGCCCTCTTTTCATTGTTACCATCAGGAAGGAGGTACAGAGGCATGAAGGTACACACTTAGCAATTCAGGAACAGCTTCTTCCCCTCTGCAATCCGATTCCTAAATGGACATTGAACCCTTGGACACTACCTCACTTTCTTCTGCTCTTGCACTATTTTTTATTTAACTCTTTAGTATACATATACAGTGTCTTTAAAAAGTACTAACTCCCTTGGAGGAGTTTGTGCTTTATTGTTTTACAACATTGAAGCACAGTATTTTGGCTTTGTTTGACATTGATTAACTCTCTCGTGTCGAAGTGAAAACAAATTTCTACAAATGGGTCTAAATTTATTATAATTATTAAGCACAAAATAATTGATTGTGTAATTACTCACCCACTTCAAGTCAGCTGCCACACCCAGCTGGTCTGCATCCAGGTAGGATGCTTTCTATGGTGCATTGATTAAAATGGTGAGTGTCAAAGGGGACATGCCCAATTTATTTAGATTCCTGAGGAGGCAGAGGCACTAGTGAGCTGCCTTGTTTATGCCATCCATGTGTTTGGAGCAGAGGAGGCTATTGTAGTTGTTGACATCTAGGAACTCTCAATCCTCTTGACCTTAGCACCACTGATTTAAATAGGAGAATGTAAAATGCCCCCCTTTCTGACATTGATAACTAATTCTTTTGTTTTGCTGACTTTGAGGGAAAGGTAATTGTCATGACACCAGGCCACTAGGTTCAGCTGTTCTGACACATGGAGGCAAACTGGCTTTCGTCTGTACATCTCATGCAGAAGGTGTCTCTGAAAAGACCCTTCTCTCTCCCACGGCTGCAAGTGGGTCAGTGATTACTAATCCTGGTCTCTAGCGATTCTCCAGCCTGCTCCTCCTCAGGAGCCCAGATAATAGATCTGTTATCAGCACCTATTTTCATTATAACAGGCAAATGCACAGGTCTAGATGCTAAATAACAAGGTTAGCACCAATCCTCAGAAACTCCTCCAAAATTTAACAGGGAAAGAATTAACACAACATCTGGAGATTAAAATATTTCTGATCATCAAGGAAAGCAGTTGCAAGTTTTGATAATGGAGAAGGAGATATTATTGTTAGCAACTCAACCATTGCTGTCTGATTTTCATTAAGTTCTCCCTGGCAACTGTTAATGACGCAAGGCCATATAACATTGCACTTCATTAAATATTAATATATTTGAATTATCAACTACCTGCAGGTCTTTCTTGATTTTTGCTTAATACCATAAGACCATAAGATGCAGGAGCAAAATTAGGCCATTTGGCCCATCAAGTGTACTCTATCATATCATCATAGTTAATCCAATTTTCCTCTTAGTCCAAATCTCCTGTCTTCTCCCCACATCCCTGGCCAATCAAGAATCTATCAACCTCTGCCTTAAATATACCTAAGGACTAAGCCTGCACAGCTGTCTGGGGCAAAGAATTCAACAGATTCACCACTCGCTGGCTAAAGAAATTCCTCCTCATCTCTGTTCTAAAAGGGGGCCTCTCTATTCTGAGGCTGTGTCCTCTGGTCTTAGACTCTCGCACTGTGAGTGAGTTCAAAATCCACCTCTGTCCCATCATTTATTTATTTTTCTTTGTCTTTAAATAGAGCAAGCATACAATTACCTCTGGAAGCATTATATATTAAGGATGCAACAACATTTTCTGTCCGTGTCTTTATTGATTTTATGGAGATTTCTAATGTCTCTCAAAGGAGAGGGAGCATAGAGGTGAGTTCTGATGTAACTTCCAATTAACTTTGTTTGGAACGTAAATAAAAAGTCCAAAGATAGGAATTAGTTTGTGCCTCAGCACATCCTTGATTGGAAAGCAACTTAGTAAGTATGTTTGAGGCAAAGTCATTGCTACTATATTGTATACAATTGTCGTTACTTTGCATTTGCAAGCTCCCATGAATCATAATGTAGTCCTTGAAGGAGAGATATTGGAAAGAACTCCAAAAGATAACTCACCTGCCCCACACTAAAAGAAAAAGATAGGGCTTCAATTAAATATATCTTTCACAATGTAGTGTGCCCATAGTGTCAGTCTTGATTTTAAATTTTCTTATGTGGTAGCCATCATAACAGGCTTGCAGTAAAACCGTTTGACAAAAGAACAAGACATGTTAATTAAGAATTTCACAGCATTTCATGTTATGTTCAGAGAGAAAAGGAAGCAAGATTTTTGGCAACAGCAATTTCATCAACATTGATATAATGTTAAGTAATAGAATTGCCACATAATGTTGACCAATGCAAGATCACTAAATGAAATTAAAAACATGGAAGTTAAATTAGCAGTGAGTAACACCAAGCTATTGTAGTCAAGCAGATATAGACAATGGAGGATGGAACAGAGAGATGGAGAGGAGAACAAAAGAGCTTTAGTCTCACCCTCAGGGAATTTTACTTACAATTCTATGGAAATACAGAGGAACACCAGTGCTTACACTCTAGCAAGAGTAATGACTCAGACGGAAAACAGTGATAAACAATTGAGGTGAGATTGGACACTCTATTGCATTATCAGAAGCAATAGCTACTTCACCGATTTTCACACCCAAGAAAATGGACATGCTTAGAATGGACACACTTAAAGAGGAAAAATTAACATAACGCAATTACAGAGTATGCATTTAGCCCTCTGGAAAAGAACCTAGAAATGTCGATTGTTTATTCATTTCCATAGATGCTGCCTGACCTGCTGAGCCCCTCTAGCATTTTGAGTGTGTTGCTCTGGATTTCCAGCATCTGCAGAATCTCTTGTGTTCAATCTTTAGATTTGTCTTTTAGAAGATCACTATGTAACTACATACAAACATTTGTTTTTGCCAGCTGCAGAAGATTGCAAAATCCCTTGCAGTATATGAAAGGAGAAGTATGTTTTAAGATAGTCCACAAGAATAGATTCTTTTCCCAAATTCATTTCATGTAGAATCCTTGTAGCAAATTGGAGTGGGATATCATTTCCTGGAGGGCTAACTGGATTACCAGGATGACATTTTTCTCCTCATTAATTTTTGGGACCTTAGCATTACTCTGAAGGCCTACATTTTTTATATGTCAAAATAAACTTTATTCATAGTGAAAAATATTTACAAGAACAAATCGTGGAATGCCTTTTCATTCTTACATTCATAGTCAATGCTTTGAATTACATTCCTATACACCAATAGCACTACTGCCACTCAGGGGGTCCTTTGGAGTGGTATATTACTACAATAATTGAGAGGCTTCCTCACCCAACCCGGCCCCTCAGGAGTGGAAGAACCCTATACTGTGGAACTTCCCCACCAAGCCCCTGTGGTGGCCGCACCATGCTTCAGTGAGTCCCTTATCACGTAGATCTGCAGCCTGGAGTGTGCCCGCTGACAGCATTCCTCCGCACACATCTCGATGTGATGGCAGACCAACAGCCTTTAGGCAAACCATAGGACATCTTGTACTGAGTCGATTATCTGCCATCAGCCCTCAAGGCCAACGTTTAAAGCTCATCCCTAACCGTCCTTAAAAAGCTGGGAATAAACTTCTTCTGGTGAAGCAGTTCCACAGTTTTGTTGGAACCTGCAATTGATAGTGCTCCCATGAGCCTGAAATCCTTGGAGGTCGTAGCGGAAAGGTTCAAGGATTGGGGCATGGTAAGTAACCACAGTCCATTTTGTATGTGCTACACGCTACAATTCAATTCAACTTTAATTGTCATTCACCCATACTTGGATACAGCCAAATGGGACAGAGTTACTCCAGGGCCAAGGTGCAGAACAGTCACACATAGCACGTACAAGATAGTAAGATATAAAAGAATCCAAACTCAAGCCATCCAACACCGCAGAAATCTTCCTAGCAAACACCAAGGGGCAGGGGCGGGCAGCGCGGCAGCACTGACTCCAACCTGGATGCTGCACCACACTGCCCCCTCTGGAAGCACACCAGCTATGACACCTCCCTCATGGCAGCTGCAAACAGGCAAGGCTGTGTCTTGAGGCCTAGTTCTCTCTACCACCAAGACCACGCAGCTCCATTGCTGTCAGCCCCTACTCTCCACCAATAAATCACTGAATCGAACTTGTGGCATACCACATTAACAGTGTCCAAAAGGGTCTTGCTATCACAAGAAAAGCAACCAAGATGGTCACTCACTATTTGACTGTGAGCCTCCTTTGACTCAGGCGGCAGGACAGCTTCCTCATTTTCTCCTTCAACGAGCTACTCGCTGATGAGGCAGACCTGCCATTCTTAAGGTATAGCAGGATCTTACGATCATTAAAAGTATGTTTAAATAGGACAGTAGCACCTTTTGTTAATCCCGTAGAAGCCACTGCAACTGAACACACTGCTGTCTTACCGGAAGTTAGTTTTTGCACACTGGCAAATGAAAGATTGAACGTCTAGCACGATTAATGAGATATCGGCCAAGGAGTTGCTTTACTAACTGCACACCCCATCAGAGTGCTGATTGTGATCCAGAAGCAGCGCTTAAATTTCACCCACCTCTTAACGAGGAAGTGTATTGGAGGTGCAGGAGATAAGACCATGAGACGCACGAGCAGAATTAGGCCATTCAACCGATCGAGTCTGCTCCACCATTCAACCATGTCTGTCCGCGGCAATGAATTCTACAGATTCACAACCCTATAGCTAAAGAATTCTTCCTTATCTCTGTTCAAAATGGACACCCCTCTATTTTGAGGCTGTACCCTCTAGTCCTAGACTTTCTGACAATAGGAAACATCTTCATCCATTCTTTCTAGGCCTTTCGACATTCAATAGGTTTCAATGAAATTCTCCCTCATTCTTTGAAGCTCCAGTGAGTACAGGCCCAAAGCCAACAAACATTCCTTATACATTAATTCTCTTGGAATGAATGCTAACTTAGCATTTGCCTTCCTCAGCACTGACTCAGCCTGCACATTAACTTTAGGGAATCATGTACCTCTGATTTTTTAACTGTCTCCTTATTTAGCGAACAGTCTATACCTTTTTCCTCCTACCGAAGTGCATGACCATACACATCCCTATACTATATTCCGTCTGACCCTTTTTGCCTATTCTCCCAATCTGTCTAAGTCCTTTGCAAGTTCCCTGCTTCCTCAGTACTACCTGCACCTCCAGCTATCTTTGTATTGTCTGCAAATGAGACCACAAAGCCATCAATTCCATCATCCAAATCATTGACACGTAATGTGAAAATAAGCAGTTCTAACACCGACCCTGAGGAGCACCACTAGTCACTGGCAGCCTACCAGAAAAGATTCTCTTTATTCCTACTCTTTGCCTCCTTGCCAGTCGTCTAATCTTCTATCCATGCTAGTATGCTTCCTGTAAAACCATGGGCTCTTATCTTGTTAAGCAGCCTCATGTGCGGCACCTTGTCAAAAACTTCTGAAGATCCAACTAAACAACATCCACTGACTTTTCTTTGTGATGGTGGTGGTCATTTCATGAAAGCCAGTCTGTTGTAATTCTTGGAAGAATGGCATAACACGAGAAATAAGGCTCCAAGAGTTTCCAACCCAGCACTGGGCCGGAGGGTTTGATGAAGCAAGCGGGAAAGGTACTATGTGGTCTTGCATATCAGGCAGTGGATTGAATCTCAATATCAGAAGCTAAGGACCTAAAACAAGGTACATGATAAGATAAGAACTTCAGGAACTTCCCGCAATCAGTGCCAGTGAACTGTTAAAAAAATGAAGGAGATCCATTTGCTATGAATTCACACGGATGTATCGGTTAGGGAAATTTCACAGAATGTTGTATTTAACAAACGAAATACACTCATTTTAAAGTTATGATATGGACTGAATCAATGATACATTAACCACTTCATTCCAGATGTCTGGCTTGCTTATTTATCACTTTCAGGTGAACAAGAGTGTTAAGCCAATCTCCTCTTGCCACCAACAGTTAATATGTGGTTCTGTCATGTTACTTTTTTGACAGTGTTTCTATTGACTTCCATCTGATTTATACATTAAAATCTTTCAAGAATCTTTCATCATCTTTTTTGGTCAAAATGCTTCAGGATATTCTCAATCAAACCTGCTCCAGCTGACCTTTGACTTCACATTCCAATCTTTATCATAAAAACAAAGGATCTCAAATGCTCTTTCACAAATATTTCACTATCAGCAGATTATAACCCCCCCCCCCATTTGTTGTATTTATGAATCATGTTCTCAGGACAAATACCCTCCTTATATTGACTTGTCTTTCACCATCAGTACTTTAATTTGATTATTGGGATTTATTATGGTTTCTTTCTTACCCACACATTTTAATTACTTAACACACAGGAAGAAACGTGTTATAGTTCTTACCAAAACATAAAACTCTAGTTTCTACTATAAAGGACAAAGTTGAATAACCTTTACATGTTATTCCTTAGCCATTCAGGTTCTGATTGTACATAAATTCAACCAAAAGAAACAGCATTCATCCGGGCCATTGTACACCTGCACAATATATTTCACACATAGCATATAATGCAAAATGCTATACTCTAAGTAAGTTAATAAAATATAACTCAAAATGCATCTAGTAAGTGCAGCACAGGTAAACAGTAAACAGTGGTTGGTACAGTAAATAGCTCGCTGTCCTAGTGACGAGACCTCAGTGATGGCTGGGTATTTATCAGGTTCACAGCTTGAGGGAAAAAGCTGTTACACAGTTTGGCAGTCTTGATGCTCCTGTACCTTCTTCCTCATGGTAGTGGGTCAAAGAGATTGTGGAATGGGTAGCAGGGATCGTCAACAATACTCCCGGCCCTTCGTCTGCAATGCTCCTGGTAAATGTCACAAATAGGGAGACTCCGGTGATCCTTTCTGAGGCGCTTACTGCCCGATACTTTGCAACTTCCATAAAGCCAGACAGGACCCGCTCAATGGTGCTCCTGCCGAAAGTTTTTAGAATGAAAGCGGGGTGTCTTGCGTGCCTCAATCTCTTTAGATAATGTAAATGCTGTAGTGCCTTTGAGGGGGTCTTGTGGGTCCAGATTAGATTGTCTGTTTTGTGCACACCAAGGAACTTTGTGCTCTTCACTCTCTCCATGGTAGAGCCATTGATGAGCAATGGAGAGAGGTCAACCTGTGCCTTCCTGAAGTCCACAGTCATCTCCTTTGTAATGATCACGTTGTTATCCTCACACCGTTTGACAAGCCCCTTTACCCCTTCTCTGTATACCAACTTATCACTGATGCTGCTGAGGCCAGCCACTGTAGTATCATCAGCGAACTTGATGTGGCTTGAGCTAAATCTGGCAGTGCAGTCGTGAGTCAGAAGCCTGAAGAGCAGTGGTGGGGGGGCACCAGTGTTCAGTGTGATGGAGTTTGAGATGTCGCTACCAATTCAGATCGACCTTGGTCTTCCCGTCAAGAAGCCTGACAGCCAGTCGCAGAGGGTGGCTTTGAGTCCCAGCAAGCACAGTTTACCCACCAACTTCAAGGATGATCAGTTGAATGCCAAGCTGGTCGATGAACAACATCCTGGTGTACAGGGAGGTTTTCTAGGCTGAGACTATGACATCATCAATGGACCAGTTTGAGGGGTAGGCATACTGGAAAGACTCCCATGTAGCTGGAATATTGGAGTTTATGTGATCCATTACCAGCCTCTCAAAGTGCTTCATGATTGTTGATACAAGAACACTTGCAAGTCACTAAATATCCCTTGGAGTGCTGTTAAGTCAATCATCAAGAAATGGAAAGAACATGTCGCAGCTGTAAATCTGCCTGGAGCAGGCTGTCCACAAACACTGAGTGACCAAGGGAACTAATGAGAGAGGCCTGTGACAACTCCGGAGGAGTTACAAGCTTCAGTGCCTGAGATGGGAGAGATTGTGTGCTTCACCAGTCACAGCTTTATGGGAGATTGGCAAAGAAAAAGCCAATTGTTGAAAAAAACTCACCATGAAATCTCAGCTAGAATTTGCCAGAAAGCATTTGGGAGACTCTCAAGTCAGCTGGAAGAAGGTTATGGTCTGACGAAACATTACGTTTGGTATAAGCCAAACACTGCACTTCATCAAAAACACACCATTCCTACCATGAAGCACGGTGGTGGCTGCATCATGCTGTGGGGATGCTTCACTGCAGCAGGCCTTGGCAGGCTTGTGAAGGTAGAAGGTAAAATGAATGCGGCAAAACACGGGTAAATCCTGGAGGAAAATCAGAAGCAATCTGCAAAAGACTTGGGAGAAGATTTGTTTTCCAGTAAAACAATGACCCAAGCATAAAGCCAAAGCTAAACAGTAATGCCTTAAAAACAACAAAGTTAATGTCCTGGAGTGGCCAAGTCAGAGTCCAGATCTCAATCCAATTGAGACTTGAAAAAGAATGTTCACTCAATGCCCCTGGAATCTGACATAGCCTGAGCAGTTTTGTAAAGAAGAATGGGGGAAAATTGCAGTGTCGAGATGTGCAAAGCTGATAGAGACCTATCCACACAGACCCAAGGCTGTAATTGCTGCCAAAGGTGCCTCTACGAAATACTGACTTGAAGGGACTGAGTAATTATGCAATCAACTATTTTGTGTTTAATAATTGTAATAAATTCAGACCAATTTGTAGACATTTATTTCACTTTGATATGAAAGGCTCATTTCTGTTGATCAGTATCAAAAAAGCCAAATTAAATCCATTGTGATTCAATGTTATAAAACAATAAAAAGTTAAAACTTCCAGGGAGAGTGAATACTTTTCATAGGCAGTGTATGCTTTCTTTTTTGACTAAGTTTACGATATCTTTGGCCATCCAAGGTTCCCATTCTTGTCCTTACTCCCTGCCAGAACATGCCATTCCTGAACTCTGAACAGCTGGTTCCTATCATCTCCCACGTATAGAGACTTGTCCAGCCGCAGCTGTTCCCAATCAACACTCCTTTGATTCTGTCTATCCCATTGTAATTTACCTTCCCCCAATTTAGTAACTGACTTAGTACAAAATCTGATTTCATCCTTACTCTTAATTATCTTAAAATGTAATGAGTTGTCACTATTCCCACTGTCAGGCCTGTCACCTAGCCTGGCCCATTTCCCAAAACTAGGTCCAGTATGTCCTCTCCTCTGCTTGGGCTCTCCAGATTTTATTTCAGGAAGCCCTTTTGGATGCACCAAAGCAATTCTGCCCCATCTAACTCTCATGTATGAGAAAGTTCCAATCAAATTTGAATAAGTTGAAGTCTCCCACTGTACACTTTTCCATAATCAGTATCTGTTCCTACACTTCTCGGTGGCTACTGGGGAGCACATAGTATAATCGCATCAGTCTAGTTCTTATACTGTGTCATGTAACACCATGGTCCTGAAAAAACGTTGTCTCATTTTTACTATGTATTGTTCCAGCAGTTATGGTCGAAACGACAATAAAAAGTGACTTGACTTGATCAGTATAATTGCACCTTTCTTATTTCTGAGCTCCATCCAAATTGCCTCTGTGGATGACCCCTTCAGTGTGTCCACTCCGAGTACTGTTGTGACACTCTTGACTTATCAGTAGTGCAACCCTTCCAGCTCTTTTATCCGTCCCCCTCGCCATCACATCTGAAACAAAGAAATGGAGCAACACTGAGCTGCCAGTCCTGTCCCTCATGAAGCCATGTCTGTATTGGTACACTACATTCATATAATAACGTGAGATGTTTGAAATGTCAACACACTGCATCTCTGTATAAAAGTACATTTTGCAAAATCATCAAAAATCATTTGTGTTTTGTATGCTCTAATCAGAATTTGCGAAGATTTGGTTGCTGATAGTAGCAGTTAGTAAATGGGGAGACAGTAATGAGCCTGCTCGTTTGATCTCCCTCCTTCCTTATCACAATCAAGTTTAATATCACTGACATATGTTGTGAAATCTGCTGTTTTGTGGCAGCAGTACAGCACAATCCACAAAAAGCTGTAAGTTACAGTAAGAAATATATTTATAAATGGTGGTTGATTATCCCCCAATGAGGAGATACAGCCCCAACACACCTACCCTTCTTTTTGAAGCCAAAGTAACTAAGAATAATTGAAAATAAGACACTGCCTTTGGAAAAATAATACAAGGATAGACAGTTATCAAATGGAAACTTCAATAAATGAACCATGAATAACTTCCCGCATGCGTGAGGAGCTTCTCAGAAAAGCAGAAGTGGGCGAGTCCCAAATCAACAGTTCTTCAGGAAATCCACACAGAGGTTGAGCTTTACACTCCTGCTGTTGAAGAATTAACTGCAGAGGTTGGCTAACCACGAAGCTGTAAGGATTGGAAACCACGCTCTTACAGATACACTATCTAATGAAAATGGTGAGTGAAGATTTTTTTGAAGTCTGGGGAAGTAAACTTGTGTAACGCTTGCCTGCTGCAGTGTAATTCGTTTGGGCTTTAGTATACTGCTTGGAGGATGGACTGGCAGTGGTAGAGGGAGCACAGAATACAGCAGTAAAACCACAGCCAAGAGAACTGTAACCTCATTTATTTACATAAAGAAAAGTTCACAAGAAAATACATGAGGTTATTCTTGTTCCAGTGCTACATATGAAAGTGTCAATATTGTTAACTATTCATGACCAGATATCAGAATCAGATTTAATATATCCGACATGTGTCATTAAATTTGTGGCAGCAGTACATTGCGATACATAATAAATTACAATGAAAAGTATAAGAAAGGAGAACGTTGGATTCAATAAGTAGTTTGGAAAGAGAGGGAAAATACTGAGATGGTCTTCATGGATTAATTGTCCATTCAGAAATCTGAGGGCGGAGGGGAAGAAGCTGTTCCTGAAATGTTGAGTGTGTATCTTCAGGCTCCTGTACCAGCTCCTTGATGGTAGCAATGAGAATAGGACATGTCCTGGGTGCTAGGAGTCCTTCATGATGCATGCCCTCTTTTTGAGGCATCACCTTTTGAAGATGTCCTCATTGCTGGGGAGGTTAGTGTTCACGATGGAGCTGACTGAGTTTCTGTTATGCACTATTTATTGCATTGAGCAAAATGCCTGTATATTTAGTACAGTAAATGTGTTAATCTATTAACTGCAAAACCTTTGATTATCAATGCAGTCAGCTGAGGGTTATGGCTTTAGCCAAGTCATTTATCAAAAATATGAGAAGGAAAGGATCATCCATAGCCAGTAGCTGCAGAAGTGAAAGTGAAAAGAACTTAAAAAAAATTATGATAGATACCCAATTCAGGTGGCAGAGGAGGAGTTTCAGGGGTAGAGAATGGTGTGGGTGCAGACACACCCAGCCCTGTGACACTAGGTAAAGTCATTTGATTCCAAACAATTGATCTATTGATCACTACAAAATGTCTCCCGGGTGCCTCCCACTCCTTCTCCTCTCCCTTCTCCTTTTCCCAACCATGAATTAGACAAATACAGTGTAGGCAGAACAACAATAGCCTCCTTCCGAATTTTCTGGGGTAAATTCGGAAGGTGCAGGAAAGGTGCATCCGAAAGATGAAGAAGTATTCTAAAGGGTGGTTGAAGCAACCGTGGCTGACAAGGGAAGTCAAAGACAGCTGTAACTCTCTTACCAGAGCTTGTATACGGACTTGGCTGGTTAGCTAACTCTGGTAACAGCCAGGTGATTCAGCAGTGAGAAGGTCACCTTTAATAAACAGTATATGTATAGGGTTGGTGTGACTTGGGGTTCAACCAAACAGGAACATTGTGATGGTCCAATTAAAGAAACTTTGATTTGAGCAAACGCTGTGTAAGTACTGCCCATACACAGTTATCAGTAGCCCAGAAATGACAGATCATACACCAACATAAAATTATAACGGAAGTATATTTACCAAATTTTCACCTTTAATGAACAGCTACAGAAAAAGAAAATAAAAATAAAAGGATCCATTACAGTTAAACCAACTCAATGTGCACATAACGTTGGAGCTCATCCTGGGGTAGTTGGGGGTGTATCTCTTCGCTCACATGCTGCGTGACTGCATGAAAGCACATGCCACATTCCAAACCCCCCTCAAAGACTGTCTCCAACAAACTGACTCTCTCAGCAATATTGACCTTTTCTTCTTGGAGCCACAAAGCACTTCTTGCAACGAGGGTTTTCCTTCCAATGGCATTCTGCAACAACTCCCCTTGTGCCCTGCTCCGCAGATCCTGCCAAAAGACCCTAAGCCAAACTACTGTCCTTCAGAAAGCTCTTCCCCACAGCTCTCTAGAACCTTCTCTCACATCTCATAATCCTGATTGGCTGACTCACATTCCTTAGTTGGACAACATGGGTCCTTATCTTAGCCAAAGCCAAAACACACTTTCCAGCGTGGCACACTGCTTTTAAAGAAAACTGCTGATATAAACTATCTTACAGCATAGCAGCAGAAATTTTAGCCAGGACATTACACAACGTAAAAGCAAAAGAGAAGGCATATAATATTGAGGATTGGGATGCCTTTAAAAACAAACAGAAGGCAGCAACCTCAGAAGGACTTAGACAGATTGAAGAACAGCAAAGAAGTGGCAGATGGAATATAGTGAAGGGAAGTACATGGCCACCCACTTTGGCAGAAGGAATAAAGGAGTGGCTAGTTTCCAAATGGGGAGAAAATTTGAAAATCTAGTGGTGTGAAGGGACTTAGAAGTCCCTAAAGGTTAACTTCCAGGTTGAATTAGTCGAAAGATAGACAAATGTTAGTATTCGTTTTGAGAGGAATAAAATACGAAAGTAAGGATGTAATGCTAAGGCTTTATAAGGCATTAGCTAGACCACACTTAGAGTGTTCTCAGCAAACTTTGGGCCTGTTATCTGAGGAGGTTGTGCTGGGATTGCAGAGGGTCCAGAGGAGGTTCAAGCCAATGATCCCAAGAGTGAAAGGCTTAACATTTGAAGAATATTTAATGGCTCTAGGCCTGCATCCACTGGAGTTTAGAAGAATGAGGAGGGATCTCATTGAAATATATCAGATACTTAAAGGTTTAGATATAATAAATGTTGAGAGTATGTTTCCGATACCGGGGGAGACTAAGATCAGTGGACACATTCTCAAAATTGAGAAATATCTATTTAGAACAGAGATAAGGAAAAAAATTCTTTAGCCAGACGATAGTGAATCTGTGGAATTAGTTGTCACAGACAGCTGTGGAGGCCAAGTCATTGGATATATTTAAGGCAGATGTTGATAGGTTCTTGATTAATCAGGGCTTCGAAGAGTTACAGGTAGAATGCAGAAGACTGGGGTGGAGAGGGATAAAAAATCAGCCATGATGGAATGGTGATGCAAAAGCGATGGGCTGAATGGCCTAATTCTACTCCTGTGCCCTGTGGTCTTGTAACCTTTGTACGATCTCTCACCATATCAACCACCAACTTCCTCAGCCTGCATGTGACATTGCTGCAGAGCTGTTTGTATAAGCTTTTGTAAAATTTGTAATACTACAGATACATTTGGAGTGCTAAATTTGTTCATCCACAAGATCAAATTCATAATCCAGAAACCAAACAGGAAACAAAACTCAGATGATAAATCTCCATGGAAATTGTGGCCATATACAAAATTCAAATGATTAGAAAATATTATGGAACCGAATCACAATTATCTAAAACACATTTTCTACTAGTCCACCCAACACTTTTGGAGGAAATAATGATTCCAAGTTAAAGGAAGGAGTTCATGCTCTCTAACAAAGAAGTATAAAAAGGAAACATTAGACAAAAAACAAACTGAAGATATTTTATATGTATTTGCAATCATTGCAACCATAGAAAACATTACATTCTTTTCAACTTCATTGAAAGATGTAAATACTCTACTATTTTAATATTCATCAAGCTAAGACATCTAAATTATTTCCATTTTTTTTCATTTGCAAGCTGGCAGCAGGTCTGTCGGGTGGGGATAAAGTCAGCTTTGGCTCTGATATCCTCCTGTTCCGCAACAGATTGCTATGTCTGTGAGGAAAGCCAACTTTAGGAAGGAGATTAATGTTTATTATTGCAATCATACAATAACATTCAAGAATAAGATTTGTCCAAAAATGAGATCACAATAAATAAAAGTACCAAACAGCACAATTCAGTATCTTATACAAAGCTAAAGGCTGAGTTTGTTATTCTTTCACTTTGTACCCAGGATATTCTTCAAATTTTTGCTTGATCTATTCTTCACGTGCAGGTATCCCATGCTAGCGTGAACTGTCCGCGGATACAAGATAAGATATTCCGATTCTTGACATTAACTGTCATTATCTATGGTAAGATTCTGTTGATTATTTGACATCTGTTACTTGGTGCTACTGCAAGGACTGTTTTACTGTTTTAATAAATATTTTGAAAAATCATCGTCTTTGAAAAGACACCTGCTTGCATTACAATCCATTTTTCCCTCCACCACCTCCCCAACCAAATTTCTCACCCCAGGGGCGAAAAATTGGACCAGAGATTCTCATTCAGTCACTTGACAGTCCATTTTTTCCTTCCCTTTTTTGCCAAAATGTCAGTGTTTTTGCTTTATATAAATTTTCCTTCATCTCTTAAAAAGAACTGTCCCTGTCCCACAGAACTAGTCATTTGATCTGTACACCAAATGTATGAGGAAAAGAATCTGGAAACTGAATGTTCTTAAGAAGCAAATTACTTTTATTAATGTTATTTCACAAATTTAAGTAAACTGTCCTCCAGAAGTCACTATGCCAGAACACTTCACGCTACTTTTCCTGAGTTTGGAATTAGGATGCTTGTTTGCTTTGCAATCAAGAGCAGTAGCACATGGATCTAAAAAAAACCTTGAAATTCATTCCATGATCAGTTGTGTTAAACATGCCATGGTTCCAAAATATCAGTCGTGTATTAAGCATTGCCTTGGAAGCTTGAGAACTGAATTTCAGTACCAGGGAAAAAGTGCTATTGCTGCTGTCTGGAGATGAATGTCCAGGAAACGGCCCAAGGAAGGCAGGCTTGGGGATGGAAATAAAAATGAACTAGTATCTTGTCACAAGGCTGAAACCCATCATACATGTTGAATTTGTGCAGGAAAGTGAAGAGGAATTTGCAGGACGTTACTTGACAGAAACAGGAGAGAGGTTTTAGAGTAAAATGAAGAGGCTGCAGAGTGAAGCTTTTCAATAAACCTTTGACAGTGAAAGACCACACACCTGATGCTGTGCTTGCTGAATGAATAGTTTTTCCATTTGACACTATTGCTATTGCCTGGTTGACCTGAGTTAAACAGGTTATAAAAACATATTATCAGTCTATATTGCAATACTTAGAATAGAGTTTTGGTAACGCAGCAGTTGAAAGAAGTGCTTCATCAAAGGTTAAATTAAACAAGACTGTATACTCCTCACAACCATATGACACGTGTGCCTTGCGTCAGCTCTGCAAAAATCCTCCTTCATCAGAATGATATACAAATAAACACCAGTGTCTTCCCCCAGGCTGGCGTCCTGAGAACTTGTACTCAATTGGTTTTCTGGGGCAGGGCCTGCCTCTTGAACTATTGCAGACATTCAGATGAAGATATACCTCCAATGCTGTTAGTGTAGCATTCTGCAATTTAGAATCAAGCTTATACTCTGTCAAAATTTTCATGATAAAGGGCACAGGACCTTATCTTCTATGTGAGGGAAGAAAGGAAAATAGTGAAAGGGAGTGGGAAAGAAATATAGGTATGATAAGGGAGGAGATGATGGATAGACAGAAGGTGCAACTGAATGAGTGGCTGAAGAATGACTGTAAATTAAATAAAGTTCTGGCTTTCAATCAAAGGAATTGGATCTGGATCTCTGCTCTAGACTCTGTGTCCCTCTCTCCCTCACCCAATATTTCATCTCTGTTTTTCATCCACATGAGGGAGCATACCAAGCAGGATGAATGTATCCTTAAAGGAAAAAGAAATCTGCTGGATTAATTAGTCTGTGCTTATGCTGATCAAGCCCATTAATAGCAACCAATTGACAGCTGTGGTTGTAATTAATACTCAAGGCTTAATTGTACACCCTATTCTAATGCTTGCTTCTGGGAGGAATAAATTCATTAACCATATTTACCTTTCTCTTTGTACAATCAGCAACTGATTAAAAAATGTTGGCACAATGTTTTTGGTTTACAGGAGTTCTGATATTAGGAGGTGCACACAGCTGGTTATACTATTACAAAAATCAACTCATGACTTGGCAAAAGGCAAGGAAATACTGTCAAACTCATTTCACCGACATGGTGGCAATACAGAATATGGAGGAAATCGCTTACCTGGTAAACTATTTGAAAGGTGGGAAAGGTCATGTCTGGATTGGTTTGAGGAAGCACAACAAT
The DNA here is from genome assembly GCF_030144855.1 of Hypanus sabinus. Lineage (NCBI taxonomy): Eukaryota > Metazoa > Chordata > Chondrichthyes > Myliobatiformes > Dasyatidae > Hypanus > Hypanus sabinus. Next base: position 65,261,541 of record NC_082716.1, read on the forward strand.
ATTTGGACCTGGATCGGAACAAGTCGCAAATTGGAGGATATTGGCATGAACTGGGCTCCGGATGAACCCAACAATGGAAAGAATAATGAAGACTGTGTGGAAATGTATATCAATGTGGGAGAAAATTCAGGATTGTGGAATGATGAGCCTTGCAAGAGAAAGAAGAGGCCAGTGTGTTACAAAGGTAACTAAACAAAACCAGATCATTATAGATAAAAAAAAAACTTTTATTTTGGGGTCTGAGTTTGTATCACTAATAAAATCTCAGAAAGCTTTATAAGTCATAAGGTGACTTTTGAATGAGTGCCAGAGCCCTACTTCTATCCAGACTCACTGTCCCTGGTTTCCGTTCAGCCAAGCTGACCCACTTCCACTGTAGCCAACATACCTGAATGGACTCATACGTGGAGAAGGCAGACAATGGCTCTGGCCAGCATGCCACCTCATGCCCTGCACCTCTGAATTCATACTGGCTCCAAAGAATATCCCAATAGACACCATTTTAAAAATAACCATAAAACATCTCCAAATATAAAGTTAAATCACTTCATAGTTTTCAGTCTTAGCTGTGACGAGGCTATTTGATATTATAGGCCTGTATTGAATTTCTAGACAGTTTTCTGCCTGGCTCAACTCACTGGATTGCTTAAAAACACTAGGGGTATTCCTTGACCTTTATTTTTGAACTGTGGCCTCAGATCTTTGCCTGTTCCTAAACAGGCTGACGGTACGTGAAAAAAAGAGCAGCTCTGATACTAGTCTGTGGTTAGAAAGTGTTGCCCAGTATCTGTGGTTGTTAAGAATCACTAGGGACTCCAGGTACTGGAACCTAGAAAAAAATTCTGGGAGTCAGACAGAAACTGTGTAGGGAAGTGGACAGTCAAGATTTCAGCTCGAGATTCTTCAGCTGGAGTGAACAAGGGAAGTTAGCCAGTATAAGGAGGCCAAAAGGATGGGTGGGGGGAGAGCTGCCAAGAGGCTAGTGGATCCAGGCAAAGAGGAGATGATTGGCACATAGAATCAGGTTGGGGAGGGGGGTATGGAGATAGCACTAGAAGCTGGGAGGCAACAGGTGGAGCCTGTAAAGGGCTGCAGATGATTGAATCTGACAAGAGAGGAAAATGAACAGGAATCAAATAAAGGGAGGTGATCTGTGGTGGGCCGATGGGAACAGTGGGAGTGTGCCGGTGAAGGGCAGCTGGAGTAGGTTTGGAAGGGGAAAGAAACAGATAGAGGGCTGTGGGAGGTGGAGATGAGGAAAGAAGCCTGAGTAGAAAGAAAGTGTCAGAGAAAGAGAGAGAGAGAGTGTAGTTTACATGATATTGGGGAATTCAATGTTCATGTCATTGGGTTGTAGAGAATGTAGGTGGAATATGAGCTGCTGTTCTAGATTGCACTTTGGATCATCTTGGCAGTGGAGGAGACAGAAGACAGGCAGGTCAGTACCTGAAGTGGAATTAAAACTCTTTACCAAGGAAAGAGGCAGTTAGGTGGAGCTGACCAAAAAAGAGCTTGACACGATGACAGGCTTAGAACTCAAAGAGGTGTCAGCACAGGAATACAAAGGCGAGGCTTCCTCTGGGGACAAACCCCTCAGTGTCAGAGAGGAGGCCAGAGGGGATAGTAAATACATTGCAGGGCTTAAAGCTGGGGCCAGGCATGGGATTATAAGAGGGTAACATGTCGGGCTCGTAGAGAGGTAGTAATATAGGGAAATAGGGGCTTGGAGGAAAAGAGGGAGGGAAAGGGTGAGGGGGGGTGTTTGGTGTTGCAGGGTGGGATATGATACCAGTGGTTTGTGGGGGGGGGGGGTGTAGCATGATCAGTAGCAGGGGAAGACAATCAGGAGCATCATGAGGTGGTGGTGGAGCAGTGATTCCCAGGTGCAGAGTTGGGGGCATCCTATTTAGTCAGTGTGCTGCTCACCCTGTTAGGTGAGGGTCAGCTTTGGGGGATCCATTTAAAATTGTTTTACAATGATTATCTGACGTGTTCTGATATTAATCCATTTCTCTAATTTATTCCCTTTCAAATTCCAATCAAGCAGATTTTAAATGAGTATTAACATTTTCAAGTATATATCCAGGCCAGAACAATGATGAACTGGCTTATTAGGAGGTGCTAAAGAGGAACTTGAAGTGATCTAATAGACATCTTATTTATAATTTGAAATAAGTGGAATGTGTAAGGTAAAAGCAAAGCAAGAAAAAAAGACGTGAATCATCAAGATGCAAGTTAAAGACAGGAAAAGGCAAATTTTAAACAATTTTCTTCCTTATACACTCAGTGGAGTGGCCACTTTATTAGGTGCATCTGTACATCTGCTTGTTAATGTACATAGTTGATTGGCCAATCATATGGCAGCAACTTAATGCATAAAAGCATGCCAACATGGTCATGAGGTTCAGACTAAACATCAGAATGGAGAAGAAATGTGATCTAAATTACTTTGACCATAGGATGATTGTTGTTACCAGACAGGGTGGTTTGAGTATCACAGAAATTGCTGCTCTCCTGGGATTTTCACGCACAACCATCTATAGAGTTTACAGAGAGTGGTGCAAATAAACAAAAAGAAAAAAAAACTCCAAGGAGCAACGGTTCTGTGGGCAAAAATGCCTTGTTAATGAGAGAGGTAAGAGGACAATGGCCAGACTGGTTCAAGCTGCCAGGACAGTGACATTAACTCAAATAACCATTGCACGACAACAATGGTGTGCAGAAGAGCATCTCTGAAAGCACAACACATCATATAACCATATAACAATTACAGCACAGAAACAGGCCATCTTGGCCCTTCTAGTCCGTGCCGAACGCTTACTCTCACCTAGTCTCACCTACCTGCACTCAGCCCATAACCCTCCATTCCTTTCCTGTCCATATACCTATCCAATTTTTTTGTAATGACAAAATCAAATCTGCCTCTACCATTTCTACTGGAAGCTTATTCCACACAGCTGCCACTCGTTTGCCCTCGTGTTACCCCTAAACTTTTGCCTCCTAATTCTCAACTCGTGTTCTCTTGTTTGAATCTCCCCTACTCTCAATGGAAAAAGCCTATCCAGGTCAACTCTATCTATCCCCCTCATAATTTTAAATACCTCTATCAAGTCGCCCCTCAATCTTCTAAGCTCCAAAGAATGAAGACCTAACTTGTTCAACCTTTCTCTGTAACTTAGGTGCTGAAACCCAGGTAACGTTCTAGTAATCATGTAGTTTAGTAGCTACAGGAGTCATCTAATAAAGCGGCCACCGAATATACTTTATGTTCTTCATTCAAAAAACGATCTATATGTGAAATTGTATCTCAGGTAGAACAATCGAATCATTGAGGTCCCAATGAAATGACATAATATGAAAATTTGGAATCATTGTGGATGGATATAACAATGGCCAAACATATCTTTGGAATCAAACTGGCAATATTGTGACAGTTGAGGACAAGTGTTGATCAGCCTTTAATATTGTTTCATTGCATAAAGTAAATATGCTAAATCTTTTCACAGCTACATGCACTCCAGACATTTGCAATGGTCATGGTGAATGTGTGGAAACAATTGGTTCATTTAAGTGTGCTTGCTATGAGGGATTCCATGGAGAACGATGCGAGAAAGGTGAGCTCTTAGTACAACTCAATATTGCTTGAAAATGATCTGGTTTATTAGTGCACTTTAGGGAAGGAAACCTGGTAGGAGGTGGAAAATATAAAAAGAATTGGGGATCTGAAATAAAGCTGCAGACTCAGCAGGTTAGGCAGATTCTGTAGAGAGAAGGAAAAGGAGCTAATGGTTCAGGTGTGGTGAAAGATTTCTTTAGAACTGCCAGAGTGAGTGATATGACACTCCAAAACATGGTACAGCCAATCAGCTGCACTGAAGAACCCAGGCTTACCACTGTTTTGTTTTGAACCTGGTAAACCATAATGGCGCTGTGGGCCATACTGGAACTTTGAAAATTCCCAAAGGTAAGAGAATAATAAAGTTAAAACCAGGCAGGTCAGGGTGCCTACCTAATGATGCAGTGTTTGGATGGTGACTAACAATGCCTTTTATACAACTCCTCCAACTCTTTTTTTTTTGGTTTATTACTCGTTGACATATTTTACGGTTGACATTATTGCTTTTGTGATATTTTAACATTGTAATAATCTCATGTATAAAATAAGAATTTTACAAAAACTTCAGATGCTAGATGTAAAGTGAATTCTGGAAAAATACAGTCAAAATCTGCAGTAGTGCTTAACATTTGGGTTATAAGAGCCTTTCTGAGAATGAAACACCCAGACTTTCTTAAATTATATCGGTGTTATGTTTTTTTTTATAAAGTCCTTAAGTGCCTCGAACTGGAGACTCACGACCACGGCATTATGAACTGTTCTAATCCTTACGGAACTTTCAGCTACAACTCAACTTGTGACTTTAGTTGTGTTGAAGGATTTTCAATACAAAAAGACAAGGAAAAGAGGCTGCGATGTAATGCCTCTGCAGACTGGGATGCACCTGTACCCACGTGCGAAGGTATAATCCATGTTTATATTCTAAATTCCCATTCACTGGAAGCTTTCTGAGTGAGATACTTTACACTCAATAAATTGCAAGTGGGCACCCCATTCCCTAACCAATATATACCTAATGACATTGTGAACTGCTACTTTAAGGAATAGGAACTGGAGCTATCCCAGAAATACCTGGGACTGCTGGAAGTGGTATTACTAAATCATCATTTATTAATTATACCCTTATTTGTGAACTTTACCTAAAATCTTTCTTAATAGAACCCCACTTCAATTCTTTTTTAAAAAACTTTTTTATTGCATTTTTAAGTAGTTACAAAGTAAAGTATGAAAAAAAATGTATATAACCCTTCCCCCCTCCCCTTAACCCCTCCCCCCTAACTACCCTATAAAAAAAGAGAAAGAAAGAGAAAAAGAAAGAAAGAGTGCCTGAATATCGGAAGATCCCCACATGCTCCATGGAATTCGTAATAACTTTAATATATATATTTATTTCTTTCCCCCACTTCAATTCTTGTTGCCTTTTTAAAAGCTCACTTGCCCAGGTTGAGAAGCATTACACTAATGAGTAAAATGACTGGTTTCTTCTTTATTATAAAAAGAACTCAAAATTAAAGCTGATAGTGATAAGTAATTGTTGATTTTGCACTAGCAGCTTTTTTATTTGTCCCTGATGTTCAGCTAACAGGTGCCGTGGGATGGAGGTTCCCAGTAAGGATATCATGAACTGCTCATATCCATTTGGAAAGTTCCGCTACAATTCAACCTGCACTTTTGGCTGCAGAGAAGGATATGTGGTTCATGGAGCAGAGAGAATCCGGTGTTTAGCTTCTGGTCAATGGACAGATCAACAACCCAGATGCAAAGGCATGATTTTATTTTAAGATACTGGAATACCATTTTACAATGAAACAACTTCCTTATCGGTTTTCACTTAATTTCTTTCAGTTCAACAATGTGAAACTTTGGTAGATCCGGAGCATGGCACGATGAATTGCACTGATCCTATTAATGATTTTGGATACAACTCAACATGTGATTTCAGCTGCTCTGAAGGATTTTCGTTAAATGGACTAAGCAGGCTCCAGTGTAAAATTTCTGGGCAGTGGTCAGCCCAAACACCAACATGTGAAGGTACAGTGTAGCTAAATTGACAGTTTTATTCATAATTGTATGCAGTATTCATAAAAAAATTACAGATAGCTGTGAAAAAAAGCTACAAGACAGGCATCTCTTTGGAGGGACTGTGTAAATGCTGGAAGCCTAAAACAAAAAGGTTAAATGGATGTGGTAAAAATTTCAAGGCATGACTATAGCGACCTGCCTATGTCCATCTTTTTCAATCTTTCCTCACTGTGCATTCATTTAAATAGCTTGCTTGTATGCTTGGTTTTGGATGTTATTTGGCTGGAGACAGAATTAGGTTGTGTGAACTTCGAAGTCCATCTCTGCTTTTTAAACTACATTTTCCCACAGATCTACATCCACCACTTTGATGTGGTGATCAGGCCGCCTGACATTAAACCAAAATACCATATGCAAGTATGTTCTCAATTGAAAATCCTCAAACCATTTCCTTTTTGGTTGATTAATATCAGTATATTAATAATCACCTTTCTAAAATTCAACCAATTTTCTTTGTTATGTTTTGCAACTCCAAAACATAAAAGCTAACTGAATAATAAAACTCAGGGAGAGCAGGAGAATATGTAAACTTTATTTTTAGTTTTAGCAAGCCACACACTTATGATGTGGTGAAGACGTATACCATTCACGTACCTTTACATATAATCCTAAAATTAATTATTTAAACAAGCGAAGAATGTTTAATCAAACAATATATTTACAATATTACTCAAATATTTCTGAATATAAAATACAAAACATTCCTCTCTGTGGTAATGCAGTTTATTCATAAACGCAAGAGATTCTGCAGATGATGGAGTTCTTGAGCAGCACACAAAAAATGCTGGAGGAAGTCAGCAAGTAAGGCAGCAGCTATGGAGGGGGATAAAATGTCAACATTTAATCACTACCACAAAGCACATCTTCCCTTCCCACCAAATGCCCCACCCAACTCTCCACTTTCCATAGGGGTCACTTTTTTTATGACTCTTGTGTTCACACATCCCTCCTCACTGATCTGGCAATTGCCCCTGCGACTGTGACAAATGCTACACCTTCCCCTACACCTCCTCCTTCACCAGGTGAAGGAACACTTCCCCTGTATGCCTGTTTGGGTCATTTACTGAATCCAGTGCTCCCAGTGTGGATTCCTCTACATCAGTGAAATCCGGTGGGATTGGGAGACCACTTTGACAAGCGTCTTCTCTCCATCCACCACCCATTTCAATTGGACTTCTCATTTCCAGTCCAATATGTCGGTCCACGCTTCCACTACTGCCACAAATGCAGGTTAGAGAGTAAAACCACATATTCCATCTGGGTATCCTTCAACCTGATGGCATGAAAATAACTTCTAGTAATTTCTCCTCCCTCTTCCTGCTTTTTCTCATTCCCTTTCTGGTTCCTCTCTCACCCCTTCTCTTCTCTTCACTTCCTAATCACCATCCCTCCTTTCCTTTCTTCCATAGTCCACTCTCCTCTGCTATCTCTTTTTCAGCCCTTTACCTTTTCCACATCACCTCCCAGCTTCTTACTTCAGCCGCTTGTCTACTCACCTGCTCCCCGTCTCCTGCTAGTTTGTACTCTTTTCCCTGCCCACACTTTTAAAAATTCCTGGCCTCTGCTCCCTTCCTTTCCAGTCCTGCAGAAGGGTCTCGGCCTATAACACTGATAGTTTATTCCCCTTCCTAGATGCTGCCTGACTTGCTGACTTCCTCCAATATTTTGTCTCTGTTGCCGTTTAATCATGACCTCTGACCTCACAAACATACACAGATTCAACTAAATTGCGTTCCTTGTTTTTACATACAATCTAAACTTAAGAAAAACAATTGACATGTGTAACACAAAATAACCTCTCAGTCGTTCTTTATTGCAGCGGTGAAATGCAGTGAACTGAAGGTCCTTCCTAACCTCTCCATGAACTGTTCTGACCGCTTTGGAAGATTTAGTTATGGCTCAGTATGTGACTTTCTCTGTGAGGATGGATTTACCTTACAGGGGTCAGACAGACTGGAGTGTGAGGTTTCCGGGCAATGGACGTCAAAGGTACCCATCTGTAAAGGTATACTAAGGAATTGAATCTTTATACCCAACCATCATGTTTGTTAGTTATTAGTGATATTCAACTGTACTTCATATTGGTCTATATCTCACAATAAACGACTGGTTAACAAGCTTCCTTGTCTCTGTTATGGACCAAATGCTCACCATGATATTTGTTTTTAAAACCAGCTTTCCAAGTTCTTTAATTTAGTTACCCTAATGGACCATGTACCTTTAAAAGTGAAAGCAGAATCTCTATTTAAAAACTATTCAGAAATTGTATTTTCATGTAACACTTTGACAAATTATAAATGCACCAGATTTAAAAGTCTTCAAGCTTTAAAATGATGTGCTTTTAAATGGAATAATGCTTTGGCCAAATATGTCAATAATTCATTTTTATCTTTGTTCCAAACAGATTTTTGAGAGGTCAAATGTTTTGATCAATTCCTGCAAATTAGTTAGGATTTGTGTTCCAAAAGACCTTTTCCATTAGGCCCCCCATCTCCTGGGACATGGTTCTATTGTGAGGCTAGCCCTCTGATATCTCCATCTATGTCCTGAACAGACACAAAAAAAATGGCAATCCTATCCTCCCTGTTCTGTCCATAGATGCTCTTCCCAACATATGCTATTAAATAGTAAATCAGAATGGGAAACATAGCTGACTTTATTTCTGTTTAGTTTAGAATTACTGATAATAATTGTAATAGTTCAAATGACACTGAGCTAGGATTAAAGGATTAACTCATCACAGAGAAGGAATTCAACCAAAAATCATTCTAGTCAATGTTGCTCAGTTAGTTGATTAATTCAAAAATCAATGCCTTTTTATCAATGATTTAAATCATAAACCATTTTGATTATAATGCTGGTTAAAATGTTGATGGACTAAACTTAAATGTTTTACAAGTGTGATTTCATGTTTTAGCTATTCAGTGTACACCATTGAAAATTCCTGAGCGAGGTAACATGAACTGCAAAGATATGTATGGAGATTTCAGTTACAACTCGACATGTGTGTTCAGCTGCATTGAAGGGTTTGCAATAAATGGATCCAACAATCTTCAATGTGAAGCCTCTAGTCAGTGGACAGCAGAAGTCCCCACTTGTGAAGGTATCAAAGTATGAAGTCATTCATTTCTGAAACATGAGGATGGTATTTCTTAGACCATAAGATATAGGAGCAGAATTAGGTCATTTGGACCATCTGGTCTGCTCTGCCATTTCATCATGGCTAATCCAATTTTCTTTGCAGCCCCAATCTCCTGCTTTCTCCCCATATTTCCTCATGCCCTGGCCAATCAAGAATCTATCAACCTTTGCCTTAAATATGCATAAAAACTTGGCTTCCACAGCTGCCTGTGGCAAATAATTCCACAAACTCCCCACTCTCTGGCTAAAGAAATTCCTCCTCATCGGTTCTAAAAGGATGCCCCTCTAATTTGAGACTGTCTTCTGGTCATAGACGCTCCCACCATAGGAAACAACCTCTCAATGTCGACTCTATCAAGGCCTTTCACCATTTATTAGGTTTCAATGAGGTTACCCCTCATTCTTCTGAATTCTAGTGAATACAGGCCTAGAGCCATCAAATGCTATTCATATGAAAAGCCATTCAATCTGAAATCATTTTTGAGAACCTCCTTTGAACCCTCTCCAGTATCAGCACATGTTTTCTAAGATAAAGGGCCCAAACCTGCTCACAATCTAAGGTAAGGGGACCAAAACTGCTCACAATGATCACTGTGATCATGAAAAGTACTAGATAATCCAAGTTCTTTTTGAAATACACTGGGTGTTCAAACATAATATATTTAAAGCTACTGTTTTCACATTTTCTCTTCAGTTGTACATTAACAGTGTTTCTTAATCTGCTACCAGAAATAAATTGTAAATTGTAGAGTGACTAAGTATTAGTTAATCAGAACCAAAATATGTATGCAGTTATAAATCTGTAAGTGATTGACTCAGAGGCAGGAATTGTCAGGCCTACACCGGCAGGCACCTTCCAGTCTCCACTCAGCTAATAGGAATCACTTGCCACTCGTTTCCAACTCATTACCTGCAGCCTATTTAAACCCAGCTCTCATCCACAGCACTTGTTCACTTTTTGAACCAGCCAGTCTCAACTACTTGCTCCTAGTCTTCTCTTTTACTTTCTTGTAAAGTCACTGATTATTGTTCAAGCAGCTATTGGTCATCGGCATATTTTCTCAAGCGGTCATTCATAATGTGTTAGGAGTCTATAAAGCTGATAAGCTGCCTCAGTTGGTACTTCACAACATTTATATGTATTGTAATTCCTGTATAGCAATGGATTTTGTTTTTCCCCTATCTGCTCAATAATTCACAATTGTGAGGCTAATTCACATCATGGACTTCATGATCAGAAACATTTTGTATGAACTCACTGATTTATATGATGGCTACTGACCAATATCTTTATAGTGGATATGAATGTTCCTGTCAGGAAGCTTAAAGGAGGCTAGGCCCAAAGGAAGAGCATCAACAATAAGCCACAAGACAAGATCAAATGCCGGTTCAATGAGTGAACAAGGACTGTGGATGAGAGCTGGGTTTAAATAGACTGCAGGTGATGATATGACTCCTGTTAGCTGGGCGGAGACTGGGAGCTGCCTGCCTGTGAGGATTGCCTCTCCTCCAGCTAGCACCTGACAGCCCATGGCGTGCCTGATCAATCTGGTGGAATTCATCTGAGTATTGGATCCAAGATGAAACTAGATGTCACTCAAGACCTTTCCTCTGGGCCATACAGTTTCCAATTGACCAGGTACTGTAAATCCTCTACTGCCATGATGAGGCCAAACTCAGGTTGGAGGAGCAACACCTCATTTAACGTCTGGGTAGTCTCCAGAACCTTGGTATGAACATCGAATTCTCCAACTTCTGGTAATTCCTCCCTCTCCCTTCACCTTCACTCTGCCTCCTCTTCTAGCTGCCTATCACCTCTCTCATGATTCTGCTGCCTTCTACTACCTATAGTGCTTTCCCCTTACATTCTTTCTTCACCTTTCCTGCCTATCCCCTCCCTGCTTCCCCTTCCCCACCCCTTGATCTTTCCTCTGATTGGTTTTTCACCTGGCACCTTCCACCCTCCCCCCACCTTCTTTATAGGGCCCCTGCTCCCTCCTCCTTCAGTCCTGATGAAGGATCTTGGCCTGAAACGTTGACTGCTCATTTCAACGGATGCTGCCCGACCTGTTGAGTTCCTCCAGCTTGTTTGTACACGTTGATTTGACCACAGCATCTGCAGTGTACTTTGTGTTTTCTGTAAACCCTATCCTTGATGAAGTGAAACTATCAACCAGTGAACGTTGGACCACCTTCCACCATCTGAGGTTCCAGAGGTACAGGCTCAGGTAGGTTGAGTGATCCACGGGCTTGAGGCAAGGCAAAAGGAAGGCAGGTTGTGAACCTGAGGGATGGTGGCAAATGGAGATGGCAGATAACAGGATTGATGGAATGGGCAATTTTGAAGGGAATATGGATAATCATGAACAGGAGCAGGAGCTGGTGCATGGGGGGGTGGGGTGGGTGCTGAATCTTGGGTGGATGGCAAGGCATGACCTCCAGGTCAGAGTAGTCTGGCTGGGTGCCACCAACAGTTGGCCTGGATGAATGAATCAGCAGTACAAGTTGGAGAAGCCCAAGAAACACTTTGAGGGGGCATGGTTGGGACCATTCAATGAGGGTGTACACTTTCTCTGGGTCCACGCCTTGGGGTGAAAGAACCTACTCCAGGAAGGAAATGACTAGGGTGTGGACTGTTATCTTTCTAACTTGCAGTACAGTTGGTTTTTGAGAAGGTGCTGAAGGACTGAATGGACGTGACAGATGTGGTCTCTCGGGCCCTTGGAGAAAATTAGGATATTGTTGTGGTAGACAGCCACATACCTGTGTAGCTTGCCTTGGATCTTGTTAATGAAGGTTTGGAAAATGGCTAGACTGTTGGAAAGTCCAAAAGGCAAGTATTCATAGTAGCCAGTGTGTGCTGTGTATGCCGTCTTCCACTCATCCCCCTGGTGGAGGGAGATTGGGTTGTATGAACTCCATCGATCAGTTTGGTGAAGATCTGCACACTACGGAGCGTTTCAAATGCACTATCTATCGAGGGGAGAGGGTAACAGTTCTTAGTGGACTTTGTTGAGTCTATGGTAGCCAATGCTGGGGTGAAGACCCACATATTTAGACAATAGACAATAGGTGCAGAAGTAGACCATTCGGCCCCTCGAGTCTGCACCACCATTCTGAGATCATGGCTGATCATTCACTATCAATACCCAGTCCCTGCCTTGTCCCCATATCCCTTGATTCCCCTATCCATCAGATATCTATCCAGCTCCTTCTTGAAAGCATCCAGAGAATTGGCCTCCACCGTCTTCCGAAGCAGTGCATTCCACATCTCCACAACTCTCTGGGAGAAGAAGCTCTTCCTCAACTGTTTTAAATAACTGACCTCTTATTCTCAATCCATGCCCTCTGGTACTGGACTCTCCCAACATCTGGAACATATTACCTGCCTCAATCCTATCAAATCCTTTAATTATCTTAAACATTTCAATCAGATCCCCTCTCAATCTCCTCAATTCCAGCGTGTACAAGCCCAATCTCTCCAATCTCTCTGCGTAAGACAGCCCTGCCATCCCAGGAATCAACCTAGTGAATCTACGTTGCACTTCCTCAATTGCCAGAATGTCCTTCCTTACTGTCTTTTTGACAACGAAGAGTCCTGTACTAGCTGTGAACTGGGATGGTCAAATGAAGCCATGTGACGTTATCTCAGTGATGCAGTCATTCATGGTTTGGATCTTGAGGAGAAAGGGAGAACAGTTGGCTTTGGGGAAGGAAGGTGCCCAGGAGGAGGTCGATCATGCAGTTGTGGTCTGTGAGGACCTTTATTGAAGGCATTGGTGTTCCTTGGGAGTTTGGTGAGGTTGAGGGCTTCCTCCATCTCCATGGATTTTATAGACAGAGGTCAGCTGAAGTTGCATACAGGTTGGACTGCAGATAAGACCCTACCCAGTGAGCCAGATGACCAGGCGAGGTGAAGTTCGTGAGGGGAGAGTTGTGGCTAACCCAAGGTGGGAGGAGTGTTGGGTGAGTCAGTCAAGAGGAATTGGATGGACTCAGAGCACTCTCTGATGCACATGTGCACAGGCTGTGCATGCAGTCGGACCTCTCATACCCCAGGGATATCTGCCAATGGCCATGATGCAGGAGGGACAAGAAATGGGTTTGATAGGGGGTCCAAGCTGCACACAGCGTACAGTCCAGACAGTTACCTGTGCCCTAGAATCCACCAGAGTCTCCTGTTTGTGTAGAGTCCTTGGGGAAAGGGCAGAGAGAGTGAGTTGGGTTATGGTGATGGAATGAGCTTACCAGATAGAAGGCCCCTCATCTCTATCTGGTGATGTTGTTTTCCCAGATGCCGTGGGTATTTGATGCACGAGTGATTGGCAGATCTGCAGTAAATACACATTATTTCTCCACCAATATTCATGTTCTTGTGGAGGGAGGTGGGTGTTAAGAGAGCTCTCCTTAACTGTATGGGTTCTGGAGGCATTGATGATGAGGGTCCTGAAGCCTGAAATGGTAGTGGGAACAGAACTGGAATGCTTGCTGGTGATCTAGGTCATTCCATAAGACAGTTGTCAACACAGAGGGTCAGAACGATGAGGATGTCAAGGTTGGTGGGTGTCTCCTGGGAAGACAGCTTGCCTTTGGGCAATCCGAGAGGCTGTAATGGTGCTTGGCCAGCAGCACTTCTGCATCTTAGCTGCACTCTGCCACAAGGGTCCTGAATTTCACGGTGAGATCCCACACCGAGCACGAGCCTTGACAAAGGCAAAGTATCCAGTCCACTGCCCCACTTCCACTGTGGATGGTCAGGAACCCAGTGCTCCTCAGCAGTAAATTCTCATGTTTATTGCAGATGGTGGTTTTATTGTCCCACTTAGCAGTGGCCCATTTCAGAGCTTGCCCAGTCAAGAGAGATTTTGAAGGCAATCTGGGCTCAGTCCATTACATACTGAGAAGGCTCAAGTTCGATGTATAAGGTGCACTGGGACAGAAGATTGCAGCCAGCGGGTTGGGGATCTGTCAGAGGATTTGGGTACTGGAGTCTGGGGCACAGATAGGGGAGGTTGACTGTTGCAGGGTTGCTGTATCATGACGGAGAGTTGAAAGAGTGGTAAGCAGATGGTCAATGGTTTCTTCATGCTTCGGAACCACGTGGACAGACAACTTCCTTAAGGTGAACATATTCTGCCGGGTTCACTCATCCTGTCAGGGAATGTAGGGGAGGCTTGACCCAAAAGCAGAGCAGTGAAGATGAATCAGCAATAGAAGGTCTTTAATAATAGACTGCAAAAATAACAAGCCACGAAGGACTACAACATAAGAGAGGACAGATACTAAACACTGCAGGCAACAAGGTTACTGAAGACCAGGAGCAACTAGTTGAGGCTGGCTAGTTTGAAGAGTGAATAAGTGTGGTCAAGAGCTGGGTTTAAATAGGCTGCAGGTGATGAGTTGGAAATGAGTGGCAAGTGATTCCTATTAGCTGGGTGGAGACTGAGAGGTGCCTGAATCTGCAGACCTGACAGTTCCTGCCTCTGAGTCAATCACTTACAGATTTATAACTGCATGCATATTTTGTTTCTGATCAACTAAAACTTAGTCACCCTACAATTTATAATCTATTTGTGGTTGCAGATTAAGAACCACAATTAGTGTTCAACTGAAGAGAAAGTGTGAAAACAATAGCTTTAAATGTATTATTATTTTTGAACACCCAGTATATAAAACCTTGAGTTTGTTTCATGATCACATGTTTATCGATCCTGAATGCAGTCATTTAATTGTTTTTGGTTACTTATGTTCTGCGGAGACAAAATGCTAATTTGCATAAAGGTCCCATGGAAAGCTACATGATGAATAAGCAACTGAGCAGCTAAGAAAGACTACACCTTCCTATACTGAGAATGTCTCAGCCCTTGGATTTGAGATTGTACTCTTTGTTGGGGCACCTACCTAAATGGAAGGTTAAAACATGATTCTGCAACACTGATGATATAAGAATAGTTTATTTGATTATCCAATATTTCATCTGGCAGCTCCTTTCCATTATATTCTAATATAGAGTATGTCAAATGGAAGACTTGTTAAATAATAATGTTTCAATCCAATATTGTATGTTGAACAGCACTGGCCACAATTTAAATAAAACCAACCTTGTCATTACTTTTGGGAAAAAATAATAAATGTTGCTGTCTTTCATAGTATCAATATTTAGAACAAATGGGTCCAGTCTTATTTCAGAGACATTGATACTTGCACAAGGTGTTTTAGGATAGAAATAGAATCTGTAAGATTAAATTCGAAATGTTTCAAAATATCACTAAATCATCATTTCAGTTGTAAAATGCACGGCACTGGAGAATCCTGAGCAAGGGACTGTAAGCTGCTCCCACCTCCTTGGACCTTTCTCTTACAATGCAACATGTGACTTCAAATGTGAAAGAGGCTTTGTATTAAATGGATCAGAAACCATTCAGTGTGGAGCCTTTGGACAATGGACACCACAAATACCCTCCTGTGAAGGTACCATTCAAATTAATGGTTTATATATGCCTTTAGAGATTATATAATTGCCTTAAGTATTTCATGTCATAGAAATAGTCTTGCAATTGGAACATGCTCTGTTGTTTGTAGGTGGTACTTCGTAATTTAGTTCAACAGTGTTTGACTATTTGATCAGCATGTTTGTAGAGCCACACAGCAGTTGGTTTTCAGGAAGTAAATGTATAGGCACATTGGAAGTTGCCCAGTTTACATTGTCAGTGTGAATTAAAATCTTTTGATGAGCACCATTAATTTTGGAATCTTGATGTCAAGGTCCAGTCTGTCACTAGTTACTGTGTTGGGGAGTAATTCAAAGTTCAAAGTAAAATTCATTATCAGAGTACATACATGTTACCTCATACAACCCTGAGATTTTTTTCTCAGTGGGCATACTTAACAAAGCTATAGAACAGTAACTGTAAACTGTAAACAAACTCTGCTAATGCAGATATAAATAAATAATGAGCATGAAATAACAATATAACAGAGTCCATAAATGAGGGTAGCTATCTCCTTTTGTTCAAGAAGCTGATGGTTGAGGGGCAGTAACTGTTCTTGAACCTGGTGGTGCGAGTCCTGAGGCACCTGTATGTTCTACCTGTTAGCAGCAGTGAGAAAAGAGCATAGCCTGGGTGGTGAGGATCTTTGATGGAAGCTGCACTTTTCAATGTTTATGTCTTAAATTACTCAGTGCATTTTGAAATTTTACTTTTTGGAAAGATTAATATTGTCATGGGAATCGTCGGCAAATGTTCACACTGTTGCAGTGTGCTGGAGCTGCAATGCTTTCTCCAGGATTGACATCCCTCCCCATAATTCATTTCATTTGTAAACGTGTATGCAATGATTGTGCTAAGTATGCTTGAAAAGAGAGAATCCCAGGGGTGTATGTGGTGACATGAATGTACTCTGATAATAAATTTTACTTTGAACTTTGAATCTGGCAGATCTATTAATAGTGCTTTGTTAAATTGATTCTTTACCATCTCAACTATTGAAAAGCCCTTTTAGAATTTTAACACCACACTGATGGTAAAAAATCAAGCTATCAATATACCAAAAACAACTTTTGCACTTAATATCTCACTCATTGAGTAACAAAGCAAAAGCACCGAGAGATTGACTTTGCTCATCTTGGTACCTTGTAATTTACCAAGTCACCAATACCTGCAATATGATGTGTAATGCTTTTCCCAAGGTTTTAATTAAAATGCTCCAAGTCTCTAGTCACAAAGTATATTTATACACTACTTTCTTGGGTCGGAACATCTGAGCGCCTTCAATGCTTTGATTTACGGCCAAGAACACTTTGCATAAGCAATTCTGATTAGAGTTAGAGTACCGGCAAATGTTGGATGAAATAAGAGCATGGGTGATTACTCTAGCGAAAGTCCACATCCGATTCCCACATGTTCATAAACCGTAAGTACACAGGACTGATTATCATCCTCAAGCATTCTGAGGAAAATAGATTCCAACTATTTTCAACCCTTGATATTAAGAAATTTGTCCTTCTGTCACTTCTACAATGTGGCGTGATTTTGAGTGTAGAAATCCAGAGAAGTTAGTTTACATGCATTTTAACAGAATCAATGTGAATACTATCACTAATATTTCAGCCATGAAATGTGACATGCTGAGAAATCCAGACAGAGGATCCCATAACTGCACCCATCCCATCGATCACTACAGTTACAACTCCTCTTGTGACTTCAGCTGTGCAGAAGGGTTCATGTTAGTGGGATCACACAGACTTGAATGCAGAGATTCTGGACAGTGGACAGCAGAAATACCCACATGTAGAGGTATTGTATTCATCAAAGCAAAACTAGCTTATAATATGTATTGAACTCTTCTATAAAACTTCTTTCTATTTTTATAGCTATAATTACTTATGCCCGTTCCTTAAAAATAGTATGCCGCGTATTCACAATTAAAACATAGAAACATAGAAAACCTACAGTACAATACAGGCCCTTCAGCCCATAAAGCTGTGCCTTAACATGTCCTTACCTTAAAGATTACCTAGGGTTACCCATAGCCCTCTATTTTTCTAAGCTCCATGTATCTATCCAGGAGTCCCTTAAAAGACCCTATCGTATCCCGCCTCCACTACCGTTGCTGGCAGCCCTATCCACGCGCTCACCATTCTCTGCATATTAAAAAAACTTGCCCCTGACATCTCCTCTGTACCTGCTTCTGAGCACCTTAAAACTGTGCCCTCTCATGCTAGCCATTTCAGCCCTGGGGAAAAGCCTCCGACTACCCACACAATCAATGCCTCTCATTATCTTATACACCTCTATCAGGTCACCTCTCATCCTCCATCGCTCCAAGGAGAAAAGGCCGAGTTCACTCAACCTATTCTCATAAGGCATGCTCCCCAATCCAGGCAATATCTTTGTAAATCTCCTCTGCACCCTTTCTATGGTTTCCACATCCTTCCTGTAGTGAGGTGACCAGAACCAAGCACGGTACTCCAAGTGGGATCTGACCAGGGTCCTATATAGCTGCAACATTACCTCTCGGCTCCTAAACTCAGTCCTATGATTGATGAAGGCCAATGCATTGTATGCCTTCTTCACCAGAGTCAACCTGCGTAGCAGCTTTGAGTGTCCTATGGACTCAGACCCCAAGATCCCTCTGATCCTCCACACTGCCAAGAGTCTTACCATTAATACTATATTCTGCCATCATATTTGACCTACCAAAATGAACCACCTCACACTTATTTGGGATCTGCCACTTCTCAGCCCAGTTTTGCATTCTATCGGTCCTGTTGTAATGTCTAACAGCCCTCCACACTATCCACAACACCCCCAACCTTTGTGTCATCAACAAATTTACTAACCCATTCCTCCACTTCCTCATCCAGGTCATTTATGAAAATCACGAAGAGTACAGGTCACTGACCTCCATGCAGAATATGACCCATCTACAACCACTCTTTGCCTTCTGTGGGCAAGCCAATTCTGGATCCACAAAGCAATGTACCCTTGGATCCCATACTTCCTTATTTTCTCAATAAGTCTTTCATGGGGTACCTTATCAAATTCCTTGCTGAAATCCATATACACTACAACTACTGCTCTACCTTCATCAATGTGTTTAGTCACATCCTCAAAAAATTCAATCAGGTTCATAAGGCACAACCTGCCTTTGACAAAGCCATGCTGACTACTCCTAATCATATTATGCCTCTCCAAATGTTCATAAATCCTGCCTCTCAGTATCTTCTCCATCAACTTACCAACCACTGAAGTAAGACTCACTGGTCAATAATTTCCTGGGCTATCTCTACTTCCTTTCTTGAATAACGGAACAACATCTGCAACCCTCCAATTCTCCAGAACCTCTCCCATCCTCATTGATGATGCAAAAATCATTGCCAAAGTATCAGCAATCTCCTCCCTTGCCTCCCACAGTAGCCTGGAGTACAACCCATCTGGTCCTGATGACTTACCCAACTTGATGCTTTCCAAAAGATCCAGAACATCCTTTTCCTTAATATCTACATGCTCAAACTTTTTAGTCTGCTGTAAGCCATCCCTACAATTGCCAAGATCCTTTTCCATAGAGAATACTGAGGCAAAGTATTCATTAAGTACTTCTGCTATCTCCTCCAGTTTCATACACACTTTCCACTGTCACATTTGATTGGTGCTATTCCCTTACGTTTTATCCTGTTACTCTTCACATACTTGTAGAATGCCTTGGGCTTTTCCTTAACTCTGCCTGCCAAGGCCTTCTCATGGCCCCTTCTGGCTCTCCTAATTTCATTCTTAAGCTCCTTCCTGCTAGCCTTATAATCTTCTAGATCTCTATCATTACCTAGTTTTTTGGAACCTTTTGTAAGCTCTTTTCTTCTTGACTAGATTTACAACAGCCTTTGTACACCACAGTTCCTGTGCCCTACCATCCTTTCCCTGTCTCATTGGAATGCTGAACTCCACACAAATATCCCCTGAACGTTTGCCACATTTCTTCTGTACATTTTCCTGAGAGCATCTGTTTCCAATTTATGCTTCCAAGTTCCTGCCTGAAAGCCTCATATTAGAGTAAGGGGAAATTAAATGCTTTCCTAACTTGTCTGTTCCTATCCCTCTCCAAAGCTATGGTAAAGGAGATAGAATTGTGATTACTATCTCCGAAATTCTCTCCCACTGAGATCTGACAAATGACCAGGTTAATTTCCCAGATCAAGTACAGCCTCTCTTCTTGTAGGCTTATCTGCATATTGTGTCAGAAATCTTCCTGAACACACCACAAACTCCACCCCATCTACACCCCTCGCTCAAGGGACTTGCCAATCGATATTTGAGAAATTAAAATTTCCCACCACAGCAACCCTGTTATTATTACATCTTTCCAGAATTTGACTCCCCACCTGATCCTCAATGTCCCTGTTACTATTGGGTGGTCTATTAGTTATTGAACCCTTTGTGTTCCTATCTTCCAGCCACAGAGACTCCGTAGATAATCCCTCCATGACTTCCTCCTTTTCTGCAGCCATAACACTACCTCTGATCAACAGTGCCATGCTCCCACCTCTTTTGCCTCCCTCCATGTCCCTTCTGAAACATCTAAAGCTTGGCAATCGAAGTAACCACTCCTGCCCCTGAGTCATCCAAGTCTCTGTAATGGCCACAACATCATAGATCCGAGTACTGATCCACGCTGTAAGCTCATCCGCTCTGTTCATAAAACTCCTTGCATTAAAATAGACACATCTCAGACCATTGGTCCGAGCGCATCCCTTCTCTATCACCTGCCTATCCTCCCTCTCACACTGTCTCCAAGCTTTCTCTATTTGTCAGCCAATCTCCTCTTCCTCTGTCTCTTCTGTTCGGTTCCCACCCCCCAGCAATTCTAGTTTAAACTCTCCCCAATAGCCTTTGCAAACCTCCCCACCAGGATATTTGTCCCCCTCGGATTCGAGTGCACCCATCCATTTTGTACAGGTCACTCCTGCCCCAAAAGAGGTCCCAATGATCCAGAAATCTGAATCCCTGCCCCCGGCTTCGATCCCTCAGCCACACATTTATCGTCCACCTCATTCTATTCCTATACTGTCACATGACACAAGCAGTAATCCTGAGATTACTACCTTTGTGGTCCTGCTTCTCAACTTCCTTCCTAACTCCCTGTAGGTCCTGAGTTTCAGGACCACCTCCCTTTTCCTATCTATGTCATTGGTACCAATAAGTACCACAACCTCTGGCTGTTCTCTTTCCCACTTAAGGATATCATGGATGCAATCAGAAACATCCTGGACCCTGGCACCTGGGAGGCAAACTACCATCCATGTTTCTTTCCTGCATCCACAGAATTGCCTGTCTGACCCCCAACTATGGAGTCCCCTATCACTGCTGCCATCTTCTTCCTTTCCCTACCCTTCTGAGCCACAGGGCCAGACTCTGTGCCAGATGCGTGGCCACTGTTGCTTCTTCCAGGTAGGCCATCTTCCCCCCCTACAGTACTCAAGCAGGAGTACTTATTGTTAGGGGGGACAGCTACGGGGTACTCTCTAGCCTCTGACTCCTGCCCTTCCCTCTCCTGACTGCCATCCACTTGCCTGTCTCTCAAGGCCCCGGAGTGACCACCTGCCTGTAGCTCCTCTCTATCACCTCCTCACTCTCCCTGACCAGATGAAGGTAATCAAGCTTCATCTCCAGTTCTCTAACACGGTCCCTAAGGAGCTTCAGCTCGACGCACCTGATGCAGATGTGGCTGTCCAGGAGGCTGGGAGTCTCCTGGACTTTACACATCTAACACCGAGCACGTAACACCGGCCTCACACACATAATTCCTGTCTGTATTGTACACAGGCAACTTATATCACCTCGCCTCGACCCATTACTGCCAAAGCCCCGTTGAGCCAAAGCCTTCCTACTCTGACACCTGCTTCTCGGATGCCAGCTCTATAAAACTGTCTCCTTTTATACTCTTCTCGCTGTTCTACCTGGCTGACATCCACCTGGCTTGTGCAGTTGTGCCCCGATCAAACTGTTAAATTGAAGAAATTGAATGGTGAAATTCAAATTGTTTTTCAGCTGTATCCTGCCAGACAGTAACACAGCCAGAACGAGGGATGGTAAACTGCACCCATCCCATTGGAGACTTCAGTTACAGCTCAACGTGCAGCTTTGACTGCACTGAAGGGTTTGTGCTGCAGGGGTCGGAAGTGCTTGTGTGTGAAGCCAATGGACAATGGACAGCACCTGTTCCCAACTGTAAAGGTACTGAGCTCATTTCCACTAGTTTTCACTTTGAATTTTTATTATTAAATATCAAAACAAACATCAGATTTCTATTGCTAATCTGCTTTATTGAAACTGTACAGATTACAATACACAACAGTACAGTATAGTGCAGGTCCACTTTGCTCACAATGCCATGCCAACTTTGTAACCTATTCCACAATAAATACACGCGCACACACACACACAATATTGGAGGGAAGGTTCAGATATCTACCCTGAAAAGGTACTGCCTGGCCACTATCAATGCCTCTTCCCATATACACTTCTATCAAATTACCTCTCAACCTTCTTTGTTCCAAAGTGAAAAGCCCTAGCTCGAACAACCTTTCTTCATAAGATATGATCTCTAATCCAGCTAGTATGCTAGTAAATCTCCTCTGCACTTCCACATCCTTCCTGTAGTGAGGTGACTGGAGCTGAACATAATATTCCAAGTAGCAGCTATGGAGAGGAATAAACAATTGACTTCACGGGCAATGAGCCTTCATTAGGATTGGAAAGGAAGGTGGAAAAGCCAGAATGAGAGGGGGGGGGGCGAAAGGGTACAAACTGGCAAGTGATAGCTGAAACCAGGTGAAGGACAAGGTAAGAGAGTAGGGGAGAGTGGTTAAAAATAATAGAAGCTCTCCCTCCACTTCCCCTTTCTCCCATGGTCTAATGTCCTCTCCTATCAGATTCCTTCTTCAGTGCTTTCTTGTATTCTGCATTCACATTCACTCTTCCAAAGTATATCACTTCACATTTTACCAGACTGACTGCCATCTTCCATTTCTCTGCCCAGCACTGCATCCTATCAAAGTCATATTGTAAATGACAACAATCTTCTTCACTATATACTACAACACCGACCTCAGTGTCTTCTGCAGATTTACTAATCCACCTTCCACTGCTCATAGATGTTATATATAATTCCTGAAGAATGGAGTTCTCAGAACAGATCTCTGCAGAAAACTACAGGCCATGGACCTCCAGACAGATTACACTTATTCTACTACTACCCTCTGCTCTGAGAGCACGAAATCCAAATGCACACTGCTAAGTTTCTTTGAGCCTTACTCATATCAATACACACTACTCCCAGTGCTCTACCTTCATCCCTTTCTAAAATTGTCAATAAAGCTTGTGAGACACAACCTATACCATACAAAGCCTTGCCAATTATCCCTAATAAGACTGTGTTTCTCCAAATGCTTATACGAGGGGTGATTGACAAGTTCGTGGCCTAGGGTAGAAGGAGTCAATTTTAGAAAACCTAGCACATTTATTTTTCAACATAGTCCCCTCCTACATTTACACACTTAGTCCAGTGGTCGTGGAGCATACGGATCTTGGACCTCCAGAAAGTGTCCACACAAGGATGATTGATAAGTTTGTGGCCCAAGGTAGAAGGAGATGAGTTATACAGCTCTCGTTACATGCACATGCAGGTCAACTCTTTCAGTGATAATGCAGAAAGTTTGAAGTTAATAACTCCTCTCCTTCTACCTTAGGCCACAAACTTATCAATCACCCCGATGAGTTATTAACTTCAAACTTTCACATACTCTGTCAGGAACCCTTGCTGGGCATACTTAACAGATTCTGCCCCATCTACACCTTATTCACTAAAGAGGTGCCAAACAATTTTAGGAAAGTTGAAGCCACCGTGGCAGCTATTGCTATTATTAACCTTTATAAAATCTGCCTACTTATCTGCTCCTCTCAATTGCTATTAGTGGGCCTCCAAAATGTTCCCAATAGAGTGATTGTTCACTTCCTGCTTCTGACTTCCACCCATATGAATTCTCCCCTTTCAACAAGCAAGTCTTGGTAATGGCCAAAGCACTCCAGTTTCATGTACGAATGTGACTTGCCTTATCTTTCCAAATGCTAAAGAACTTTAAATTCTATATTTTAGCTGTAACCTGTCAGACACTGACAGACCCTGAACAAGGGACGATGAACTGCTCACATCCTATTGGGGACTTTAGTTATAGTTCAATGTGTGACTTCAGCTGTGTTGAAGGGTTTGCATTGAAAGGGTCAAAAAATCTACAGTGTCAAAGCAATGGACAATGGACGGCACAAAACCCCAACTGTGAAGGTACTAAACAACTTCATTTTAACATTAGCTTTCAATTTTCTATAAAATTTGCTATTACATCTGCAAAATTTAAAGCTGAGAAAATTCTACTCTTGTACTTCAGTTCTAATCTGCGAGAGACTGATGCAGCCCGAAAAAGGTGCAATGAACTGTTCCCATCCCATTGGAAGCTTCAGTTTCAACTCGGCATGTGACTTCAGCTGTGCTGAAGGGTTTATACTGAATGGCTCAGACCATTTACAATGTGAAGCTAATGGGCAGTGGACAGCACAGAGCCCCAAATGCACAGGTACCAAGGAATTCGGCATTAACATTTAAAATAATATGCAAAATATGACTCTATCATCTTTAAAGTTGAGACCATTTTAGAATATATCCTGTCATACATATTTCTAATTTTAACTTAAAATCTTGCATTCCATTCAAAAGTTGCCCAAAACTGATAAAGATTGAACAAGAAGGAATGAACGGCTCCCATCCCTTGATACTTTAGTTACAGCTCAACATGCAACTTTATCTCTGAGGAAGGGAATTTATGCCATATATTGAGTGGGTCAAACAGGGTACTGCGTCATGCCAATTTTTAAACAATCTCCATCAATAAATTGTCAGAAATAAGGTCAGGAAAATGATTTAAGAACTCAGTAAAACAAAACAGAAGCATAGTGGTGAGTACATTCCTGCTACACTGGGCACTCACTAATCCACTTACCATCAGAACCACTCTCCAACAGATGCCATCGCGTCTGTCACGCACCTGGCCCGGAAAACAAAGACACTTCTTTCAGAATGCTGTTTCTAGTCTTCAGTTTGGCATTTCACACTATTTTCCCACAGACTTTGAACAGACTCCTACTCTTCAATCTAAATACCCAACATGTTGGACTTGCTAACCAACAGACCTCAGATTGTCAGGGTGCACAACCACTCTTTCCTCCACATCATCCTCAACATGAGTGCCCCCCAGGACTGTGTGCTGAGTCCCCTGCCGTACACACTGCTCACACATGACTGCGCTGACAGATATGCGAGCAATCACGTTATCAAGTTTGCCGGTGACACAACCATGGTGAGACTCCTCACCATCAGCAGCGAGAGGGCCTACAGAGGGGAGGTGGAGGAGCTTGAGGTCTGGTGCCAGGCAAACAATCTCTTGCTCGATGTTAACAAACCGAAGGGGATGGTTATTAACTTCAGGAAAACTCACACACTCACAATCCCCACCCCCACCACACTGGCTGCACAGCAGTGGAATCTGTGAGCAGTTTCAAACTCCTGTCAGTGCTCACCTCTCATGGTCACAGAACACACCCTCCACAGCTCACCAACACCTCTACTTTCTGAGGAGGCTGAAAAAGATTTGGACTATATACATGACTACTCACATCCTTCCCCAGATGCATAGTTGAGATCACATCCAATTTACTCATCTTTCAAAATTATAAATCTCTGATACCACATGACAAGTTACCTTTACTGTATATAATTGGGCTGGAATGTCTGAGCACCCTCAATGTCTTCAGTTATGAACAAAAACAGTTTCCCTAAGCAATTTTATAAGATTGGGATGTGATCAACTCTTCAATGATAATATTTAAGTGAAGAATGAATATCACAACATCAAAAAGAAATCCTGGAGATAATGAAAAAATGTGTTCAAATCATCACTCTTTTGGATGGATTTGCAATTTTGCTTAATATGATTCTGCAAAGTATTTTTGGTGGGAAGAGAGGAAAAAATGATTAAAATTAAGTATGGGTAAATAACAAGTAGGAGCAAGAGTGGGCTACTCTGCTTTTTCATCTGCTCTGCGTTCAATAAGGCATGGGTGATTATTCCAGTGGAAGTCCACGTCCCCTGATTCCTGCGTGCCCATAGCTGCAGCCTTAAAAACACGAAGCTGATAATCATCTGCAAACTTTCTGGGGACAATGGATTCCAATTATTTTCAATAGTTGATGTTAAGAAATTCATCCTTCTGTCACTTCTGCTATTTGGCATGTTAGAAATCAAGAAAAATCAGGGCCCATGCACGTTAACAGAATCAATGAGAATACTATCGCTAATGTTTCAGCTGTGAAATGTGACATGCTGAGAAGTCCAGACAGAGGAACCTATAACTGCACCCATCCCGTCGTTCGCTTTGGTTACCGCTCGTGGTGTGATTTTAGCTGTGCTGAAGGGTTCACATTAATGGGATCACACACACTTGAATGTAGAGCCTCTGGACACTGGACAGCAGAAGCACCCACATGTAGAGGTATTGTATTCATCAAAGGAAAACAAGATTGTGTTATGTGTTCAACTCTTCTATAAAACTTTCAATTTCTATGAAGCCCCTTTTTACCAGTAATCTCCAGAGATGCAGCTCATTAGCCCCTCACTAACAGCCACTAGACTCAGCGGTGAGAAAATCGCCTTTCTCTAACGAAGGTCGGAATGCTTGGGCGTCCCATCAGTCCGGCAAGTTGGGCTGCCTCGACCACCTGAATCCCAATCTGTGTGAATACTGTCCTTGTGCAATTAGTCATTGGCAAGAAGTAACAGATCATACACTGCATACAAATATAAAGAAAGTATATTTACAAATTTCAGCTTTATCAAGCAGTTAGGAAAAGGAGAGGGAAAAAAAGTAAAAGGGCCCACTACAGTTAACCCAGTCCAATTGTTGGAGCTCATCTTGAAGTTGTCTTTAACTCACACACTGGATCCTAGGTCTTTGTGCGCACAGCCTTCTGAATCCATCTCTAACAAACGGTCTCCTCCATGGGAATACTAGTCCTTCCGCCTTGAAGCCATTCATCTGCACAAACTCCTTTTGCGACAGAGACGGCATCCTCACCCATCTTCCTGCCTGTCTTCTCTCAGCTCCCGTCAAAAAGTCCTCAACCCACACCAGCAGTGTTGGTCACAAAAATCTCTGTGCCCAGCATTCTCTTGAACCTTCTCCCAATTCCACCATCCTGATTGGCTGGCACAACATTCCTAAGCTGAACAGCATAGCCCCTTACCTTTAGCTCAAATCCAAACATGCTAAGAGACTGCTCTTAACTGCTAAAATGAAACACCAACAGCACAGCAGTAAACATCTTAACCAGGACATTACATTTATAACAATAGTTACTTCTGCCCATTCATTAAAATGATATACTGTGTATTCAGAATTGAATGGTGAAATTCAAATTGTATTTCAGCTGTATCCTGCCAGATAGTAACACAGCCAGAACGAGGGATGGTAAACTGCATCCATCCCTTTGGAGACTTCAGTTACAACTCAACGTGCAGCTTTGACTGCACTGAAGGGTTTGTGCTGCAGGGGTCGGAAATGCTTGTGTGTGAAGCCAATGGACAATGGACAGCACCTGTTCCCAACTGTAAAGGTACTGAGCTCATTTCCACTAGTTTTCACTTTGAATTTTTATTATTAAATATCAAAACAAACATCAGATTTCTATTGCTAATCTGCTTTATTAAAACTGCACATTACAATACACAACAGTACAGTACAGATCCACTTTGCTCACAATGCCGTGCCAACTTTGTAACCTATTCCACAATCAATCTGAACCTTCCCTCCTACTTAGCCCTAACCCTGAATTTTTCTTTCATTTGTGTGCTTATTTAAAAATCTCTTAAATATCTTCAAAGTATCAGCATTCACCACAATCCTCTGCTGTGCAATCCAGACACTTACCTCTGACATTTGTCCTGAACCTTCCTCCACGCACCTTAAAATGATGTCCTCTGGTATTTGCAATTGCTGCCCTGAAAAAGATATTGGTTGGCCACTATCAATGTCTCTTATTATATACACCTCTATCAAGTTGCCTCCCATCCTTCTTCGCTCCAAAGGGAAATGCTCTAGTTTGATCAAGCTTTCTTCATAAGACATGTTCTCTAATCTAGGCAGCATGCTAGTAAGTCTCCTCTGCACCTCCATATCCTTCCCAGAACTGAAACCAATACTTCAATATGGAGAGGAGAAACAATTGACTTTTCAGGCAAAGAGCCTTCATTAGGACTGGAAAGGAAGGTGGCAGAAGCCAGACTAAAAAGGTGAGGGAAGAGGTGGAGGGAGACGGCCTGGCAGGTGATAGATGAAACCAAGTGAGGGGGGAGTTAAGTGAGTAGGAAGGGGTATGCTGTAGGTATTTCATGTCAGTTCTTGTACAAGCAGTCTGTTCTGCTTTTAACATGTTTGGGTTTGAGCTTATGGTAAGGGGCTATGTTGTTCGATTTAGGAATTCATGGAACTTAGAATGGTATTTGACCCACAATCATTTTGCCAACATTTTAACCTACCCTATGATCAATCTAACCCTTTTCTTCTACAGAGCCCATAACCTTTCATTTGTCTGCCTATCTAAAGATCTCTTAAATGTCTTTAATGTATCAGCCTCTACCTTCCACAGTGCATTCCAGTCATTTGCCACTCTGCGAAAAAGCCCTGTCATCTCCCCTAATCTTTCATCCACTCACCTTGAAATTATTTTTTCTAGTATTAACAATTGCTGCCCTGAGAAAAGGTGTTGGCTGGCCACTATCTATGCCTCTTATCATCTTATACTCCTCTATCAAGTTGCCTCTCATCCTCCTTCACTCCAAAGAAAATAGAGATAGCTTGCTGAAACTTTCTTCAGAAGACATCCTGACATTCCAAACAGCATCCTGGTAAATCTCCTCTGCTCCCTCTCTAAAGCTTCCACATCATTTGTATATTGACGTGACTGGAACTGACTCAATAGTCCAAGTAGCATTTATGGAGAGGATGAACAATCAACATTTTGGATGAAACCTTTCGTCAGGACTGGAGGGGAAGGGGAAGCCTGCACAAGAAGGTGGGGGCGGGGTGGGAGGGGGAGAAGTATAAGCTGGCAGGTGATAGGTGAAACCAAGTGAGGGGGAAGGTGTGTGGGTGGGGTGTAGGTATGAGGTAAGAATGTAGGAGGTTTACCCTCCTCCTTCCCTTTCTCCTATGGTTCTCTATCTTCAGCCCTTTACCTCTTCCTCCTATCACCTCCCAGATTCCTACTTCATAACCCTTGATTTCCTTGACGTTGTGGAGGCTGGTGCCCTTGATAGAGTTTGCAAATCTCCGCAGCATTTTCCAGTTCTGTTCAGTGGCCCCTCCATACCAGACAGTGATGCAACCTGTTAGAGTTCTCTCCACAGTATTACTGTAGAAATTTGTTAGTGTCTTTGGTGACATACCAAATTCCCTCCAACATAATTAAATATAGCTGCTGACATGCTTTCTTTGTAATTGCATCAATATATTGGGCCCAGGATAGATCTTCAGAGATGTTGACACACAGCAACTTGAAGATGCTCACCTTTTCCTTTGCTGATCCAATTGAGGACTGGTGTATGTTCCCTCGATTTCCCCTTCCTGAAGTCTACAATCAGTCCCTTGGTCTTACTGATGTTGAGTGCAAAGTTGTTGTTGAACACCACTTAACTATCCGATCTATCTCACTTCTGTACACCTGCTCATCACTATCTGAGTTTCTGCCAAAAACTGTTGTGTAAATGGCAAATTTGTTCAGGGCATTTGAGCTGTACCTAGTCACTCTGTCATGGATGTAGAGAGAGGAGAGCGGTAGGTTAAGCACGCATCCTTGAATACATTCACGGAAGGGGTATGGAGGGCCCGTACAGATCAATGGGCCTAGGCAGATTAATGATTTGGCACAGACTAGAGTGGACCAAATGGCCAGTTTCTCTGCTATAATGTTCTATGACTCTATGAAATAAGGTCAGCAAAATGATTTGTGATGGATGATTCTGGAAATTTTGGATACAAAATCATCTATTAATCTAAGGCAAACTGAACTTTTTGATCTTTATCTCTTACGTTACTCATTGTTTTTGAATTTTTATTTTTGGGAAGATTTTGATCTAATTAATATTGGCCTACGTTTAGTCATGGGTGTTGTCTGCAAACATTCACTGTGTACTGCAACTGCAGTGAATTCTCCAGGATTATCATCCTTCCCTGTATTTAATTTCACTTGTAAACATGTATGCAAGCAATTTGACAGATCTATTGATAGTGCTTTGTGAAGTTGATTCTTTACCATCTCAACCACTGGAAAAACTCTAACATTTTGACACCGCATTGATGACAAAATCAAGCAATAAATACCCCAAAAACAACTTCCTCACTCTTAACATCTTGCTCAGTGAGTGACAAAGCACAAGTATCAGCAGATTAAACTCACTGTGTTTGACATTTTGTAACGTACCAGGTCATCTGTATCAGTGCCTTAACAAGATGATAATATTTTCTATGGAATACGTAATTGTTTTCATCCTATATTTTAATGTGAGGCCGTCTCACAGATCCCATGCAAGGTTAGGTCACTGCAGGATCTTTATAACTGCTGTCAGATTAAAGGAACAATAGTAGGAACATTATTTTCTTAAATGAAGATTTAAGAAATACAAGAACACATCCAATTTATTCTTATTTTTTCTGTAATTAATAACTCCATCTCTCTAGTCACAAGGGAAGTTACATTAATATAACACTTCCTTAATTTAAATAATACTTTCTTAGACGACAGCATTTTAGCACCTTCAATGCCTTGGCTTGTGACCAAAAACACTTTGTGTAAGCAACTCTCATTAAAATTGGGAGGATATTAGTTCATGAAGATTGAGGATCAAAACATGAGTAATAAATCTTGGAGATGGTAGAGAAGCATGTGTGTTGGAAGATAATTTTTCAAATCATCAGTCCTTTTGGATGGATTTGCAATTTTGCTTAATATGATCATGAAGCTTTCTTGGTGATAAGAGAGTTGAATGTAGATCTTCTGAACTGCAGACTGTACACATGTGGAGTGTTGTATTCATCAGAGGAAAACTAGCTTGTGTTATATATTGAACTTAATAAAATTTTGTTCGATTTCTATAACAACAATTGCTACTTTAGCCTGTTTCTTTAATAAAAATAAGTTGTGTGTTCACAATTGAATGGTGAAAGTCAAAATTGCATTACAGCTGTAACCTGCCAGACAATAACACAGCCAGAACGAGGGATGGTTAACTGCACCCAACCCATTGGACGCTTCAGTTACAGCTCAACGTGCAGCTTTGACTGCACGGAAGGGTTTGTGCTGCAGGGGTCGGAAATGCTTGTGTGTGAAGCCAATGGACAATGGACAGCACCTGTTCCCAACTGTAAAGGTACTGAGCTCATTTCCCTGTCTTAACTTGCTAATACTAATAGATGTTAGATTCCTATTGCTGATTTGCTTTTTGATACTATACACTTTAC
This sequence comes from Hypanus sabinus, assembly GCF_030144855.1. NCBI lineage: Eukaryota > Metazoa > Chordata > Chondrichthyes > Myliobatiformes > Dasyatidae > Hypanus > Hypanus sabinus. Next base: position 65,292,501 of record NC_082716.1, read on the forward strand.
AAATTCATGAATCTGCCATGCCTTACTTATTTTTCTAAATGCTAAGGGAATTTAAATTCTATATTTTAGCTGTAACCTGTCAGACACTGACAGACCCTGAACAAGGGACGATGAACTGCTCACATCCTATTGGGGACTTTAGTTATAGTTCAATGTGTGACTTCAGCTGTGGTGAAGGGTTTGCATTGAAAGGGTCAAAAAATCTACAGTGTCAAAGCAATGGGCAATGGACGGCACAAAACCCCAACTGTGAAGGTACTAGACAACTTCATTTTAAAGTTAGCCTTCAATTATATTAAAATTTCCAATAAAAGATTGGTATTATATCTGCAAAATTTAAAGCTGAGAAAATTCTACTCTTGTCCTACAGTTCTAATCTGCGAGAGACTGATGCAACCCGAACATGGTGCAATGAACTGTTTCCATTCCACTGGAAGCTTCAGTTTCAACTCCGCATGTGACTTCAGCTGTGCTGAAGGGTTCACATTAGTGGGGTCACACAGACTTGAATGCAGAGCTTCTGGTCAGTGGACAGCAGCAAAGCCCACATGTAGAGGTACTGTGCTCATCAAAGCAAAACTAGCTTGTGATATGTATTGAACTCTTTATAAAATTTCTTTCAATTTCTATAACTATAGTTACTTATGCTCATTCATTCAAAATAGTATGCTGTGTATTCACAATTGAATGGTGAACATCAAAGTGACATTTCAGTTGTAACCTGCCGGACGATAACACAACCAGAATGAGGGATGATAAACTATATCCATCCCATTAGAAACTTCAGTTACAGCTCAGCATGCATCTTTGACTCCACGGAAGTCTGTACTGCAAGGGTCAGATATGCTTAACATCTTGTATTCCAGTCATAAGGTGTCCAAAACTGAACACCTGAAACAAGGGACAATGAACTGGCCTCATTGCATTGGAAATTCCGGCTATAGCTCCACATGTGACTATCTGGGTGCAATGGGTTTACACTGAGTGGGTTGGATGGGTTACAGTGTCAAGCTAATGGACAGTGGATGGTGCAGATCACCAAATGCAAATGCACCAGAAAAAAATTGCCAAGGCTTGAAATTGTTGAAATCATTTGTACAGATCTTTTTGTATTATCCAAAGACTTACTCAGCGCCAGTGCCAGAGTAGCACAGCAGTGAGCATGACAGCTTGGAGTGTCAGAGTTCAGAGTTCAATTCCGGTGTTGTCTGTGAGGAGACTGTACGTCTTCCCCACGGAATGCGTGGGTTTTCTCCAGGTGCTCTGGTTTCCTCCCACAGTCCAAACACGTTCAGGCTAGTAGGCTAATTGGTCATTGTAAATTATCCTGTGATTAGACTAGGGTTAGATTGATGGTTGCTGGTTGGCACGGCTCAAAGGGCCAGAAGGGCCAATTCTGGGCTGTATCTCAATAAATAAATAAACATGTATAAACCCTTCACTGAAATTGTGGGATAGTATTTCTGTCGTTTAGGCGAACCGGTGCTGTAGTGGCACCCTCACCAGACTTTAAGGCAGGTGGTTCCCAGTTTGAATCTGGACGGTTCCTTCCATGCTTTCTATCCATGCTGGGTTGAGTGTCGAGCTAGCAGCTCTTTAAAATCATTATCTGACAGTAAGGTCGAATTGAAACGCCAATGCTTATTATTTGTGGAAGGCCAGGAAAAGTTATGGACAGGCCACCCGGTGTATGGTCTGATATCACTCAACTCTGATAAACACAGGAACAGACCGAAGGAATCAGCTGATAATCGATAAAAAAAAATCAATTCAAGTAAAGGTGTGATGAATATGTGAGAAGAAAGAATATTCTCTCTTATTTGGGTGGAGAAAATGCTATACATCGGAGATGCCATAGTTGGAAAGGAAGGACTGAATTAATGAGGCAGATTTGCTTAGTACTCTGGGAATAGGAGACAATCGATCCAGCACTAGATCTAACCAACAGTTGAAGTCTCCACCTAGTATGAGAGAGTATGAACTCAGATTAGGCAGCGCAGAAAAAAAATGTTCAAAGAAGCACACCTTGTCCGAGTTAGGAGCATACATGTTAGCCCGCACTACCAATGTATTATATAATTTCCACGAGACGATGACTAAGTGGCTGTTTGTGTCTGATATTGCATTGTGGAGCTGAAAGGGAATGTTTTGGTCAATGAGAATTGAGACCCCCCCACCCCCCCCACCCCAGCTTTACTCTGAAAGGTGGAGTGGAAGTGCTGCCCCGCCCATCATGACATAAGGCGGGAATGATCAGAACTGTAAATGGGTGTCTCTTGTAGAAATGCAATAGCTGTATTAAACTGTTTGAAATGTGAGAACACCTTCCTTCTTTTAACAGGGTGGTTCAGTCCCTTGACATTCCAGCTCACAAAATTTAATGGACTAACTATTCTCCTTTAAAAAAGATACAGATTGATAGGCATAAGCGGTATCAAGATTTCGGGTATCAGCTCCGGGGCAAAAGTGTAAAACAAAGAGAAGCAGAGCAGAAATAAATCCTGTATAACAAGGACTTTAAAGGGTTCTTCAAACAATATTGGCATTAGAGTATCCTCCCCCACCCCCAACCCACAAGACAGCTGCCAAAGAACATAGCAACAAGCAGACACCCAACAGTATGACTTCCTATCAGTTGTAGCATCATCTGCAACTCCGTTATTGTTACTTAAAGGAAACAGTAAGCATTTAACATTCCTAAACTGATATTGTGCTTAATGAGAGGTAAGAGATGCTGAAAATGAGGGGAGAAAATGGGATTATTATGGGATTAGTACAAATGGGTAGTTCATGGTCAGTGTGGAATTGATGGAACGAGAACTCTTTCCATGCAACTTGTCTCTCTCTGTCTCTAAAAGCTGATAGAAAGGATGTAAAGATTCCTGTTACTAGGCTCACCATTCAGACTTCCAGGAGTGCACTATGGAGAGAGGAGATGGGTTTACTTCTCTTCATCCCTCTGGTTTAGGGTGAGGAAGGTTAGCATACGAGTGCTGGGAGAAAGAAGTAAGTGTAGATATGTAATTTTAATTTAATATTTCTATTTTAGTTAATTAAATAATTTAAACAATTTAAATGCATTTGAACTTCCCTTAAGTTGTTTTTGAAAACAATTTTAATGACTTTGCAGTTGGCAAGCAGTCAGGGTATTCCTGAGAAATGCAATGTAAAAAGCAAGTACAGGTCAATTTGTCCCTTGAGCCTGTCATGTTTTGTAACTCAGAAGCTAATTGAAAGAAAAACACGGGACCAGGATCCATTTTGTCTACTTAGTGTTCCTTCAGGGAGGTGCTCACATGTGACGTGGTGAAGTATTACCATATGCTATCATATGCTACTTACATATAACCTGCCGAGCAGACTCAATGGACGAATTCTGCTCCTATGTCGAATAGTAAAGGATAATGTAAACACCAAAAAAGGCATAAGAAAACAATATTTACAATATTATTTAAATATTACTGAGATATTAAATATACTACACTCCTTGCTGCTTAGCTATAAACTCAAACTCACTATAGGATGCATCTCAACTCATATGTAATGTTTTATTCTTTAGTCATATTATATATATGTATGTATGTGTGTATGTGTGTGTATATGTATAATACATATGCACACACACACACACACACACACATGCACACACACTATACTATATTATGCTATATAATACAACTACTATATAGACATCCACAGCAAAATAAATTTTAAATTGTCACAATCAGGCATAGGGATTTAATCTCTTACTCTTGCGGAATGTAGTCTTTTCTGATGAGGAGGTGTGGGGTGGTGGTGTCACCCTGTTTGGCAGGCAAGATTTAAGGCTGTGAAACAATCTCAGGTTTTGGGCCTCTGATGCACCATCAATAACTCTCTCTGAGACATGAAGGCGAGATATCGGCTTTTATTGACTGGAAAAAAGAACAAGCAGCAATTGACCACCACACTGCATCCTGGAGACTGAGGCCAGGGTGGAGTCCCCAATCGCTTTTATACCGGGGTCGGTGGGAGGGGCCACAGGAGCAGTCAGCCGGGGGTGGGGGGGGGCGTGTCCAGACAGGTATATGTAGTTCACCACAGCCTCCTCCATGGTGGTTATAAGAGTTGACCCTGGAAGTGGCTCTGAATGATTTAGTGAAATCCACATGAATCTTCTGCCAGGACAATGCAGGCCATTCCCAGGGATGGAGAGGTGTTGCTCTTGGCATCCTCCTGAAATGTAGGCATCCTAAACACTGCACTACAAGTTGATCAATCTGATCGATCCCAGGTTACCAGACAAAGCTTTGAGCCAACCCTTTCATTTTGAACACGCAGTTGACCAGCAGGTACAATAGCTCCTCCAACACTTTAGCTCTCAGCTTGGATGGTACTACAACTCTCAAGTCCCACATAAGGCAACCCAGATCAAAGGCAATTTCATGGTGATGCTGGTAAAAACGGAGAAACTGGAATTTCTGCTGCACCTTTCTGCCACTTTGGGTAGCCATTTACACCTGAGACAGTGTGGGAACTTTGCTGCCTTCCCTTTGGATCATCTCTGCTGTAATAGGGAAACTTTCAACTTACATTCAGAATAATACGTCAAGAGGAGTGTCCTCTTTTGTAAATTTTTCAGGCATTTCATTTACTCAGGGTAAACAGGACAATCCATCAGCATTTCCATGATGAGTTGCCCTCTTGAATTCGATCTTGTAATTGTGTCCTCTAAGAAACAGAGCCCATCTCTGATTCGTGCTTCTGCTGTTAGTGGAACACCCTTCTGTGGATTGAAAATGGACACTAGTGGTTTCTGATCAGTAATGAGGGCAAACTCTCTCCCATACAAGTAGTGGTTGAAAGATTTTACACCCCAAATCAGACTTAAATCCTCTCTGCTAATCCACGTGTAATTTTTCTCTGCAGCAGTAAGGGAATGTGATACAAAAGTTACGGGGCATTCACTTTCATCACTCATAACATGTGACATGACATAAGGCGAGACATCACAGGCAAGCCTCACTGGACAATGTGGTTCATAACGTGTGACATCAGCATTTCCGTTGTCTTTTAGAGAACAACCGCACGCTGCTTTGTCCATTGCCATTTCTTCCTGAATTATAGTAATGAGTTCAAAGGGCGGAGCTCAAAAGCCTGGTTTGGCAGCAACCTGTTACAGTAACTAACAAACCCTAAGAAGGAATACAACTGTGATGCATCATTTGGCCTTGGGACATTCACCACTGCTTGAACCTTCTCAGCACCAATCAACAGCATGCAGATTAGTACCCTTTTTGAAAATACAACTTGACCTTTTATCTTCTCCTTGGGCAGTCCATTTATTTTTGTCTGCCCAACATATTCTTTCTATGTGTCCTACTTTGTGGCATTTTCTGCAAGTTTCACCTTTAAACCTATATTGGTTTTGTGTATGTGAATCCCTGCCATAACAGTAACACAATTTGTTCAGCCAGGCAGGTTTCTGTTTAGACATTGCAAATTTAATGGCACTCACTTTCATTACTGACTGCAACTCAATTGCATCTCTGGCTGCTGTCTCCATTGATACAGTGATTTCAACTGCTCTTTTAAATGTGAGTTGTGCTTCAGTTTGGAGCTGTTTTTGAATGCCTTTGAATACTTTCTAATAAGATTTCACAAATTAAACAATCTATCATTGCATCATTAAACCAACGCTGAACTGACAATGCTCAGATAACCTCTTAATTTCAGCTGTAATAGACTCCTCTTCTTTTCAATTCTGCTTATGAAACCAAAAGTGTAATGCAATCAACAATGGTTTTGGTTCTAAATGTTCCCGGATTTTATTCAGAACATCAGCAAAGCTCATTTTCACTGGTTTGGTTGGAGTAATTAAACTTCTAAACAAACTGTATGTTTTTCCACCTTTTGGTACTCATTTTTCAATGGCTATTTCCTTTGCTTCAGAGTACTGCTCAGTTCTTTCAGTATACATTTCCAGTCATCTGTTGTGCAATTGAACGCCTCTATCTTTCTGATGTAGTCAGCTATTTCTGCTCTTTTGTTTCAAATTTATAATTATTATCACCCAGTTATCATTGTTTATGAACCTGAGAATATTGTCTGCTCTCTGTCCCTCTCCCCTTCTGAAGAACCACATGCTGCACTTCATTTTTAACTCTTAACAGCTCGCTGCTCTTCAACAGGTAGTCATCTCAGCTTCATTTTAGAACTTCCTCATCATCACTATTCTGTTTTGTAACTCCAGATTCTAAATGAAAGAAAATCACAGGAGCTGAGATATGTTTGCCTACTTAGTTTTTCTTTAGTAAAGCATCAGCATATGACGTGGTGATGTAATGATATAAATCACAATGAATTATGTAAGCAAAGAATACTTAATCAAACAATACTGTATGTTTACAATATTACTCAAAAATTACTGAAATACTAAGTGCACTACAGAACTTGAATCTTCATTTAAGAAAATTGGCTGCACCAACATTTCGTGCTGCCTCTTTCCACAAAGGCCCAAGATCAGAGCCTGCTTCCTCCTTGCTGATAGATGCAGAGGTCACTTTACCTGACCCTCTACATCCAGGAAAAGTGCTAGCAGTCAGATAACAAGGCTAGATCCAGCACAATGTGGCCCATTGTATTCACTCATTTGCTTTTTTTGTTTTTGGAGCCAGCTGCTGGATCTGTTCCGCTGAGATCAGTGTAAGGGAAGGAGAGAGAAATGAGGACATGGTATAAATTAAAAAATGCATGAAATCTTGTGCACTGACAGGAGACATTAACAATAACAGAACTGCCCAATTACAATTGCTGCATGCTAATACAGGTCTATAATTAAATATGTGAACTGTATGTTATCCAAGGTTCCCTTGCCAGAGTACGTGCTCTGCTCCCATAGAAAATATTAATTGGTCAACAATCTGAGTGATATTGAAGAAAAATTCTCATGCAAATTGTCAGCAAAACTCTGATAATCTGCTATCTGATTATTCAGAAATCCCGATGGTTTAGCATTTGGCTCATTGGATGCTGATTCCTATGCTTTGTCTAACACAGAGGTTCACAATTCCCATCCTTCATTTAGACAGTGTTGTGTTACAATGTTAAAGTGAATTAAAATGTTAGAGTAATAATTGGAAAATATCCCAATAGTGTGGAAATTTATGCCACTCTGACACCCCAGTGTCTGTAGCCTGGTTGTTGTTTTGTTTTGTTGTGGCTGCTGTATTTGCACGTAAGGAAAAGGTGCCTAAATTTACAAATGGGAGATGAAAAGCCATATATAACTACTAAGTCTTTAAAAATCTTTTAATTAGCTTCTGGACAACACATAGCATTGGTAGTGCTGGGGAGATTTATGATTAAGACTGGATCTATCATTGGGACAGTTGCAGAGGTGTCAGATAATATGAAAAATTCTGCTGAGAAAGAAATAAGTTGAAAGTATAATACTGGGAAATTGAAGTGAGGTGACTCAGGAAGTTTAATGGTAGTGCTGCTGGGGTGGGGGGCAGGAGAGGGAGAGTGCTGTAGTTGTGATTATCATCACAGTTTGACATACTTTTTTGAGATTTTCTAAGTGTGGCCTCAGAGGTTGTGAGTTTGCTCTTTTACAAAATTGAAGCAAACTAGACCAATATTTATGACCATTTGTCCTAATGTGGTGTTTTATAAATATTGCCAAAGTTCCTTCTGAAAAACAAATGAATGAGATGTTAGGATCTGTGTCCATAGGACACTCAAAGCTGCTGTGCAGGTTGACAGTGTTGTTAAGAAGGCATATAGTGTGTTGGCCTTCATCAACTGTGGGATTGAGTTCCAGAGTCATGAGGTAATGTCATAGCTATATATGACCTTAGTTAGGCCCCACTTGACGAATGTTCAGTTCTGGTCACCTCACTACAGGAAGGATGTGGATACTATAGAGAGAGTGCAGAGGAGATATACAAAGATTTTGCCTGGATTAGAGAGCATACCTTGTGAAAATAGGTTGAGTGAACTCGGTCTTTTCTCCTTGGAGCGACGGAGGATGAGAGGTGACCTGATAGAGGTGTAGAAGATGATGAGAGACATTGATCATGTGGATAGTCAGAGGCTTTTTCTCAGGCTGAAATGGCTAACATAAGAGAGCTTAAGGTGCTTGTATATAGGTACAAGGGGATGTCAAAGTTGAGTTTTTTCACACAGAATGGCGGGTGCGTGGAATGCACTGCCGGCAACGGTAGTGGAAGTGGATACAATAGGGTCTTTTAAGAGGCTCTTAGATAGGTACATGGAACTTAGCAAAATAGCAGGCTATGTGGTAGGGAAATTCTGGTCAGCACAACATTGTGGGCCAAAGGGCCTGTAATGTGCTGTAGATTTCTATGTTTTTTATGTTTCTGTTTCTATTATGGCAGGCCTCATTTGTAATGATTTGCAATGATATAAGGTAACTGATTTGAAATAATCAACTTTATGGATGGATTTCAAATTATTCCCAATAAGGAGGAGTGAACAATGAGAGGTGCAAAGAGGAGTGCTTCACTCACAAGTGCCTCTGGTTTCCAGCTGCTCCTTCTTTTGCAAGTTGTCTTATTGCTGTGAACAGCACACATTGATGGTATCTGTTAAAAAGAAAATAATTTTCACGTTAATGAAATGGAAATATGATAGAAATGAAGTGAATCGAATAGGAAATCTGTGCTTGATTTGCCCTGTTTACTCTAAGGTACTGCAATGTAATCATCAGTGAAGATTTCCTATTAAGAGCCATCACACAAAACAACTGACAGAGGTCTGCATTTTTTCCAGCTGTGCAATGTGATGCACTGAATACACCGTATCGTGGCTCAATGAACTGCACCCATCCATTCGGAAAGTTTCGTTACAGTTCGAAGTGTGAAGTGAGCTGTGTGAAGGGTTTTGCTTTGAAAGGAGCAGCTGAAATTGAGTGTACGGGTTCAGGAAACTGGACAAATATGTTGCCAGTTTGCAAAGGTAATTGATTTCCTTTTAACTACCCCAAATTTTAAATGCAAAAAAAATTGTTTTTAGTCATTTTGCTTTGAATCTTTTAAAATCTTTTTGTACAAATGCCTTTATAGGAAGACAAATGAAGCAAATTGTTCCTAAGGTTAATCATTAGATCCACCCGTGAGTTGGGACATAACTTTCCCAAGGGAAGGTCGGGAAATTACATTGCATCAGGCTTTTTACTTTATATCCTTAATCTGGCAATTAAGCTTCTAATGCTGTTGTTCTAGAAAATAATAAATATCTTCATTAATAGTTTGTTACAGGGGTACTACAAGGTGCTGTTCCTCTCTAACTATGCAAGGTTCTTTGAAATGGACATAACGGAGGCTTTTAGTTTTGTCTAATTGATGGCTTATTACTCACAACAATACTATTATCAACTGATCTGTCCTCTCCTACTTACAAACATTTATAGATTGGATTATTTGAAAGATCCTCTTGCAGAAAATATTCATGCTTACATTATCTAACATGCTAATTGTATTAAAAACATGAATCACAGAACTAGTCCAGAATCCAAACAGTCTCTTGGGTCCCCCAGTGTTGTGCTGAACTAATTAATGAGTGATCAAATGCCCAACTAAACCAATCCCTTCTATCTGTGCAATGTCCATATCCTATTTCTTGCATCTGAGAGCCTCCAGAGTACCTCTATTGCATTTGTCTCCACAACCATCCCAGACAGCACATCCCAGGTACCCACTGCTCCCTGTGAATGTATTAAAAAAACCTGACCTGCACATCTCCTTTGAACTTAGCCTCTCTCACTTTTAAATGCATGGCCTCTGATACTGGACATTTTAACCCTGCAAAAAGAAGATATTGGCTGTCTACTGTATCTATGCCACTCATAATCTTATAAATTCTATCAGATCTCCCCTCTGCTGTGCCAGTGAAAACAGCCCAAGTTTGTACAACCTCCCCTTATAACATTCACCCTCTGATCCAGACAGCAACCTGGTAAACCTTTTCACATTCAATCCAAAGCCTCAACGTTTTTCCTAATGACGGGATGACCGGAACTGAATGCAATACTTCAGATGTGGCCAAACTGGACTTTTATAAGGCCACAACATACCTTCCCAACTCTTGAATTCAATTCCTTAACTTATAAAGGCAAGCATGCCATATGTCTTCTTTACAACCCTAAGTTGCTACTTCTAGGGAGCTATGGACTTGGACCCCAAGATCTCTCTGCACATCAATACAGTTAATGGTCTTACCATTAAGTGTACTCTTCCTTTAAGTCTGATCTCCCAAAACACAGCACTTCACAGCTGAAACTCCAGCTGCTATTTGTCCAACTATATCTACAACTGAGCTTTATCCCACTATATCCTTTGTCAGTCTATGTTACCCACAACACTACCAATCTTCATATTGTCTGCCAGCTTACAACCCATTCATCTATGTTTTATCCAGGTAATTTAACTAAATTACAAACAGTACTGATCCCCACAGAACACCACTAATCACAGCCTCCAGCCAGCAAAGGTCCCATCGACCATTACCCACTCTCTACTATGGGCAAACCGATGCTGAATCCAAATGGCTGATTCAACGTGGATCCCATGCATCTTCATCTTTAGACTAGTCTTCAATGAGGATCTTGTCAGATGCCTTACTAAAATCCATGTTGACAACATCCATCATCAATCACATTCATTATCTCCTTAAAACTTAATCAAGTTCATAAGACACAACTGGCCATAGACTGCCCTAATGAGGCCAAATATTGATAAGTCCTATCCCTGAGAATCTTGACTAGTACTTTCCCTATCACTGATGTAAGACTCACCGATCAGTAGTTTCCAAGATAATATCTGTTCCCTTCTTGAGTAATAGAATAACATTTGCTTATTAGAAGTGCTCTTTTTCGGTATTATTTCAACAGTTCTGAATATCAAATTGCAACCACATCCTATTACTGCAATTTTCGGTTTACCAATGGTGGATAATATTTGTTTATCCCCCTCAGCTCAACAGATGTTTGCATTTGTTACGTTAATGGCTAGAAGATCTATCCTATTGAACTGGAAAGAAATTAATCCTCCAACTATATTTCAGTGGTTTTCTCAAACTATCTCTTGTTTGAGCTTTGAAAAAATTACAAGTGTTGCCTTTTATTCTTCAGTTAAATTTGAAGAAACTTGGAGACCATTTATCCAACATTTCCATATCAGTTAAACTGACTTTTCCTAAACCCTGCTTTTATTATCCTTAATTATTTGGATGGAGGTGCGGAGTTATTGATGTTACTGTGTATATTTGACAAAATGCAATGGCCCTTGTTGGTCAGGTTTTTTTCTTTTTTGGGGATTTTTTTTCTTCTTATTTACTCCCTTTTTTCGTAATTACTATGAGTTTGGGAGATTACTATATATGGATTATCATCTATATGAATATATAACCTATTAATTATGTACTTTCAAACTCTCTGTTTTCATGTTTCATTTATGTTTGTTTAAAATTAATAAAAAGATTAAATAAAAAAGAAGTGCCCTGGGCCTTTGGCGGTAGCTAGAGAGAATACAAAGATATTAGTCATGGCACCAGCAATCTTATCGCTTACCCCTCCCAATAACCTGAGATATATCACATCAGGACTTATCCACTTTAACGTTGTTTAGGAGATGTAACTTTACATTCTTTTTTATCTCAAAATGTCCTAGCAATTTAGTACACTCCATACTTATCTCCCTATTCTCCACATCCTTTTCCTCGGTAAATACTGATGCAAAGTACTCAATTAATACACTTCTTTGTGTCAGCATGTTCCCTCCTTTATCTTTGAGTGGTCCTACCCACTTCCTATTTATACTCTTGCTCTTAATATCTGTATAGAATGCCTTGGGATTCTATTTAATCCTGCTTGCCAAGGACTTCCCATGATCCCTCCTGGCTTTCCTAATTCGCTTCTTGAGGTTTTTTTCCTAGCTTTTAATGATCCTCAATGGTTATGTTTGATTTTACCTTCCTCAACCTTACATACATTTCTGTTTTCTTCATCACCATCTCTCTCAACATCCACAGTTCCCTTACCTTGCCACCCTTGACTGACTTCTTGGTGGAACAAATCCACCCTGTATACTGTGCAGTTGGTCTTTAAGCATCTTCCACATTCCAGATAAGGACACACTCAATAACAACTGTTCCCCATTTATGGTCCCTAGTTCCTGCCTAATGCTCTCGTAATTTGCCCAGCTCCAAGTTCTATCCTTGCCTATATCCTAAAACTTAAGGAACTGTGATCTCTGTTCCTAACCGTTCACCCACTGAAGAGGTCAGTCACCTGGCAAGGCCTACTCTCCAATACCAGGCTCAGTATGACATCTCTTCTTGTTAGACTATGTACACGTTGATTTGAAAAACCCCACCTGATGCATCTAACACAGTCGGCGCCATCTAAACCTCTTACACCAACAATGTCTCAGTCTATATTAGGCAATTTGAAATTACCCAGAACAAGGCCTGTTGTTTTTCTATCTTTCCCATATCTGCCTGCATATCTGTTCCTTGATATGCTGTTGGCTAAATGGAGGTCTGTAGATCACACCAGAGTGACTTTATCTTTCCTATTTTTTAAAAAAATTCTACCCATATAGATTCAGTGGACGAGTACTCTATTATGTCCCCTCTGGGTGCAGCTGTGATACTGTCCCTGAGTAGGAGTCCACTTGTCCATCTCTTTTTACCTCCCTCTTGAACTTTTCTAAAACATCAAAACCCTGAGATATTAACATTCCTGTTCCTCTCTCAACCAAGACTTTGTGATGGTCACAACATCATAGTTCCATGAACTGATCCATGCTCTAAATTAATCAACTTTATCCATAATACTTCCAATATTAAAGTACACACACTTCAAACTATTCATCCCATTGTGTCTATTACCTTGCTTCTACCCATTCTAACTGGTCACGAGATCCATCTTCCTCTCAATTCTCCCACTTTCAGATTCATTGTACAGCTCAATTAAAAGGTAGATTTGAATTTCAACAATGCAAATTTATTTAGTACCTCCTTAGTTAATTTTTAAACTGTGTTTAAAGTGACCATTCTTAAGCTTAAACATTCACTCCTCCATCACCAACATTGGATACAATGTGTGCTATCTACAAGATGCAACAGACTGCTGAGATTTATTTCAATAAGACCTTCCCAAACCCATGGCCTTCATTATCTGGATTGAGACACATGGTGACATTCTGAGCTGCACTATTGCTTCAACACACACACACACACCTTCTTCCCTTGGAGATATATCATTTTTCCTCTGTGATTGTTTAGTTATCATACTTGAACTTCCTATTAAACAGGAAGGAGGGTATTCATCACAGGATCATTGCAGTTCAACAATTTTCACTTTCTCATTGGAACTGCACAATTGATGATTGAGTTGAATTGACTTTATTTCATACATTCTTCACATACATGAGTAAAAATCTATACGTCTCTGTCTAAATGTGCAATGTGCAATTTATAATAAATAGTTTGTACAACAAGATAGTCAATATAGCATAGAAACACAATTGTATCAGCATGAATTAGTCAGTCTGATGGCCTGGTGGAAGAAGCTGTCCCAGAGCCTGTTGGTCCTGGCTTTTATGCCCTGGTACTGTTTCCCAGATGGTAGCAGCTGGAAGAGATTGTGGTTGGGGTGACTCAGGTCCCCAATGATCCTCCGAGCCCTTTTTACGCACCTTTCTCTGTAAATGTCCTGAACAGTGGGAAGTTCACATCTACAGATGTGCCAGGCTGTCTGCACCATTCTCTGCAGGGTCCTGTGATTGAGGGAAGCACAGTTGCCATACCAGGCAGTGATGCAGCCAGTCAGGATGCTCCCAATTGTGCCCCTGTAGAAAGTCCTTAGTGTTTGGGGACACATTCCAAACTTCTTCAAATGTCTGAGGTGAACCCTGCCAATGAACAAATAGGGGGGAGAACTGTAGCTTCCGAGCACTATCAGAGCTCACTTTTAGAATGGATTGTGATCAAAACCAGTTAACTCATTTTAATCTTGTAGCAACAATATATTATATCTCAGATCAAACAAATGATAACATTTCTCTAAAATCAGATGGGGATTTTGCCTCAGCAATTATTATTTACAATTAAGTTCCCTTTAGAATATTGCAAAACATTGTTATAAATGCACTTGTTAACTATGCAGAAATAGAAGAAAAATTGTGATTCTGCAGTCTTAACATGAAGTTCTGTTTGAAAGGAATGAAAGGATGAGGGGCATTGATCGTGTGGATAGCCAGAGGCTTTTTCCCAGGGCTGAAATGGCTAACACAAGGGGCATAGTATTAAGGTGTTTGGAAGCAGGTACAAGGGGGATGTCAGAGGTAAGTTTTTCACACAGAGAGTGGTGGGTGCATGGAATGAATGCACTGCCAGCGAAGGTGGTAGAGGCAGATACAATAGGGTCTTTTAAGAGACTCTCATAAGCTTATGGAGCTTAGAAGAATAGAGGGCTGTGCGGCAGGGAAATTCTAGGCAGCTACTAGGGTAGGTTACACGGTTGGCACAACATTGTGGGCCGAAGGGCCTGTAATGTGCTGTAGACTTTCTATGTTTCTGAACTGTCATCAAAGTTGTAGGCATACCTCTGTTTGCTCCATTCAAGCTGATCTCCACTGAGTGTTGAACGTAATGATAGCTTTCTTAAAAGGCATTTGATACAAATAGTGAAAGATTTTTCATATAGTCATTTGTATTTGTATAACTCCTACTTTAATATTTTTGTGAAATAGTAATTGATTTAAAAAAGTACTTATTTCCATAACTAGTAACAGACTATAATCATAATACTGTCGTTCCTTTGCAATACAATGTGGTAGTGAAATATCAGGAACGGTATAATTACTCCCCAGGGATTACGAACTGTTCATAACCTCTGGCAACTTTAGCTACTGCACAGTGTGTAACTTTGACTGCACTGGGAATCCTAAGCTGAAAGGGCCAGTGAGGCTTCGGTCTAAAAAAAAATCTAAACAGTGGACAGAGGAGATACCACTTGTGATTGTAGAAAATTCAGCTTATAGTGCAGTGAAAGAATTGATTTTTTAAAGATTCCGATTTGAAATGCAAGACTTTGATTATATAAAGATGATGTGTCAGTCAGTTGTGCGATTGATCCTTTTTTCTATTTCTTCTAAGCTGTGTTGGCAAATGCACAGAAGAATGTTACACTGGCCCATTTGGAAGGATCCAAGTTGGAAAAGGGTCCATTCTGTGGTCATTTTTATTTGGGCTGTGGAAAATTGTTAGTCTCCATGAAAAAAAATTCTACTGTTGGCAGCTGGTCACTGATCCTAGACCTAAAGCGGATGCGTGAACTTTGTACGGGATTGGGTTTCATCTTAAAGTCGAAGAGCACTACAACAGAGAAACAGGCCCTTCTGCCCCTCCAGTCTGTGGTGTCCCATTGACCTTCACCTGGACCATATCCTTCCCATTCATGTACAGTACTTATCCAAACTTGTCTTAAATATTGGAATCAAACCCACCTGTACCATTTCCACTGGCAGCTTATTCCCCACTCAAACCACCCTCTGAGTGAAGAAGTTGCCCCTCATATTTCAGCATCTGCAGAATCTCTTTCTTTATGATTTTCCCCCTCAGGTTCTCCTTAAGTATTTCATCTTTCACCCTAAACCTATGAACTCTAGTTCTAGTCTCACCAAACCTCAAGGGAAAAGGCCTGCATGTACTTACTTTATCTATACTCATAATTTTGTATACCCTATCAAATCTCCCCTCATTCCCCTAAACTCCAGGGAATGAAGTCATAACCCATTCAACCTTTCCTTATAACTTAGGTCCTCAAGTCCCAGCAACAACCTTACAGATTTTCTTTGTACTCTTCCAATCTTACTGTTACCTTTCCTGTAGGTAGGTGACAAGAACTGCACACAACACTCCTGTACTCAATGCTCTGATTTATGAAGGCCAATGTGCCAAAAGCTCTCTTTACAATACCACTGTATCTACCTGTGATGACACTTTCAAGCAATTATGGATCTGCATTCCTAGATCTGCAACAACAAAGTAGACTATCCACATGTACTGTGATAGCTTATTATGAAGCTATCGTGCATCCAATGAAGTAAGGTGATGCTACTTGAATGCTTCACACAAGTGAACATAATACACATCCTAAGCTGAAGTCTCCATGATCCTGCATGCTCCCAAAGGTGTGAGTGTCAGTTATTTGCTTGGTCCACTCTCAATTTCCCATGTTCTTCATAGTGCATCCGTCATACAAGGCCAAAAACTTGGAATCCTTCAGAGGAAAAGGAGGCATTGCTATTCATTGTGCCTCCCCAGTTCTTTGAAGAGGTTATCTGACTTGCTCCCTGTGGTGAACCTCATATACCTGTCTGGACACGTCCCTCTGCTGACTGCTCCTGTGGCTCCTCCCACAGACCCTTGTAAAAAGGCGATTGGAGGCACTGCTCCTCCCTCAGTCTCCAGGATGTTGTGTGGTGGTCTCTTGCTACCAATTATGGTCTCTTGCAGCTAATAAAAGCCTATCGTTCGCCTTCCGTCTCTGAGAATTATTAATGGTGTATCACTCCCATACCCCATGACCTTGCAGTTATGCTTGCCTTCTGGTGCCCTTATAGAATCTACTTATACCATACTTTCATTTTGTCTTCATCAATTCCTAACCCCCCTCTGTGGAAGAAGGTTTTCCTCATTTTCCCTTTAATTCTTTATTAGTTACTTTCTATCTGACCTCTAGTCATTAACCTGCTTAACAAAGGAATTCTAAACTCTGGAAAACCCTCCCAGTTTTGAATATTATGTTTTCATCACTCATGAAGCTTTTAATAAGGCTTAAATAGTGATGTTTCAATAAATTACCTTGACTTTCTTGTTTTTTTACCTTGAACCCTTTATTTACAAAACCAAGTATCCTATTAGCATTGTTAATAATCTAATCAAAGTACTCTGCCAACTTTAGGTCTCCTTGCTCTTGCATCCACCCGTCAAATAAAATACAATTTGCTCCCTCGGCCTAGAGGCAACCTTGTCTGCAAATGTCACACATTTATATGTGTGTGCTGTGTATGAACAATGGATTAAAACAATGCCCTTTCTTAATTTGAAGATCTCGCTCTACTATGTCTTCAATGATTCCCAGCAATTGCTTATTTACCTCTTTTCTTTACTGATCACCCTGTTTGATCTTCTGCTGGAAAGTCATGCCTTCACTTAAAATGGCCTCACAATCTCTAACAAATGGAAGCCGAAGCATTATATGAATATACCTACCACAGACTCTTCTGCAGTTGTTCTATTTTTCTCAGTGATTCACTAGAAGCACCGGGTACAGATTCTTCCACGACTGTACTCGGTGAATGTATCCAAATAACATAACCTTTTCCTATTTGTTTTTGGGTCTGTTCGGTGCACCTTTTGTTGGGGGAAGGGAATCTCACTCCTTGATGAGAGTAATCCCTGTTTTATAAACTACATATTTAAAGACCGATTGTCAGAATCTTACCTATGGTCAATTTGTAAATAATTTCGATGTCTTTGGAATTTCCAGCTCCTGATACACATGTTGCATTGATGAGGTGAAATGGCAGCTACAGTGAAACCTTTGGGGAGTGACAAAGTGCAATATTTCTTCATTAACATGAAACCAATCAGTGCAGATATGAACAGGGGCTCAAAACATTCTACTTTAAGCTTTGCAGATGCATGTAATGATAATGTGTAGCTAATTAAACTTTGTACCACATAGTTTACCATTGACACCATGGTGCCTCCTTATGTTTTGTAGATATAGAACCGCCTCTTCGGTCAGATTTTTTGCTCTACGTGGGTGGAATTGCTGCAGTAGCTGTACTCGGCCTTGTTATCGCCATGATAATGATCTGGATTAGAAGGAAAATGAAGTCACAAGGTAATTAGCTCTTATTGTTTCTCTAGGAGCTGAGTATAAAGCAGTGGGTTATGTCCATTTTTCATTTACCTGCTAATATCAAAACCTGATGTGCCCTTTAGAAAGATGTGTGGAATTTGCACGTTTTCCCCTGTGACCTCTGTTTTTCCTCCAAACATTCGAGTTCTTCCCCCACATTTCAAAAATGTGCTGGCGGGTAATTGGCCACTCGATTTTGACCCTTGCATAGGAGGATGGATTATGAATTAAAGGGGCAAGTGATGGTACTGGGGGCAATGCCCTGAGAGATGGCATGGGCCAAATTACCTCCTTCAATTGAATGAAAGTTAAGGAACATCACCATATAAATAGAGACTTCAACATTGTATCTCTAATGAATATAAAATGTAAGGACAAAAGCCCACTCAGTTCTTTGTGGCTTCTCTTCCACTGTAGCTAACCATTTACTTCAATGCCACTTTCTGGCACTTATCTTATATCCTTTGACCCGCTTGATATCCAAATATCTGTCAGTTTCTGTCTTTCACACACTGAGATAATGCATCTCTTGGGTTAAGAATTATAAAGGTTTGCCTCTCTCTGGATGAAGGAGATCAACCTCATCTCAGCACTGGATAACTCGCTGGCTATTTTGAGATGTGACACAGGAAACTGACTCAGCGGTTCGACCAGCATCTGACCGGGGAAAGGAGCTGGCAATATTCTGGGTCAAAACTATGTATCAGGAATGTTACAAGGCTTCCAAGCAAAACACCAACAATTCCTCCCCCCCCCCCCACCTCCACCGATGTTGCTCAGCCTGCAGAATTTGTCCAGCAAATTGTTTGCCTCTTGAGATAGTGATCACCATTTCAGGACAACCTGCTACAGGGTACACCAACTCCACACTTACTCTGTTAGAATTTGGTATGTTTCAATGAGATCACCAATCTTTTTAATTGAGTGCCATGGTAGCGTGGCGGTTAGCACGATGCCATTACAGGCCAGGGGGAGGGGGCGCAGTTTGGAGTTCAATTCCAACATCATCTGTAAGGAGTCAGCACATCTTCCCCTGGACCAAGTGGATTCTCTGGTGTCCTCCCACAGCCCAAAGATGTTCTGGTTAGTAAATTAATTGGTCATTGTAAATTGCCCTCTGATTAGGCTAGGGTTAAATTGGGGTTGCTCAGCAGCGCAGTTCGAAGGCCAGAAAGCCCTGACCCATGCAGTATCTCTAAATAAATAAATAATTTTAGAGGGCAAAGAACCACTCTCTGCTCAATCTCTTCTTTGGTCACAAACTCACAATCCCAGTAATGCACACCCTCCATTGCAAGAGTATCCTTGCACAGAGGTATGGAGAATAGAAGCAGGAATAGGCCAGAGGTCATTGGACCTCTGAATCATTCATTCCATTCATGGAAGATCACTTACCTTAAGAGCACGTTCCTGCTCTCTGCCCATTCCTTGAAAATCTATATTTCTCCTCCTTAAAATCATTCATTGACTTAGCTTCTGCAACCATCTGGGATTGAAAATTCCACAACTTGCATGATTCCACTTTTTGAGAGAAGAGGTATCTCCTCTCAGCTTGCCTTATGACTCCCTGAGCTTGCATCTCATTTGTCTACATCAGTAAGAATTGTTTTGTGTGTTCAATGAGATCATCTCCCATTCTTTTAGTCTCTAGTAAATACAGGTCTTCTATCCCAAGAATCTGTCTAGTGAATCTTGTTTGCACTCTTTGTGTTTTCTTCAATGAAGAGGTCAAATCTGTATGGTTTTCTAATTATGGCCTCACAAAAACCCTTTCTAATTGTTTTTATAATTAAATAATTCAAATCCCAAATGCTGCATGATTTAATTTTGCATACTAACCTTTTATGTTGGACTTTATCAACAGATTTCTGAAAACCAACATGTAGCATTTCATTGAGATTGACAGATTAAAGAAGGAAGAGGTTTAGAAAAGTTCCACCCAAGATTTAAGAGAATGGTTCCTAGGATGAAGAACTATAATTACAATGAGACAGTAGAGAGATTTGGACAGATTTCTCCAAGGAGAAGTCTGAGAAGGTATCTCATAGAAGTATATAGGATGCTTAGCAGTCTGGGTAGAGAGGCCAGTGGGAGATGACTCCTTTTGGGTGGAGTTGGCAAGGACTAGACATCACAGGCATAAAGTAAAGCAAAGAAAATTAAGCTGATATAGAAAAAACAATTTGTTATGGCATGTCTTTGGAATATGGAATGCATTGCTTGCAGATATAGAGGAGACATGTTCTATTTGTGGCCTTCATGAAAGAACTGGATGAACATTTGAAAGAGAAAAATATTGTAAGATCACAGATGTAGGACCAGTGAAGTGGAACCACTATGGTCACTACGGTCTTTGGCACTACAATCGCTACAATTCGTTGAACTTTTAGTGATTCTTACACTAGGACAAGCAGTCCCTCTGAATTCACATCCTTCAATTTCTCGCCGTTTAAAAAAAAAACTCCACCACCACCTTTTTCTTTGGATGCTCTCATTTTTTCCACGTTCTGTCCTTGCTCCTTCAGATTGCCTGTCCCTAAAACACTTCAGCATTCTCTCACAGCTCCCTAGCTTGGTATTGTCAGAGAATACTTGAACATACTATGCTCCTCATTCAAATTAATTACCTGGCTTCATAATTCACAACAACATAGAAAGGGCAATTGGCCCACCGCTCAGAGCAATTTCACTCCTCCAATTTCCTGTAAGCTATTCTCTCATCTATTCCTAATAATACTCCTCTGATTCTGCCGATCCAGTCACCTATATGAGGGTTGATTTTCCAGTAGCCAAATTACTTCACAACAATGCGTAGATGTCAGGGCTGTGGGAGGAAAGTGCAGCACCCGAAGAGAAGTGCAAATTCACTCAGATACCACCAGGGGTCAGAATTGAACCCAGCTCACAGGAGCCGTGAGGTAAGAATTGTCTCAGTCTGCAGCAGAATTGTCCTCATCTGTGGCACTACTCTGATCAGAAACCCCAACCTCTTACATTCTTACTACATTTTCTGTCTGTTAACTAAAACACATTCCACACCAGTATAACACCATTAACAACAAAGTGCCCAACTTTGCTTAATTACCCCTTGAGTGGCATGTGATTCCAGATCTTTTGAAGGTCTAAACATTTCCCTTTCATAACTCCATGCTGACTCTGGTTGTCAGATCACTACTGACGAACCTGCCTAGAAGGATCAGCCCACTCTCCCTTGAATCATTTCACATTGTAAGACGACACGCAGACCTTCAATGAGAAAACTTGGCCTGCCCAACAATGTTGCACTGGCCTTACTCCACTGAAGCACCACCCTATCTTACACACTTGTTGTGAAATCGTAACTATTGCACTCTGCACTTATGGTTAAAGGTGCCATTTATTCATCTTGAATAATTCAATGGTTTAGTCCAAGGGATCTACCAGATATTTCACTATTTAAATGAAAAGTGAAAGTAAATTCTGATGTATGAATACTTGAGGTGATTGAACCAAACAGTTTTCCATTTTGGTTTTGGATGTTAATGTTACTGAATACTGTTGCTTGTGTTTAATGCCTAAATGGGTTCACAAGGGCTCAAACCTGTAATAATTATTTTGCAAAGTATGATTCCTATTGTGCTTTGTTCCAGTTCCACCTCATCACTCCTCCACCTCCCCTTTTACACCGTTACCCCACTTAACGCTACCACACAGATCACTGATACATTATAGTGCTCTTGGTCCTGCTGACCGAACACTCACAGGTACGTATCCCACTGAAGACGTCTGCTTGGGCTGCACACTGCCCAGGCAAGAACCTCTGCCTTATCTGCTACTCCATGTTGCTGTGCTGGGAACTTGGACTGAGCTCCTGTACTTCCCGCTGCTGCGTTCTACTGCGCTGGAAATCTGGCACAAACCTCTCTGTCCCCAGCTGCTGTGTGCTGCTGTGCTGGGAACTTGGTGTAAATTCCTCTTGCCCCTGTTTCTGATTGTGTCTATGCCGGGAAGCTGAAGTGAACCCATGCCTAGCTAACATGATGAAACCTCTGGGATGGGGAGAGCTAAGCCGCAAATCAAAGAGAAGGGGAGAGAGCAGGCTCCTTGACATCCAACAGCAGCTGTTGAGGGTGACGGTGAGATCCAGACTATGTATCAATGCTTGGTGCATGTGCTGCTGGTCCCCACGGCAAGGGCATACTCTCACCTGTGCTGGCCAGGATGCAGCTTGGACCCCACATCTCGTGACTGCAACCTGCTCAGCATCACCCTCACAGGAGCCTCTGCACATTCCGCAGTGAGTCTCCTCGTCAGTGGAGGTCAGGGACACCAAGTTTGCCGCACAGCAGTGCCATTAGAAATGCATTTTTCTACATGTACTATGCTAAAACGACCCCCTTTAACACTGAATCTATTAGCACCCTTGTTACTGGGGAGGTATCCTGAGTGCTAAGCAAGGTATCAGTGTAAATCAGGCATTCCCAACTTTTTTTATGCCATGGACCCATTTCATTAACCAAGGGGTCAGTGGACCCCAGGTTGGGAACCCCTGATCTGATGCTTGCAATTGATGAACTGAATTCTTATCATCTTGTGCAAGTACAGACTGTTAACTACTGTTTGACCAAGATGATACCACCACTATACCGTTCCTGTCCATCTATGTGCTTTATTTGGCAAAAGTCAGTAGACAATAGTCGCCAATGAGATAAGCACGTTCATTAAGCTATCTTCCATTTCCAGAAGCACTGTGGCTAAATATAGCCTTTCTGCTTTGCCCCTGTTTAAAATCATTTGATGATTTGAATATCTCTTTATAATTTTAAGTCTCTTTAAAATTCAATGCTTCAAGATGCAAGTCTTAATATTCCACATTTTTTTTGTTAGCTTCAGATGATTCACAAATGCTAACCTCTGAAAGGTAACTTCAACTTTTCCACATTTCCTTTCTTTCACTATTTGTATTTGTCAAAGTGGGGATGTTAACAATGAGAAGTGAAAAGTATTTTAATTTTGTCTGCCCAGTATCATGTTCCTAGAATAAAAGTCATACATAAGACATCAAAATGTAACTTGTTTTTTTTAAGTCCTTAACCATAAATTTTCCTCTGTCTTGAAAGTGTAGTAATAATGCTAATGTTACAACTTGTACAAATGAATGATCCATGTAGCTTTTCTGATAAAGTGACAACTAGTTTTATGTAATGGATTAATCTATCATGCATTTTTTTGATAGTACACAAGGCCAGCAGTGACCAGAATTTCATCCCCTTTCCAGAGATTGGTATCAAATACAAATTTAGGATTATAAGTATTATTTTCTCAACTGTGGATGCTGTAAACCTGAATGAAAGACAGAAAATGCTGGAACACTCAGCAAATCAGGCCGTATCTGTAGAAGGAAAAGACATTAGGATTTCAGAATTGTTCTGATGAAGCGTCCCAGATCGGAAACATCAGTTCCTTTCTCTTTTGAAAAATGCTACATGAACCACTGAGTGGCCCAAGCATTTTGCGTGTTCACACACGTATCCTTTCTACACCCTAGCCTCACTTCAGCATGTTAATCTCAGGATGCTGGAGTTATTCCTTTAACACAATATGATGACAGAAGTCTTTTCAATTCCATTGGACCATTTATTACCTCTGGTAGATTACTAACAAGGGAAAGTCATAGAGTCATACAACTGAGGAAAAGGCCCTTCAGCCCAACTGGGTCATGCTGAGAAGGACACTAATCTCATTTACCTTCATTTGATCAACGTCCCTCTCCTATTCATGTACTGGCCCACGCGCCTTTTGACTTTATTAATGTACCTGCCTCAACCACTTCTGCTCACATCTCATTCTAGACACACACTGTCCTCTGGGTGAAATAATTGCCCCTCAGATTTATATTAAATCTTGTGCATTTACCTTAAACCTATGCCCCATAGTTCCAGATTCCTCAAACCTGGAGAATAAAAGTTGCATCCATTCACCTGATCATTGCCGCTGATGATTTTATACACCTCTGTAAGGTCACCCTCATTCACCTGCTCTCCGGTGAATTCAGTCATAGCCCACTCAACTTCTCTCTATAACTCAGCCCCCTAAGTCCTAGCAACATTCTTGTAAATATTTTCTGCATTATTTCCAACTTAATGGCATTTCTCCTCTAGGAGGATGACATAAAACTGAACATAGTATTCCAAATAGGGTCCCACCAACATCTTGTAGAACTGCAAAGTAACATCCCAACTGTTCTGATAAATGCCAGTGTGAAGAAAGCCTTCGCCACACTGCCTACCCGGGAGGTGTTGAATAAAAGCCATGAATTGAGCATGTGGGTGTGAATATCATCAGAAGAATGTATTTAGAAAGGAGAGGTTTCAATAAAACAGGAAGATGTTGAATTTAAAGGAGATGGTTAGGCAAATGGAGTTCAAATTTCTATCACTAAAACTGAGGAATTTCTCACTGGAGAGGCAAGGATCTGACCCTCGTAACCTTTTAGTAAGGTATGAATAAAACAACACACCCTATTAATTTGCCTTGTTTGATCCACTAGCATGTACAGTGTACCACTTTAAAACTTCAAGTAGGGAATGAGAGTATCAACAGCAAAATTAGTATTTAACTAATCTTAACTATCTTCTGTGAAGCAAATAATGAACAACTACTATTGTCCTTGTAATGCAGACACCTGTGCAGTACTAATGCATAGAGGGTTCAAGGACTAAGATCCAGAGACATTGAGGTAATTCCTAGTCCTAAAAGAGTCCAATTTTGAAGGGAATCTGTAGGAAGTCGTTTTCCAGGCACATCTGCTGCCTTGTCCGGCTAGTTGGTAAAGATCACAAGTTTGGTATTTGTAATTTGAATAGCTTGACAGATAATTGCACCACATATTTGTGATGGGGCAGAATGAAATCTGGTTGTGTTTGGAGGAGTTTTAATCACTGAGATTGTTTATCATGGATGGTGTCCAGCTTCTGGAATGTTATTGAAGATACTCTTATCCAAGCAAGTCCATTAGTGCTTTATTGATAGTGGAAAGGATTTGTTAAGTCACTCCTGCTTCTGATCTGTGCTTTCGCCCCAGTATTCATGTTTGGTGTTGGGGTGAAGATACATCTCTACCAAAGAGATGTAAGGTGCTCCTTCCCTCCATAAGCCTGCATGCCACCCTTGAGAAAGGTGTAGCACCTGCTTAGCCCCCATTCAGTCATGTGAAGCCATGGCTGTAGGCCGTGGATGGTTGCATGAGCAGCTGGTGCATATCACAAGTCCTGATTGCTCAACCACGGATGCCAGGCAGGCAATCTCTGGAGAGTAGTGATAATGGCTGGGGTCACCTGTCTTGCAAAGACACTGCCCAGAAGAAAGCAATGGCAAACCACTTCTGTAGAAAAATTTGCCAAGAACAACCATGGCCATGGAAAGACCACGAACATGGCACATAACAAATAAACAAGTCTGAGCTTCTGGTTAAAAGTAGTGAGCAAGTTTCTGGAGATAGAGGACAGCAATGGTTGTGCTGTTGCAGGTCAAGTACAAGTGGTGGGGTTCTATGTTGCCAGAAATTGTCATTATCTAGCATTTGCATGGCATAAATATGACTTGTCTCTTATCCAGATTTTATTGCATGTAGCATGGTTTTTCTTTTTTGCTTTACATTGCTAATGAACATTGTTTGTCAACAACAAACATGTCCACTTCTTATGATTGACCATATAGCTGAAGAAGCTAGGACCCAGCGTTGTATCCAAGTGTCATGGGGCCAAGGTGATATATCCCCCAATTTATCTTTTCTCAGTCTATTCCTCCTAGAATGACAGTGGTGCCAGAGGCAGTCCTTGGTGTAAAGGTATAGTCTAGTCTTTACAGGGACACTGCACTGGCCTCTCTTATCAAATAATGTTATACAGTACTCAGATGATTTACCTGAGGAACATTGGTGAGGATAATATCAAGTAAGGATTTTTAAAAATTATTTTATTGATTCACCAATCATTGCTGACCAAATCTGACAGCTTTATCTTTCGAGGCTAGTTCAATGTTAAATGTACATTCTTGAGATGTACATTTAAGTTCCACCCACCCAGAGTACTTTCTGTATCTTTGCTTGTCCCAATGCTTCTTTCAAGTGTTGTAAGATGTACAGTGGATTAGTGCTGGTTCATCTGTGAGGCAATTACCAGTGGGTTTCCTTGCCTGTGCTTGACCCAATGCCATGAAACTTCATCAATCAAAGTTGATGCTAAGGCCTCCTGTTATCATGCACTCTCATCACTCTTAGTAGGTCTTTTCAAAAGGTGAAGGAGGAAACACCCATTGGCTGAACAATGTGATTCCGATTATGACTCTATTGGGCTGTTGCTTGACAAGCTTGTGGTAAAATGCCTTCCAGTTTAGGCACCAGACACCAGATGCTTGTTAAGTGGATTTTGCAAGGCCATCTTGGCAGGAATCATTAGGTGTTGATTGCATTTTGTGCCTTAGTCAATGCCTGGAAGTCCATTAGACTTTATTCTTAGTCTTTTTAACATAATGACTTTGATACAGTGAAATGGTTTGCCAGACAATTTCAGAGGCTGTTTTGTTTTAATCACATTGATGTGAGTCTTGATGGACAACAGTTCTCCTCCCTTGTAGCAAGCCAATCAAACAATGTTTTTCAAGAGGGTTGATTCTCTTGAACACCATCTTCCCACTGATCATGCTGCGATTAGATCCTTTAATCAATCCTGACAATTAACTAAATGTCTATTCCCACACTGTTTCTGTAGGATTTGAACTTAAGACTCCAGATTATTGGTCCAGGGATATAACCACAAACCGTTCCCTCCACCACTGTTCTAAACCACCCCAAAACCAATGTATTTCCACACACACTCTCAGCGTAATCATTCTGTAACACTAGAGAAGATGCATTTGACAATGAAAATATGAAATATTTGCTCCATTACTGTTAGTTATTGCAGGAAAGACTGAAAGCAATTAATGTTTAAGTACTTGCTCTGAAATTTCTGGGGCGATTTTTTTTCACATGCAATTGAATATGTTCATTCTGAGATCGGCAAAACTTTTGTTAGTTCTCAGAAAAACTACAGCGGGAGTCATCTCAGAAACAAATTAAACTGCCATATTTGTCTTCCAGTGCTGAAGTTAAACAAGATACGTTTGAAAATCCTACATTCGTGAATAATATTTAAGGTAAGATTATAAACCTTAACAACATTGTGGGAAACAGTAATGCTCCAATTTTGTGGGACATATTGGAAGGAAGACAAGAACAAATTTGGTCTACAAATGCAGGTTTAGAAGGGTTATTTTGATATGATGCATATCTTCTGTCAATTACACTACCTTACTGAGTGTGAATAGCCTTTGTGTTAGCGTTTTAACATTCTGTATCTGTTCAATACTGTTTTGATGCTGTGTGTGTGTGGGCCTCCATTAGTTTTGATAGACCATGGATTTGCACCCCTTGGTAAGTTTCCAGGGCGCAGGCCTGGGCAGGGTTTTTTTTATAGAAGACCAGCATTTGCCCAAGCTGCAAGTCTCCCCTCTCCACACCACCGATGTTGTCCAAGGGAAGGGCATTAGGACCCATACAGCTTGGCACTGGTGTCATCGCAGAGCAATTAAGTACCTTGCTCAAGGACACATTCGCAGCCTCAGCCAAGGCTCGAACTAGCGACCTTCAGATCACTAGACGAATGCCTTAACCACTTGGCCATGCACCAATATGCTATGTAAAATATGTCTGTACGGACAGTCAAACTGGATAACAGAGAGCTCAGGCAGGGGTTCTCCTGATCAGTGAAAACTACCAACATTCACTGTCTAATTAGAAGGTCCCCAGAGTATAGATTATATAACCATATAACCATATAACAATCACAGCACGGAAACAGGCCATCTCGGCCCTCCTAGTCCATGCCGAACTCTTAATCTCACCTAGTCCCACCTACCCACACTCAGCCCATAACCCTCCACTCCTTTCCTGTCCATATACCTATCCAATTTTACCTTAAATGACACAACTGAACTGGCCTCTACTACTTCTACAGGAAGCTCATTCCACACAGCTATCACTCTCTGAGTAAAGAAATACCCCCTCATGTTTCCCTTAAACTTCTGCCCCCTAACTCTCAAATCATGTCCTCTCGTTTGAATTATGATTGCTTTCCTCCACTATCCAGGAGCAACAGCACTGCATCCTTTGGAAACACTGAGAGTGCTCTCAGAGTAAAGATATTAGCCTAGAAATTAATTTGCTAAAGAAGATCAAGAACTTCACACGAGCACAGCAAATTTCAGGTTATTTGGTTAGGCTCCACTGAACAGTAATAGAACCATAGAACCACAGAACACTACAGCACAGAAAGCAGGCCATTCGGCCCTTCTAGTCTAGGCCAAAGCTTTATTCCACTAGTCCCATTGACCTGCACCCAGTCCATAACCCTCCAGGCCTCTCCCTTCCATGTATCTATCCAATTTATTCTTAAAACTTAAGAGCCCACATTTACCACTTCAGATGGCAGCTCGTTCCACACTCCCACCACTCTCTGAGTGAAGAGGTTCCCCCTAATGTTCCCCCTAATCCTTTCCCCTTTCACCCTAAAGCCATGTCCTCTCGTATTTATCTCTCCTAATCTAAGTGGAAAGAGCCTACTTGCATTTACACTGCCTAAACCCCTCATAATTTTGTAAACCTCTATCAAATCTCCCCTCATTCTTCTATGCTCTAAGGAATAAAGTCCTAATCTATTCAATCTTTCCCTGTAACTCAACTCCTGAAGACCCAGCAACATCCTAGTAAATCGTCTCTGCACTCTTTCAATCTTACTGATATCCTTCCTATAGTTAGGTGACCAGAACTGCACACAATACTCCAAATTTGGCCTCACCAATGTCTTATACAATCTCACTATAACATCCCAACTCCTATACTCAATACTTTGATTTATGAATGCCAGGATGCCAAAAGCCTTCTTTACAACCCTGTCTACCTGTGACGCCACTTTCAGGGAATTATGTATCTGAACTCCCAGATCCTTTTGTTCCTCCACACTCCTCTGTGACCTACCACTTACTGTGTATGTCTTACCGTAATTTGCCCTTCCAAAATGCAACACCTCACGCTTGTCTGCATTAAATTCCATCTGCCATTTTCTTCCTTGCTGTTTAAAACGCCTCCAATCTTAGAGTCATCAGCAAATTTGCTGATCCGATTTACCACATTAATGTCAGCAGGAACCTTGTCAAGCAATACCAATACCAGATATGTACTTTGATGTTGTGTGAAAAGTTCTACTTCACATCCAAGGCCTGTGACCGTTAAATCCAGAACAGGCCCTTTTGGCCCAACAAGCTATGCCACCTGGCAACCCACCTATTTAACACTAGTGTAATCACAGGACAATTTACAATGCCCATTCAACCTATGCCCCAAGCTGTAATTGTATCACACCAACCACTTTCTGGGCTCATTTAGCATTGAAATTTTGGAGCTTGGAACCTGAAGCCCACACCAAGAGCTAGCAACAAGCTATGTTCATCACCTCAGCAATGTGTGTTTCTCTAAATAAAAGAATTTCTAAGCTATCCACTTCCTTTTAACGTACCATAGTATAAATTTTTCTTGATAAAGCAGCTCTATGCTTTTCAGTCATGGAACTTTTTGTTCAGTTAGAATAAATCTTTATTTCTTAATCTCCAAACATCTGCTACAATAAGCAACCTGTCTGGATGACATTGAAAAAATTACAGCAGCTGTCACAAAAATTCCACTATTTACTCCGATCCCAGCAGGGCAGGGAAATACACTATGAAGCTAGAAATTGACTCCTCTAACCGTTACCTTATGAAGAGTGAAAAAGTCTAGAGGTCCAATTTTCAATACACTGCACCTCATTTATTATGCTGTTTTGTTCTTGGTATGAAAACCCACAAAATATTTCAAAAAGGTCCCAATGTCTCAGCACAACTATCAAACTCAGATGCTTAAATGGGATGACACCAATACTTTTTACATCCTTTACAAAGCAGCAGTTAGTCATTTCATGTCTTCATAGCGTATTTCCGTGCCCTGTGCATAAACCATGCACTTCACATTCTTAGAGCAATGGAATATAAAAATGCCATGAAAAAGTACAATTGTGGGCACTTTGCCAAGGAGTAGATGGAGTGGAATGACCTGTGACTACCAGCCTCTGTGGGAGCTTTAAATCATTGGAAAAATTCTTAAAATTATCTTCCACAGGTATGTAGTTCATAATTTTATGATAATTTTTTTTCTCCCTACAGGATCCACATGATTAAGACAAAATCTGTACAAATGTGAAAAGGGCACAAGGCCAGTGAAAGATTTACCTTGACCATGACCTTTGTCTTCATTGCATCCAGAGATTTTGCCTTATTTTCTGACATTAAGTCCTGGCTATGGAAAACCTCCTCCAGCAAATTCACAGGAAAAAACAAAGACAATCCTTTTGCCCCTGGAAATACTTGGATCATTATTTTCTTTTCTTGAACTATCCAATTTTAGGCTTGAAAGAGAAATTCAATAACTTGGTGTTCTGAACTGGGCATTCTCCACAGCACTTTTCCATTGTTGTTCAACTTTGTAACATTCCACTTCTCAATGCCCTATGTCTCATCCATAACGCACATTGTATTCCAGGTATGACGCCCAATAGAATACTTACCCCTACCTCTGCCAAGATCCACAGGTATTTTGTGTTTCTGAGAATCATCTTGGAACCCTAATGGCATAAGTAAAAATACCAGTTCATTGAATTAAGTTTGTCCATTGCACTGGAATCCAGTTAGTTCCATTCATTCCCCCACTCTCTCTCAATTGCACTGGATGTTCATTTCCCTCAAATGCTGGTCCAGTTAACCTCCACTTCCACCACCTTTGTGTGTAGCAAGTTCTAAGTCATTGCCATCTACTGTATAAGAAGGATTCTACCTCATATTGCAACCTCTTCCCCCTCCACCCCCGGCATCTTGCCCAAAACTTTAAATCTACACCTAATCCTTGTACCATGAGTTAATGGAAACAGCTTTTCTGTCTTCCTTACCTAAACATCTCATCTGTACACCTCTGTCAGATCTGTTTCAACCTCTCTTGCTCTAAGGAGATGTCCCCAGCTTCCCTATCCAATCTCCTTCATCCTAAGAACCATTTTGGTAAATCCTCTCAGCAGACCCACACTTTTTCATTAATTATTTTCATTAATTTCCATCCAAGTGTCATTAATGTACATTCTGTCGAACGGCTTATCCTTCATTTACTCAGTCTACAGCTTCTTCACTAAATTCCTGCCCACTGGCACTGTCATAGTTTTGCTTCATGTATCTCTGGTACATAATGATCATGACTATGCATAACTGTCTAAAGTTTGCTTTTCTGAGTGTGTGAATTGTAAATGGAGTTCTGTACGTTTGAATGGTTAACCAAGGTGTGGTCTTCATTATAGTTTTCCTACCTTCAATGGGAGTTTGAAATGTTAAACCAGCATAACTATATTGTCTTTGAAGCAAATCATGCAATAAAATATTTATATAAAATATTTTATATTTTATCTTATATCTTATACAATAAAATATATATATAAAAAGATGAGAGGCATTGATCGTATGGATAGTCAGAGGCTTTTTCCCAGGGCTGAAATGGCTAACACGAGAGGGCCCAGGTTTAAGGTGCTGGGGAGTAGGTACAGAGGAGATGTCAGGGGTAAGTTTTTTTACTCAGAGTGGTGAGTGCGTGGAATGGGCTGCTGGCAACGGTGGTGGAGGCAGATACGATAGGGTCTTTTCAGAGATTTTTGGATAGGTACATGAAGCTTAGAAAAATAGAGAGTTATAGGTAAGCCTAGTAATTTCCAAGGTAGGGACATGTTTGGCACAACTTTGTGGGCCGAAGGGCCTGTATTGTGCTGTAGGTTTTCTATGTTTCTGTTTCAAAACTTATACCATAGTGGGTAAGGAAATAATCAATTAAAATTCAATAACATTGTATTTAAAGAAGGTACTATCATTCCAAAACTCTAAAACTGCTAGACGAGCAGATCTTATTGTGTTGATGTTGTCTATTTATTCTATCAACAATTTAATCATCCCTGTCATGATATGTAAACATTCCACAGCACAAACCATATTTTGTTGAACTATGGTTTAAACTAGCTGGTTGTATAGCAGCATCCGCATGGGACCTCGAGGCGAGTGGTCCCTGGCTCGAATCCAGCCGGCTCCTTGCACGTTTTCCACCTGTGCTGGGTTAAGTGTCAAACTAGTAACTTGGTCTCATTAAAAAAAAAGACAAATGCTAAAGAAACATAGTGTTGCTGCCCAATGCGCCACAAGGCATGGAGAGGAACTAACTATAGCTTAAAACAGATAGCAAACAAACTCAAAGCAGATGTGAGAATGTTGGGATTCAGGGGTAATA
The DNA here is from genome assembly GCF_030144855.1 of Hypanus sabinus. Taxonomy (NCBI): domain Eukaryota; kingdom Metazoa; phylum Chordata; class Chondrichthyes; order Myliobatiformes; family Dasyatidae; genus Hypanus; species Hypanus sabinus. The sequence continues at coordinate 65,324,867 of NC_082716.1, forward strand.
TTTCAACTGTTCTCAGTTAAGTCTGCACCTTGTATTCAATGATGAAATTGTACCAGTGAATACCCAACGTGCCCTCAGCTACCTACACCACAACATTGAATACTCCTAAATATTTTGCTGATTGCAAGTGCTTCAGAACTTTGTAAAAGGAGAAAAATAAATCCATGTATAGCTTCTGAAACTGGATAGAGTACTTTAAACAGGCAAAGACATCTGGCCACATTGTGAAAGATTTGACATAATAGTAGACTATTTTTTTGCATTCTGCATCTGTGAAACAACATTTCCTGTTCTTACAATATAAACTAGTCGACATGTGCCTAAGAGTGCCCCTATGTTGGACAACAGAATTATTGGCTTCAAGTTATAACCAGGCCTTTGATGAATGAGCTAGATCAAATGCATTACTGTTGTTACATGTTACTAGATTCAAGATTCAAAAACTTTATTGTCACTCTAACCGTACATCAGCTCTGCAGGGCAGAATGAGACAACATTTCCCAGGAGATCTGTTTCACAGATTGTGAGACACAGAAGAAACCAGCTCAACAAAGGATTAAGAGTTTGCTAATAAAAGAATGACAAATATCAAAGTTCAAAATAAATTTATCAAAGTGCATATACTGTACGTCACCATATACAACCCTGTCATTCATTTTCTTGCAGGCATTCACAGTAAATACAAGAAACACAACAGAATCAATGAAAGACCGAAACTAAAAGGACAGACAAATAACCAATGCACAAAAGACACACAGGCTGCAAATACAAAGAGAAATCATAATAAATAAATAAGCAATAAATATCAAGAACGTGAAATGAAGACTCCTTAAAAGTGAGTCTGTAGATTGTGGGAACAGTTCAGTGATGGGGCAAGTGAAGTTGAGAACATTGAGAACATCATCAATGGATGATGCAACCTGTCAATATACTCTGCACTAGACATCAGCAGAAGTTTCTCAAAGTTTTAGATACATGCTGAATATTTGTTGTGCTTTCTTCATGATGGCACTTGTGTGCTGGATCCAGGACAGCTCTTCTGAAATGACTCCAACAAGGAATTTAAAGTTGCTGACCCACTGCATCTCTGATCCCCTGATACTGACTGATTCATGAACCTCCGATTTCCTCCTCCTGAGGTCAATAATCAGCTCCTTGGTCAAATATCAGGGAATGACCAGGGCAAGGACTTCTGAAAATTCACATCGTTAAAGAAGGAATCTTCCAAGCATTTATTCTGTCAAACCTCAGAGATTTTTACATATTTCAATAAGACCAAATATCATACTTCTAAATTCTGAAGTTTTCTCATAAGACATTGCCTCCATATTCAGGGTTATCCTAGCAAATCTTCATGTCTAGGATATTTAATTGCTCCCCTGTATTTTTTCTAGTATTAATAGGATTTCAGTTCTTCCACAATTAAGTCCAAGATCAAGTATCTGTGTAACTCTAAAATTTCCTTGACCCCCCATTACTGTTACCCAGTATAATTTTCTCTTGGAGGCATTTTTCTTTGACCTCTTCATGTCTATGTTCTTAAGGAAACTCTTGATGTTGTTTGATAAAGGAGGCTGATGAAGATTATCATGATATATATCTGATTATGGAAGACATTTCAACCTTTCCAGCCAAGATGGCACTGATATACCACAGCAACATGCTGCAAGCTGTTAACAAAACTTCCAAATATACCTCTTATGAATTATACTCACTGCAATCTGCAGCGTACTTTTGAACTATCTTAATGAACTAGCGATTTCACGATCTTCTGAAGGACTTGGTGGACTGAACTCTCAAGCACATAGGTACAGCATCTTTAAGCAGTTGAAGGTACATTGACAGAGCTGGAAAAGGGGGGGGGGATGGACTCCAAGCCAAGCTGAGATACAGAGGAATGAGACTCCCTCTACCCAGCATCTTGTCAGCAAGTGTACAGACACTGAAGAACAAGACCAAAGACTTAAGGGCAAGTTTGTTGTATTGGAGGGAAATAAGAAATTGCTGTGTTCTGTGTTTCACAGAGAAATGGCCCATCCAAACACCCCGGGATTCAGAGATCAGACCTGAGGGCCTCTTGATACACCAGATGAACTGAACTGCTGAGTCAGAGAAGGCAAAATATAGTTAACAGTGTTTCATGATAAACTCTCTGTGGTGCTCGGCCACAACAGTCTCACTCATTCTGCCAACCTGGAACATCTAATAATTAAGTGCTGACCATTCTACTTATCAAAGGAGATCTCGTCCATGATCCTGACCCCATTAGCCAACGTTAACCAGGGAGTCGAGATACTAAGTGCTCCCATCATCAATTAAGAAATTGCCCCCACCCTAACGCATTTCAGATCATAGTCAGAGTCTTCGATTTGATTCTGCCCAATTACCGTCAGCATATTACCTGTAGCAACAGGGTTCCCAATGCACTAAACCATGGCTATACCACAATTCGGAATGCATACTGTTTCATGCCAAGACCGCATTTTGGGAAATCCGATCACTTGGCTATCCTCCTCCTACCTACATACAGACATAGTTCCAGAGATGAGGACAACAAAGAGGTGGTCAGGGAGGCAGAGGAACAGCTACGGGGTTGCTTTCAGTCAGCGATCTGGGTTGTATTCAGGACTCGTCAGAGGATCTGAATGAAGGCACCACGGTTGTCAGTCTTTAGTAAACAGGCGAGAGTGAGTCTGAGTCCACAAGATCATTCAGACTTTTCCCAAACCAGAAGCCCTGGATGGACCATGAGTTCCACAATCTGCTGAGGTCCTGGTCAGAGGAATTCAGGTTTGGTGGCCAAGTGAGGCAAAAGAGGTCCATGTATGCTCTCCAGAAAGCCATCTCACATATGAAATGCCAATTTCTGACCAAACTTGAGTTGTCCACTGGGGGATGCTCAACAGCTATGACGGAACATGAATGGTATTACATCTTACAAAGTGAAACCAAGCGACATAGGTAACAACAAGGCTTCTCTCCTAGATGAGCTCAATGCCTTCTGTGCTCACTTTGAATATCAAAACATGGAATCTTTACAAGCTCACACAGTCCCCGATGATCCTATAACTTCAGTCTCTGAGGCTGACGAGAGAGTATCCTTCCGGGGGCCGAACCCAAGGGAAGCATTGGACCCAGATGGGGGAACTGGCCGAGTACTAGAGATCTATGCAGATCAACTGGCTGGAGTGTACACCGATACCTTTAACCTCTCGCTTTGGCACTCTGAGGTACCCAGCTACTTCATGCGGGCTTCAATTATACCGGTGCCTAAGAAAAACATGGTAACCTGCCTCAATGACTATTGTTCAGTAGCACTTACATCCACTGTGATGAAGTGCTTTGAGAGATTGGTGATGAAACAGATTAACTCTTGCTTAAGAAGCAACTTGATAAACTCCAATTGCCTACCGGCACAACAGGTCTGTAATAGATGCTGTTTCACTGGCTCTTCACTCAACCCTGGAACATCTGGACAGCAAAGACACATATAGCGGGATGCTCTTTATTGACTACAGCTTGCCTTTCAACAGTAACATCCCCTCAAAACTAATCAATGAGCTTTAAAACCTTGGCCTCAATACCCCCTCCTGCAATTGGATCCTCAGATTCCTCACAGTGCCAGTCAGTTCACATTGGCAACAACATTGTTGTGGTATTCAGTGGGTTAATCCTATGCCACTCAGTAAGCTGCTCCCACATGGGAGGAGTTCACATATTGTGCAAGCAGCGGTATCAATAAAGTTCAGTTGAGCAGCCTGCATGCTGCTGTGCTCCGCACTCTCCCTCATAGCAAACACAACGTGGTGTCGGAAATGGTTGATTGTCGGTGAATCTGGGCTGCACACCAAAGGAGATTACCAACAAGAAAGAATTTATAGTAAGACTATTTTTGTTTGCATATATCAATGAAAAATATCCACTGCTTGTGCACTATGAGACACAGCTGAGACCTGGACATGGTGGCTAGGCAACACCCTTCAGCTGCACCCAAAAGTAGGTAAACTGCAATCATCTGTGTGCTACCAGTGCACTGAGTCAGTCAAGCTCACAGGAAGAGAGAAAATGAAGATTTTTGCAATCATCTGTGCACTACCAGTGCACTGAGTCAGTCAAGCTCACAGGAAGAGAGAAAACAAAGATTTTTGCAATCATCTGTGTGCTACCAGTGCACTGAGTCAGTCAAGCTCACAGGATGAGAGAAAACGAAGATTTTTGTAGTCCAAATAAATAAAATACTATATAAACAAACAGGAAAATGGAGCAAATATCTGCAGTACTGACATCTACTTACCTAATAAAGCTCCACAAGACATTTAATTTCTTTAAACTGACAGACTTTGAGTGATGACAAGACACTTTGAGAGATTTAGAGTTGCGAACAATCTCATTCAGGCTTCAGAAGAGCATCAAGTAAACACACTGATATACTGCATGGATGACAAAGCAGATGACATCATAGGACTGACAGATGCTCACAAAAAGGAGTACAAAACAGTGCAGGACAAATTCAAAGAATATTTCACAGGAAAGAGAAATGTTATATATGAAAGGGCAAAGTTTATCTTCAGCAAACAAGAGTCAGATGAAAGTGTAAATGACTCCATCACAGACAACTGTGCAAATGGAAATCTGATAGATGAGCTCATTAGAGACAGGATTGCTGTCAGGCTACTAGACACCAAACTGTCAGAGAGACCTCTCTAGTGTGTAAATCTCACACCAGAGAAAGCTATTACAATGGTCAGGCAGAGTGCGAATTTTCGTCTGCAACAGGCAGGATTCAGGCACGATAACGATGCTGAGGTAAAGCCAGTAGAAAAAGAAGGGCACAAATGAGGTGCAGTCAGAAAGACTACTGAATGAGGACAGAGTAGAGCACAGCTCAAACAAAACAGACGAGCAAAACAAAGAGCAGGTAAAATGTCCAACCATGGGAGAAGCGACTTGGATCCACTGCAATTTGCCTACTGGCACAACAGGTCCACAGCAGATGCCGTTTCATTGGCTCTTCACTCAACCCTGGAACATCTGGGCAGCAAAGATGACTACATCAGAATGCTCTTTATCAAATACAGCTCTGCATTCAATACTATTATCCCCTCAAAACTAACCAATAAACTTCAAGATCTTGCCCTCAATACCTCCTTGTTCAATTGGATCCTCGATTTCCTCACTTCCAGGTGTCAGTCAGTTCAGATTGGCACCAACATCTCCTCCACAACATCCTTCAGCACTGGTGCGCCACAAGACCGTGAGCTTAGCCCTCTGCTCTGCTCACTTTATACTTACAACTGTGAGGCTAAGCGCAGCTCCAGTTCCATATATGTCTGCTACTCAGACACTGGCTGAATCAAAGGTGGGGACGAATCAGCATATAGGAGGGAGAAGGAGAGCAGCCAGATGTCTGGGTATATATTGGTACCAATGACATAAGAAAGAAAAGCAAAGAGGTCCTGAAGAAAGAATTTAGAGAGCTAGGCAGAAAGCTGACAGGCAGGACCTCCAGGGTGGTAATTTCTGGACTGCTACCTGCTTCACGTGCCATTGAGGGCAGAAACAGGATGATTTGGCAGGTTAATGTGTGGCTGAGAAGCTGGTGCAGGGGCAGAGCTTCAGGTTCTTGGATTATTGGAATCTTTTTTGGGGGAGGTATGAACTGTACTAAAGTGACGGGTTGTACCTGAACCCGAGGGAGACCAATATTCACGTGAGCAGATCTGTTAGAGCTGTTGGGAAGAGTTTAAATTAATATGGCAAGGGACTGGGAACCAGAGTGAAGGGACTTAGTTAAGGATGGATAGTAAAAAAGGTACAGGGTAGATGTATTCCAAAAATGAAGAAACACTCAAACGGCAAAATAGTACAACTGTGGCTGACAAGGGAAGTCAAAGCTAATGTAAAAGCAAGAAAGGACATACAACAAAGCAAAAATTAGCAGAAAGATAGAAGATCGGGAAACTTTTAAAAACCTACAGAGAGCAACTAAAAGAATCATTTGAAGGGAAAAGATAAAACATGAAGCAAGCTAGCAAACAAAATAAAAGTGGATGGTGTAAGCCTGAGGTTCAATCACCATACATTTGTCCAGGGGAAGACAGCCTCTGGCCCAGCCAAACTGAGAACTCTCGTTTGTGTGGATGCTGCGTGATGTGTTGCACGGTTACAAATCCGAACCACAAAATATCAGACAGTACACCATATGCAATTTAATGATTGAACTTTATAAATCTGATTCTGACTATAGGGTTAGTAAAGAAAATAAAAAGAAAAAGGGCCCATTTTAGTGAAACAGTCTAAAGTGCATGTTGGAGTCGTCCATTTGACCCCCATCAACCTCCTCTGAGCGTCACTGACAGTCGAACCCTCACTCCGAGTCCACTCCGTCCGGCAATCTACCAACTCTTTCCATTCGCGTCTTCCCTCTTCATCTCTCGCTGACAAAAGACCGCAAAATCCCTGCTCCCAGACAAAACAAGAAAGAACAACATGCCTCTCATTGGCTAGCATACATTCCATAGCCTCCATTATCTCCAGTCATGGCTCAAACATTGCTGCTACTCAGAAACCATTACCTTAGAAGTGAAACATTACAGAAAGGCCATTACATTAGCAGTGAAATCTTACAACGCATTACAATAGTAAAAGCTTTCTCAAGTATGTAAAAGAAAATATCAAGTATCAAGTATAATAAAAGAGAGATGAGAGTGGATATAGGATTGCTAGAAAAAATGAGGCTGGAGAAATAATAATGGGAAAAAGGAGTTGACAGATAAACTAAATGAGTATTTTGCATCAGTGTTTAGTGTGGAATTCACTAGCATTGTGCCAGATGTTGAAGGATGTGAGGGAAGAGTAGTGACTTCAGTTACTATTACAATGAAGAAGGTCCTCAAAAAGCTGAAAGACCTAAGGGTAAATAAGTCACCCAGATCAGATGAACCACACCCCAGAGTTCTGAAAGAGGTAGTGGTAGAGATTGTGGAGGCATTAGTGATGATCTTTCAAAAAAATCATTGGACTCTGGCATGGTTCCAGGGGACTGGAAATTGCACTCTTTAAGAAAGGAGGAAGGCAGCAGAAAATAAATTATAGACCAGTTGGCCTGACCTCAGTGGTTGGGAAGATGTTGGAGTCAATCGCTAAGGAGGAAGCTATGGAATACTTGGTGACAGAGGACAAGATAGTACAAAGTCAGCATGGTTTCCATAAGGGAAAATCTTGCCTGATGAACCTGCTGGAATTCCTTAAGGAGATTACAAGTAGGATAGATAAAGGGGGTGTAGTAAATGTTGTATATTTGGACTTTCAGAAGGCCTTTGACAAGGTGCCATATGTGAGACTGCATACCAAGTTAAAAGCCTGTGATATTACAGGAAAGTCACTGGCATGGTTACATCATTGGCTAATTGGTAAGAGACAGCAAGCGGGAATAAAAGGATCCTTGTCTGGTTGCCTGCCAGTGTGTGGTGGTGTTCTGCATGGATTGGTGTTGGGACCACTTCTTATTATGCTATATATCAATGATTTAGATGATGGAATAGATGGCTTTGTTGCCAAGGTGGCAGATGATACAAAGATTGATGGAGGTGCAGCTAGTGTTGAGGAAACAGGTAGGCTGCAGAAGGACTTAGTTAGCTTATGAGAATGGGCAGAAAGTGGCAAATGAAATGCATGTTGGAAAATCCATGATCATGCACTTTAGTAGTAGAAATAAATGGGCAAACTATTTTCTAAATGGGGAGAAAATCCAAAAATTTGAGCTGCTAAGGGACTTGGGAGTCCTTGTGCAGAACACCCTAAAGGTTAACTTGCAGGTTGAGTCAGTGGTGAGGAAGACAAATGCAATGTTAGCATTCATTTCAAGAGGTCTAGAATACAAGAGCAAGGGATGTGATACTGAGGATTTATAAGACACTGGTGAGGCCTCTCCTTGAGTACTGTGAACAGTTTTGGGCTCCTCATCTTAGAAAAGATGTGCTGACATTGGAGAGGGTTCAGAGGAGGTTCACAAGGATGATTCCAGGAATGAAAGGGTTAGAATTTAGAAGGATGAGGGGGAGATCCTTTGAATGTTGAAAGGCCTAGGGTAGATGTGGAAAGGATGTTTCTCATGGTGGGGGAGTCTAGGACAAGTGGGCACAACCTCAGGATAGAGAGACGTCCATTTAAAACAGAGATGATGAGAAATTTCTTTAGCCAGAGGGTGGTGAATTTGTGGAATTTGTTACCACAGGCGAATGTGGAGGTCAGGTCGTTGGGTGTATTTAAGGCAGAGTTTGATTGGTTCTTGATTGGACACGGCATCAAAGGTTACGGGGAAATGCTGGGGAGTGGGGCTGAGGAGGGGAAGAAAGGATCAGCCATGACTGAATGGTGGAGCAGACTTGATGGGCCAAATGGCCTAATTCTGCTCCTATGTCTTATGGTCTTATATTGGAATGGGAATGGGAATGGGAATGGGAATAGGAAATAGAATTGAAATGGGTGGCCACTGGGAGATGCAGCTTCTTCTGGTGGACAGAGCGTAGTTGCTTGGCGAAGTGGTCTCCCAATCTATGTCTGGTCTTACTGATTTACAACAGGCCACACCAGGAGCACTGGATATAGTAGATGACCCCAAGAGACTCACAGACGAGGTGTTGCCTCACCTGGAAGGACAGTTTGGGAATCTGAGTAGGAGTGAGGGAGAAGGTGTAGGGGCAGATATGGAACCTATCCTGCTTGCAGGGATAAATACCAGGAGGGAAATCAGTGGGAAGGGATAAATGGACAAGGGAGTCGCATGGGGAGCAGTCCCTAAAGCATAAATTCTACTTGCCATTCCCATTGACATGTTAGTCCATGGCCTCCTCTACTGTTGCAATGAGGCCACAGTCAGGCTGGAGGAGCAACACTTTGTGTTCCGTCTGGGTAGCCTCCAACCTGATGGGATGAACATCGATTTCCCGAACCTCCTGTAATTGCCCCTCCACCTTCACCATTCCCATTCATTACCTCTCTCACATTATCTCCTTACCTGCCCATCATCTCCCTCTGGTGCTCCTCCTCCTTCCTTTTCTTCCATGGTCATCTACCCTCTCCTGTCAGATTCCCCCTTCTCCAGTCCTTTGTCTCTTTCACCCACCAATTTCCCAGCTCTTTACTTCACCCCACCCCTCCCAATTTCACTCAATACCTACCGCCTTGTGCTTCCTCCTCCCCTCCTCCCAAACTTCTTGCTCGAACTTCTCATCTTTTGTTTCCCATTCCTGATGAAGGGTCTTGGCCCGAAACGTCGACTGTACTCTTTTCCGTTGAATCTGCCTGGTCTGCTGAGTTCCTCCAACATTTGGTGTGTGTTTTGAGTATTGCAATGCCCAACTGAAGCTCTCCCACCTAACACCAACTTCCTGTCGCTTGGCCAGAATACTACATGCAGCAAATTATAAACACGAGAGATTCTCAGACAACACACACAAGTTCTGGAGGAACTCAGCAGATTAGCGGAGACCATCCCTCTATAAATACTGCCTGTCCTGCTGAGTTCCTCCGGCATTTCTTGTGTGTTACTTTGGATCTGGCAGAACCTTTCACGTTTAGAGATGCTGGAGGAACGCGGGAAGTCAGTCAGTATCTATGGAAGGAAATGAACAGTCGAGGTGCTGGTGACCGGAAATGTCACTCCAGCGATGTCAACGTGTGGCGTCACCGTACGCGGTGACATCACGGCCGGCGTGAGCCAGCGTGCGTCGATTTCGGCGGACATGATCGTGGTGAGGAGCGGCCTGTTCCTGGGAGCTGCCGGTGATGTGGCCCAGTCTCAGAGCCTGGCGGACCGCGGCATTTCTCATGTACTCACCGTTGACTCGCAGGAGCCCCCGTCTCTGGGGAACGTCTGCGCGAAATTTGTGCAGGCGCTGGACGAGCCCGCCACCGACCTGCTCAGCTTCCTGGACGAGTGTGTGGGCTTTGTGCAGCAGGCACAGGCTGCAGCGGGCGCCGCAGTGTTGGTGCATTGGTACGGCGACTATTCATGCAACAGCTTTCCGGCTGGAAGTGGTACAGCGGTGCATCCACTGCTGCCTGCATTTCTCCATAAATAGACTCTATCCTCCATCCTTTGCATTGGAAATTATATCTTGGACATATTTGCTGCGAACGAATAAGGCGCGTTAAAGATGCATTATTCAAAAGTTCCATCCCTATGAAAAGTTTTAATAAAGGATTTCCCTGCGGTGGAAAAGTTTACAACTTCAATCACAATCACGTTGCCAAAAATGTTGTGAGAAATAGTAAACGGCGGTTTCACTGAATTGAACCCGTTGATCCAGTTTCTGCTTTGTGATGAGCAAAGCACTTTTCAAGTTCAATGATAAAAGTTGAATCATTTTTATTGGGCATGTTTCTTCTGATAACTGATGGATAGCAGCTTCAGATGAAACATCATGCTCTGTAGATACTAAAGATACAAAAAAATATATAAAAGCGAGCATCTGGTTATAAAATTGATAACTGCAATTTTGCTATGTACCTAATTTGTTCATTGGACTAAAATTCTGATCATCTGGCATTTGTAACTTTGTTGGGCCAAGACAAGTAGATTTTCTCTCATTAGGTTTCCCAATGCACTTCTATTTCTTTCTAAAATGATTTTGCAGTGTAATAACTTTTACAGTCTATCTGGTGTCTATAAATATAAAACTATTCTCATTCCACAACCTCTGTTCCATTCTGAGTCCAGTTTCAGCCACTTGCCCAGCCTGCAAATGAAACTCCCTGCTTCAGCCATGTAACCTACTCACGCCAGTTCCCCAGCTCATACTGGGGGCTAAAGAGACAGATGTGAATTAGTGAAATTATAAGCCAAATGACAGAGACTGAATTGAATTACATTGGAGACTTTCATTTTCTGGCATTATTTTCATTATTATTTATTCCATTTGGGTAGTCCCCAACTTAAATTGCTGTTTATTCTGTCTAGGTAGCCCCCAGCCTGATGGCATGAATATCAATTTCTCCTGGTAGGAAAAAGATCCCCCCCTATAAACTTTTACTTCTTCTCACCTGGCTGCCAGTTCCCCTTGGCTCCCCTCTTTCCCTTTCTCCTATGGTTCACTCTCCTATCATCTTCTCCAGCCCTTGACCTTTCCCATGCACCTGGATTTGTCTATCACCTTCCAGCTAGCCTTCATCCTGTACTGCACCCCCCCCCCCCCCATCTCTTTATTCTGGCATTTTCCCCTTTCTTCTCAGTCCTGATAAAGGGTCTTGGCCCAAAATGTCGACTGTCATTTCCATAAATGCTGCCTGACCTGCTGAGCTCCTCCAGCATTTTGTGTGTGTTTTGGGTTGCCTACATCTGCACAAATAGTCAAGTTTATTTTTAATTGCTTCTATTTAGACTGCAGGTACCATCATGCTCTACTTGGTCATCATTCTTACCTCCAATGCAATTAATCGGGTAATTGTACTATAGATGTATCACTGGGACTACGTTATTCCTGTGCTGGTCCATATTCTGGATTATTTGCTGATTTCCAGGGAAAATGAAACAAGGTTTTATTTTATATTACTTGTATTCAGCAGCACAGCATTATTATTTAGATTGACTTAAGGAAGATGTAGAATTAAACTTTTGAATGTTTGATCTTGGAGAGAAGATTTTCAAAGTTATTAGTAAACTATTTTATTTTACAGTCATGCAGGAGTCAGCAGAAGTGCTGCTGTGGTAACTGCTTTTATAATGAAAACCGATAACCTGAGTTTTGAAGAGGCATATGGTACACTTAAAGCCATTAAACCGGACGTCAGGTAGGGTTGATGTAGTTACTTGGGATTCCGTGTCACTATTTTAATTAATTATAGTCTTTTAAAGGGAAAGCTTATAAAATATTTTGCTTTTGTTTTTAGGATAAATGATGGGTTTGTGAAGCAACTGAAGCTGTATGAAGCGATGGGCTGCAAAGTGGATTTAACAAGTGCTGATTACAAACAGTATCGACTTCAGAAAGTTACTGAGAAGTACCCAGGTAATCTCATGCTGGCAGGATAAGTACAGAAACTGCTATGCAAATCCATCTTATGATTTGAATTTTCACTCAATTATTTTCCATTTCTTAACTCAAATTTGCTATTTTTACTGAATATGCAATTGTTCTATTAGCCCTCTTTGAATGTATAAAAGCTACCAGCTGTGTGTGAATTCATTATGCATAATGAGATTTTTGCTTTCTAATTTACATTTAGTTTATTGCTTCACGACACCTATAGTTTTGCACAAAGCACATTTCTGGACCTATACTTCATCACTGAATCCTTTAACACTGTAACATTATTGAACATTATTATCATACACTTTGCCTTTTACCTGAGTAATATTTTATTGATTTCAAAACAAAATTCTCAAGACCTCTGTGTGGTTTATCGAGCTCTTTTTACAATACGATTCTTTTCACGTAGCTGCTTCAGTAATAAGGAAAGAAAGTTAATTTGGGATCTTGTTTTACAAATTACAAATTTATGAGAATTGTGTCATCTGATCCTTTCTCACCAAGTGGCAGTTTAAATCCTGGGTGATCACGGTCTGAGACTGTATTTTTAATATATCTAACAAAAGTGAAATTACTTTTTATGATCTATGTAACATACCACTTCAGCTTAATGTCATTCTTAATTTCTATGTATGTACAAGAAAATGATTTAAATTGCTTGCAAATACCTTTTTATCTATATATGTAGAACTGCAGCATTTACCGAGGGAGTTATTTGCCTTGGATCCCATAAGTCTTGGGAAAACAAGTGAAGCAATCTACAGGTGCAGAAAGTGTAGGTGAGTGGGATTTCTTTTCCTAGATGATAGTTAAACAGCATTGCTTGGTTTTAGGCCATTAAAACCTTTAGTGAGCTTCTATCAACATACATTGTGTTCTGGACAGATACATGCCTTAGTAAAGTGGGTGACAGAACCCTGTCAATCTGATTTTAAAATGTCAGCACTCAGTTGTTGAAGTGGTTCCAAAGTTCTACCAACATTAGTATATAGACATTCTCTCCTGAAACATTGCTCTCATATTAATTTAGCATTTATCATTCTGATCTCTGTAAATCCATTAAAATGTTATAAGGTGCAGGGCCCAGACCTCCAGCTGTGGTTTAACCAATCCTTTTAACAGTTGCAGCATGTCTGCTTGTAATCTGAGACTATGATTTTATTTTTTGTAACTGGTATTTCTAGGGACTTATAAAGCTCCTTGATTTCCATTTAGCATTTCATCTTTAGATTACAGTGCATTTACTGTGGCATGCAATTTGGGCACCCCGGTCAAAATTTCTGTTACTGTGAATAGTTAAGTGAGTAGAAGATGAACTGATCTCCAAAAGTCATGAAGTTAAAGATGAAACATTCTTTTCAACATTTTAAACAAGATTAGTGTATTATTTTTGTTTTGTATAATTTGAGTGAAAAAAAAAGCACCATGCAAAAGTTTGGGCACCCCAAGAGATTTGAGCTCTCGGATAACTTGTTACCAAGGTCTCAGACCTTAAGTAGCTTGTTAGGGGTATGGCTTGTTCACAATCATCATTAGGAAAGGCCAGGTGATGCGAATTTCAAGGCTTTATAAATACCCTGACTCCTCAAACCTTATCCCAACAATCAGCAGCCATGGGCTCCTGTAAGCAGCTGCCTAGCACTCTAAAAATTAAAATAATTGATGCCCACAAAGCAGAAGGCTATCAGAAGGTAGCAAAGTGTTTTCAGGCAGCCGTTTCCTCAGTTGGTAAAGTAATTAAGAAATGGCAGTTAACAGGAACAGTGGAGGTCAAGTTGAGGTCTGGAAAACCAAGAAAGCTTTCCGAGAGAACTGCTCTTAGGATTGCTAGAAAGGCAAATCAAAACCCCCATTTGACTGCAGAAGACCTTCAGGAAGATTTGGAATGGTGGTGCACTATTCTACTGTGCAGTGACACCTGCACAAATATGACCCCTATGGAAGAGTCATCAGAAGAAAACCTTTCCTGTGTCCTCACCACAAAATTCAGTGTCAGAAGTTTGCAAGGGAGCATCTAAACAAGCCTGATGAATTTTGGAAACAAGTCCTGTGGACTGATGAAGTTAAAATAGAACTTTTTGGCTACAATGAGCAGAAGTATGTTTGGAGAAAAAGGGTGCAGAATTTCATGAAAAAACACCTCTCCAACTATTAAGCATGGGGGTGGATCGATCATGCTTTGGGCTTGTGTTGCAGCCAGTGGCATGGGGAACAATTCACTGGTAGAGGGAAGAATGAATTCAATTACAGTTGGCCCTCCTTATCCGTGGATTCCGCATGCGCGGATTCAACCAAACGGGAAAACCCAGAAGTTCTCTCTCCAGAACTCATTGTTGGAGTATGTACTGACTATTTTTTCTTGTCATTATTCCCTAAACAATACAGTATAACAATTATTTACATAGCATTTACATTGTATTAGGTATTATAAGTAATCTAGAAATTACTTAAAAGTACAGGCAGTCCCCGGGTTATGAATGAGTTCCATTCCTGAGTCTGTCTTTAAGTCGGATTTGAAATCGGAACAGGTACATCCGGTATTATTTAGCGTCAGTTAGTCAAACGTTTTCTTAGCATATAGTACATATTTTACCTTTCTATGCATATAAAAAACTTAAGAAACATACGTATTTCAATAATTAAACCACTGCGTTGCTTAGTAATGATTCATCGGGGCAGGGCCTTTCACATGCTCAATTAAAATTGTTCCGATCGTTGACCGACTGTAGCCTAACACTTTTCCAATGATCGGTGGCGTTTCATCTCTTTCCGATCGCTTTATTATTTTCACCTTACTTTCAATCGTGATCGTGATTATTTTCGTGAACAGAAACACTGCGGATTCAGAGCTGCACCGGGTCCTACTGTCCACCGCACGGACACATGTTAAATATAGTATGGGGTTCCGCTGGGTCCTAAAGACCACCATACTGATTTAGGTTAAATAAGGGACTTGAGCATCCACGTTTTTTGGTATCCGCGGGGGTCTCGGAACCAATCCCCTGCGGATAAGGAGGGCCGACTGTAAATACCAGCAAATTCTGGAAGCAAACATCATACCGTCTGTAAAAAAACCTTAAGACGAAAAGAGGATGGCTTCATAATGATCCTAAACACACCTCAAAATCCACAATGGACTACCTCAAGAGGTGCAAGCTGAAGGTTTTGCCATGGCCCTCACAGTCACCCAACCTAAACATCATCGAAAATCTGTGGATAGACCTCAAAAGAGCAGTGCATGCAAGACAGCCCAAAAATCTCACAGAACTAGAAGCTTTTTGCAAGGAAGAATGGGCAAAAATTCGCCCAAACAAGAATTGAAAGACTCTTAGCTGGCTACAGAAAGCGTTTACAAGCTGTCATACTTGCCAAAGGGGATATTACTAACTACTGACCGTGCAGGGTGCCCAAACTTTTGCTTCAGGCCCTTTTCCTTTTTTGTTATTTTGAAACTAAAAGATGGAAATAAAAAATTAATCTTGCTTAAAATATTAAAGAAATGTGTCATCTTTAACTTTATGCCTTTTGCTTACTTAGCTATTAGCAGTAATGGAAATTTTGACCGGGGTGCCCAAACTTTTGCATGCCACTGTACCTGTATTGAAATCCAGGTGGCGTAGTTTTGCCAATTTACATAATGTTTTCCTATGTAATTGTATGAATTGCATAATAATTACTGCCTGCAAATATTCATGATGTTCAATTGAGTCAGACTAGTCTTTATATGTTTTCTTCTTCTTCATCTAATCTTGTGAGTGAAAATAATGTTTTGATGGAGATGTACTAAAGCTACAACCCAACAGTTCACAATCTCCTTGAAATTTCCATTTGTGCAACTGTTTTATAATTTTCACTGTCAAGTATGTAGATTTTCAATGTAAGGTTTCTTCTTTTAAAATATAATTTTAGGCGTTGTTTATTTCGTGGCTCAAGTAGTTTGACTCATGAACCTGGAACTGGAGCAACAGCGTTTGCTCACAAGAGGTTGTCTCAAAGCCAGAGGTGGGATCAGACTAGATGTACATCATATTTCATTGAACCTGTGCAGTGGATGGAGCCTTCACTACTTGGTGTTTTGGATGGACAGGTAAATTAGTATAGATAGTGCTATCGGAGACAGGTATCTAAGTCCAAGTGAAATTGACTCTTGCTTTATATTGTAGGTTTCCTAAATTTCAAGGTGTGTGCAACTGAAGGAAAAATACCACACTGTGTATAACTCTCAATATAGTTTAGGTCAATCAATTTTCAACATAGGTTAAGCTCTACATCTCAAAAGTATATCCAATATTTTTCATTAGTGTAACAGGATTGCATTGATCAAATAGCTTCAATGTGACTTTTGATGCAAAAAAGTAAAATCAGTGGATAAATGAAAAATATTCCTCTGTGAAATATCAAAATTTAACTATTTAATAGAACAAAGAATAGTACAGCACATTACAGGCCCTTTGGCCCACAATGTTGTGCTGACCCTCAAACCCTGCCTCCCATATACCCCCCCCCCCCCCCCCGACCTTAAATTCCTCCATATACCTTAGTAGTCTCCTTAACTTCACTAGTGTATCTGCCTCCACCACTGACTCAGGCAGTGCATAACACACACCAACCACTCTCTGAGTGAAAAACCTTCCTCTAATATCCCCCTTGAACTTCCCTCCCCTTACCTTAAAGCCATGTCCTGTTGTATTGAGCAGTGGTGCCCTGGGGAAGAGGTGCTGGCTGTCCACTCTGTCTGTTCCTCTTAATATCTTGTACACCTCTATCATATCTCCTCTCATCCTCCTTCTCTCCAAAGAGTAAAGCCCTAGCTCCCTTAATCTCTGATCATAATCCATACTCTCTAAACCAGGCATCATCCTGGTAAATCTCCTCTGTACCCTTTCCAATGCTTCCACATCCTTCCTATAGTGAGGCGACCAGAAGTGGAAATGTTTAAAAATGTTTTCATCATGAAGGCCAGTTTAATGTAGGTAAGTAAAAATAGTTAGATAGTCGCTTGAACTAAGGAGATGTAATAGACAAGTATGTTTGTTAAGTCTATTTGTGGGTATTAAAAATATTTAAAATAGTCTGCTGGTATTGGGAATCAAATGACAGTATGTCTATGCTTTAATGCTTCAGTATTTATTTACCTGAATTTGTTATTAAGAGCTGAATTACCTGCAGCTTTCAGTAAGGTTATTTTTGAACAGGAAGATAACGCTGTCTTGACTGGCCACTGTTACCTCTGACATGCAAACTTCCATCAAAAAGCTTCAAGAAGTCTGCTGACAGAACAGAATAACTGAATGTCATTCTGGTCAGAGGCTGTGGCAGAACTCAAGCCCCCTGTCATTCTTGAGTGTTCCTTAACATTTTGTGAACACTTGGCAAAAACTGTCAGTAAACATTGAAGTGGGAATTACCTTTATTGATTAACCGCCTGCAACCATGTGAGGAACGAAGGCCCGAGAGTCTGGTTGTTTACTTATGTTGTATTTCACTGGCACATTATTGTACCCAACCTGCACCTAATCACCCCACACTAACTGGTTGGTGCCCAAGTCAACAGAATGCTCTTCCCCCTCCCCACTCCTTTGATATTCACACTTTCCAAGCATAATAGCACAAAGATACTACACAAGGTTGCATCAGCAAATTTGTGGTCGGAGTACGCAGGAACTTAAGATTTATCAGTACCCATGACCCTGTATAACTATCTGTCATCCCATCTAACTGTACTTGCAATTGTCAGTCACTTTTGCTGATAAAATGGAGGGAGACATGGCTAACAGATTTCACAGCCCTTCCTCAGTTCCTATTGACTGTTTCTTCAAGCGGATACCCAGTTAACATGAATGTGCACTCTTAAATTGTTTCCATACTTGCCTTAACCGACAGGTAGTCCACCCGTTCAGATGCAATTCCTGTAAGGATCCCTTACTCAAGTGTCATAAAGTTAAGAGAGTGCTTCATATTGACATTTTTCTACTCTTTAACTTTGAGGGAAGGCTAATAGAATTAAACACTTCTCTGGTGTCACTGCAGTATTGCTGAGTAAACACCAAAAATCAAAGTTTCATTGAAGTACCTGGAATATTTTTGATTTTAATGATCTGTATAAAACCAGTTTTTGTTGAATATAATTCCTAAGACGTTGTCCCCACTGGCAAAATTGAAAGATTTATTTGACACACGTACACAGAAACATAAAAATAATAGTGAAGTGCATCACTTGCATCAAATCAATCAGTGAGAATTTCACTGGGATGCCCACAATTTACTAACCCGAACTGTTTACCTTTGGAATGTGGGAGGAACGGAGCACCCAGAGGAAAAGCAAATGCCCAGGAGAAAACGTACAGGCTCTTTGCAGCCCTAATCAGTGGTCCATATTCTGTTGCTAAATTGTTTGCTCTCTCAGCATAAACGTGAAGTATGTGAAGCAGTGGAGAAGATTCAGAAGGGAGGAGTTGAAATTTTAAAAGTGGGTCCTTTTAGAAGGATTGTTATAGTATGCAGGAGTCTAGAATAGAAAAATAGCCTGAACGACCACCAAAACCAGTTTAAAATAGTTCTGAAGGTAAGTATGTAATATCAAATTGAATAAGTAAACTATTTTATATTGGGCTACTGTACTAATGACAAAGATGGTCTTACAATAGAAATCCATTCATCCTTTCTATGTAAACAATAGGAAAGGTTTCCCAATGACTGAATCCTGCCTATGGCATATTGTCTCTTGTCAGTTAAATGGAAGATAACATGTATATTATTGTTTTAATTTCTTTTTAATATTTTGCTATTTTTCAGTTGCTTTGCCCAAAGTGCAACTGCAAGCTGGGATCTTTCAACTGGTACGGTGATCAGTGTTCCTGTGGACGTTGGGTGACTCCTGCTTTCCAGATTCACAAGAATCGAGTTGATGAAATGAAACATTTAAATTTCATGAGTGTGGGAAATGTGAATAGTTGAAGAGTACATCCAGTGGATTGTATCTGAAAAAATAATTAAGTGGAGGAAAATTTTATCCTTGTTCCATCTTAATCTAAGCTGCAGATCCTGAGGAATGCTGCAATAACTTGAGGTGGTTATCATTTTCCTTGCAAATATATCTAAATATCCGCTATTGTACTGCAAGCCATTTTATTTAGTACACCAAGAACTATTAAAATATCCTTTGGTTTCATCTAGCTCTTGATAAATTTCATATCGACAGGCAAGTTCTTCTCTTTGATTCACCTCAACCAAAACATATGGTATGGTTAACATTCTTTTAGGAGACTTTTGGATAGGTACATGGAGCTTAGGAAAATAGAGGGCTATGGGTAAGCCTAGTAATTTCTAAGGTAGGGGCATGTTCAGCACAACTTTGTGGGCCAAAGGGCCTCTATCGTGCTGTAGGTTTTCTATGTTTGCATGACCAAAGATTAAAATCGACACACAGAACAAAAATGATTAAAAAAAAAACATGGAGAGGCTGTCCCTATCATGAAGTAATCAAATGGGAACTTCTGAAGAGTTAAATGTTGCCCTGCTCCTTCAAAACTTCACTTCCATTTAAGGATGTAAAGTCAATTTTCGAAGCTACTGGCTACCCACTCCAGAATCAATATTAGACACAGTTTACTTTTAAAGAATATTATACTATTAACAGAAACCTTTAATTTCACAAATGCAACATTTCATTGAGAAGTTACATTGGAAATACAAAGAAAATAAAAATATCTTAATCCCATCTATTTTAACAGATATCCACTAGATGGCACTCCATTACACTGAAGTGTGGGCCAGAACAGTACTTGTACTGCCACCTTCTGACCCAGAGTAGAGTGCTGTTATTAAACCAGAGCTATCACCTGATACCAAATTGGTTTGACGTTTAGTTGGTGAGAGGTACATTTTCAATAAAGAAGTTATGTCACAAAATTCAATATAAATTGTATTAAAAGATTTAATGGGTAGAGATTTACAAAACATTATTGACTTTAACAGTATGATACTATTCATCAGGACATGCTAATTCAGAGTATAAATAATGACAATGAAAATAATTTCTTAAATGTTAGATTACATGTTGAATACTTAAGCACATATTTAGTATTTATATTTGTAGCATGCAATAACACAGTCAAAGTCTTGTAGACTGTAAAAATAGATTTTCATAGCATTGCTTGTTGAAATTTGGATTATGTTGACAAAACAAAGAAGCTTTATATTGTATATTTTCCATTACATTTCAAAATATTTCATAGAATATTTCATTTCATAAACTATTTCATTGTTCTACACTATATAATGAATGCTTGTTTAAATCTGATTTATTTTTAGAATAAAAATTATAGTTAGCATATATATGTAAACACAAGAAGCTTTATGAATTATTTGAATAATGTTTGCTTGATACAACACAAGGTCGTGGTATGCAATTTAACTGACATATGAGGAATATATCCAAATCATTCCCAAGATGTTAACAACTAACAGTGTTCCATGGTATGTTCCTATTTAGGTTAGCAAAAAAGCTAAAAATGCACCAAGCATTAAATATGATTCCTTTTGTTGATACAAATAAAAACATAAAATAGAAATATTGTGTTGAATAATTAGGTTGGTACTCAATGATAAATTAATAAATGCAGTATTTCAAGAAATTACATTAGTAAGGAAACTTATCCACCCTTGAATGTTGTTGATAGGATACTCTGACAATATTCTTCTAATCAGAATATTTGATGTAGTTACACATACTGTGGTGATGAATTTTTTGTCTGATATGCAGAAGCAGGGAGGACTTAAAAGTATTAGAAAAGTGGGAAACTATAGAGGGAATGATCTTTTGGACTGGTGGACAATAGAGAACAGTGATGTATTTTAGAGATGGAGTTGATGAAGACAGGATTTTGAGATTTGAAGCTGGCGTGAAATTGAGGGGAACTAATTGAGGGGAAACCAAGTGGATTTTCCTTGGTGATACTTTTAGAACACACATTTCAGAGTAATTTGGTTGCTAAGATATGGCAGTTTCAAACTTTGTACAAGAAGGTTAGGAAAGGTTTGGTGAGGCAGCTAGTTTTATCTGAGGTCAATAATCCCATTAGTATATAAAGTCTGGAGGCGCTTTTTAAATCTTATTTTGCTGTATTTAATAACAAAGCAGATATTTAAATCATTATAAAGGATTTTACCACATCCAAGGTTTTAAATACTATTTATATTTTTAAAAAGGATGCTGCTGCTGGTCCAATCTGTGTTCTCTAAGCAAGGTTTGAAAAATGGACATCATTGCGTTAAACCATACTGTTGGGTTAGATGCAGCTCAATTCTATCCAATACTAAAAACAACCACATGGTCCTCATTCCAAGTCAGATGATCCAATTAAATTTAAAAAAATTAACGATTGTTAACCCATCACTGATTTCACCCTGTACTGTTGGGGATTTTGGCAAACAATTGGCTAAGTGATCACCCCTCAGTTTAGGGCAATAAGGAAGTGTAGATGGTTATTCCCAGTTATAATAATCCCTTTTTAATAACTTAATAACAGACCAATAAGATTCATAAGGATTTAAACCATAAGATAAGAACATATTAATCTCTGCTTTAAATATATCTGATGACTTGGCCTACACAGCTGCATGTGGCAATGAATTTCACAGCTTCACTACCCTTTGGCTAAAGAAATTCCTCCTCATCTCTGTTCTAAAGGGACATCCTTGTATACTGAGGCTGTGCCCTCTGGTCCTAGACTCCCCCACTATAGGAAACATCCTCTCCATGTCCACTTTTTCTAGGTGTTTCAATACTCAATAGGTCTTAATGAGATCCCCTTCATTCTTCTAAACTACAAGGAGTACAGGCCCAGAGCCATCAAACATTCCTCGACCATTAACCCTTTCATTCCTGTGATTCTTCCTATGAAACTCCTCTGAACCTTCTCCAATGCCACTAAATAAGGGCCCAAAATACTCTGAGTAGCTTGACTAATGTCTTATAAAGCTTCAACATTGCATTCTTAGGAACACTTGACTTAGCAATTTCTTTTTTTGATATAACAGCTATCACTAATTTTCAAAGCTTCAGGTAGGATAGTGATTCATGTCTATTGTCAAATCTTTTTTCAGACCTATGAAAGAATCTGTTTATTTTTATTGAAAATAGGCTATCATAGAGGAGTTAAGTAGGGTGATCCATTTATAACCATATTTAACCATATAACAATTACAGCACGGAAACAGGCCATCTTGGCCCTTCTAGTCCGTGCCGAATGCTTACTCTCACCTAGTCCCACCTACTTGCACTCAGCGCAAAACCCTCCATTCCTTTCCTGTTCATATACCTATCCAATTTTTTTTTAAATGACAATACCAAACCTGCCTCTACCACTTCTACTGGAAGCTTGTTCCACACAGCTACCACTCTCTGAGTAAAGAAGTTCCCCCTCGTGTTACCCCTAAACTTTTGCCCCTTAACTCTCAACTCATGTCCTCCTGTTTGAATCTCCCCTACTCTCAATGGGAAAAGCCCACACGTCAACTCTATCTATCCCTATCATAATTTTAAATACCTCTATCAAGTCCCCCCTCAACTTTCTACGCTCCAAAGAAAAAAGAGCTAACTTGTTTAACCTTTCTCTGTAACTTAGGTGCTGAATCCCAGGTAACATTAGTAAATCTCTGTACTCTCTCTAATTTGTTGACATCTTTCCTATAATTCGGTGACCAGAACTGTACACGATACTCCAAATTTGGCCTTGAACAATTTGTCCCATATTAATCAGTATTGTGATGGGCATTTTATTATTATCTACTCTAATTCCACAACTGGTGGTTTCACGGCAAGGGTGTCACCACAATGTCTCTTCCACGAAACCTCTGTGTCCCACACACTCTTCCCAGGGACACACACTGAGATAAGCATTAATGGCTGCTGCAAGATCATCAACTCACGAGTAGATAGGATGGTAAAGAAGGTGTGTGGCGTTATTACTTTCATCAGTCAGGGCATTGAGTCGAAGTCTTGCAGCTGTATTAAACCTGGGTTCGGCCACATTTCAAGTATTGTGTGCAGTTTTAGTCTTCCCCATTACAGGAAGAATGAGGAGGTTGTGAAGTGTGTAAAGAGGAGATATTACCAGCATTGGATAATATTAGCTCTTAGGAAAGGTTGAACAAAATTGGAATGTTTTCTCCGGAGCTTAGAAAGCTGAGGGGATTTGTTACAGAGGTTCATAGAATTATAAGAGGTATAAATGGAGGCTTTTTCCCCAGGTGTCTATTACCAGAGGAAATCTTTTAGGAGTTATTAATTTTTTTAATATTTTTAGGGATTCTTAAATTAGTTATTACAGTTTTCTGTTCATTTTGTTGCTATTGTTGTATCCTTATATTTTAGTTATTGTAATATATTTTTGTTTTTATTTTTTTCAATGTTACTAGCATATATGATGTAAACTGAGTGATTCTAAACCCTGGTTTTCTGCTGTGAATTTCCGTTTTGGTATTTACTCTCTTTCTGTTAATACAGCATTAACAGATAGGTGGTGGTGTCTTGACATTGCATATATGAGCTGCATTAAAACTCAAACTGAGATAAAATTTTAAAAGCAAACACGAGGAAATCTGCAGATGCTGGAAATTCAAGCAACACACACAAAATGCTGGTGGAACACAGCAGGCCAGGCAGCATCTACAGGAATATCCTTCCTATAGATGCTGCCTGGCCTGTTGTGTTCGACCAGCACTTTGTGTGTGCTGGGCTAAATTTTACTGTGACTATTATATTACTAGCTGGCACAACTTCAAATGCCTGAAATTTGTGTTAGTACTATTCTGTGATACACCATATCCAATATAAAAATGTAATTTAGAACAATCTCTGATATAATATTAATAACATGTTTTTTAATAGAAGAACCATCAAAATATAACAGTATTCTCGATCATGTGTTTTTGAGCTGTTTGCCAGAACAGATCATGTAATGCAGCATTTTGTTGTTCTTACGTGCTATCTTTATATGAATCAATTATTATTTAATATAAAGAATACTTAGTGCTAGAGAAATAACGTACAGAACATGCTGTCCCTAGAATACAGGGTACTGTCTCAATGTATTTACAGTATGTATGAACGCTGAAATGCAACAATATGTTTCAGACCTCTTATCTAGAAAGTATCCTTTGTCGTTCTTGGGTCAAACTAGGGTTGGGTTCTTATAAATCACTTGCCTCATAAAAGGGTGAAGTATTCATAAACCCCACAATTATTCCCTTGTGAGTCTCTAATTAGCACAAAATTTAAATGGTACAATTTTAAAAGGCATGCTTTGGATCCATGATATTAATGAGAAGTACTTGGTTGCTTCCTTCTTTCATTATATGCATTTTAAAATGTTTATTTTTATCAAGGCACATTGGCAGTAGGCATGAAGGTTCTGGAGCAATCTTATAAAACTTACCGAAGAATTCCACCATCTCATTAGAGTTAATTTAATGATGGATGGGATTCGTTGGTTTGTTTTCAGGGTTGGTACTAGTCTTCAAAAAAACTTTCTAGCACTTCCAAGCTTAAATCACTGTCAATTTTTGGTATCATGTTGAGTTTATTTCCATACAGTTTCAATGCGATGTGAGGTCTCACGAAACACACTTTGCGTCTTATCAGTTTTAAGAAGTCATTGATGCCACTGACTTTTCATTATACACTCAAAGGTAATTCAGCAATCTAAAGCATCCCACAATTAAACTGCAGTTGTTTCCAATTTGTCTTCATTTCTGTACACAAAAGTGAAATATTTGAAGTTGAGCATATGCTTATAATGAATATGCAAGAATTGACATACACCAAAATGATTTGCATATAACACTGTTTCTGTGTTTTAAAATGACTTCTATCTATATTATGTGTTTCCCTGTATTTTCGGGTCAACGATGAGGCAGTAACATGTTTCTGATCACAATAAATGCTGTCCTCCAAGGTCTGAAAGAAGTATTTCCTATTCCAATGCTGATTGTTGTCATCTAGCAAAGTGACATTGTCAAGCATACTGAAGAGCAAATCTCAGTTTAGAATTAAATATAGCAAACCAGGATGCAAAAAGGATGATTCACTGAATAGAATCACAAAATGGGAGAGGAGGCCTTTCCATCCTTCCATTCCATGCAAGAGCAATCCTGCTAGTCCCACATCCATCTTGTAGCCCCATAAATTATTTCACCTGGCTTATCACCTGGCTTTTGAATGTTAGAATGGAATCTGCCTGTGCCACTCTTTGTTGAAAACCCTAACTGTTCAATCTATAAAAAAGACTTTCCTTCATGTTTTTTTTTCAATCACACTCATCCTATGTTCCTTGTCTTTTTGAAGCTTTCTGCCAATAGGCACAGTTTCTCCAATTTCTTTCATTATCCCATTTGAACCCCATAAACTCCTCTGTTCAAAAGAGTAAACCTCCAGATTCTCTAGTTTAACCAAGTAACCTGAAATCCCTTATAAACTCTCTCTAATCTACCCTATCTGAAGCTTCATATCATTCCAAAAGTTTAAGCCTGGAACTGGATATAATATTCCATTTGTAGCCAAACGTGTTCTATAAAAGTTTGTAAAACTATTTGTTTCTTCCTATATTTTATTCTTCTATTTATAAAGTCAGGGATCCAATATACATTTAACTGTTTTTTGAGACTGTCATGAAATTTGCAAAGACCTTTTCACATATTCTTATAAGGCATCGGAGTTTTACTTCAGTGGTTGGTAAGTTGATGGAGAAGATCCTGAGAGGCAGGATATATGAACATTTGGAGAAACATAATATGATTAAGAATAGTCAGCATGGCTCTGTGAAGGACAGGTTGTGCCTTACAAGCCTGACTGAATTTTTTGAGGATGTGACTAAGCACATTGATGAAGGTAGTAGATGTATTGGATATGGATTTCAGTAAGGCATTTGAAAGGCCTGGAAGAAATGTTACTTGATCTTTCACAAGAGAATTGAAGGTTTATTTTCTCCACTTTCCTTCCTTTTACTGAAGAAATGTAAGGGGGTCATGACCCCTTTGTCTTTTGGAAGGACATCACATGAGTTGACTGCCGACATTGTCCTGCTGCTAATGGCTGAAAGATCATAGGCAGCACGTCCTAGTTTCTAAATTACCTGTGGTAATTTAGAGTATCTCCCAGCAACACAGTCTCTTAAATGTTACCACCTTGGTAGTGAAAACAAAAGATTACCTTGCAAGTGGATTTTTCTCTTGTTTTGCTGTAAAAGAAAATGAATGTCACTATTGATATGTTTGCTGTTGCTCTATCAATGCCGACATAATTTAATTTTGTTGTCATTTACATCATCCCCTCCTGTGTCACAGTCCATTCTGCTGTCAAGATTGCAGCTGAGTTGGCTGATTGCAGACTTCTGTCACTGACACTCTCGGGGCAATGTGTTACACACAATGGCAGCACAGAATAGTCTTTCTTCCTCACTCCTAGTTGGTACTCTAAAGCAAGTTATTCCATGTCTCTAGCCAGACATAATAGATCCAATTAGCCAAACAAATAGTTGGATACATTTGACAAGAACCCCTCATTTTACTTAAATCTATTGAAATTGGTGAAAGCCAAGTATTTTGTTTATAGCATGTTCTCAGTCCTCTGATTTGCAAATGCTCTAAGTACATTGCCACAAGCCATGAAAATCTTTAGTTGAAGCAAACCTCCCCAGTCTTTGCAGCCACTACTGAAAATACGAAGTCACCTTTAGTGCAAAGGGGATGGTAATTAAGGAATGATCTCAATGACTATTCACCATCAGCATCAAAATGCAATAACTAGTTCCTGAAACCATTTTGATGATTTCATTTTTTCTTTCTTTTACTGGTGAGGAGGGCTAGGCTATTCCCTCGCAAGGATGCCATAATGTCGCTCAAATGTTCTGTATCATTTACTAACTCCATGGCTGATCTCATCTTGGCTCAAATTCACCTTTCTGTCTGGGTTCCATAAGTGACCAAGAAAACAACAGGCAAACAATAAGAAAAAAACTTGGAATTATTGATTAAACTCTTACCTTTTCTATAACGATGTATAATACCCCAAACTACAAATGACAGAAGCAGCAGTGCAAATGCTGTTCCCACAGTTGCTACTGTGGCCTTTTGTGGTTCCCAGATTTTGTCAAAAATATAAACTGTCAAAACAAAGTGTTAAAACTAGAGAATGAATGAAAACAGGAAAATGCAACATCATGCGTAGCAGACAGATAAGCCCACTTCATTGAACCGAAATAATTAATAACCTGCTGTACATTAGTAATTAATAACAGGTGCTAATATTGAGATTTGTCCATAGGATTTAAACTTCTTCATCTTGGATTCCTAGAAACATTTTATGTTGTATGCTTGCACTGGCCAAGATTGACAAGACTCTGCCAACCAAGTGACTCCACCATAATGGTTCTGGTCACAAAGGTTTAACATGACTCTCCTGACTACCCTTTGGTCCCTTACATCAAGGCAATTTTACTTGTACCACTTGTGAAATCATTTCTTCTAGTTGAAGACTTAGAAACCAAGTATCAGAGTAGTCATGTCACATCCCCATTTCAAGTAGTGCCTTTGTAATATACTGTGAGTTTTATTTATCTACTTTCCAAATTACTTGCTGAGCTCCAGACTTCCCTTCTGAACTACTTTTGAAGGTTTGGTAGATTTTTTAATAGTATAGGGTTAGCAGCTTAGTCTAATGTCAATCCCTTTGATTCAGTTCAAGAATGTAGTTTCCTAATTCCTTACATGATCTGGGCTGGATCACTAGTAATGAGTGCCCTCAAGTGAAATGCCTCAGAAGAAATCCCCCAATTGTGGCACTGTTGTATTTTACCATTACCACAAAAATGTAAATATCAAGTGGGTTCGATAGAGAGAGACCAACTCGTGCAAGCAAGTTATTTTCCAGCCCATCAACCTGTGGGAAAAGTTACTGTTTCACATTTTAAAACAGAAATGTACATTAATATAAGACAAAATTCTGATAATGCTGACAATCTCAAAATAAAAACAAAATGTTTGAAATACTCAGCAAGTAAGACCAAACTTGTGGAGAAAGAGAAACTGAGTTAATATTTTTAGGTCAATAACTTTTCATCAGTACCCTGAGTATTTTTGCCGATTTGTTTTTATATTAGAATGTTTTGTACACTTGGGAACTTAAGGTTGTTATAGCTGGGGGTGGTAGTGGGAAAATGCATACTCCCAATGGCATGCATCTCAAATACCCTCTGACAACCAAGTCCAGCTCTTCGCCTTCAGATATGGCCTAGCTACTAAGCCCAGTGAAACTGTTTCTACTGACAGGGGAAGGGGCAAAGCGAGTTATTGGTGCCTTAAAACCAGTCACCAGGCTGATGGGGCTCATCAATGTGGTTGGCAGCTCATCTAGGAGAAAGAAAACTCTGATTTCAAACCTCAGCTGCCTTGCAGCTATACGCATTTATGGTGAAAGTTTTGGGAGTAAATCCTTAGGAAAAATCTGGAGCTGGAGTCCCTAAGGCAATCCTGCATTGAGTTCAATGCTGGCAGGCAGCTCCTAGACCAAACTACATTGGTTTCTGCTGTTCCTTTGGATTCATCAGCTGCATAGAGAGGGGGAAGCTGCTGCATGGGCAACAGCTTCCACCACATATCGTAGTGCCCTGGCCTGTGTATCAAACTTTGACAGCTAGGATGTAACTTCCATGGTTGACCCTGAGCAATGGAGGCATCCTTTGTATATTTAAAGATGTATACAATATATCTGGCTAAATTAACATAATGGATTACCTCTGGCTTCACAAACTCTAGATGCTATCCTAATTTTAAGTACCTTTAGTGGTGGGGGACTGTGTTGTCCAATTTCCCACAGGTCTGGTCTCCTGTGTGCCTGGTCCACAAAGCTCAGATCTTGCACTTCTACAAAGGCTTTCTGTTAAGCTATCATTGAATTCTCCAGTTGAATCTGTGCAATTGCTGTTTCCTTGTCCACAAAACTTCAGATTTGTATACTGCATAGCTGAAGAATACATTTCAACTGAGCACACATTTAGTCGAGCTAATAAAATTATACAATTTTCTATACACATTTAAAATAATTTACTTCTATTTTATCTAATTGTACCTTCACAGGTGGGTTTCTGCCCATTCCATTGTCCAGATGTTCCACACTGAATGCTGTCTAATCCACCGAGATGAAATCCTTTATCACAGCTAAACGTACACACTGACTTGTAACCGAAATCTCTGAAGGGGTGAGAGCAGTTCATGTATCCTTTCTCGAGAATCTCCAGATTTCCACACTTTACAGCTGAAACAAAAAGAAATCTGATTGAAATCTAGTGAGTAACGTGCTTCTTTCTCCCTTACAAAATTGTCAAAGTTGCTGATGATGGATCGTACTTAACCCTTTACCTTCACAGCTGGGTGTCTCTGCTGTCCATTGTCCTGCCGCCGTGCACTGGAGACTCTGTGACCCTTGCAGTGTGAACCCTGCCATGCAGTGGAAGTCACACGTGGAGTTGAAGCTGAAGTTTCCCAGAGGGTGGCTGCACAGCATTTTTGCTTGGACAGGAGCACTCAAAGAGGCACATTGCTTAACTAGCCAGGAAATATGACAATAATATATCAGTTATGGAATGAAATAGTAAGAGTGAGTTGTCAATGGTAAAAAGAATTGCTGTGATCTAACATCTAAATATTGAGAAGATGAATGTTTTATATTCTTCACTAGCTGGCATTATTCAAGGCCAGATAATGTCATTGTCTATTCTGTAATGTCTGTGTTCCGGTTCATGGTCCAGTCCATGGACTGAAGTCTCTGGGTCTTCCGGCTGTCCCTTGTTTCATTTGGGCTTAATCATAGGCACCTGATTCTCATCTTGAGACCGGGAATATAAGTGGCTCTGGGTTTGAATGTAGGTGCTGGTTTGTCTAGTCCTTGCCTCTGTGGGGTTCATCTTGTCAGTATCCTGTCCTTGCCTCAGTGGGTAAGTCAGGCTGTCTTTGCCTTTACCCTGCGGCTGGATCGTCCCTTCCATATCCCCGACTGTTACCGCAGCAGTAACTTCCGTCAGAACTCCCGAATGGGACTGGCACCTGAGCAAGTGCAGTTGTGCCCGATTCGGGTCCCTGTTCATTGTGGACTCTTAGTGGCTTCGCTACCCGGGGCTGTGTTACGGATTCGGTCGTTTTCGTGACCAGCTGAGTTGACTGCCGTTTGTGCCACTCCGAGCAAAAGGTACGAATTCTGTCGTTTCCATGGCCATCTGAGTTTTGCTAGTCCGGTTGCTGCTTCTCCAGGCCGAGATTCGAATGGACTGTGGTTGTTTTTGTTGTCTTGTATTCAGCTCAGTAGGTAGTCCGCTTACACTACTTGAATGGACTGTCCTTGTTTGTTGTTCCGTGTCCAAGTCCAGCCCAAGTCTCAGGCTCCGAGGAGGGTCCAGTCCATGTCCAGGTCCAAGTCGTAGCTCAGGCCTTGAGTCCTGGTCTCATCCAGGGCCAGTGTCCGTGTCCAGCTACGCCTCTCCCCGCTTCTGCTTTGCTCTCCCTCGATCAGGACCAAGTCTGAACTTCATGTCCTCATTCAGCCCTGGAGTCCCGTGTCCTGCCCCCATGTTCAGTCCTGTTGCCTTGTCACGTCTAGTCCTCGCCTGGATCCAGAGTCCGATCCTGAGTCAAGACCCAGGTTCCAGGTCCCTGTCCAGTTTCTGGTTTGGAGTCCTTGTCCAGGTTCCAGTTCCTAGTTCCTCTTCCAGGCCCTGCTTTCCCAGTCTAGTCCTAGCCCAGGCCTTGTATCCTAGTCTCGTCCAGGGCCTGTGTCTTGTCCAGTGTCATTTCTTCCCCACTTCCCTTGCTTTCTTGTCACACGTAGTCCTGTCCCTAGTACGTCAGTGTCAGTGTCTTGCATTTGGGTCCTCTCTCAACACCCACCTTTTGACAGATAAACAATTTCTATCTAAACACATGGATTTGAAGATCTACAGTACAATGATATTGGGGGAGAATTATTGTTCTGGTAACAGATTGTACCTTCACAGGTGGGCTTCTGCCCATTCCATTGTCCAGATGTTCCACACTGAATGCTGTCTAATCCACCGAGATGAAATCCTTTATCACAGCTAAACGTACACACTGACTTGTAACCGAAATCTCTGAAGGGGTGAGAGCAGTTCATGTATCCTTTCTCGAGAATCTCCAGATTTCCACACTTTACAGCTGAAACAAAAAGAAATCTGATTGAAATCTAGTGAGTAACGTGCTTCTTTCTCCCTTACAAAATTGTCAAAGTTGCTGATGATGGATCGTACTTAACCCTTTACCTTCACAGCTGGGTGTCTCTGCTGTCCATTGTCCTGCCGCCGTGCACTGGAGACTCTGTGACCCTTGCAGTGTGAACCCTGCCATGCAGTGGAAGTCACACGTGGAGTTGAAGCTGAAGTTTCCCAGAGGGTGGCTGCACAGCATTTTTGCTTGGACAGGAGCACTCAAAGAGGCACATTGCTTAACTAGCCAGGAAATATGACAATAATATATCAGTTATGGAATGGAATAGTGAGTTGTCAATGGTAAAAAGAATTGCTGTGATGTAACATCCAAATATTCAGATTAATATTTTATTCAAGGGCAGATCAACAATTTCCATCCAAACAAGCATAGATTTCAAGATCTACAATGATGACTAGAACTATAAGCCTTGAGATGTTTAGAGAGCTCCGCGCACTGTCAAAGAATCAAACTGACGATTCCTAACCTGAACGTGCTGTTTCATCATTGGATTACTTCCCAATTCCAACACAAAGACTGCCCTCCTGATAAGACCTGGCCAGTGACCTCATTGCCACATTCCAAATTTGATCATGTCGACCCCCTTCTAATCAGCTTCCAGTGGTTTGTTTTCCATAAATGTTAGCAGTCGATGTTTTTGCTCCTTCACCCTGACCTCCCCCACTCACCAGCATCTAATTTAGTCTTCTCATCGTTGTTCAACTGAGCTGCTGACGGAAATCTTCCCGATCTCTAAACTCTACCAGATAAATAATCCTCCTCAGAATCCCATTATTCCTTCTACATCAGTCTTCACTCCCCGTTGGCCATCACTCGAGGGAGCGCGGGCCACACTGTCTGATTCCCTCGAAGCCTTAGAATGGTAAACGCAAGCCTAAAGTGAGATTTAACAATGTCCATCCACCTGTTCAACAACTCACCCGATTCACACTGCGAACCATAGAACCCCTCATCGCAAAGGCATTTGTAATCTCCGACAGTTTCCACACATTCTCCTCGATGATTACAGGAGTTAGGCTTGCATGAGGCTATCGAAGAAAGCAACAGAGTCTCAGAATGGTCGTTCACAGAAGTACATTATCGTATGTGTGTGTGGACATTTACATCAGCCAGACTCGCTTGCCCTCCAGCACGGCACCTTTAGACAGCAGATGTCAGCCCCCCACGGCCTGCCCGGGTGCCAGGTGAGCCCGCCGGACGGCACCGCTCCTGCGCCCAGCCACCAGCCTGCCGGTGAATACACCGCTCATCATTCCAGAAGTTAATTTTGAAAAAAAAAAATCAAAAAGTCTTCAGCCGCTGATACAGTGTAAGTTGGCATACATTTTGTCACAATGACGGGGTCTGGGCGCCCTCGCAGGAGTGTTGCGGAACGAGGTCAATTAGTGTTTCATTGTGGTTTTATTTAACTCCCCTCCTTTCGTTTCTGTCTTGTCGAAATTTGACCAAAACCACAGCAATGTCAACGCTTCCTGCTCACCTTTTGTCCTTCTTCCGGGAAAGAAGACCACCGATTAGATTTATGCTGTAAAGGAGCGGTTTTTATTTCGTGTTTAGTTACTGGTTCCGCGCCGCATTGTCGATGTTAGCTTTTGACTTGAAAGTTTTAGTTAAAGGCCCTGTTGGCCTAGCGTGTATATGTTTTTTTCTGTTAATTCTGCGCATTTCTTATTAAAAGTCAGTGTCTCTCCTTCTACACTGGGGCCAGAACCACACATCCTTGTCACAAATACTGGATTTTGGTATTACCTCGATTTTAGTGATGTGTATAAAACTTACAAAATTTACTTAAGGATGTCAAAATGAGTGGTAATGGATTGTTATGGATCTGTTTTGCTACATAAGCAAAAGAATTATTTTATTTAAGCAAAACTGGTTTATTACCCAAGTGAAAACAGCATAAACTGATGTCTCCTTTGGAGGTTCATGGTACTTGATGCCCAGCTGGAGGATAAGGATGGCATTTATTTGCTATGATTCACAGAACAGATTTGTCTGTTTTATTTTGACACCATTGTGTTAGGTTCTAATATGCTTGAAATTGGGTAATGGAGGCAAGTTTTGGATAAAGCCCAAGAATGTGACCAACTAAGTCATTAGCATTGATTTAAGTAAAAGAAAATTGTGAGGTTTCCTGCTTTCTACCCTGAGTCTCCTGGTGTCTGTGCTCAGGGGCCCATATTCTTCGGAGTCCTTATAATAAAATATGGTGATAGCCCTTTCAGCCCATCAAGTCTAGGCTACCAGCAAGAGACCATCTACAGGAATCACTGGAATCCCATTCATTCCATCTTGATTCAATCACCTATCACAGTTGAAGCCATTTACAGTGGCCAATTAACCCACAGTCCACAAATCTTTGGGATGTGGGACAAGAGAGAACCTAAAGGAACCCACGTTCCCAGATGGCATCGAGGGTGAGGATTGAACCCATATTGTGGAGGCTGTGAGGCAGCAGCTCTACTAACTGCAGTATGCAGCTGAAGCTGGTTGGAGGTATTTGATGCCTCTGCAGTTCACCGGTAAGGTTTTGTAACGCCAACATGATATTTAGTTATTCTATTCAGGAATTCATGTCATCTCCTAGGTTCAATGTAGTGTCAGATTGTAAGAATTTATCACTGCAAGCTAAACCCACTGTCTCTTCTAAACAGGGATCTCACCATTTGTGTTCTGACATTCATTGCCTCAGAGTCCAGTCATGGAGCAGGAACTCGCAGCCCCTGAAGCTGTGATATGTTAGATCAGGATAGAGAGGGGCAGCAAGTCCAGTGTACTGGTGGATTAGTAGCTTGCATACTTTTAAATTCATTTAGATTAGGTAATTGGTTTTAATTTTTTTTTGTTTCATTGATTTTTAAATAAATTTTCAATTTTCCTTTGGAACATTCAAAATCTTTCACAATTCTGACAGCCACCAAAGTTTATGGCAGGTCTTAGTAGGCTGGATGAAGCATGTTCTAGTCTGCCCAGATATTGCACCTTGCCAAGTCCGCTGCCTCCCAGGACAGAGTTTGTGGAAATGGCAAATTGATACTTAAAATGCAGGATAACAGCAACTGGGCGTTTGCTGACTGGCTGCATGTAACAATGCCAAATGCAGAGAAAGATTCCCTCAGAAATGTGCAAGTTTATTTAACTACCTCAGCAGTTTCACTTCCTAGCAGGTACAACAAAGATTTACATCTGGATTGATTACTTCGTTTATAAATAAATCCCTTGCATATTCTTAAATGTACAGTACTCACCACTGACTTTAAGAATATTTTTTCAGAAAGATTTAGCAGTGATTCCACCTATTCAGACATGATGTGTCATAACCACAAAGCAAAATGGTTGAAAACGATTAACTATTTCCTCACTTTACTGAAAATGAACTGATAATCAGGCTGTAGGCAATCAGGTTGTGGTAAATAAGCTTTAGAAGATAATTCATTATGAATTTAGAGATTAGCCCTGCTTCATGATGATTTTGTTATATTAAAACAACATGATTAAGTTGTCAGCAGGCACTATCTTAAAAATTTTAACCTGCTCCACAGAGACCGAGAGAATATATTTAGATATTTATAAATGTGGTGTCTTAGCACTTCAAATAATTTATTTGTTTTATTCATGGATTTAGACAATATCTAACTTTTTAGTCAAAGATGATAGTCTCAATAATATGATATCTGTTACAACATAAGGAGGTGTAGATTAAATTTTTAGGTAAATTTTCCAGTAAAGTGGTATGTAAAAAGGGCTTCTGAGTTGCTATCATTTATTTTTCATGATAGTAAATGTCCAGATTAGTGCCTCCAAAGAGTTGAGGAAAGAGAATCAGAATCAGAAAAAGGCTTAATATGGCTGGCATATGTCATGAAATTTGTTGTCCTTGCGGCAGCAGTACGATGAAATACATAGTGATAGAGAGAGAAAAGCCGTGAATTGCATATATACATATATATAATGAATTAACTAAGTAGTACAAATATAAAAATTGAATCACTTCTAGTCACCTGGAAATGCATAATAATAGAGAAAAACCATGAATTACTGAAAAAATATATAATAGTTCAATTAAATAAGTAATGCAATAAATGGAAATAAAGAAAAGTAATGAGATAGTGTTCATGGGTTCAATGCCCCTTCAGAAATCGGATGGCAGAGGGGAAGAAGCTGTTCCTGAATCATTAATAGTGGGGTGGTGTTCATGGGTTCAATGTATATTCAGAAATCAGAAAAGACAACATTACTATTCCAGGACTTTTCATTGAGTATTTCAGTTGTGCCGTTAGTTAGGACTTGGAGCTGTACAGTCATTAAATTCTTAGGAAGCACTCATCACATTTACCAAACTCTGAGAACATTTTTAGCTTACCTAAATAGCAAATTGCTGCTTTCAGTTTGTTGCAGCTATGATTGTTCCATTTTCCTGCTTCTTTCTGTCTCTTTATATAGATTTCCACACAATCCTCTCCCCCAGAAGTTGGTTCTCCTTCCGCCCAGTTTTCTGCTTTCTTGTCGAGTGATTTATTTGTTCCAACCCAGGTCCAAACACCAGCAATCTTCCTTATTCCAATCCAGTAGTATGTTGGATTTCTTGGTAATATCTGATTTAGATGATTAACTTCTTCTTGGTTCTGAATTGCAACTAGGTCAGTGAAGGATTTTTGGCAGTATTTCCTGGCATCTTCCCATGTCAAATTTGTATCTGAGTAGTTATATTTCCAAGCGTCAACTCCTTCCCAAATTACCAGCTCTGTGAAGAAAATTATAGTTCTTTGTGATGCCTGAACTAGTTCTACAATAAACAAAATGCAATTGACTTAATGGTCCCTATAGACTGGTAGATCTGCTCTGTCGCAGCTCCAGTGATCCGGATTCAATCCTGATCTCTGATGCCATCCATGAAGAATTTACATCATTGACTCTGTGGTTTCTTCCCAGTGATTCAGTTTATTCCCTCATCCCGAAGATGTGTGGGTTAAGTAATTGCCCCTACCGTGTAAGGGAGTGCTAGAACCTAGAGGGAGTTAATGGGTACATGGGGAGAATAAAATGAGATTTGTGTATTTGAGTCTTTGATTGTCAACAAGAAATCTTTTATGTGCTGTGCAAATCTAATTCAAGCAGAATTCCATGAACTTGAACCCAAATCTTGACTGCTTTGAGGTTTCCATCATTAGCATCAGAGTAAGCCGGAAGAAAGTTACAACTAGAAGCAAGTTTTTTCTCCCTCAAGCTTGCTCTGTCATTTACAACAAGATCATTGATGAACTTCTACCTCAACAAAATTCTCCTGCCCAATCCCAGTCTCTCTCAATTGCCTTAATGTACAGTAACCTATGAATGTAGTCAATGACTGGCTTTCCCCTGCCTCTGTGGGAGATAAATTCAAAGATTCATCATCCTTTGACTGAAGAAGTTCCTTTTCATTTTGGTCCTAAGTGCTCTTTATCTTTGGGTCAATCACCTCTACTTCTGATTCCTTTGCCAAGGGAAACAGCTTCTTGTATCAACAGGTAATTATATAAGCTTCACTTCTCTTCTTTCCAAATTCTACATGATACTATCTTAGCCTTCATTACTAGTCTAGGATGAGACCCACCATCTCAAGAACCAGTCTGTTGCTTCATTGCTGTGAACCCTGTCATCCCAAATATCAGGTATATTCTATATTCCCCAAGAAAGGGATCAAACTTGAACACAGCACTCACCAGAGCACTATATAATTGTGGGGAACTCTCATGCAGATTAAAATGTAAAAACTACCAAAGAGATGCACTGCAGGTAAACAGTAAAGTGCAAGATCATAACGAGGTAGATTGTGAGGTTAAGAGTCCATTTTATCATACAAGGGGTCTATTCAAGAAACTGAAAACAGTGGAATAGAAGCTGTCCTTGAGCCTTGGTAGAGTGTGCTTTCAGGGTTTTGCATCTTCTGCCAGATGGGAGAGGGGAGACATGAGACCATCATTTTAGAATCGGTGAAATTGAATAACCTCGATGGTGTACTAAGATGCAATTGATTGGGAAGTCTAAGCATTATAGTTCAACATGCACAGACCCACACTACACTGACATGCAATGCATTGCCCATAATGCCAGAAAGGAACTAAAATGCAAAGCTCCTTCCCTAGCCTGGAAAACCAGAAGCATGGAATAATGCAAGGGGCTCAAGAACTCATATCTACTACAAGCAGATTCTGGTGAACTCAGGAACAGATCCTGACCTGAACGGAGTTAATGCAAAATCCTTCAGTCACCCGAACATGAACAGTCATTCCAACAACAGGATAACCAAACAATACCATAAAGACTTTTACAATCACACTCCCTCAACCCACCATCCCCCAGATCAATAAGGAAATATTTTACAAACTGCTAATCAAAGCAGCTTTAATTTTTGCTATTGAACCCTCTTGGTAGCTGCTACTGATGTTTTTGATTTGGGGAATAATTAGAGGTAGTTTTTGTTTTAGAGGAGTAAATATGATCTGGGCACATCCACTTTTGCAAGTTTTATTATTTTTGTGGTCTGTCAGATTTAAATGGTGAAAAGGTGTTCAGCAATTCCTTGATACTGCTGTTGCTACCTGTGGGCAGGCTTCAATATTTCACCCCAGTCGTCATTCCAATGAAAGCAGTCTAAATATAAATTGAGTCGGTTCCTAAACTAACTGCAAAGCAATTACCAGAAGTACTCCGTCATAATGGGGTACTGGCCTGGAAATAATACTGTACCATAGATGAAGACTAGAATCCAGAAATGATGGGTTGTTCTTTGAGAGGGTTGATGCCCCCGTTGGTAATCATAAGTTTCAATGCAAGATACCTGTAGAAGGGAAATTCACCATTATTCAATTAGAAAAATCTAGTATTCTGCATTAAAAAACGTCTTCTACGTGTCTTTATAGAACAGAGCAAACTTTTAGAAACACTTGTACTTGAAGCTCCTGTAATGTTTTTTACATTTGTTATTATGATATGTTCTAAAACTGATAATGTATTGCCCAGTTTTCTCAGTGCTTGTGTTAAAAATTTATTGACAGAACATGACGACTGTGAAAAATTAAAATTAAATATTAGAGAAATTAGCACTGCTGATAACTGCTTAAGCAGTACAATTCATGAATTTCCCAACATTAGATAAGATATTAACTTCATTTAAATAGGCTACTGCATGCATTAAAATTGTAGATAGAGATACTGTACAAAAGCATTAAGATTAATGTGGTATAAATATTGCCACATATTTTTTTAAGTTTTAGACTTAACAAAGCTGCATGTAATATTGCTCGATACATTTAATAATTAATTCTGTTTGTTTGCATTTTTGTTTCCTCATCTCATAAATATCAATGTTGTTTCCACATACTCCAGAAATCAGTTCTGGGGATTCCTGCAGATATATGGTTTGTATTCAAATGGTGCTTCCCACTTTTACTCATTTTACTCAAATAAAACACACAACTCCATTGTGATCTACATGTTGAGATATTATTCCTAATCTTACCATATTGAAATACACATCTAAATTATATTTGTACAATGTTGCAGTGTTTTAAGTACATTTATTTTGTGCTTCCACATATGTACAGTATGCATACATTTTAAAATATTGTACTTTATGAATGAGCGTTTTTCCCAAAAAAATATGCCTTACCATATTTTTTACACTGCAAAATTTTGTTGTTACTTCCTCCGAATTTCTATGCAGCTATCCACTTGGAAAGAAATCGAGCAGAACTTATCACTTGCACCATGATTCTGTGAC
This sequence comes from Hypanus sabinus, assembly GCF_030144855.1. NCBI lineage: Eukaryota > Metazoa > Chordata > Chondrichthyes > Myliobatiformes > Dasyatidae > Hypanus > Hypanus sabinus. The sequence goes on from NC_082716.1 coordinate 65,363,954, forward strand.
CTCTGGAGAATGTTTCTTTATAAACCAAGTCCTTCATTGTTATTTTTAGCCTTATATACTTGACACCAATATTCTGATGACGTTGTCAATGTTAGGTAATTCCGTGCTGCTAGTTATGCTCCCAAGGCCACAAAAAAAAACAAAGGAGATTTTATCAGTCGTCAGCATCCTATTCACATTAAAAGATTTTTTCTATGTGAAATTAAGGAACTTAAGAGAACTTTTATACCAATGTTAAATGGAGGCACTGTTGGAAAGATCAATGAAGGAGAAAACAAAGTTAAGATTAATCTTTTCATTAAATGTGCTAAATGCAAAGAACTTTGGGATCAAAAGGTTTAAGTTCCACATTAGCACTCCAGTAGAATATTGAGGGAGTGCTGCATCGTTGGGAGAAGTCTTTATTTGTATGTGTTGTTTACCTGAAATTTAACCTGTCCATTTAGGTGAACAAGAACAATAGGCTTATAAGTAAGTAGGGTTGGGCATTCAAGGGGAATGTGATTGGATGTGTCTTCATTTGTTGTGAACTTGCAACATTATTGTAGTTTTTTGAATGGATTTGCTGTTCAGGAGATGACAATGTAGCACAGCGTGTTAGAGAGGCAATCCTAAATATCACAGTCACTTCTAGTCACCTGGCTTCTTGACCAACATTCCCTATAAAGAGACAAGAAGTGAATATTCTCAAGTAGAATTTCTATCTGTTTGCTGTCAGTGTTCTACACCCACCCATTTTCAGGGTGCTTCATCAGAATCAGAAACAGTTTTAAAATCACAGGCATATGTTGTGAAATTAGTTAACTTGGTTGCAGTGGTACAAAGCAATACATAATAATAGAGAAAAAGTGTAAATTACAATAGATATATAAATCTAATGCCCTTCCCTTGGACAACATTGGAGGTGTGGAGAGGGGAGACTTGCTGCATGGGCAACTGCCGGTCTTCCATGAGAAAAAAACCCAGGCTTGCGCCCTGAAAACTTTCCAAGGCTCAAAACCATAGTCTATCGAGACTAACGGAGGCCTATATATATATATATGATGGTTCAATTAAATAAGTAATGCAAAATGCAATAAATGGAAATAAAGAAAAGCAGTGAGTTAGTGTTATGGGTTCAATGTCCATTCAGAAATTGGATGGTAGAGGAGAAGGAGCTGTTCCTGAATTACTGAGTGTGTGCCTTCAGGCTTCTGTACCTCCCTCCTGATTGTAGCAATGAGGGGCATGACCTGGGTGATGGGGTCCTTAATGATGGGTGCTGTCTTTTTGAGGCATTGCTCTTTGAAGATGCCCTGGGTACTACAGACGCTAATGCCGATGATGGAGTTGACTAAGTTTACAACTCTGTGCAGCTTAATTTGATCCTGTGCAGTAGCAATCCCCCTCCCCCATATCAGATAGTGATTTGGCCAGTTAGAATCCTCTCCACAATACATATGTAGGAACTTGCAAGTGTTATAGGTGACACACCAAATCTCTTCAAACTCCTAACGAAATATAGCCACTGTCTTGCCTTCTTTATTGCTGCATCGATATGCTGGGTCTAGGTTAGATCCTGGACACCCTCTCAGCTCCTTCTGAGATTCTGCCAACAATAGTTGTATCATCAGCAAATTTAGAGATGGTATTTGAACTGTATCTAGCCACACAGTCATGGGTATAGAGAGAGTAGAGCAGTGGACTAAGTACACACCCCTGAGGAGCACCAGAATTGATTGTCAGTGAGGAGCATGTATTATTACCAATCCACACAGATTGTAGTTTTCTGGTTAGGAAGTCAGAGGAAGGAACAGAGGCCCAGGTTTTGTCACTAATTGATCAGGGCTGTGGGACTGCTAATGTTAAACACTGAGCTATAGTCAATGAAAAGTATCCTAACATAGGTGTTTGTATTGCCCAGGAGGTCTAAGGTGATGTGAAGAGCCATTGAGATTGTGTCTGCCATTGACCTATTGTGGCGATAGGCAAATTGCAGTGGGTTCAGGTCCTTGCTGAGGCAAGAGTTCAGTCTAGTCATGACCAACCTCTCAAAGCATTTCATCACCATAGATGTAAGTGTTCCTGAGCAATAGTCATTAAGGCAGCTCACACTAGTCTTCTTGGGCACTGGATTAACTGTTGCCTTTTTGAAGCAGGTGGGAACTTCTGACTGTAACATTGAGAGCTGAAAACGTCCCTGAACACTCCTCCCAGTTGGTTGGCACATGTTTTCAGAGCCTTACCAGGTGCTCCATCAGGGCCTGACACCTTATGAGGTTCACCCTCCTGAAAGACAGCCTAACATCGGGCTCTGAGACAGAGATCACAGCGTCACCGGGTGCAGCAAGGATCTTCACAGCTGTAGTTGTGTTCTCCCTTTCAAAGTGGGCATAGTAGGCATTGAGCTCTTCTGGTAGTGAAGCATCACTGTCATTCATGCTATTGGGTTTCACTTTGTAGGAATGTCCCTCAAACCCTGCCAGGGTTGATGTGCATCCGACGTTGCATCCATCCTCATTCGGAATTGTTTCATTGCTCTTCAAGTGGCCCTCCTTAAGTCATACCTGGTTTTCTTGTAAAGACCTGATATAAGGTATCAAATAGAAATCATTGATTTTCAGTCACCTAACTTGTGTTCAAAGCACAACTAAGGAGTATGAAAATTTTAAACAACTGCAGATTTTGGAAATTTTAAGTAAAAACAGGAAGTTTTGGAAGATTACCAACTTAATATGCAGTCAAGGGACCTTAACTTCCCTTTAATAGCCACCATATTTCAGTCAATTAGAGAAATTCTCTTGCTTTCCTCTATTGACTACTCCCACCTTCTCCTCAATCTAAATTGATGGTGTTCTTTCTCAGTTTTGATGAAGAGTCCCAAATCTGAAACATCAGTTGTTTCCTGTTCCAGAGATGCTGCTGAACTGGCTGAGCTTTTCCAGCTCTGCGTGGGTACATAATTCATTAACAGCCCATCCAACACCTAAATATTAATCTCCAGTACCACTGGTGTACAGTGGCTGCAGTGTGTGCAGGATCTACAAAACTCACTGCAGTTACTCATGAGACTGAAAGCACCTCTCAAATCCACCACCTGTACCAAAGGAAGAATACGGTCATCGATACATGAGAACACTACACCCACAAGATCCCCTCCAAGCTGTGCTGATTCTAATTTGGAATATGTTGCTTCATCATCTGTGGGTCTTAATCCTGGAACACCATGACAGTAGCTTCACAGTGGTTTAGAATCTCTCTGGGACATCAAGGATGGCCAACCAGCAATGCCCAGCTGCCAAATAAACCCTTTCCAAGATAACCCCATCTCATAGCATTAAGAACAGCATTAATGTGGAGATACAAGATGGTCAGAATTCTAAGGATCAAGAAGGGCTCTGAGAAAAGAAATAAAGTGGGGTCAAAGAGGGATCTTTGGTTTAAATGCTTTTGATGGTGATTTGAAAGTGAGTGAAAATCAGCTTTTATTTTATAATATTTCTCTCACTAAAGGAACAGAAATTCCCTTGGAACCTTGGATTGTGTTAGAAAGGAAATGGCTGGCCAGCAACATCAATATGAATTCAATTTTTGGAGCCATTCATTAGCTGTTGAAAAATGCCTGTCAACATATTAACATATCAATGCATCTAACATTCCAAAATGAATTTACATTTTTACGCTCTTGGTAAACAGATCAATTTTAGTTGGCAGAAATCAGACATCTGCATTTTACTCACACAATCATTTTGCTCTTGGTTTTGTGCCTGTAGTGTTCGCCAAGAGGGGGTCTTCCATTTCCAGTTGTTAAGTGCAGATTGGAGGCTGTATTTGATAATAGAGCCTAAGATGCTGCATAAATTGATGAGCTATTTCTAGATTTCTCTGCTCAATATTTTATGCTGAGACTGTTAGATGTTCTTCTAAATTAAATAATTGTTATATTCTGTGGTTCAAGGTAAACTATGTTCTAGGTTGCCTTTCAACTTCTCACAATGCTCTCATGTAGTTGTCTTCTATCATAGCAAAATTCCCTGAACTCTTATTTCAAAATACTTGATACTTACTATCACTGTGAGATGGCATTAGACGATGTTTCATCTCTTGCTTCCTTTATTTATTTATTGAGATACAATGCAGGTTAGGCCCTTACAGAACTTCAAGCCACACTGCCCAGCAACCCCAACCTAATCGCAGGACAATTTACAATAACCAGTTAACCTACCAACCATTATGTCTTTGGACTGTGGGATGAAACCTGAGCACCTGGAGGAAACCCTCATGGTCACGGGGAGAACATACAAACTCCTTACAGGCAGTTGGCAAGTTTCAAAATTAAATATAGTAGAGACTCCACACTCCTAGTGTGCTTATAAACCCAAATAAAGTTCACACATATTTGTGTCAATGCAATTGAAGCACTTTATCATTGCGTTTTCAGTATATACATTAAACAAGCTCTGGTGTTGGTTGGAGCACCAGTCTCCAGATCCGCTGGCTGATTATTCGGGTCTGATTGAGCTGATGCACTCTCATTCTGCAGCAAAGGTGGTGGCACATTGTCCGTATTTGGATTCAGTCTCCAGGAAGTCTTGTGCAATCTTCCTCAGATGACATCTATTTCCATGATCATTTCCCCTTATAGAATCCAGTTGTGACAGTTCTCTGAAGATCATTTGCCACCTTTCTGTTAGGAGCAAAGTCCCATTGGTCTTCTGACTGACAGGATAGCATTTTCTCAGCTGTCCCAATCACCTCTTTCTCTTTATTCCCATTTATTCCAGCAGCGATTCTAGATATCAGCTATCTTGGAGCAGTTTTATTCTCATTTAGGGCTTCATCAATCACTTGGAAGTGAGTCCACCTGATATTGAGATGTTTCTAGGTGGCGTGATTCAGTGCATGTTTCCGTTACCCTTCGTGGAAGGCAACATGACTGGTTTTCACAGCACGCCTGCCCTTCCCATTGGATTGGGAATTGTGTGCTGATGATACCGCCTCAACTTAGACACTGAGTGCAAACTCATCTGCAACAAATTTTGGGCCATAGACTGTTGCAGCCACATCTGGAGTGCTGTGTTTAGCAAGCTGAGCCTTCACCTTGTGAATGACAGCTGATAATGTAGTTGAATTTATTTCCAGCAAGTTGGGAAAGTAAGCATCCACCCCCAGACTAGCTTGTACCTTCTGCTGTGAAGGGAGTCTATTGTCCAAAGTACATCCAGCACCTTCTCCCTTTGTGGATTTTTGTACCCCCCTCTCTGGAAAGCAATCGATGGGAAGAACTGAGCTCAGCTCAAATGTGAAAGTGCCCAGCAAGACCATGTAAGAATTCCTCGGTTTCTTTGGCCTCTCATAACAAGTATGTACAATTGTCAATAGAATATCCCTTCTTGCAGTTTTGCAATAGTCAGATCTTGTGGGCATATTTACACTCTGTTTCTTTTTGTCTGCAGTCTGTCTTTACTGCAGGAAGATGTGGACATCACAGTGTGCCAGCAATCTTACAGCTGAGATGGTGGTCAGTCTAGCAAGAGAACCAGTTGAAGTTTATTTGGTGTGTGGTTGAAATTCTTCATCACAAAGTATTCAGATCTGCTTGAACAACTATACATCTCTAGAATTGCCTTCGTCCTTCCTGCATGCCTGTTTGAGCTGCAGTAACCAGAAGACACTTGAAGGCAATGTTTTTTCTTCCTTTGGACTTCGATTGCTTTCCTTTACATCTGTACATGAAGGCTCCCATCTATCACTTTTTATCTCCTTTGAAGTCTAATCTTCTTCAAAGCTAAGTGTATCACCAACTTCGCTCTTCGCTCCAGGAAATCTTTCACACAGCTGAACTAACCTTCTCTAAACTCTGGGTGCAGTGTTAATCCCAAGAGGTATCCTTGTCCACCAATAATTCCTAAAAGATGCTGAAAGTCATTCGAACTGAACACCCATTATCAATATCTACATCCCAGAATTATGCACACTTTCACCCAGTGTTTTCACATAGAGTTTCTCAAAGAACAGTAATAGTTCTAGGCAAAGCCTCATTTAAGATCAATATAAAATGTTCATCTTGTTTTCTAACATGTCATTGCATTCAGCTCTAGGAGCTCATTTGCCATTTTAATAAAGTAAGCCTTGTAGAAAAGTATTCATGTCATTGTTGAGGTCATATCATATGATGTCTTTGTGCTGATTTATAAGATGCACCCAGGTTTCTCCGTCTTTACAAAGAATTCTGAAATTTGCTCTCGCTATCTCATATTTACAATCATCGTAGTGCCAGAGCAAGGCACTAGATGGTGCTACACTCCATAATTGTCAGACAACAAGGTTACATGGTTTTGCTGAACAGCATACTTTAGAATATTGATTTGACTTTATTTCTTACATCCTTCACATACATGAGAAGTAAAAACCTTTACATTACGTCTCCATCTGAATGTGCAATGTGCAATCATTTATAATAAATACAACAGTCAATGTAACATAGAACTACACTCAAATCAGTGTGAGTTAATCAGTCTGATGGAAGCAGCTGTCCCAGAGCCCGTTAGTCCTGGCTTTTATACTGCGGTACTGTTTCCCGGATGATAGCGGCTGGAATACATTGTGTTTGGGGTGGCTCGGGTCTGCAATAAACCAGGCAGTGAAGCAGCCAGTCAGGATGCTCTCAATTGTGCCCCTGTAGAAAGTTCTTAGGATTTTGGGGCCCACACCAAACTTCCTCGACCGTCTGAGGTGAAAGAGGTGCTATTGTGCCTTGTGTACAGACCACGTGAGGTCCTCAGTGATGTTTATGCCAAGGAACTTAAACTGTTCATCCTCTCATCCTTGGATCCATTGATGTCTATAGGGGTTAGTCTGTCTCCATTCTCCTGTAATCCACAATCAGCTCCTTTGTTTTTGCGACATTGAGGGAGAGGTTGTTTTCTTGACACCACTGTGTCAGAGAGATGACTTCCTCCCTGTAGGCCACCTCATTATTGTTTGAGATTAGGCCAATGAATGCAGCTCTATGGCAGTTTCTTTGGGTGATTTTTTTTCTCTCACTATCTGCTTGAAATGTGACTGTAAGTGACAGATCTGTAGGTGAGGCGTGTACCTTCTCACTCTCCTAATTTGCTGAATTGATTGGGAAATCTGCTAACAGAGTATATGAGTAAAACCCAGTGTGCTGCTGAAAGCTGTGAGACTGGGTCATGTTTTATCCAACCAGTCACCCACTAAAATTCTGTGGCTGTGATTGGTGAACCAACCTGAACATTGGGTTATTTCAGAGTACAGCAATGAGAATGTATACAACCAGAGCCACCTTTATACTAGATTATAAAAAAGTACAGATTTTCTCTCGCAAGCAAAACCAATTTAGTCTGATAGTTTAACTTGCTTCATCATCCAGGATGCCCACATCACTTACAGCAAAATACTCATTCCCTGACCACTCCTAGTGCTTTCTGTTTGACTCTAAACCACTTAAGGTTTTGGGCAACTGTGACCTTCAAGATGTTAATGCTAGGTAATGTGATACTTCTAATCGTTTTGACTGACAAAGGGAGGCAGTTGGTTTAGTTCTTGTTAGAGAGATGTCTGCTTGGCATCGGTGACATCAGGATTACTTGCAGCTCTCAGAGTAAACCTGACGGTGACAAGGTGGATATGGACTGCTTTGTTACTGCAGGAGTTCAGCTCAGGTTGAAACACTGGAAGCGATGATTTCAGATGGAGAGAATTCATCAGTGAAGCAGCTGAACCTGGACATGACTCTGAGAAATTCATGCAATGATTGGCTCCATCAGCTAGAACTATGCTCTCCATTGGTAGCTAAAACTTCTAACCAATGAGAGCTTTCACATTGAACTCAAACTTATTAGGATTCCTTAAATCTATACAATTGCCCTGATGCCAAGGAGTTCACAAGGATGTCAAGTGGAACAGCATACTTGCAGTACCATTGCAGGCACATCAGTAGAGACAATGCAAAGAAATAAACAATATATCAATGATTCATTAGTAATACAAGACTGTAAAGAGAAAGAGAGGAAAAAAGCCTGTGCAAAAACTACCTTGATGCAAAAAGAGACACAGTCGGATACAAGTCTAGGGTAGTGCAAGATTTGACTCGTAATGTTCCATGCTGATGTAGGATCAGGCTTGTGCACTTTGGTTTAAGAACCTTTTGTTCATAGGAAAGTAGCTGTTCTTAAACCAGATGATCACGGGTGTAGGTACCTCCTGTCTGAAGGTGGGACTCCTCAGTGACAGATACCGCTTCCTAGAGACAGCACCACTTAAAGATGCTGTCAATGGTGAGGGATGGCTGTGCCTGTGATGGACAAGGCTCTTTTGACATATTTCTGCAGTCACTTGTGTTCCTGTGTGTTGGAATTGCTGTATCAGGCCAGGATACTTTCAACAATGCATCGGTAGAGATTTAATAGAGTATTTGATGACACACCAAACCTCCTTAAGCTTCTGAGAAAACAAAGGTGCTAGCCATGCCTTTCTCATGAGTGTACCTATATGTCGGACAGGTCATCAGGGATGTTAACATCCAGCAATTCAAAGAGGCTTTCCCCTTTTACTTCTCACCCAACAATTAGAATTGGCACGTGTTCCACTACCTTTTCCTTTCTGACGTGAGTAATAAGCTCCTTGGTTCTGTTTATGTTAAGAGTGAAGTTGTTATTGTGGGACTACTCAACTACATGTTCTGTCTCCTGTGCACGGATTCATCACAACGCATGACGCGGCCAACAATAGTAATATCATTGCCAAATTTATAGATAGTACTGGAGCTGTTCTTAGCCACACAGTCATGAATAAAAAGAGAGTGGGGTCTAAGTGCGTAGCCTTAAGGTGCATCTGCATTGTTGATCAGTGAAGGGGAGGTATATTTAGCAATCTCTACTAATTGAGGAAATCAAGAATTTATTTGCAAAAGGATGCTCAAAGGCCCAGGTCTTGGAGCTTAGTGATAAGTTAGGAGGAGAAGAGATTGCTGAACATTGAGCTGTAGTTGATGTAGTTGCTGAGATGATCCAGAACTGACTGGAGAACCAGAGAAATAGCATCTTCTATTGACCTGTTGTGAGAGGTAAATTGAAAGGAATCTGGGTCATCTCTGAGGCTGGAAATACTGGCTCAGGTAGGCATGTTATAAAGAATGACTGGATAGGTTGGGGCTTTCATTCCTAGTGTGCTGAACTTACAGAAGTACATAAAATCATGTGATAAAATCATAAAGTCAAAGATGAAGTGAATGTCACAGTCTTTTTCTCAGTGTAGGTGAGTCTAAAACAAGAGGGCATAGGTTTAAGGTGAGAAGAGAGATATTGAAAAGAGACCTGAGGGGCAACTTCTTCACACAGAGTGTAGTGGGTATGTGGAATGAACCATATGCTTGAGGAAATGGTAGACATGAGTACAGCTGCAGTGTGTAAGAGACATTTAGACAGAGGGGAAAGGTTTAGAGAGATATGGGACAAATGTAAGCAAATGGGAGTGGTTCAAGGAAGTGAGTTGATAGGTATGGATGAGATGGGCCGAAGGGTCTTTTTTCTGTGCTGTGTAACTCTCTGCCTCAGAATCATGGAGATACCAAGGAGTGAAACAGGTTTTCTGCCTATTTACATGTCGTCTCATATACCTGCAGTAGGTCTGTTTCATCTGTGCCTTGCCTATTAAATACTTGTCTAAATGTCCATAGAATACAGGGATTTGGTTTAGTTATGTGGACAGACAGGTGAGGTTTGTTTTATTGTTGAAACGGAAGCATCTGGGATCTAATCATCTTTATCGCTCTGATGTGGATGAACATGGTGTTATCCAAGATCATGATCATTCTTGGCAAGTTTTTCTACAAGTGGTTTGTCATTGTCTTCTTCTGGGCAAGATTGGTGACCCCAGCCATTATCAATACACTCCAGAGATTGTCTGCCTGGTGTCAGTGGTCACGTAACCGGGACTTGTGACATGCCCCAGCTCTTCATATGACCATCCACCACCTGTTCCCATGGCTTCAAGTGACCCTGAGCAGGGGGCTAAGACAGTGCTACCACTTGCCCAAGGGTGACCTGCAGGCAAATGGAGAGAAGGAGCATCTTACTCCTCCTTTGAAGGAGACGTGCCTCCACCCCAGCACCCATGGGATCTAATCAAGATCTTTAAGATCACGAAAGGCATTGATAACAGCGAGCAACGATGCTATGGAAGCGTAGCGTTAACACAACACTATTACAGCTTGAGAGTTCAAATCTGGTGCTGCTCTGTAAAGAAACGTACATCTTCCCTGTGGAATGTGTGGCTTTCTTCCTGTTTCCTCCCACAGTCCAAAGGTGTACCGGGTTTGACCGGTGGGGGGGGGGGGGGGGGGGAGGGTTGCTGGGGAGGCATGGCTCGAAGGGACAGAAGGGCTGTCTCCGTGTTGTATCGCTAAAAGAATAAGAGTGGCAAAGGAACCAAAAGTTACATGAGGAGACCAGTTTTTGTACCACATGGAATGGACTGCCAGGGGTGATGCCCAGATGGGTTCAATTGTGATATACATAAGGGTGCAGGATAAGTGTATGAAAGGTAAGAATTTCTCAGGATTCTGCGGATAGGGCAGGGAGATGATACTCTCCTCATTGCTTTTACACACAGTTGGTACAAATTTGAAATGTCTTTATCCTTACCTTTCAGGTCTTTATCCTGAATATTACAATTGCATCTATCTCCACATCACCTCTATTAATCCATTCCAGACTCCAACCATTTTCTGTACAAAAATAGCTTTGCTCCAAACAAATGGCCTCTCCTAGCAGCCATCATACTGACATTCCCATGTTAGTATAGGTCTGATTTTCCCCTCCGATACACATGACATTAAATGCAATAATATGTTTAATCAGTAACACACAGCTAACTATCTAAGCAGTTGTCAAGCTTGCAAATCATGTGAATGGATTGCTATTCACACGAAGACGACAACAGTGTGAATGAGTTTACCAGCATTCATACTTCTCAGGCAGTGAGACGTTGTGTGTTCGGGCCATCGATGAGCTTGGCAGTGCTGCAGAACTCAGACCTCTTGGCAATCAGAACATTTATATGACCCTCTTTTGCTTTCTCCTTTTACCATCCTTTGTGAGAAGTTTACTTTTGCTGGAGCACTCATATTTTCCGTGTTTGCTGACAATGCAGGAGACCAGGCAAGTTTGGCTCACAGAACAATCCCATTTCCCCCATTAATTTTCCATGTAGCCCATGCTCCCTCCAATCCCACCCATTCTCCCAATTTTACCACACGTCTACACATTAGGACACTAAGAGTAATACGTTAACCTAACAGCCTGCACTTTTGGATGTAGGAAGAAAATAGAGCACCTGGAGGAAACCCATGCAGTGACAGGGAGAATGTCCCTGCTCTATAGGTGCTCTATACTGAGAGCACCAGCATTCAGATTGAGCCTGGATTGTTGGGACTATGAAGATGAAGCATTTCACTTAAGCTGAATCTTTCCCTTTAGAAACAGTATAACTTCCAGCTAACTGCAGATGTATCTCCCTACCTTGTGACCTCTCCTATCAGATTCTCCCTTCCCCAGCCCTTTATCTCTCACCAATCAATTTCCCAGCTCTTTACTTCACCCCCCACTGATTTTACCCTTCATCTACCACCTTATACTTCTTCTTCCCCTCACCCCACCTTCTTACTGTGACTTCTCCTCTTCCTTTCCAGTCCTGATGAAGAATCTCGACCTGAAACATCAACTGTTTACTTTTTCCATAGATGCTGTCTGGTCTGCTGAGTTCCTCCAGCATTTTGTGGGTATTGCTTTGGATTTCCAGCATCCGCAGACTTTCTCATGTTTGTGATATCTCCCTGCTGTCTGTCACAGGAAATCATCATTGCAATTCCTCTCAGTTCCTCCTTACAACTGCCTCCCAAATGATAGCGTGGTTCTGTCCCGTGGACAAGATCATCACTGTGACAACTCCAAGGCAAATGAAGGGAGCAACACCAGTACAATCTTTGATTAAATGAGCAAAAGGCTATTTGAGAATCAAGATCTTAGACAAGCACAAAGCTCTTGACCCCTGGTCTCTTGCATCCTTCTAAGATCTGCACCACCTACAGCAAGTAACACAAGCACTGTAAAGATGCCACCCATGCTATTTCTACAAAATCATTCGACTTCCTAACGATAAGCTAGCCTATGTCAGTGTCTTTACTACAGCCTACATCCCCAGCCCTGAGGTTCCAGTTACACTCACATAGAGACACTAAATAGTTGCCCAACCCCAGCTTGCAAGACATTCTATGGCAATCTAAGAAGACAATTGACAGCACAATGACTTTATGCACAGCATACGTATTTTATTGGAAATATATTTACAACTTCTGTGTATATCAGGAAACATATGAACTGATCAGTTTTAGATACACAAATAAATTACTTAATCATTTCATATAGTGATATAAGTCTGTACAAACACTTTTTACAAAAACTTGAAATGGCAGTAGCTTTTCATTTTTACATAACTAAACTCAAACAAAATTTAAATTATGTTAATTTATGTTACTTTTATTGTAGTGATGGATAACTCTGCTGCAAATGCAGCCCATTCAAAGGACAATACAGCATAAATATTATGTTAACCTAAGCTAATTTTTTTTGTTCTGTATCAGATTCCCAGGCTGGCTTGTTTATTAATTCAGTAGTCAAGTTATCAAGCTGTGTGGGAAATAAGGCTAAAAAAGACAATATAAATTTTGTTTTCATTCAAGTAATTCAATAGGAATAACAATAAAGCAAAAGATGACCATATGTAGTGTTTCTTCACATCAAGTTACTTGCGCCTAATTTTTATATTTACATTAGATTAGAAGGAAGGATCAGAGACAAATCCTATCACCTCATTAATCAAATGAATTTAGAAATGTGATTTAGAAATCAAATGAATCAATGAATTTAGAAATGAGAAATGGCTACAAGTTAATAAGACAACATCATAACATAACACAGGCATGAGGCCATATGGATAACAAAAGATCACAACTTGATTCACCGATTTGTGCGGTCAACCTGATTAGTCAATTGGATAAAACTGAAGAGAACACTCCAGGTAATGGTTAAACACATCCCATAGGGAGGAATTAAATAAATATTAATTGTGTATACATTCATGCATCCAATTTGTACAGAGACAGCTGAATACAAACTGTGGAATATTGCAATACATTCTATTGTCTTGTGCTGTTTCACAGATTCCTGAGAAGACCCAACAGAGTTATTTTTTGTTAATTCTGTTGATATTAAGGAATGTTAAATAACTTTCCATTCAGCTTGTTCTGTACTTTGCCATCATGATTACTAGTAAATCTTTCCATCAACTGGGGTAGTCCACAATTAATAGTAAGATAATTGATTAATTTGAAGACACTGTTGAAGGTAGATATCATGACTTAACATCTGATGAAATGGCTTTATATTTCAATGACTGGGCCGTTGGAATAGTCAGCCATTAATTTGCTCACAGTCTTAAAAGGCTGGGAGCTGAAGAAGAAAAAAAATAGTAGATAAGAGTTTGGTGTGAGAAAAAGGTAAGCAAAGACATTATTCTAGGTTAGAGACCAAAGCTTAGGAAAATACCTAGATACAGGCTGCCTTCTCACAGCAGCAGAAAATAGTGTGTGGCATAGAGGAGCCTGAACAAAAAAGCAAAGGGAATTCTAACTTTATGGGACTATTCATTGTAAAACATTAAATAGATCCATTATCACTTGTAATATATTTCTTTGTCCTTCAGTGGTTTTGTATTTAACATGCCGTCCATCAAAATCAATAGTATTGTAAACATTACATATCATGAACATTGTAGCTATATAAATCTACATAGCACACAATGCAAGGCTGGATCAAATCAAATTTGGTAGCAAATCCAGTAATCTGAAATTAGTTTGGGATCAACCACAGAGTTGCCTCTGTCTCCTTGCTTTGGAGGTGTGGCAGTTTCAGAATGCCCAGTACCTATCTCTTGAGGCTTAATTCCATGAAACCAAGCATGTAAAACAAGTTTATAGAGGGCAAGTTTGGTATTTTGCCACCACTATCATTCAGAAAGATGGATGACTCGTGTGAATGAATTCAAAGATGATGCCTTGACATACACCCATTCATAATTGTACCAACTTGTCGGAATGGTTGAATATGCAAATCCGGTGCTATTGGAATACATTTTCTGAATCCTTTCATTTCTGGTCATCCTTTGCATTAAGATATGAAAAGCCTGCAATAAGACATTAATTAGACGTTAGAGATGCCCTATATAACTCTAACTTTAGAATTACCATTGTTTTATTAGAAACTGTACAATGGTGGCAAAGTGAATACTTTAACATTCATATTGAAAAGACTAATAATGTGTAAGGGTGGTGAGTTAAATATAGGTCTCTCACCTGAGTTGTCACCTGAGTTGTCACTATACTTCTTCATTCACTTTGTAAGTACCCAACGCTTTATGTGCTTTATTGCTGTTAAAATAAGAAAATAAAGGATTCATTAGTATTAAAATAGAATTCTTAAATTTATTGAGATGTAATTGATTTAAGCTAACTATATATTTTCCAACTTTTTTATATAGTGCTGGCCCATAGCTGAACACCACTGAAAAGTTATCCCAACAAGTTTTAAAATATGGGCCACACATAACTTCTCAGCCATTCATAGATCCTGCAGGTCCCATGAGCAGAAATGAATCAACCATACTAGAATCCTATCTAATTTTCCTTCCTCAGTTTTGTCCAGCTATTCCTAATAGTTCCAGATTAAACAGCTCAGATGAGTGACTGAAGCCAGAAGCCTCGGTTCCATACTGAATGCTGCTTTATCAGTACATCAGGAAATGATTTTTATTTTTATGTGAAACGCTTGCATGTTCTGCTTCTGTAACTACAAGCTTAACATCGTGTTCTGAGGTTACAAAAAGCCACAAATGATACCAATGAAATAACATATATAACTAGAGTTATGATGGGTCAGTTCCTAAAACGATTTATATTCTTACCTTAAAAGTGAGAATTTTTTTCCTTGTGCTGAAAGAGAAAGAGAGAAAGACAATTACTATTTTGCTTCCATGGATGGATGCTGCACATTAGGTTAAATGAGTTGATTAGATTAAATGGATTGCTATAGAGCATGATTGCTCAAGTGTTGCTCAAAACAACACTTACTCTGCCTTCAGATTCTCTTTGAAAAGAATGGTACATAAATACCAAACTGTGTACTCAATAAGTGTGAGAATTTGTAGGATCTGCCATACAGTGCCAAGTCACTTGCACCAGTTAATAAGAACAGCAGCATAGAGACAATCCAGAATTTTGTTCTCCCCTTGGGTGAAAATTAACTATCAATCAAAGTTATATTGATATGTTGAATGCATCAACCAGGGTAATTGCCTGATAACTCTTGAAACTTTTCTTGACATGATTATGCGCTGGTGAGATTTTCCTGTTCAGTTGATACTCTCACAATGAATGGGATAAGTACAAATTAGATTCTGCAAACAAAAAAGGCACTTTTCACAATAGCACTGGATTTGACTCTGATCTAGTGAGGAAGATATGTGTGTCCAAGCAATCCTCTCCTCACCTCTGTAGTGTTTTTTCTTTCTCTACTGTTTTTCATCAACAGGGTGGTTTCTTCACCATAGATTTTTATCTGTGTGCAGTACTCCACCCCTTTTTGCCGGAAATACTCATTATTTATCAGCTCAACAACCTGAGTAGGAGATGTTTGTACGCACGTATGATGTTTCTCAAATTAACCTCATCTGTAGGCAGTTAGTTGGAATAGTAAATGAACACTAGTAACATCATCACGTTTGAAGTAAATTTCTCTAAATGACATTAGAGTAACTGGGTACTTTTAATAGCTTGTTCATAAAACAAGCAAAATAATTTCCTTCAAGTAGTTTAGCCACTCATATTACAGAGTACAATTTCAATCTCTGCATTTCCTGCGGCATTACATTTATTCAATACATTTTGGCATGATTCCTATACCCAAATACCTGTCCAAGTATCAGGGCTCTTTCACAAGCAGCAAGGCTGTCTACTAACATGGTGCTTTTCACATAATAATGAAATGACTCAAGATGTTCACAGAAACACCAGGTAATGAAGGTTGAGACCAAAGCAATAGTGGAACATAAAGATGTTCATTTAGAAATCCTAGTTGTCAAACGGGTTTCAGTACATCAGAAATTTCTGCATTCTTCACAGACAGTGTTGTAACAACAAGGTATCTCTGGCATTTTCTGTTCAAATTTTGATTTTAAGGAATATCATATAGAAAGGAACAAATATTTTACAGGGAATTTCTGGAGCTTCAGGGTATTGGCAGTTGAGGAAACGGCTGCTGGTGATGTCATATTTAAGTTGAGAGATAATCAAGAGAGTAGAATTTGAAAACGTCTTGGAGGATCATAAGATGTGAGGAGATGAGTTGGGGCCAAGATCATGGAAGAAACTGAAAACAAGGATGATTACTTTAGTGCTGAATGTTGAGTTATAACTTGGAGACAATTTACTTAAGTAACGATGAGAGCAATTAGTAAATGGGAATTTGTGCTAATTAGGACAAACATATGAGTTTTGGAGTAACTCACCCAAAGTGCTGGAGGAACTTAGCAGTTCAGGCAGCATCTATGGAGAGGAATAAACAGCCGATATTTCTCTGTAGACCCTTCACACTACAAAAGTTCTCACCCCAAAACTGTTTATTCCTGTTCTTAGATGTTGATTGATCTACCAAGTTCCTCTGGCGTTTTGTGTGTGTTACTCTGGATTTTCAGCATCTGCAGAATCTCTTGTGTAAATGAGCTTGGGATGATTTAAACTTTATGTGGTGTAGAATCTACAGACAATAGAGCACAGAAAAGGCGAATCAGCTGAGTTAGTTATGTCAGCCATGGGTTGAATGTGTTGTCTGAAGCACATAGTGAAGTCAAAGTACGGTGCTTAGGAAACAGAATTTATACTAATCACAATCATTTGGATCTTACCATTAGTTAATCAGGAAATACACTAGTTTTTGGGCCGGCAATCAATATTTTAGAAATGTTGGAGATGAAAGGCTGGCCTGGAAATGCTTTCAGTGATTGAAGAATGATATGTGCCTGAGAACTGAATTGACACCCCAAACAACTTGAAAGAGTATGCCATGAAGTTACAGGAGGGAAAAGCTCGTTAAACGCTTATCTTTCAAGTAGAAACAGCTTTGCATGGTAATCAATAAAGAGTATAGAAAGCCATAAAAATATAATTTAAAAATATGAGACATTATTTACCCTTCCTTCTGAGTTGCCTCATTAGCCAGATGATGAATGTCAGAGCAGAGATGCCGGACGCCATGGAAGATGCTACTACTATCGGTGTGTAGTTTTCAGGGAATGGTTGTGGGTTGGAATCTGAGAACAGTCAGAAAATCAACATTGAAACTATTATTGGATATTTCAACAAACTTCGCTATTCAATTTTAAAAGTTGTTTCCAACATACTCTGTGTAATTGTTCCTAGCTTTGTTATGTAATCGACCTGTTTTTAAAATGAAACGTGCTGTTTCAACATACCTTCACAGACTGGAATTGGTGCTGACCACTGTCCAAAGCCATCACACTGCAGAGTCACTGATCCATTCAATGAGAAGCCCTTCATGCAACCAAACTCGCAAACTGAGAGGTAACTTAAGTTTTCTTTTGGATGGGAGCAATTCATGTTCCCGTTTTCAGGAATCTCCGGGACATCACATTTCACAGCTGGAATGAAAGATCAAGAACTGAGTACAAACAGCAACAGAATCATTGACTGCAAAATTACATCTATGATCTAGGATTATTTTAACCCCTTTCATAAATGCATCTGACAGAAGATGAGCCTTTGTCAAGCCAACAATAGCCTGCTTCTTTTGCGATGTTTGAGCCATCTCCACTATTTGCCTATTTTCCTATCATCTTTTTCTAATTTATGTACACCCTGGATAAGAATTTTACTGCTGTGCCGTAGGTAGCTCATCTTAGCAGTTCTGTAAGAGCAGTCTGTTCTGCTTTCAGCCTGTTTGGGTTTGAGTTACAATAAGAGCCTTTGTTGTTCAACTTGGGAATGTTCTGTCAGCCAATCAGGACAGTGGAATTGGGAGAAGGTTCTGGAGAATGCTGGGGTTGGTGGGAGCTGGGAGAAGACGGGAGGGAATATGGCTGAGGATGCCATCCCTGTTGCACAAGGTTCTTTGTGCAGATGAATGGCTTCAAGGAGGAAGGACCGTGGGAGACCCGTCTGTTTGAGATGGATTTCGAGTGACATTCGTGTGAGTTTTCATGCAGATTAAGGGTCCAGCGCGAGAGTGACAGGCAAATTCAAGATGACCTCCAACATAAGTGCACATTTGACTTTTTAAGAGTAATGGGCCCTTTCTGCTTTTTTTCATTCTTTCATTTAATAATGGTTTGCTTAAATTAGCATTCTTAAATATACTTTATAATTGTATGGAGTGTATGATGTGTTGCTTCTTGCTGGAGGCAGTAAATCACAGAACATACACACAGACCAGGGTTCGAGTGGGCGAGGCATTCCAACGTCATGGATTTGGCAGGACCAAGATGTATATACCATAGACATACGAAGCCTGACAAACGTGATTTTATGGCTACAGAAACCAGTGAGAGGCTAATGAGCTGGGATTCCAGAGAAGTCTAGTAAAAGGGGCATTCATTTAGATGGCACTTAAGTTGACCATATCACGCTATTTTCTTATAAATTCCCAGGGATTTGTTTATCATGAGTAAAGTGAATCAATTTGGGAGAATAGTATATAGGGCTGAGGAGAATCATGGGAGGAAAATAGATGGATAAATGTCAGAACATGGTTGTGAGTACTTTAGCCTTTAGCTCTCACATTGATAAAGCCACTTTATTCGGTGTTTTAATTGGGTCCATACACAAATCACCTTGAAGTAAATAATTGTACAATTCAGATGTGCTTAGTGAAGCAAACACAATGCTACATTATTCTCTAGAGTCCATTTCTTTACTACCACACCCAAGATATTAGACATGCTCAAAATAGTACACACTCTAAAGAGGAAATAAACATATTGGTCTGAAAAAGGAATCGTATTACCATCAACAAACTTGCAGTGATAATAATAGGGAGATTATTTTATAATCAGTCATGCTCTGGGATGGGAATGTAAATTCTACACGAATTCTACAAGTCCATTCCCATCAACACACAATATAATTGTGGTACAATTTCTTTACTCTTGTACTCAAACCTTCCATAAGTAGAGATTGTTTTATCACTTCACTTCCTAACTGCCTGTTGCACCTGTTCGCTTTCTGCGCTTACAATATGTACAATGAGACCCTGGTCCTTGTGAATAACAGTTTGCAATATCTCACCAGTTTAAAAATAACTTCCTAGTATTTTAATTCACTCTGCTAAAGTGTGTAACCTCACAGTTTCCACATCTGCCTTGTGGTTGCCCATATCCCCTCATCATTTTTTTGCATCCTCTTCATTACTCACATTCCCACTGCATCATTAGCATACTTGGTCCCCTGGCCAATGTGGATTATGAATAGTTAGAGTTCCAGCACTGATCCCCACAATGTCTTACTTCTTAGAACATGCCAAACTAAGAAGGAAGAATTTATGGCTAGTCTTTGCCCTATATCTTTTTAGCAATTAGCAGTCACCACTACCAAGGTGCTCTAAATATGTTGAATGATCTCCTGTGGAAGTTCTTATGGAAAGCTTTGTGAAAATACACCACATTCATTGATTCTCAATTATCTACACTATTGGCTACAAGATTCCATAGATTATAGATTTGTAAAATATTAAATTAATGGCAAATCTATGTCTATGCAAATAACCGGAGATCTATGGCTTTGGCTTTTTCTCCTTTAAGAGTTAATTAGTCATCTAGTACAATTTATCTGTACCTTCACACTGAGGGATCGCCGCTGACCACTCTCCAGATGCTCCACATTCAAGCCTCTTTGACCCTCGGAGCTCAAAGCCCAGAGCACAGCTGAAGTCACACATTGAGTTGTAACTGAATGGAGCAACTGGATCCGAGCAGGTCGTAGTCAGCTGTTCTTGCTCCTCCAGGTTTACGCATTGTACTGCTGCAAGAGGCAACAGAGAACTTATTGTTTCAAAACCAATTCAAAGTATGCTAGTCTTAAGTACTTCATAATTTCGAGTCAAGGTTTTGAAAAAACATATTGAGGTAAATGTTCACAAATTTGTTTCACTAGTGCACTAATCTTCAGTTACCTTCACAGCGAGGAGTTGGCGCCGACCACTCCCCAGATGCTCCACACTCCAGTGTTTCTGACCCTCGGAGCTTAAAGCCCTCAGCACAGCGGAAGTTGCACATTGAGTTGTAACTGAATGGGGCAAATGGATTCGAGCAGGTCATAGTCAGCTGTTCTTGCTCCACCAAGTTTATGCATTGTACAGCTGCAAGAGGCAACAGAAAGCTTATTGTTTTAAAACCAATTTAAAATACATTAATCTTGACTACATCCTAATTTCAAGTGAAGGTTTTGAAAGAACATACTGGGGTTAATAATCAGATCATATTTTCTATAGTTCATTAATCTTCAGTTACCTTCACAGCGAGGAGTTGGCGCCGACCACTCCCCAGATGCTCCACACTCCAGTGTTTCTGACCCTCGGAGCTTAAAGCCCTCAGCACAGCGCAAGTTGCACGTTGAGTTGTAACTGAATGGAGCAAATGGATCCGAGCAGGTCAGAACCATCTCTTCATGCTTCTCCAGATTTGCACATTGTATAGCTGCAAGAAACAAAGGAGAATTATCAAGACTTAAGACAAATTCAAACTATACCAGTCTTATTTAGTTCACAATTTCAAGACAGGATTTTGAAATAACATATTGAGGCAAATGTTCAGAAATGCTCTTTACTAGTTCATTAATCTTCAGTTACCTTCACAGTGAGGGGTTGGTGCCGACCACTCCCCTGATGCTCCACACACCAGTCTCTCTGACCCTCGGAGCTGAAATCCCTCAGCACAGCTGAAGTCACATGTTGAGTTGTAAGTGAAGGGTGCAAATGGATCCAAGTAGGTCATAATCAACTGTTCTTGTTCCCCAATTTTTGTACATTGTACTGCTGCAAGAAGAAATGGAGAAATTGTTAAGTTTTGAAATCAATTGAAATTACATCAGACTTATCTATTTCACACTTCCATGGTAAGTTGTTAAATAAACATAGTGATGTAAATCTTAAGAGATTTTTATTCTTTCATCACTGTCATAAATGTTCAGGTACCTTCACACTGAGGGGTCACCGCTGACCACTCCCCTGATGCTCCACACTCCAGTGTTTCTGACCCTCGGAGCTTAAAGCCCTCAGCGCAGCTGAAGTTGCACGTTGAGTTGTAACTGAATGGGGCAAATGGATCCGAGCAGGTCATAGTCAGCTGTTCTTGCTCCTCCAGGTCTACGCATTGTACAGCTGCAAGAGGCAACAGAGAACTTATTGTTTCAAAACCAATTCAAAGTACACTAGTCTTAAGTACTTCATAATTTCGAGTCAAGGTTTTGAAAGAACATATTGAGGTAAATGTTCATAAATTTGTTTCACTAGTGCACTAATCTTCAGTTACCTTCACAGCGAGGAGTTGGCGCCGACCACTCCCCAGATGCTCCACACTCCAGTGTTTCTGACCCTTGGAGTTCAAAGCCCTCAGCACAGCGGAAGTTGCACGTTGAGTTGTAACTGAATGGGGCAACTGGATCTGAGCAGGTCATAATCAGCTGTTCTTGCTCCTCCAGGTTTACGCATTGTACAGCTGCAAGAGGCAACAGAGAACTTATTGTTTTAAAACCAATTTAAAGTGCACTAGTCTCGACTACTTCCTAATTTCAAGTCAAGATTTTGAAAGAACATACTGGGGTTAATAATCAGATCATATTTTCTATAGTTCATTAATCTTCAGTTACCTTCACAGCGAGGAGTTGGCGCCGACCACTCCCCAGATGCTCCACACTCCAGTGTTTCTGACCCTCGGAGCTTAAAGCCCTCAGCACAGCTGAAGTTGCACATTGAGTTGTAACTGAATGGGGCAAATGGATCCAAGCAGGTCATAGTCATTTGTTCTTGCTCCTCTAGGTTTGTGCAATTTACAACTGCAAGAAACAAGAAGGAACCTTTTGTTTTCAAACCATAACACCTCAGACCTGTGGGTTTCAAATCTAAAGGCAAGATTTTGAATAAATATGATGATGTAGCTAATCAGAATTTTTTTGATTCATTAATCTTCTTTGCAGTGAGTGATCTGTTCTGACAACTCTCCAAATTGCTAACTCAGAAAATGGGTTAGTCATAAAATCAAATCAAAATACACTAGAGATCTCTATTTCACAATTTCAAGGCAGTACTTTGAATGAGCATTCAGGATTTCTTTTGACCAAACCTCGGTAATTTTCTGATTAATGCAAGATCTTGACCAAAATGTTGATAATTCACCATCCCCCACCTCCCACTGATGCAGCTCCTCAGCATGTGGTCTTTATAGATTCATTACTTATTAAATACTGAATAATTTCCACATTCTCTGGTATCTTCACATTTACTGAAGGCAGAGCTTCCTTCTGATATCTATTAGTTGACTAAAACTAAGGCAGCAGTAAATACTCAAACATTGGGCCCATGTGCACATGAGTGATGTTGAGGGGAATAAGTTGAATCAGATTGCCTTCTCTCTGCTGGAAAATGATGGGCAAATACATGAATGTGCCCTTTGGATTTTGTGATAATAAATGAAGAAACACCAGTTGGACTGTAAGGTCATAAAGCATAGGAGCAGAATTAAGCCATTCAGCCCATCAAGTCTTGCTCTGCCATTTCATCCATTTCCCTCTCAACCCCATTCTTCTGCCTTGACTGATCAAGAACCTATCACTTTCCACTTTAAATACACCCAGTGACCAGGCCTCCACAGCTGCCCGTAGCAACGAATTCCACAGATTCACTGCTCTCTGACTAAAGAAATTCCTCCACATCTCCATTCTAGATGGGCGTCCCTCTATTCTGAGGCTGTGCCCTCTAATCCTAGACTCACCCACCGTAGGAACAACCCTCTCCGTATCCACTCCGTCGAGGCCTTTCAACATCTAGTAAGTTTCAATGAGATCCCCCCTCCCCTTCTATACTCCAGCGAGTAAAGGCCCAGAACCATCAAATGCTCCTTGTATGTTAACCCTTTTATTCCTGGAATCATTCTTGTGAACCTCCTCTGAACCCTCTCCAATGTCAGCACATCCTTTCTTGGATAATGGAACCAAAACTGCTCAGCATACTCCAAGTGAGTGCCTTATAAAGCCTCAGCATCACATCCTTGTTTTTATATTCTAGTCATCTCAAAATGGATGCTAACATTGCAGTTATGTAGGAAGTGACAGAGGTATGGTAATAGCTAGGGAATTACAGGGTATCACCACTAACATGCAAGATGTAAAATGTAGAGCCAAATAAGTCTAACAGCTACTTTGATTGAAAACAATGATTTTGGGCAAATCATGGACCTCACAGATGGGTGGAGCTTAGGAGGACGATGGCACCTAACGGCGACTCCTTTGCTTGCATCTTTGGGGTTCTAACATTTATCTGTCATTCATTCTTTAGGGCACTCCTCTGTTTTCATGGATGGTTGCGAAGAAAAAGAATTTTAGGACATATATTGTATACGTTTCTCTGACATTAAGTGTACTTTTGAAACCTTTGAACCATAATAAATCATTGTGTTTTGTACAAGTCAAATCATACTGTCTGTAAAGGCACTTACCATGTTCACACTCTGGTCCGTAGAATCCATCATTGCAGACACAACGGTAACTTCCAATGGTTTCTACACACTCTCCTTTGCCACTGCATGACATTTTACTACATGAAGCTTAAACAAATAACACAAATTAATCATTATTAACAACCCAGAAGATGTTTAAATTATTATCAAACAAGATAGTGAACTACTGTAACAAGGAAAATTACATATTCATGCAGGTTCATTTAATCATATTTATTGTGTAAGGAACAAGGAACTTTCTATGTTCAAATTCCAAATTTGGTTATTATAATTGCCACTCTTCCATTTTGCTATTCTTAAATTCTTGTTTTGTTTAAAAGGACATAATTGAAGAAGTCATATTAGGAATTAGGAAAGTCTGGAAAGATTAGGAAAGTCTGCCAATAACTATTTTAGCAAAGTTTTAATGTAATTTAGGAGTTTAAAGTTGATTGTGATGATGATATAGACTACTTTATATTTTTACCTGTGTAACACAAAGGTTTTTTCTTCTTGTCACAGTTGATATCATTCCACTTCCCTGAGTCACTGTCTCTCTGAATGTACATTTCTACACAATCTTCCTTCCCAGTTTTTGCACTATTATTGGGTTCGCCTTTAGCCCAGTTCTCTGCTTCTTTGCTGAGTGGCTTCTCAGTGCCAACCCAGGTCCAAACATTGTTAATTTTCCTCAGTCCAATCCAGTAATAACTTCTTGATTTTGGTATGTTATTATTCAAATATTCTATTTCTTCTGCATTCTGGATTGCAACCATATCAGTATATTTTTTTTGACAAAAGGATCTTGCATTTTTCCAAGACATATCTTCAATAGTGTAATTGTACGTCCAGCCATGAATTTCACCCAGAAGCAATAGTTCTGTAAAGGAAGGAATAATTTTAAAGAATCACTCCCACTGTTTATCTCAAATTATTTCTTGTTCTGTCCTTCATTTTGTACCAGTTTAGTTTATTAACAACATCAAATAAATTGTAAATGTTGGAAACTTAAAGTAAATAAAAACAGAAAATATTGGAAATAATCAACAGGTCAGTATGTGTCAACAGGAAGAAACACAGACTAACATTTCAAGTGGAAGATCACTGATTGATCTGAAGCATAAGTTGTTTCCCCTGTTACATTTTCTACCTGACTTGCTGAGTACTTAGAACATGTTCTGTTTTTATTTTAGGTCATTGGTATCATTTGGAAAATCAAACTATTCTGCTCCTGGCACCCAATGGTTGCTCCAATACACCTGGAATCTGCCAAAAGGTAGGGAAAGCTCTTTCCATTCTGTTCCAATTGCAGCAATGAATCCTTCCATACTTGTGTGACATGTTTCCCTTTTCCTGTGTAAGGCTTTCCATGGCATTTTGGAGTGAGATTCCAAAATGAATTTAATAGCAAAATAATGCAGAATTAATTTTGGATTGGATGCATATGGAATTGAAGTGAGGTTAGTAAAGTTTACTCATTGGGGCCTGAATAGCCATCAAACAGAAGAATTTGGGAGAATGTTTAACCTCAACATAGAAGTGAAAGCCCTTCATCTAACTGCTGATATACCCACCCCAGGTACTTTCCTCCTTTGCCATTTTTGACTATAGCTTGCTAATATCACATTAGAAATGCTTTGACTTGCATAAAGATAATGGAGCACAATAGATGTCACCTTTGTATTAAAAAGCAGTTTAATTGCCCTTATATTTTACATCACTCCTTTCTTACCAAGAATGATGATAGCGACAAACTGCATTCGATGTCCAGCTCTCAGAATTTGTGGGGTTTGTTGGTTTACCATTTTTGCCATTCTGTTGTATCTATAGATAATAAGATGTTATTTATAATCATTATTGAATAGAATAGCCAAAGCAATCTTAAGTATTTACCACTCATTCTAAGAAAATGATTACATGCTGTTTATGAGGCTCATTCTTCATGTATGTTAAAACAACACATTTCAAATTCTGTCAGTTCCTTCCATTCTATAAAAACATGTCAATGTTGTGATTTCAAAATCATGATAGTCAGCATGACATTCAGTAGCTAAGTCTCATTTCTTCAACTCATAGTGACATCATGCCTTGGGATGGAATAGCCTTAACCCTGAAGACCCTTTATTGTTATTTTCCTAAGAAAAACTATCAAACTAAAGCATGCTTGCTCTGCTCTTCAAGAGATATAGGCAACAAAAGCAAGTTTTAAACTTTATAACTTTTTTAATCATAGAAGGAAACTAATCACTAAATACTAATGCTAAAATTCAGCTCTTACCTAACTATTCCGGAAGTGAACCTTACAAAGTCTTCTGTTTCCCTGCTTCTACCCAGATCTATATCTGCTAGCATTACCCAAGGCTATGTTTTAAGGAGGTACTAATCTGTTCTAAAGATGGTACTTCTGTCCTGAGAGTCTGACGTCCTCCTGAGATTCATACTGTATATTTTCCAGATTGTTACACTATTAATTTTATTCTAAACCTGAAATTTTGCCTCATTGTTCATCAATGTATTAAACAAGTTGCAATCCATAAAAATAAATCCCGAACAATTATTAAGTTAGGGGACACTTATTATTTTATGGAGAAAAGCTTTATCAAAGCTAATTTCAAAGCAGACATTTTTAGATTGAACTGTAGCTGAAATAAGTTGACAGTATTGGAATTAACGATGATTTTGCTGTTGGTTTCACAGGGTTCACTTTTCCCACCTGTGGCTCAATCATTCTCCTCAACATGAGTAGGTTTCATGTTGAAGTCCCACCTTGGAGTGTTAAGCCCGTTAATGTTGGCCTACACTTCGGGGCAGTGAAAGAATACTACGCTTGGGATAATTTATACACACTTCAGATAGCTAGAATGGTCTGAGCCCTTTCCTGCAATCTGAACTGTGTACAAGTTGTCTCAAGGTTCCAGCTCAATGAACACTCCTCAATCACTAATCCAAAATCTACTCATGATCTTTATTGAACTGGGGAACTTGCCGAGATTAATTTAACAACTATGCTTCCTACATTACTCTCTTAACCACACTATGCCTCATTGGCTGTAAAGTACTCTGAGATTGTGCCAAAGAGGCTCAATAAAGGCATTTCCTTAAGTGCTGATTGTTACAGATTGGGAGCCAGCCAGTTTATACCAGTATATGTAAAACAATGTGGTACAGTATTAGTACCCTCTCCTATCATCTTCACAAAGGTAGCAAGACCTAAACTGCAATTGTCCACACATAAATTTAATTTAATTGGTCTTTTTATATGCTTTCCTTCTGAAGAAACAATTTTGTTTTCACTAAATATAAGCAGTCTTTTTCTCTGGTTCTTGAATGTCCAATGAAGACAGACTGTGCAACTGTCTCTGAAATATGAATTAAAATTCTAAAGAATTATCATATTTCAGAAATTAGAATATTGCAGTGTTAGTATCACTATTCTCTTCCAAATAAGATGTTATAACATCAACTATTTTTTGTGCAGAAAACACAGTTACTTTTAAGATAGTACCTTACCTTACCAGATTCCAATCCAAATGACTGCAATTGACTCTGGTGCTCACTTGAAGATGTATTGACAGAACTCAGTTCTGTCTTTTCAATTGCACTAGAACAGAATACTGCTCCTTCATTGTAGCAGAGGGCCTTATATCCTCAGCCACAGTTTCCTGGCCATTTCCGGAAAATTTCCCTGTGTCATTAACTGATTTGAATAAAATAGACGGAACTGCGTTTTCAATCCCAAGTGCTTATGGACAGACATCAAAGATTTTATCTGTCGCCTGCCAATAAGTCAGTATTCCAGTCAGCTCTTGTACCTTTGATCCTAGGCTTGCACTACCCTGCAACTTCCAACTATTTAAATTAGACACTAGAATTTGTTTTCCAAAAATAATATCTGTGTTGTCGAGTCAGGGTGCTAAGATTGACCAAGTTCTTGTACTCCATATTCACCCTCAACAAAATTACAAAGTGACCATAATACACTATCTTTCTTTTCTTTCGCATTCTGTCTGTAGCCTTTAACATTGTTGGTTGTATCATCCTCCACCACCTTCTCTATATTATCCAGCCATGCTTAGAAGTTGTTTCCACACCATATATATTTGGTAATAAGAAAGTGGCCTGAAATAGTTTACCTCTCCACTGTTTCAACAGGGAGTAATCTTCAACTCCTTCCTATTTCTTATACTCATTCCATCCCCTGATCTGAAGGTGGGTCAGGTGCCATGTGTGATGCCTGTTTCAAACATATCATATTACATTCATTGCCTGTTTGAATGATATCCAGCATTAGTTGAGCTGAAATTTTTGCCAAATGGATATTGCAAAATCATAATGTTTGGCTCCTGTGTTCCCTCCCCAACAATTCTGTTCCCTTTTCATGCCAGTGTCTTAGTTTGAACTAGGCAATATGAAACATTGATGTCCAAATTTACACTTTAACAATCCTTCAATCCAATAACATTGCCACCTCAGATCTGCCCTAATCCATCTACTATAGTTCTGAGAGATTGCTAGGGTTCTGCAAAGGTGGATCTTTGTCAATCTTATCTCCTACAATTCACCATTGAGGGACGTTAAAGAATTTAACTCCAAAATTCCTTCAGCTTCCTCCTTGTCTCTCGTTTTCCTCTCTCCTTTTATAAAATGTCCCTTAAATTCAGCTTTTTGGCCAATCTTTGATCAACTATCTTAAATCTTCGGATAAGGATCAAATTTTTTCAGTGATTTGACCTAAGAAGCTTGGGATATCGTATATCTACTCTATTAAGGGTAGAATGTGACTGTTGTAATTAGCAAAGCTTCGTGGTGAGCTGTACCAGCTGAACAATCAGACGAACAGCATTACTACACCAATCGATTGTACAATCATACAGTGCCATCGCTATAATGTATGAGCATATGTGCCAACAAACAGTCATCACATAGGCAGCATCACTGTATCCTGAAGTGACAAGCAGGAGCCAGTTGGTGCCGTGGCAAAGCTTGAAGTCGCCAGATTTCTTCTTCCTGAGGTGGGAAATTTCCATTGCCACCTTGGCTGAAATGCATCGTCGAGACTGTCCTGTGTGTATTCATCTCAGACTGGATGATGCATTTTCCATTGTGACATTGGAGGAGCTGCCTTCGCACTGGATGCTTTAAAAAAACAGATGTTGACAGAAGACATTTCCTCTGTTTGATAATAATTTCCAGACACAGCCAAGAACTGTTTTATGACAACAACTGTTTCATTTTCTGATGAGGAAGGGAAATGCGATTTCTGACCAAATAAGTGCCTCTATACCCATTTCCTGTTGGACATCCCAGTGCTAGATGCAACTAGGGCTGATTACTTAATCCCTTTAGGTTAGGTTAGGGTTGAGATAAATATTTTTGTTGGTATTGTAGGCAGCAGGCGAGAACTAAAAATGATATGATATATTGAATATCTGTCTCTATTAGTTTAAGTGCATGTTGAGTTCTCAAAAGTAAGCCCAATTTATCTGATATTCATTTTATAGCAAGCTCTCTGCCAGCTCAACATGAATGTATAGTACTCAGGGTGGTGTCAATGTATCTGATCCTGTTAACTAACCTACCAGCGGAGACACGTCCTGTTAAAAGCACATTTGACACTTTTAAGGGGTAGGTAAATCAATACATGTGGGGCAAAGGATAGAAGGATGTGTGACTGTGTGGAGTCTAGGGGCCCGTGCAGATTGGTTAGGTGGATGACCTGTTTCTGTGTGTACTCATCTAGGATTACCTACTCACTTACCACATGGAACAGCCAGCTGAGTACCAAGCATCACGTTTTTAATTCACCAACTTTATCCATATTCTTGGCCTCATTGTGGGAGCATCATTCCAGCAGTGTAGATTTCTGAATTTACCTTTAGGCAATAGACAATAGACAGTAGGTGCAGGAGTAGGCCATTCAGCCCTTCTAGCCAGCACTGCCATTCACTGTGATCATGGCTGATCATACACAATCAGTACCCCGTTCCTGCCCTCTCCCCATATCCCTTGACCCCGCTATCTATAAGAGCTCTATCTAACTCTCTCTTAAATGTATCCAGAGATTTGGCCTCCACTGCCTTCTGGGGCAGAGCATTCAACATATCCACCACTCTCTGGGTGAAAAAGTTTTTCTGCATCTCTGTTCTAAATGGCCTACCCCTTATTCTTAAACTGTGGCCTCTAGTTCTGGACTCACCCATCAGCGGGAACATGCTTCCTGCCTCCAGCGTGTCCAATCCCTTAATAATATTATATGTTTCAATCAGATCCCCTCTCATCCTTCTAAGTTCCAGTGTATACAAGCCCAGTCGCAGAAGGTGCAGGGTCGGTTCATTCCAAAGAGGAAGAAAGATCCTAAGGGGAGTAAGGGGCGGTCTTGGCTGATGAGGGAAGTAAAGGGCAGTATAAAAATAAAAGAGAAGAAGTATAACATAGAAAAGATGAGCGGGAAACCGGAGGACTGGGAAGCTTTTAAAGAGCAACAGAAGATAACAAAAAAGGCAATATGCCAAGAAAAAATGAGGTACAAAGGTAAACTAGCCAAGAATATAAAGGAGGATAGTAAAAGCTTCTTTGGGTATGTGAATAGCAAAAAAAAGTTAAGACCAAAATTGGGCCATTGAAGACAGAAATGGGTGAATTTATTATGGGGAACAAGGAAATGGCAGATGAGTTGAACAGGTACTTTGGATCTGTCTTCAGTAGGGAAGACACAAACAATCTCCCAGATGTAATAGTGGTCAAAGGAACTAGGGTAAAGGATGAACTGAAGGAAATTTATATTAGGCCAGAAACGGTGTTGGATAGACTGTTGAGTCTGAAGGCTGATAAGTCCCCGGGACCTGATGGTCTACATCCCAGGGTACTTAAAGAGGTGGCTCTAGAAATCGTGGATGTATTGGTAATCATTTTCCAATGTTCTATAGATTCAGGAACAGTTCCTGCTGATTGGAGGGTGGCTAATGTTGTCCCACTTTTCAAGAAAGGAGGGAGAGAGAAAACAGGGAATTATAGACCAGTTAGCCTGACGTCAGTGGTGGGAAAGATGCTGGAGTCAATTATAAAAGAGGAAATTACGACACATTTGGATAGCAGTGGAAGGATCAGTCCGAGTCAGCATGGATTTATGAAGGGAAAATCATGCTTGACTAATCTTCTGGAGTTTTTTGAGGATGTAACTATGAAAATGGACAAGGGAAAGCCAGTGGATGCAGTGTACCTGGACTTCCAGAAAGCTTTTGATAAAGTCCCACATAGGAGATTAGTGGGCAAAATTAGGGCACATGGTATTGGGGGCAGAGTACTGACATGGATTGAAAATTGGCTGGCTGACAGGAAACAAAGAGTAGTGATTAACGGGTCCCTTTCGGAATGGCAGGCTGTGACCAGTGGGGTACTGCAAGGTTCGGTGCTGGGACCGCAGCTGTTTACAATATACACTAATGATTTAGATGAAGGGATTAAAAGTAACATTAGCAAATTTGCTGATGACACAAAGCTGGATAGCAGTGTGAAATGTCAGGAAGATGTTATGAGAATGCAGGGTGACTTGGACAGGTTGAGTGAGTGGGCAAATGTATGGCAGATGCAGTTTAATGTGGATAACTGTGAGGTTATCAATTTTGGTGGCAAGAACAGGAAGGCAGATTACTATCTAAATGGAGTCAAGTTAGGAAAAGGGGAAGTACAATGAGATCTAGGTGTTCTTGTACATCAGTCAATGAAAGCAAGCATGCAGGTACAGCAGGCAGTGAAGAAAGCTAATGGCATGCTGGCTTTTATAACAAGAGGAATTGAGTATAGGAGTAAAGAGGTCCTTCTGCAGCTGTACAGGGCCCTGGTGAGACCACACCTGGAGTATTGTGTGCAGTTTTGGTCTCCAAATTTGAGGAAGGACATTCTTGCTATTGAGGGAGTGCAGTGTAGGTTCACAAGGTTAATTCCCGGAATGGTGGGACTGTCATATGTTGAAAGATATGCACCTTTGTATCTCACCCATGCGGTGGAAGAATATCTTACCCCACCCCTAATACATCATGTGAGTCTTTCTCATCCCATTGTCAGCTCCAGTATCCAGAGAGGTGAGTTTTGAAATTGGGTACTCAAAGGGAAATGAACATAAAGGAGAAGGAAAAGTGGGTAGGCTGATATGGAAAGGTCAAGAGTGAGGGACCAGATGGATAGTCCTTTCAAAGAGCCTACACCAGACTGATGGACTGGAACATCTTTCTTTCTGTTTAGTTCTTCCAACATAATGGTGAAAAACCCATAACTGACTTTCCATTTAAACACAGTTCTTCTCCCAGATGGGATTGTTTATTTTACCCTATACAGTATATTTCGGACTTCCAAAGGTTTGTTGGAATGAGAGTGGCCCCAGACACATGAACAACAGAAGGAAGCACTGAGTAGGGCCCCTGAAGCTTGAAAGTTATGTGCCTTAAAAATGGATTGATCTTTAAAAATCAATGCAGACCGAAGAATAACGAGGCGGTGTGATTTGAGAAAGATCCCCAACAAAGAACACATTGGGCCAGGCAGAGAAAGTTATGAAGCAAAGAGTCAGCAATAGAGATTAGGTGAAGGTAGAACCTTAAATATCAATGAGGCACAGCAGAATATGTACTCACACCAGCCTCGATTCAGGGTCTTGACCCAAAACATCAACAATCCATTTCCCCACAGATGCTGCTCAAACTTCTGAGTTCCATCAGCATTGTTTTATACTCTCACATGCAGCTTGTATACTTTAGATACTAATATACTCCCAGTTTTAAACATCTTATTGCACATTGCCAGCATCTCCAAATTTATTTCTTCTTATCTATGCCCAACAAAGAGGAAATGACGCAGATGAACCATGCAGGATGCAAATTAATTCAAGAAGACACATTTTGATCAAAGATTATGAGAAATTTCCTTACTTAGATGACTCCTTTTATCATTTGAAACCTTTGTTTAAGCAGAATGTAATAATGTTCGTGACAACATGAGATAAATAATTGCTTATGTAATGTTGTTTCACCATATGAGCAGCATTATCCTTCAAGTTTTCAAATTCATCATGCGTTAAATTATTCACCGGATGTTGAGGATGTAATGCGTCTGCCACAGAACAGCAGATCTGAAACCATACCTCACAATGAGTCCTCGCCCTCAGAGAAGGGAAAGGACAACAATTCCCATACAGATAAGTAAATTCACATTCAGAGAAATATTTGTGCATAATTAAAAAAAAACTTTTATTTTTCATTCACTAATTGTATGATCCCTTTATTGAAAGTTCACTTACAGATTCAAGGACACAATTTTTTTTCTCACCTTCCCTGTCTCCTGAAAGTAGGATTAGATTCCAGAAATGTTATGTGTACAAAGGATAATCAGGCTGCCCAGGACAAAAGTGAATAAATTAAGACATTCTGGAAAACTGATCATTGATAGAAAATGACCTCATGAGTAAACCTCATCATAATCTGTGCAGGTTGGTGACGATATCTCTTCCTCGCTGTTGATGAACACTGGTGCACCTCAGGGGTTTGTGCTTAGCTCACTGCTCTACTCTTTATATACCCACAATTGTGTGGCAAGGCATAGCTCAAATACCATCTATAAGTTTGCTGACAATACAACCATTGTTGGAAGCTTCTCAGATGGAGATGAGAGGGCATACAGGAGTGAGATATGCCAACAGCAACAACCTGACACTCAACGTCAATAAGACCAAAGAGCTGATTGTGGACTTCAGGAAGGGTAAGATGAAGGAACACATACCAATCCTCATAGAGGGATCAGAAATCGAGAGAGTGAGCAGTTACAAGTTCCTGGGTGTCAAGATCTCTGAAGATTTAACCTGGTCCCAACATATCGATGCAGTTATAAAGAAGGCAAGGCAGTGACTGTACTTTATTAGGAGTTTGGAGAGATTTGGTTTGTCAACAAACACACTCAAAAACTTCTATAGTTGTACTGTGGAGAGCATTCTGACAGGCTGCATCACTGTATAGTATGGAGGGGCTACTGCACAGGACCAAAAGAAGCTGCAGAGGGTTGTAAATTTAGTCTACTCCATCTTGGGCACTAGCCTACAAAGTACCCAGGACACCTTCAAGGAGTGGTGTCTTAGAAAGGCAGCATCCATTATTAAGGACCTCCAGCACCCAGGGCATGCC
Source organism: Hypanus sabinus (assembly GCF_030144855.1). Taxonomy (NCBI): domain Eukaryota; kingdom Metazoa; phylum Chordata; class Chondrichthyes; order Myliobatiformes; family Dasyatidae; genus Hypanus; species Hypanus sabinus. The sequence goes on from NC_082716.1 coordinate 65,397,961, forward strand.
CTTTTCTCACTGTTACCATCAGGTAGGAGATACAGAAGCCTGAAGGCACACAATCAGCGATTCAGGAACAGTTTCTTCTCCCCTGCCATCCAATTCCTAAACGGACACTGAACCCATGAATATTGCCTCACTTTTAAAACATATATGAGTTCTGTTTTTTACACGATTTTTAATCTATTGAATATACATATACTGCAATTGATTGATTGATTGAGTTATTTATTTATTCTTCTTCTATATTATGTATTGCATTGAACTGCTGGTGCTAAGTCAACAAATTTCACAACACATGCCGGTGATAATAAACCTGATTCTGATTATTCATCTTGACTTGTAATGTTTTATATCAAAGTACTGACATAAGAAGGCAGGCTTCTGGACGACCCTTCTGGGAGTTGCTTTAAAATTCCTCTGTCTCAATCTCGTTTTTTGAAATACTTCTTAAACCAGCTACTTTCATTAAGCTTTAGGATTGTAATAGATTCATTGCTCCGTATTCTGATTTAGTGGTATCTTTCTGCACACCTGCAGAAAAAGGGATTTCCATCTTTATTAAGAAATGCTAAAAAAAAAGGTTTATTTCTTTAGGAGGTCTGGCCATAATTTCAGCTTGGGCCTGTGGTGAACTACATATACCTGTCTGGACACGCCCCCCCTGCTGACTGCTCCTGTGGCTGCTCCCACTGCTCCTGTGGCTCCTCCCACGGACCCCGGTATAAAGGCGATTGGAGACACCGCCCCAGCCTGAGTCTCCAGGACGCAGTGTGATGGTCAAGTCCTGCTTGTTCTTTCTTCTAGCCAATAAAAGCCTATATCTCGCCTCACGTCTCAGAGAGTTATTGATGGTGCATCAATGGCCCTTGGAAGATTCTCCTTCTATATTCAACGGCATGGGAACGTGGGACTCCAAGCCTGTGGCGGCCAACAATATGCCAAATCCTCTGATGGCCAGTGACACAGAAAGGTATATACAACCTTTTGTCAGAACTGTTAACCTTTGGGATCAGTAGAGATTCTGCTCTCGGAATCTTCTGGCATAATTGAACCTGGCATTTCCCTATTCCAGCCCAAGTTCTACCCCTCTAGCAGACATTGTAGCTCTGTTTCTTGTCCTAATAAAGAGAAGATCCCATTGTTCCTTAAATCTATCCAATAAAAGTTCAAAGTTCAAGGGTAAAACAATCTCTTTCAAACTTCAGTGATTAAGGAAGCTTTTTTCTTCTGCTGCTTCTTTATTCTATTTTCTTCTTTCATTAGGATATATATTCACTTTGATACTAAATTTATTTTTGAACTTTGAGAATGACTTTTTTTCCAGTTTTGTGGGATCTGAGGTGACTGATGATATCCTGATGATAAACACAGGCTCTTCAACTTCACCTTTTATACAGGGCTCCTGTATGCTTCCAAGGCAGGGACATAACATTGTACGAATAAATACCTTTCCAAATGCTCTTCCTCTAATTTTGCCCTGTGATTGGCCAAAGCCTCCTTTGAGTCAGAAGAGATGTTAAACTCTTCAAGAAGACTTTGAGCACATCTTCAAGTCATTTTCTCTGTGCTCCTGGTAATCTCTTCCTGTTAAGTAAGATAACAACTGTATAATTATATTTTCTTGTGACCAGAATTTAATCAGTTATGTAGAGATACTTGAGCAAGGATAGGTTTTTACAATCAAACTGGACTTCTGCAAGATAAGCTTGACATAAATTATATAGTTTCAACTTCATTATTTGCCTTACCTGATAAGCTCACAGATTTCTGTTTCAGAACCACATCTGTCTCAGAAAGAGAACAAAGACTTTCCAACTCAGTGGGCTTGAAGCATTTATTGAAGAATAAAGTCAAGCTAACGCTCACATTGTCTTTGGAGAAACAACATCCAAGTTTCTTTATTAGAATTTTATTCTATTGTATGTTGCCTTGATTTTTTTCATTATATCTTTATGAATAAACCGTAGGTCAACTGTCATACAGAAATGTCTTTTTCCCTGCAAAGAGTGGTCAGTGAAATCCCAGAATGGCTATATGTAAGACCATAAGACAGAAAAGCAGAATTAGGCCATTTGGCCCATCAAGTCTGTTCTACCATTCGATCATGCTAACTTATTTTCCCACTCAACACATAATTTCCTGCCATCTCCCTGTAATCTTTGATGCCCTTATTAATTAACCTCTACTATAAATGTACCCAATGACCTAGCCTCCACAGCCAACTGTAGCAATAAATTCCATAGATTCACCACCCTCCTCCCAAATTCCTCCTCATCTCTGTTCTGAAGTGATATTTTTCTTTGCTGATTTAGTACTCTCTGGTCCTAGACTTTCCAGTCTTGGAAGCATCCTTTGTGTGTCCACTTTTTCTGGGCCTTTCAATATTCAGTAGGTTGAATGTTTCAATGACATCCTACTTCATTCTTCTAAACTCTAGTGAGTATACAGAGCCATCAACCAGTCCTCACATTAATCCTTTCATTCCTGGGATCAATCTTGTAAACCTCTTCTCGACCCCTCCAATGCCAGAATATCCTTTCTTAGATATGGGGCCCAAAACAGCTTACAATATTCCAAGTGTGACCTGACCAATGACTCATAAAATCTCAGCATTATATCCTTGCTTCTATAGTCTAGTCCTCTTGAAACGAATGCTAACATTGCTTTGCCTTCCTTACTACCAACACAATCTACAAAGTAACCTTTAGGGAATTCTGCACTGTAACTCCCAAGTCCTTTTGTACCTCAAATTTCTAAATTCACTCCCAGTTAGAAAACAGTGTACACATTTATTCCTTCTGTCAAAGTGCTTGACCATACATTTATCTGCACCGTCTTCCATCTGAAATTTCTTTGCCTATTCTCCTAATCTGTTAAAGTCCTTCTGCAGATTCCCTGCTTCTTCAGCATTACTTGCCCTCCATCTATCTTTATATCATCTGAAAACCGGCTCACAAAACCATCATCCAGACCATTCACAAACAATGTGAAAAGCAGCAGACCCAACACCAACCCATGCGGAACACCACTAGTCACCAGCAGCCAACCAGAAAATATAACCTTTTATTCCTATTCTTTGCCTTCTGTGAGTCAGCTAGTCTTCTGTCCATGTTCATGTATCCCCATGGTCTCTTAGCTTGTTTAGCAGCCTCATTTGCGGCATCTTGTTGGTTATGAAAGAGGAATCTATAAAGCTGGAATGGAGCAATTCTGATGTGGGTCTCACATGCAGAATTAACTCAAAGTCACGGAGTCATACTGCACAGAAACAGGTCCTTCTGTTCAAACAGTTCTTAACAGCCCAACAAGCATATATCAATCCTGTTTAATTCTACCACAATCCCATTAGCTCCCCCTGTTTTCCACCACTCACTAATACTCAAAGGGCAATTAATTTAGCAATCCATAAGACCACAAGAACATAAGACATAGGAACAGAAATTAGGCCATTTGGCCCATCGAGTCTGCTCAGCTATTCAATCATGGCTGATCCTATATTTTTCTTCTCCTCAACCTTATTTCTTGGCCTTCTCACTGCAACCTTTGATGCCATGTCCAATCAAGAACCTATCAATCTCTGCCTTAAATACACCCAACAACCTGGCCTCCACAGCTGCATGTGGCAGCAAACTCCACAAGTTCACCACCCTCTGGCTAAAGAAATTTCTTTGCATCTCTGTTTTAAATGGACGTCTCTCTATCCTGAGACTGTGCCCTCTTGTCCTAGACTTTCCCACCATGGGAAACATCCTTTCCACATCTACTCTGACTAGGCCTTTCAACATTTGAAATGTTTCAATGAGACTCCCCAACCGCACCCTTCTAAATTCCAGTGAGTACAGACCCAGAGCCATCAAACGTTCCTTGTATGATAACCCTTTCATTCCTGGAATCATCCTTGTGAACCTCCTCTGGACCCTCTCCAATGCCAGTACATCTTTTCTAAGATGAGGAGCCCAAAACTGTTCACAATACTCAAGGTGAGGCCTCACCAGAGCCTTATAAAGTCTCAGCATCACATCCCTGTTCTTGTATCCTAGACTTCTTGAAATGAATGCTAAGATTGCATTTGCCTTCCTCACCACTGACTCAGCCTGCAAGTTAACCTTCAGGGTGTTCTGCACAAGGACACTCAAGTCTCCTTGCATCTCAGATGTTTGGGATTTTCTCCCCATTTAGAAAATAGTCCGCACATTTGTTTCTACTACCAAAGTGCATGATCGTGCATTTTCCAACATTATATTCCATTTGCCACTTTCTTGCCCATTCTCCTAATCTGTCTAAATCCTTCTGCATCCTACCTGTTTCCTCAACACTACCTGCCCCTCCACCAATCTTTGTATCATCTGCAAACTTGGCAACAAAGCAATCTATTTCATCATCTAAATCATTTATATACGACCTAAAAAGAAGTGGTCCCAACACCAACCCTGTGGAACACCACTAGTCACTGGCAGCCAACCAGAAAAGGATCCTTGTATTACCACTCACTGCCTCCTTCCAATCAGCCAATGCTCTAACCGTGTTAGTAACTTTCTTGTAATACTATTAACTTCGTAAAAGCCTTGTGTGTGGCACTTGTCAAAGGCTTTCTGAAAGTCCAAATATACAACATCCACGGCATCCTCTTTATCTATCCTGCTTGTAAACTCCTCAAAGAATTCCAACAGGTTTTTCAGGCAAGATTTTTCCTTAAGGAAACCGTGCTGACTTTGTACTATCTTGTCCAGTATCTCCAAGCAATCCATCACCTCATCCTTAACAATTGACATCTTCCCAACCACTGAAATCAGGCCAACTGGTCTATAATTTCTTTTCTGCTGCCTTGCTCCTTTCTTAAGGAGTGGAGTAACATTTGAAATTTTCTAGTCCTCTGGCACCATGCCAGAGTCCAAGGATTTTTGAAAGATCATTTCTAATGCCACCACAATCTCTAATGCTACCTCTTTCAGAAGCCTAGGGTGCAGTTCCTCTGGTCTGGGTGATGTATGTACCTTTAGGTTTTTCAGTTTTCTGAGCACCTTTTCCCTTGTAACAGTAACTGTACCCACTTCTCTTCCTACCCACAGTACAACATCTGGCACAGTGCTAGTGAATTGAATTGACTTTATTTCTTACATCTTACACATATATAAGGAGTAAAAATCTTTACATTACATCTCTCTCTAAATGTGCAATCATAGTAATTTATAATAATTTATAATAAATAGAACAGTCAGTGTAACATAGAATACACACAAATCAGTGTGAGTTAATCAGTCTGATGGCCTGGTGGAAGAAGCTGTCCTGGAGCCTATTAATCCTGGCTTTTATACTGCGGTACCGTTTCCTGGATGGCAGCAGCTGGAACAGTTTGTGGTTGGGATGACTCTGGTCCTCAATGATCCTTCAAGCCCTTTTTACACACCTGTCTATGTAAATGTCCTGAATAGTGGGAAGTTCACATCTACAGATGTGCTGGGCTGTCCACACCACTCTCTGCAGAGTCCTGCGATTGAGGGAAGCACAGTTGCCATACCAGGCAGTGATGCAGCCAGTCAGGATGCTCTCAATTGTGCCCCTGAAGAAAGTTCTTAGTATTTGGGGGCCCATACCAAACTTCCTCATCCATCTGAGGTGAAAGGGGTGCTGTTGTGCCTTTTTCACCACACAGACCACATGGGGTCCTTGGTAATGTGGATGCCAAGGAACCTGAAGCTGTTCCCCCTCTCAACCTAGATCCATTGATGTCAATAGGGGTTAGCCCATCTCCATTCCTCCTGTAATCCTCAACCAGCTCTTTTGTTTTTGCGACATTGAGGGAGAGGTTGTTTTCTTGACACCACCGTGTCAGAGAGATGAATTCTTCCCTGTAGGCCTCCTGGTTCTTGTTTGAGATTAGACCAATCAATGCAGCATTGTTGGTAAATTTAATTAGCAGATTAGAGCTGTGTGTATACAGGGAGTAAAAGAGGGGACTTAGTACGCAGCTCCGAGGGGCTCTTGTGTTGAGAGTCAGAGGGGTGGAGGTGAGGGGGCCCACTCTTACCACCTGCGGGTGATCTGACAGGAAGTCCAGGATCAAGCTGCACAAGGCAGGGTGAAGCCCGAGGTCTCTGAGCTTCCTGTCGAGCCTGGACGGAATTATGGTGTTGAATGCTGAACTGTCATCCAAGAATAGCATTCTCGCATAAGCTTCCTTCTTCTTCAGATGTGTAAGGGTGGATTGTAGTGCAGTGGCTACTGCATCGTCTGTCGATCGGTTGTGTTGGTAGGTGAATTGTAGGGGGTCGAGGGTGGGTGGTAGCATGTTGCAGATGTAGTCCTTGACCAGCCTCTCAAAGCATTAGCTTATTAGTGGGGTGAGTGCGACAGGACGCCAGTCATTCAGGTATGTTATCTTGGTCTTTTTAGGTTCAGGGACAATGGTGGATAATTTGAAACAGGAGGACACTCTACACTGGGAGAGGGAGAAACTGTCTGTAAATACACCTGCCAGTTGTGCTGCCCACATCCTGAGTATTTGCCCTGGGATGCCGTCCAGTCCCACAGCCTTGTGACTGTCCACTCGTTGGAAACTCCTAAGTACCTCAGCCTCAGAGATGACCAGGTTGCAGGTTGTGGTTGTGGCTTGCCTCAGAGGCTCAGAGTTAGCGACATCAAACTGAGCGTAAAAGCGATTGAGCTCATCTGGGAGAGAGGCTGCGATGTTGGCAGCACTACAACGTTTGGCTTTGAAGTCTGCGATGGTATGCAGCCCTTGCCACAAGTCACGTGTGCTATTCATTGTGAATCTTGACTCAGTCTTGTCTGTGTATTGTTGTTTCACAGCCTTGTTAGCTTTGCGTAGATCGTAGCGGCTTTTCTTGAACTCCTGCTAATCACCGGCAATGTAAGCTTTATGTCGTGTGGGAAGTGCTGCTCACACGGAGCTATTGAACCAGGTTTCTGGTTCGGGAAGACCCTAACCGACTTCTGGGGGACAACATCATCGGTGCACATCCGGATGAAGCACATGGTTCCGATCAGTGAACTCGGAGACATCCTCATCATGGAAGACATTCCAGTCGATGTCATTGAAGCAGTCCTGCAGCATGGAGGCTGATTGGTCGGACCAACAGTGGACAGTTTTATCTACGGCCGTCTCTTGTTTCAGCTTCTGCCTGTACGTCATCAAAAGCAGGATCGAAGAGTGATCTGATTTTCCAAAAGCTGGGCAACGGAGAGCTTTGTAAGCATTGTAGAAGGGAATGTAACAGTGGTCAAGTGTGTTATCTCCATGAGTGCCTACCTAGATGTGCTGACAAAACTTTGGAGAGACTTTTGTCAGCAATGCTTGTTTAAAGTCACCGGCGACAATGAAGACAGCCTCTGGGTGTGCAGTCTCCAGCATACTGATGGTCTGGTACAGTTCCCAGAGAGCCAGGTCAGTATCAGACTGCGGTGGAATGTACACCACTGTGATGATAGCTGCCACGAAAACCATGATAACAGCTGTGATGATAACTCCCTTGGCAGCCAGTAGGTTCTTGCACAGTGAAGACTGATGCAAAGTTCTCATTTAGTTCATCTGCCATCTCTTTGTCAACGTTATTATTTCTCCTGCCTCATTTCTCGTGGTCCTATATCCACTCTCATCTCTCTTTTATTTTTTACGTACTTGAAAAAGCTTTTACTGTCCACCTTGATATTATTTGCTAGCTTGCTTTCATATTTTATCCTTTGTTACGACTGTGCCACAACTCTGAGGGGCCAAAGGGTACAAAGTCGCCCCCTCCTTTTTGAGAATCGTAAGATCGCTATTAATTCGGGTCTGGGACCCAGGAAATGAGAGAGAGATATGCAGAATCCACAAGGGTTTGGAATGTGTGTCCTGTCAGTGATACAAAGCCACAGATAACGGCCATTGTCTCTTGGAGATGGAATTATATATTGAGTACTGTACTATTCATTGAAGCCCTCAGGGAATGACCAGAGTGGCTGGTTGAGGGATTGCATCATCCCAACCTGATTGACATCTGAGACCCCGTGAGTAAGGATAAAAGAGGGTCTGGGGAACAACCCCTTCAGACACACCAGGAGAAACGTATGAGACTTGAGGCTTGTGTGTGTGTCCATCCGTGCCCGGATGACAAGTCTTCCATGGAACGGCCTCGCTAAAGGACGAATATGGATCAAGTGCGGATAAAGGAAAGTTGGCAAGTTTCTATTCTCAAAACCTCTCTCTCTCTCCAACCATTGAAAACCCAGCGGTCCCCAAAGGCTGAAGCCTGTATGAACTGAGTGATTTTTATATTTCCATCGGACAATAAATTATCCCCTAGACAACGATAGAGCTATTTCTTATTGATAATTATGATACTCGCACTTTTAGATTTAGTATTGAACACGTATGTTATCTGTATGTTTGAATTGATATTATTTTTGTGTATTTTTATCAATAAATACTGTTAAAAATAGTACCGTCAGACTTCAACGGACCTCTCTATCTTTGCTGGTAAGTGACCCAGTTACGGGGTTCGTAACACCTTCTAATGATTCTTTTAGTTGCTCTCTGTTGGTTTTTTAAAACTTCCCAATCCTCGATTGTCCCAATAATTTTTGCTTTGTTGTATGCCCTTTCTTTTGTTTTTACGTTAGCTTTGACTTCCTTTGTCAGCCACGGTTGTACTATTTTGCCATTTGAACATTTCTTCAGTTTTGGAGTACACCTTCCTCACTTTACCCAGAAAATCCAAATGTCTTTGGGATGTAGGGGGAAACTTGAGCTGCAGGGGGAGAACGTGCAGACTCCTCAGAGGAAGCATTTGAGATCAGATTGAACCCAGTTTGCTGGGACTGTAAAACAGCAGCTCTATTGGCTACTGTTCTGCCCTAACTTGTACGCTTTTAATCCTAAATATCACATATTTTGTTTGTACAAAGCAGTTTTTGTCATATGCACTTTTTTTTGCATATCAAGTCAAAAAATCAATTCAATAGGGCCTTGCTATAACCAGGCTGGGAAAGAAATGTTGGGAATATGAATTACAGACTTATAATGTGCCTTTTTAAAGCATCTTTACTGTCGGGAAGCTGTGGAAAAACGAACAGAAGATTGCCCAAGGTTCAGGGCACTGAGATTGTGATCTAACTTTGGTGGTTTACTTCTGTTTTGCCCTGTGCACCCGCCAAAATGAAAGTGCATCGAAATAGTAACGTTGCATTCAAGTAGGGGCACCGTTTCTCGAAAAGCGATGAGTTTCAGTAGTTGTAATCTAACTGAGATTGGCATACCTCATTAACCCACAAATGCCACTTCCTTAGATTGGTAATGCCCAGTTATAGTCATAGAAAGATGTGTGTAACCCAATCACAACTGTATATCTTATCAGTTTCCAGTTTACAGATGTGATGGTGTTATTTACTCCAAATATCTCTTCATTCTGCTTTATTTCCATATTGATTTGTTACCATCACCTTCTCCAAATTCTGTTTATTTTTAAATGAGCGGAAAATCAAACACAAGAGCATGTGTGAAAACTTGATTCTAAACTTACCGAACTTGCATGTAATGATACATAAAAGTAGAGTGGGGTTTGATGAGGAATTAGTGGGTAAAATCTGAAGAACTATTTCCAAACTCATTTACTGCCATAAGACCAGGGCTTGGTGTCTTCAGTGCCTCTGGTTTATCATTCAAGCTTCACTAAAGAGAAAATTAAGAGAAAGCTCTGTCTTGACAAAATATCCCAGCAAAGAGAAACACAGGAGATTCTGCAGTTGCTGGAAATCCAGAGCACCACATACAGAGAATGCTGGAAGAACTCAACAGGTCAGGTTAAATTTATGGAAAGGAATAAACAGTCAATGTTTCGGGCTGAGAGTTCTGATGAGGGTCTAGGCCTGAAATGTCAACTTTTTATTCCTCTCCGTGGATACTACCTGACTTGCTGAGTTTCTCCAGCAGTTTTGGTATGTTGTTCAGCAAGGAGCAAGACTGATGTAAACTGTGTTGTGGTAATAACAAAAATATTAAACATTAAATATTGTATCTCTTCCATTTACAATATACTGCCTAACTTGTAGAGTGTTCCCAGAACTTTTGTTTTATTAAAGGAAAATCAAATTGCTTTTTTTGATTTTCTTTTGAATGCAGCAATATCCTTAGTAGATCCTACAATAATGAAGGAGGGAAGTTGGAAATGATGATGTTTTTGAAGAAAGCATCCAAAATGGACCAATCGCAGTGTGTGGTTTCCTTTAAACCTCAAGGTATCTTCCTGTTATTTTGTATAATGTTGAGTTCTTCCATCATATCAGATCTTGCTTATCTGAGGTTTCAACATTTTGTTGATGAACAAGAACACAAGAAAATAGGAGAAGGAGTAGACTATCAGGCCCTCAAACCTGTATGACTTATCCATGCTGCCTTTTATTTTTCTGAGACAGTTCCTCACAGAACTTAATTCCTCAATCTTTCTAATACTTTTCTATCTCCACCTTAAATATACCTGATGATCCTGCCTCTACCACCCTCATAGGCCAAAAATTCCAAAGGTTCACTACCCTCGGAGAAAAGAAATTTCTGCCTATCTGTTTTAAATGACTGGCCGCTTATCTTGTTGTTATGTCACCTCGTGTGTGACTCTCCCGCAAATGAAAGCATTTCAATATTTACACTGTCAAGCACCACATTCTTCTGAACTTAGAACAACACAATCTACTCACCCCAGGAATTAACCAGACAAATCTCCAATGGACTATCTATTGTTATGAATTTACCACAGCTCTGAGGGGCCGAAGGGTGCAGGGTAGCCCCCTCCTTTGTGAGAATCACAAGATCACTATTGATTTGGGTCAGGAGACCCAGGAAATCAGAGAGAGACGTGCGGAATGTCTTGTTCCCCCCCTCGGCGATATAAAGCTACCGGAAACGGCCATTGTCTCTTGGAGACGAACTTGTGTATTACAATACTGTGCTACGTGGAAGCCCTCAGGTAAAGTGGGCTGGTTGAGGGAGGGATTGCATCACCCTCAACCTGATTGACATCTGAGACCCTGTGAGTCAGGATAAAAGAGGGTCTGTGGGAACAGCCCCTCAGACGCACCAGAAGAAACGCTAACGCTCCCATAATAGCAGAAGCCAGTGGGGAGGCCACGTGCGTTCAGTCCCATTTGCCCTGGAACCGCTGCCCTTACCATGGAAAAACGGCTTTTAGCTAACAACGGGGAAACCAACTCCCAATGTCTCGAAGGATTGACATCATAAAAGGACTGAGCAAGTTTTAAACCCATCTTTCTCTCAAACCAAAACGCTGCAGCTTGAACAAACTAACAGTGACTTTTATATTTCCATCGGACAATACATTATCCCCTAGACAACGATAGAGCTATTTCTTATTGATTATTATTATACCCGCGCGTTTAGATTTAGTATTGACGACGTATATTATCTGTATGTTTGCATTGATATTATTTTGTGTATTTTTATCAATAAATACTGTTAAAATAGTACCATCAGACTTCAATGGACCTCTCTATCTTTGCTGGTAAGTGACCCAGTTACAGGGTTCGTAACACTACCTCCATGCTACTTTATCCTATATCATGTAAGGGTATTAAAACTGTCACAATATTCTAGGCATGGCCTCACCAACAACCTTTGCAATATTTTCAATGTTTTCCTATTCTTAAACTCCAATCCCTTTTCAATAATGGCCAGCATGCTATTTACCTTCTTAATGCTATATTGGACCTGCTGGACACTTCTTGTGACTTATGCACCAGAATATCTGGAGCACTCATTTGCAGTTATCTAATCCACCTTTGGATTGTATGACCTCACATTTCCCCATGTTAAACTCCATTTTCCCATCTTTTGCCCAATCTCATGTTCTATCTATATCCCTCTACAGCATCACTATGTCCTACCATCTATTTTCCTATTGTCTGCAAACTTCATTCCCTTCTCTGGTCATTAGAAAATGGTAAATGGGCCCCAGTAGTAATATTTTACCAGCCTGAAACTTGATAAGTAGTTTTAAACCATGACTTGATAAGAATCATACAGTCATAAATGTAGGTGAATAGTTCACTGCCTGAACACATTGGTTTTTTTCAAGTCAACAGTTCAAATTACTCAAACAGAACATGAGCAGTTTAGAATAGAAACTTTGAGATTAGTTGATCTTTGTCTGTTACTCTGGTTTGTGGTTAAGCAAATTGCACGTAAATAAATACATTGAACATACAAATCTTACAGATGATGTTAGTGTGATATTCTTCTCCTCAGAGCAAGAACTACTCATGTTTTCTTACACCATGAAAGAAGGCTATTCGGCCCCTCAAGTCTATGGCAACTCTCAGAGAAATTCTTCATCCCTGTTTCCTCCACTATTTCTCATACATGCCATCATTTACCACTTCATTGGCCAAATACCCACACATTAGGGGATGTGCTGGTTGGTTAAAGTGTACAATTAATGCACTAGCATTGTGCTGTAGGTTTTCTATGTTTCTATGTGTTTGGTATGGGGTAGGAAATTGGAACATGGAGATTCATGGGACTGTACAAACTCATAACCCAAGGTCTGGATTTGTCCTGCATCACCAGAGCTCTCTTTTGTTTCTCCAAAGTAAGTTGTCCAACATGAATTTTCTTCTTTTTTGCTTGGCATTGTCTAACAATATTACATTTTTAGCTCAGTTTTTGTCTTCAACCTTGAGGAAGAGTGTTAGACATGGTGCAGTTATTTGCATACTTAATGTGAAAAAGAGTTGACCTGACATACTGAGAGTGGATAATTACTCACCAACTTGCCAATACTTTTCTCATTTTGACTAATTTTGAACTTACTTGTAACCTTTCACATTTCAACTACCACGTTGATTTATACTACTTCTGGTTTTAATTACCCTCCTTTGCAGTTCTGGCATGAAGAAGCTTGAGCTGCTTCTTGTGTCTTCTCAGCCATGATCAGGTGGATCTCCTGCTCCAGGAAAATCACCCCCAGATACACAATATATTTGTCAGCTCTTCTAACTGCCATGTTTGAGATTAGGAACTATTGGTGTAAAACAGCTCAGGAATATAAAGTAAAGAAGAGCAAATTTCCCTTGGCATTGTGTCTGAGTTGGCTATTGCTTTTCTTACAAGTTGCTTCAATGTGAAGTGAAAAAACTATTCATCGATGCCAGAAGAAGAGGATGAGAGTGTGCTTTTGAGAATATACTGGACTTATCCAAACCAAAAGCCGTGGATGAACAAGGAGATTTGTAGTCTGCTGGAGGCTATATCTGTGGCATTCAGGACTGGTGACCCAGAACTATACAAGAAGTCCAGGTATTATCTATGGTAAATCATTTAAATAGGGAAAAATAGTATTTTGAGTCCATTTGCATGAAATGCTGTTGTGGGAAAGCAGCTTCCCTCATTGGGGACCCCCACCACCCAGGATGTGTTCTCGTCTCACTGCTGCCATCGTTTTGAAGGTATAGGTGCCTCAGGACTCACCACCAGGCTCAGGGACAGTTACTATCCCTCAACCATCAGGCTGTTGAACAAAGGGGAGAACTTCACTCAACTTGCCCCGACATTGAAATGTTCCCACAACCAATGGACTCTTCATCTCATGTTCTTATTATGTAATTATTTATATTATTGTTTGCTCCTTTTGCATTTACACAGTTTGTTGTCTTCTGCACTCTGGTTGAAAACCCTAGTTTGGTAGCCATTCATTGATCCTGTTATAGTTACTATTCTATAAATTTATTGAGTATGATCTAAAGAAAATGATTTCTCAGGGTTGTATATGGTGACATATACTATTTGTATTTTGTTGATAAAATTTACTTCGAACTTTTAGCTTTGAGTAGCAATTATTTCATTCTCCTTTATACTTGTGTGCTGGAAATTACATTAAACAATCTTAAATCTTGAATCTTGGCACAGTCCTTGAATAGTAAAGCAGGCTTAAGCTAAAGGACTGAAGCCATTCTGGCATTAGCTGAAGGGCTTAAGTTTATCAAACCCCCTACAAGAGAACCCCCAAGGACATCACTCTGTGGCTTGATATTCTTTGTTTAACTTTTGTCTCTTGGAAACACTTCTCCACCCACCAACTCACTTCTGAAAAGTATTTCCTCAATATTAGGCTGGGAATTTCCACAAAAAGGAGAAAGCTATTTTTACATTACTGATCCAAAGTTACGGTAAAGTTAGAGCTTTGGCTGCATATTGCAAAATTGGACTGTAACCTGCACATGACTTGTCATAATAAACGGTCTGCTAAATTTCCTGTTGGGATTTTTCAGAAGGAAGATGAGTCATTATTGCTTTTAAAGTGAGAGCCCAAATATATGACCTCTTGGTCTTTTTCATGAATTAAACAAATGAAATACATGAATATTCCTGACCATTTATTGGAAATATTGGGAAGGGATAGCTTTTATTAAGTAAAAGAGCCAATTTTAGTTTGGAGTAATGCAGACTCCATGTTGCATTCATCGCAAAATAAATTGTTTAAATGCATATATGCCCTTGATGTTTATGGGACACATTTTAAATATTCTGTATAGGCAAAGAAATGTTAATCAATATTTATGGGTACATTATACAAATTCTGTACAGGAAAAGAGACTTAATTCAGTATTTGACTTAATTAACAATGTTAATCACCATTATTCTTAATTTTTAAATATGTGTAATGAACCACTGATATAAGACCAACTGTCTTCTGCTAGTGAAATTCACATCACTGCACTTTTTAAACCGATTCGGTTACCACTAGTAGTTTAGTTCATGCAGATTCTTAACACTAAATCAAATAAACTTTAAAGCAGAAACTGAAATTTCTGCTTCTGATGAAGTACCTTCAGCCTGAAACATTAACTCTGTTTTGCGTTCCACAGGTGCTGATGGGTCTCCTTGGTGTTTCCAGTGACATCTGGCCTCCAGCATCCGCCGAAAGCCAAATGCTGCTTTCATGTTAATTCAGTTGGTATTTGGTAAGTGCAGCTTTGGATGGGTTGGGAGAACTTTGAGGGATAATGCTAAGATTTCTCTGGTAGGAACACTTCTGTGGTCTTGTAGAAGTGACTGCAGCCTTTCCTTTGCTGAGGAGTATCGGAATTCATGGATGCTTTTTTTTCTGCATTCTTGTTTTCACTCCTGTAGTACATACACTGAAGCAGAAGCCAGTACCAATGAAGTCTTGGGGGAGGCGAACAATAAAAACACAAGAGATTCTGCAGATGCTGGAAATTAGAGCAACACACATAAATTGCTGGAGAAACTCAGCAGGTCAGGCAGCATTTATGGAGAGGAATAAACAGTCAATATTTCAAGCCAAGATACTTTAAGTTATTTTTAATTCATGAGCAGGATCCTTCTGGAATTATTCAGCTTTAGGATCCGTTTGCAAGACCTGGAGGTATGATTCGCAACTTTGGGAGTGGGAGGACAGGGGGGTTCATAGTGTTGCAGACAGCAAGGGAGGTTGTCTAAGGTTACATTAGGTTATGGATCAGATGAAAAGTTGGTCAGAGCATTAGCAGATGGAACTTAGTCCAGGCAAGTGCAAGGTGATGCATTCTAACCTCCGTAGTATCCAAGATATATTCAAGGAGCAGGCGGGTCAGAAAGACAGCGTCCATAATTAAGGATCCCCATCACCCAGGACATGCCCTCTTCTCACTGTCACCATCAGGACGGAGGTACAGAAGCCTGAAGGCACACACTCAGTGATTCAGGAACATCTTCTTCCCCTCCGCCATACAGTTCCTAAATGGACATTGAACCCATGAACACTACCTCAGTAATTTTTTCTATTTTTGCACTATTTTTAATTTAACAATTTTATATATATATAGTAATTGATTGATTTTTATATTTATCATATATTGAGTTGTATTGCTACTGCTGCTACGTTAACAAATTTCAGTACATATACCTGTGATGTTAAACCTGACCCTGATTCTGATTCTGTTTCTAGGAGTCAAATTGGCAACACAAGTACAGTAGATAGAGTTTTGAATAAGACCTATGGCAGTCTTGCCATCACAGGTCAGGGATAGAATATAAGAGTTGAGATCTTATAAGTTGAGAGTTATGATGCAAATTTATAAAGCACTGGGCAGGCTTCATTTGGAAGGATATGATTTGGTTGGAGAGAGTACTCAGGAGATTCACCACGATGTTTCCTAGATTGGAGGACTTCTGTTACGGGAAGAGCTTGTATAGATGAGGGATTGTTTCCCAGGAGTGAAAGAGGCTGAGGAGTAACCTGATTGAGGTACATTAATTTTAGAAGACATGGGTCAGATAGAAGATCAGGTCTTTTCCCGGTGGTAAGGGTATTAAAAAGAGGGCAGGGGTTTAAGGTGAGTGGAAGGGACTTTAAAGGGGACATGAGGGTAAAAGCTTTTTTTCTTACAGAGAGTAATTGATACCTGGAACTTGCTGTCAGAACCGGTGATAGAGTCAGGGACATTCACAGATCTTAAGTGGCAGGATGGGCAAAAGGTTCACCATGAATATAGTTGGCTGAAAGGCTTGTTTCTGTGCTCTATAGATCTATGATTCTATAACATGTGATTATTTGTAACAGTCCTTTTAGCTAATTGAAACTGAATTGGAAGCAATTTGAGGTTAGTTTCAGAATCTTTTTTTTATTGGATTTTCAAATGGTTACAGAAGGGAAAAAAATATCAACCCTTCCCCCCTCCCCTTAACCCCTCCCCCCTAACATATCCCTGTAGAAAGAGAGAAAAAAAAGAGAAGAAAAAAGAAAGAAAGAAAGAGTGCCTGGATATCGGAAGATCCCCACATGCTCCATGGAGTTCATAATAGCTTTAATATATATATTTATTTCTTTCCCCAAATAACCAATAATTTTATCTTCAGAGCACTTATATATTTAATCCTTTCTTTTGTAAATAAGGGTGCCAAATTTTCAGAAATATTTCATATTTATCTCTTAAATTATAAGTAATTTTTTCAAGTGGAAAGCAGCTGAAAATTTCATTCTTCCAACGATCTATACTTAAGTATGAATCCGATTTCCAAGTAACTGCAATAGCCTTTTTGGCTACTGCCAATGCAATTTTTATGAATTCTTTCTGATATTTATTCAGTTTAGATTTTGGTTTTATCCCTTCAATATCGCCTAGTAAAAATAATGTTGGATTATGTGGAAGTTGTATTCCAATAATTTGTTCCAATAAAACTCTTAAATTTGTCCAAAAAGGTTGAATTTTAAAACAAGACCAAATAGAATCATTTTTGACATATTTAATAAAACAGTTATTCAATCATGCCTTACTTCTCATTTCTCAGGCACCCTCCCTATGAATGTGTTGTGCAGACTGCAGCAGGACATATTGGTGACTCACTTGTCTGAAACTGTGAGGATGACCACTCTGAGCCAATGAGGCTTTGTACTGTACTGATTCATGTCCAATTGCTTTTTCATTTTCTCTGGAGCGAAATCTCCAATATTGACATGAAAACTTTTGCCATTGAGTATCAGAGAAATGTTGCGCTGGCATTCCATCTGATTGTCATTCTTCACTCACTCATTCATGCACACCTCCATGAAGACCTCAGGTGGGAATTCAACCCAGCTGTTCCCCCTAACATCCAGATGTATTAAAGTAGAGTAGGGCTCAACCACTTGAGATGGTTTAACTCAAAGTAGGGATGGAACTTTGAATCAGTTTGGTTTACATTTCGGTCACAGGTTAAGCTCATTCCTGAATCAACAATCCCTGATTTAACCCTAAACTAATCAATGGATCATTTACCATTACCAATTAACCTACTAACTGGTAGTATATCTTTGGACAGTGGGAGGAAACTGGAGGACCTGGAGAAACCCCATTCCATGTGCACGTGCAAACTCCTTACAGAGGATACTGGGATTGACTTCCAAACTCTGACGCCCGAGCTATAAGAGTGCGTGCTAACCACTACGTACCGTGGCCCTACTCACTCACATGCATTCACAGACCCACCACTCCACCTATCTTCATATCTACCCCTACATTAACTCCACAATGCTAGAAATGATAGCAGTGAGCAGTAATCGCATTAGACTATTTTGTAATTTTGATATGATTAGACAGAATAATTTAGAGCAAAATATTGCATTATTTATAAACAGCACTGGACTGTCGGAATGTTATGTTATCAGCTTCTTGGGAAATCCCTTTATTACACAACAGTATTGAAAGTGTTTGTTTAATTATTTATACTTACCCACTTACAGCAACAAATGCGATAAAAATCTAATTCACATTATTCATGCTTAGTCTGTGAACAATGCATGAATAATACAGGAAATTGAGGCTCATTGTTTTAGTTGGTGTTGCACTGAGGAAAAGGTTTGGAAATTGTCAGACTTGGGTAAAAAAACTTTGATAAAGAAAGGGGGAGACTGCAAATAAGCTATAAAATAATCAATTCTCTTCCCAATATAAAGAGTAAAATTGATAACAAGTAGAGCCATGGTTGCTATTCAGAAATATTTGACTATCATTTCCCATTGCTTGCTAAAAACACAATGGAAAGGACTTAATTACTTTCAAAGGAATCAACACAGTGGAAAATCAATCATAATTTCATTATTTTTAACTAGAGGTTCGGCGTAGTAATAGGTCCTTCTGGCCCAAAGAGTCCATGTTACCCAGTTACATCCGTGTGACCAATTAACCTTCTAACCTGCATTTCTTTGGAATATGCGAGGAAGCTGAAGCACCCAGAAGAAGCCTGTGTGGTCAGGGAGAGAACGAAGAAACTCATTACACACAGTGTTGGAACGGAACCTGGGTTGCTAAAGCTGTAATAACATTACGCTAACCACTATGCTACTGGTACCACCCATACATTTGCAGCACACGCCCATGCCTAGAGACCAACATATTTTAATTTATATCCCTTATTTTTGGAGAATTGGGTCAGAATTTCCATCAATTTGTGAGGGTTACCTTGCCCTGCAGAAACTAATACTACATTTAACTATTGCACTTAGAGTCATAAAGGGGCAGAGCACAGAAACAAAACCTTTTCTCACTAAGTTGTTGTTCACCATCCACACCCATCTTGATACTAATGCTACTGTAACCCATGTTATATTCCCACCAAGTTCCCCGGATTCTACCACTCACCTTTGGACATTGGCTCTGACATGCTTTAGGAAAAGTTCCAGCAGTCAGCCTTTTGCACTTGTTGGGCTCCCTCTGCTTTAAAAAGGAATATCATAATGGCACGGCAACAGGGGAGGAATCAGAAACCTACACCTGCTGCATCATCCTGACATTCGAGGATATAACCTCTGCAGATGGATTTAAGTGGGTCTTTTTCCCCTGATTTTAATTCAGAATGATTTTAATTTTTATTGGTTGCTTCTGAAGCAGAATATTCTGCATTACGGTCTTAATCTTTGATATTTGGCCTGCTCTCTGCAATACTGAATGATTCCCACATTCTCAAAGGTAAAGGCGAGGCATTAAACTAACGCTCCATCTGCTTTTGCTGAGGACATAATGGCACTCCAGTGGACTGATCAACATAATTGGTATTCTACGTCATGCTGCATTTCCATGTTACAACACAAACAAGATTTCTAATAAATTTCCAGATTCCCATGTGCTTTGTGATTTGCTTCAGAAATGAATGTCTATTTTCCTCTTGGTTTTTTAATAACTGAACATGATATGATTAAACAATTCATCCTAATGATGAGTATTTGACAAACCTTGGCCCCTATCCTTGAAAACGAAATACCGATGCATTGCATTTGTTTGCTGTGCAGTTAACATTTTATGCATCATGTTAGGGTTAGTTTTTAAACCACTTCTTTAAATGAGAAGCTTTATCCCGAGCACTGAATCGGATCCTGGTGCGCACACGTGTATATCTAGGAGAGACAGCTGGAGAAGAATCAGGAGCTGGTTCATTGAAAGATCTGAAGTAATTTAACCGGGCACTGTGTATTACCTGGGAAGCTTTATGAATGAGACGTTAAACCAAGGCCCTTGTCTTTACTTTGAGATGAACATAGATGATCTCATGCAGCTCTTCGGAGAGTTTTTCCTAATGTGTTGCTCAATATGTATCTTACACGATTCTCAAATAGACAATTCCATTCATTATTTAATTTCTGTTTTGTGGAACCTTGATCTGTGCAAACAAAAAAGCTGCCATATATTCTACAGTGCACTGCATTGATTATGTTCCCAGCTTCACTGGTACACATTACTGTTAGTAAAGAGCATTTCAATCAAATATTCAATATTTCAGAAGGATCGGAAAGAAATTAAAAGGATGTATGGAGCTACATGTCAAGCCACATTTCAATCTGAAGATGTTCCGTCGAAATTGGTTATGAGGGACTAGGAAGTTGCAATGAATAGGGAATGGCCGATATTAAAAGCATCATTACAAGAACCGTGGCAAGTAAACAAGACACACAAAGCTGTAAGAAAAAGAAATAACCTTAAGGTTTGGCAGACTGGGAATTCAGCAAAATATAATTGAGATTAAAATATTAAAATAAAGCTTGAGATCAAATTTCCAGGGCAAAAGTCTAAAAATCTTGCAGAAGGGTGGAAAAGGAAATAAAGTACCAAAACCAAATATAAGTCCATCACAATCAGAAAAGGGGAAAATTTATAATGGGAAACAAAAAAAGACAGAGCAATAAACAGATACTTCTGTTCATTTCCACAGAAGAGGTTACACACAACTTCCCTGAGATAAAAGAGAACCAAGTAGCTAATGAAAGTGACAAGAGGAAGGAAGTTAATATTAATAGATTTTAATGGACTGAAGGGTTATATATCACCAGGATCTAGTGATCTAGATCCCAGATACATAAAGTTGTAACCAATGGAAGTAATAGATTGTGCTGCATTGATTCGATTGATTATAGAAGGGCTCCTGGAGATTGGGGTCAAAAAGGGGAACAAATGCAATTCAAGCAACACACACAAAATGCTTATGGAACATAAGTAGGCCAGGCAGCATCTATAGGAAGAAGCACTGAATGCAATTCCACTATTTAAAAATGAGGGGGAATAGAACAGTAAACAATAGAGCTATAAGACTATCAGCAGCAGACAGGAAAATGCCGAACTATGTGATAGCACTCATCAGTGGGATTAGACAGTCAATATAGATTTTAGGAAGGAAAACAAGCATACTGGAGTTGTTTTTTGAGAAATTAACCAAGTAAATAAATAAGAGAAAACCGGTGGATATGGTGTATTTGGACTTGTGTTAGATCTTTAACAAAATCCCATGTAAGAGGTTAGTGTGTAATATGGAAACGGGCACAGATCAAAAATTGCTTATGAGCCAGAAATAAATGTGACAGCAGGTGGTGACTATTGGGGAACCAAAGGAATCAGTGTTTGTCTGAAAATTATTTTCAATAAACTGTATGTCACTGATTTAAATGAAACAACTAAATGCAGTCTTTTTAAAGTTTGGTGATAAATAAAAATAGGTGGAATTGTGAATTGTGAAGAAGATGCAAAGAGACTTCTGGGTGATTTAGACCATCTGAGTAAATGGGCAAATACACGAAGCATATGGGATAATGTGTAAATGATCATGGTAGACAGAAAAAGTATTATTAAAATAGTGCTAGATTGGTAAGCATTGATATGCAAGAGACTTGGGTATATTTGTACACCAGTTGCTGAATGCAAACATACAGATGCAGCACACATTTAAGAAGGCAAGTAGGAAGTTTGTCTTCATTGTAAAATATTTTGAGTGCAGGAGGAAGTATATCTTGTTTCATTTATACCGGTCCTGAAGAGACCACACCTAAAGTGTTGTGTGCAGTTTTCATCTCCTTAACCACAAAAAGGTATAGTTGTTACAAAGTAAGCACAACAAAGGTTCACTGCTCCGATTTATGGGATGGAGTGATTGTTGTATGAGGAAAAATTAGCCCAACTAAGTCAGTATTCACCAAATTAAGAGGAAAAGGAAGGAATTTAAGTTAAACAAGGAATTAGACTACATTTGGAGTATTGTGAGTGGTTTTGAGCCTCATCTAAGAAAGGATGTACTGACATAGGAGAGGGTCCAGAGGTTTATTGGAATGATTTTGGAAATCAAAGGGTTAATGTTTGATGCAACTGGGCCTGAGCTCACAGGAATTTAGAAAAATGAGTGGGGAGATATTGACACCAAATGAATATTGAACGGCCTGGATACAGTGGACATAGAGAGGATGTTTCATCAGAGGGTACTGCCTCAGAGTAGATGTCACTTCAGAACTGAGATGAGGAGGAATTACCTTAGCCAGATGGTGGTGAATCTGTGGAATTCATTGCCACAGATGTCTGTGGAGGCCAAGTTATTGGTGTACTTAAAGCGGTTCTTGATTAGTTAGGGAGGCAAAAGTTATGGGAGAACACAAAGTACACTGTAGATGCTGGGCTCAAAGCAACACATACAACAAGTTGGAGGAACTCAGCAGGCCGGGCAGCATCAGTGGAAACGAACAGTCAGCGTTTCCACGGATGCTGCCCGACCTGCTGAGTTACAGGAGAATGGGGCTGAGAGATAAAATAAACGAGTCATGGTTGAATGGTGGAGAAGACTTGATGGACTGAATGAGCTAACTTTCCTCCTAGATCTTAAAGTCTTATGGTCTTATGGAATCACAAAGCCTTCAGGCTTTGTGTGTCAATGCGAGGAGCATTGGTAACAAGGTGGATGAATTGAATGTGCAGATAGTTATTAATGAATATGATATAGTTGGGATCACAGAGACATGGCTCCAGGGTGACCAAGGATGGGAGCTCAACATCCAGGGATATTCAATATTCAGGAGGGATAGACAGGAAAGAAAAGGAGGTGGGACAGCGTTGCTGGTTAGAGAGGAGATTAACGCAATAGAAAGGAAGGACATTAGCCTGGAGGATGTGGAATCGATATGGGTAGAGCTGCATAACACTAAGGGGCAGAAGACGCTGGTGGGATTTGTGTGCAGGCCAGTAGTAGTGAGGTTGGGGATGGTATTAAACAGGAAATTAGAAATGCGTGCAATAAAGGAACAGTCGTTATAATGGGTGACTTCAATCTACGTATAGATTGGATGAACCAAATTGGTAAGGGTGCTGAGGAAGAGGATTTCTTGGAATGTATGCGGGATGGTTTTCTGAACCAACATGTCGAGGAACCAACTAGAGAGCAGGCCATTCTAGATTGGGTATTGAGCAATGAGGAAGGGTTAGTTAGCAATCTTGTTGTGCGAGTCCCCTTGCGTAAAAATGACCATAATATGGTGGAATTCTTCATTAAGATGGAGAGTGACATAGTTAATTCAGAAACAAAGATTCTGAACTTAAAGAAGGGTAACTTTGAAGGTATGAGACGTGAATTAGCTAAGATAGACTGGCAAATGATACTTAAAGGGTTGATGGTGGATATGTAATGGCAAGCATTTAAAGATCGCATGGGTGAACTACAACAATTGTTCATCCCAGTTTGGCAAAAGAATAAACCAGGGAAGGTAGTACACCCATGTCTGACAAGGGAAATTAGGGATAGTATTAAGTCCAAAGAAGAAACATATAAATTAGCAAAAAAAAAAGCGGCACACCTGAGGACTGGGAGAAATTCAGAGACCAGCAGAGGAGGACAAAGGGCTTAATTAGGAAAGGGAAAAAAGAATATGAGAGAAAACTGGCAGGAAACATAAAAACTGGCTGTAAAAGCTTTTATAGATATGTGGAAAGAAAAAGATTGGTCAAGACAAATGTAGGTCCTTTACAGTCAGAACCAGGTGAATTGATCATAGGGAACAAAGACATGGCAGACCAATTGAATAACTACTTTGGTTCTGTCTTCACTAAGGAGGACATAAATAATCTTCTGGAAATAGTAAGGGACCGAGGGTCTAGTGAGATGGAGGAACTGAGGGAAATACGTGTTAGTAGGGAAGTGATGTTAGGTAAATTGAAGGGATTAAAGGCAGATAAATCCCCAGGGCCAGATGGTCTGCATCCTAGAGTGCTTAAGGAAGTAGCCCAAGAAATAGTGGATACATTAGTGATAATTTTTCAGAACTCCTTAGATTCTGGATTAGTTCCTGAGGATTGGAGGGTGGCCAATGTAACCCCACTTTTTAAAAAAAGAGGGAGAGAGAAACCTGGGAATTATAGACCAGTTAGTCTGAAATCGGTGGTGGGGAAAATGCTAGAGTCGGTTATCAAAGATGTGATAACAGCACATTTGGAAAGAGGTGAAATTATCGGACAAAGTCAGCATAGATTTGTGAAAGGAAAATCATGTCTGACGAATCTTATAGAATTTTTTGAAGATGTAACTAGTAGAGTGGATAGGGGAGAGCCAGTGGATGTGGTATATTTAGATCTTCAAAAGGCTTTTGACAAGGTCCCACACAGGAGATTAGGGTGCAAACTTAAAGCACACGGTATTGGGGGTATGGTATTGATATGGATAGAGAATTGGTTGGCAGACAGGAAGCAAAGAGTGGGAGTAAATGGGACCTTTTCAGAATGGCAGGCAGTGACTAGTGGGGTACCGCAAGGCTCAGTGCTGGGACCCCAGTTGTTTACAATATATATTAATGATTTAGACGAGGGAATTAAATGCAGCATCTCCAAGTTTGCGGATGTTACAAAGCTGGGTGGCGGTGTTAGCTGTGAGGAGGATGCAGGGTGACTTGGATAGGTTAGGTGAATGGGCAAATTCATGGCAGATGCAATTTAATGTGGATAAATGTGAGGTTATCCACTTTGGTTGCAAGAACAGGAAAACAGATTATTATCTAAGTGGTGGCCGATTAGGAAAAGGGGAGGTGCAACAAGACCTGGGTGTCATTGTACACAGTCATTGAAGGTGGGCATGCAGGTACAGCAGGCTGTGAAAAAGGCAAATGGTATGTTGGCATTCATAGCAAAAGGATTTGAGTACAGGAGCAGGGAGGTTCTACTGCAGTTGTACAAGGCCTTGGTGAGACCACATCTGGAGTATTGTGTGCAGTTTTGGTCCCCTAATCTGAGGAAAGACATCCTTCCCATAGAGGGAGTACAAAGAAGGTTCACCAGATTGATTCCTGGGATGGCAGGACTTTCATATGAAGAAAGACTGGATCGACTAGGCTTATACTCACTGGAATTTAGAAGACTGAGGGGGGATCTTATTGAAATGTATAAAATTCTAAAGGGATTGGACAGGCTAGATACAGGAAGATTGTTTCCAATGTTGGGCAAGTCCAGAATGAGGGGTCACAGTTTAAGGATAAAGGGGAAGTCTTTTAGGACCGAGATGAGGAAAAATTTCTTCGCACAGAGAGTGGTGAATCTGTGGAACTCTCTGCCACAGGAAACAGTTGAGGCCGGTTCATTGGCTATATTTAAGAGGAAGTTAGATATGGCCCTTGTGGCTAAAGGGATCGGGGGTATGGAGAGAAAGCAGGTACAGGGTTCTGAGTTGGATGATCAGCCATGATCATACTGAATGGCGGTGCAGGCTTTAAGGGCTGAATGGCCTACTCCTGCACCTACTTTCTATATTTCTATGTTTCTAATCACATCTTTGAGGCCCTCGCTTGGACAGGGTCGACCATAGATGTTGCACCACAGTTGTCTATGTGGTTTACAAGCCAGGGCAGTATGTTATAGAGAGCAAGCTGTTGCCTATGTAGCAGACTCCCCCTCTCCAACCAGCTGATGAATCCAAATGAACGCCAAAAGCCAATACAGTTTGGCACCAATGGCATCACAGCTGGTGTTGAACTTATCATGGGACTGCCTTACAGACTCCAGCTCTAGATTTTTACTCAATGTTTACTTCCAAAGTGTTCCCCATCCCTGGGTATAGCTGCAACACAGTGCCGGTTTGAGATCAGAGGTTTCCTTATCCTAGATGAGCTGCCAACAAGGGCTAGTAAGCCCCTCTGACCAAAGCGAATGGTTTTAAGCTGCCAGATACCCGCTTTTGGTCCTTCTCCTGTCAGTTGAAATGTTTCTGCCAGGCTTAGTAGCTAAGTCACACGTGAGGGCCAGGAGCTGGACTTGGTTGTCAGAGACTATATAAGGTGCACGCCACGGGGGACATTTAGTAGATAATGGGAGCTTATCCCCACTATCACTCCGGCAAGGACAACATTAAGGAATCACATCTAAACATACAAATTTCTGGCAGGTTATTTCAGGCTGAATACAAGGAGTATGTTTCCCTCATTCCGCTGAGAACTGGGGACACACTCTTTGGGTGCAGGATGAATCATTTAGGACTGAGATGAGGAGCAATTTCTTCACTCAGAGAGTGCTGAACGTATGGAATTCTCTATATAGTAGACAGTGGAAATTGAATCTCTCGATATTTTTAATAAGCAGATGGATAGATTTTCAGATACAAAGAGTATAGAGAGTAATGAGATCGAGGACCTGTCACGATCAAACTGAGTGGAGGGGAAAACTCACAGGAACAAATAACCTTTCCCATTCCCATTTTCTATGCTCCTGTGTCTCCGCCAGCACCAAAGATATGAAGATTGAACCTTGAATTTCCTCAGCTCAACTACTTATGCTGAAGATTGTCAGAGTACCTCTCAGTTAGACGTATGTTAACCCTCAGACAATGATTACTGAGAACAGCAGAACCATCTGCTGAGGGGACAGAGTCTTAAGCCATCCTTCTGTTTCAGTCTGTCAGTCTGACCTTGAAGAATTATAAGGGCCACCTGCCACACTACTAAATCATCTATTTTTAATAACTGTTTTCAATAAGGTTAAAACCAGTTTAATTCCTATCTGGTAGGTAATAGCAGTTTTAATTCTCAAAAGATATTCTCAATCTTTAAAATTCTTTGTAGGGTTTTGGCAGCTAGCATTTATAGTTCATCCCTAACCTTCCTTTCTACAAAAGTTGTCTGACCTACTGTATTATTCATTTTGATTTTTAATTTTAATTCATCAGTTTCAGATTTTTCAGATTTGAACCCAGATCATTATTTAAGCCATTAAATAACCTGACCAGTAATACAACAAACAGGGGTCAACTAGCCATTTCTGTACTTAGATAATTCCTGTGGAAACCAGCCAATGAATCAGTATTGCCTACGAATGTAGCATTAGCTTTTGTACAATATAGTAGCATTTTAACCTTAATATTTAAAGTATCCTTGTTTTACTCACTTTAGTATTACTCAATTTAGAAAGTATGAAGTTCACCTCAGATAACATTTCCTTAAGTAGTGTTAAGAAAATTCAGGTCCGACCTTCAGTGGGATGATTCACTGAAAATATCACTGTAATATTTTTACCTGTCTCTAAGCTTCCCCTGTTAATATGCAAAGATGAGGAACAGACAAAGAATTGAAGTCTAGTGCCTGGAAGCTGTATGGCGTCTTGGAGACGGATTCAGCAAATTTATGACCTTTCCTGAAAACTCTCATACACAATAAGCAGATGTTATTTCTTGCCGCCTCTTGCATCTTGTTAGGTAGTCAAGTCATTGTTCGGCAATCCGGCTCCATTTCCTTTAGTTATGGCTCAGTCACTTTTGTTTCATAACTGTCTCTCATGTGTCTTCTGGGCAGAAAGAGAAAAAGCAACACATGCAGGAAGCTGGAGTCTCTGAGCAGTGCCTACAGTTGAAATAAAATTATCAGAAGAGGAGGTCATTATAAAGACTCTTCTTCTTATAACTTTTGTTGAAAACAAATATGTTAAAAGAAATTTCCCTGATTTCCAGTACAACTTTTGCCTGTAATTCTCCAGTGCATTCTCAAATATAAATTAATTCCCGTTATTAACTCATCTATTTAAACTTAATTCAATTTGCCCAGCAGCTCTACAACACAATAGCCTGGATATTCTGAAAAGCAGAGATTAATAAATTCAATCAGAATACATTTCTCACTAACGGGATGTTTTAGTTTTGCAAGCAATGCTGTTTCAGATTGTAGATACAGAGTTAATTATGTATGATGATACCTAGATTAATACTCTAATTGAATGCATTGATTACTGAAGCAAACACTAATGTTCTTTTTAAAAATTCTATAGCCCTGAACTTAAAAATCTTCTTTGGGAAACCATAATGGAATCAGATCTATTCCATTTATTCTGCATAAGCAATAAGAATAGTATTTGACTAAGGGCTGATTTATACTTGTGTGTACAGGCTATGCTGCAGCCTGCACCATAACCCTGATTTTCACTTCTGCGTTGCTGTACACCGTAGCGAGCATGCATTGGTGTGCGCCAAAACACTAGTTGGCGGTGGGGTTTCTATGCCACTGTGTTGAGTTTCTTCATGAGAGATGTGGACAAGGAAATGCATTTCAAACATGTTCGCATGTCGGCCGGTAGATTTGAAGATTTGGTTAATCTATTTTGTGTCAGTGTACGCACAGCCTACAGACATGGCGGAGAAGAAGCAACTGGAAATGCACAGGAGGAAATGCCATGCTATCAAGCGGACCAATCACAGTTGTTGCAGTCTGCGTCATCGCGACACATGAGTAACTTTTCTGGAGAGGTGCACGTCACCCAGCATAGGGTGCAGTGTAGATATGGCGTAGGGTACACAATACTTATGCACAAGTATAAATCAGCCTTAAATCTGAATTTTGATTCTGAACAGAGATTAAGTGAACTATGGATAAAAAAGGAGTAAAGTGGATTGGATCAGTAGGACTCTTGGAGCCCAATCTACCATGAGGTTATGGTTGATAAATGACTGAACTCCAAACCTTTCAATTAATAAAATATAATCAGACTCAGGTTGAGCATTAACATCAGATGGAATTTGCAGCAGAGAGTTTTTGATATCTATCAGCTTTTCTGCATGGTAGTAATTCCTAATTTCATTCTTGAAAGGCTTGACTGTAAGTTGAAGTCCATACCCTTCAGTCGCAGACTTTCAACCAGTAGAACATGTTTCCTTTTTATCCACGAAACTACTATTTCTGTACCTTAATCACTCTTTAATTCTTCTAAATTCCAGAAGATATAATCCTCGTATGTGTAATTTTTCTTCACAACTTCACTCTTGAAGCTGAGGTGTTGTGTTAAATCGACAACAGGTTCCCAGACTGAAGCGCAGGTACTCAGAAATGCTTCCAGCCTCCAGCTTGGTGGAATTAGGGCTTTCTTTAGCTGCACTATTTCCTATTTTCTGTCCTCTGAAAGGTTAGTATTCCTCATGGCTATTTTATAATGTATGTTTTCAAAATGTCTGTGAATCTTTCATAATCTAAATGCAAGCAGGCTTTTTCCCACTGTTGTTTGGGACTACAACTAGATGCCAAGGGTTATGGGTGAAAGGTGAAAAGTTTAAGGGGGACATAGGGGAAACTTCTTCACTCAGGGGGCCATAAGAATGTGTAATGAGTTGCCAGAGCAAGTGGTGCATGAGAGCTCGATTTCAACATTTAATAGGTCCATGGATGGGAGGGGTATGAAGGGCTATGGTCCCAGTGCAGGTCAAAAGGAGTAGGCAGCTTAAAGGGCAGGGCATGGACTAGATGGGCCAAAGGGCCTGTGTCTGTGCTCTACTTTTTTATGACTCCAATCCATTCTGTTAAAATATCCATAAGGGACTTCTGATCTCCACTGAAAGCAGCTTTCTATCATTTAAAAAGTATTCTGTTCTATCCTGTATGGTCCAAAGATAATGTTCTTCTGATGAAATTGGACCAATTTATTCCTTTTCAGTAACTTAATGCTTAAATTTCAATAGTTTACAAGACCTTCCATCTTTCTGTCATTGGTAAATAATTTCCATCTTTTGTTTTAGTAATTAGGCAAGTGGTGGTTGCTGTTATAGATCCTTATGGGGCATTACTAGCAACAATCTACCTATTTGCATGCCCTTCTGAAGGACATTTTAGTGTCCTGTCATTTGGTTAGTCTTTTGGCCATGTCAACAAATTGTCTTCAATTCTATGAGTTGTCACTTCAGCTCAGTTTTTTTTTGTGGAGTACTTCATCAAATGACTCTGAGAAGTTTGTTAACTAATATCTGTAGGTGTTTTTACCACTACCTTAAACACTTCTTCAATAAATTAATTTATCAGGAGTGATCTGCCCTTTACAAATCCACCCTGATATCACATTCAAAGTCAACAAAAATCAGCAAAACCCTAAAATCACCTACCAGTCTTGCAAATAATCCAATTCTTTTTGAAGTTACCACCTGCAGCTTAACCTTTAAACACAATCTTTGGACTTCTATGAAAATATTTAGAGGTTGGTTTTGCTGTTTCAATCCAACTGTTAACAATACCAGTAGTGAGATGGTTTTCGCGCTCAGTGAGGGGAGCACTCTACACTGTTGGCAGTTGCTTTAAAGGCTTGTAAAGGCAGGGGTAAAACCTAGTGCAGGTGCCTGCACCCTCATTTAAAATCCGCAAGATATGCAGCGCTTGCTCTGTATAAAGGAAGTTATGGGGAGAGGAAGCAACATGGAAAGATTTGAACTCTATCAATCTGTTGGCACCTGTTTACAACTATACTGAAATAGAGAATGCAGAAAGCATTGCGATCTTCCTCATATTTATGATTTCACTAGAATTATTTATAGCCAAATAAAATCATTTCTCTAGAAGCCAAATCAATGTCCAATATTTTTACATAAGTCTCTGACATGGTGGATTAATTAGTAAAATTTTAAAGTACAGTTTATCTGTGTCATAAGCAAAGGAATCATGCCACTTAGCCCCAGTTTGGTAAATTAGTAAATTGGTTCATTTGTGTCACAAGTACTGAGGTACAGTGACACAAATCAATTTATACAGATCAATTCATTGCAATGCTAAAACAAGGTAAAACAATTACAGAATGTAGAATAAAGTTCTAGAGTTCAAAGCAAATTTATTGTCAAAGTACATATACAGCATGTCACCATATACAACCTTAAGATTCATTTTCTAGCGAGCATTCACAGTAAATACAAGAAACACAATAGAATCAAAGAATGACCACACCCATTTCCAATGCACAAAAGACAACACACTGCAAATATCAAAAGAGAAAGAGAAAGAATGCTAACTTCTGACACAATTTGCTTCAAGGCTTGAGAAAATCTGCCAAACAGAGCTCAGTACTGAAAATATAACAAAGGAAATTAACACTTTCTCAGTACTCATATTAATGTATTCTTTTGGCATAATATTTTGGTCTGAAACCAATGTGGAGATTTTACAAAGAAAAGTAAGAACTGAAATGACTACTTTTTAGAAAACACTATGTACAATCAGATTAACACTACCTAGGACAGAAGGAGGAAGAGGAATAACAGACATTTAAAAAATTACACAATAGTTAGATAAAACTTATAAGGATATATTTTTATCAATGAAAACATGATTCAGCACTCCATGTTAGCATACACAATTCTGATAAGAAGTACTCACCACTAAACTTAAATGAAAGCACAGCCCAGAAAAATGAAGAAATTCTCAGTATAGAAGAAAAAGTTAACCAGAGGAAAAGCATGACCCGCCATGGAAGACATCCCCATGATCTGAGCAGTATAGGTATTGACAAGGAAGCAATGAATGCCTAGCTCAAAGTTGGAGACCTCTTCCCAGAAACAGAATGGTTCCTTGTGGCAATATAGAACCAGGTTTTAACACAAAAATATCAACATTACATAATAAAAGACCAATAAATTCAAGACAATAAATGCAAAAAAATGCCAAGGGACACCAGAAACAGGATCCTGAAGCAGTTTAACTCAATCTGATTACTCACACAGGCATGATCAAATGGCAAACACCATTCACTGAAATCTTGCTTTAAAATACAAACTCATAAAAGAAACCATACCTTACTATAAATACAAAGCTGATCCAGTTTTACCATAGAACCATAGAACACTACAGCACAGTACAGGTCCTTCAGCCCTCCATGTTGTGCCGACCCATATAATCCTTTAAAAAAGTACTAAACCCACACTATCCCATAACCCTCCATTTTTCTTTTATCCATGTGCCTGTCCAAGAGGCTCTTAAATACCCCTAATGTTTTAGCCACCACCATCCCTGGCAAGTCATTCCAGGCACTCACAACCCTCTGTGTAAAAAAAAATTTACCCCTGATGTCTCCCCTAAACTTCCCTCCCTTTATTTTGTACATATGCCCTATGGTGTTTGCTATTCGTGCCCTGGGAAACAGGTACTGATATGCACCCTATCTTTGCCTTTCATAATCTTGTAGACCTCTATCAAGTCCTCTCTCATTCTTCTACGCTCCAAAGAGAAAAGTCCCAGCTCTGCTAACCTTGCTTCATATGACTCGTTCTCCAAACCAGGCAACATCTTGGTAAATCTCTGCACCCTCTCCATAGCTTCCACATCCTTCCTATAATGAGCTGACCAGAATTGAACACAATACTCTAAGTGCAGTCTCACCAGAGATTTGTAGAGTTGCGACATGACCTCTCTACTCTTGAACTCAATCCCCCGTTAATGAAGCCTAGCATCCCATAAGCCTTCTTAACTACCCTATCAACCTGTGCAGCGACCTTGAGGGATGTATGGATTTGAACCCTAAGGTCCCTTTGTTCATCTACACTCTTAAGTAACTAACCATTAATCCTGTACTCAGTCTTCTGGTTTGGCCTTCCAAAATGCATCTCCTTACACTTATCCGGATTGAACTCCATCTGCCATTTTTCTGCCCAACTCTGCAGCCTGTCTATATCCTCTTGTAACCTTTGACAACCTACAGAT
The DNA here is from genome assembly GCF_030144855.1 of Hypanus sabinus. NCBI lineage: Eukaryota > Metazoa > Chordata > Chondrichthyes > Myliobatiformes > Dasyatidae > Hypanus > Hypanus sabinus. The sequence goes on from NC_082716.1 coordinate 65,430,648, forward strand.
CCATCCACAACTCCTCCAATCTTCATGTAATCCGCAAACTTACTCACCCATCCTTCCGTCTCTACATCCAGGTCATTTATAAAAATCACAAATAGCAGGGGTCCCAGGACAGATCCCTGCGGCGCTTCACTAGTCACTGACCTCCAGGCAGAATACTTTCCTTCCACAACTACCCTCTGTTTTCTTCCTTTAAGCCAATTTTTTATCCAAACAGCCAAGGTTCCACTTATCCCATGCCTCATGACTTTCTGGATGAGTCTCTCATGAGTGACCTTGTCAAATGCTTTGCTAAAGTCCATGTAGACCACATCCACTGCCCTACCTTCATCAACTTCTTTTGTTACCTCTTCAAAAAACTCTATCAGGTTCGTGAGACACGATCTTCCCTTCACAAAGCCATGTTGACTTTTAGAATCAAGAGTCCCAAAAATTATATTATGACTGCTCCATTATTACAGATATGACAACCCATAGTAACTGTTCAGATATAATAATGCAGGATAAAAAGAAAGAACAACTTATTTAATACATATATCCTTTCAAAACATACATAACAGAGAAATCATTAAGTGAAAAATGACAGAAGTACGCTGAATTAAAAGAGGAAATTGAAAGACTGGAACATGAATAGGGTAGATACATTTTCCCAATAATAGTATCTACAACTGGTGTCATCCCAAAATCACTACACAATAGCATTAAACAATTAGGCCTACACAGCAATATTTATCTACAGTAAATCCCCAGAAAGTCACAATATTAATCACTAACTGAATAGTCTGAACGTTCCTAGAAATTGAGAAATGAGTGTGCTTGGCTACACCCCCATACTTCCGATTTTACCGAGAAAGAATAAAAATACAACAATAGCTATAATCTAATAAATAAATAAATAAATAAAAACAGTCAATATTGAGAACATGAGATGAAGAGTCCTTGAAAGTGAGTTTATAGGTTGTGGGAACAGTTCTGTGATGTAATGTGTGAAGTTATCCCCTCTGGTTCGATAACAGTTTTGGATAAACTGCAATACCGGCGGACAATAAAATGCAGGTACATAACGAAGAAATTTGTTAGATGAAGAGTGATTCTTAACATACCAGAGAATCTGTGATATGCTGAGCTGGGTCCACAGTTTTTTGCAGTTTCTTGTGACCACAGGCAGTGTAAATCCAATATGAAAACTTGATGCATACAGAGAAGTGCATTACTAAAAATTGGTGAGGATCAAAGTGGACATGCCAAATATCTTCAGAATCCTAAGGACGTAGATGTGCTAGTGCACTTTCTTGGCCATGGCATCTATGTGGTTAGACCAGAGCAGGTTATTGAATATGTTCATTCCCAGGATCTTGAAGCTTTCAACCTTCTTGACCACTGCACTGTAAATGGAAACAGGATCATATGCACCTCTTCTCTTCCTAAAGTCAGTGGCCAGCTATTTTGTTTTGTTAACATCAAGATAGGTTACTATTTTCTGTACTTTGACTTACTGTTATTTGAGATACAGCCTACTACATGTTTGTGTAGCCTTATCGTGACAGTAGAGGAGACCACACTCAGGTTGGAGGAGCAGCACCTCATATTCCCTCTGGGTGGCCTCTAACCTGATGACATGAACATCGATTTCTCCAAATTCTAGTAATGGGCCCCCCTCCTTCTCTATTCCCCATTCCCATTTCCCTCTTTCACCTTATCTCCTTGCCTGCCCATTACCACCCTCAAATGCTCCTCTCCCTTTTTCTTCTTCCCATGGCCTTCTGTCCTCTGCTATCAGATTCCCCCTTCTCCAGCCCTGTATCTCTTTCACCAATCAGCTTCCCAGCTCTTTACTTCGCCCCCCTCTCTCTCCCAGTTTCATCTATCACCTTATGTTTCTCCCTCCCCTTACCCCCACCCTCTAAATCTGACTCCTCATCTTTTTTTCTCCAGTAGTACTACTGAAGGGTCTTGGCCTGAAACATTGGCTGTATTCTTTTCCTTAGATGCTGCCTAGCCTGCTGAGTTCCTCAAACACTTTGTGTGTGTTACTTGGATTTCCAGCATCCAAAGATTTTCTCTTGTTTGTGAAAGAAACAAAGGTCTGGTTAAGTGCTATTGGATCATCAGAATCATTTTCTGAAATAGTCAGATACAAACCCTTAACCTGACTTTCATGCCATCATCAGTACAAAACGAGTACAATCAGGTTGCTCTGCCTCAATATTTCAATCAACAGAATAATTCTGCCCGCATCTTCAGAATTTAGGGACAGTTAAATGGTCCAAAATATTGAGCCTCTCCTCAAGTGTCTTAATTGAGCAATCCTGAATTCAGGATAGTCCAAGTAATCTTCTTCCTGAATTCAACTTCCTCCTTTTAAATTCTTTCTTAAATAAAATAATCAAGAGTGTTGGGTCCAGCATCCCTTTGCATAGCTGCAGTTAAAAGTATCATGACATATTTCTACAAATTTATTGTGTGTTGTCAACAAACTGCTTGATTTAAAGTTGGTTTCTGAATATAAATGATCTGGTGATTAATTAAAACTGGTGTTCAGCAGCAATTGGTGCTTAACTTTTGGGTTGCAGAAATATTTTCTTTCAACAAGTTTGCAGGAAGTTTTTCTCATTAGAGAATCTGATGACAGGGAGGATACATTCGTGGTCAGAGGCATCAGACTTACTAACAGTCACTGTGCTGCTCTCCGTTTCTGTACAGGCAAAATAACATGAAGTTCTTATAACTATCAAAACACCAACAGAAGGAAAACGAGGGAGAAGAAAGCAAAGGCAGAACATTCCCCTAAAATGGTAGGTTTTGTATATTATTTTCACTCATTTTTTCTTTCAGAGGGTTTTTAAAATGGATTTTTGTTATTTGCATAACAGCTGTTGAGATGAAACCAGTTTCTGATTTGTAATTCATTTTCTGTTTTAGAAGGTTATATTTTGTTAAGTAGATCTTTGTCATTGTTCTTATCTGCTGTTGAGACTAAATCAGTTCCTACATATGGGATTTAGGGAGAGTCAGGGCAAACTGGTGTCCACTTTCCTATGACTGGCAAGATAGTAAAGTTCCATTGTTTCCTATGGGGAGCTCATGCATTTTTGACCATGTCCTAAAAGGCAACAGGCACTGAATTATAGGCATTCAATGGATCACTTACATGATTTTGGGAGATTCTTTAAACTTTTGAATGATCTTATATGAGTGGCATCTGTAGCAGTTACATTAGCAGCAACTATCATGGGATTACAAAGACATACGAACAGGCGACAAGCACATTCAGGTGTCCAAGCTCACTCCTATACTTCTTCATATAAATCCATCATTAAAAACTCTTCTCCAACGTGACTGCTCAACCTCCTTTTGCACAGTCTGATTCTGAGGCTACATCCACACTAGACCAGATAATTTTGAAAACGTCGGTTTCGCGTAAAAACGATAGGCGTCCACACTATGCATTTTTAAAAATATCTCCGTCCACATTGAAATGGAGATTTCGGGGAATCTCCTCCTACTGCGCATGCACAGGACACATCTACTGTAAACAAGCCACATGTTTAGTGTCAAATCTCACTGTGAAAGACGGTGCGTGTTTGTTCAATTACGGACTAGAAAAACTTAAACGACAGGCAACTGTTGGCTCTCATGCAGGAGGATTTAAAAGTAAAAAAAAATACTGAAGCATATGGAGGCAACTGACAGGGAGTTCACAGATTGTATGATCTGGCTGACGACGAACATTGACAAACTGACTAACTCTGTTGCATTAATAAAGCACTTTGTTAAATGTGTAAAACATGTCTGCATCAGTATTATCTTGCATTTCCATACAAAGTTACATTAGGTTGTTACACATCTATTGTCAGAGAAGTACTTGCATAAATAGGTAAACCACCTTCATACGAGCAAGGACAGAAAACAGGGCAAAGTGAGTATACTTATTTATTCAGTAAGTTATGGGTCAAAGTATTTGGTGAGTACATTTCTAACTCTTCTGGCTTCAGTCTTGTTGCTGTCTGTTCTGAAATTGTTAGTTTGCATTCAAGAAAACAATGAAATGGTGCACTGCCGTCTGACAGTGTTCTCAGATTTCTCTGGTTACCCCGTCCACACTGATCTGCCCAAACTGTGTTTTCAAAAATACACACTCTGGAAAGCGTTTCTGAAAAGCTTCAGATTCGGGGGCTGAAAATGCCGTTTTAGTGTGGACGGAGTGTAAAAACGAAGCAAAAATGCTTTGGTTATGGATTTATCTGGTGTATTGTGGACATAGCCTGAGCTGCTGCTTGGAGAGGATAGATGCAATGGCACAAAATGCCTTTCTATGCCAGCTCAGCCTCCTCTGGGGCAGCCTGGTTTTCTCTGCCTGATTGATAAGGGCAGCAAATACAGTGTGCACAGTAACCTGTTGAGGAGTGTCCTGCGCACGCTTTAGACCGAGTGCTCATTTCAATATAGAAGGAAGACGTGTGGAAGGAACGTAAGGTAATTACCTACCATAGAGATAATAAACTGCTCTGCTGAGCCCAGGACGAGGGGGTAAACCACAGGGATGTCCATGAGGAAATTCCCGTCCCAGAGATGTGTCACTTTCTGACCCAGAGAGAACCCTACTTCTGCCCTGAGTGTTAGAGGGCACATTTGGAATGAGACAAAGAGGCAGAAGGGGAGTGAGTTGATGAGAATTATCTTACAATAACTGTGTGCCTCGCTGTGGCAATGGAGGGGTTTCACAGTCTGTCCGTGAGTGCAGGAGGGGGTTGTCACTCTTGGAGGAAACGTGGGGTGGTGACTCTCCCAGTGAGTGTGGGGAAGGGTGACACCCTTGGTGAGTGAGGGGAGGGCTGTAATGACACTCAATGTGGGCAGGGAAGAACATCGTGATACTTTTGTTGAGTATGTTGAGGGATGTGATGAAGACGTTATTATCAATGAGTTTGAGGGGTAGGATCTAGTGTAAAATTTGATTAATACATCAAGATAAATAATATAGAATACCTGTATGTATTTTTCAATGTTTATGTGCATGTTTTGTTCATTTATTATTTACATGAAGAGATTTAATGTTTTATTTCTTTCAATAGGCTTTTCGTGTCAAAATCTGCTTTCAGAAGAGTGTTTCTCATGCTGGGCTTTTGGTGGCCATATATGGTACATTATTACTTTTCCATTTCTCTGTAAAAATTGTAATTTTGGCATAGATTCTCTCTTTTTTGAATCAGGAATAGGAAGTTAACGTCAACACATTTTCTTTGTTCAGATCCTCGTAGCTTCAAATCCTGTTTTAAGCTCTGAGCAGAAAATCCAGGTTTCAGCATAGCATCAAGTGTATACATGAGCCTTCTTTTACAGGCTATTGTAATTCATAGGATCATTGACCACTACAATACCGAAACAGGCCCTTTGGTCCATCTATCAGCGCCCAGCCCATACCCCTCCATATCTTTCTTATCTGTATACCTGTTCAAACTTCTCTTAAATCCTAAAATTGAAACAGCATCTAACACTTCTATTGACAGCTCATTTCACTCTCACACCATCCCTGAGTGAAATAGCTCCCCCTCAGATTCCTCTTCAATATTTCACTTTTCAGCCCAAACCTGTCCTCTAGTTCTAGTCTCACCCAACATGAAGAGAAAGGGCCTGTCTATACCACTCATAATTTTTATACCTCTATAAGATCTCTCCTCATTCTCCTATGCTCCAGCAAATAAAATCAAGCTATTCTGCCTTTTTCTACAACTCAGGACATCATGTCCCAGCAACATCCTTGGAAATTTTCCCTGTACTCTTTCAAGCATATAGATTATTTCTTGCAGATATCTGACCATCTGCACTGAACATTCCAAATTTGGCTTCACCAATGTCTTACACAATTTCTGCATAACATCCCTTCTCCTGTACACAGTGCTCTGATTTATGATGGATATAAAGGCTTCAAAGGAAAACTTTAAAGAAGAGAATGGAAATTATCCCCAGTATCCTGACTCCGTAACTTACGGAAGTTCTCCGTAACTTCCGTCACCTCCAACGGGATCCCACCACCAAGCACATCTTTCCCTCCTCCCCCTTCTGCTTTCCACAGGGATTGTTCTCTTTGTGACTCCCTTGTCCATTAGTTCCCCCACCCCCCCATTCCTTCCCACCGATCTCCCTCCTGGCACTTATCCTTATAAACAGAATAAGTGCTACACTTGCCCTTACACTTCCTCCCTCACCACCATTTAGGGCCCCAGACAGTCCTTCCAGGTGAGGCAACACTTCAGCTGTGAGACGGCTGGTGTGATATACTGCGTCCGGTGCTCCCGGTGTGGCCTTTTATATATTGGTGAGACCCGACGCAGACTGGGAGACCGTTTCGCTGAACACCTACGCTCTGTCTGCCAGAGAAAGCAGGATCTCCCAGTGGACACACATTTTAATTCCACGTCCCATTCCCATTCTGATATGTCTATCCATGGCCTCCTCTACTGTCAAAATGAAGCCACACTCAGGTTGTAGGACAACACCTTATATTCCATCTGGGTAGCCTCCAAACTGATGGCATGAACATTGATTTCTCTAACTTCTGTTAATGCCCCCCTCCCCTTCTTACCCCACCCCTTATATATCTATCTATCTATCTATCTATCTATTTATTATTCTTCCCTTTTTTCCTTCTTTCCTCTCTCTCTTTTTTCTCTCTCTGTCCCTCTCACAATCACTCCTTGCCTGTTCTCCATCTCCCTCTGGTGCTCCCCTCCCTCTTTCTTTCTCCCTAGGCCTCCCATCCTATTATCCTCTCCCTTCTCCAGCTCTGTGTCCCTTTTGCCAATCAACTTTCCAGCTCTTAGCTTCATCCCACCCCCTCCTCTCTTCTCCTATCATTTCAGATCTCCCCCTCCCATTCCCACTTTCAAATCTCTTACTATCTCTACTTTCAGTTAATCCTGACAAAGGGAATCGGCCCGAGACATCGACTGTACTTCTCCCTATAGATGCTGCCTGGCCTGCTGTGTTCCAACAGCATTTTGTGTGTGTTGGTTGAATTTCCAGCATCTGCAGATTTCCTCGTGTTTACCCAGTATCCTGATCAAGTTTTAACTTCCATAAGAGCACAGAAATATGAGCAGGAGTAGATAATCTGACACATTGAACCTGCTCCATCCTTCAATACAATCATGGCAGGCGGCTCTTCGGTATATACTGCCATAATGACCACAATCCATTGGTTTCAGATTGCTTTGATATGTACAGAGGTCATGGAAAGTGCTTTACTAGTATGATTATTTCATTATTCCTTTTTAATGTCGAGCTCCATCATACTGAGTTTCTCACCTCAACAGGTTCTGCGACTACCTGTCTTGTTGCATGTGGCTCATTGTTTTTTTATCAGTTGTAATTTTCTTCCTTTTAGACATCAGAGTGTGGTGGTTCAATCCGAAGTCTGTGGTCCGGTCCGCGGACTCCGGACTCCAGGTTTTCCGGCAGTCCCTTGCTGCGGTTGGACTTAACCAGAAACACCTGAGGCTCATATTGGAACTGGGAATATAAGTGGCCCTGGTATGGTGTGTGGTTGGGGGTTGTCTTGTCAAGATACTCATGGTACAGATGGCTGGAATGGGCTCTTGCCATCCTTGGGGCTGTGTTGGAGAATTGTGGCTTCTGGGAGCCTTGCTGGTATTAGTCAGAGCTGCCATTGTGGTATGGATTCAGCTGTTTCCTGGGCCAGCTGGGTGGCTGTCAGCCACTCTGAGCTAGGTAGGGATCTGGTTGCTTCTGTAGCCAGCCAAGGCAGCTGGCTGTAACAGCTACTTGGAGCTACCCTGATGCAGAGGTGGAACTGTCTGTTGTTCCTTGGTGTTTGTCTCTTCCTGTCCTTGCCTCTGTGGGGTAAGTCAGGCTGCTCTGCTGTTGCCCTGTGGATGGTTCTGCCCCACCTTGATGTGGAGTTATAGATGAGTCCTGGCTTGTTGGTGGTTAAGTCCTGGCTCCATATTGATGTACAGTTCCTAGTCTGCCCCTAGCTCCAGCCTCAGTTCCCCAAGCTCCAAGCCTGCAACCTCTAGCCTCAAGCCTTGACCCAAGCCTCAAGACCCCAAGTCCCTAGCCAAGCCTTGTCATGTCCTCACCTGGGTTTGGGGTCTGAGCCCAAGGCAAGACCCAGGTTCTGGGTCCTTGTCCAGTCTCGGGCTCTGAGTCCACCCCAGGCTCCTTGTTCCAAGTCCCTTGTCCTGGACCTGCTTCCCCAGCCTAGACTGCATCCTGTCCTGTCCTTGGGTCCTGTTTCTGGGACTCCAATGTCTGTGTCCTGATTCAACACCTGACTTATGACAGAGTGTTTCCTCTTTAATGTGATTGGCTCTTTAGATGGCTTGCTGTCATCTGAGTTGTGAGGAATCCCTTTGAATCAATTTTCAACAGCAGATTATGTTGGAAAAAGGGAAGACCACACCATGTATAGTAGGTCACTGAGACTATTTCAAGGCCAGCTCCAAGACACAACTTTTTACTTTACAAGTGCTGTTGAATCTCTTGCCTATGCCCAGAATCCTCAATTTTATTGCAAATGTATTGCTTTCACAGCATTTGTAAATTGGGAAGGAGTCCAGACATGGAATTATGAATATTCACAGAAAAATATGACATGGCCAGCGGCCAGAGCGTACTGCCAAGAGTTGTACACTGACCTGGTTGCAATTCAGAACCAAGAGGAAATTAATCATCTAAATCGGGTGATACCGAAAAATCCAACTTACTACTGGATTGGGATAAGGAAGATTGCTGGTGTTTGGACCTGGGTTGGAACAAACAAAGCACTGGACAAAAAAGCAGAAAACTGGGCAGAAGGTGAACCAACTCCTGGCGGAGAGGATTGTGTGGAAATCTATATAAAGAGACAGAAAGATGCAGGAAAATGGAATAACGATCCCTGTACAGAAAGACAGAAACGAGCTCTGTGTTACTTGGGTAAGATTCTGTTGGCCTATTCCTTTTAAATGTATTTGGAGTTTAAAAAAATAGTTACTAAAATGAGCAGGCAGTGCTGATTTGATGCCAGGACTGCCACTTGGATCTTAATGCTCTGGCTTTCTTAAAGTTGGTCAGCTAAATATGTAATCAGCAGGGCAAGTAGATCAGCATGCCATTAGTGAAGGCTAGTTGCTGATTAGTTTTCATTAAATGCAAGATGTCTTCCTAAGCTGCTAAATTCCACAGAATGTGGTGTGAAAACTAATGAAGGACCTCGGGCAAGAACTAGTAGCTGCTTCAAATTTATAAATTAGATTGTGATTACTCAATATAGGTATCCCAAGGGCCACTTATTCCATAAAATCTGATTCAACCTCTCGGCAAGGACCTGTGCTATGGTCATGGGATGTTATCCAGCTGGTGTGTTTGGGACGTTTAGTTATGTACACTTCAAGAACAGAAACTTGTCTCTTGATCCAGCCACAACTGGAACTACTTCCTCTAAACTGGCATTGCAGATTTTGCAATTTTTTTACTTGAGTAGTTTTTCAAAGTTTGTTTTCAATGAACTTCAAGAAAATACTGAATATTTTAAATGATTGTATTTATATTTTACTGACATTCCCATTTTCAATTTGCTTTTGGTGTATAAATTCTGTATCTTTCCAAAGGTAAGAGGATAACAAAAATTACTGGGTTGACAGGAGGGCAACAGGGTAAAATCAACTAATCACATTACTTGTGAAATATTATATTGCTTTGCATTATTTTTTCTTTCTCTATTTTCAGTACAGTTTTAGTGCTTAAAGATTTTTTTAATTGTTTTTCATTAATTACCCAGTGTTGGCTGTACTCTTACATACAGGTCATCCCCCTAGTTACCAAACACCCAATTTATGAACATGTCCACATACAGCACATTTGAGCTCCCATGGTATTATTAAAGTACATTTGTTCTTACGATCAGCAGAACCAGCTTCTGTGCTCTCTCCACTTTTAATAATTGCTCTTTCTCATTAGACCAATGTGCTTTTGATATCATTCATTACAATACTGTACTTTCTGACTTGTCAGTAAAATGTAAATACAATCATTTAAAATATTCAGCATTTTCTTGAAGTTCATTGAAAACAGAAACTTTGAAAAACTACTCAAGTGCTTGAATTGAGCAAAATGTGCTCCAACTATGGTTAGGAACATGGATGTGTAAAGAGTCCTTCTTTAGGATTGTAGTTTCTGCAGACATGTACATATCTTGTTTTCTTTTGACAGCTTCATGCAAACCTACTTCATGTGTTAATGGAAAATGTGTGGAAACTATAGGAAATTATACCTGCCAGTGCAATGAAGGGTTCCATGGGTCAGAATGCGAACATGGTAAGCACAGAACATCTGTCAGGACATGTCAAAGACCATTTAAGCAGAGAACTGCATTAGCCTGGTCAGTGACTGCAGATTCAAGGGTGGTTGTCATAATGTGTGATATTTCAGTTACAATCCAATTGCAAATATAATTTTATAATTAACATGCAATTAATTTTATAGTTTGGAATAAACCTAATTTATGTCATAACAGTGGAAGTGAAAGTGTTGCTATTTACCCTCATCATTCTAATAGTAACATTTTGACCATGTAAAGATGAACACAAAAGTTCAGCTGTTAATAATCCAAAGCTCTATCATAGACTGTGTTGCTTTCAAATTCCCTCACTGCAATCCAATAGATGTCACTCGTACTGAATCGTAGAGTCATTCAGCATGGAAACAGGACCTTCGTCCCAACTCATCTATGCTGATTGTGTGGCCCATAGTCTGGTCCTATCTGCCCATATTTGGCCTATGGCTCTCTAAACCTCTTTTATCCATCTAGTTATCTAGATTCATTAAGATTCCCACCTCATCCACAATTTCTGGCAAATACACACCATACATGAGGAGACTGCACCTGATGTTCCTTTTAAATCTCTTGTTTTTAGTATCCTGTCCCTGGGGGAAAAAGAACATGTGCTTTCAATTAGTCTATGCCGCTCATGAACTTGTATAGTAAGTCTATCAGGTTACCCCACCCCTACCACCCCAAGCTCCTATTCTATGGAAAAAGTCCTAGGTATGAAGGTGGCAGTCACTCTAAACTTACTACCCTCCAAGTCATTCTTGTAGTGGTGGCTACTCCCATGATGCACAGCTCTCCCCCCCCCCCCCCCCCCCATTTTTTGAGCTTTGGGCTGAGTGGTACACAAATCTCCAAAAGTATATCAAGTAATAAGCTACAATACTGTGGAACTTTGGCCTTTCCTTCAGAACCAAGACCTCCAGATGATTCATAAGGTCTATCTCTCCGAGTGCAAACTCCCTGTTGACTATGACAAACTACTATTCATGCACAATGCTGTGTAGGCAAGGTCTTCACACAATTCTTCAACCATCATGTTAACTACCATTCCTCAAGAGGACCATATCTTAACTTCTGACTCCTGTCTATATTCCAGCAAATACAGATCATATAACAATAGCCACTGGACTAACCCCATCTAGAAGCCTAGAGGAGAATGCTACAGGACTCCAGAAAATGAGACTCTGAGCTGACCCTTGTGGGGGTGCTTGCAGTAGAGAGAATCAGATCCCTCACTGTTATCCACTTAATCTTCCACAGCTTCACCAGAAGAATCACAGATTGGCTACAGTATAGTCAGTCTGTTTAGTCCAGTAAGGTAGTGCAATCTCTGTGCAAGGGAAATTCAGCCTGTGCTACTTCCTGCCCTCTCCCCACAACACTGCAAGTATTTGCCTTTCAAGTAGGTGGACTAAGCCTTCATCAGTACAAGGAGCAGGGGCTGTGAAGATTGTGAACCAATGCACACCCTGCAATCTACTTTCTAAGCACATCATAGGGAGAAAAAAGATGATGGTATCTGCATTGTTGCCTACTGTATTAAAGTCTAAAGATTGAACCTGTAAAGACAGTTTCCCTTTCATCTGAAGCATTTCAATTCCCATTCAGGAAATCATTTGTTTCGAGATGGTGAGGAGTGTACTCGGTGTAATACAGGAGACGACACTGCCTGATCCATCTAAAAGCTTTATCTCACTATACCAGTTACGCCTGATTACTTTGTCATCGGAATCCCGTCATCTATTTAACTGCATTTTATTTTTATCTCCATGCAATTTTACAACACAATTCCTCCAAGGGAAGGCCTCACAGAATGTGGTTGCTTTGATTCTGCGCAAGATGTCCTCTCTGAAAGAATAAAGTCCAAGAAGAAATCAGCCTTGACTCAGAGTATCACAACATGCCAATGTATGAATAAATGGCAGAGAGTTCACTTCAGCCTTTGGAGCAGTTCATATCAGTGCTGAAAGGAAGGCTAAGGTGTCTCTGGTAACTCGTATTTCTAACCAAGTGATCTCCACTTCAGATACAGCCAATGAAAACGTACTGAGATATGCAGTACCCCTTCTTTCCCAAGCATCTCAAGACAGTCTATCTGCATGTACCATGTGTTAGGCTAAATAAATGAACATAGAACTTAGAACATTGACAATAAAGGATATGTGTGATTGTATTTTCATTTAAGACTGCCCTTCACTGAGCTTTTGCAATTGTGGTTCTATGTATCAGAGCACTAACCTTGGCTCATCTTGTAAGATAATAGCATTTCTTTCTGCATTGCAAAGCACTCCAGGAACTTATTCTGCAACCACTTCCTGGCACCTTATAGCCCTTGTATGTCTCGCTATGGCATTCAGATCAACATCAGTAAACGGGGAGCATGCTGGCTCCCCTGCACAGCCTCCTTCTCAGCCAATTCAAAAAAAATCAACAGCACTAACACTTTCGATAGACTTGTGGCTTAGTAGACTATGCTACTGAGAGCTGGAGCCCTGACAGCAATTAGTACAGCACAGGAGGAAGATGTTTTTAAATTGCTAATGACTACAGTCTGTGCATTGGCAAGAAAAGAGCAGCAGGATCACAGTGGAATAATGCCCCTTGTACTGTGGCATACACATACAGTTCCCTTTTAGGAGCTTCTGTATTTCTCTTCTCTTAGCAGCTCGTTTCACACTCATTGACCCAGAATGTGCTGAGGTTCATATAGTAGTTCAACGGAGAGTTGCCAGCAAGCTATAGTATAAAAAAATGCTATGAAAGTTTGATTTTCCCGAGTAACAGCTTTCTCCTCATTTTAAACCAATACCCTCTAGTTTTAGATAACTGGCCTGGAAGAAAGGCTGTGATAATTCACCCTCTTTATGCCCTTCATAACTTTATAAACTTCCATGCTCAGTCCTCAGCCTACTTCACTTTCTGCTTAAAATGCAAGCACTCCTCTCCCAGCAACATTCCTGTGAATCTTTTCTCAGCCTCTCTAGTTCAATCATATCCTTCCCAGATGGCCTGATGTAATGTGTGTCACTGCACTGGTGAGGTGCTTTGAGAATATCTAAAGTGCACTTATTACTCAATTATTCACGTTCTGTTTCAGCGGTGAGGTGTGATGCTCCACAGCCTCCAGCAAATGGGTATCGGAATTGTTCGCATCCAGGTGAAGACTTCACTTTCCGCTCAGCCTGTGATTATCACTGTGCAGAAGGGTTTACCTTGATCGGGTCGCCGAGACAGCGATGTGAAAGCTCTGGAAAGTGGTCATCACCCGTACCAACGTGTGAAGGTGATCTTTCATTAATCTGCATTTCCACAATCCTGTCCCTTTCCATGACAGTAAACTCAACTTTGACTGTGACCTTAGTACAGTTCTACTTCATTGCCCAGTTGGACTTTTTTAAGTATCAGAAAAAATACAAAGCCTTCCGAAGACCTTTGACAGGTGTGAGCTCTCAAATTGCAAATGGGTCGATGGAGAGTTGCCAGCTAGCTATAGTGTAAAAGCTAGCACATTGCTGATGCCTGCACTTAAACCAACGTAGGGTGAGGTGCCAGCACATCTCACCTCCCTCTCTTCCTCTGTATGCAGCAGTGAGTTAACGGTGGGTAAGGCCAAATGCATTTTCTGTGCAACCTCTCAACATTTTTCCAGATTTGACTCATCACATGCCCATGCCAGTATATACAGGGCATTTGTATTTGAATTGACACACTCGTATAAATGAAAGGGTGTTTTTCCGTTTAGATTTTACCTTATTGAACGTGGGAAGTCTTTCCAATGCTATAAAAGTTTGATTTCCCGAGTAACATCTTTCTCCTCTCACTTCAAACCAATACCCTCTAGTTTTAGATGACTGTCCTGGTAGAAAGGCTGTGATAATTCACCCTCTTTATGCCCTTCATAACTTTATAAACTTCTATGTTCCCTCCTCAGCCTACTTCACTTTCTGCTTAAAACTCAAGCAGTCCTCTCCCACAAACATTCCTCTGAATCTTTTCTCAGCCTTTCTAGTTTAATCACATCCTTCCCAGATGGTGACCAGAACTGCACACAGCATTCCAGGTGTGGTCTCACCAACATCTTGTTCAGGTGTGACATGACAACCCAATTCTTGTTCTCAATACACTGTCCAGTGAAAGCCAGCGCACCATGTGCTTTCTTCACCATTCTGTCACCACTGACAGGGAAGTATGTACTTGTACCCCTAGTCTCTCTGGACAACACTCACGGAGAAACCAGAGATTGTAGACGCTAGTTTATGCAGCAAAAAGCAAATCTCTGCATGAACTCAGATGGTCAGAAGGTACCTCAAAGGAGATGGGTAACATTTAGGGTGAAGACCTATACTCTGGATTGAGAGAAAGAAGGGAGATAGCCAGATCAAAGAGGTGAGCGGACAGGTGGAGCAAGAGCTAATAGGTGACAGGAGGATGCTGATGAGGGGGGTGACAGGCAGATGGAGAAGGGAAGAATGAGAATAGCATCAGAGGCTGGGAGGTGGTAGCTGGAGTTAACAAAGAACGGCTGATTGACAGCTTGATTGTTCATATGAAACAGATGCTAAAACAGTCAATTCAGTGAAGTACACAGTGAGCCCCAGTTTACCCTCTTGTTTGTCAGACCTGCGAGTGCAATGTGCTGCAGGCTTGCCCGATGTAATGTGTGTCACTGCACTGGTGAGGTGCTTTGAGAATATCTAAAGTGCACTTATTACTCAATTATTCACGTTCCGTTTCAGCGGTGAGGTGTGATGCTCCACAGCCTCCAGCAAATGGGTATCGGAATTGTTCGCATCCAGGTGAAGACTTCACTTTCCGCTCAGCCTGTGATTATCACTGTGCAGAAGGGTTTACCTTGATCGGGTCGCCGAGACAGCGATGTGAAAGCTCTGGAAAGTGGTCATCACCTGTACCAACGTGTGAAGGTGATCTTTCATTAATCTGCATTTCCACAATCCTGTCCCTTTCCATGACAGTAAACTCAACTTTGACTGTGACCTTAGTACAGTTCTACTTCATTGCCCAGTTGGACTTTTTTAAGTATCAGAAAAAATACAAAGCCTTCCGAAGACCTTTGACAGGTGTGAGCTCTCAAATTGCAAATGGGTCGATGGAGAGTTGCCAGCTAGCTATAGTGTAAAAGCTAGCACATTGCTGATGCCTGCACTTAAACCAACGTAGGGTGAGGTGCCAGCACATCTCACCTCCCTCTCTTCCTCTGTATGCAGCAGTGAGTTAACGGTGGGTAAGGCCAAATGCATTTTCTGTGCAACCTCTCAACATTTTTCCAGATTTGACTCATCACATGCCCATGCCAGTATATACAGGGCATTCGTATTTGAATTGACACACTCGTATAAATGAAAGGGTGTTTTTCCGTTTAGATTTTACCTTATTGAACGTGGGAAGTCTTTCCAATGCTATAAAAGTTTGATTTCCCGAGTAACATCTTTCTCCTCTCACTTCAAACCAATACCCTCTAGTTTTAGATGACTGTCCTGGTAGAAAGGCTGTGATAATTCACCCTCTTTATGCCCTTCATAACTTTATAAACTTCTATGTTCCCTCCTCAGCCTACTTCACTTTCTGCTTAAAACTCAAGCAGTCCTCTCCCACAAACATTCCTCTGAATCTTTTCTCAGCCTTTCTAGTTTAATCACATCCTTCCCAGATGGTGACCAGAACTGCACACAGCATTCCAGGTGTGGTCTCACCAACATCTTGTTCAGGTGTGACATGACAACCCAATTCTTGTTCTCAATACACTGTCCAGTGAAAGCCAGCGCACCATGTGCTTTCTTCACCATTCTGTCACCACTGACAGGGAAGTATGTACTTGTACCCCCAGTCTCTCTGAACAACACTCACGGAGAAACCAGAGATTGTAGACGCTAGTTTACGCAGCAAAAAGCAAATCTCTGCATGAACTCAGATGGTCAGAAGGTACCTCAAAGGAGATGGGTAACATTTAGGGTGAAGACCTATACTCTGGATTGAGAGAAAGAAGGGAGATAGCCAGATCAAAGAGGTGAGCGGACAGGTGGAGCAAGAGCTAATAGGTGACAGGCAGATGGAGAAGGGAAGAATGAGAATAGCATCAGAGGCTGGGAGGTGGTAGCTGGAGTTAACAAAGAACGGCTGATTGACAGCTTGATTGTTCATATAAAACAGATGCTAAAACAGTCAATTCAGTGAAGTACACAGTGAGCCCCAGTTTACCCTTTTGTTTGTCAGACCTGCGAGTGCAATGTGCTGCAGGCTTGCCCGATGTAATGTGTGTCACTGCACTGGTGAGGTGCTTTGAGAATATCTAAAGTGCACTTATTACTCAATTATTCATGTTCCATTTCAGCGGTGAGGTGTGATGCTCCACAGCCTCCAGCAAATGGGTATCGGAATTGTTCGCATCCAGGTGAAGACTTCACTTTCCGCTCAGCCTGTGATTATCACTGTGCAGAAGGGTTTACCTTGATCGGGTCGCCGAGACAGCGATGTGAAAGCTCTGGAAAGTGGTCATCACCCGTACCAACGTGTGAAGGTGATCTTTCATTAATCTGCATTTCCACAATCCTGTCCCTTTCCATGACAGTAAACTCAACTTTGACTGTGACCTTAGTACAGTTCTACTTCATTGCCCAGTTGGACTTTTTTAAGTATCAGAAAAAATACAAAGCCTTCCGAAGACCTTTGACAGGTGTGAGCTCTCAAATTGCAAATGGGTCGATGGAGAGTTGCCAGCTAGCTATAGTGTAAAAGCTAGCACATTGCTGATGCCTGCACTTAAACCAACGTAGGGTGAGGTGCCAGCACATCTCACCTCCCTCTCTTCCTCTGTATGCAGCAGTGAGTTAACGGTGGGTAAGGCCAAATGCATTTTCTGTGCAACCTCTCAACATTTTTCCAGATTTGACTCATCACATGCCCATGCCAGTATATACAGGGCATTTGTATTTGAATTGACACACTCGTATAAATGAAAGGATGTTTTTCCGTTTAGATTTTACCTTATTGAACGTGGGAAGTCTTTCCAATGCTATAAAAGTTTGATTTCCCGAGTAACATCTTTCTCCTCTCACTTCAAACCAATACCCTCTAGTTTTAGATGACTGTCCTGGTAGAAAGGCTGTGATAATTCACCCTCTTTATGCCCTTCATAACTTTATAAACTTCTATGTTCCCTCCTCAGCCTACTTCACTTTCTGCTTAAAACTCAAGCAGTCCTCTCCCACAAACATTCCTCTGAATCTTTTCTCAGCCTTTCTAGTTTAATCACATCCTTCCCAGATGGTGACCAGAACTGTACACAGCATTCCAGGTGTGGTCTCACCAACATCTTGTTCAGGTGTGACATGACAACCCAATTCTTGTTCTCAATACACTGTCCAGTGAAAGCCAGCGCACCATGTGCTTTCTTCACCATTCTGTCACCACTGACAGGGAAGTATGTACTTGTACCCCTAGTCTCTCTGGACAACACTCACGGAGAAACCAGAGATTGTAGACGCTAGTTTATGCAGCAAAAAGCAAATCTCTGCATGAACTCAGATGGTCAGAAGGTACCTCAAAGGAGATGGGTAACATTTAGGGTGAAGACCTATACTCTGGATTGAGAGAAAGAAGGGAGATAGCCAGATCAAAGAGGTGAGCGGACAGGTGGAGCAAGAGCTAATAGGTGACAGGAGGATGCTGATGAGGGGGGTGACAGGCAGATGGAGAAGGGAAGAATGAGAATAGCATCAGAGGCTGGGTGGTGGTAGCTGGAGTTAACAAAGAACGGCTGATTGACAGCTTGATTGTTCATATGAAACAGATGCTAAAACAGTCAATTCAGTGAAGTACACAGTGAGCCCCAGTTTACCCTCTCGTTTGTCAGACCTGCGAGTGCAATGTGCTGCAGGCTTGCCCGATGTAATGTGTGTCACTGCACTGGTGAGGTGCTTTGAGAATATCTAAAGTGCACTTATTACTCAATTATTCATGTTCCATTTCAGCGGTGAGGTGTGATGCTCCACAGCCTCCAGCAAATGGGTATCGGAATTGTTCGCATCCAGGTGAAGACTTCACTTTCCGCTCAGCCTGTGATTATCACTGTGCAGAAGGGTTTACCTTGATCGGGTCGCCGAGACAGCGATGTGAAAGCTCTGGAAAGTGGTCATCACCTGTACCAACGTGTGAAGGTGATCTTTCATTAATCTGCATTTCCACAATCCTGTCCCTTTCCATGACAGTAAACTCAACTTTGACTGTGACCTTAGTACAGTTCTACTTCATTGCCCAGTTGGACTTTTTTAAGTATCAGAAAAAATACAAAGCCTTCCGAAGACCTTTGACAGGTGTGAGCTCTCAAATTGCAAATGGGTCGATGGAGAGTTGCCAGCTAGCTATAGTGTAAAAGCTAGCACATTGCTGATGCCTGCACTTAAACCAACGTAGGGTGAGGTGCCAGCACATCTCACCTCCCTCTCTTCCTCTGTATGCAGCAGTGAGTTAACGGTGGGTAAGGCCAAATGCATTTTCTGTGAAACCTCTCAACATTTTTCCAGATTTGACTCATCACATGCCCATGCCAGTATATACAGGGCATTTGTATTTGAATTGACACACTCGTATAAATGAAAGGATGTTTTTCCGTTTAGATTTTACCTTATTGAACGTGGGAAGTCTTTCCAATGCTATAAAAGTTTGATTTCCCTAGTAACATCTTTCTCCAACAGCGACACCAGAGATTGCAGATGCTAGCTTATCCAGCAAGCCTCTGTACGAACCCAGCTGGTCAGACTGCTCCTTTGCAGGGAAGTGGATAGGTAATATTTAGGGCCACGTCCCTTACTCTGGATCAAGAGAAAGAGGGGAGATAGCCAAAATAAAGAGGTGAGGGGACAGGCGGAGCAAGAGCTGATAAGCAATAGGAGGATGCAGACAAGGAGGGGTGGGTGATAGGCAGATGGAGAAGGGAAGAATGAAAATAGCATCAGAGGCTGAGTGGGTGTAGCTGGAGTTAACAAATGGCGGCTAGAGACAGGTTGATTGCTCCTAATTGCTAAAATATTCAATGATGTGAAGTATGGAGTGGTCTCCATTTACGCACCTGTTTGTGAGATGTGCAAGTACAGTATAATGCAGGTTTCCCCACATAATGTGTGTCACTGCACTGGATAAGATGCCTTGAGAATTTCTAATTTAACACATTTTGTGTATGTGCACTTATTATTCAATTCTTAACTTTCCGTTTCATCATGCGAAGTGTGATGTTCCAGAGCTTCCAGCGAATGGATATCCGAACTGTTCCCATGTAGGTGGAAACTTCAGTTTCCGCTCAGTCTGTGTTCATAGCTGCGCAGAATGGTTCTCGTTGAACGGGTCAAAGAGTCTGCAGTGTAACAGCTCTGGAAAGTGGTCGTCACCCATCCCAACTTGCGAAGGTGGTCTTTGTTTAATATGTGTTTGCAAAATATATGTCCCTTTCCATGACAGTAAACTCAACCCTGACTTTGACATTAATACACTTCTTTATTTCTGCTTTTCATTAAGTTTAGTTGGACTTTTTTTTAAATTCCTTTAAGTATCAGAAAAGAATACAAAGCTCTACAAAGACCTCTGACAGCAGTGAGCTCTCAAAATTAAAATGTTCTTCTTATTAACATGACTTAGAAAATCCCATCTTTGATAAAAACATTGTATGGAAACCTAGCTTAGTCAGAGTAGTGTTTGTTTTGATAAGTGATACCACTGTCAAATGGATGTCTTGAGTATGATCACAATACACCGAGACCATAGTGTGACTGCACACATGAACCCAAGCCATTCTTCAGTGCAGTCATGAAAGTCAGGTCTAATGTCAAGAACACTATAAGTGAAGTGCCTTGCTTTGCAACCGCCCACACAAAGCAGATGCTGAAATACCCAGTGGAATAAAATGAAGAGTCCACCAATTTCCCCACATAATGTGTATCACTACACTGGATAAGGTGCTTTGAGAATTTTTAATGTCACACATTTTGCATAAGTGCACTCATCACTCAATTTTTCACTTTCTGTTTCAACTGTGAAGTGTGATGTTCCAGAGCTTCCAGCGAATGGTTATCAGAGCTGTTCGCATGTAGGTGGAGACTTCACTTTCCGCTCAGTCTGTGTCTGTAGCTATGCGAAAGGGTTCTCGTTGAACGGGTCAGACAGTCTGCAGTGTGACAGCTCCGGAAGGTGGTCATCACCCATCCCAACTTGCAAAGGTGGTCTTTGTTTAGTATGCATTTACATAATTCTGTCCATCTCCAATTGGAGTTCTGGATCATACAGGAGTACTGTACAGAAAAGTATTAATTTTGCATATGTGGTTTCAAGAATAGTATGTAAAACACAGAAGACACATTTGTATCTGAGACACAACGGTCTGCAGATACTGATACTGGAGTTTGGAACGACAAGCAGTCTGCTAGAAGAGCTCAGAGTAGAGCAGTATCTATGTGGAGAAAGGACTTATTTGTCCTGACACAAGGTCTCAACCCAAAACATTGGCAAATTCATTCCCTGCGCAGATGCTGTTTGGCCCACTAACTTCTTCTAATCGATTGTTGCTTCAAATTTATCTTCACTGTTTCTTGATATTGTTAATCAAGTGTTTCAAATTACACCATGATTTTTTGATGATGAGTGAGAAAAACTGAAATCAGTTCATTTAGATATTATCATCATTGTCTATTACTAAGTAATTGGCAGATAGGTCCTCTTCTCTCTGCTTTACAACTGCACTATTAATTACCTGTTTTTCTAAGAATAACCAGGATTACTTTTCCAATAATTTGTGCTAGTAGATATAATTTGATTTTCATGGTATACAATTATATTTTTAATTTGTAATAGGACTGTGGTAATAATGGAATCACAGGTGTTGCTCTTTGCCCTCATCTCTGCAGTAGTAACATTTTGAGCATGTAAAACTAAACCAAAAATTCAACTACTATCAGCAATCCAAAATCCTTTCACAAGCTCTGCTGCTTTCAAATGTCACCACTGCAATCAAATAGGAATCTCTTGTTTTGATGTGAATGAAGGTTTTTTGCATGCCATTTCTAATGTAAAGGAACCTATGAATGTAATATTTTGATGCAAGGGGTCTGAGCGAGTTTTTAAGTGGTGTGATAAATCTGTAATTATTGCTTAGCTAAGTTTCTGGCCTAAAAATAGATAATTTTATGTGCAATGTAAGTCACTTATATGCATATATTAGAAACTAGGACAAGAAATGAATTGAATTCAGTTGAATTTACTTTATTACATCCTTCACATACATGAGAAGAAAAATCTTTGTTACTTCTCCATTGAAATGTGCAATGGTGCAATTTATAGTAATTTATAATAAATAGTATGTACAACAGGACAGTCAATATAGCATAGAAATAGAATTAATCAGTCTGATGGCCTGGCAGAAAAAGCTGCCCCAGAGCCTGTTGGTTCATCACTTTTATCCTGTGGTACTGTTTCCCAGATGGTAACAGCTGGAACAGTTTGTGATTGGGGTGACTCAGGTCTCCAATGATCCTTCAGGCCTTTTTTTCACACCTGTCTCTGTAAATGCCTGAATCATGGGAAGTTCATATCTACAGATTGCTGGGCTGTCTCTGCAGAGTCCTGTGATTGAGGGAAGTACAGTTCCCATCCCATACAGTTAGGATGCTCTCAATTGTGCTCCTGTAGAAAGTTTTTAGGGTTTGATGGCCCTTACCAAGCTTCAACTGTCCGAGTTGAAAGAGGTGCTGTTGTTTTCTTTTTACACCACACAGCCGCTATGTAGAGATCATGTGAGATCCTCGGTGATGTGTATGCCGAGCAATTTAAAGCTGTTCACTCTCGCAGCCCCAGATCCATTGATGTCTATAGGGGATAGCCTGCCCCCATTCCTCCTGTGGTCCACAACCAGCTACTTTGTTTTTGCTACATTGAGGGAGAGGTTGTTTTCTTGACACCACAGTGTCAGGATGATGAATTCTTCTCTGTAGGCTGCCTTGTTATTATTTGCGATAAGGCCAATCAATGTGG
This sequence comes from Hypanus sabinus, assembly GCF_030144855.1. NCBI lineage: Eukaryota > Metazoa > Chordata > Chondrichthyes > Myliobatiformes > Dasyatidae > Hypanus > Hypanus sabinus. Next base: position 65,453,014 of record NC_082716.1, read on the forward strand.
TATTGTCAAGAAATTTAATTAGCAGATTGGAGCTGTGGGTGATGACAGAGGGTATTCAGAGAGTAAAGGAGGGGGCTTAGGATACAGCCCTGAGGGGCACTTGTGTTGAGGGTCAGAGGTGAGAGAGCCCACTCTTACCACCTTCCGAGGATCTGATGTGAAGTCCAGGATCCAGCTGCACAAGGCAGGGTGAAGGCCAAGGTTTCTTGCCAAGCCTGAAGGGAACTATGGTGTTGAATGCTGAACTGTCATCCAAGAACAGCATTCTCACATAAGCATCCCTCTTCTTCAGATGTGTAAGGACAGTGTGTAGGATTGTGGCTACTGCGTCGTCTGTCAGTTGGTTGTGTTGGTAGGTGAATTGTACCAGGTCCAGTGTGGGTGGTAGTGTGCTGCAGATGTAGTCCTTGACCAGTCTCTCAAAGCATTTGCTTATTATTGAGGTGAATGCGACAGTGTTGGAAACAGCTGCGTACTTCAGCCTCAGAGATGGTCAAGGTGCGGGTCTCTTCGGCGTCTCTCTTCGGGGCCTAGTGTTGCTGATATCAAATCGAGCATAAAAAAGATTTAGCTTACTCAGGAGAGAGTGCACTTAGCTTTGAAGTCTGTGTTGGTGTGCAGACCTTGCCATGAGCGGTATGTGTTGTTGGTGGAGAGTTGTGTCTGGATCTTGTCCCTGTGTTGATGTTTTGCTGCCTTGATGACTTTGCACACATTGCAGCTGCATTTCTTGAATTCCTGTTGGTTACTGGCAATTGGGTTTTAAGTATTTTGCACAGATTTTTTTGCAAATAATGTAAGTGCAGCTATTCTGTAAATATTGTGCAGTTCAGCAAACTCCACCCATCATTTGAGGTTATGATTAGTTATTAAGAAACTTAGAGCATTTGTATGTAGAGTGCACTGTGCAATTTTCCTATTGTGCAATGCATGAAATGATTTTAATGAGTGAGAAACTGATGTTGATCCCTTTAAATATTATCATCATTGTCCGTTATTGGAAGTTGACAGTTAATATATCCTCTTCTCTTTGCTTTAGTATTGTAATTAGCTTTATTTTTTTTCTGAGAGCAATCAGGATCTATTTTCCAATAATTTAAGCTGCTGGGCCCTGCTCTGTCTACACAACCCCACACCACAGCTTTCAGTTGATTTTCAAAGGATTCGGGTACAACCTGCCAAGAGTTTACCACTTCATGATTTAGAGAGTTGTCATATTATTAAAATAATCCTAAAATGATCATAAAGAAACTATTCCAAGTGAATAAGGATATGTTGCCTCCTCTGATGGCAGGAGCAGTGTAAATTCCTGCCATGTTTACACTCACTTTGGACTGATGTGGTGCTAATCACCTGGCCAGCTGGGTCTTGTTCTCTCTTCTGAGTGGTTGGCCACCCCATCTTTCTTTAATATTATCCTGTCACAAGAGATGGGCTGTAAATAGCAGTATTAGTCAGCTATTGTTGTGTATTTAATAATTTAAGTAATATTTGAGTAATCTTGTAAACATATTGTTTGACTGAGCCTTCCTGTTGATTCAGTAATGGTTTACGGGGTATATGCATAAATACGTGAATTGCATACATCGTTACACTATCATGTGATATGTGTGTGCCTTGCTTAAAGTGAACACGAAGTTAGACCTGCATTCCTGAATTACTTTAATGTTTTGAAGTTACAAAACATAACCGTGGTAGCGAGGTATTTTTAAAAAATAACCTGAGATGGCTATTGACCTGTTGAAGTGCAGCGAGATGTTCAAACTAAAAAAAACAGTGAGGACTAGCAAGTAATTAGGCCGTTTGGACCATCAGGTCTACTCTGCCATTCCATCGTGGCTGATTTTTTTTTTATCCTTCTCAATTTCATTATCCTGTCTTCTCCTCATAACATTTGATACTCTGACTAATCAAGAACCTATCAATCTCTGCTTTAAATATACCAGTGACTTGACCTCCAGAGCCTTTTTTGGCAATGAATTCCATACATTCACCACTCTGGCTAAAGAAATTCCTCCGTATCTCTGTTCTAAGAGACGGCACCTCTTTTCTGAAACTGTGACTCCCCCACTATAGGAAATATCGTTTCCATGTCTACTCTGTATAGGCCTTCCAATATTTGACAGGTTCAATTGGATCTCCCCTCATTCTTCTAAACTCCAGTGAGTACTGGCCTAGAGCTATCAAAAGCTATTCATATAGTAACCCCTTCACTCCCAGGATCATTCTTGTGAACCTCCTTTCCAATGGCAGAACATCCTTTCTTAGGTAAGAGGCCTACAACTGTCATGACATAACAATCACAATCACCATGAGTGATTGAATTTAATGTTAAACTTTGTGACTGTCCCCTCTGTTTCTCAATGTGAACTATTGACTTTAAGACATTTTTGAAAAGAATAAGGAGTGACTTGATAGAAATAAATAGATAGATAGATAGATAAATAAATAAATAAAGCTGATCTAAATGGTTGACCTTACCTAGGATTCTGTTTGGTGTGACATGTAGCCCATGTATCCATTGAAAGGAAGAACCATCACTTATGGGCTACTTGGTCCTGATGAGCTTTTTCCATTTACTAACACATAAGCAAGCTGGAGGAACTCTGGGTCAGACAGCATCTGTGGAAGGAAATGAGTAGTCATTGCTTCGGGATGAGTCTCTTCATAAGGACTTGTGAAGGGTCTCGACCTGAAACATTGGCCGTCCATCTCTCTTCTAGATGCTGCTTGATTCTGTTGAATTCCTCCACCTCCTTTGTGTTCACTCAGAATTCCAGCATCTGTAATCTCTTGTGTCTCCCAATAAAAGGGCTTAGACTGTAAAAATCCAGAAGCCTGTGAAACTTTTGAAAAAAAGAGGAACAGAGAGTTAGTGCAATAGGCAGTATAATTTTAGAACACTTACTAGAATGATCAGTTTTTCAGGAGCATTGGTAGCTCATTAAAGACATGATAGTATGATCCATGATTAGGAAGTGTTAGACTTGGCCAGCGTATCACTTTCACTTTGAGGCATTGTACTTTTTTTTAACAAGCTTTGAGTGATGTTTTTCTAGGAATGAGTTCCATTCCATTTAAGGGTCGGCACAACATTGTGGGCCAAAGGGCCTGTACTGTGCTGTACTATGTTCTATATAAGTAAAGAATACAGCCCAGCATGTGCAGAGACAGTCAAGTTAAAAACAGCGCAGTGCGTGTTCTTCAGAAGAGAAGACACGATCGAGTATTAAAAAAAGGCAAAAAACAGAATAATTCATGGGTTCATAAAGAGTGAGTACCAAATGATAATAATCATATATAATGGCAGAAATGGCTGGCTACATCAGACAGATTGGTGAGTTTGATTACACAACAGATAACTAGATTTTATGTACTGAGCAAATTGAACAGTATTTTGAAGCAAATGAAGTCGCCTATGAAAGCAAGAGTCAATGCTGCTAAGTGCGTTTGGTTTAAAGGCAAACAGTTTGACTGCTCCATCCAAAGCAACAGATATGAACTTTGCTGATAATGTCAAAGAAATGCAGGAACACTTACAAACAAAGCCACTGTTGATAGCAAAACACTTTATAAACGGAATCAAAAAGGAGAGTCCATTTCAGCGTATGTGACTGAATTGAAGAGATTATCTGAGTGTTGTCAGTTTGGAATGGCCTTAATCATTTAATGTGGAATCTTAAAAAGAAGCATACATGAATGGCTCCTAACTGAAGCTCAGCTTTCACTTAAAAAAGCAGCTGAAATTGCTGTTTCAATGAAAATTGCAGACAGAGGCATTTGAGTTGTGGTCAGGAATGGAAGTGAGCGTGATCAGAATTGCAACACCTAAGCAGAAACCAGCCAGGCCAAACAAATTGTGTTACCATTGTGGCATCAGCTCACATACACCAGACCAATGCAGATCTAAAGGTGAAATTTACAGAAAATCTCACAAAGTAGGACACAGATGAAGTGCATTTCAGGCTGACCAAAATAAGTGGTCTGTGCAAGAAAGAGAAAAGGATAAAAAGTCAGGTTGCAGTTCCAGAAAGAGCATTAATCTGCATGAACATTAGGCCACTGGTTCAGCTGTTACAGTCATTCCAGAAAATGAGTTTGAACAGCATTTCAAAGATATCAAATTGAAGCCTGCAGATATTCAACTAAGAACTTACATTGGAGAAAAGATAACTCCTGTGGGAATGACATACATAAGTGAAATACAGCAACCAACAAATCACATTGAGCTTGTATGTGGTAAAAACAGGAAAGTGGGGATGTGGTTGGCCAAGCCAACTACAATTTATTTGGAGATCCATCCACCATTTGCAAGCCACATCCACTGTAATAGAGCCAGCTGAAAGCGAATTAAGAAGGGTACTGGATGATACCACAGCAGTATTCAAGGAGAGCATTGGAAAACTCCAACATATCAAGGGTAAAATAGTGTTAAATGAAAATGCCGCACAGAAATTTTGCAAAGCCTGTCCAGTTCCTTATACCATTTGTGATAAGGTAGCCAGCGAGCTAAATCGCATGGAGGCTGAAGGAATTCTTTCCAAGGCTGACTGGAGCTCATGGTAACACCTTTGGTTCCAGTAGCCTAGAAGAATGTGTCTGTTGTGATCTGTGGTGATTTTCAGGTCACTATCAACCCAGTTCTGAAAGTAGATCAATACCTTCTACTCAGGATAGAGGATATCTTTGCAAACCTTTCTGGAGGGAAGCACTTCAGCAAAATGGACCTATCTGAGGCACACCTACAGATGGAGATAGATAAAGGCTCCAATGTGTTTCTCATTATAAACCCTCACAAGGGGCTTTATCACTGCAATAGGAGTAGTATCTGCAACTGCACTCTGGCAGAAATCTATGGACTTGGTGCCACAAGGCTGCCCAGGAACTCAGTGTTACCTGAATGACATCATTGTTAACTGTAAGGATGAAAGAAACATCTCCAAAACCTCAAGACAGTGTTAAAAGATTAGAAGATTATGAGCTCAGAGCATGACGCAACAAGTATGAATTCTTTAAATCAAGCATCACTTACTGTGGTCAGACTATTGATGCACAAGGATTACACAAGTGTGTTGAGAAAATTCAAGCAGCGGTGGATGCCCCAAGGCTAAAGGACATGTCACAGTTTCAGTTCTTTTTAGAATTTGCCAACTACTATAACATGTTCCTGCCAAATCTTGCTACTATGCTCCTCCCCTTGAACTCATTACTGCAGATCAGGAAGATCTGGCAATGGAGAAAGCAAGGTGCAAACTGGCCTTCAAAATGGTAAAGGAAATGGTGACCGCAGAGAATGAATTGACATAATATGACCTGCAGTGTCCAGTGAAGCTTGCCTGTGACGCCTTATCTCATGGAATAGAGGCAGTCATGTCACAATTTATGTGTGATGGAAATTACACTTTCCTTTGCATCACGTTCCCTTACTGCTGCAGAGAAAAATTACACATAGATTGACAGAAAAGCCATGAGTCTGGTTTGGAGGGTAAAATATGTTAACCAGTATTTATATGGGAGAGAGTTTACCCTCATTACTGATATTTAAAAACTACTGTTCATTTTCAATTCACAGAAAGGTGTCCCACTAACAGCAGCTCACAAATGCAGAACTGGACTCTGTGTCTTAGAGTATACAACTACAAGAATGAATTCTAGAGGATGACTAATCATGGAAATGTTAATGGATTGTCCTGTCTGCCCTTGGAAGAAAATACTAGAAAAAAATGGCAAAAATAGACTCTACTCTTGACATATTCTCCCTAATGCAAAATAAAAGTCACCCTATCATGGCAGAAATGACACAAAGGCACACCAGAAAAGACCCCACACTGTTTCAGGACTACCATAATGGCTGGAATGTGTATCGGGGACTCCAGTTCCCTCATTTTTACCAGCACCAAGATGAACTTGCCCTTCATGGAGGTTGCCTTATGTGGGGTTTGAGAGTTGTTGTACTATCCAAGTTGAGAGCTAAAGCATTGGAGGAGCTACATGCTCCTAGGCATCATCCAGGCATGGTAATAATGAAAGTATTAGCTCAAAGCTTTGCTTGTTGGCCTGGTATAGATCAGAAGATCGAGCAGCTTACCATGCACAGTTTGGGATGCCTACACATCCAGAAGATGCCGAGAGTAGCACCTGTCCATCCTTGGGAATGGCATGCATTGCTCTGGCAGAGGATTGATCTGAATTTTGCCAGACCATTCATGGGCACACACTTCTTGGTTGTAATTCATGCAGCTACGAAGTGGCCAGGTTTTCCCATTAGCCTCCACTACAGCCTCACACTCTCTGATGTGCTGATAAGCATCTTCTCAAGGACTGTTCCAGAACACAGAGTCAGTGACATTGGACCAGTTTGTGGCGGAACATTCCTAAAAATGAATGGAATAAGACATATTACATCTGCAGCATATCATCTAACTACAAATGGCTTGATGGAAAGGTTTGTCCAGAGTCTAAAGAATGCACTACAAACAATGAGCAAAATATGCTGGACTGACACAGAATTAGAAGCTCACCAGATTCCTTCTTGTATATCACAATGCAACGTAGTCCATAACCAACAACTAACCAGCAATGCTGTTCCTGGGTCCTCCCTTGTGCTCACGCTTGGATCTCTTCAAATCCAATCTCAAAAGGAGTATGCAGGACAAACAGCTGAGACAAACCGAATGCTCCTCAAAACTGGAGGTTCAATGGTGAAGGACTACAGACGTGATCAAAAGTGGGTACTCAGTAAGATTAAGGACAGAGCTGGACTACTGTCATATGAGGTGAAGTTTGCATCTGATATCACCTGGAGGCAACACACCAATCCGTTAGAGGAAAGCAGAATCAAATGTAAGAGAAGAAAGGTGGTACTGCTGTCAGAACCACTTCCTGCAGTCTCAGAGTCAACAACTATAACCACCAGAACCTGAAATTGTTTCACAGCCACAGGTCTCTCCTCACAAGCAGATTGATCCCTTCCCCCCTCTCAGGAAAGACATTATCCCACAGGAGTAAGAAAGCCTTCGCAGCAATGAAATCTTCAGGCCCGAATGGGGCAATTAAAACTTTACTATGTTGTGGATGTCTGTAGATAGTAGTTGGATTGTATACTATATTGTGTATATAGTTGAGATGCATTTGCTTTTGAGTTAGAGTTTATAGCTAAGCAGCAGTGGTGTTGTGTATTTAATATCTGAATTATATTTCAGCAGTCTTGAAAATATCTTGTTTGATTAAGCATTGTTTCAATAATTCATTATGGGGTACATGAAAAACTCGAATTGCAAGCATTATACTGCTACCACATGATAACGTGTGTTTCACAAAGTAAACACAAAGTCAGACCTGCATTCCTGGACTCCTGTGTTTTTTGAATTAATTTGATGTTCTGAATTTACAAAACATAACAGCTATCACAAGGTTTATCAATGCAGTACTATCTTGTGAATTGTAAGTTGTCTTCCAGTGGTAAGGAGTGCTTACTCCAGCTGTGTATTTTTCATCCTGGGTGCTCTCTTGAGGTCAAGGATAACTGGTTTCCGTTCTGTTTGAGGCCAGTAGACTATCTCAGAATCAGCATAAGTGGGGCAGTAGATGTTTGCAGGAACAGATGGGGTGGGTTGTTTGTGAGGTGCAGGACTCCTTTATCCTTTCATAATGGGCCTATTGTTCTGTCAATAAGTAGACCTTAGATTTTTTCCACCCCCTTGGCAGCCCCTTTTTAATTTTGCTCATGGGCTAGGGATCCAAATGGGCCAATGGGAATGTTACATTTTTTCACTGAACCCTAGAAACATCTTTGAAATGTTTCATCCTAAAATCCTACTGTTACTGGATGTGCAGGGGAAACATTTCAAAGATGGTTTGAAATCTTACTGTTGCAGAGTGTTCTTTTTGTGACTCTGCTGTTAGGCAATCAGATTATGTGGCCTACCTGTCAAAGGAAACAGTCCAGTTTGAGCCTTGACGGTCTGCTTGTCGTCCTGGGAGAGAACAGAAATGTTTCTTCCTTTCTCCTGCCAGTGCCTTTAGTGGAATTTGCAGAGTGAATGTTGGTGATATCTCTATAATACTCTGTGGTGCCTTGTTCTCAGATAGACAGTGTACAAGAGGACAAGACGATTACTGGTAAGCCATGATCTTTGTATCAGGTTTGATGCCTTGATCTCAAAATGTTCTTTTGTTCAGAAAGCTGACTTCGTTGAGAGATGGCTCCTGAGGTATGGGAGGTAATCCATCTCCTCCGAAATCTCATCATGAACAGTTAATTCCTGTGGATAGTGTTGTCTGCAGGGGTGAGTGACAGAGGACATTTGCTTTGTACATACTAACTACAAAGCCCATAATATCATATGGCTCAGTCAACAAAGCAACAGTGACTTGGAGCTCAGCTTTGAAAAATGTGTGTACCCAGGTGTTGGCTTCATAGTGTAACACAATGCCTGGGCTTGGGGTAACCTTGGTTCTGGAGTGGAGGTGACATATATTACACCTTTTCCCTTTGCCCTGTAGATTAGTTCAACTCCTCTTGGAAGCACATTAGAGGAGAATCACAGTATTGCAGCGAGGAAAATTAAGGAACATCATGATGGACATGGTAGGCTAAAGTGCTTGTTTCTGAGCTATCCCAGTCTATGACTCTAAAGTATTGGGCTGATGACACCAGATCTCACCCTGTATGACAGATATTCAATAGAAATTATTTCTGCCAGAAGGCAAACTTTCGACTGCTACACCACAGTCACTCTCAATTAATAGACCAAGATAAAGACATGCAAGATAACTGATATAATCTTTGTAGTTATCTTGACTCCATCTTATAGCTGGATGGGAGCAACCTATCTGAGAGTAGTGGTTGAGAAGGACTCTGGCAATGACGTTCCCTGTGGAAGACTGCAGGGAAACCTTTATGTAATAACCACAACTAGATTTATCCCATTCCTTCAAATTGATAATGATTACACTGCCTCTAAAATCCCCTAGCAAGTTGTCACTTTCACAGATGTGGGAGATGAGAATATGTATTGTTATACAGTAACTCCAAGAGAAACAAATTGAGGTTCCTGACTAGGAATGTTCTAGCTTTATGTTTAACTTGAAAGTTTATTTTTTGACTACATGAGGATCAGGAGAAATAGCAGTCTTTCTTTCTATATTAATTAAACTTGCATTGAAGTACATTTATAAATTTCTAGCTTTTTTTAAAATTACTTATGAGGTTGACTATTCTTAAATGTCCGTAAGTATCAGTAAACAAATAGCATTAAAACAGTCTATGAGAGCACTGGAGATTTCAAATTGAAGTATTCAACTTAATAACATGGTTTAAGAAAACCTTCCCTCTATAAGATATTGTGTTAGTGTTATGGGAAACCTAATTTTGTGCAAGCCAGTGTTTAAGTTATGTTATGTGATGCCATTTTTCATTGGAGAGCTTGGGATTAGTCGTAGCATGAATGGACCAGAGTGATTCTCCAGTGCAGTCATGAGGGTTGGGTGTGATGTGAATGTACTATGAATGAGCTGCTAGTTACACTGTGCATCCACCCATGTGAGAGCTGATGGTAAAATACCCAATGCAATGAAGTGCAGATTATCCTCCAGTTAACCTTTTGTTTGTGAGATTTGCATATACAATGAACTGCAGGTTTGCCCAGTAATGTGTGTCACTGCGCCATGCTTTGCATGTGCAATTATTACTCAATTCTTAACTTTTTGTTTCAGCTGTAAGGTGTGAGGTTCCAAAGCTTCCCAAGAATGGATATCAGAACTGTTCGCACGTAGGTGGAGACTTCACTTTCCGCTCGGTCTGTGTTTATAGCTGTGCAACAGGGTTCTCGTTGAATGGTTCGGAGAGTCTGCAGTGTGACAACTCTGGAAGGTGGTCATCCCCCATCCCAGCTTGTGAAGGTAGTCTTTGTTTAATGAATGTTGCTCACACTGGAATGCCAAAAAGTATTGATTTTCAGTATGTGTTTTCAGAAGTAGTGTAAAAGACAAAGGGTCTGCAGATGTTGCAAGCTGGAGCAAAATACACTCTATTAGAGGAACTCAACAGGTTGAGCAGCAACACACACAAAATACTGGAGGAACTCAGCAGGTTGAGCTGCAACTGTCAGGAAAAAGGTATTATCGGCATTTCAGCATGAGATCCTGTCTCAGGAATTACTTGTTCCGATAAAGAGTCACACTCCAAAACTTTGGCAATTTCTTTCCCTCCAAAGATGTTGTTTGACCCAATGAGTTCCTCAAGTAGATTGGTCGTTGATTTCAATTCGTTTTCACATTTTTTGATGGTAACAAGTTAATGTTTCAAATACCTGCATAATAAGACATTGATGAGCAAGCATCTGTAATGACAGCTGTTTAAACGTTATCATTATGGTATATTCTTTTGTAATTGGTGAAAAATATGTCCTCTTTTAGCTCATAGCCCTATTTTTCTGAGCTCCATGTACCTGTCCAGGACTCTCTTAAAAGACCCTATTGTATTCACCTCCACCACCATCGCCGGCAGCCCATCACCACTCTCTGCATAAAATCTTACCCCTGGCATCTCCTCTGTACCTACTTCCAAGCACCTTAAAACTGTGCCCTCTCATGCTAGCCATTTCAGCCCTGGGAAAAAGCCTTTGACTATCCACACAATCAATGCCTCTCATCTTGTACACTCTATCAAGTCCCTTCTCATCCTCCATCGCTCCAAGGAGAAAAGGCCGAGTTCACTCAACCTATTCTCAAAAGGCATGCTCCCCAATCCAGGCAACATCCTTGTAAATCTCCTCTGCACCTTTTCTATGGCTTCCACGTCCTTCCTGTACTCCATGTGGAACTGACCAGGGTCCTATATAGCTGCAACATTATCTCTCGGCTCTTGAACTCAGTCCCACGATTGATGAAGGCCAATGCGTCATATGCTTTCTTAACCACAGTCAACCTGTGCAGCAGCTTTGAATGTCCTATGGACTCGGACCCCAAGATTCCTCTGATCCTCCACACTGCTAGGAGTCTGACCATTAATACTATATTCTGCCATCATATTTGACCTACCAAAATGAACCACCTCACACTTGTCTGGGTTGAACTCCATCTGCCACTTCTCAACCCAGTTTTTCATCCTATCAATGTCCTGTTGTAACCTTTGACAGCCCTCCACACTATCCACTTTGTGTCATCAGCAAATTTACTAACCCATCAATCCACTTCCTCATCCAGATCTTTTATAAAAATCGTGAGGAGTAGGGGTCTCAGAACAGATCCCTGAGGCACACCACTGGTCACTGACCTCCAGGCAGAATATGACCCGTCTGGAACCACTCTTTGCCTTCTGTGGGCAAGGCAGTTCTGGAACCACAAAGCAATGTCCCCTTGGATCCCATGCCCCCTTACTTTCTCAATAAGCCTTGCATGGGGTACCTTGTCAAATGCCTTGCTGAAATCCGTATACACTATATCTACTGCTCTTCCTTCATCAATGTGTTTAGTCACATCCTCAAAAAATTCAATCAGGCGCATAAGGCACAACCTGCCTTTAACAAAGCCATGCTGATTATTTCTAATCATATTATGCCTCTCCAAATATTCATAAATCCTGCCTCTCAGGATCTTCTCCATCAACTTACCAAGCACTGAAGTAAGACTTACTGGTATATAATTTCCTGTACTATTCCTACTCCCTTTCTTGAATAAGGGAACAACATCCGCAACCCTCCAATCTTCCGGAACCTCTGCCGTCCCCACTGATGATGCAAAGATTATCGCTAGAGGCTCAGCAATCTCCTCCCTCGCCTCCCACAGTAGCCCAGGGTACATCTCATCCCGTCCTGGTGACTTATCCAACTTGATGCTTTCCAAAAACTCCAACACATCCTCTTTCTTAATATCTCCATGCTCAAGCTTTTCAGTCTGCTGTAAGTCATTCCTACAATTGCTAAGATCCTTTTCCATAGTGAATACTGAAGCAAAGTATTCATTAAGTACCCCTGCTATCTCCTCCAGTTCCATACACACTTTTCCACTGTCACACTTGATTGGTCCTATTCTCTCACGTCTTATCCTCTTGCTCTTCACATATTTGTAGGATGCCTTGGGGTTTTCCTTAATCCTGTCCACCAAGGCCTTCTCATAGCCTCTTCTGGCTCTCCTAATTTCATTCTTAAGCTCCTTCCTGCTAGATTTATAATTTTCTAGATCTCTATCATTACCTAGTTTTTTGAACCTTTCATAAGCTCTTCTTTTCTTCTTGACTAGATTTGCAACAGCCTTTGTACACCACTGTTCCTGTACCCTACCATCCTTTCCCTGTCTCATTGGAATGTACCTATGCAGAACTCTATGCAAATATCCCCTGAACATTTGCCACATTTCTTCCGTACATTTCCCTGAGAACATCTGTTCCCAATTTATGCTTCCAAGTTCCTGCCTGATGCCCTCGTATTTCCCTTTATGCCAATTAAACGCTTTCCTAACTTGTCTGTTCCTATCTCACTCCAATGGTATGATAAAGGAGATAGCACTGTGATCACTATCTCCAAAATGCTCTCCCACTGAGATCTGACACCTGACCAGGTTCATTTCCCTATACCAGATCATGAACAGCCTCTCCTCTTGTAGGCTTATCTACATATTGTGTCAAGAAACCTTTCTGAACACACCACAAACTCCACCCCATCTAAACCCCTCACTCCAGGGACATGCCAATTGACATTTGGGAAATTAAGATCTCCCACCACAGCAACCCTGTTATTATTGCACCTTTCCAGTATCTGCCTCCCCATCTGCTCCTTGATGTCCCTGTTACTATTGTGTGGTCTATACAAAACACCCAGAAGAGATATTGACCCCTTCCTGTTCCTAATTTCCACCCACAGAGACTCCATAGGCAATCCCACCATGTCTTCCCCCTTTTCTGCAGCCATGACACAATCGCTGATCAACAGTGCCACGCCCTCAACTCTTTTGCCTCCCTCCCTGTCCTTTCTGAAATACAGTTATCTAAAGCCCGGCAATCGAAGTAACCATTCCTGCCCCTGAGCCATCCAAGTCTATGTAATGGCCACAACATCATAGTTCCAAGTACTGATCCATGCTCTAAGCTCATCCGCTCTGTTCATAATACTCCTTGCATTAAAGTAGACACATCTCAAACCATCAGTCTGAGCACATCCCTTCTCTATCACCTGCCTATCCTCCCTCTCACACTGTCTCCAAGCTTTCTTTATTCGTGAGCCAACCACCTCTTTCTTTGTCTCTCCAGTTTGGGTCCACCCCCCAGCAATCCTAGTTTAAACTCTCCCCAGTAGCCTTAGCAAACCACCCAGTCAGGATATTGGTCCCCCTAGGACTCAAGTGCAACCTTTCCTTTTTGTACAGGTTATTCCTGCCCAAAAAGAGGTCCCAATGATCCAGAATTCTGAATCCCTGCCCGCTGCTCCAATCCCTCAGCCATGCATTTATTCTCCACCTCACTCTATTCCTATACTCACTGTCACGTGGCACAGGCACATAGAACAGTACAGTGCAGCATAGGAACAAGCCCTTTGGCCCACAATGCCTGTGCCAAGCACAATGCAGAATTAAACAACATAATCCACATCCCTCCATTCCTTACCTATTCTGTGTCTACCTAACCTCCTCTTAAAAGCCTCTGTCATATCTACATCCATCCACCATATCTGGCAGTGCAATGCAGGAAGCCTTCACTCTTTGTGTAAAAATAAATTCCTTACATCTTCTTTAAACTTTCCCCCTCTCAATTTAAATGTATGTCCTGCATCACAGGGATGCAAGAAAAATAGGAAGGGTTGGAATGATTATGGAGTAGGTTTATATTGCTTGGCACAGCATCATGGCCATAGGTCCTGTCTCTGTACTGTACTGTTCTAAGTCCTATGTACTTGCTATTTCTACCCTGCGATACAATTCTGATTGTCCACCATAATTATCTATTACCTTTGTTTTCTGAAAGTAATCAGGCCCTCATTTCTAATAATCTATGCAGCAGGAGCAACCTTTTAAGTTGACTTGATTTTTTTAATCAATATCTGAGTCCTGACTTTCCTGTTCTGCCTGCAAAGCTCCACATCATATCTCTGTATTTTATTCTAGAGATACAGCAAAACCAATTTGTAACCAAGGTGGCCATTGGCACTGGAGGGGCTTCGGCTTTGCTTTCCCTGCCTTTTATTGGATATTTAATTAAACTGTATCGAAGAAAAGGTAAGCCTCCTAAATTTTCTCTTTTCTGTTCTTTATTGAGCTAGCAATACAGACCATTTTGAGTTTGCACTGAGGCTATTAATGTAAGTAAGAGAGCACAAACAGCTATATTCAGAGCTAAACAGGCCACATTTCAGTGCTGTTTATAGCTGGTGTAACCCAATTTACATAACTGGGGCTTTGCTATTAGAATCTCTGGTTTATTAGCCTCCCATGTGGCTTGGAGGGGGTTTCTAGAGCAAATTGTTGCTAGTAGGTCCAAAAACACCAGTACCCCGTGCAGGACACCTGGACCCTATATAAATATGGCAAGCAATAGCGTAGCTATTGAACCGAAGAATTTGTACTGTGGTGCACAGAGTCAGACCTAGAAGACACAAAACTGTCAAATTAAGTATAAGAAACAAAATTAATAGGGGAAAGAAAGTATTGAGTGAGAGAAAGGGAGGTGCAAACGAAAAAAAAGTTTGAAGACTGAATGCTGAATTATCACATTGACCTCCAATCGCCAACTATATTTTGCTGAAATATTGAGATCTATTTTGTCAAAGTTCATTTTGGGTTCAGGCAGGCTGTGTCTAATATTTAAAACTTAACACATTGAAATATCTCCCTAGTTTGGAATGGCCAGCCAGTCTCAGAAATAAACTTGGAACATATGCACTCCAATAGGATAGTAACTTCAGGTGGTCTACTAAATCTAAAGCAGAGATCAGGCACCATTTACAAAAAGCTCATTGAGCAGCAAATTCTAGAGTTTTGCCTCAAACTGCCTCATTCCACTCACCAGACGATGTTGTCCAAATTGAACTTAGTTAACAATGACCCTTTGTTTTTGGACCTGTTGATGAGTATTCCAGGAAGAAAACAAATTAAACAGGTGCAGGAATCTTAAACAAAAGCAGAAAATGCTGAAAGAATTCAGCTAGTCAAGCAGCATCTGTGGGAAGAGAGACCAGTTAGTACTTCTAGTCAGGGATCCTTCCTTGAAACTGGGGGAGGAAATGACAGTTATCAGTTTTCAAAGCTGAACTGTGAGGAGGAATGAAGTGTAAGACAGAAGAGCATATGGAGATTGGCATGAGCACTGGCCATTAGGGAACCGTTCTATAGAAATGAGATGAAGAAAGGACTTAAGCAGAACAATGGCAAAGAATGAGAGAGCAGTTTACCTGAAGCTGGAAAATTCAGTGTTCATTCCAGAAGGTTGCAAACTGTCCGGACAGAACATGAGATATTGTTTCTCTAGTTTATGTGGACCCTGTGGAAGGGGTCACAGAAAGACAGGTCAGAGTAGGAGTGAGATGGAGAATTAAAGTGGGGTGCAATACGAAGTTCAAGATCAACCCTGCAGACTGAGTACCTGGTGATCATAAGGATTTTATGCATTGCACTGTCCAGTACAATACCTAAATGTTCATCCAAGTTAATTATGCCAAGAATTAGCATTTATTATCTTAGCATCAGTTTGTTCCTTTTCTGTAGCAACAGTGCCTAGTTTCTGTGCAAGATCAATGTTATACAAATTTATCTCAGTCTATTCTTTTGAGTGGAATCTGAGAGTTATTTTCTTATTCAATTATTCACTGAAGATTCCAGTGGCAAGGCCAGCATTTATTACTGATTTCTAATGGCCCTTGAGAAAGTGATGGCAAGGCACTTTCTTGAACTTCTGCAGTCCCTCTGATGAAGGTATTCCCACAGTGGCATTGGATAGGAAATTGTCAGGATTTAGACCCAGTGACAAGTCCTGTTGACCTTGCCCTTTTTGGTGCCTGAAGTCAACAACTGAATGGTATTATTGCAGTCGACCTGATGAGTAATTACAGAGCTCTAATAGATGGGGTAAATGCTTAGGGTGATGTACTGCATGCCAATCAAATGGATAGTTTTGTGCAGGATGGCATCAAGCTACTTAAGTGTTGTTGGTGTTGGACAAAGGGAGAGTGTTTCATCACAATTCTGCTGTGACCTTTATGGCTAGTAGAAAGATTCTGGGGTGCCAGGATACCCAGCCTCTGTATTTTTGTAGCCACAATATTGATGTGATAAATCTATTTTGGTTTCTGGTCAGTAGTGAACCCCAGAAAAGTGGGGCCCAGAAGATATTAATGCTAATGAATGTTGAGGGTAGAGTTTCTCATATTGAAGATGATTATTGTTTGGCACTTGTGCAAGGCAAATATTCCAAACCAATTTTCAGCCCATCTATGAATGTTGTTCAGGTTTTGTTGCATGCAGGCAAAGGCTTTTGCATTTGCTGGGAAGCTGAAAATCAGATTGAATATTGAATAAGTGAACATCATCCCTTCTGAACTTAGTGCAAGGATATGAATACATCAACTGAAGAGACTTTTCCTCAAGTTCCATTGATGTACGTTTTGCCAGGGTTCCTTGAGTCACACTGAACCAGATGTGGCATGATATCAAGGACAGTAACTCACCTCTGGCATTAAATTCTTTTGTTACATTTGGGCCAAGATTGAAAGGAGTTCTGGAACTGAGTGGTCCTATCAAAGCCTAAACTTTACACTCATGAACAGTTGTTGATGATTAGCAACTGATAAGCATCAGCATTTGTGATTTAAAAACAATTGATTGGATTTCCAGTCTAGAATGGAGTTTGATAGCTGAAAATATTATGATCAATTAATGAATAAAGCAAGTTCAGTCCTGACTCTTAATACTAAATGTTTTCATGCTTTAGAACACAAGTAAAATGGAAATAAGTTAATGGACAGATTCCCTGATCTTTCTTTATTTTGTAAAAACTAAAAGAGAAATGTGGTATAACCTTCCTTTAGGATCTTTTATTCTGTGAAATATACAGAATAAGGTCCAAGCTTCACTTGCTCAGTCTGTTTTGCAATTTCTCATTTGTTCATAACCAGGATTATCTACCATAATAAATCAGTTCCCAACCGACAGCCATTAAAACTTAGAAGTTGATAGAAAGTCACTAAACTTTCGTTCAGATAACCTTAAATGGTAGCTCTTATTTTGCTCTCCACTGGTTAACCTGCTCAGTACTACCAGCATTTTCTATCATAGCAAGCAATTTGAAATGTATTTTCCAAACTCATCAATTCAGTTGTCAGTTGGTTTATTATTGTCACCTATACTGAGATACAATGAAAAACTCTTTCACAGACCATTTCAAAATGTAAGTACATCAAGGTACAATGCAGAATGTAGTGCAACAGCTACAGAGAAAGGGCAGTGCAGGAAGACAATGAGGTAAATTGCGAAGTTCATCTTCATCATATCAGAGGCCATTGAGGAGTCTTTCAACAATGGGACAGAAGCTGTTCTTGAGCTTTCAAGCTTTTGTATGGAATGGAAGGGGAGAGGAGAGATTGGGGTGGGAGGGTTTTTTGATTGTGTTGGCTGCTTTCCCAAGGCAGCAGAAAACGTAGAAGAGTCAATGAGGGGAGCCTGGTTTTTGTGCTGTTCTTAAATAATAATTGGTACCTATTTCTGCTTTTGCTTTCTAGCAATGAATGAACGTTTGTCACTGTAAGGTAATGATGATTTTTGTCTGGATACCTTCACTTAAAACGCCTGGTGAACAAATGGTTGTATTTTATTTATATTGCCATTCCCCTATTTACACCTTATTATTGTCTTGATTCTTAAATCTGTTAAAAGAAAGGATTGTTTGAGCTAATAGTGTTCACAGTATCTGAGAACTTCAAATCAGTAACCTGTTTTTAAGGCCAAAATGATTAATCCTGGGAAACTGCCCCAGAAAGACATGCTCTCCTATGAAAGCACGGTACTTTGTTTCATTATTCACTTTGTTAAGGAATTATTAATTTCAACATCAAATGCAGTGGAACACTATAAATGGAAAGAGCTCTATGATCACTTGAGAAATATATTTTGGATAAAGTACAGGCACAATATAGGCCCTTTGGCCCACAATGTTGTACCAACCCTTAAATCCTGCCTCCCATATAACCTCCCGCCTTAAATTCCTCCATATACCTGTCTAGTAGTCTCTTAAATTTCACTAGTGTATCTGCCTCCACCACTGACTCGGGCAGTGCATTCCACACACCAACCACTCTGAGTAAAAAACCTTCCTCTAGTATCCCCCTTGAACTTTCCATCCCTTACCTTAAAGCCATGTCCTCTTGTATTGAGCAGTGGTGCCCTGGGGAAGAGGTGCTGGCTGTCCACTCTATCTATTCCTCTTAATATCTTGTATACCTCTATCATGTCTCCTCTCATCCTTCTCTCCAGAGAGTAAAGACCTAGCTCCCTTAATCTCTGATCATAATGCATACTCTCTAAACCAGGCGGCATCCTAGTAAACCTCCTCTGTACCCTTTCCAATGCTTCCACATCCTTCCTATAGTGAGGTGACCAGAACTGGACACAGTACTCCAATTGTCTGGCCGAACCAGATTTTTATAGAGCTGCATCATTACCCCGCGACTCTTAAACTCTATCCCTCGACTTAGGAAAGCTAACACTCCATAAGCTTTCTTGACTACCTTATCTACCTGTGAGGCAACTTTCAGGGATCTGTGGACATGTACCCCCAGATCCCTGTGCTCCTTCACACTCCCAAGTATCCTGCCATTTACTTTGTACTCTGCCTTGGAGCTTGTCCTTCCAAAGTGTACCACCTCACACTTTGGGTTGAACTCCATCTGCCACTTCTCAACCTACTTCTGCATCCTATCAATGTCTCAATGCAATCTTCGACAATCCTCAACACTATCCACACCACCAACCTTTGTGTCATCTGCAAACTTGCCAACCCATCCTTCTACCCCCACATCCAGGTCGTTAATAAAAATCACGAAAAGTAGAGGTCCCAGAACCGATCCTTGTGGGACACCACTAGTCACAACCCTCCAATCTGAATGTACTCCCTCCACCACGACCCTCTGCCTTCTGCAGGCAAGCCAATTCTGAATCCACCTGGCCAAACTTCCCTGGATCCCATGCCTTCTGACTTTCTGAATAAGAAATTTACAATGTAATTTTTTTTCTTCAAATTTTAACAATGGAGAACCACAAATAATTTTATATATATAAGCAATTAACAGACAGCACTGTTAGATGACAGTCGTGAGGTCTTCTCAAGAAATGTAAGCATTATGTTTAAAGTGCTATGCTAAAATAGTAACAAATTTGTTTCCTTAATTACAGATCACAAAGTAGCAAATACAAGGCTCAACCAGACAAAATTGGAAAGCTTGAGATATCTTCTTTACAAGTGACATGAGGCTTTTTGTTATATTGATCACCTGAACAGAATAAATGGATTAAAGTACTGAAGTACCAAATAATGTTATCATTTAAAGCTATGAACAAAGGTTGTGTTTAAAAACGATGTTGCAACGTTCAAAGTTTCCAATGGTAGCTGGAAGAAAATAGCAACGTTTATATCCCCTGCACTTAGTTATTAAGGATCAGTTTTATAGATGCTATTTTAAATGCATAAAATATTGATAGAATTAACTTCCTTGTTTTAGTCATTTGCTTGCTTGGCTGATGCGTAAAACAGAAACTGTATTTGAACATATAGATCTTCCATGTATAAAGTGCCTCTAATATAGTAAATCATTGTCTCTAGTGTGGAAAAAGATAACGTTAAAATAAAAAGTGTTCTTCTCCAATATGTATTGTGATTGATGTTAAAATTAAGAATCCTTATTAGAGTGACTGAATACTCAAAGCTGGCATCTTAAGTACACTTATAGCTAAGCAAAAAGAACCAAGTTCAATCCCTATTCCTATTCTATAATGGAATTCCTAATCTCTGTTGAGCTATTGTGCTAAGATGTGCCTGATCACTAGCATGTAGGAGAGAAAGGAATGAGCAGATGCCATGTCCATGTAATATCCAGTGATCTCTGGTGAGGCATCTGTGACAGGATTGGGGAAAAAGCTGGCAATTATTGATTAGGCTCCACATTTACTGAGGCACCAAAGTGTAATCACCATCCCTGAAATGAGGCATGAGAATAAAGTTGCACACGCTAGAAATTTAGTTAGAAGATAAAGCCTGAAGACAAACAACTGAAAGAAAGAAAATCGCAATAAAGCCATAGATAGTGTGGGAAAACCTATTACTCCTTTTAATTATGAGAGAAGTGCAAGGAAAACAAACATTTTGATTTGTCTGATGTTCTGAAGAGAATTAGATTGTTCGCTACCATGAAAGCTTGAAATACGTGAGGAATACAGAACTCCAAGACAGACGTGCCTCATTGGTCTCAAAGTGCTTTAAGATACCCTGAGGCATTATATAGATGCCAAACAGAATTTAATGTTTCAGGTAGTCAGGTTTTTCCTGTGATGACAATTTATGGGATCTCCCCTTAGTGTTTCACTTTATACACTTCTACACACTGGCGCAGTAAACCAATTAACTCTATCTATCTCAGACCTACGTATTTGTTTTCCGTTTCATCAGTTTGAAGAGAGTCTAGAACAGTGGTTCCCAACCTTTTTTTGGTCATGCCCCACCTAATCAGCTCTAAAATCCTGATGCCCCCTGTGGTGATATATAATTCTTATTATTCAAAAAGAGAACTCCTATTCACCTGGAGGAAGCCTAAAAGACCATTAGCTTGGTTTAAACAAGCTTCCAAAGAACATGGCATTCATGAAAGAGAAAAATAAAAGAACCAAAGGACTGTTAACATTCTGAGGAAGAAATTACTAAGAAATTGTAAAAAAAAGAACATTAAGTGATATTAAAATAATAATAATAATAATAAATAAATAAAACAATGCCGAATCGTTTCTACAGCATACAAAGACAGATACACCGTTTAAAAGAGATGACGCAATGTACACACCTTCACACCACCAAGAACCGAAAGCTACTGCAAAAAGCAGCATTGGTGCGTCCTCGTACGAGTTTCTTACGCGTTTGGACTTGTTCATTCATTCCTTCCTACATCAGTCAATTCATTAATTTAATTATGAAAGCCATTTGATGGTTGTAATGATGGTGATACACTATATATACAGTACATACGCAATTACACATGTACATACACAAGTATTTTTATGTATGCATACTGTATATACACATATGTATTAACTCGCGCACACACACTCATACTCACACAGACTTACTAGAAAAAATTCACTGTTAATAACTCATTCTCGAATTGCCCCCCTTAAAAATCAAATTACCCCCCTGTGGGGCGTACGCCCCACGTTGGGAACCACTGGTCTAGAAGAAAGAAACAGATTAAGATTGGACATGTATTTTCCTTAGATATGTTGGAGGTTGTCTGCTTATTGATTCAGCAGTTCAGTTATTCATTGATTTACAGGAGCTGATGTAGCTTCCCAGCCAACACTGAGCTATAATATTCTGTAACATCATTATTGAGCTTCATAATGGTGGTCATTCTCATTAACAAGTGAGTGTCTTTACATCAATCTCATATAATTAAGGATCTGGTCTTTTTTTTTTACTTATAAATGCCCTCTGAATTTGTACTGTATCTGGAAATAATCAAATTGTTTAAACTGATAACTCTCACTTTGCTTTAGTTCAATTTGCTAGGGCACAGGTTAATTATGTGTACTCTTTAGCTTCAACTGACTGAGCAAAGTCAGGGATTCATGCCTGTCAACCTACTTTTGTGAACAACTTAGCCAAGATAATCTTGATATAATTAGATATCATAAGAAAAGGGTAATAATTGCATTTGTGTTTGATTGTAATGGATTGACCATCTAAGAGTTTGTAGATGTTCATCCTTGTTCACATATTGCTTCTCATGTTGAAATTCAAAATTAACATTATGTCCAGAGGCTCACAACTTTCAGTTTTCCCTCTTACATCTGTAGTGTATGATCAATATCTTCTGCCCCATACAAAAAAATGGTATCATTGTTTATTTCTTTGTACCTCTGCTGCTTGAAGACATTTCACACAACAGACTTAACTGAGCTCAAGGTTTCAGCCACAAACTATGCATTAATATCAGATTTTACTTGTCTGACACAACAGATTAAAATAGATGCATCTTTCAACTTTGTTTATTGTCACAGGCATACATACACAGTTTATAAATGCCATAAAAATTAGCTTTCTGTAGTGGCAGCCTAGTAGATTACAAATGTGACAAACATAAGTTAACATAAACTTGAATTAAAATACATTATACTGTACATATAGGACAAAAGTAAACATATTAACACTCATTCAAATTGAGAAGGAGAAAGATAAATATTCTAGGTGGTGTTAGAGTTTTTCAGGTCAGTTCAAGAGCCTGATGGCAGTGGGGAAGAAGTAGTATGCACCTTCAGGCTCTTGCACCTCTGGCCTTTTGGCACCATAAAGACGAGGAAGGCATGGTCCGGATGATGGGATCCACGATGATGAATGCCAACTTCCTGAGATGTTGCCTCTTTTAGATAATAGAAAGAGTTTTAACTCACTGGCTGAGTCCTTTACTTTCTGTAGCTCCTTGCATTTCGATGGATTGCAGTCTCCATACCAGGCCATGATGGAGCCAGTCAGAATGCTCTCTACTGTACATCATCAAGAATGCACCAGAGTTTTCGAAGACATGCTGAATATCCTTAAACTCCAAGAAAGTAGAGATATTGGCAGGTCTTCTTTACAGTTGTGCCCAGAATAGGTTCTATATGCTGTGCCCAGAATAGGTTCTCTGAGATGTTGCTATCCAGGAACTTGAAG
Organism: Hypanus sabinus; assembly: GCF_030144855.1. Taxonomy (NCBI): domain Eukaryota; kingdom Metazoa; phylum Chordata; class Chondrichthyes; order Myliobatiformes; family Dasyatidae; genus Hypanus; species Hypanus sabinus. The sequence continues at coordinate 65,475,911 of NC_082716.1, forward strand.
CTACTGATCTTTTCCACTACAGACTCTTCTGATGTGTTCTTGCTTGACTTCCCTTTCCTAAAAGGACTTGTATCATCATTTGACATATTGCATGTAGTCCCTATCATCATTAATTTAATGGCATCCACCTAGAAAAATAAAACTCTCATACAAAAAGGGCACAAGAAAGTTGAATAAGTATGTACAATGTCCTGTGTATGTTACTCAAAATGGCCTCTTTGGTTTGTTACAAGTAGGAATGCTTCTTTGTCGGATAAGTGTTTCTCTCGCCGTTGTTTCACTTTAGAATGGCTGATATGGTAATTGTATTCATTTGTTAATCAATGGGGAATGTTATTGTGTCTTGTGATGCTGGGAACTTGGGGGAGGGGTTTTCGCAGTTTTTTTTGGCGGGAGGAAGACGTCGAGGAAGGTGGACGTGCGCTGCACTGCTCGGAAGACCCCCGGGCGTGGTCCTAGGTGCGAAGACGTGGAGGTCGGAGGCAAGCGACGAGGGGTCGAATGGTTCGATGGTTGAGCTCCAACGAGTGCACTAAACAGACTGAACTTTGATAAGCTGGCGCCTTTTGTTTTTTTCCTTGTATATATATATTGTATTGCCTACTACTCTTTTAATTTTAGTAAACTCTTTAAAGTGTGTGTCATAACGGTATTTGTTGTGGGTTTGATACTGTTGGCGGGCGCGAGGCATAAAACTCGATTCTCACAGCACCTGCGTGTACGGGAGGTGGGTTGGAGAGTGGCTGGATCTCCTTTTTCCCCTAGACATATACCAGCCTGTTGGGTAAGGGTTACAAGTATTTGTTGAAAGTTTATCCAATTGTTATAATAAATCACTGTATGAAAATATTACCTGAGGAAAAACTTTCTGCTTTATCAATTTGTGTTTGATTTATTGCTTCCACTTTTTTACCACTAAACTGGATGAGGTCCTACAAGGTGAATTTAGGGAGTTAGGAGATAAACTAAAAAGTAGGACCACAAAGGTAATAATCTCTGGATTACTACCAGTGCCATATGCTAGTCAGAATAGAAATAGGAGGATATTTCAGATGAATATGTGGCTTGAAAAATGGTGCAAGGGGGAGGGATTCAAATTTCTGAGGCATTGGAACCAGTTCTGGGCGAGGTGGGACTGGTATAAACAGGACAGTCTGCGCCTGGGCTGGACTGGAACCAATGTCCTAGGGGGAGCGTTTGCTACTGCTGTTCAGGAGGATTTAAACTAATGTGGCAGGTGGGTGGGAACAAGTGCAGAGAGACAGAGGGGTGTAAAATGAGTGTAGAAGCAAAAAGTAGTAAGATGAAAAGTAAAAGTGGCAGGCAGGCAAATCCAGGGCAAAAAGCAAAAAGGGCCACTTTTCAACATAATTGTATAAGGGCTAAGAGTGTTGTAAAAACAAGCCTGAAGGCTTTGTGTGTCAATGCGAGGAGCATTCATAACAAGGTGGATGAACTGAATGTGCAGATAGTTATTAATGAATATGATATAGTTGGGATCACAGAGACATGGCTCCAGGGTGACCAAGGATGGGAGCTCAACATCCAGGGATATTGAGAATTGGGAAGTTTTTAAGGAACAACAGAACTTAACTAAAAAGACAATACGGGGAGAAAAAATGAGGTACAAACACAAGCTAGCCAGGAACATAAAGGAAGATAGCAAAAGCTTTTTTAGGTATGTGAAGAGAAAGAAGATAGTTAAGAACAATGTTGGGCCTGTGAAGAATGAATTGGGTGAAATTGTTATGGGAAACAGAGAAATGGCAGAAGAATTTAATGAGTACTTTAGATCTGTTTTCACTAAGGAAGACACAAGCAATCTCCCAGATGTATGGATGGGCCAAGGACATAGGGTATCCGAGGAAATGAAACAGATTGACATTCGGAAGGAAACGGTGATGAGAAGACTGATGGGACTGAAGGCTGACAAATCCCTAGGTCCAGATGGTCTGCACCCTAGGGTACTAAAGGAGGTGGCTCTGGAAATTGCGGATGCATTGGTAATCATTTTCCAATGTTCCTTAGATTCAGGATCAGTTCCTGAGGATTGGAGAATGGCTAATGTTATCCCACTTTTTAAGAAAGGAGGGAGGGAGAAAACAGAGAACTATCGACCTGTCAGCCTGACGTCGGTGGTGGGAAAGATGCTAGAGTCCATTATCAAGGATGAAATAGTAGCATATCTAGATAGCAGTGATAGGATTGGGCTGAGCCAGCATGGATTTACCAAGGGTAAACCATGCTTGACTAATCTGTTGGAGTTTTTCGAGGATGTAACCAGGAAGTTAGACGGGGGAGATCCAGTGGATGTAGTGTACCTCAATTTTTAGAAGGCATTTGATAAGGTCCCACATTGAAGATTGGTGGGTAAAATCAAAGCTCAGGGCATTGGGGGGAAGGCATTGACATGGATAGAAAACTGGTTGGCAGATGGAAAGCAAAGGGTAGCGGTGAATGGGTGTTTCTTGGAATGGCAGGTGGTGACTAGTGGGGTGCCACAGGGTTCGGTATTGGGACCACAGCTGTTTACCATTTACATTAACGATTTGGATGAAGGCATAGAAAATAACATCAGTAAATTTGCTGATGATACTAAGCTGGGTGGCAGTGTGACATGTGATGAGGATGTTAGGAGAATTCAGGGTGACTTGGATAGGCTGAGTGAGTGGGCAGATACTTGGCAGATGGTGTTTAATGTGAATAAGTGTGAGGTTATCCACTTTGGGAGTAAGAACAGGAAGGCAGATTATTATCTGAATGGTGCAGAGTTAGGTAAGGGAGAAATACAAAGAGATCTCGGAGTCCTTGTTCATCAGTCACTGAAGGTGAATGAGCAAGTGCAGCAGGCAGTGAAGAAGGCTAATGGAATGTTGGCCTTTATTACAAAGGGAATTGAGTACAAGAGCAAGGAAATCCTCTTGCATTTGTACAGAGCCCTGGTGAGACCACACTTGGAGTATTGTGTACAGTTTTGGTCTCCAGGGTTAAGGAAGGACATCCTGGCTGTAGAGGAAGTGCAGCGTAGATTCACGAGGTTAATTCCAGGGATGTCTGGACTGTCTTACGCAGAGAGGTTAGAGAGACTGGGCTTGTACACGCTGGAATTAAGGACATTGAGGGGGCTCTGATTGAAACATATAAGGTTATTAAGGGATTGGACAAGATCAAGGCAGGAGATATGTTCCAGATGCTGGGGGAGTCCAGTACCAGAGGGCATGGTTTGAGAATAAGGGGTTGGTCATTTAGGACAGAGTTAAGGAAAAACTTCTTCTCCCAGAGAGTTGTGGGTGTCTGGAATGCACTGCCTCGGAAGGGAGTGGAGGCCATTCTCTGGCTGCTTTCAAGAAGGAGCTAGATAGGTATCTTATGGATAGGGGAATCAAGGGATATGGGGACAAGGCAGGAACCGGGTATTGATAGGAATTGATCAGCCATGATCTCAGAATGGTGGTGCAGGCTCGAAGGGCCGAATGGTCTATTTCTGCACCTATTGTCTATTGATATTCAAAATTCAGGAGGGATAGACAGGAAAGAAAAGGAGGTGGGATAGCGTTGCTGGTTAGAGAGGAGATTAACGCAATAGAAAGGAAGGACATTAGCCTGGAGGATGTGGAATCGATATGGGTAGAGCTGCATAACACTAAGGGGCAGAAAACGCTGGTGGGAGTTGTGTGCAGGCCACCTAACAGTAGTTGGGGATGGTATTAAACAGGAAATTAGAAATGCGTGCAATAAAGGAACAGTAGTTACAATGGGTGACTTCAATCTACATATAGATTGGGTGAACCAAATTGGTAAGGGTGCTGAGGAAGAGGATTTCTTGGAATGTATGTGGGATGGTTTTCTGAACCAACATGTCGAGGAACCAACTAGAGAGCAGGCCATTCTAGATTGGGTATTGAGCAATGAGGAAGGGTTAGTTAGCAATCTTGTTGTGCAAGGCCCTTGGGTAAGAGTGACCATAATATGGTGGAATTCTTCATTAAGATGGAGAGTGACATAGTTAATTCAGAAACAAAGATTCTGAACTTAAAGAAGGGTAACTTTGAAGGTATGAGACATGAATTAGCTAAGATAGACTGGCAAATGATACTTAAAGGGTTGACGGTGGATATGCAATGGCAAGCATTTATAGATCGCATGGGTGAACTACAACAATTGTTCATCCCAGTTTGGCAAAAGAATAAACCAGGGAAGGTAGTACACCCATGTCCGACAAGGGAAATTAGGGATAGTATCAAGTCCAAAGAAGAAACATATAAATTAGCAAAAAAAAGCGGCACACCTGAGGATTGGGAGAAATTCAGAGACCAGCAGAGGAGGACAAAGGGCTTAATTAGGTAAGGGAAAAAAGATTATGAGAGAAAGCTGGCAGGGAACATAAAAACTGACTGTAAAAGCTTTTATAGATATGTGTAAAGAAAAAGATTGGTCAAGACAAATGTAGGTCCTTTACAGTCAGAAACAGGTGAATTGATCATAGGGAACAAAGACATGGCAGACTAATTGAATAACTACTTTTGTTCTGTCTTCACTAAGGAGGACATAAATAATCTTCCGGAAATAGTAAGGAAATGAGGGTCTAATGAGATGGAGGAACCAAGGGAAATACATGTTAGTAGGGAAGTGGTGTTAGGTAAATTGAAGGGATTAAAGGCAGATAAATCCCCAGGACCAGATGGTCTGCATCCCAGAGTGCTTAAGGAAGTAGCCCAAGAAATAGTGGATGCATTAGTGATAATTTTTCAAAACTCCTTAGATTCTTGATGAGTTCCTGAGGATTGGAGGGTGGCTAATGTAACCCCACTTTTTAAAAAAGGAGGGAGAGAAAAACTGGGGAATTATAGACCGGTGAGTCTGACATCGGTGGTGGGGAAAATGCTAGAGTTGGTTATCAAAGATGTGATAACAGCACTTTTGGAAAGAGGTGAAATCATCGGACAAAGTCAGCATGGATTTGTGAAAGGAAAATCATGTCTGATGAATCTTATAGAATTTTTTGAAGATGTAACTAGTAGAGTGGATGGAGAGAGCCAGTGGATGTGATATATTTAGATTTTCAAAAGGCTTTTGACAAAGTCCCACACAGGAGATTAGTGTGCAAACTTAAAGCACACAGTATTGGGGGTATGGAATTGATGTGGATAGAGAATTGGTTGGCAGACAGGAAGCAAAGAGTGGGAGTAAATGGGACCTTTTCAGAATGGCAGGCAGTGACTAGTGGGGTACCGCAAGGCTCAGTGCTGGGACCCCAGTTGTTTACAATATATATTAATGATTTAGACGAGGGAATTAAATGCAGCATCTCCAAGTTTGCGGATGACACGAACCTGGATGGTGGTGTTAGCTGTGAGGAGGATGCTAAGAGGATGCAGGGTGACTTGGATAGGTTAGGTGAGTGGGCAAATTCATGGCAGATGCAATTTAATGTGGATAAATGTGAGGTTATCCACTTTGGTTGCAAGAACAGGAAAACAGATTATTATCTGAGTGGTGGCCGATTAGGAAAAGGGGAGGTGCAACAAGACCTGGGTGTCATTGTACACCATTCATTGAAGGTAGGCGTGCAGGTACAGCAGGCGGTGAAAAAGGCAAATGGTATGTTGGCATTCATAGCAAAAGGATTTGGGTACAGAAGCTGGGAGGTTCTACTGCAGTTGTACAAGGCCTTGGTGAGACCACACCTAGAGTATTGTGTGCAGTTTTGGTCCCCTAATCTGAGGAAAGACATTCTTGCCATAGAGGGAGTACAAAGAAGGTTCACCAGATTGATTCCTGGGATGGCAGGACTTTCATATGAAGAAAGACTGGATCGACTAGGCTTATACTCACTAGAATTTAGGAGATTGAGGGGGGATCTTATTGAAACGTATAAAATTTTAAAGGGAATGGACAGGCTAGAAGCAGGAAGATTGTTTCCGATGTTGGGGAAGTCCAGAACAACGGGTCACAGTTTAAGGATAAAGGGGAAGCCTTTTAGGACCGAGATGAGGAAAAACTTCTTCACACAGAGAGTGGTGAATCTGTGGAATTCTCTGCCATAGGAAACAGTTGAGGCTGGTTCATTGGCTATATTCAAGAGGAAGTTAGATATGGCCCTTGTGGCTAAAGGGATCAGGGGGTATGGAGAGAAAGCAGGTACAGGGTTCTGAGTTGGATGATCAGCCATGATCATACTGAATGGCGGTGCAGGCTCGAAGGGCCGAATGGCCTACTCCTGCACCTATTTTCTATGTTTCTATGTTTCTAAGATCTGAGTTTCAGATGATAAACAAACTATAAGTGTGGAATATTCTGGAAAAATAAAGATCTGTGAACCTACTTCCAGTAAGTCAAACCAAAATATATCAAAAAAAGTAAAAACTGAAGAATATTCCCATCAGATTACACTTCCAATCACTGACCAAGAACAGGGATCAGTGGGGAATAAATATGAAGAATACTCAGAATCAGCTCTGATTTCAGTTCCTAATTCCACGAAAGATAAACATGTTCTTCCTCCAAATTCTGATTATTGACATAATTGAACTCAAATGTGGAACAGTATCAAACAATGATACAGTTATAAATTCAGAATAGGGAAGGAAAAAGTCACAGTTATGAAAGACCCAAAGCGAGAAAACAGCTGTCTGAAAAGAAAACATCCTTTGCAAGGCTCAGGAAAAAATCTTTTGAAGCCTTGATGGACACAGGAAAGCATTTATCAGAAATGATGTTTGAATTACTTCACCCAGTGAACTTGTTATTAAAAATATGAGTACAATTAAATGCCTAACTATGCCAGTTTAGCAATAAAAGTCAAAGTAGATTTATTATCCAAGTACATTAAGATCCAGTTTTGGAGACATTTACAGGTAAATAAAGAGATACAATAGAATTTATGAACATAAACAAAGACTGACAAACAACCAATGTGCAAAAGAAGAGAAAGTTTCCAAATAAATAATACTGAAAACATGAGTTATAGAGTGCTTGAAAATGAATCTGTAGGTTATGGAATCGGTTCAGAGTTGAGATGAGTGAAGTTACCTACACTGGTTCAGAAGCCAGAATAACTGTTCCTAAACCTAGTGGTGTTGGACCAAAGTCTCCTGAGGGCAGTGGCAAGAAGAAAGCATGGCCTGGGTGATGTAGGTCCTTGATGATGGATGCTGTTTCCTTGTGGTAGTGCACCATCCATGTGGTGGAGAGGGCTTTTCCTGTGATGGACAAGGCTGTATCCACCACTTTCTCTAGACTTTTCCATTCCTGGACATTGGTGTTTCCATACCAGGCTAGGGTGCAATCAGCCAGGATGCTCTTCACTGTGCATCTATAGAAGTTTGTCAAGGTTTCAGGTGACATGCTAAATCTACGCAAACTTCTAAGAAAGTAGAGGAACTCCTGTGCCTTCTTTGTGCTGACACTTACGTGCTGGCCCCAGGACAGATCAGCTGATATAACATCATGGAATTTAAAGTTACTGACCCTTTCCACCTCCATTCCCCTAATGAGGACTGGCTCATGGACCTCTGGTTTGTTCCTCGTGCAGTCGACAATCAGCCTTTCTGTTTTGCTGGTGTTGGGTGAGATATTGCTGTTGTGTCACCATTCAACCAGAATTTCAATGTCCTTTCTATATGCTGATTCGTCACCACCTTTCATTGAGCCAACAACAAATGTTGAACTTGTTCAGTTGCTAAATTTGTTTAGTGACTGCTGTCCCGAGCAGTGAACATTTGAAGGTGTACTTCTTCATATCCAACCTGCTTAACTGTCACTATTTGAAAATATTGAACTAATCTCCAAAGCTTTCAGCCAGCTTTGAGATAGTGTTTAAAATGAGATACATCCTTGCAAATCCACATAAAATTAATAATGAGGAGCCAAAAAGACATTTAAATCAGTGTCCAGGTGACTTATACTCTGAAACATGTGCTCAATTGGGATGTGATCAGCACACTTGGAGATGGGGGCTGTCTTAAAATGAGGGACTGAGCAGATTAGCTTTGGACTGACTGGGGTTCAGAAAAATGTAGGTAAGCTTTAAAAGATAAGTTTGTAAGTGATTGACACAAATAAATGCCAAAGGGATGTTTTCTTTCTCGAGGAATATTCAATCATTGAGCCATTTTCAGAATAATCAGACACCCATTTTAAGTTGGTGATGAGGAGCAATTTGTGTTTTGGAATTCACTACTCCAAGGAGATGTGAAGACTCACTCAGGGCTGAGGTAACTATAAAGGATTGGGGCCATGGGGAACAAGTAGAAAAGTGGACTTAAGGCCAAAATCAAATTAGTCGTAATTGTGCTCAGTGACAGGGTAACTCTGGGCCCACATAGCCAGCTCATTTTCCTTTTCCATAAGATTCATCTGCAGCTGGATGAAACTGCATAAATGTAAGTAGAAAGACTGTGTGGATTTTATCAGTGTGTGCACATCAGACAGCTCCTGAACCTGTGGGGTCTACGTGATGGGATTGTCATCAACCCAGCAAATGAATCAGCACTGTGTCCTCACTCCACACACCCTCCAAGGTGGCCATCCCCTGACACCGTTGCACAGCTGGAGGAAGTCCTGAGAGTGGACTCCATGGCAATGAGTTAAGATGGGGAACCTACCAGTTCATGCCTGTTCTAGTCTGAGTGCCAGCAGACTGTGGCCCTCACCTGTAGGTTCTGGACATCAGTATCCTTCTTCATGTGAGATTCAAGTCTCTGTCCACCAGTACCTCCAAACAGCATGCCCCACAACCAGTTATCCTTCCATTGGCCCTGGGTAGCTGTCTGAAGTTGGCCCACATAGGGCAAGTAGGGATTCTCTTCATAATCACAGGCAAAGGTAGTAGCCAGGGACAAGTCACAGGGGATACTTACTCAGCCCATTGACTTTCAGTAGGATATCAATACCCACATACAGCATTGTAAGTGGGAAATGTACTACAATTCAAGTTGAAAACAATTATTATGGTTAGTAACTACTATTATATGTAATTTTTAAAAATTATTGTTGTAAATTATTCTGAACATACTGGCAAAGTCCAAATGTTTTCTTACCTTTTGTTATGTAGAGATGAGTGACACTGAGGAACAGCAGCTGGCAGGCCTGCAGATTCTACCATTCTTCATCCAGTAAGCATCCTCACAGAGCATTGCCTTGTCAAGGCTGCCATTGCTGAAAAACCATTGAACAAATATATCAACCACTGAGGGTTTGGAGTTAACACCTTCTATTCTTTTTTAGCATACTCTGTGAACTGTAGATGGCAACCAAACAATAGGCAATTAAATGGTGGCTTAGCCCATGAGCCTACATCCCTAGAATGAATGTTTGATAAAAAGAACATATCTAAAATGGAAGAGTTTAATATTAAGTCCAAACACCTGCAACTTATTGATACAGAAGTTGATTTTTTTCCTAGTGCTTACACTGGACTTTTTTGTAATGAAGCACATTGTCCACAGACAGGTAGGCCAAAGTGAATCAAAGTGAAGAAGTAAGGCCACTTTAATTCTCTATCTGACTCCTTCTTTAAGTGAAAAGATCAATACCATTTTCAGTAGTGACCTGATGTGACCTTATAAAAATCTTATAAAACTAAAGCATGACCTTCCTCCTTCTGTATTTGATTTCCAATTAATAATAATGTGTAAGCATTCCCAATTATTTGCTATAACTATTATAACCTTAATTGAATCATGAATTAGGTTTCCCAGATTATCTGTCTTAGACCTCTTCGATCCCTCACTGTTAAGGTAATCTTTTCCAGGTTCTCCTGCTAATTTTATGTTACATCTTCAGTAAGCATAACGTAGATATTTTCCCAACTACTGATCGGGGTGGAGGGTGGGGGGGGTGGTGTGTGTGTGTGTGTGTGTGTGTGTGTCTCTCTCTCTCTTACCGCTTAAATTGTAGAATTACATCTGCTACCCTCCACTAGATGACAACCAAAGCTTCCACTATTTTAGAATTGTGAGATGCAGATGATCAGAGAAGTTTTACTGACTGTCTATTTTATTTCTCCTGCATTATCATTTTACTAACAATTGTCTTTAATTTCTCCTTTTCATGATCTTCTTTTCCTCACAATTCAGGAAATTATTTGTTTTTTCTCACTTGCAGACTGAAATAAAATATTTGTTTACTTGCTTTCCAAGTCTCTCTTCCTCATTGTAAATTCTCCCATTTCTGACTGTAAAGGATTACATTAGTTTTCTCTAACCTTTTTCTTTTCATATGCTTGCAATTTTTCTGGTTCTATTTTAAGTTCCTTAAAAATTTACTCTCATACTCTGCTCTTCCTCTTTTAATCAAAGTCTTAGTCCTTATTTGCTGAATTCATAACAGCTTCAAATTCCCAGGCTGGCTCCTATGCCTGATAGTGTCTGTTTCTTCTTCAGTTCTCATACAACCCTCACCACCTTTTGTATGCCAGCATTTTCCTTTCATGTTTGTGCTCCAGAAGGTATGTAAAAGTTTCAGTATCTGAACAGCACACACAAAATGCTGGTAGAACACAGCAGGCAAGGCAGCATCTATGGGGAGAAGCACTGTCGATGTTTCGGGTCGAGACCCTTCAAAGTCCTGACGAAGGGTCTCGGCCCAAAACGTCAACAGCGCTTCTCCCTATAGATGCTGCCTAGCCTGCTGTGTTCTATCAGCATTTTGTGTGTGTTGTTGTTTGAATTTCCAGCATCTGCAGATTTCCTCATGTTTGCTCTTTAAATTCACTACTGCGAAGCCTCTGCCAGTGATGTCTACACTGAAGAAGTTTAAATCTTCTCTTCGACGGGAGTTCAGTGAAACCCTCTCTCGCTGCTCCCCATCTATAATTCCTTCTAGTCCTGACGAAGGGTCTCGGCCCAAAATATCGACAGCGCTTCTCCCTATAGATGCTGCCTAGCCTGCTGTGTTCTACCAGCATTTTGTGTGTGTTGTTGTTTGAATTTCCAGCATCTGCAGATTTCCTCGTATTTGTTCAGTATCTGAATTTGTTTCTTAAATGTTCCTCTCATGTGAGGCTCCTCAATCTATCACGGTAAACTTACTTCTGGTACATGCAAACTGCATTCAGAATTGGAATTTGTTTATTCTTGTCATTTGCACCAAGATACATTGGAAAACTTTTATTTATGTGCTAACTATTGCAGATCATACCATAAGTACATTGAGGTCATAAAAATAAAACAGTATGCAGAATATAATGTAGCAGCTACAGAGAAGGTGCATTACAGGTGAACAAATAAAGTCTAGGACCCAAGATAAGGTAAACTGGGAGATCAGGAATTCACCTTTCGCATGTGAGAGGTCCATTCAAAAGTCTGAAAACACTGAGGTAGAAGCTGCTCTTGATTCTGGTGGTCTGTGCTTTTTAGCTTTTGCATTTTCTGCCCAGTGGGGTAGAAGAGAGAATGACCTGGGTGGGTGGGATCATTGATTATGCTGGCTGCTTTCCAGAGGCAGCTGAAAATTAGACAGAAAACATTGAAAAGCTGAAATAAAACATTTTACAGAGCTGGGCAACACATCCAAATATGAAGATGGATACAAGTTTAATGGCAAAATTCTTAGCAGTGTGGAGGAACAAAAGGATCTTGGGGTCCAAGTCCACAGATCCCTCAAAGTGGGATTTGGTATGGTGATTAGGTGTTGTTAGGAAGGTTTAAAAGGTGTGTAGTGTTCTGGCCTTCATTAGTTGGAGATTGAGTTCAAGAGTTATGAGGTAATTATGCAGCTCCATAAAACTTTGCATAGATCACACTTGGAGTATTGTGTTCAGTTCTGTTCAACTCATTTCACAAAAGATGTTGAAGAGAAAGTGCAGAGAAGATATACCAGGACCTGTCTAGATTAGAGACCACGTCTTATGAAGGTAGTTTGAGCTAGGTCTTTCCTCTTTGAAGCACAGGAAGATGACAGGTAACTTGATAAGGGTGTGCAAGATGATTAAGAGACACAGCATTGGCAGCCAGCACCTTTTTCTCAAGGTTGTAATGGCTAATACCAGGGGCATCATTTTAAACGGATGGGAGGAAATTTAGGGGCTATGTCAGTGATAGATTATGGAGGAGGGGGAATGGAGGGGGTGGGGGTCAGTGCCTGGAACTCACTGCAGGGGATGATGGTAGAGGCTGATACAACAGGGACACTTAAGAAGACTCTGATATAGGCACATGGATCTAAGAAAAATGGAGAGTTATGGGCTCTGTAGGTGGGGTTAGATTGATCATGGATTATGTTTATATAGATCGGCATAACGTTGTGGGGCGAAGAGCCCGCACTGTGTTTTCTAATTTTAACTCAACAGCTGGCTCCTTGGGGGCGGGGTCCCGGATTAATGTCAATTGCTCCATATCCAAGGTGTTTTTATTTGCCTATGGAGACCACACCTCCAGCTGGCAGGACAATGCTTGGTGTCCCAGCCAAGTCCCGCCTGCTCCCGGCGCAATGTTCGCGCTGTCTTCCGTCTGGCGTGTTGTCCGCCCGGCGTCCCGCTGCCCCTTCATCCGGTCCACTGCAACACCGCAGGGACATGTCTGCCTTAGCTGGCGTCGCGGACGTGGAAATCGACCCCGATGGGGTGTTCAAATACATCCTGGTGCGGCTGAGCCGCAGAGATGGCTCGGAGCACAAGGACATCGTGCGGGGCACCAAGAGCGCCGAGTTTCACAGTAAGTGGGCCCGGGGACTGAGGCCTGCAACCGGCATCTGCTGAGAGTGTCTGCTATGATTCTGTTTGAATTTTACACACAACAACGGGACCCTGCTTGCCTTTGAATGTTCAATTAATTGTAGAGTGCCAAGTGGACCCGCCCCCTTGGGTATGAAATGCCCAAATACAGCATTGCCTGAGGACTGGAGAGTCCCTGTGCGCCAAGGTTTGAATTTCAACTTGGCAGGAGATCTGGTCCACTTGATATGCAAGGAGCCCATAACCTCACTGGTTTTACAAGCCAAAAGCACTGGCTTAAGTATAGGAACTTTAAACGTGGGTGGGGTGCCAGACTAAATTTAACAGGAAATTATATTATGTGAAGTAGTTGTGCTCTAACTTAGATTTCTTTGCAAAAGGACAGATAGATTGATAATTGAAAAGTAAATAGTGTGGTTAGGAAGTTTTTTGGTGTTATTGGCCTTCATTGGTCAGGGTTGAGTTTGACAGCTATGAGGTTATGTCGTAGCTCTGTAGAAGTCTGCTTAGACCACACTTGGAAAATTGTGTTCAGTTCTGGTTGTCTCATTATAGGAAGGATGTGGAAGTTTTAGAGAAGGTGCAGAGGAGATTGACCAGGATAATGGCTGGATTAGAGAGCATGATGTATGGTGAGCTGAGGCATTTTTCTTTGGAAAACAAGAGGAAGAGAAAGTGATTTGATAAAGGTGTACAAGATGATAGGTATAGATCCAACGGACAGCTAGAGATTTTCTTCCCAGGGTGGAAATGGCTAATTCGAGGGGGAACAGTTTTAACTTGTTGGGAGGAATGTCAGAGGCGGGTTTTTTACAGGTAGAGTGGTGGGTGTGTGGAACATGCTGCCACAGATGGTGGTAGAAGCAGATATATTAGGGGCATTTATTAAGAAAAAGTGTTTTAAGTGTTTACAGTGCATTGCAATGAGAGTGAGCCAACTAGAATGATTAAGCTGGGGAAACAAACTTTTAAGATGGCAGTTTTAATACTAATAGCACTTTCTAGAAGAGAGTTTTTGGAAAAGGCAGTTTGCAGAATAGGTAGTGTTGAGAATCACTTTTCCTGCCTGCTTCTTTGTCCTGGACACATTCAATCCTGCAGTGATGATATACTGCAGCCAATGATGTTTTCTGCTGAGCTGACAGTTCACTGTAGTTTCTATGTATTGTGAGAGACTTCTGCACCAAAGCAGACAATAATGGCTGATGTGAGGATACTCTCAAATAGAGCAGTTTGGATTTGCTCCATTATGTTCCAGGGAAGAAATGCATTCAATGCTAAGCTTTTTTTGTTAATGAAGGAGATACGTTCTCCTGCTTGATGTCCTGGGAAGTCATGGTGCCCAGGAACTTGAATATTGAAGTGGTGCAAACTGTAGAGTTGATCATGATGAGTGGGTGGAGAGGGGCACATTTCTCCTGAAGCGGTTGTATCTCTGCTGTTTTGAGGGCATTCGTCTCTAAGTTGTCGTGATTGCACCAGGACACTACCTTGTTTACTTCGAGTGGTACTTGTATTTGACGTCTCTGGTGATTAGCCCAATGACAGTGATGTTGACCATAGGTTTTATCAGTTTAACTGATGGATCACTGGAGATGCTGTCATTGGTGTATAGAGACAATAGTGGAGGGATGAGAACACACCCCTGTGGCACACCGTCGTTGAGTCAGTGGGATGTTGAGATGTGCTTGTTCATCTCACTTCCTGCCTCCTGTCACAGAAGATGTTTGTGATCAATCTGCATATGGGATCTGATACGTTAAGTTTACAGAGTTTCTCTGGCAGAAGCTCAGTGATGATGGTATTGAAGACTGAATGAAGATTAACAAAGAGAATCCTGACATATGTTTCGGGGAGTGGAGGTACTGTAGTATGAAGTCCAGAGTGATGTTAACTGCATTAGCCACAGATATGTTGGCTCTGCAGGAAATTGTAGCAGACCTAAAAAATTTTTGAATTATGGATTTGAGAAATGACGTGACCAGCCTTTCAAAAGTCCTCATCATGACTGATTTTTTTAAAAATTTATTTTATTTAGAGATAGGTGACTGTAATTGGCCTGTAGTCATTAGGTCCAGTGATCTTTGATTTTTAGTTGGAGACTAGAATAATAACTTAGAATAATTGGAGACTTGAAATATTCTGGAACCACTGATTGAACATTGTAAAAATTGTAGTCAGCCATTAGCGCAGTGTTTAAGGAACACCACTAGTCACCAGCAGCCAATGACAAAAGGCTCCCTTTATTCCCACTCTTTGCCTCCTGACAATCAGCCAATGCTCTATCCAAGTTAGTATCTTTCCTCTAATACCATGGTCTCTTATTAAGCAGCCTCGTGTGCGGCACCTTATTAAAGGCCTTCTGAAAATCCAAATACACACAGATTCTCCTTCGTCTATCCTGCTTGGACAAACACTAAGGACACCTCCAGTGATTGCATGAGAAAGTGCCAGGAGGCAGGAAGGTGGAGGTGGGGAGGATGAGCGTACCCAGGACTGAGAGAAAGCAGAAAGGGATGGCTGGTGTGGGATCTCATTGCAGTTGATGGAGATGACAAAGTAAGGAGACACATAGGATGAAAGATGACGCAGGAATTCTTTGTTTGCTCTGTTTGGAAGAAGGTAGGATGAGAGTTGAAGTATGAGAAAAGAGGAGATGTAAAAGTGGGCTATACCAAACATGCCAGAAGGGAAGCCGCATGTCCTGATAAAGGATAAAGGTACCCTGGGGTGGCGATGGAGGTGAAGAAAATAGGAAAAAAAATTAACATGTCTACAAGAGACAGGATAGGAGTATGTGTAGTGCAAGTACCTAAGGGGATTTATAGTAAATATCAGTGGGTAGTTTCTCTCCTGAGACAGTGAGATCTAGAAAAGGAAGAGAAGAATCAGAAGTTGTAATGGAAAAGGAGTTGAAGAGTGATGTTGGAGAAAGTTTGGAACAAGGACTGTTCCATGTAGCTTTTGAAAAGGCAGGCATAGCTTTGGCCAATGCATGTGCCCATGGCTACACCCTTGATTTCTAGAATATGAGAGGAGTCAAAGGAGAAGTTGTTCAAGGTAAGAAAAAGTTCTGCCAAGTGAATGAGAGCATTGGTGGAGGGGAACTGGTGGACTTTGTTGTTAGAAAGAAGCAGTTGACTTTAAAACTTTCCATTTAGCGAGTGGGCATGCATGAAGACTGGTCGTCTATAGTGAAAATGAGATGGTGGGGGCAGGGAATTGGAAGTTGTCAAAATGGTGGAGGGCTTCTGAGGTGTCCTGTATGTAAACGGATGAGGGAATGAAGGATAGAGTCAAGCTATGAGGGCAGAAACAATTGGTCTACCAAGACAGATCTGGTTGTGGATCTCGGGTAAGAGATAGAAGTAGGAAGCTCAGGTTTACGGCACTATCAGATTGGCAGCTATGGCAGGGAGATTTGATTTTTTTTCTGATCTGAAAGGGCAGGGGATGATGGCCTGGTGTTCATGATAGGATCAAGGTAGAGGTCAGTCTGCCAGACTACAATAGCACTGCCCTTGTGTGTGGATTTGATGTGTAGGTGTCACCAAATAGCAGGATATAATATTCAACCCCTTGAGCTTGCTTCCTCAAACTTCATTTTCCTGCTCTACGCCTATCGTCCTTGATTCCTTTAACATCCAGTGACTAAAAAAAGTAAGAGATTTAAACAAATTAATCATTACACAGATTATATGATTTAAGAATAACTGTACCTAAACTCCCAGTGGAAGGTTAGGAAGCATATTGTGAATTGCACAACTGGATTTTTAAAAAGCCATGAACTGGCTGTACCATATCTTGTATGTTTTTGGAGGCGTGCTGGCAGTGACATTTCAATCCTCAGTGAATATGAATCTCACCAGGGTATTAGGGAAAGAGCTGCAAGTCTTGTTACAATCATCTCTGTAGGAGGTTGAGGAGTGATCTGATGGAGTTATGAGAGGCACAGACAGGGTGAAGGCACATATTCTTTAATTGTAAGAGAGTGTACATAGGTTTAAGATCAAAGGCAAATTACTTAAAAGGGACATCAGGAGCAGCTTCTGCACACAAAGGGTGGTGCGTATTTGGAGTGAGTTGCCAGAAATAGGGGTTGAGACAAGCGCATCAGTGACATCTAAAAACCATGTAGATAAAACACATGGATAGAGAAGTTTTAGAGAACATTCGGCCAAACTCTGACAGGTGGGTCTAGCTCTCTGGGTAACACAGTCAACATGGTTGAGTTGAGCCAAAAGGACCTTTTTCCACCCTGAATGGCTCTATGACACCTGCATGGAATTTTAGTTCAAAAATATTTCTACAAAACAGCTGGTTTACTTGATGAAAATGGTGGCATTAGGCGGGCTGTTAATTATGTTATCAATTTAATGCAGATCACATCTTTGAAAAGTTAAGTTCTGAAGTGGAGAAGCTGGAACTGGAGTGCAAATGTCTAGGAGGAGGAAAGATTCAACACAACCCCAACGAGAAGAAAATCCGAGTGTTTGGCCTCTCCACGGTGAGCATTATTGTAACTCCTGAAGTGAAGTGGAATGTGGGGTCACTTAATAAAGTAATATCCCATTACCAAGAATAGGCATTGTGACATACTGGGAGGTAAGGTTAGGAGAGCAAAGCTGAGAACAATGACATGCACGTTCATTGCATATTGTCTAATTGCTGTTGGAGAAACAGTCTAGATGAAGGGTCTCGACCCAAAAATAGTGACTGTCCGTTTCTCTTCAGAGACGCTGCCTGAGCTGCTGAGTTCCTCCACTTTACGTGTGTTGCTTTTAATCTATTGGCAGTTTGATAGGTGATTAGTAAAAATGAACAGCTGTCCTAAGGTCACAGAGAATGGTCTGTCTAGTAGATTATTCATCAAGGCCAGTGGCTTCCATCCTTTCACTGTTGAGTGACAGCATTATTGTACAGTAATGCAGTTCTGCAGCTATCAGGCAGCTCAGACAATGTTGTGATCTGTACGAACTTCTAGATTTTTGCTCCTTTCAGGCATCAAGCTTGGAAAGAATGTAAAACAGTTGGATACTTGCGTTCAAAAAAGCTTGCAAGGTGTATTTGCCTTTAGGTAGGCATTAGTGCCACATTTACCTGAGGAGGAAAAGTGAAGAACTGGCCTCTGAACATTTGCTAACACTGTTCATGTCTTTAGTTTAAACGGGGAGTGCTGCTGCAGTGCTCCTGGTTTGTGCCATTTAAAAAGTAATGCAGTGTCTTGGTCAAAAGTCATCTGGTGGCTATATGACACTGTTCCCAGGGACTGCATATAAACAGCAGCTGCCGAATATTGCAAACTGGCATGTTTCCATTGCCTAGGAGTATGTGCTGAGAGAACTCTGAAGTTTGGTATGACTGTAACAAAGGCTCACCTGAGAAAAGCCACAGCTAAATACTGTGCTGTTACAGACATTCTGAACTGGAGAGCATTGAGGGAATCATTGGAAACCAAGCAATTGTACAGCAGCAAGAATATACAGTAAAGTATCAGGTACTCTTACATCTCAGGTTTTGGGTTGACAAAGCGGTAGATTTAACTGTCCTTGTAGACCCTTATTCCTTCTGGGCTTCAGATCTGCAGTGTACTTTGTTGAATTCTGTATCATTTTGCCTTGTTGTTATGGCTAGCTGTGTACATGGACAGATAGGGTGGTCCTTGCTCTCCGTCAGTGGTAATGTGAAAAGCTGGTCAAATGAGGCAATGAGGACCTAACTTTGAGAATATTTACCCAGTGATGAAACAGCAGATGTCACACTATCTCCATATTGATCAAGGCTTTCACATTCTTTAGTCATTTCGTGCCTAGGGATTGAAATTCCTAATGCCTGAAGTTTCAGGTCACCCTGTTACCTTTATTTTCTTGTGTTGGCAGTTTCGGTGTGACACTGAACAACTTTGCTGGATTTTGGAATAATTTTGTCAGGTGCAAGTTACTACTTATTCTAAAGTTCTTTCACAGAAGGCTGTAAATCTTGCTAAGGTTGTGTTACATGGAACTATAATATTAATTAAGCAATTTATACTCCTGCATTATACCAATTTGAAATGTCAATTGGAATGAAGTACCAAATTGAGATTACATACAGAGTACCAATTACGTTCTGTGAACCATCTTTAATATACTCATGTGAATATCATTTATTATTTTGTCTCAGTTCAACAATGAAGTTTCTTAGGACATCTCCACATGTTGAATTTAACTCTGACATTTATAAACCTGATCTATGAATACCAGAGTAAAGTTCAAGGGATTTTAGATTTAGCTGTTTTTTTTCTCTTTGCTGTCCTCTTCTGAAAGCAACATCTGGGCTTGTGTTACCTGGTGACCATCCTGTTACCTGCTAATGGAGGTTTCAATGTCTGTACCTAATCTTGAACTCACACAATATCTGTATTTACTTTGCAGCTTGAACAGGAACTTCAGTTAGATATAAAGTGTTGTGTACAATGAAAGTGAATATAAGTAATCTTCCTGCCCCCTCTCTTTCAGGGTTTTGGGAAAGCAGATCACTCTGTTTCTGTGGAAAAGTTGAAGACTGTGTACAAGGACTATGAAATTACTTGGTCAGATGATACCAAATAAAAAAGAAGAATCTCTTGGATTATTCTCCATCAAGATTAATGTAAAACTTTGTTCAAGTAGCTTCTGTTTCTTGACGAGTTCAGTTTATTTATAGAATTTGTTTGAGCTGTGATGGTGCTAAGATACTTGTACACATTGGCATTCAGCAGAAAGAATATAATACACTTTAAGTTTCTTTACCTCAAATGATATCTTATGAATTTTTTCTCTCAAATATATTTGTATGGGAATGTCACTAAGTTCAACATGGCTAAGAAATAATTGATCATAAGCCTCTAATAATCTTTTCTGGTTGAGGCAATGTGTTAGCTAGTGTTTGTCATGCGTATGGATTCCTGCTCGTGCTCTTCATACGTTTGTAATTAATTAGGTGAAATATTTGTATCAAAGTGCTCCACTGAAATTACAAAGCTCAGGGAATTGTTGAATATTGGAGTGGCTGAGACATTTAAATTCAGTTCATTAAACACATTTGAACTTAAATTTAATCATAATATGATGACTTTATGGTAATCTAATAATTACTAGGGTATAAAAACATAAACTTAAGAAAAAAATTGCTACCCTGTCTGGTCAATGCATGATGTCAGATTCACAATAGTGTGATTATTGAGCCATTGTCAATTGTACCAGCCATTAAGATAGAGAAAATGATTGAAAATGGAATCATGACTCACGGGCGCAACAAAGGGATGCACAGCCAAGTTGAATCTTCAAGCAGCTCCTCTCTAACGTCTGAGGATATGCCAATACTATAGGAACTGTCCCACAGGGTAGTCAAGCAACTATATCACAATATTGTTCATTGCCCCAATTCCTCCATTACTATCTCCAGAAACACTTTGTTCTACTGGCAGGACTGATGTAGCCAACATAGTGGCACAATAGTAAGTAGTTGAGAGAATGGAACCAAATCCTAATTATTTACTGGACTCATGGCATCATCCAGCACAGTCATAGAAACGTACTACTGAATCAACCTACTGTGTTCTGTTGGGCAATGAATCAGTATCTCTGTCTATTGAACACTCTCAGGAGCAGTGAGAATAGCAAGGGCTAGAATATATTCATCATCCATCACACAGAATGGCCAAGTAACAATAGTACGTAACTGTGTGTATCCTGAGGAATACTGTGATTAGAATAGATCTGCTGGAAGTTGTGAAAGAAACAACATGAGTGGGTCAACTTTGTTCCATCTAATCTGGTTCCAAGGCCTCTATTCCTAATGGTATTGAATGAAATTTCTGTAGAAAAATTCTAAAAATAATGATGTCTTCACATTAAGAATATCTTCAAATCTATTGTGCAAGATAAAATCACCATATTGACAGGGATAGATATGGAAATGATTTAATAGTTCAAAATTGAGCAACCATGGGTTGCCAAAAGCCTTGTGAGTCTCAGCATGTTTTCTACTATAATTTGACAGCTCATTACTAAACATGTTGTTCACTCTGATCTCACTATTTACACTAGAGGCCAAACCTGATTATTGGCAGTGTTGCTTCACAGCTTCAGCGGCCGAGGTTCCATCCTGGCCTGTGTGGAGTTTGCATGTCCTCCCAGTGACCGAGTGAGTTTCCTCTGATTTCTTCCCACATCTATTTTATCCTGGTTGGATGCTTAATCACCACTAGGGTTTACGTGAGTGATAGGATCTAAGAAGAATTGATGGGAACGTGGGAAGAATAAAATTGATTGGTATTAGATTGTTGCTTGATGTTTGCCATGGATTCAATAGGCCCTAGGGCCTGTTTCTGTGCTGTATGTCTCTGTGACCGTGAAGGCATGCTGGGAGTAGTATCAGGTGTAGTAAGAAACATGGTGCCAGCATAAAGAACCTTCATATTAAGGATGAATGCATTCTTAACTTTTGTGGTAAAATAATGTATACAGCTAAGCAGCCTTATAAGCAATAGGTCAGCACAAATTTGCAATCCTACCTACTTCCATTTGTGAGTGGTAGTGAACAATTAAACAGCCAGCGATAGGAGAAAGCCACAGGAATGCAACATTGAAAGGTACATTGTATGAACAAGGACAGCAGATCAGCTTAATCTCCCTCCACATGGCATACTGACCTACAGTTAAGTCATAGTTGCTGGACTAAAATTATTGAACAACACTGATGGAGCACCTTCACCAACTGGAACACCAGCTTCTTAAAAGTAATTGGAGACAGGAATGAGGTGCAGGTTTTGCCGGTGTTGTGCATGTCCTGAGAACAAACATACACTTCCATACAATTTGGAGGCTTTGGAGGCTTGAAGAGCCACTGGCACAGCTCAGCTGGTAAATGTTAAAACACCACAACAACTTGAATAATAACAAAAGGAGAACACTTCTAGCGGTGAGTGCAACCGAAATAGTAACGGTAAGATGAGCTGTGTATTTTCATTTATGATAGAATTTCTGCTGCTGTTTTTGAAGGCAAAACATCTTAAAAGGGAAACCCAATGCTTAGAATGTATTTAGTGAGGTTAAACTGCTGCTGCTTGAATTCAGTTCAAATAAAGTTTTGTTTGATCTCAGAAGCTCTATTAAAACCATAATTGTGAAACTAACATCTGTCTTCAAAAAAAAAACAATCAAAATATTGCATATTTACAATGTAACAGCCAGTGGAAATGTTCACTTCCCTTCAATTAGATAGTTTGCAACAGCCTTTTGATAGATTCTGGTAATACAGAAGGGGAAAAAAAAATACTACTTATCAAGAAACCAATAGAGAAACTTTATTCAAAAAGCATTTTTACAGTCAGTAGTTTCCAGAAATTTGTGTGGTTAAACAGTTTGGCAGATGTTTTAATATTAACTCCTCGCATATTGTACTGCAGTATTTGAATGAATACCAAATGAGCACTTTCCTGTTAACGGAACAAAACCCACATGAAGAACAATTCTGCTGCAGGCTGTGTGTGAATGCCCCCTTGTGTTTAATTATGGAACTATAAGTGCATATTTTAGACTTATCAGACCTCCTCTTTATGGAAGGAGCCGATTTTCAAGGGAATAATGAAGAAGACAAATCAAGAGGCATCGAAATGCATTGAACAGGCTGATGATGGAGTAATGGAGGAGAGTAATGGAGTGGATTGCGGAAATGGGGTAAGCTAGGGTAATGATAGAGGAAAGGGGAGATGCAGAGAAACAGTGAAGATGGGAGTAGATAATCTCCAGAAAGGGATATAGTTGATGGTGGATGTGCAGAGGAGGATTTGAGGGTGGGAAAGGGATGTGATATGAAAGTCAGGGTGTTGGAGAGGTGATAGGGAGGGTTGAAGGGTACGTTAAGAGGTGATCAGTTTAGTAGGGTTTTGTGCTTGGAAAATGATGGAGAGAGTAGGCAGATCAATGGCATTGTTATTGGTTTACTTCTGTTATGTGATCTGAGAAACAGTGAAAAGTTCTTGTTTGCATGCCATCCAGACAGATCTCTTCATGCAGAAGTACAGCAAGGTTGTAAAATGGATGGGTGTGGAAGACGATCAGGTTCCTCTTCGGGACCTGTCCCTCGGTTACATAATATCACTTTAGTTCTGGAAAGTGGACTTAACACCCAAGATTTCTTCTCATGCTGGATGGTCACTGCACACCAACTAATTCATAAGATGGATGTGCCTAACCTGCTGAGTTCCTCCAGCATTATGTGTGTATTGCTCAACTAATTCATGGAGTTGACAAAGGGTCTTGGTCCAATGGCAAGTAACCAATAACACATTCACCAACGAACACCGACACTCAGCACACTTCTGTAAACCCATTCCTCATTCTGTTCTGTGCCCACTGTCCCTAACACAGTCCTTGCTCCAGAGGGTCATTCCATGTGCAAGCACACAGCCATACAGTGACTATTTTGTCTGTGCAGATATGACCAAAGGCAAATTATTATGCAGCCCAGAGGCAAGAGTTGTTCACTCATCAATGGCAGCAATTTGCCCATGCATTTTAGATAATGTCAACCTATATTGTATGGAAAATTATAAAGGGAAAAACACAGGCCACTTGAAAAGGACTTCTGGTAGTTATGATTTGTTAAGGAGATACGCTATTGGGTTGAAAAAATTGCTAACATCAGCTCCTCTAAGAACATAATGTGAACAGCCAATCAGGCAGATGATGGACCATCACTGATATTTGAATTATGATTTCCTAATTAGTTCAGTTTTGGATTATTTGGTTTCCTGATATGTTTGCACATACACAGATGTCCAGTTACTGCTCATATCAACTCCAACAGTTTGACAGTATCTACAGTGGATTGATTATGTAACAATAGTTATACAATTGACACTTCATTTTTTGGCGCCCAACTTTGCTTTCACCCTCAAAGCTTCACAAAAACAGGAACTCGGAGTTAATTGTATTTAAGGTGATGAAAGTGTATTTCCTATCGTGGGTCTGTATTTTGAGCCATGCCTTATTCATTGTAAGTAGTGAAAATATAGTTCCTTATTATTAGTGGTGTGTTTACTTAACTCAAATAAGATGTGAGAAATAATTACTTTTCATTACTTTTGGAAAGATCCCTTTCATATAATATATTTTAACGAATTTGTTTTCACTAGAGAATCATTTTCAGTTTTATAGTTGTTGAACTTATGACATTGAAAATGGACCCTGTATGAGCCATGAAGTTAACCAAATGTATCATTTCTAGAGAGTTGTTTTCTCGATTTAACAGGCATATCAGCAAGGCAGTTAATGTTACAGTACTTGGAGGGTTGGAAGAAAGCTTCATGAAACATTACCAAAGTTTCAGGAATGGCAGCTACTATGAATCAAAGGGAATAAATGAACATCCACTGCCACGGTGTGGTAAGGTGGTGAAATAAAGTTCCTGAGCGTGGCTAGCACACCAACTGTCAAGTTTTGTTTGGTTCTGGTAATTGGTACACATATTGTTGTCAGATGTACCAAGATGCAGTAAAAAAAACCTTGGTTTTGCAAGCCATCCATACAGATCTTTTCAAAGCCTAAGTACATTAACGTAATACATACTACGTACATCCGTAGCCCCCTCCTTTGTGAGAATCACAAGATCACTGTTGGGTTGGGTCAAGGGGCCCAGGAAATGGGAGAAGAGACGTGCAGACTGTCTCATTTCCCCGGCGATTTAAAGCTACGGGACATGGCCATTGTCTCTTGGAGACAAATTTGTGGATTGAGATACTATGCTAGGTGAACACCCTCAGGCAAAGTGGGCTGGTTGAGGGAGAGAGTGCATCACCCCCAACCTGATTGACATCTACAACCCTGCGAGTAGGAACAGCCGCTCAGACGCACCAGAAGAAACGTTAAGCGACCACGTAACAGCAGGAAGTCATCTGAAGGAGGCCACGTGCGTTCAGTTCCGTTGCTGGAATTGGTGGCTGGAACCACGGAAAATGGCTTTTAGCTAACAACGGGGAACCCATTCCCCTGACTCAATGGATTGGCATCATAAAAAACCTGGGCAAGTTTAAACCGCCTCGCTCTTAAACCCAAAAACACTGCAGCTTGAACAAACTAACAGTGACTGTTATCTTTCCATCGGACAATACATTATCCCCTAGACAACGATACAGCTATTTCTTATTGGTTATTATGATACCCGCGCTTTAGATTTAGTGTTGATGATGTATATTATCTGTATGTTTGCATTAATCTTATTTTTGTGCCCTTTATCAATAAATACTTTTAAAAATAGTACCGTCAGACTTCAACGGGCCTCTCTATCTTTGCTGGTAAGTGATCCAGTTATGGGATTTCATAACAATACAAATGAAAAATCAATAACATGTTACAAATCATAAACATGAGTAAGTCTGCAGATGCTTGAAATACTAATGTATGCGTGGTCAAGTGGTTAAGGTGTTGCTTTAGTGATCTGAAGGTTGCTAGTTCGAGCCTCAGCTAAGGCAGTGTGTTGTGTCCTTGAGCAAGGCACTTAACCACACATTGCTCTGCGCTGTCACCGGTGCCAAGCTGTATCGGCCTAGTGCCCTTCTCTTTGGACAACATCGGTGGTGTGGAGAGGGGAGACTTGCTGGTCTTCCATACAACCTTGCCAGGCTTCAGTCAACATGGAAATTGATGGACAGCCAAAGAAGAAGATAGTTACCGAGAGGTTCAGTGGAGGTAGACCTTAAGATACAAGGCCATAACAATGTAGATTGTGAGGTCAAGAGTCCATCTTATTGTACCAGGGGACTGTTCAATAGCAGAATAGAAGCTGCCCTTCAGACCAGTTCCATATACTTTCAGACTTTTGTATCACCTGTATGATGGGAGTGAGAAGAAGAGAGGATGTCTGGGGTGAATAAGTATTTGATTATGTTGGCTGCTTTATCAAGGCAGCAAGAAGTATAGACAGAGCCCATGGAGGGGAAGCTGGTTTCTGTGATGTGCTGATGGTGTCCACAACTCTGGTTTTTCTTGTGGTTCCATCAGAGTCATCGCCATATCAAACTGTGATTCATTTGATTAGGATGCTATCTGCTGCATTGATAAAAACTGGTGAGAGTCAAAGGAGACCTACCAAATTTCTTCAGCCTCTTGAAGAACTATGCCACTGGTGAGCTTTCTTGGACGTGGCGTCTATGTGGTTAAACTAGGACAGGCTGTCAGTATTATTCACTCCTGGGAACTTGAATCTTTCAACCCTCCTAACCTTAGCATCATTGATGTAAACAGAAGTCTGTGCACTGCCCCTCTTTCTGAATTCAGTGACTACATCTTTTATTGTAACGACAACATGCCACAAGACTCTTTCCTTTTTGTACTCCAACTCATCATTATTTGAGATTCAGCCCACAATGGTGATGTTATCTGCAGATTTGTAGATGGAACTGGAGCGGAATTTGGCCATGAATTAATGAGTGTATTGGGAGTAGAGTAGGAGGCTGAGGACACAGCCTTGTTGCTCATTAGTGTTGAGAATAATTTTAGTGCAGGTATTGCTGTCTGTCCTTACTGATTACAGTCTGGTTTGGTCAGGAAGATAAGGACCCAATTGCAAAGGAAGACACTGAGTCACTGGTCTAGGAGGTTAGAGATGAGTTTGCTTGGAATTGTAGTATTGAAGGCAGAGCAGTGGTCAATAAATAATAATCTTATACTGTATAGACATCCTTACTGTCCAGACGCTCCGGAAATGTATTGCCAGGGAGATGTCAATCGTTGAGGACCTGTTTAGGTGAATTAAGGCTGGAGTGGATGTGTGCCATAGCCAGTTTCATAAAGCTCTTTATAATGGTGTATATTAGTGCCACCAGGCAGTAGTCATTCAGGCACATTACCTTGTTTTTCTTAAGTACCAGGATGATAGCAGTCATCTTAATGCAGGTGGAAACCACATATTGAAGTAGGAAGAGTTTAAAAATGTCAACAAGTATGTCCGGCAGCTGATATGTGTAGGATCTATCCAGGGTCACCATCTGGGCCAGATACTCTCCATGGGTTCAAGCTCTGGAAAACTAATCTGAAGTCTGCAATAGTGACTGGGTTGTGATATATTAGAGTTTATCGAGGTGGGTGGTAGAACTCCCTGGTCATGGTGTTTTGGCATTTCTATTGAATATTTGATAGATTAATTTGTCAAAGGAATTTTAGTCCTGATGTATACAGTATTTAATACTGCCATGCTAAAGGCAATATTTAATTTTCATTTTAATAATATTAACTAAAATTATCATTACACCATTTAATGATACAGGAATAATTAATACTACAACTTTTACTATATAGTTAATATTGATATTCTAAAATTGCTATTTGGGATTTGAAAAAATTAAACTGTGAGTAACACTGGCGTCTCCGGGATTGGTGTGGCAGGAGGTGAAAAGTTCCATTCTCTGAATCCAGCCTTCTCATAAATGAGCAGTTATTCAGTTTCCAGTGATTCTATTGTTTCAAGTATTTCTGACAGCAATGCTGAAATAGCAGGAAGTAATTTACTAGTGCCTCTGAATTACTGGAAAGAGATATATTTTAATTAAGAGACCTTGATGCCAAAATATACATATGTGGCTTAACTATTCACGTTAGTCAAAAAGTTAATGAGGACAAATGTACATCAACAAAAAAAAACTTATATTTTGTTGTTCTTGTACATTTTTGTTAATTGATCCAAGAAATTTCTGAAGGCTAAAATCTGATAATAATTGATATTCATATCAGGAATATGTCACATACAATATTATGCAAAAGTCTTAAAGCACATATATTTGACTAGGGTGCCTAAAACTTTTGCATAGCTTTGCAGTAATTTTACGTATTGCACTGTGCTGCTGCAAAAAAAACTTTTCATGACATAGGTGAGTGATAGTAAACCTAACTCTGATATGCGTCTCTATTGTGGACTGAGAATAGGAAGGGGGTAGGGAGAAGAGGTATCATGGTTGGGGGAAAAGGGAATGCAGAGAGGAGGAAACAGCAAAAAGACGTTCTGTAGTGATCAGTAAACCAATAGTTTGAAATCAAATATCCTTGCTTGGTGTCTCAAGGCTGGGTGTGTCTGCACCCATGACCCCCTCGGCACTCCTTCTTTGCCACCTGTCCCTCACCCCTCCCGCAGTACCCCTCCCTCACCATTCCCAACATCCTTTGGTCCTGCCAAATTTACAAACTTACTCCCTGCTCCACATTGACAAATATAGTACTGTGCAAAAGTCTTGAGCACCCTAGCTAAATGTATGTTGCTAAGGCTTTTGTACATTATTCTAAATTCTGCGCCATCACCCTATTTACACAATTCTGACTCCCATGCCTGTAGCTTGACAAATTTTACACCTTTCACCAATGTTTCAGGTATTGATTAGGATATAGATAACCTAGCAGCAGAGGTTCTAAGTTAAAATAAGGTCTCCTTCCTTATTATATTATTTAACAGATACACAGGTTCAGTCCTGACACCAAGTGTTGACTGGGTAGAGTTTGTATATTCTCTCTGGCATTTATCTGGGTGTTCTTTTCCTACTGCAATCTTACAATGATATGGGTTACACCATGATATGGGTTAATGGTGAGAAAGAATCACAGGGACAGACCTCACAAGATATTAAATGATGGAGTAGGAGGAAGCAAACAAGAGATTCTGCGGATGCTGGAAATCTTGAATAACACATACAAAATGCAGGAGGAACACAGCATCTGTGGAAGGGAATAAAAGTTGGCATTTCAGGCCTTTCATTAGGACTCAATGGGGGGAGCTGGAAGTGAAATTCTTTTGGTAAGTATCAGTTCTGCCAGATATAAGAGGTTGATGATGGAGGGGAACTGGTTAGGTTGTCTGGCCCAGAAAGAAGTGGAGAATCTTGAGGCCTTTCTGATGAGGGATAGGTATATAAAGGATGACGTCCATAGTGAAAATAAGATGATAAGGGCCAGAAAACTTAAAATTATAGAAGTGATGGAGAGAATGAGGAAGTGTCACAGATGTAGGTAGGAAGAGACTGAACCAAGTGGGACAAAATGAAATTGAGGTCAGTGGAGAAGAAGTAGGCAGAAACAATGGACCTAGAGAGACCTGTTCTCAGCCCAAACAATTGACTGTTTATTCCCCTCCATGGATATCGCCTGACCTGCTGATTTCCTCCAGCATTTTGTTTATATTTAGTATCAGAATTAGGGTGAGGTAAGAAGAAAGTAATGAGCCTAATTAGGCCATTGTGGATGTGATGGACTGAATGGCTTCCTATCTCATTATTAAATTTATCTCAATCTTGGAACAATGGGAGATACTGAATAGCTTCAAAGGGATAAGGAGAAATGTTCGCACAAAGAGAAAGATTGGACTGCCAAATACAGAAACCTGGGGGTAAGATATGGCAGAAAGGGACTTGTGTCAGACACTGAGAGCTTAGAATATCAGACTATATGGAAGAGTATGGGAAGGAACATTAGCTGAGAAAAGAGAAGGCATGAAAATATATTGGCAAATATAGTCAGTGGCTACTTCATTGGGTGCCTCCAGTACCTAATAAAGTGGCCACAGGAGTGGAAACTGGTCTTCTACTGCTGTAGCCCATCCACTTCAAGGTTTGACGTGTTGTGCATTCAGAGTTGCTCTTCTGCATATTAATGTTGTAATGTGTGGCCATTTGAGTTACTGTCACATTCCTGTCTGCTTGAACCAGTCTGGCCATTCTTTGACCTCCTCTTTCAGTAACAGGGCACTTTCTGCCCACAGAACAGCCATCCACTGTATTTTTTTTGTTTTTTTGCATTATTTCCTGTAAACTCTAGGGATTGTCGTGCATGAAAATTCCGTAGACCAGCAGTTTCTGAGATACTAAAACCACCCTGTCTGGCACCAACAATCATTCCAGTCAAAGTCACATAGATCACATTTCCTCCCCGTTCTGATGTTTGGTCTGAATGACAACTGAAACTCTTGACCATGTCTGTGTGCTTTTATTGTCACAGTGGTGCAGATGTGGCCCATGTGTGGAGTGACAGACATTGACACGGGTCGATAGTTCACAGACTTTAATGCAAACAGTGTTAAAAGGAAAAGAAAGCAATAAACGCTTGGCCAAACAGGGTCATTAACTAAAACTCTCAAACAGAAAATGAAGCCTACACTGTGGCTGAAGAGAACAACTAAATATAAAACAAATACCGCTAATCTTCAGAGTCAGTTGACTCGACAGTCCAATTTCCCAGGAAAGGCTGAATGCAAACAGGCAGCGAAACATTGCTGTGTCCAAGTCTCAACAAATACTACAATAGAATGAATTGAGTTAAATACTATCACAATGAAATAATAATTAGCTGACACCTGCATATTCACGAGCACAGTTGCCGAATCCTTGGTTGTGACATTTATGCATGAAAGTTCTCCCACAGGATTGGCTGATTAGATATTAGAATTAACAAGCAGGTGTACAGGTATACTTAATGAAGTGGCCACTGAGTGTATTGTCAAAGTATATAGTAAAGCAATTGTACAGTAAAGTGCAGCAGTATAAATTAATCTTTGGGTCAAAATGGTGCCAGGGAACAACATACCTCAGGTGACATCTTCTACTTAGTCCATGAAACAATTTCTTTCACTTCTTTTATTTTTTTAAATGGTGTGTTTCTGATACTGTGATCTACAGTTGGATGGTGTGTTTTCAGGCGGATTGAGTGATCTGGTGCTTTGCTGTCTCCAAGACGGTTCCAGGAGGTGAGTGACCCCAAGGCCAAGAGGTGGAGCATGAGCACATGATTGACCCCATTTCTCACTGATTGAAGAGTCAAGGAAGATTGAAACATTAAGGCAAGTGTGGGAGTCAAGCGAGTGTTCAGCATTATTCACCAATGTCTTTCTGGCTGCTGCCGGAGGAGTTATCTCTTTCTCTCCTTTCATGCTTTCGGAGTGTGGTACTGAAATTTTGGGTCTGCAGTTTATGGATTGAACTTTAGCTCAGTTGGACTCTTTCGATTTTATGTTTTGATATTCCATGTTTTCATTCTTTCTTTCTTGTTGCCGTTTGCGTGACGTTTTATTTTTGCATGCGGGGGGGAGGTGTTGCTGTTTTTGTTGCTGTTTGTGTGATTGATTTTTTGTGCGTGAGGATTTGATGTTCTTGTTGCCATTTGTTCGACTTTTTTTGCATGTGGGATGTCGATTTTTTTTCTCTTTGAAATGCTTCCACGGTTTTCTTTGTTTCGTGACTGTCTCAGAGTTGTATACTGCACACATACTTTGATAATAAATGTATTTTGGACTTTGAAGAATATCCAAATACATTTATTACATTAAGTGTAAAGAATAACCAAGGAGGAGCAATTTATTGCCTTTTAGAGGCAATAAAAGCTAAGTCGCTTATGAAGACAGAGGATCTGAATATTTTGAGACTTTCTTCTCAAAAGAGGGGGTTGAGGCCATTGATGTAGTTAAATGAGACAAGTGAAATATTAGATGGGATAAATACAGTTGAAGAGGAGAATTATTATCTTTGGAAATGGATTTATTGCCCGGATTGGATGACATTTATCCCTGACTCTTAAAAGAAACGAGGAATCTGTGATGTCTCTGATATTTTTTAACTGCCCCCAGCTGTACGAGTGGTGGCAGAATATTAGAAAACCACTAATGCTTGTAGGAAGAGATTTCTCTGATTTTCTTCCGGAGAGAGATGAATTATATATTGAATTTGCTTCAGTGTCTCTAGTGAAGTAGCTCTTAGCTATTGGCAGACAGACCATTTTATCTATTTTTCATTATTAAAGTTAGTTGAATTGTATCCATTTCTGCACTTCATGCTTTCACATTATTTTATTAATATTAACTTCATTTATATTATTCATAAAATGGTCATATGATTTGTGAAATCAAAATAACATTTCACATTCTCATCTAATTGCACTTTAAAGCACTAGCCTATTTCTTGTCAACTGCATCCTGAGCTAGAATATTTAAGGCCGTGTTACAGAATACCCTTCATTTGAAACTGCACTTTCTCAACAATTGTACAAAATTTAACTATTTTTCATCAAGGACAAGAGCAGATTTTTTAAACCTGCAGTGAATGCTTTGACACAGAATGGAGAAGAAAAGTGATCATTTCACTAAGAAATGACCTAAGTGACTTTGACTGGGAAATGATTGTTGGTGCCAGACAAGTTGGTTTGAGTGTCTTAGAAACTGCTGATATCCTGTGATTTTCACGCACAAGTCTCTAGAGTTTACGAAGAATGGTGTAAAAACCAAAAAGAACGTCCTTTGTGTTGTAGTACTGTGGGCCAAAATACCTTATTAATGAGACATCAGAGGAAAATGACCAGACCAGTTCAAGCTGACAGGACGATGACAGTAACTCAAATTACCAAAAAACAGTCGTATACAGAAGAACTACTGAGTGTAAAATTAATTTACTGAGTTAAATGTTTGTGGTTGTTTTTCAGTTTTTATGTGTTTTAATTTTGAGTATCTTTTTAAAAAATCTATTACGTTGATTTTGAGTATTTTTCTAAATGTTTCCAAATGTTGGGAGAAATGGTTCAATCAGCTGTCAGTTACTCAGGGTCTTTTTTTGTAGGATGGGCTTGCACAAGCCCAACACGTGACCACATTCTGTTGCAGTGCTCAACTTCAGAATTTAAAATTGAAGCAACTTAGTGCAGAAAGTTGACATCAGTGGATCAGCAAAAGGTAAGTTTTTAGTGAGTTTTGGTGACTTGCCTCTGGCCCAGCAAATTCTGGTCCAACAACATTTGTCTAAAAAGCACAAAAGCTCTCAATCATACTTTATTTACATCAGTTAAGTATATAGGCTTTAGGCTATGAGTGTTTGTTTTGCAAGTGTTTGTCATGTGTTAATTAAAAAAACCTGTTGATTCCTTTCATGGCTCATTCTGCACACTTTGAGAGGCTGGTCCTAACCAATTCCATAAAGGACCAGAATTCTCAAAAAAACTCCACATTTTTTTTTCTTTTGGTTTCAGCAACAACGTTTTCAGAGTTAGTATACTTGTTTGCCTGCACTGGATTTTTTTCTGTAACTGTAACACACACTTCAACCTGTTTTCTTTTTACTCTTTCGATGTACTTGTGTATGGCATGATCTTCTTGGTTGGCAGGCACACAAAAATTTATCACTGTTTCTGAGAACATGACAATAATAAAAAATGGCAATTAGACATATGCAACTGAGTGAAGGTGGAGATGGACACCCAATCAAGCTGAACTCAGTACGGAGATTAGGCATTGGGCTAATGGGGAAGATGGCGGGGCTGGGTTAGGAACAGGACAGGATGGTGTTGTGGTCAGAGCAAAAGGAAAAAGCTAGTTGCTTTTAATTAATGACAAAGTAATCCTGAGAGTGCAGCAGCATCACTGTGAAAGGAGTGCAAAAGAGGCATTTGGTTCAGATGTCTGATAGCGGTGGGGTAGAATAACAAACATGAGAATATCTGCTGATGCTGGAAATTCAAAGCAATGCACACACAATGCTGGAGGAACTCAGCTGTCCAGGCAGCATCTATGGGAAAGAGCATTGTTGACATTTTGGGCTGATAGCCTTCAGCAGGACTGGAAAGGAAGATGAGAAGTCAGAGTAAGAAGGTGGGGGAAGGGGAGGAAGAAGTACAAGGTAGTAGGTAATAGGTGAAACCGTGAGATGGGGAGGGGGGGTGAAGTAAAGAGCTCGGAATTTGATTGGTGAAGGAGATAAAGAGCTGAAGGAGGGGGAGTCTGATAAGAGAGGGGAGAAGACCATGGAAGAAAGGGGAGGAGGAGGAGCACCAGAAGGAAGTGATGGGTGGGTAAGGAGGTAAGCTGAGAAAGGGAAATAGGAATGGTGAAGGGGGGGCAATTACTGGAAGTTTGAGAAATTGATGTTCATGCCATCAGGTTGGAGGCTACCCAGGTGAAATATAAGGTGCTGCTCCTCCAACCTGGCAGTAGAGGAGGCCATGGACTGACATGTCAGAATGGGAATGGGAAGTAGAATTGAAATGGGTGGCTATCAGGAGATCCCACTTATTCTGGCAGTTGGAGCATAGGTACTCAGCAAAGCAGTCTTCAAAACTACATCAGGTCTCATCAATATACAGGGGGCCATACCGGGGGCACTAGATACATTAGATGACCCCAAGAGACTCAACTTAGTGAGACCCAACGTACACTGCGAGACCTCTTTTCCGTCCACCTACTCTCCATCCAGTGCCTCCCCCAGATTCTTGGTCTGACTTCCCACCCTTTTTTCCAGTCCTGATGAAAGGTCTCGGCCCAAAATGTCAACTCTTTACTTTTTTCCATGGATGCTGCCTGGGCTGCTGAGTTCCTCCAGCATTTTGTGTGTGTTGCAGTGGCGGGGTCAAAGCTGTTTTCAAGTCCAGGTTTTTGAGATTCTGCACCTTTTCCCAGAAGACAAAAGAAAAGGAAGGAATGGACAGGGTGACGGACACCCTTGATAATAATATTAGACTTGCTGAGGCAGTGTAATATGTACATGGACTGGATGCAAGGGATTGATGATCCTTTGATGGACTGAGTGGTGCTTACCACTTACTGCTGGTTTTGTCTGTATAGCACAGAGCAGTTGTCAAACCAAGCTAAGATGCACTTACATAATATGCCCCAAAGATATCATAGTAATGAAATTAAGCAAACATTGGTCATGCCACCTAAGGATTTGCTTAAGAGTGATATAGTGACTCCAGTGTTGAGTGAAATTGTATTTTTTTCCAGTAACTACATTATTTTCTTCCCGATGCTCAGTTTCCCTGGTATCCCAATGAGATGAGTTGGTAGTTTAATTGGCCACTGTGAAATGTCTGAGTCTGCAGGTGTTTGGTAGAATTTAGGAAGAGCTGAAAGGAATTTGTGGAGAATTACGTAGGATTAATGTAAATGGGTGCTTTGGGGTGAGCACAGACTCAATGAGTCAAATTGCCTGTTTTGTGCAATGTCACTCGATAACTCAGTCTACATCCCTATACCCGTTTAAATTTTTGTAACATTTAAGCAATTCCACCTTCCCAGATTTATCATCAGCTTGTGAAACATTTCTCAATCGCCATACCACATTATTTCTGTTTGTTCAACTTTCAGGTACAGTATATTTAACTTGGTTTATTCTGTTTTGAAATCTGCTTGACTATTACATGACCTGAAAGTAAAGCATTTTCTAAAGGGCACATTAACTATCATAGACTGTGAGCAAAATTATGGAAACTTTTGATACATAATACATTCTAGCCAGTAAAGACTGTAGTTTATAAGGTTTTCAGAAGAGAAAATTCATAAACTCTCTGAAAACCAAAGCAAAAAAAAAACATAGGTTCCTGCCAAAGGGAAGATAAGATTACACATTTTCATTGAGAGTAATCTTTCATTATTATTATATTTAGCTTTTCTAGTGAGTAAAGTCAAAACCACTTACTGGATTCTAGTTTAAGCTCAGATCTCAAGTGATATTTATAATTGGACTTCTCATTTCTAAAGCAGGAAATGAGAAACAACATTAAATAGAACAAAAGTCTGTCAATAAAATTCAAGGAGTTTCCTGACAGTTGGAAATGGGAAGGAGGGTGTGCTAATGAAAAATGCCTTGGGCTGGAATGTTTCCAAGCTTGCAGCATGAACGTTGAATTTTCAAACTAATGGCAGCCCTATTGTCCCTTTTCCCCTTTTTTTCTTTGCTCTCTCCTCATGATCCAGCTGCCCCCCTTCCCTTTCCCCACCTCCTCCAGCTGCCTATCACCCAAATACTCTTTACACTGGTTCCCCTCTCCCTTTACTCCATGCTCCAGCTTTCTCAGATTCCATCATCTTCAGCCCTTGGACGCTTGCTTGCATCTATCAGCTCCCAGCTTCTGACATCATATCCACTCTCCTCCCTCTTTCATCTACCTATCACCCCCTCACCTTGATCTACAGCACCTATCAGCTCCCAGCTTCTGACATCATATCCACTCTCCTCCCTCTTTCATCTACCTGTCACCCCCTCACCTTGATCTACAGTACTTATCAGCTCCCAGCTTCTGACATCATATCCACTCTCCTCCCTCTTTCATCTACCTGTCACCCCCTCACCTTGATCTACAGTACTTATCAGCTCCCAGCTTCTGACATCATATCCACTCTCCTCCCTCTTTCATCTACCTATCACCCCCTCACCTTGATCTACAGTACCTATCAGCTCCCAGCTTCTGACATCATATCCACTCTCCTCCCTCTTTCATCTACCTATCACCCCCTCACCTTAATCTACAGTACCTATCAGTTCCCAGCTTCTGACATCATCTCCACTCTCCTCCCTCTTTCATCTACCTATCACCCCCTCACCTTGATCTACAGTACCTATCACCTGCCAGCTCTTGTTCCCCCGCCTTCCTTCCACCTTTTTATACTCCTTCAGTCCAGATGAATGGGCTTGACCCAACATGTCCATTTCTTTCCACATATGCTGCTAAGTTTTTCCAGTGCTTTATGTTTTGCTTGGGCTGGAAATTGCATACTTCCTATAAGTGCTGTAAAAGCAACAGGACCACATGTGACTTTTTTTTTGCGAGCCTTCCTGGTAGCAAAAGTGTATCAAGAAAGCTTGCCAATGCCTCTGTTTCATATGGAGTCTAAAGGAATTTGGCATGTCTCCATTGACCCTTACCAGTTTTTATCACTGCATCATGGAAAGCATCCCTTCTGGATATATCGTATGGCAAGGGTCCTGCACGTGACCACAGGAACCTATAGGGAGTTGTGGACACAGCTCAGCTTATTATGAAAACCAGCCTTTCCTCCATTGTCCTTTTGTTAGAAAGACAAGTATTTGAACTGGCACTTTATAGAGAGAACTCCCCATTGGTACTGTAGCCCTTGATAGCTGAGCAGGTAATGATTTGGTATGCAAAAATGTACTGTGCAAAGTTTTTCACCAGTAGTCTCAAAGTGAATAATGGGCATGTTGAAAGGTTGCCCAGGTCATTGCACAGTCTCTCCAATCTAAAGGTTTTACATATTCAGCATTCAATACTATTATCCCCTCAAAACTTATCAATAAGTTTGCTGATGACACCACAGTCACTGGCCGAATCGAAGACGGTGACAGATCAGCATATAGGAGGGAGACTGATAATCTGGCTGACTGGTGCCACAACCTCTCACTCAATGTCAGCAAGATCAAGGAGCTGACTATTGACTACAGGAGGAGGAAGAAACTGGCAATGCATGAACCAGTCCTCATCGGGGATCAGAAGTTCAGACAGTCATCAACTTTAAATTCCTTCATGTTATCATCTCAGAGAATCTGTGTCTGGGTCTGGCACGTGAGTGCCATTATAAAGAAAGCATGGCAGCACCTCTACTTTCTTAGAAGTTTGTGCAGATTTGGAATGTCATCCAAAACTTTAACAAACTTTGTAGATGTGCAGTGGAAAGTATATTGACTGATATATCATATCATGGTCTGATATGAAAACATCAATATCTTTGAAATGAAAAGCCTACAAAAAGAAGTGTGTTGCTACCCAGTCAATCATGTGTAATGTCCTCCCCACCACTGAGCACATCTATGTGCAGCGCTGTTGCAGGAAAGCGGTGTCCCCAGTCAAAGACCACCAGCATCCAGGACATGCTCTTGTTTCGCTGCTGCCATCACAAAGGAGGTACAGGAGCCTCAGGACCTGTACCACCAGGTTTAGGAATAGTTATTAACCTTCAACCATTGGGTTCTTAAAACTGGAGGGCATAACTTCACTCACGCCAACACTGAACTGAGCACAACCTATAGACTCAATTTCAAGGACTCTGCATCTCATGTTCTCAATATTTATTGCTTATTTGTAGTATTTATTTTTCTTTTGTGGTAGCAGAGTTTGGTATCTTTTGCACATTGGTTGTTTGTCTATCTTGTTGGGTGTGGTCTTCCATTGATTCTATTGTTTTTCTTTGCAGTCACTGTGAACACCTGCAAGAAAATTAATCTCAGGGTTGTATATAGTGACATATATGTAATCACGTTGATAATAAATTTACTTTGAACTTTGAGTTTGCAGAAGTAAAATGAGTTCGCCATAAACATGCCTTACAGAATAACCTATGCTTCTATAGTCTAGAAGAAGAGCTGCCAGGCCTAGGGATATGATCCAATAGAGGAGCAAGAAGAAAGGGAGAGGATAGTTGGAAAAATATGAATATTATTTTTGTTGGTGACTCACAGTTATATACTGCAACAGTGTATTTTCCCAAGGGATCTTATAACAATCCTCATAATTCTGCATTCCATTGAAGTTTTGAACCAACTGGCAAAACACTAATAACTAAAGTTTCATAACACCATGACCATTTTGCATGAAAATATCTTTTGTTCTAATTGTGTTCTTGTAAAAATTGTGTATACTTATGTTTTTCTTGTGAATACTATATATATCATACCATATATGATGCTATGTGCCTCTGATACTGCTGCAAGTAAGTGGAGATTATTTGGAGATCACATGTGGATTGGTAATAACATCTCCACCTCACTATCAAGGATGCATGCTTGGTCTTCTGCTCTACTCTTCCTACACTCATGACTATGTGACTAGGCATAGTTCAAGTGCCATCTACAAATTTGGCAATTACACCATTGTTGTTGATAGAATCTTAAATAGAATCCTGAATGAGATGGATCAGCTAGTTGAGCAGTGTTACAACTCAACCTTGCATTCAATGTAGTGATAGTACTCTTCAGGAAGAGGAAGTCAGGGGAACACACATGAGCATTTTTAAGTTCCTGGATGTCAATACCTCAAGAGGATCTATCCTGGGCCCAGCACATCGATGCAATCATAAAGAAGGCACAGCAGCAGCTCTATTTAATTAGAGTTTGAGGAGACTGGTAAGGATTTGTCCATTTCTGCAGATATACAGTGCAGAGCTTTCTACTTGGTTGCATCTCTGCCTGGTATGGAGACTCCAAGGCAGGACTGCAAGAGGCTGCGAGGGTTAAAGACTCGGCTCTATAATGGGCACGATCTTCCTCACCATCTGGACGTGCCCTCTTCTTGTTACTACCATCAGAAAGCCTAAAGACATACAGACGCTTACTGATTTAGGAACAGCTCCTTGACCTCCACCATCAGATTTCCCAATGGTTCATGAACCCATGAACAATAGCTCTTTATTCTCCTTTTTTGCTTTTTTATGTATTTTTATAATTTATAGATTTTTTTCTATTTGTATTGCACAGCTACCACAAAGCCATAAATCTCTCGTCATATGTCAGTGATTTGAATCTGATTCTGATTGGTGAGTGTACATGTACTCAAGCGCATAACAAAGAGCTCAACTTTGACTTTGGCCTCTGCCTCCTCTCTCACTCCATCTCCTGCTCACAACCCCTTTACCTTCAATATGGTGTAATCCTGCCCCATACTCCATCCTTTGCCGTTGTATGATTTCCTCAGCTCCCCACAGCCTCATCAGTCTCCAAAGCCAAGAGCTTTACTTTCTCTGATTGCAAAATACCGTGCTGTCAGTGTGACCAATTCTGTTAGTTACCAGTAGATGGCATGATGGCACCATGAGGATTTTAATTTCATTTTTATATAACTTTCAAGAAATGACAGAATTGATTGTCATTTCCGTGGCACCTGTGGAAAGTGTCTTTCACAAGGAGGATTGGAGGACCGAGGCTAAGCTCTAGCTATACTGTATCTTCTTGGTATTCCCTGCAGTAACCTCAGTTACTTGTCTTAGTAAGTTTTATTGTAGAAAGAGGCAAGAGGCAGCTCCCATCCCAGTTACCTCTAGGACCATATCGTTATAGCTCCAGCACATTTCCCTTCTCTCTGGAAGGTGAGTGTACAGGGTCAATGGAGACACACTAACCCACTATGTTTTCTGGATACAGGGTCCAAGCTGCAACTTATATTGCAAATTCTTGGTCACTGGGGAGCTGAGGGTTGTGGGAATCAGGCAGGAAAATGGACTTGTTACTTTTCTGAATGCTAGAAAAGGTTTAAAGGGCTGAGTGGCCTTCCTTGCATTCTACTTCTTACATTCTTGAGTTGCCAATAAAGTCCAAGACCCTTTGAGATACAGTTTCCTAATAAGTGATGATTAAGTATCAAATTTATTTTCATTTATATCCATTCAAACTTTCCTGTATAAATACCTTTGTTTTAATGAACAAAACTGCACATCTAAAAAGAGAAATCTTTTACATGTGAACTCAGATCAGATATAACTCTGCCCCACCACCATTTTGCACTGTAATGCATCGCTTCAATAATTCTTGCTTTGCAGTGCAAGATTCTGAATAACTGTCAAAGCAATTTTTAGGAGAAAATGAAAACTGGACTGATGTTTTTCTAAAAATCATTCTGAATATCCCAAATAATTGACAATCTGTACCTAGAGTGTCTTATCTAAAGGCTTCCAGCAATATCCCAGCTCCTGAAGATAAAGTTATCGGTCTAAATAGTTCAAGGCCAATTTTATTTTATTTCTTAAACACTGGGATAAAGTGAATAGGTTTCCAATTCATGGGAGCTGAAGCAGAGCTCAATAAGCTGTTGAACAAATGAGCTGGTGGCTTATAGTTTCCTTGAGCTTTCTGAGGAAGATGCACCGGGTCCACGACTCTGACTGTGAGCTGATCCTGAAAAGTGTAAGGTTACTTCAGGTAAGTCAGAGTAAACACATGCCCATCACGTAATATTGGAACTATGGCCTCAATTTCAAGAATAAAAAGTGTTCCAAGTATTGTACCTTACTTTTGATCATGACCATTCTCAAAATCTACAAAGCATTATGAGATGCTTTATGAGATGTTTGAAAAAAAGTCCTGTGCTTTCTCTTTCAATTGCTCGCTGTTCTTCTCTTGAATTTCACATGGTGTGGCTAATACCACCTTTAGCCATCTGCCTTCTGATAACCGTCTAGTTACTTTGATAGTAGTCTTACTTATGTTTTGGAATTTGTTTCAGTTTGGGCACCCCTACTTAGCTATTTAAATTTCACTTTACCTTGAATTTTCATTTCTCAGCTGGGGGTATACAAGCATTCTTTGCCCTTCAATGCTTATTAAAACATTCAGTACAAAGCTCAAAATTTCAAAGTTCAAAATAAATTTATTATCAAAGTACATATTCTACACTATGATTTGTTTCCCTGCAGGCATACCCAGTAAATTCAAGAACCATAATAGAATCAGTGAAAGACCGTACCAAACAGGGCAGACAACCAATGTGCAAATAACCACAAACTGCAAATGGAAAAGGAAAAAAAAAGCAATGAATATTGAGAACATGAGAAAAGTCCTTAAAAGTGAGTCCATAGCTGGTGGGAAATGTTCAATGATGGGGCAAGTGAAATTCAGTGAAGTCATCACCTCTGATTCAGGAGCCCGACGGTTGAAGCGTAATAACTGTTCCTGAACTTGGTGGTGTGAGTCCTGAGACTCCTGTATCACCTTGATGACATTATTAAGATGATAGTATGGCCTGTGCGGTGGGGGCCCGAAGAATCATTGGGGATCCGAGTCATTACAACCACTATCTATTCCAGCTGCTACCATCTGGGAAACGGCACCGCAGCATAAAAGCCAGGACCAACAGGCTCCAGGACATCTTCTTCCACCAGGCCATCAGACTGATGAACTCACACTGATTTGAGTGTATTCTATGTTACATTGACTGTTCTATTTGTTATAAATTATTATAAATTACTATGATTGCACATTGCACATTTAGACCGAGACATAACATAAAGATTCTTACTCCTCGTGTGTGAAGGATGTAAGAAATAAAGTCAATTCAATTCAATGATAGATTCTGCTTTCTTGTGACAGAGTTCTGTGTAGATGTGCTCAATGGTGAACGCAACCTTATGCATGATGGAACAGGCCGTATTCACTTCTCTTTGTGGGATTTTCTGTTCAAGGGCATTGCTGTGATGCAGCTAGTCAATACACTCTCTATGACACTTCTATAGAAGTTTCTCAAAGGTTTAGATGCCATACCGAATCTTCCCGTACCTCTATGGAAGCAGAGGTGCTGCCGCGCTTTCTTCGTAATTGCACCTATGTACCGG
Source organism: Hypanus sabinus (assembly GCF_030144855.1). Classification (NCBI taxonomy): domain Eukaryota; kingdom Metazoa; phylum Chordata; class Chondrichthyes; order Myliobatiformes; family Dasyatidae; genus Hypanus; species Hypanus sabinus. Next base: position 65,517,675 of record NC_082716.1, read on the forward strand.
GTCTAGGACAGGTCCTCTGAAATGATAACACCGAAGGTTTTGGCTCTCTCCACTTCTGATTCCCAAATGAGGACTGTCTCGAGGACCTCTGGTTTCCTCCTCCTGAAGTCAGTAATCATCTCCTTGGACTTGCTGACATTGAGTGAGAGATTGTTGATGTGGCACCACTCAGCCAGATTTTCAGTCTCTCTCTTAATGCTGATTCGTCACCACCTTTGATTTGGGTTTTTGTTTATCCCAATGTAGCTTACACAAGTCATCGCTCATTAATGTAAGTCTCTCGACATCTGGCACTAACATTAATTTATAAGTTAGCTGAAATCCCATTCATTGCTTTCCCGACTGACTTGGGCCAATTTAGCTATCATAAGGATTGGATCTGCCTTTTTTTGATATTTATTTTCTATGCGTCACTAGTATTTAGGCTTCTTTATATTGGAATTCCCAGCTTACTTCATTTCACGGTGTTGTTTGAAGCAGAACAAAATATGATATGTATTCCATTTTTGATTTTGCTGCAGGAATATTATTCCAGTTGTCAATTAGTGTGTTTCAAATTGGAGCTCTTGGGATTTGTTTTACCCAGTGCTATGTGTGACACTTTTCAAAGATAATTCATTACAGAAACAGTCTGTCCTCCTGGTTCAGAGAATATGAAATTGAACATTATAATTCAATTACTCTGTATGCCTCACCAGCTCTCAGCCTTCTCAGTTCATTACAAACCTCCCATTTTGCATCAAGTTCTAGGCACTTTCCACTCTGTCATTACTGACCTGGATTGGCTCGGTATCTTTAATTTGAAAATCTTATTGCATAGTCATCACCACTGTATCCTAAGACTTTTGGGCATTAAGGGAGTCAGAAGTCATAGGGAAATGGAGAAAAATGATGCTGGAATAACAGATTAGCTACAAACTTACTGAGCAGCTCAGCACCTCCTGTGCCGCTTTCTCTTCTGTTCTTGAGTGGCCTGCTGCTTCGAGACCCCTGTTGTTCGTTTTGGCTGAAGATCTCCATCTGGCCCATTGAAACTTATTAGTGTTTCAGAACAACGCCACCTTCTGCAGCTCCCTCTCCTCTTCCTGATTGGATTTGTGCCTGAGGTGTATTCACTTAAGAGATTGAAATGTAAGCCTGTGGACCTCAATTATTTCTTCTTGGTGCCAAATATTCTTACACTTGAAAAATAATTGCCCCTACTCACCCCTATACTGTGACAGATTTAACACACACACATACACACAGCTCAAAGAAGCTGTGGTAGCCAACGATTCGGGCCTGCCAACAGAAGAAAAGGGCTGCACGGATGACAGAATGCCAAAATATTATTGGATAGTCTGCTCACGAGGAATTGTATCTGGCATGGTCATTACCACAGCAGGAATAAGTAAATTCCAGTACTTGTTATCTCAAAATAACCATTTCCTGTGGCTATCCCTCCCAGAGCTGTACTGTGATTGCTCGGAGGCTATTTAAAATTGAATCTATAAACACCCTTTCAATGATCCCATTCATTAGCTGTATATATTGTTGGCAGAATGATAACAGCAACAGATAATTGCTTCCACCAGTTTCATCCAGCAGTTTAAAAATAATGTTGGATCGATTGTACTGAACTCAGACTGTTGATGGAGTGTAAATTATAACAGAGAATTATATGGCATAGAAAAACATCTCATTGAGCCTGCACCAGCTCCTTGGTAGAGTAACTAGTTAATTCAGTCCTCTGCTCTTTCTGCATTCCTGTATTTGTATTTACATATTTATCTCCTTTTTTGCATGTTAATGCTGTTTCTGCTATCAACTTCCACCATTTGTCTTGCCATCTTTCTGGATCTTTTTATTCATGCAGCCTTTTTAAATAATTGCTCCATTTTGTTTACATTGCCTCTTCTCAGGTAAAGGTATTGTTTGAGTCCTCTGTCCATGTTGCCATTCTGCCGGCTGTCATGTCTTCAGCTTGCTGCTTACTACACCTCCAACCAGTATTCTGTCTGGGCAGCTTTAATTTTTTATTTAACCAGATGCACAAATGCTTCAGCTGCAAAGCCACTCATGTTATGGGATTTGCGATAGACCCACCATTTTCCTTGAGGAATGAGATTTCATTGAAATTGAATCAAACCGAAATGCAGTGCCAGGTAAATATTCCCGAGGTGAGACATTTTGTTTAAACAGACAACTGTCATCCACCATCGGATTTAACATCGTCGGATCAGGATTTGTAATTAATATTCCAGAGAGAGTAGATGATACCTTTAAAACAGGTTTTTATTTGACCCTGAATAGTCTTTTCATTAAAGAGTAAAATGTAGTACCATGTGTACTGCATCCAATAGTGGTACCCAGTTTATCACAGAATAAAAATGTTTTGAAAATAGTGCTATGGTGTTTTGTCCCAGATCAGGTGCTAAAATGGGGCCTGTAGGGTTTCTGTGTCAGGGTGCTGAAGCAGGGACCCAATCACAGACCAAGTACTGTGCGCACTGTGATATTTACTGAGTGACAAATCCAGAGGGGCAACAAAGTTGGCATCAAAATTCAGGTGGAGATCAAAAATTCCAGAGAAATCCAAGAACCAGAATCAGGAAACAGGCAGAATCGATATTCGGATGGACAGAGTTCAGATATGAATGCTGGAAAGACTCAGGAAAACTCCCTGGCACAACCTGGCAGTAGATGGGTGATAACACAGGACTGAAATACACTGAGCAACAAACAGAGAGGCAGATGATAGGTGGAGCACAATGAGACACAGGTAGCAGCAGAACAGGTAATAATGAGAAACAGCAGCAGAACAGGTAATAATGAGAAACAGGTGGGAGGCAGAGCACTCAGTAATACAGGGGCCGGAGCAGAGCAGGAGTGGGGACAGGAGCACGTGGGGCATGAAAACAAACAAGAGCTCATGGCAATACAAACCACAGACCGACAGCTAGGAAACCCCACAAAAAGACAAAGTTCAACTGGAGGTACTGACAGTACCCTCCTCACCCCCACCATGGACGCCTCCTGGCGTCACAGCAGGTAGAGCAGGCTGAGGGGAAGTTGTGGATGTCATCTCCAATGGAGGGCCACAAGAACAACCGAAGGCCTGAGTATGCTTGGTTCCAATGTGACAGGATAATCGGGAAATATGACCCCAGTACAATACCTGTGTGCGGACAGAGCTGGGAACATAAACACGGTTAGTGGGGTATTGACTAGGTGGCTGCCTTGCTCTGTTGAGCAGTTTGCACAATAGATTCAATGTCCTATTGCACTGCACCCACGAGACAGCGAGCAGGGAGGATGACATCAGGGACCTCAGGGGTCTCAGAGGAGGGAAATCTTTGGGAGAGGCCACCAGGTTTTCCATTCTTGGAAACGGGGGTGGAAGGACAGAGTAACATTGAATCTTGAGAAAAACAAGGACTAACAAGCTTGACGGGAGTTGGGACGCTTGGCCGTACGGATATATTCCAGATTCTTGTGATCAGTCCAGACTAAGAATGGCACCTTGGCTCCCTGCAGCCAATGCCTCCACTCCTCCAGAGCTAGCTTCACAGCCAGCAGCTCCCTGTTTCCAACATCGTAATTCTGCTCTGTGGGAGTGAGGCGGTGAGAGAAGAAGGCGCAGGGGTGTACCTTCTCATCCTTGGCCGAGCGCTGAGAGAGAACAGCTCCTAAACCAATGTCAGATGCATCCACCTCACAATGAATTGCCGGTCGGTGTTGGGTTGAATCAGGATGGGGGCAGAGGTGAAACGTTCCTTCAGGTCAGAGAATGCTTTTTCAGCAGCAGGGGACCAGGAGAATCTGACAGCCGATGAGGTAAGAGCAGTGAGGGGTGCAGCCAGTGTACTGTAATTTCTGATGAGGCGGCGATAGAAGTTAGCAAAGCCCAGGAAGCATTGCAACTACTGACGAGTTGAAGGTTGGGGCCATTCAACCACTGCCTTGACCTTCTGTCGGTCCATCTGAATGGAACCGTTGGAAATTACATACCCCAGGAAGGAGACGGTATTGTAATAAAACTCACATTTCTCAGCCTTCACAAAGAGCTGGTTCTCCAGAAGGTGCTAGAGAACCATGCGTACATAACCTGTGTGTTTACAAGGGACATAGAAAAAAAATCAAAATGTCGTTGAGATACACGAAACAAATTGGTTCAGCATGTCCCTGAGAACGTCATTTACCAGGGCTTGGAAGGCGGTGGGGACATTGGTGAGACTGAATAGCATGACCAGACACTCGTAATGGCCTGAGGTGCTGTTGAAGGCCGTCTTCCACTCATCCCCTTCGCGGATGCAGACAAGATGGTAGACATTACGGCGATCAAGCTTGGTGAAAATTGAAGCTCCTTGCAGTAGTTCAAATGCTGAGCTCATGAGCAGAAGATGGTAACGGTTCTTAACAATGACTTCATCCAGTCCCCGGTAATCAATGCATGGACGCAAGGAGCCATCCATCTACTCAACAAAGAAAAAACTGGCACCAGCAGGGGAGGAAGTTGGCCAGATGATGCCTGTAGCCAAAGACTCTTGAATGTACTTACTCATGCTTTCTGTTTCAGGTACGGATAGGGAATACAGGCGGCCCCTTGGGAGAGATGTGCCTGGCAAGAGGCCAATGGCACAATCATTTGGACAATGAGGCGGTAGGGAAATGGCCCAGAACTTGGTAAACCTAGCCTTAAGGTCCATGTATTCAGAAGAGATGGTACTAGGGCCCAGAAATTCCTCAGGGGGTTCTGAGCTTGGAGACAAGGGGATCTGAACATGGTGGAGGTAGTGGGAGTGACAGAATGGGCTCCAGCCTAGAGTCTTGCGACTGAGCCAGTCAATGTGAGGGTTGTGTTTAACTAACCAGGGATGACCCAGGACAATGGGAGCTTGAGAAGAGTCAACAACATAAAGGGTTAACTGTTCATGATGGTTGCTAGATAAACTGAGACTCACCAGGGCCGTGACATGGGTGATGTTGGCCAGTCTCTGACCGTTAAAGGTGTTGGCCCCAAACGGTGACTGGAGAACAGACGTGGGTAACTCCCATTGGGCAGCCGAGGCAGGATTGAAAAAACACCTCTCTGCACCAGAATAGACTAAGGCGGAGACCTTACCGTTGGACGCCCCACTCCAGAGAAGCAGGTATGAGAGTGAGTGGTGTTGAGGAGGGCCGGACAGGGGTCACACTCATCAGTACTCCTCATCCTACTGGTGAGCACTTGGCTCTTCCTGGGTGAGTGGAGATGAAGTGGCCTGGTTGGCCACAGTACTGACAGGAACAGGTGCTGATTCGCCTTTGTCTTTCAGTCAGTATCAGGCGGCTACAGTCAACCTTCATAGCTTCAGGCTCTGGAACAGGAATTGTAGATGGGGGCAAATGGCAGGGCAGTTTAGACTGACGAGGAGCTTGGAACTCACCCAGCACCCCGAGGGACCCTCTGCAAACCCTCCCTCTTTGGCACTGCTGAAGACAAACATCAATGTGGATGGCCAAATCCACCAGGTGGCAGGAAGGCCCTGGGTGAGCAGTTTATCTCTGGATGTCTTTGGAGATGCTGTTCGGGAAGGTGTTGTACTGCGAATTCCAGCTGTTGGAGGTGGCTCAGGTCTGGAACTCTATGGTGTAATCTGACACGGATCTGCACCCCTGGTGCATGTGCAGAATTTTGCGGGCAGCCTCTCTCCCATGTTTGCAGCGATCAAACACTTTTCTTATCTCCTAAGAAAATAACTGAAAACTACTGCAGAAAGGGGAACCTGCCTCCCAGACAGCCATTCCCCATTCTCTCACCCAACTGGACAGTTGTGTGATGATGTAGGCTACCTTGCCTCGATCTGTCAGAAATTTTGTTGGTTGCAATTTAAAAATGGGAAAGAAAAGAGCAGCAGTACCAGGCTCACCTGAGTACTTTTCTGGAGGAGGCAGACGGGGCTCTTGGACGGGAGGAACATGCAAGGATGCAGAGGGCAGGGTGGCAGATGCAGTTGCAGAATGTTGATGGGCGCTCTGGGACAAATGGAGTGACTGAGTCTGAGCCACAAGATCGGCTACATTGGCAGAAAGTGACTCCACTGCCCTGAACACGGAGTTCAGTTGGTTCTGGTGTCTCCCCAGCATCACTCCCTGTTGTTCCAGGGTAGCTCTCAGACAACCAGGGCCTGCTGGATCCATTCTGGCCAGAGTGTACTGTCAGCATCAAAGTTCGGGCAGAGGTAAAAAATTCCAGAGAAATCCAAGAACCAGAAGTGGGAAACCGGCTCAGTCAATATTCCGACAGACAGAGTTCAGATACAAATGCTGGAAAGGCTCACAAAAACTCACTGGCACAATTTGGCAACAAACAGGTGAAAACACAGGACTGAAATACACTGAGCAATAAACAGAGAGGCAGATGATAGGTGGAGACACAGGTGGCAGCAGAACAGGTAATAACGAGAAACAGGTGGGAGGCGGAGTACTCAGTAATACAGGGGCTGGAGCAGAGCAGGAGTGGGGACAGGAGCACATGGCAATACAAAACCACAGACTGATGGCTAGGAAACCCCACAAAAAGACAAAGTTCAATTAGAAGTACTGATATTCTGATAGGAGTCACAAGAGAAGCTCCCACTATACGACAATATGATCAAGTGGAAGGATGTCTGGAAATCTTCAGATGCTGCAGAAAAGGTGAGGGATAACATTAGGGAGGGACCTGACTTCCCTAATCTCCCATGTGCTGATCTTTCCAACTTAGTCCTGTGCAGTCAGCAATGTAACAACCAGTTATGAGATTTCACTATCCTGAAGCTGGCAAATGTGTTTAAGTCATCACAGTCAGAATGGAAAATCTTTAACTGATGTCTCATTGGCATTTGAAAATGGTCTGCTCTTAGATTCCTGTATGATCATTCAAGGGCTCCAGTTTATATAAGTGAAGGAGTAGTTGTTCCATTTGCAACACCTGATGTGGCCACTTACATAACTGACACCAAGTGTACATCAGCTGAATAATACACAGCAGTACAGGGCAGTTTTCTGAAGGGTGAAACTTCATCCAGTGATGATTACTGGGATAAACTGACTAAATTAAAACACTCGGTATGTGCAGGCTCTGCTTGAACAATGTATGCTGCTAGATAAAATCTCAAGGTTATTGTGGAATGAATAGCTGCACTGTGGATAACAGACCACTTCCCTCATTTCCAGATTTCCCATTCCATCTGGAGTCCCAGCTTCTTGACCTTTCTAGATCTATTCATTGCTTTCTGCTGCTGGGATAAAGATTGCAATGACTTTCCCATTCCCATTGGTCATTCTCACCAACCCACTTCTGAACCAACAGGACTCCATTCACTCAGGGAAAAAAAATCACGATATTGTTATCAATGCCACTGACAAATGTAATATGTTCTGGTCAGACAGACTGATCCCTGTGCTGCAGAAGCCAGACATTAATCCTCAAGCATTTCCTCATACCTCCAACACACACAAAATGCTGGTGGAACACAGCAGGCCAGGCAGCATCTATAAGGAGAAGCACTGTCGACGTTTCGGGCCGAGACCCTTCGTCAGGACCTCCCTCATACATTCCTCCAGATTATGACTCCACCATTGAACGTCAGGCCACTGTCTCTCAGATCATTATAAGCTTAATTTTCTCTAATGATCTTCCTTCCTCAGCTTCCAGCCGATTAGTCTCTCCACCCAACACTGCTCATCTCTGCCTCTCACTGAAGATCCACAAACAGAATTTTTGTTTCACTCTGCCCTTTCCCCCACCAAATATAGCTCTTCCTACTTTGACCCCATCCAATCTTCCCACTTGCATCTGAAGCCCCTTACACTTGCTGCCCATACCTGTCACTGTTATAAGGACATGGTTTTGAACTCTCATTGTTTCACTTTTGAATGACTCCTATTTATCTGTTTCAAAATGCCTGGAAGTAATTTCTCCCAGTCTACTTTTGCTGTCTTATCAGTCTTTCCCTAATGCAGGGCCTCATTCTTTTCTGTAACAGCCTCAAAGCTTATGAGTAATGGTCACTATCTTCTACGTGCTCTACCACAGACCTGTCAACTGCTTACCTAGCAATACTCCCCAAGATTAGCTCCACTATTGATCCTTCTCCAAGGATGGTCTCTACTGGCTTGCTATGTTCTTATGGGCACTCCTAAAAATATTTCACCCCTCTACTACTTCTGTTGTAAAGTAATCCTAGTTAATATTAGGGAAGTTAAAATGCCCTTCTGCTGTAACTGTATTTAATTTCTCTGTGATACTGTACATATGTCTTCATATCTGCTTTCCTCCCTCCTGTTGACTGACAGGAAGCCTTAATTTACCCCAAGTGAGTGTTTGCCCTTTTTATTCCTAAACTCAGTTGGTTTGACCTCATTTGAAGAACCTTCTAAGACATCCTTTTCATTAAGACAGTGATGGATTCCTTAAACAATATTGCAATGTCTCCTCTACTTTCACATTCTCTATTCCCAAGGTCAGGTCTAAAGATTCATCTCTCACTGGCCACTTTATTAGGTACAGGTGTGTGCTTAATGAAGTGGCTGCTGGAATGGAACTTGGTGTGGTCTTCTGCTGTTGTAGCTCATCCACTTCAAGGTTCAATTGGTTGTACATTCAGAGATGCTCTTCTGCACACCGCTGTTGTAATTTTTGGTAATTTTAGTCATTGTTCGCCTTCCTGTCAGGATGACGCAACCATGGCTGACGACAGAAGTCGAAGTCAACATAAAAGCCAAGGAGAGGGCTTGTAAAAAAGAAAAAATTAGTGGGATGCTAGAGGATTAGGAAGCTTTTAAAAACCAACAGAAGGCAAAATTATTTCTTATTGTCTTATTGTCTAGCAAGTTTGATTGAGTCTGGCCATCCTCTTCTGTTGTCTCTCATTAACAAGGGCATTTTTTGTCCTCAGAACTGCTGCTCACTGGATTTTTTTTAGCTTTCTGCACTATTCTGTGTAAATTCTACAGACTGTGGTGCATGAAAATCCCAGGAGATTAACAGTTTTTGGGATACTCAAACCACCCCATCTGCAACCAAATTTTTTCCCTGTTCTGATTTTGGGTCTAAAGCTCTTGACTATGTCTGCATGCTATAATGCAATGAGTTGCTGCCACACGGTTGGCTGATTAGATATTTGCATTAACGAGAAGGTGTACCTAATGAAATGGCCACTAAGTTGATAACCTGGAATGCTGAGTTGCCAGTGCAGTTCTTTGTGTTAGCAAAAATGTTGTATTCTCATGTGCAAACCAACACTCAAGTTCATGACCAACTCTCAAAGCATTTCATCACAGTAGATATGAGTGCAACTGGAAGATATAGTCATTGTGGCAGCCCACCCTGCTCTTCTTCAACACTGGTATGGTTGTCAGCCTTTTGAAGCAGGTGGGAACCTCTTATTACAGCACTGAGAGATTGAAGATATGCCTTAATGGTCAGACTCCTTTGAAATTGACTCTTTAAAATTGATGCAACTTTATTTAATATTTCTCCCATGTGCCTCATCGTGTCCATATTCGGCTCTGCCTATAAAACTGAATCAGTTTTTTTTCTGTATTTGACAGCACCTCCCATCCCATCATCCATTCCCCTTAATATATATCTACTCATTTCTCTGATAGATTAGTTTAAATCATCCCCTAAAAGCACTGGAAAACATCCTTGCGAGGTGTTTGGACCTATTTCAGTTCAGATGCAAACTGTCCAACTTGTGTATGTCCCACATTTCCCAGCAGGGGCTCTGCTGATTGAGAAATCTAAAGACTTCTTTCTACGTTGTTCTTTTAGCCAAATATTCATCTGACCTCACAGACACGTGGCACATGAGGAATCTAGCAATTGCAATTTTAGGGTCCCTGCTCTTTAATCTGCAATCTAACTCCTTAACTTCATGTTGCAAAACTTCATCTTTATTTACCGATGTCACTCGTACAGTGTGGGCTCAGACCTTTGGCTGTTCATCTGCAGCTACTCTGTGGCACCAGTGATCCTGGAACCAGGGAGGCAGCACACATGAACGCAAGAGATTTTGCAATGTTGAGCAACATGCACACACTGGAAAGGAAGGGGGTCACAAGCCAGACTTCTGCCCCTTTTCTGAATTCTGTCACTTTCCAATCCCGACGAAGGTTGGCTCGAAACATCAACAGTTTATTCCCCTCCATAGATGCTATATGACAGGTTGATTTCCTCCAGCATTTGTATTTGTTGGGCAACACTCACCCTGTTCTTTTCTACTGCCAGAGCAACATCTGCCTGTTTCCTTCACTGTCAAGTCTGTAATGGCCATTATCCCTGAACCCTTGCTGCTCCTCCATGCAAGGGTATGAACTTAGTCTGGAGCCACCTTTCCTCCCCACCAGAGAGCCAACCAATTCCTCACCACGTGGTTGAACCAATTATTATGCCGAATATCTTCTCCTTCATTCCAATCACTTCCTCCAAATCAAAGGAGTAGTTAGGACCTCTCGCATGGCTTCAAGCTGCACCCCATCATTTAGTGGGATACATTGTCCGCTTACTCAGACACAGTCTCTCAGCACTAATGACAGTACTGCTCTCATGCCAAGTTTATTCTCATGTGTAAGTACAGTATCTCCTCACCCGCGGAGTGTAGGTCCATGGTCTTCTACTGCTGTTGCCCATCCACCTCAAGGTTCGATGTATTGTGCTTTCAGAGATGTTCTTTTACATGAATCTGTTGGAACGTATGGTTATTTGAGTTACTGTCGCCTTCCTGTTAGTTGGAACCAGTCTGGCCATTCTCCTCTGACCTCTCATTAAGAACACATTTTTGCTCACAGAACTGCTGGTCACTGGATGTTTTTTTCCTTTGTTTTTGTGCCACTTTCTGTGAACCCTAAGTCTGTTGTGCGTGAAAATCCCTGGAGATCAGCATTTTATGAGATACTCAAATGACCTCAACTGGCACCAACATCATTCCACAGTCAAAGACACTTAGATCACATTTCTTCCCCATTATGATGTATGGTTTGAACAACAACTGTACCCCTTGACCATGTCTGCATGCTTTTATGCTACCACATGATTGGCTGAGAAGACATCTGCATTAATGAGCAGGTGTGCAGGTATACCCAATAAAGAGGCCACTGAGTGTAAATTAATACATGAATTATTCTTAAGTTTATTTTATTGCTGAAGTATGCATGTACTATGCAACTCTGGTATCTGTCTTCTCCAGATAGCCATGGAATACAGAAAAATCACAGGAGTCACTGGAAGGAAAGACATCAACCATCCCCCCGGCATGGAAAGAAAAATGAAACAAAACTTGCAAACCCAAAACTCATATCCCCCCCCCCCCATTCCCTCCCTCATACAAAAAACTAAACAACAGCTCACATGAAAAATAGCAGCTGGAACAACAAACCCCCAACCCCATCCTTCGCACAAAAAACAATGAACATTGTGGGAGGGCAAGTAAAATTAGCCCCAATCTGTTTCCAATTTATGTTTGCAAGTTCCTGCTGTCTGGCAAACTCTAGCTGAGATTTCATGAGAGTTTTTTTCAACAGTGTCTTTCTCTTTGCTACTCTCCCATAAAGCTGTGACCGGTGATACACTGGGCAACAGTTGTTGTATGTGCAGTCTCTCCCATCTCAGCCACTGAAGCTTATAAATCCTCCAGAGTTCTCATGGGTCTCTTGGTGGCCTCCCTCACTTGTTTCCTTCTTGCATAGACACTCAGTTTTTGAGGACGGCTTGCTCTAGGTGGATTTACAGTTGACCAATATTCTTTCCATTTCTTGTGGATATTCAGTGACTTGGAAGTTTTCTTGTATCCATCTCCTGACGTGCTTTTCATGAACCTTTTTGCATAGTTGCTTGGAGTGTCTTTTTGTCTTCATGGTGTAGTTTCTGCCAGGATACTGACTCACCAGCAGTTGGTCTTCCAGATACAGGTGTAATGTTACTACAATCATTTGAAACACCCTCAGTGCACAGATCTCCATTTAATTAATTATATGACTTCTAAAACAATTGGCTGCACCGATGATAATTTGGTGTGTCATATTAAAGAGGGGTAAATACTTAAGCAATCACTTATTTTGTGTTTTATATTTGTAATTAATTTAGATCACTTTGACACTAAAGAGTCATCTTCAGTTGATCAGTGTCAAAAATAGTCAAATTAAATCCACTATGATTCAATGTTGTAAAACAGTAAAATATGAAAACTTCCAAATGGGGACACTGTAAATGTAAATACTTAATTTACTCAATAATTATTCAATAATCTAGTCTGGCCTACATGGAGGTGTCATCCCTGCCACAGTCTGTAAAGAGTTTGTATGTTCTCCCTGTGTCCACACGGGTTTCCGCTGGGTGCTCCAGTTTCCTCCCACAGTCCAAGAACATACCAGTTGACAGGTTAATTGGCCACTGTAATTTGTCCCATGATTAGGTTAAATCAGGGGTTGCTGGGCGGCGTGGCTCAAAGGGGCAGAAATCTATTTTGCACTGTATCTCAATAAATTAAAAAAATGAAGTAATTTATACATTATAGGCCAGTTAGCCTAACCTCAGTGGTTGGGGAAGTGTTGGATTCTATTATTAAGGATGACGTTTCGGGGTACTTGCAGATTAATGATAAATTAAGTTAAAGTCAGCATAGTTTCTAAAAAGGGAAATCTTGCCTGACAAATCTGTTAGAGTTCTTCGAAGAAGTAACAAACAGGGTGAACAAAGGAAGGTAGTGGATGTCACTTACTTGGATTTTCAGCAGACATTTCATAAGGTGCTGCACAGGAGCCTGCTTAACAAGATAAAAGTCCTATGGCGTTACAGGAAAGATACTGGCATGGATAGAGGAATGGCTGACAGGCAGGAGACAGCGAGTGGGAATAAAAGGAGCCTTTCCTGGTTGGCTGCCTGTGACTAGTGGTGCTCCTCAGGGGTCAGTATTGTGACTGCTACTTTCCACATTGTTTTTCAATAACTTGGATGATAGAATTGATGGCTTTGTGGCAAGGTTTGCAGATACGAAGATAGATGGAGGGGTAGGTAGTGCTGAGGAAGCAATATAATTGCAACAAGACTTAGACAAAATGGAATAAAGGGCAAAAAAGTGGCAGATGGAATGCAGTGTTGGGAAATGCATGATCCTGCATTTTGGTAATAGTGAGGACTATTATCTAAAGGGGCAGAAAGCTCAAACATCAGAAGTGCAGAGGCACTTAGAGCAAGACTGCCAGTAGGTTAATTTACAGGTTGAGTCCATGGTAAAGGAGGCAAATGCAACATTGGCATTTATTTCAAGGGGAATATAAAAGTAAGGAGATAATGCTAAGGCTTTATAAGGCTGCACTTTGAGTATTGTCAACAGTTTTGTGCCCCCTATCTTAGAAAGGATGTGTTGTCATTGGAGAGAGTCCAGTGGAGGTTCATGAGGATGATTCTGGGAATGAAGGGGTTAACATACGAGGAGCGTTTGGCATCTTTGGACCTGTACTTATGTGCAGGATCTCATTGAAACCTACCGAATGTTGAAAGGACTAGATAGGGTGGATGTGGAGAGGATATTTCCTCTGGTGGGGATATTCAGAACTAAGGGCACAGTCTCAAAATTGAGGGGTGACCTTTTAGTACAGATGCAAGGAGGATTTTTTTTAACCAGAGAGTAGTGAATCTGTGGAATGCTCTGCAACAAACTGTGGTAGAGGCCAAGTCTGTGGGTATATTTAAGGCAGAAGTTGATAGTTTCCTGATTAGTCAGGGCATCAAAGGATTTGGCAAAAAGGCAGCGGTATGGGGAGGAGTGGGATCCAGGATCAGCCATGATGGAATGGTGGAGCAGACTCAATGGGCTGAATGGCCTAATTCTGCTCCTATGTATTATGGTCTTAAGTAATCTGTATCATTACATAATGTAGGTTGCAAAGTTTGCTTGGAGTTGATGTTGCGGTGTAGATTTGTTGAATCTCTCCAGGATTAGGGAGACATTTGTCTTCTGCAGACTTGTGGGAATTTGCAAAATGTACTTTATGTGTATTGCAGGCATGAAAAATATATTGTCCCATTTTACATAAATGTGCATTCCATAATCAGAGCAGAAGAGACCATCAAAGTTATCTATGCATTGGTCTGGCAGAGATGTTCTAGTGTGTAACAGAGTAGTTGGAGAGAAACTATTGCTGTTGGTGGAGTTATCGAGAATCAGTGGATCTGGAATGAAGGTGATGGATGAAAGAACCAATATTGAGATGGGAAGAAACATTTTTATGAAGTGAGTGATTAGGTCTGAAATGTGCTTTTGTGGTTTGACTGGAGGCAGATTCAGTTTTATCATTCAGAATGGAGATGATAAGTATCTGGAAGGGAAGTGCTTTCCAGGCTATAGGGGATATGTTAGATTGCTCTTATGTGGAGCTAGCAGAGGCTTGATGGGCCATGTAGCCTCTTTCCACGTGTAAGCATTTTGTGATTTTTGTTGTATGTAATGTTGATCCCAATAAACAATTTGAAAATATATTCGTTTGTCAGTGTTGTGATGTATCTGCTACTGAACTATTTCCATGAACCTGTGAAAATTGGCAGGATCAAGGTGAAGGTGCAGCAGAAACTGCCTGAGTGAATCAATAAATATGTCCCCAAACTCCTAAAGATGCAGGTTGTAGCCTTTCTCTGGGGAAACATTTTTAAAACTTTTTGATAAAGTAATCACTGGAAACTTCCTTTGTTGTTAAGGCAAGCATCAGGGTTTGTACTCCCTCACAAATTCTAGGGGTGCTGTTGCTGATGCTGGTTTTAACCCTGGGTAGGCCCACCTCCATCTTTTGGCTACATATCAAAAATCAGAATGATTATAACCACAGTGGTGGTCTAGGAGAGAGGCAGGACTGCCTACTCCATCTTGAGGAAACACTGTCATGCATTCCCTTTGAGAGGAAGATGGAAGTGCTACTCCCCACAGGCTCATTCCAGAATCATGCCTTCAGGCAAACTTAATGACTGATTAAGATGTATTTAAGATGAGAATGTTCTTGAGCAGCAGCAGATTTCTGAGAACTGTGAGCTCAGATTATATTTCTGAAACCACATGTGAAGGAACTGCTTCTGCATTAGATTTCCCATGAACAACATAATGCAATAAATTGATAGACTGGTGCCCTCAATACCATACTTAAACACAATAGTCTTAATTTTAGATTCTCTGGTGGATTTTGTGAGTTGGAATTTCTCATTATAAATACTTTCTTCTCACTTGCACATTGACACAATATCTTGAAATACAATCAAAATGTTCCACACCTCAGTGAGTTAGACCAATATTGGAAAATGTATTCATCTGGTTAGCTGAGTTCCAAACTCATAAAATAATGCCCATTACATCTGCCGCCAAGATCTCAGTTTTATAGAAGAAACAAGTTCTGACAGAAATCCAATTGCCCTTCATTATTTCAGAGTTGCTGCTGTGCTAAGTGTAAACCACAGAATCCCCAGGGTAGAGTTGCCCCAGTAACTGGATTTAGTAATTGAATAGAGTACCAGACAAGTACGTCTGTGATATTAACATCCAGAGATGAATACTGTATGTTCCTGCTTGACAGGTAAACCAAATTCAGTCAAATTCCTCATTTACTGTTTTGCTAAAATCCTATATTTTTGTACAGTAATGGCTGCGTGCTACTCATTTTTAGCTTGGTACTGCAATAAAGATTTAATGTTTCCTGGTGAGTTTCAGGGATATACAATTGTGAATTACTTTAAAATTTAATATGTATGATCTGGATTTCAGCACGTAAGGTATTTCAGTACGACTTCCTCCTGTTATTGCTAAGCATAGTTCAGAATCATCCCATGGGTTTTCCTAGCAATACAGCTGTAGGCAAGAAGGGTAGTTAGTTGGTGATTTGTTTAACCACATGGTTGAATCTGGGGGCGATTCCGACAGCTGTACCTTTGAATTTTTGCAGATGTATTTAAATGTCAAAAAGGGGATGATATCTTCTGAGCCCAGGGTCAGAATCTTTTTTGTTCATGACTTCCTTCTCTTTGTTTGCTAAATGCTCAGTCTTTCTAGCTGATGTCTCTCAGGTATTAGTAGTCTACAGGAACAATCAGCTTTCCTCACTCAATACAAACATGTTTGTATTTGCATGCAGAAAATTATAGAAATAAACCTCAACCCAACAGCACCGGATTGTGATCATTGCTTATATTTGTACCTGCAATGTTGCACATACAATGAAGTTGCATTGATAGCCGGTTTTTCTGCAAAAGCATGCTTTCTAACATAAGACCATATAGGAGCAGAATTAGGCCACTTGACCTATCGAGTTTGCTCCACCATTTCATCATGGCTGATCCAATGTTCTGCTCAGCCCCAGTCTCGTGTCCTCCCCCCTTATCCCTTCATGCCCTGACCAATCAAGAATCTATAAATCTCTGCCTCAAATATACATTAAAACTTGGCCTCCACAGCTGCCTGTAGCAACAAATTCCACAGATTCACTGCTCTCTGGCTAAAGAAATTCCTCCTCATCTCCATTCAAAAAGGACAGACCTCTAGTCTGAGACTCTATCCTCAGGTCCTAGACCTTCCCACCATAGGAATCATCCTCTCCATATTCACTCTATCAAGGCCTTTCACCATTCAATAAGTTTCAATGAGGTTACCCCACATTCCCTGAATTCCAGTGAATACAGGCCCAGAGCCATCAAACACTCTTCACATGACAAGCCATTCAATCCTGGAATTATTTTCGTGAATCTCCTTTAAACTCTCTCCAGTGTCAGCACATCCTTTCTAAGATAGAGGACCCAAATCTGCTCACAATGCTCAAAGTGAGGCCTCACCAGTCCTTTATAAAGTCTCAACATTACATCCTTGCTTTTATATTTTAGTCCTCTTGAAGTGAATGCCAACATTGCATTTGCCTTCCTCACCAAAATTAACCTTTGGTGAATTCTGCACAAGGACTGCCAAGTCCCTTTGCACCTCAGTTTTTTTGTATTTTCTCTCCATTTAGAAAATAATCTACTGTTTCATTTCTTCTACCAAAATGCATGTCCATACACTTCCTGACATTGCATTCCATCTGCCACTTCTTTGTCCATTCTCCTAATTGGTCTTTCTGCAGTCACTCTACTTCCTCAAAACCACCTGCCCCTCCAACTATTTTCATATTGTCTACAAAATTTGCAGTAAAGCCATGAATTCCATCATCCAAATCATTGACATACAATGTAAAAAGAATCGGTCCCAGCACAGATGCCTGTAGAACAATACTAGTCACTGACACCCAGTCAGATAAGGCTCCCTTTGTTCCCACTCTTTGCTTCCTGCCAATCAGCCACTGCTTTATCCATGCTAGAAACTTTCCTGTAATATAATGGGCGTGTAGCTTGTTAAACAGCCTCATGTGTGGCACCTTGTCAAAGACCTTCCGAAAATCCAAGTACACAACATCAACCAATTCTCCTTTGTCTGCCCTGCTTGCATTTCTTCATAGAATTCCAACAGATTTTTCAGGCAAAAATTTCCTTTGAGGAAACCACGCTGACTATGGCCTATTTTATCTTGTGCCTCCAAGTATCCTGAGAACTCACCCTTAATAATCGACTCCAACGTCTTTCCAACCACTGAGGTCGGACTAACTGGCCTATAGTTTCCTTTCCTCTGCCTCTCTCCCTGCTTGAAGAGTGGAGTGACATATGTAATTTTTCAATCTTCCAGAACCATTCCAGAATCTAGTGATTCTCGAAAGATCATTACTAGTGCCTCCATGATCTTTTCAGCCATCTCTTTCAGAACCTGAGGTGTACACCATCTGGCCCAGGTGATTGATCTACCTTCAGACCCTTCCGTTTCCCAAGAACATCCTCTCTAGTTATGGTAACTTCACATACTTTATGACCACTGACACATGGAACTTCCACCATACATCTAGTGTTTTCCACAGTGAAAGCTGATGCAAAATACTTATTCAGTTTGTCTGCCATTTCCTTGTTCCCCCCCCCCCACCAACCCTTCCCATCATTCCTACCTCTCCAACATTGTTTACCAGGGTTCCGATATCCACCTTCACCGCTCTTTTACAGTTTATGTATCTGAAGAAACTTTTAGCACCCTCTTTAATATTATTGGCTAGCTCACTTTCTTATTCCCTCTTTACATTCTTAATGATGTTTTTAGTTGCCTTCTGTTGGTTTTTAAATGCTTCCAATTCTCCAATCCTCTAACTTCCCACTAATCTTTTGCTCTATTTTATGCCCTCTCTTTTGTTTTTATGCTGGCTTTGACTTCGCTTGTTAGCCACAGTTGTATCATCTTTCCTTTAGAATACTTCTTCCTTTTTGAGATTTATATATCCTGTGCCTTCTGAATTAATTCCAAATTGCCATTGCTGCTCTGTTGTTATCCCTGCCAGTGTTATTTTCCAATCAATTCTGGCCAATTCCTCCCTCATGCCTCTGTAATTCCCTTCACTCCACTGTAATACCGATACATCTGACTTTAGTTTCTCAGAATGTGCACTGGCAGCAGATATTCAGGAACCAAGTAACTATTACTGTCTTATAAAGGATAGAATCCATAACATACATATATTTGTTGTTGGGTTTCTGTTTAACGTAGCCAACTTAACTCCATGCAGTCAGATCCCAGTGGTCATCCTTCACTCCCCTGATTCCTCACCCCTCATCTCCCGTCCCCACCCTCCACTGCTTTGTTTACTTCCAGGTTCCATCAAATTTGCAACTAACTTAAAACAACTCGCACTGGGTTAGAAAATACATTTGCTGCCATCCATCCTTTCAAAATATCTGAACTTTCCTCTTGTTCTGGTTTGGGCAGTATTTCACAGGTTGTCTTGAATTTGATGAGGTTTTAAATGAAGGCATCTTTATATTTAAATCTAAAACAAGTAGTTGCTACTTTTAATTTCTTCAAATAAGAATCCTCAGTTATTTTACAATCTCTGATTATGTATTCATGTGTTCTAGCAGTTTTTGGAAAGCTTAATCACATTATCCATTTCCTGTCCCTGCTGACACTTACATTTCTGAGACATTTTTGATCTGTCTCTGTTTGTCGTTCTGCTAATCAGTTGTCTGTGCAGTAACTGGCACTAGTTGTTATTAAGAGCTTATTGACTTTGAAATTTAACTTTGAAAACTGTCATGTTCAGGAATCTGCTCATTTTTAGTGAAATGTTAATCAAAAGTTGATTGCTATCTTCAACCATTTTAAAATATCATGATATTATGATGGTGGGTGGCAATTGGAAAAAGAGTTCTAACTTCACCTGGGGAATTGGAGCACTCTGCTTTCTCCATTGCACTGCTGGCCTACAGACAGATGGGAACTAGCGTGGGAGTAATGCTTTAAATGAAACACAGAGACTATTATATTCTTCCAGTTTTTATAAAGTACAACTCTTTCTTTTTAAATATTTCCTTTCATTCTACAATGCCAAGCAACATCACAAAAGAAGTTAAGAGTGAATCAGAATCAGGTTTGTCATTATCACGGATATTTGCCTTGAGAGATGTTATGTTGTGGCAGCTGTACAGTGCAAGGCATAATCGTTACCGTGAGTTCCAAAAAAACAAATTATGCAATAGAGAATTAGTGAGGTAATGTTGGTGGGTTCATGGACTTTTCAGAATGATACATTTGGATATTCATGCACAGGGATAATTCTTTCTGTTTATCAACTCTTCCCTTTTGTCCACTCTTGGTCACTGCCTCCCATAGCCGTGTATCAATGCTATCACTCCATGGCCACTACAATGTTTCCAACATACCAGATAACCTCAAAGCAAAGACCAACTCCTAATTTACTCCATCCTTGGAATAGACAACGAGATCGCAATCTTCAGGGTTAATATTGCAGTTCTCAGCAAGTTAGAATATTAAATACCAGTCACTCGGGTCAACAAAGGCATCTTCTGTCGATTTTGTTTAAAAAGAAAGCCGTGATGGTCTTTTGCCAGAAAGCTTCATACTTCTCAACATCCTACGGAACCATTTTCTGAATAGCCTCTCACAATTGCTGAATTGTTGTCAAGAAGTCTTGAAATGTTGAGGTTCATTTTACAAATAAAGAGTAATTGTGGATCATTGGCAAAGTGGTGAGATTGGGAATAAGTCTTCCATTTTATAAAGCACAAAACAATGAAAATTATTAATTTTATGCAAGTAGTCATATTTAAAATACCAGAGCTCAGTAAAAGCTATTAAACTATAACCAAGTTAACCTATTTACAAGAATTGTTTATTTGCTATTAAACTTATCATTGTCTATTGCTGGGGGATATGAGAAATTTGATTATGAAATGTAATCACTGAATTATACATGATGTTAATGTTAAAACTATTACAGGGTATTAATTTATGCAGTTTGTGGATATAAATATGTATCAGATTACATATCTTCTGCTTCTAGCCTTCTTGTCTTTGTTGTAATAATATTGTTGTATTCTTTGGAGTTCTGAGCTATCTTTTTTCTTGTAAAATTTAAATATGATTTATATATTCTGCAAACTCCATGCTTTGAAACATAGACTAATTATAACATTGTCTAGTTCTTTTTATTTGAATTATCAAACTCTTTACCTTCCATAAATATGAGTAAACATTCTTTCCACCAAATTTATGTGAACTCTCAACTCCAGTGGCAGTTACATTAGAATGTTTCATCTAAAACAATGGTAGTTTGCAAACAATATTAGGATTGCTTTGAGTTGGTGGGCAGGGCCATGTTTAAGCATTACATCAGGGTCATAACAGACAGCTGTAGATGAATGTGTCCCCATGAAATCATTCAGAGTCTTCCTTAGTCAGAAGCTCTGGATGAACCACGAAATCTGAATTTTGCTGTGAGCCAGATCAGAGACATTCAAGACAGGACATCAAGAATGCTACAAGAGGTGCACGCATGATCTTCAGAAAGCCATCTTACAGGTGAAGTGGAGATCCCAGACTAGACTGGAATCATCGAGGGATGCTTGACAGCTATGGCAGGGTTTGAATGCCATAACCTCCACAAAGTTAAGTCAAAAGCTTCACTTCCGGATGAGCTCAATGCCTTCTATGGTCGCTTTGACCACCAGAACATGAAGGAAACGTTGCGCACCCCCCCCCCCCCCACCATCTCCCAATGATCCTTTGATCTCAGTATCTGAAGCTGACATGTGGGCTGCCTTCAAGGGAATGAACCCAAGGAAAGCAACTGGCCAAATACTGAAGACCTGTGCTGACCAGCTGATGTGTTTATGTATATCTTCTACCTCTCACTTTGGCAGTGTGTGGTACCCATCTGCATCAAGTAGGCTTCAATCATACCAGTGACCAAAAAGAGTGTGGTAGCCTGTCTCAATGACCATCGTCCAGTGGAACTTACATCCACAGTGGTGAAGTGTTTTGAGAGTCTGGTGATGAAACGTATCAGCTCCTGTCTGAATGGCAACTTGGATCTATTCCAATTGGCCTACTGCAGCAACAAATCCACAGCAGATACCATCTCATTGGCCCTTCACACAAATCTGGAACATCTGGACAGGAAAGATGCATACATCAGGATGCTCTCTATCGAATACAGCTCTGCATTCAATACCATCATCCCCTTAAAACTAACCAGTAAACTCCAAGAGCAGGGCCTCTATATCACCGTGTGCAACTGGATCTTTGATTTCCGCACTTGCAGACCCCGGTCAGTTTGGATTGACAAAAACATCTCCACAATCTCCATCAGCACAGGTGCACCACGGGATTGTGTGCTTGGTCCCCGATCTACTCACTTTACACCTATGACTGTGTGGCTAAGCACAGCTCTAACACCACATACAAGTTTGCTGAGGACATGACTTTTGTGGCTGTATCAAAGGTGATGGCGAATCAGCATACAGGAGGGAGTTTGAAAATCTGGCTGAGTGGAGGCAAAACAACAACTTTTCACTCAATGTCAGCAAGACCAAAGAGCTGATTGTAGACTTCAGGAAAGGGAAACCAGGAGTTTCCATGAGACAGTCCTCATCAGTAGATCAGAGGTGGAGAGGCTCAGTAACTTTAAATTCCTGAGTGCTACTATCACAGAGGGCCTGTTCTGCACCCGTCATATAAATGTAATTGCAAAGAAGCATTTCAGTGTCTTCACTTCCTTAGGAGCCTATAAAAATTTGTCATGACATGAAAAACTTTGACAAACTTCTATAGGTATGTAGTGCAGATTGTATTGACCGGCTGCATCTGGTATGGGAACACCAATGTCTTTGAACGCAAAATCCTATAAAAGGAGGTGGATTCATTACAGATGTAAAGCCCTCCCAACCATTGAGTACATCTACATGAAACATTGTTGTAGAAAAGCAGTGTCAACCATCAAAGATCCTCACCACCCAGGCCATACTCTTTTCTCGCTGCTGCCATCAGGTAGCAGGTACACAAGCGTCAAGACTCACACCACCAGGATTAGGAACAATTACTACCCTTCAGCTAACAGGTTCTTGAACAAAAGAGCACAGTTACACTCTTCTATTGAGATGTTCCCACCACCAATGATCTCACTTGAAGGACATTTTATCTTGTTATTTCATCCTCTTGTTAATTATTCATATCTATTTATATTTGTAGACTTCTATGCACTACTTGAACTTCCATTGATCTAGTTATAGTTATTAATTTATAGATTTGCCGAGTATGCCTGCTGGAAAAGGAATCTCAGGGCTGTATATGGTAACATGCATGTACTCTGATAATAAAATTCACTTTGAACATTGAACATTGTCTTTTCGTGGTAATTTATTAATGATAAGTCAAGCTATTCAGTAATATTTATTGTAATTGTATGTAGTTTTCTTCATAGCATGCAAGTGCCTCGACTATTACTCAAGCTGACAGCTCACGGACAATGATCCTGCTCCTTCTAATCCATCCACAAAACCCCCAGGAGGAAGCAGGTCAGTGGTGGTCAAATCTCACAACACATGCCGGTGATAATAAACATGATTCCGATTCCGATGGGCAGGCTCTTAATCCACTTACATAAGGAAAGTCCAGGCCAGTCAATGGAACTCATACGGAGTCTTCAAATTCAGGTACAAAGTCTTTCGTTCTATGTTTAGCCACATCAGATCAAGTTTTCATGAATCTGCCTATCATTTATAGATCAGCTTTTTTGTTTAAAAGAAAATTTGCTTTTTTTTTCCAGAATGTAGCATATTTTTTTCCAAGCCAAATGAAGATCTTTGACTGGTTCAAAAGCAGGAAAATGAATTTTGGTGCTTCTGTAAGGACATGTACACTGCACAGCCTGACCTGTGGCACCCTGTCAGGTCAGTTTCACCAGAAATGCCTTTCAGTGCATCTGAAATTTGTAAAATGTGTTCTCTCTCTGTTCCTGGAACTAACAGCATCAGTGAGTGCCCTCAAAGATTGTAATTGTAATTGCCCTCTAAGTCGTTTCTTGTCTCATGATCACAACCAAAATTATTTAAGTTAATTTGAAGATATATTTATGGAAGGCCTACAGATTACTGTTGTGTATTTTCACTCTACAATGAAAGTACTTGGCCTCATATATTCTTTTTTTTTAGTTCAGCCATCAATAATGAACAAAAGAGGAAAAAAAGGCAAGATTTACTCCCTCTCCACTAGCACACTACCCCATTATAGCATCACCCAAGAGACCTTCAAGAGTCCTTCTATATACATCACAAACTCTTAAGAACATGCCAAAACTGGGTGAATATTCCCACTGATTGATCAAAATCTCTTTATCGAATTGACTTAAAACATTATCCTCTTTATTTGCTTTCACATTGAATTCCTAGGACATCCTATCCATCAGCTCTGCAGGTACCTGCAGCACCCAGACCTCAGCAGTTTAGGAGTGGAGCCCCCTGACCACACTGGTCTTATCAGCACCAGCCAAATCCTGTGTGCAAATTTAAAACAAAAACATAGCTAAGCTCACCAATCACAGAAGATTCCTGATCTAAACTAGCCTGTACATTTACCAGTTGCACAATATTTTTGAACTGTCATGGGGAAATAGTGTTTGAAATATCAGTAGCTTTAGTCTTGAATTATATAAAATATCAAAGAACTTGGTGACTATTTTAAAAGATGCATTTAATAGTAGATGTCAGTGTTTGTTTGAAACTCAGTTCGTGGAGCATGAACAATTTGTGCTATTAATAACACAGAACATAGCACAGGTACAGGCCCTTTAGCCCACAATGTGCAGAACTAATTAAAATAGTAATGGAATGTCCTACTGCCTACACAAAGTCTACACTTTCTGTTTCCTGCATATTCAGGTGCCTATGTAAGAGCATCTTGAATGCCCTTCTCGTATTTGCCTCCACCACCATCCCAGGCAATGCATACTCTTCTGCAGCTTTCTTGGTCCTGCTCTTCCGCTGTAGAATTATTGGGACCTCACCTGCCTACGAGCTAAGTTCTGGCTCCTGTACCTCTCCCCTGGTAGCTCATCCAGTGTGGGTCTCCCCAACATCCTAGCCTCTAAAGGATAGCATCACCCACCTCTGAGCTCAAAAGTAAAAGTACATGTATGTCACCATATACTACCCTGCGATTCATCTTCTTGCAGGCATACACGGTAAATAAGAAAAACATAACAGAATCAGAGAAAAACTGCACACGCAACCACTGTACAAAACAAAACAAACTGTGCAAAATATAAAAAGACAAGAAAAAACATTAACTAAATAAGCAATAAATATCATGCACTGAGTTGTAAAGTCGTTAACAGTAACTCCATTTGTT
Organism: Hypanus sabinus; assembly: GCF_030144855.1. Classification (NCBI taxonomy): domain Eukaryota; kingdom Metazoa; phylum Chordata; class Chondrichthyes; order Myliobatiformes; family Dasyatidae; genus Hypanus; species Hypanus sabinus. Next base: position 65,542,424 of record NC_082716.1, read on the forward strand.
GAGGTGATTGATGTTATCCCCTCTGTTTCAAGAACCTGATGGTTGAGGGGTAGTAACTGTTCCTGAACCTGGTGGTGTGGGACTTGAGGCTCCTGTACCCAATTCCTGATGGCAGCAGTGAGAAGAGTGCGGGGTCTCAATGGTCGGGTCCCTGATGATGGGTGCTGCTTTCCTGTGACAGCGCTTCTTGTAAATGTGCTCAGTAGCGGGAAGGGCTTGACTTGTAAAGGACATGCATGATTGGTCAAAGCCTCCACTAAGTTGCAGTTCTTGGGTATCCAAAATTTTAATAAGTGACAAAGCTAGAGTTGGTGGATAAAGTTAAGAAATGTGTGCTTGGGCCAACTTTGTCTTGTAAGGTGAGAGAGAAGCATGATGAAAAAGGGAAGGAACTGTAGATATCCGTATCAATGTCTTCTCCCTGCCAGCAGTACACTTCTCCATGAGGGCAATGCTTTCACCTGCCTCACAGTTAACCACGAACCTGCAAATATCCTTCTTCAGTTCTCACATGCTGCCTCCTGGAATGTGTCTCTATCTCCTGCAAAAAAAATGGGAGATGTTACATATCATGTCCTATGTTACGTCTAGGTGATGGCCCCAACACTAACCTCAGATACAAATTTATCTCCTCCTGTTGTCCACATGTCAGGAAGACAAGAATTTCTTTTCTTCTGTGTCTAAAACTAACTGCATTGTCAGCTAAATCTCAAAAGTCTAGGAAAAAATATCTCGCCTCTTTTTATCAAGGATAAAAACACTTTCCCTTTAAGAAGTGCAGGCTACCTTTAAGCAACACCAGTCATCTGTGATTTTTGGCCCCTGCTGATCTGCCTGCAACCAATGAACTTTGTGACTATGGTTGGCTGCACGTAGCTTCCATTTAAAACAGCGGGGAACACCAAATTAACATGTAGCCTGCAAAACATTGAACAGATGTGGGTTAATCTTGCACATGCCCATGTTCAGTGCTAGCTAACTTTCTTCTGATGAGGATAGATTTTACTATTTGGGTAAATGCTGAACACCTGAAAGCTCTGTGAATATGTGAGTACAGTGCCTCAAGATTACTTGATCTTCATATGGTCTGTTTGCAAAGTGGCTTCAAAGTTTCTTACATAAATAACTTCATTAGCTGTAGAGTGTTTTGAATCATTCTAAAGTCATGATAGGTACTATATAGATTTTTCTTAGGTGAGTAGATATATTCAGTTTCTCTGTTATATGCCTGTTGCCTGGTCTGGACACACTCCTTGTTGCCTGCCCTTTGAAGGGGCCAGATGCTTAATTGTTGACCAAAGTACCTCCAAAATGCCTGCTTCAGAAACCCACATTCAAACAGGAGAGTATAATCTCAACTGAATGAACTGAAGTTGTGTGTGAAAAATAAAACAGGTGGAAGTATGCATAGTCAGTCAACACACAATGTTTTCTCCTTGCTCTTCAATAAGTTTTGTTCCAGTTTGTTAAAACTGCACTACATTGTGCTAATGCATATGCATTTCACACACACACACACAAGGCCGCTGTTATATTCAGAGTAACACTTGTGAGGCTGCTTCCCCAAAGTAGGAGGTTTGCTCAAGCTTCTTGAGTGAGTTGAGCTTCCTCTCCGAGGTACACTCCACATGCTGGTGCTATTTGGCTCCTCATTGGTGCCTTTGTGATGGCCTTGTACCAAGTCAGCAATTACGTGCAAGTTAAAGCAACAAAATCCTCCAGATGCTCGAAATCTGGTTAAATCAGAAAATCTTGGGAATACTCGGCAATTATGGAGAGAAAACAGGAGTAATATTTTAGGCCAATAACCCTTCAATGACCTTCTGAAAGTCTCCTATGTTTTTTTGTTTTGTACCGTGCTGTGAGGGAAGTGTTTATCTTGCATTTTGTCATAAATGTTTTCCACTAATATTGAAGCATCAAACCTGACTGGTAATTTAAATTCTTTATTGCCAGGCTGCAGGCGCTAATGTCTGATTCCCATTACCGCCTCCTGTTTCTTCTTTAACTTCGCTTCAGTTTGATTTCCATGGTAGTAGCAACAGGAATAATTATCAATTTAATATATTGTTGCTAGATGCTTTCTTTGTCATTGTCTGAACATCTTTAAGACAAAGAGGACTGCCCATATAATCATGCAATTAGGCTGACAGTACTATTGCATCTTTTACCATTGCTTTTCCTTCTGTGTTTTGAAAGAGTTCCAGTGACTTCAGATACATGTTAATTTCAGGATTCAAGTTTGTCCTTCAAGTCTCCTGTAACAATCACAATTACTTAATCACTCTGCCACAGTGAGCCTCTGTTAATTATGTTCTGCAGTATGTTTAAAAGCTTTCCTTAATTTCAGTCCTGTTCTTATTCTATTAGAAGGTCGAAAGTGGGGATGGTCATTAACGATTGCAGAATGCTCAGTTAATAACTGCTCAGAAAGTGAGTCTGCTGTAGGAGCAAGGTAAGCAGGGGCTGGTAACATTCCTGCCACCCAAACGCCAGATGGTGACCAACTACTTCAACAGCAGAGATTCTGACCACTTGTTACTGATTTAATACCATGGGATCTCTATAGGGCAGCAACTCATTAGTGATATGCCAACTAAAGCAGATTGGAGTCTTGGAACTACGTGTAAGTTTCCTTCATTGCCTCATCCCAGGACAGCACTGTTCTTTCATAATGAGAAGTTTCTGTCCACAAATGTCTTCTGAAACTTGAATGTTTCCCTTACAGGTTGCATGAATAAAGAAACAGCCATGAGAGAATGTGAAACACATAGGCAGGGACTACTTTGTCTAATTTTTGCTGTGTGCATTGGTAGCTTATCTTCCCTGTAGAGTGCAGTAGGTTATATGAATCAAGATTAGCATTTTTTTTCTGGAAAGAATGGGAGATAATGTTTGAGATAAGATTTTTCAGAGGTGTTATTGCAAAATGCCTTGAACTAAAGTGCCTTGATTGATAAGAGTCAGAAAAATCTGCCATAATCTGCAACTACAAAGTGACAGCTATTAAAAGAAAATTGGGTGGGAAGTAACTGTAACAGAAGTTAAGCCGAAAATTGTTGACAAAAGAGTATGTTCAATATTGTGAATAGAAAGACTTATGAACAAGAAATGCGCCCATGTAGGAACTCATCTGGGTGTCCTATTCTATAAAATGTTATTTATGGGAGCTTACTATGTGCAAATGGCTCTCATCACATTTGTCACATCATAACTTTGACGCAATTTTAGAGACACTCCATTGACAATGAAGTGCTGCAGGGCATGCTGAAAGGCACGCGAAAAGCACTGAATCACAACAAATCTTCTTTCTCTGTCCATAAATCAAACAATTAATCACTAGTCAGAATACAATTGGCATGATTCCAAGCACTGTTGGATTATGATAATCACTTTACATTTAATATCATTACTTGCTAATGCTCATTATTAAATTTGATCTTTTATTTACCCTGGGAGTGCTGTCAAGGACAATGTAACCCGTTGGGTTCAAATCTTTCCACTTTGTACAATAAAGCTAACCCTGGCTTCGATTTGGTGAACTTGTTTTGAACAACGAAGAATACTTGAACTTGTCTTTGAAACAGCACTCACTCCTTCAGGTCTTAAACTCGCATTTGGTTTTCATAATGTGTAGACAAACCCTCAAGGAACGCTGCTTCATTTTACAGTTAGTAAGTTAAATGCAAGTGTAAGAAGTTAAATCTAACTTGATTCTTTGGTAAAGAGCTGATAGAAGAGTGTGCTGTTAATCAATATCATTGAACAATGCCTGGTATCGTAATAGTTAAGGAGCAAATGATCTGTGATGAATGCTAAAACTGGCAAGCAGTGTCTGTGTTCACCGGGGGTGTGTTCTTAAGACATTTTTTTCACGGACAAATAGCTGCAAACTAACCAGATTTATCCTGTTGACTTTGGCGTACATGAGCAGACCTTTATGGAGTGGCATCCAACATCCTGATTGCATCAGTAGAATAATTGAATCTATACTGCTTGGATTAAGAACATTTTACTTGAGTTTTCACATAACTGACTTCTCTAGTGTAGGGAATAAATACTGGAACTTTTGAAGGTAAGGCAACTTGCTGCTGGGAATGGGTGTGGAGGTTTTAAAATTATTCATCGCATTTAAATAGTAGTGATTTTAGTTAAGCTTATTGTTGAAATGTGAAATGTGTCTGCAGCTTGGGTGATGCACTTAATGCCTTTCAATCATTGAGAAAGGATAGATTTCCTTATGTATTATGTATAAAATGTTGTACTGAACATTGCAATAACAGTTAGTAACCCATGTAATTGTTACTGCAACTTATGAATAAGTTGTTTAAACAAATTCTCACAATTTGCCTGTTTGAAACAGAGGCCAGTGACTCTGATGTCGAATTAATGACCAGTCCAGTTGTCTTGAAGCAGAATTTGTTCACACTTACATGAAGCCACACTGCAAAGAGAGCTGTACCTACAGGGGATATTTTTTCAATAGTAGGCACATACAACATGGTTGTTTTGGATCAAGCCTAAATCTGCTCCACTTGTACGTAGTGAAATGAGAGTAAACAGACAATTAAGTCAGTCTGCATTAGATACAAATGGTATATTTTGTGTTGTTTGGCTGAATGTAAATTACTTTCAACAGATAGTGTTGACTTGTAGTTAAATACTGCACTTCAATACAAATTCCAGAGTTGCAAGACTTGCTCTACATCTCGTATGGTGTCTGCCTCATTGTCCATGTGAATGTTTGTTTGTACAAACTTGACCATAACAAAGGTAAGATCTTAAGTTTGGATTCTGACAAACTGAATCTGGTACTTGTTCTCTAGTTTAAACTATGAACTCTGCAAACTGATGATGGACTTCCTTTCAAAAGAGCAACATAATATTGTCCATAAATTAGGACATGAGCCTTGCTTTTAAAGTGATTTAATGTGAGGAATAAAAAATAAACAAGATGCTGGAAATCTTAGACAGTCTTCGGTTAAGGGTGGTTTGCTTCCACTCCAATTTTGTGGTGACTGATGAGTCCCACACAGGTTTGCAGACTCTGCCACAAGGTGTTTGAATGCTGGTCTGGCTGGCAGGTGAGTAGTTTATTCCCTTTGCTCAGCATGACTTCATGAAGGGCAGGTCCTGCCTCACAAACCTGTTTGCAGTCTTTGAGGAAGTGACAAAACAAACTGATGAAGGTAGGGTGGTGGATGTGGTGTATATGGATTTCAGTCAAAAATCAAGAGGTATGGAATCCAAGGAAACTTGGCTGCGTGGATTTAGAATTGGCTTACCCACAGAAGGCAGAGGGGTGGGTTGAAGATGGAACATAATCTGCCTGGAGTTTGGTGGTTGGTGGCGTTCGGCAGGGAACTGTTCAGGGACCCTTGCTTTTTGTGTTTCTTTTAATATAACTGATTTTGATGAGTGGAAGGATGGGTTGGTAAGTTTGCAGGTGACATGAAAGTTGGTAGTGTTGTGGATAGTGTAGAAGGTTGTCACAAGTTACAACAGGACACTGACTGGATGCAGAGCTCAGCTGAGAAGTGGCAGATGGAGTTCAAGTTGGAGAAGTTTGAAGTGATACACTTTGGAAAATCAGACTTAAACAGAGTACAGGGTTAATGCAGGATTCTTAGGAATGTGAAGGAACGAAAGAATATTAGGACCCATGCCAGCAGCTTTCTCAAAGTTGCTACACGTTGATGGGGTAGTTAAAGGGGTATATGGTGCGTTGGCTATCACTAGTCGGGGGTTTGAGTTCAACATGATTTTACAGCTCTATTAAACTCTGGTTTGACCATGCTTGGAAATTTGGTCATCTCATTATAGGAAGGATATGGAAGCTTTAGAGAGGCTACAGATGAAATGCAAACCAGAATGCTGCCTGTATTTGAGAGTAAGTCTTATGAAGAAAGGTTAAGTGAACTAGGCTTTCTCTTTGGAGTGATAGAGGATCATAGGTGACTTGATAGAGATGTACAAGATGGTAAGAGGTGTAGATCAAGTAGACAGCCAGGAGTTTTTCCCCAGGGTGTAAACGGCTAATATGAGAGGGCATAATTTTAAGGTGATTGGAGGAAGGTATAGTGGTGATGTCAGAGGTAGGTTTTCCACCCAGAGTGGTGAGTGTGTGGAACATGCTGAAGAGCTGTTTGTAGAGGCAGATACATCAGGAAATTTAAGAGACTTTTATATAGGTGCATGGATGTTAGAAAAATGGAGGACTATGTGGGAGGGGGAAGGTTAGATTGATCTTAGAATAGGTTAAAAGGTCAGCACAACATCATGGGCCAAGAGGCCGGTATGTGCTGTAATATTCTATGTTCTAGTTCATATGTTCCCACTGTAGAGACGCAGAGTTCTCTGTACCTTCCTGCAAACACCTCCATTTTGAATAAATTGGGATTTTTTGTGAATTCATGTGGATGTAACTTTCTCATTTTAAAGAATCTTTGAGAACATTTGAAGTGGTTTTCTGTCATCCCGGAGACCTCATCCTATGAGGCTCCAACAAATGAAACTTTATTGGGGTCTCTGTTGATAGGCATGTAAGTAACGTGCACATCCACCAAAACTGTGAGATGTGATCAAGGCCTCAAACCTCAGGATGCTGGTCTAGGAAATACGCTAAAGTTGGTTCACCTATCCTGACAATTGATTTTGATTCTGTGAAGATAGCATTATTGGTACTTCTGCTTTCTAATGTAGGCTCTCCATCTTCGCAGAGTACCTAGGAAACAGGAGATCACTGCTCTCCTTTCTCCATGAGCTTGAGGTTTGATTTGTGATCATGTTATTTAAATACTTTTCCTTGGTCAGTAGGAAGTAATGATGAAGCTTATTATTGATGTTTGCCGTCACTGAGCAATACCTCCTGACAAGTGGGAAGTGATCCACATTCTTCAGGGTTTGATTATGGAGCTAGATTGTAGGGATGCTGTTTTACATTGTGTCTCGTGTGCTTATTGTAAGGCCCATATTGTCAGGTGCTTTGGTGGAGGAATATACAACATCTTGAAATTTGTCCTGTGTATAAATACACAACCATCACCTGTGTATTCTAATTCAATGACTGAAGATGGAGTGATCTTGGTTTTCGAGTGCAGATGATAAAGGTTGAACAGTTCCTGTTCCTCTTATTGATTGTCTTCACTCCACATGCGAGCTTGTCGGAGCTGAAGTTCAGGACTGCAGTATAGTAGAGTGACAAGAGGGTTGGTGCTGTTTGTTTGACTCCAGCCTGCACCTGGGATTGGGTCTTTCCTGGACCTTTGTCTTGGATCACTTTATAAATGGGCTCAGATCAACAAAATATCCTCCAAGTTGAATCTCAAAGTTGATGCAAACTAATGGAGGACCGATACTTTATCTCTCAGTGTTGTGACAGCAGCAGGTTTAAGCAACAGCACTGAGAGATAAAGCATCAGCCATCCATTGGTTTACAACTTCAGGGAACATCTCCAGAGAGAAGTTCAGGATTCCGTTTCAAATGATTCCATAGTTAATATCTGGGATCAGTATCTACGGCCAAGTTCAAGTTCAACCATATAGTCTGAATACAGCCAAATGAAACAGCATTCCTTTGGGACCAATGTGCAAAACGCAGTACCTATAGTCATGCGCAGCACAAATAACGTATCACACATAAAAGATAGCAGTGAAGGTACAGCCACACAAAAAAATATAATATAACCCAAGTCCCTGAGTGCCATCCTGTAGATTGATGGTTCATGGATGTTGTCAGCAAGAGCAAGCACGACGCAGTCTGCAGATTGACGCAGCCCAGTTTGAGTTCCACTGAGCAAACTGTGGAGGGAAGCACCGCTGGGAGAAGCCAGACCTCAGTCCAGCATGGACTCCACTCACACCACCTCTGGGTGGCTGCAACAGGTGACACTAGGGCATGAGGCATGGTCTGTGCTACAACCCAGGCTACACAGCTTCCTCGCCATCAGTCTCACTAATAATCAGCGAACAGTACTTGTAGTATTCTACATTACCAATGTCCAATGGGGTCTTCAGATCACAAGAAGAAAAGCCAAGACAATCCCTTGCAGTTAGATTGTACACCACCTTCGTAAACTAACCAAGTTGCTTTTCTGTAGCAGGCAGTAACACAGTCCGCACCAACCAACTCCCCCGCTAACAAGCACTTCGCTGATGGGGTAGACCTGCAGTTCTTAATGGGCTTAATGTCCGGAAGTGCCCTGATTGTAAAAAATAAATACACTTTAAAAGGAGATGGTAGCACCTTTGGTTGGACCCTGAGAGGCTGCTGCATCTGAAGGTTTCACCATTTTACCAAGGAATGATTCCAATGAATGGTGAGGATCAACATCTTCTTCCAGGGAGTTACAGAAATCCATGGCCAGGGAACATTTGAGAGAGGGATTCAGGGATCAGGGAGAGTTCCAAGTGGGTGTCAAACAGATGAAAACTTCAGAGCGCAGAGCAGCATGTCATAAATGCTACAACCCAGAGGACTGTGGATGCTGAGTGATGGTAACTAAGTGATATGGTTTTGGAATCCAGAATGGTGGAAGTTGACAGGAAAATGTAGTTGAGACCAAAGAGATCAGTTGTGTTGTTATTTAATGGCTTGACAGGCCTACATTTAATGTCTCTCAATTCTTGTTACCCTCCTTTGATGCATATTCCTTCGTGCATTTGCACAATAGTGATTACCAGTCTGTGTTTTGAATTTCCTTTTAACCTAGCCTCTACAGTGTCTTGAGTGGGAGTTCCGGACCACCAGTGCTTTGTGCAGTGAATGAACACGTGTTAGAAAACAGGATCAGTGTTATGTCAGCTATATCTATCTATGTTTTTTTCTGAAATTAATATATTGAAGCAAACATAAAAGCCAATAATTTCATCTGTATCTTGCTATCTTGAATGCATGCACATTAAAAAGGGATAATGTTTTGCTTTTCGACAATTACCAGAGATCAACATTTGAAAATAGGGTAGATCTTCAGAGAAAAATAATCTGATAAATTAAAGTGACAAATTGCTTTGTACTTTATTCAGACAATTTCCTTAATCTTCCACATCTGCTTCTATTGTCGAGGAGAGTGAAATGCAACAGTTGACCTCTTGCCGACTTCAATGTGATAACTCTGGGTTGTTCCTCCCAGAGGGACCCCCTACCACTGGCAAAACAAAATATCTGCTTTTTAGCTCCGGATCCCTCTTAAATCTTGGGATTGCAGTTCAGAGTAATAAAGATGAAATCATTTCTCATCTCACGCTAAATTGAATACAGTATTGCCATCATAGAATACAATACGAAGTCTTTGTAAAATGCAGATAGGAACAGCTGTAATCTCCCACAGTTAACTACCTTCCCCGCAGCTCGGCAGTTTTACATTTCCCCATCTTTTTGTTGAACCGTAGCCCAGAAACTGAGCCATCTATTGGTTTGAAGATTGATATCAAGGCAAGAATTGGAGTCCAATTTAACCCTTGATACAACATGATTAGAGGCTAACGGTACAAGATTTATTAATTCACAGCAAAAGAAGTCATGAATAATAAAAATAACTTCAGTTCCAATATCTTATCTGTGCCTTGTTAAAATGTGTAAATGAGGGTGGGCCAATGATCAGATAAGAAAGGGTAAAAATTTGGCAAGTTCAAAGTAAATTTATTATCAAAGTGCAATTGTCACCATATACAATCCTGAGATTCATTTTCTTGTGGGCATACTCAATAAATAAAGGAAGGTCATTTTCTATCAATTGCTGCTGAGAATTTGTCAGTTTTGATGCTATCTACGGTGACATGCCGATGTTCATAGACTGGTCAGTATGTAGAGCACTTGTGAAAGTATAGCTGAGCAATCGGCTGCTTTGGGAGGCATGGGAGGGGAAGAAAGACAAAGAAAATTACTGACTACATTCCCATAAGACCATAAGGCAAAGGAACAGAATTAGGCCATCCAGTCCATTGAACCTGCTCCACCATTCCATCATGACTGGTGCCAGATCCCACTCAACCCCATACACCTCTTGTCATATCCTTTGATGCCCTGACCGATCAGGAAATTGTCAACTTCCACCTTAAATATACCCATGGACTTGGCCTCCACCACAGTCTGTGGCAGAGCATACCACAGATTCACAACGCTGGCTAAAAAATTCCTCCTTACCTCTGTTCTAAAAGGTCGCCTCCCCCCCCTCAATTTTGAGGCTGTACCCTCTAGTTCTGGATACCCTCACCAAAGGAAACATCCTCTCCACATCCACCCTAGCTAGTCCCTTCAATATTCAGTAGGTTTCAATGAGAATTCCCCCCCTCCACCCCACATTCTTCTAAATTCCGATGAGTACAGGCCCAAAACTGCCAAACATACCTCGTTTTTGACCCCTTCATTCCCAGAATCAACCTTGTGAGCCTCCTCTGACTGTCTCCAATGATAACACATACTTTCTGAGATTTGGGGTCCAAAACTGTTGATAATACTCTAAATGTGTCTTGACTAGTGCCTTTATATTTCCTTGCTATTCTCCAACATTGCATTTGCCTTCCTAACCACAGACTTAACCTGTAAATTAACCTTCTGGGAGTGTTTCATAAGGACTCTCAAGTCCCTTTTCACCTCCGATGTTCAAACCTTCTCCCAATTTACCTAATAGTCCACACTATTGTTCCTTTTACCAAAATGCATTGTCATACATTTCCCAATACTATTCCATCTGCCACTTTTTTTGCCCATTCTTCCAATTTGTCTGAGAACTGCTGCAATCACGTTGCTTCCTCAGCACTACCTACCCCTGTAAAGTATTGCTGTTCTCACGCCTTCTTCTCATTATTACCACCAGCAAGATGTGCAGGAGCCTGAAGGCACACACCTAATGTTTTGGACCAGCTTTTTCCTCTCTGCCATCAGATTAATGAATAGTCGACGAACACTACCTGCCATTTGTCTTTTGCACCATTTATGCATTTTATTCTTATTTTAACTTTTAGTGATTTTTTTATGTCTTGCTGTGTGCTGCTGTGGCAAAAACAAATTTTGTGACATATGCCAGTGATAATAAACCTGATTCTGATTCTACTCTTTACGTCCATGGGAAACTACTTTCAATCCAAGTGAACAAGTCAAAGTTATGGGTACCAGGTTTCTTATGTGCCTTCCTGTATGGATGCTCCACACTGTACTCCTGATGATTACATGGAAGCTGGTAACTCCAGACCCCTCCCATTTCATAACATTCTTCAGTAAACTCAGCAGGTCAATGCAAAATCAAGGGAGTGATACATTAAATAATATTAAACTTCTGCTTAAAGATTTTGTTTTACAATGGCTTTGATTTTTCTTACTGCCTAGTGTCACACTTTTGAAGATCAGGGACTGCATGACCCCACCCAAATGAACATGCAAACATCAGTGGAAATACTTTGAGCATCAGAAGGGGAATAGGGATTTAGATTTTGGGTGTGGTGCTGTTTAAGATGAGAAACGTTGTGGAGAAACATTGGACCATTTAACTGTTGTAAGCAACTTGCATTTCAAATGCCTTTAAATTTCTTTAAAAGAAACTGTTCCATTGCAAATGGCAATGTAATGAGAGTGTTGTTTTGAAGTACAAGCAGCTTCGAAGGAGAATCTATTGCAGTTAAGAGAAAGTCAAGGCATTTCTTCTGTGGTATGTCTTAATCTTTGACTTTGGAGACAGATGGTTTAGATTCCCTGCTGGTTAGCAGGAATTCAGAGGGGCAGAGTAGAAAATGCCTTGTGGAATAATAGTCAGCACGATTTAGATTATGACATTCCTGTTCGATTCTCCTTTTTTTATCTTCCGTTCCACCTGACTGCAGCAAAGATAGCTTGACAGTACAGTACATTTTTTAAGAGAATGCAAATGTGCCTTTTGGCAAACTGCCAAAAATGGTTCAGAGCTGAGCAGCTCTGCAATGAAGAGGGAGACAAGAAGGAATAAAACCTCTTATATTTTGCTGGCCTTGCAAAACTGGTTGACTTTTATTTTTACCATCACACTACAGAAAGGACTGCTCTAAAGGAGGATATGGAGTGTTAGTCTGCTTCCTTTCCAGTCCTGACGAAGGATCTTGGCCTGATATGTCGACTGTTTATTTCCCTCCATCATAGGCGCTGCCTGAGTTCCTCCAGCATTTTGTGAGTGTTGCTCGAGATTTCAGCATTTGCAGAATCTCTTGTGCTTGTGACTATTGTCTTCTACGGCTTTGATTTGTAAATTCCTTTATACATCTATATAATTAAGTGACAATATTCAAATAGTTGGAATGCATGTGTCTTTTCTGCTCTCAACCTGTGTTAGAAGGACAATCAGTCTAATACATAATGGTGGATTGTACTGTATATTATTTCATATTCCATCAGCTCTGATCCACATTGAAGTTAAGTAGATGGAAGGTCAAAATCTCCTTGATCTTTTACATGCTTTAATAAGCAGCTGATACAGCTTTGCCTGAAGCCGGCAGGCTCCTGTCCAGCACATTGGGTTCTAATGGCATTGAGGCAGTTGTCTGCTGATAGTTCAGCAATAGCAATGTCGAACAAATATGAGCAATGAGCTTCCCTCCAGGTCAATCCAATGCCAGGAATGCCACGTTTCAAACTTTCCATACCTCCTTTTGAGTTCAGGAGGATGAGGTATTCTTCCTCTGAGCTTCTCTTCCTCTGCCTTAGATCTTTCCAGCACAGTCCTGCCCTTTTCCAATCACGGAGGCACTTTGTGCTAAGAGCCTGTCACTGTTTCCATGGATTTACTGAGCTTCCGTAGCAGGCGGCCTGCACGAGTTGTGGGACGTAAGACATGTGAAATTTAAAAGGTATCTGAAAAGAGTACACAGTTCCCCTTACTTCATTCCCCTCTGGTCAAAGCCAAGGCAACAATCTCCATTCAGCTTCACCATGTGGACCCTGGTGCCTGTGGGCAGGCAGGTTTAGTTTATCAGTGGATGCTGACTGGGACTGGGTTCGATGTCTTCCAGTCCAGTAGTCTTCACACCTGGAATGCACTAGGAAGGCGGCACCTTCAAGGAAGCACTTCAAAAGATGAATCTTTTTTTCAAAAAAAAACAGTTCTTTTACAAGGGTTTTAAAAAGTAAATTTATTAATTATTCATGGCAATACATTTTAAGGTTCCCGATACTAAATCTATTCAGAGTGGCTGTTTGTAAAGCTGCAGAGCTCTTGGCCATTCTGCTGTGCTATTAGCACAAACAGCACAGGAATATTAGTAGATCATTCACCCCATGAGCCAGCTTTGGCATACAATTATTGCTCATACCTACCCATCATAATTCTATAGATGTTAATACATGTATCCAATAAAGGTTGTTCCATACACTCTGTATGTAGAGAAGCTTCCTAACTTCTCAGTTTACATCCAATATCCTTTTGATTAGACATTTCTCACAAGAATTTCTCTTCGGGTCTCCTATCAACTCTTGTCATTATCCTTAAAACCATTAAACTAATCCTATTAATATTTTGTAATACAAGCAGAAGATTCTGTCCAGATCAACTAGCAGGGGTATTTGCAAACATTTTTTGTGTCTCCCTGCTTCTGTCTGGGGTTCCCACATGCTTTCAGAATCCAATTTCAACCTGCTACCTAAGAACATACAAGGTAACATGTCTTAATGATAACTGCCCAGTAGCTTTGACACTGAGTATCATGAAGTGCTTCGGGCTAGTCGTGGCACACATTGACTCCAGCTTCCCAGACAACCTTGACTTACTGCAATTCACCTACCACTGAAACAGGTCTACAGTAGGTGCCATCTCCTTGGCTCTACATTCATTGCAGGAGCATCTGAACAGTGGAAACCTACCCTCTGTCAGGTGGTTGTTGTTTTATTGACTATAGTGCTATCTGCACTACTATAATTCTAAGCAACCTCATCACTAAACTCAGAGACCTAGCAGTTGATATCTCCCTTAGCAACTAGATATTTAACACCCTGACCCACAGATTGCAATCAGTAAGGATGGCAGAAATACCTCCACCACAATTATTCTCAACACTGGTGCTCCGGGGGTGAATTTTAGCCCCCAACTCCACTCAGAATCAATATCTCAAATAATGATGAGTTGCAGTACAGGAAGGAGATAGCATCAGGTTTTTTTTTAAATTTTCTCTCCATTTTAAAAAAAAGTCAACCCTTTCATTTCTTCTACCAAAATGCATGACCATACACTTCCTAACACTATATTCCATCTGCCATTTCTTTGCCCATTCTCCTGATCTCTCTAACTCTTTCAGCAGCCTTTCTACTTGCTTCAAACCTATCTTCCCTTCCACCTATCTTCATATTGTCTGCAAATTTTGCAACAAAGCTATCAATTCCATCATCCAATCATTGACAAATAACATAAAAAGAATTGATCCCAACACAGACCACTGTGGAACATCACTAGTCACTGGCAGCCAGCTAGAAAAGGCTCCGTTTATTCCCACTCTTTGCCTTCTGCCAATCAGCCTCTGCTTTATCCATGCTAGAATCTTTCTTGTAATACAATGGGCTTGTAGCTTGTTAAGCAGCCTCTTGTATGTCACCTTGTCAAAGGCCTTCTGAAAATCCAAGTGCACAATATCAACCCACTCTCCTTTGTCTACCCTGCTTGATATTTCTTCAAAGAACAGATTTGTTAGGCAAGATTTTCCCTTGAGGAAACCATGCTGACTATGGCCTAGTTTAACTTGTGCCTCCAAGTATCCTGAGACCTCATCCTTAATAATCAACTCCTACATCTTCCCAACCACTGAGGTCAGACTAACTGGCCTATCGTTTGCTTCCTTCTGCATCTCTCCCTTCATGAAGAGTGGAGTGACATTTGCAATTTTCCAATCTTCTAAAACCATTCCAGAATCTAGGGAATCTAGGTTCTTGAAAGATCATTAGTAATGCCTCCATAATCTCTTCAACTGCTTCTTTCAGAAGCACGAGGTACACACCAACTGGTCCAGGTGACTTACCTACCTTCAGACCTTTAAGTTTCCCAGGACCCTTCTCTCTAGCTATGGTAACTTCACACACTTCATGACCCCTAACACTTGGAACATCTAGCATACTGTTAGTGTCTTCCACAGTGAAGACTGGCACAAAATACTTATTCTGTTTGTCCATCATTTTGTTGTCCCCTATTGCTACCTCTCTAGCATTATTTTCTAGCAATCCGATACCCACTCTCACCACTCTTTTACACTTTGTGTATCTGAAGAAACTTTTGGTATCCTTTTTAATATTATTAGCTAGCTTACTTTCATATTCCATCTTTACCTTAATAGCTTTTTTAGTTGCCTTCAGTTGGTTTTTAAAAGTTTCCCAATGCTCTAACTTCCTGTTATTTTTTGCTCTATTATATGCCCTCCCTTTGGCTTTTATGTTGACTTTGACTTCTCTCGTTAGCCACATTTATGCTATCTTTCTTTTAGAATATTTCTTTCTCTTGGGGATGTATATATCCTGTCCCTTCTGAATTGCTTCCAGAAAATTCCAGCCGTTACTGCTCTGCCATCATCCCTGCTGGTGTTCTTTCCCAATAAATTTTGGCCAACTCCTCTCTGCTGCCTCTGTAATTCCCTTTACTCGACTGTATTACTGATACATCTAACTTTAGCTTCACTTTCTCAAATATACATGATGAATTCAATCATATTATGATCACTTTCCCCTTAGGGTTCTTTTACCTTAAGCTCTCTAATCAATTCTGGTTCATTGCACAACAGCTGATCCTCAAGTGGGCTCAAACACGAGCTGCTCTACAAAGCCATGTCTAGAAATTTTCCCTCCTGGAATTCAGCACCAACCTCATTTTCCCAATCTTCCTGCAGGTGGAAGACCCCATGACCATTGTAACATTGTTGTTTTGGCTTGCATTTTCTATCTCCCGCTCTAATTTGTAGATCACATCCTTACTACTGTTTGGGGGTCTGTATACAACTCCCACCAGGGCTTTTTTTTACCCTTGCAGTTCCTTAGCTCTATTCGCAATGTTTCAACACCTTCTGACTCTATGTCACCTCTTTCTAATGATTTGATTTCATTTTTTTTAATCAAAAGAGCAACGCCACCCCCTCTGCCTTCCTGCCTGTTCTTTCGATACAATGTGTGTCCTTGGACATTAAGCTCCCAGCTATAATCTTTTAGCCATGATTCAGTGACGCCGACAACATCCCGCCTGCCAATCTGCAACTGCTTCGACTACCTTCTTCCATACACTGCACACATTCAAATACAACACCTTCAATCCTGTATTCACCCTTTGATTTTGTCCATCTTTTGCGTTGCAGCTCATCCTGTTGACTGCAATTTTGCCCCATCAGCTTCTCCTCACTACACATTGTTTGTAAACCAGCTCCCTCATCTTCAGCACTATCGTCTGCCTTTCCTGCCATACTACTTGCATTGAAATACAGTATATGCGATGCAGGATACTAGTCACACCATGCTCAAGTTTTTGATTCCTAACTTTGTCTGAGGTCTTACCAACATCTGCCTCCACAATCTCTCCACTAACTGTTCTGGCATTCTGGTTCCCATCCCCCTGCAACTCTAGTTTAAACCTCACTCTGCAGCATTAACAAACCTTCCTGCTGGGATATTAGTCCCTCTCCAGTTCAGGTGCAAACCGTCCCTTCTGTACAGTTTCCACCTTCTCTGGAGGAGAGCTCAATGATTCAACAATCTTATGCCCTCCCTCCTACACCAACTGTTCAGCCACATATTAAACTCTGTTATCTTCCTAGTTCTGGCCTTACTAGCATGTGGCACAGTTGGCAATCCTGACATTATAACCCTGGAGGTCCTGCCCTTTAATTTAGCACCTAACTCCCTGAGTTCCCCATGCAGAACCTTGTCACTCATCCTACCCATGTCATTAGTACCTACATGGCCCATGACTTCTGGCTGTTCACCCTCCCAGTTAAGAATGCTGAGGACTCATCCCGAACCCTGGCACCCGGGAGGCAACTTACCATCCGGGAATCCTGTTGTCACTCACAGAACCTCCTGTCCATTCCCCTAACGAATCCCTTATCACCACAGTGTGCTTTTTTGTCCCCCTTCCCTTCTGCATCACAGAGGCAGACCCGGTGCCAGACACCCGACCACTGTGACTTTCCACTATTAGGTCATCCCCTCCCCCAACATATCCAAAGTGTTGAGGGGGATGGCCACAAGGATACTTTGCATTTAACACCTTCCTGACTGTCACCCAGTTTCCTGTGTCCTGCACCTTGGGTGTAACTACCTCTCTCTATTTGTCCTATCTATCACGCCCCCCTCCCCCTGTCTCTCGAATGATCCAGGGTTCATCCGGTTCCAGCTCCAACTCCTTAATGTGGTTTGTTAGAAGCTGCAGCTGGATGCACTTCTCACAGGTCAGGGACACAGAAGGTCCCCTTGTCTTCCCACATCCCACAAGGGGCACATTCAACCACCCTGTCAGGAATCTCTAATGTCCTAGCTGAGCAGATATAGAAAACAGAATGACAAAAGAAACTTGAGCTTTGCTCTCTCTGACTGAAGGCCCTCTTCACTGAAACCTCAAGGTCACCATTTTGACTACGACAACTCTGGCTGCTGCCCCTGGCCCTGCCTTTCTTTAATTTGCTCTCGCTAACCAATCCTAAATGCCGATTGGTCACTGGTTTAAAGCTTTTTTTTCCACTGTCCTGACCTGCTGCTGCCTTTTATCTTCAGACAGTGGTCCCCTCCTCTCAAAACTCCGATGCCCAGATTGGTCAAAGCTCTTTATCATGTCACTTAAGATTCATCTTCTGCATTCCCACTTGGGTTTCTTCCCTGCAAATCTTGGAGCTGCCAGTAACGAGCATGGAGAAAGGTTTCACCAGGACATTGTAGTCATGGAAAAACAGTTTCAGGGCAACTAGAATTCATCAATGCTGTCTGGCTGGTTATTGTTGGACACTTAGCAAGCTGCCTCAGACACTGAATACAAATGAAAATGGTCAACAAAATATTTTTAGCTTAGTTGAACTATTGCAAATCTCAGCACTGTTGTGCAATTAAATGAACTTTATTCAATTAAAATTGAATTCTTATGTGATGCGAGAATCCTGTGGAAGCAACACTTCTGGAAAAAATTGTTGTCAAGTGTTACCTTTCCTTCCTCACGTTAGCTCGAGAATTCTATTCTTTGAATTGTTACCAGTTTCCAGGGGATATCGAGTAGTTTTGCATTTCCTCAGCTGTAAAGAGTAATGTAAATGAATTATTTGATTAGATTATTTAAATATACAGATGGGAATATCTTCATCTGGGTTACACAGAAACTGCTGTAAGGTTGACATTACTATAATTCTGTACAAGACAAAAATAAAAACACGTACAAACAAGCTGGATGATTTCAGCAGGTCGGGCAGCGTCCGTTGAAAGGAGCAGTCAATGCTTCGGACCGAGACCCTTCGTCAGGACTGAAGAAGGAGGGGGCAGGGGCCCTATAAAGAAAGCAGGGGGATTGGGAAGGTGCAGGTGAAAAACCAATCAGAGGAAAGATCAAGGGGTGGGGGGGGGGAAGCAGGGAGGGGATAGGCAGGAGAGGTGAAGAAGGAATGTAAGGGGAAAGCAATATGGGTCGTAGAAGAAGGCAGAATCGTGAGAGGGGTGACAGGCAGCTAGAAGAGGAGGCAGAGTGAAAGTGTGATAGGGAGGGAATTACCAGAAGTTGGAGAATTCAATGTTCGTGCCAAGGGGCTGGAGGCTACCCAGACGGTATATGAGGTGTTGCTCCTCCAACCTGAGTTTGGTCTCATCATGGCGGTAGAGGAGGCCATGTATGGACAAATGCAAATGGGAATGTGAAAGAGAGTTGAAGTGGGTGACTTGATTTGACTTGACTTGAAATAACTCTAATATATAGTAAAAGCAGGAATTATATGATAAGTACACAGCCTATCCCCTATCACACTTTCACTCTGCCTCCTCTTCTAGCTGCCTGTCACCTCTCTCACGATTCTGCCTTCTTCTATGACCCATATTGCTTTCCTCTTACATTCCTTCTTCACCTCTCCGGCCTATCCCCTCCCTGCTTCCCCTCCCCCACCCCTTGATCTTTCCTCTGATTGGTTTTTCACCTGCACCTTCCCCCTCCCCCCATCTTCTTTATAGGACCCCTGCCCCCTCCTCCTTCAGTCCTGACGAAGGGTCTCAGCCCGAAACGTTGACTGCTCGTTTCAATGGATGCTGCCCGATCTGCTGAGTTCATCCAGCTTGTTTGTACGTGTTGATTTGACCACAGCATCTGCAGTGTACTTTGTGTTTAAAAATAAAAACACTTTCTCTCAGACCTACAATAGCTCCCAAACACTATTAGATGTTTTCTACTTACTGCATTTTTCTATTAATTCAAAATCGGTTGTTGCTCTTCTGAATTCTACTTCCTCAATTCAGTGAAGCTTCTGAAACACTGTTCCACACACGCTTCCTCCTTTCTCCATTCCTAGTTTTCTGACTAAGACACATTACACTATCTTCTAATCTCATTCTGTTTGTGGGAGTATCTGTAGTTCAGCAAAGAGTGTGTGATTCTTGGTGTAACCTTCCTGAGGTGCTGCAGATTGCTGCCAGCAAAGCTTTTATTATTTCAAAAAAATATTCATGATTGAAATATTTCCAAAGAAACTGGGAAAAGAAAAACATGCATTGTAACATTCAGTGTAAACCTTTTTTGAAAAAATAACAAAACAACACCATTGTCTCTAACATGGCTCCCTGGGGTGCTCTTCCTTTCTTTGTTAGAGGGGGTTTCACCACCCAACTCTGCCCTCTGTGTGGTAGTGCACGGAGCCCAAACTGTGGTCCTTCCCCACAGAGACGTTGCATTGGCTGCACCAAGTTTCAATGCATATGTCGACACATACCCCTGGTGTCTAGAATGCGCTTGTTGGTTGTATTCCTTTACAGATATCTCACTGTGTTGGAATACCATCAAGACCGGGTACACCAAAGGGTGTCCTTCAGTGAGCTGATGACCTTCCAGCATCACTTGATGACCGTCTCGGTGTGTATTGGATACACTGAGACATTTGGGCTGTAATGTAACTGAACTAGGACACAGTCTCCTGTATACATCTCTACATTTTTTCATAAAATCTACTATCCACAATGAGTTGTTTAACCGTTTCTTCCCTATCACTGCTGCCCTGAGGGCAACTTCCTTTGGGAGTAATGTGTTGTCCATTGAGAAAAGCTTTGACTGTTAGGACACCTCTCGCTGCCAGCCAAGTAAGACCTCAGTGCCTGTTGGTCAAATTGGGTGATGAGGTTATCTGCCAGATGGTTTTGACCAGGAAACTAACCTACAGAATCCTTGGTAACCCTGTCCTGCAGTATGTTCTGCACTGCCCACTCCCTGACGGACTTGTGGTCAAAGATGTTTACTTGGAAGTACTCTGCCACAGAATAGTGTGGCAACATGCAGCTGACTGGGGTGGTGCACTTCAGAGGGGCCAGGCCTGTTTTCCACAACACCACGAACTGGTAGAACCCCAGAATATAGGGGCACTTGGTAGCCACATACTGGTACTTTGGAATTACACACCATCTGATGCAATCGCACATGAAGTTCGTTAGCATGATGAGGGCAACATTGGGTATGCTCCCAGCAAAGCTTCTCTGTGTAGGTCTAGGGCGAACGATCAGCTTGTGCTCCTGAAGCTTCTAAGTACATAGAGCTAATTATAAGAAGCACATTTAGCTACGAAGTGTTTGATGTGAAGTCAGGTATTCAACCATAGATCTAAATTGGATTCAAAGTTAATTTCTCATTAGTTGTAGTTTCAGTGGTGGTTATAGCTCATTAAGCAGAATGGTTGTCTCATTTATGGCTTCAATATCAAAAGAACATGGGCATATAGAAGATGGATGAGCAGATAGTTGGCTGATGGGCTTAAATGTGACAATTCTGTGTTTTAGAGCACATTTGCAGAATTGATTCAGAGTTTCAGAATGTTGAGAGTATGTTCATCCCTAGCCACTTCACTTTCAACACTGAAATAGTTGCTTTATTTTCAAAGTCCTGTGCTTAAAAATTGTAACTCCCTTGCACTGGCCTATAGTTGACTCCAAGTCTCCTGGTTTCCACTCAGAACCTGCAAGGGCCACAAATGGTGTAACATCATCACAGAACCAATCTAGCTGCCAGGTCCTCACAGTCTGTGTTACAGCCGTTCTGTTCCATTACAACCCTGTTAAATCATGATTGCTCAGTCTAGAAACGGAACCTATTTTTATTTAGAGGTACAGAGCAGAAAACTCCTGTCCATCCCTTTGAGCCACACCACCCAGCAACCTCCGACAACCCCAATTTAACCCTAAAGTTGTACATACTTTGATAATAAATGTATTTTGAACCTAATCACAGGACAATTTACAATGAACAATTAACCTACCCGCCATGTCTTGGACTGTAGGAGGAAACTCAAGGATCTAGAGAAAACACACAGGGAGGATGAACAGAAACTCCGTACAGAGGACACTGGGATTGAACTCTTAGTTACAGTGTCTTGAGCTGTAATACTACGACACTTCATATTTTGCACACTTTTTCTTGTAGGAGCCCATGTAACACATGTCAGATCGTATGAGTAATTGTTTTCTGGCATCGAGCAGCGGCCATCTGGACATTGACATACCTTGTCCCAGCACAATTCACTTTCACACGGCTGACGTTTCCTTGGCATCGTTTGTACTGCCAATGACATCAGAGGTCGTGCCGTGTATCTTCCCTCTGCTACAGCCAGAAACTGGATTCTCAAAGAAATCCGGGGTTCAGAAATGAGATTGCAATTAATGGGTCTGTACTATTTCGTTGATGTCCTGCACGCCCACCCACCTATCTTTCCCCTTACCCGGACTCGCCTATGGTGGTTAATTTGCGGAATTTTGTTACCAGGTGCTGCTATGGGGGCCAGGTCATTGAGTGTACTTAAGGCAGAGCTTGATAGGTTCTTGATTGGACACGGCATCAAAGCTATGGGGAGTAGGTCGGAGAGTGGGCCGAGAAGGGGAAAAAAGGATCAACCATGATTGAATGGCGGAGCAGACTCAATGGGCTAAGTGGCCTAATTCTGCTTCTATGCTTTATGACCTATCAGCTTGTGCTTGTCCCCCTCAAGGCAGAAAGGACACAAGTCACTTGTATCCTTATTTATATTAATATCTGCTCTTCATAATTTCATAACTGCAGAATAATCTCTAGCAATTATCATTATGCCTGGCAATGTTTTGCAAGTGGAAGGCACTCAGGGCTCACAGTGGATTTCCTCCAAAGTGTATCATACAGTGTGCTAGACAAAAGATGTGCTTTGAAGTCTAGTCAATGGTTATGCATGAAAAGCACAGAGCCAATTTTCACAAAGAGCATTATGATTGTAACACTATCTGTTTTAGTCTTATTGAATAAGTATTTGTTGAGAGATGTTTAGAAGAATGAGGGGGAATCTCATTGAAACCTGCTGAATTTTGAAAGGCTTCGAGTGGATGTGAAGAGAATGCTTCCTGTTGTGGGTGAATCTAGGACCAGAATCTAGGACACAGCCTCAGAATGGAGAAACGTCCATTTAGGACAGACATGAGGAGGAATTTCTTCAGCCAGAGGGTGGTGAATCTGTGGAATTCATTGCCCCAGATGCCTGTATGGAGGGCAAGTCATTGGATATATTTAAAGCAGAGGTTTATAGGTTCTTGCTTACTAAGAGTGTCAAAGGTTATGAGGAGAAGTCGGGAGAATGGGGTTGACAGGGATAATAAGTCATCCATGATGGAATGGTGAAGGAGACTCAATGGTCTGCATGGCTGAAATTCTGCTCCTGTGTCTTGTGGTCTTAAAACAATAAAAATAATACTTCTGCCTTTAGCTGTAGTAATACCATGTGATATTTTTGTCACCTGAGTGAGCAGACAGCCTGAGTTTAATATTTGAAAACTGATACCTCTAACTGTGTAGCATTCCTTCCGTCTTGCAGTGGAGTTGCTGTCTATATCTCCTCGAGCCTCTGGAGCAGGACATAAGCCTTAAGGCTTGAGGTGGGGATGCTTCCTTCTCAGTCACAACTTAATGTTCTGAACTTTAAATCACAACTCTTGAATAAGAAAAAGGTGAAGAAGAGCAACTTCCCTACAACCATTCCGTCCTTGAACTAACGTACGCAACTCTAACTATTAATTCAGTATCGCAACCCTGTGACCACTCTGATCACTTTGCACTATAGTGGACTTCATTTGTTCTAATTGTGTTCTTTCTTGTAAAAATAGTGTAAAGTATATGTTTGTTTTTCTTCGAATGCCACATATCTGATACAATGTGTCTGTTATGCTGCTGCTAGTAAGTTCTTCACTTCTCTTTTGCTTAGGTGTATTTGTACCTATGACAATACAATCAACTTTGACCTTAAAGGAAACAGGATTAAGTAGGTTTTTATTCACCACTCAAAGCATAGTAGTCTTTATTCCAGTCCGTAATCTCTGTTATGTAACTCAGCTGGAAAAAAAAAGACCACCATCATAAATGAATAGACGATAAGTATTTTATATGTTATAAATTAAAAAGATGTTACGGCAAGGCAAAATAACCAACGCCTGTTGGTCATGACAACTAATCCCAGGCTGATTGATCATTGTTCCGATCAACACCTCAAATATTCTTGAGTAAACTATTTAGACAGTCATGCTTTGGGATGCACTGTTGACTTTGGCAGTTTTGGTAGCTGTATGGTTTTTCTGAATAAAAGGCTATTTTGTGTTCCAGCTTTATCCTGTCTCCTGGTTTCGGGTCTCATCAGTAGTTATAGGTGAGTGAACACAAGAAATTAGCTACAGGACATGCTAATATCGACATGCTAATTTCTGTAGAAGACTTGCATGCAATTCTACAATGGCAGCAAGCTCAATCTGAGGTGGCCCATTTGAAGTTAATTGAAATCGTGACCCGCAGGTTATCAGTGAGTGCAATGATGTTGGTAGCAAACACTAAGCAGAACTCATGTGAGTCAGCTGTTGTGTCCATGACCAACTTTCAGTTCAATGCTGATCCACGAGCTGTATTTAACTATTATGAAGGTATATTCTGGGTAAAGTTTGCCAGTAAACATGACTCCTGGAAGACACACAATTTGTTCCAAAAGTAGGGTACTGCTAAACACGACCATTATTTCAACTTCATTCTGCCTTTAAAAACCGCATGACCTACTGTTTGATGAAACTGCCCAACAGCTAACAGGCATTTTTGGAGAGCAGTCATCTCTCTTCAACGTTCACTACCATTGCGTAAAACTCATTAAACACAATATCAATGGCTTCATCGCATATGCCCATGTCATTAATAGTGAATATGAAAAGTTCAAGCTGGGTAACATGACTGAATCACAAGTCCGAACATCTGATGTTTATTTGTGGACTTCAGGTCCTGGCCAGACTTCAGGGATGAAGGGGTTAACCTATGAGGAGAGATTGAATCACCTGAGACTATACTCCCCGGAGTTCTGAAGAATGAGAGGGGATCTTATAGAAACACACAAAATTTTTGAAAGGAATAAATGAGATAGAAGTAGGAAAGTTGTTTTCATTGGCAGGTGAGACTAGAACTAGGGGACAGTGCTTCAAGATTTAGCACGGAGATGAAGAGAAACTGTTTTTCCCTGAGAGTTGTGAATCTGTGGAATTCTCTGCCAAGGAAGCAGTTGAGGCTTTGTCACTAAACATATTTAAGATACAGTTAGATAGGTTTTTACATAGTAAGGGAATTAAGGATTATGGGGAAAAGGCAGGTAGATGGAGCTGAGTTTACGGACAGATCAGCCATGATCTTATTGAATGGCGGGGCAGGCTCGATGGGCCGGATGGCCGACTCCTGCTCCTATTTCTTATGTTCTTATGTACAAGCTGTCACTGAAGGATGTCAGCGTTTGATCATCCTGAAAAATGATTCCGACCTGGTCAAACAGAACCATGTCAGTGCAGTTTCCCGTGGCCCAGACATCATCACTCAGCATATCTCCAAGCAGCCAGGCACAGCTTGTTAGAACTGTGATGTGTGGCATTACACAAGGAACTGTCAATATAAGAAATGCCAATGCACGATCACAAGGGCTTTTGCTATCCCTCACTCTCTTCTAGGCCAGTGAAACACAAGGACAAGAAGTTTCAAAAGCCAGCAAAATCTACAAGAAGTTAATGGTCACATTCAAAGTTGACTTTGCTCCCAGGAGATGATATGTCAATGGATATATCAACAATCTTTTGGTCAAGCTGCAACTCTATATGGCATCAGACATCACCATTATCTCCAAATGGATGTGGTGGGCACTTGGGTCTCACCAGTCAAATCAACTCCTCACACCACCCACAGTTCATCAGGTGGAACACTCCAGCTGATTGGCCAATTGCACTGAGTGGTGAAGCTGAACAGTAACCAAGTCAATAGTGTGTGTTACCTAACGGACCAGTCAGATCGGAATGGGCTTGGTATTGACTGGATGGACAAGCTTCACCTCTGGATGAGGGCCGTATGAAGACGTAGGCCATTCAGACCATGTCAGTCGATGCCACACCACCATCAGTGTGTGGATACAACTGCACCAGTGCTATGCAGCCGTGTGTCATGAGTGTTTAGGTTGCTGTACCAGACAGCAAGCAGAACTCCATCTCCATTCAGACCTAAAGCCAGTCTCCTGTACCAAAAGACCAGTACTATATGCAGGCTTACCAGTCATTGAGTAAGAGCTAGATCACCTGCAGCAAGCTGTCAACTGTTCACGGTGGGCAGCTCTGACAGTCATTGTCACGAAAGTAGTGAGGCTGCATGCAGACTTCCCACCTGGTCTTAATGTCTCTCTGGAGACGCACCTGACCCCATTACTGGTACCAGCAGATCTACTTGCACGATTGAACGGTGGTCACTACTTTTCAAAGATGGCTTGACTGAAGCCAGCCTCCAGGTAGAAGGTATAAAATATTTACAGTATTTGTAAAATTTATGGGGTAGAAGTGGCTACTTCATTTTTCCACCAACTTATGGACTCGTTGAGTGGCTTTGGTGGTGTTGTTGTTTATTTCAACAATTTGCTCTGATAGGCATGGGTCAGACAAAATTATGCCAATGCCTGGACCTCATCCTTGTCACAGTCGACAAGATCAGAGCAGAAACCGCTGCGGATCCTCTTCAGTGTATGTCCAGATACCTCATTGATGGATGACTGGTCAAGGCTGAAGAAGAAGTCGAACCCTTTTAACGACGTTATACATTGCTCTCAACTGTGGACTCCAGTCTAATGCTTGGAAATGAAATAGTGATTCTACAAACACCTCAACTGAAAGTACTGAAATAATTCCTCTGTGGTCATCAAATGAAAGCTCTGGCAAGTAACTGTGCACTGGCTGGGCACGTTGGTATGCAAGCAGTGTACCCAGTGCCAAAGAATCCAAGTCGAGCCAATCTGTAACCATGGCTGCAGGATACCAGACCTTGGAATTGAGCTCACTTTGACTTCTCTGACCCAGTTGACCTTGTCCTGGTTGATACCTATTCCAAATGGCCTGAAGTAAGTCAACAATGGCAGAGGCTACGATTCAACAGCTGCTCTGGGATGCCAGAAATTCTTGTTTATAACAATGGCATTTAATTCCATTCACAGCACTTTGCCAGAACAGTGGAATAATCCACATCCACTCACCTCCATATCATCCACAGTCCAATGGTCAAGCAGAGATGGTTTCTGGATGCCTTCAAACAGTCGTTTCTGAAGTCAAAAGGAGAAGCTGCATCGGTCAAGACTCCCAACACATCTCTGCAGACAAATTGAATTACAGCACATCCAGGCCTCACAGGGAAGTTTACAGCTGAAGTACTTTTGGGAAGAAAACTGTGTACAGGGTTGGATGCAATCCAATATCCAATATCTGAGACAGTGGATGGCCAGAGGCACAAAGATAGTGAAGGGTGAAGTCATTAAAGCCTGGAGCTGCATTGTGGGCCAGACAGTTTTGCAATGGGCAAAGTTCCTGGGTACCAGATCAGATCATCAAATGCCCTACAAACTTATCATAGACAGGCTTCACAGGCATCACCACATCTACCGATTGAGGCCTAGTGCTCCCAAAGATGCAACAAATTTTCAAACACAGAGCTAGACCTTCATCTACTGCTGGAAGTGTTCAATTTTCCCCATCCAAAACAAATTTTCGTTTACTTTTCCCTTGCTTGTATGTGTACTTGTACTCTGTCCCCACACTGTTTTCCCGTGTATTGTACTGCTCTCCCAACTTTTCCCACGCTTGTCTATTCTAAGCGCATTTATGCAAATATTGTGCACTTGTGTTGTTCACAAGCTCTCCCCCCCTTGAAAATAAATTCCTTATTATTAAAACTGTGTCTCCAGAGCTCTTGCCTTTGAGACCCAAAGAATCTGTCTCATTTCCATCACAACATTTGGCACTGCGAGCAGGGTCTCATTTGTCCTGGCTGGACACAGAGCACAGGGGAGAATGTTCTGGAACAAGAGGCCAAAACAAATACCACTGAAAAGTGATGGCCTGCAACCACCAAGAGGTACTAATAGCCAGTGTAAGCCAGTTGTTCCAATCCAAATCAACCCCTGGTTCAATTGCTATAGATAATCATCTTCGAGAGAGAGGTGTTACAACAAGCTGAAACAACCAATGCCTATTGGTCAGCTGACAACCAATCCAAGCTGACTTTCACCGATTGGTCATTGTTCCTATCAGCATCTCAAATATTCTTGGGTAAACCAGTTAAAAAGTCATGCTTTGACATATGCTGATTGGTTTTGAGATTTTTGTATTTGCATGGTTTTACTTATTTTGAGTTCTGGCTTGTCCTATCTCCTGCTTTGATTCTCATCTGTTGTTATAGGCAAACAAACACAACACAAGTGATTATATGTATGGACAATCCCGACAACTTGAAAGTAAATAATCAGTCCATTGATCATCAGCATTTATTTAAAGAAAATTATCTATATTTTCTCGAACATTTTCCCTGCTCACTTCACTTCCTGAAGGTGAAGTGTCCACAATTGCAAATTGTTTACTTTACCTTGATCCAAAGTTCAAAGTGCATTTTATTATCAAGTTACATCTACATCATCATGTGCAATCCTAAGATTAGTTTACTTGTGGACATACTCAACAAATCTATAAAACAGTAACTTTAACAGAATCCATGAATAGCTGTCAAACTAGGGATCTTCCATCATGTTACAGTGCATTCAAATATATTTGCCACATGTGGCAAGTGTGAGCTAACATACCGTAGGGTGGGTTGGTGTAGCTAGGCATCACTGATAGCCTGTGTCTAATGTACTTTTTCCACAGAATAATAACTGAATAACATCAAATATTAAAGGTGATCCTAACCGTCTTCCTGCTCCCATATTTTCACTTTCTGGCTCTCTCTCTGTCTCTGTTGTATAGTTTCACTACAACAGGCGCATTTAACAAGGCGGAGGTAATGAATGCTCAAGAATATTCAACGTAACTCCTTGCATCTATCAAATGACAATAACACTGCATGGTATCCGTGAGAATGTATTGCATTGGTAGTTGTGTAACTGTGGCTTGGAACATAATCTGCCTTTCTTGCGGTACATTGTTTTTCTTGACTGTTAGGCTCGTGTGTTTTCTAATTTTGTAGCGTTGTTTCATTAGGCTTTGGAGTTGCGGATGATTGCTTTCTCGTGTTGCACCTGTGCTCTTCTCCCTTGGGCTCCCTGAATCTCAAATAAGACTGATCTGAAAATGCTGTTCTTGGACCTAAAAAAAAGCGTTATTTAACCAGAACTTGGCATCATAAATTCACATCTTCCTGTACACTGCTACAGTAGGATACTGTGAGTATAATTTCTAGGCTGAAGACATGGTATCACGAAATGAGATTTGTTGGCAAGTGGCGATAGTTATGACATCCGAGAGCTGAGTTCAGTGACTCCATAGGTGTGATGAACCTAAAATGCCATTTTTTGAATGAGTAACTTTTATTTTGCTATACATAATAATAGCATGGAAATGAGCTCTTCAGCCCAACTCATCCATGCTGCTCTAGGTTACACCCATTTGGCTGCTTTCGGTCATTTTGAACTTTAGACACTGATTTCATCTGCCTGTACAGCTTCCATTGGCAGCTTGTTCCATGAACCCAGCATCCCCTGCATTGGAAAGGCTTGCCCTTTAAATCTTTCCCCCCTCAACTTTAATCTATGCCCTATAATTTTAGGCTTTGTGTGAGCTTGAGAAGATGATTTTGCTTCCTCTTGTCCAGAAGAGATAATTGGAGTGTAAACACCAATAAGCTTCTGATTCCTTGCCCGCTGGCTGATTCTCCATGTGCAAAATCTGCGAAGCAACTTCTTTGGCATCGCAGCTGAGTTTGCTCTGTCCATTTGTACTTTTCAGTCCAGTGGTTAAAGATGTAAGTGTTTCAATACAGAATGATGCCATTCAGTCTATCAAGCACCTGCTTTCTTTTTGTAAGTGTAGATTCTTACTTTGCTTTAGACTGGCTATCTCCCTATAATATTGATGCTATTTCCAAAATTGAATCTGATTTTGAGTTTCCTCGAAAGTGAACATTCCAGATCCAAAACTTCCCATCGTATCTCCTTTGGTCTCTTACTCAATCATTTGAAATCCATGATCTTTCTTTCTCAAACTTTCTGCAAGGGTTTGAGATCCTTCTACCTGGAAACTTGATCACCTTGCACGTAATGTTGTGCCTTATTCTTCATACCAAAATGTGTTACTTTCTTCATCATTGCTTTAAGATTCATCTGCCATATCTTCACCCAGGCCTCTGGCTTGCCTAGTGTCATCTTGGTCTACTACTGCCCTATCTATGTTGTGTATCAGTACTTCCTCATACACAAAACACCGCAGATCACTCAGTAATCTGCGTTTTTTGCTTCAGTTTCCATTCAGCCTAGCCGTGTTGGATGATACGACTCTGAGCTAATATTTTATCTATTTCTCCATGTCCTGAAATCATTGCAAAAGCTCACTTGCTGTCTCAACAGCGGACCCCAGTTAAGAGATGCAGGCAAAGAACTAAACTTGATACTTTTCTGATTTGTGTGAGCCTAAATGGTGGTTTCTGGGCTAAATTTAACTACTTTCCACTAAGCTCATACTTAAATAGACTTTAATCATCAGGTAGGAAATTCATACAAGTTTGAATAAACCATTGTTTAAACAATCGGGGGGCTGATAGCACGATTCCGCCATGCGACCTTTGGCAGATGTTCTCTTCTCGCACACTTTATTTTCATAGCTTAGCTGAGAGAGGGGTGTACTGGGATGGATGGGGGGTGGGGGGCAGTAGGGAAAAAGGAAGCTGAAGAATATGAAGGTAGATCAGAGGAGGGGAAAGCTCCCAAGACTTCAAAGAATGCCATTTTGGAAAAGTATAACTCTAGCGACCGCACAATAGGAAGTGCTTGGATATGATAGTCGATAAATAAACTTGAAGTCCCTACTAGCTCATTAGCAAGTTAATGCAGCAAAGTAAGAAAATTCAATTAAAAAAATGTGCTGATGTCATTTAAAAAATCAACTTCTGTGAAGGGAGGGAATCGGTCACAAGCTTAGATTAAGTTGTACGTGGCTCCGATCAATTATATGGTTGATTGATTTTCAATGCCCTCTGAAGTGGCTTAGAAATCACATAAGAAAAGATATTTAAATTTTATTGGGGCAATTAAAGATTGGTAAGGAAAGAAGCCATGCCAGGTTAACAAAGTGAAAATCAGAAGACCAGATGCATTCTCATCATAGTTAAACCATAATTTATGTAAAACATTCCATGAGATTATGAACAGCATTATATAATTACAGGTTTTTCTTTTAATGGACAAAGTGTGCCATCACTGACAGCTGACATCGTAACAGACCCTGTAGTGAAGGGGTGGGTGTGTGTGTGTGTGTGTGTCTTGCGTGAGGATCCCTTGTATGCCACCTCCAACAACTTTCATGTGCCCACTTGTGATCTTTGTGACATCTATCATCCATTTACTTACAGTAAATAAACAGAGTTCAGAAAAGTTGAAAATCACATTGAAGACAGCCACTGGCCTCGGCAGTATTATTGACATCATTTCGAGGAGATTTATGCTGGAATCTTTTTTATATTGATAATGAAAATCCCAATGGAAAACTAGTTGTTGAATTTTCTGCCCAAAATTGATCCAGTTTTGCTCTGCCACAGGTGAAGCCTATTTTCGGTTGCACAGTCCCACTTTCCCCAATGTTGTGTGGAAAAAAAAAATCTCAGCTAGGATCTTCAGGTTGGAGAGGAATCTGAGCAAAATAATGAAGGGTTCGATAAGCAGTTACTTTCTTTGCAGAGTAATTCTGTGTAATTTGGATATGCATAATGAATGATTCTGGTAAAATTTGGGGACCAGATCTTTGATAAACAGTTTCAGTAAACTATAACATTCCCATGCTCCGGTTTATAAAAAGAATGCTCTATGTGGCGAAGTAACATTCTCTCCAGGGGAGTTCTCTGAGTTGGTCAGTAATGTGTGCTTTTTTATTTTGAATTCTTAAAATAACTTAAGTA
Source organism: Hypanus sabinus (assembly GCF_030144855.1). NCBI lineage: Eukaryota > Metazoa > Chordata > Chondrichthyes > Myliobatiformes > Dasyatidae > Hypanus > Hypanus sabinus. Next base: position 65,574,007 of record NC_082716.1, read on the forward strand.
ATTCATCCTTAAACACTGAAGTGCACAATAGCATAATTGATTCATTTTCATCATTAGTTCTTTTTGCCTAGCAACTTGGAGTTTTAAATTGGTAATGCTTCCTGTGTATACTTGCATGGGGCAGTAAGTGGTGGTTGGCCCCTTCAAAACTCTACTTTGTGAGTCCGTGCATCTGTATTTTGCATACTAAAGACAAGTCCTGGGCATTGGCACAATTCTGGAAAGAGTTTTACAATAGAAAAGTGTTGATGTTGGAATGTAAAGCAGGCAAATCATTCTGGTTAACCTGAATGTAGGTAGCTGACTTCTGACAGTACATCAGGGTCTCATTTATCCCTGTGTGCAACAAGTGAGATGTATTTTGTGGTGAAATACCTATGTGCAGTATTTGCAGCTTGCCATCAAGTGTGGGGAGCAAGGATGAGTTAGATTCATAAGCATAATTCATTTCTGAATTCCAATTCATAGCAAGTTTGTATAAAGTGAGTTTAAAACATAGTCATAAAGAAAACGCCGTAGTAACACGACAGTTAGTCATTCCACATGATGGTGATTCCAGAGGGTGGGTGAATTTTGAATAGGTGATTTTTATTTTTAAATTGTGTTGTATTTGTGTGGTAGATTATGAACAGCGGTAAGTTGGGATCTCCAGATTATTATCTTGTATGTTTTTGAGGGATTTTTTTTCTATAGAATAGAAGGTTGCACAGAACATGTTTAATTATTTATGCTCAATAGATACTACAACACATTTGTAATATGGGGCCTGTGTTCCATTGGAAGCTGCTTTGAAAAACTTGTTACTGAAAATATCATAACAATCCATATTTTGTGCAGTAATGTGTATCCCTATAGGTGATACAGTGGCAGGACTTTGGGTTTTCCAGTTATCACCCAGCAGGGGCCATAAGAAAAACTCACTTACTTAGTGATCACGTATCTCCTGTCCTTATTTCATCTCCAATCAAGATGATATATGAGAAAAAATAAGGTATAATATTTTTAGTACTTGAAATTTCTACTGGGCAATGTAAAATTTAAATATCAGTGAACATTAACAAAAACAGCATTACATCTATTAATTGAATTGTCATGTGTAACTTCAAATACCTTCATGAAGTACCTCAGAGCCCATCATAACTGATGCTTGAGCTTGATCTTTCTCTGTGAGCCGTGATACGGTTAACTGAATTGTGATTGTGTCTGTCGCTGGGGGTAGTATCCCATGATACATCAGTGCCATTCAGCTGAGGAACAGCTAAATATTCTTTAGCAGTTAGCACTTTGTCTTTTGTTTTTCAAGAAGAAAAACCTTGAATGCAAATCTCAGGAACCTTCTTTGCAGCCGAATTAAGGGGAGAGTAATTTGCCAGGAGAGAATTTGGATGAGGGTTTGATTGGGTCTGGCTGTGATTTGCTCAGCAGGCAGCTAGCCTGCTGAGTCTCACTGTCTAAGGATTGATCATTAGAGTGGTGCCATGACCAATGAAGAGGAAACACAAGGAGATAAAATGTTGTTAAGAAATTGAATTTCTCAAGTGTATATTTTCCTAACTGTTAATGGTGTTGTGATCAAGGTTAATAGGATCACAAATTAAACATCCAGATTCTCAGAAAAATGTTCTTTATGATTCAACGCAAATTGCACAAGAAAATTAAAAAGTTAGAATTTCAGTTGTATTGCCTTGAAACTCTTGTTAAAGGAGTGCTGAGTGCCAGCCTATTGCAGTGGCTGCCCCACAAAGACAGTCAACGCATGGAAATGTGGCTGTTGTGGTGTTGGTGTAATGCCATTGTAGTGACTACCTGAAAGCAAACTAAAAATCGCTGAGAGGCTGAGTGAGGGAGTATCCCACTGTATGATGCTCTTCCAACTCACTGAATACCAAGTCAAAAAAAGTATGTTTAATCCTTTGTTACAAACCAGCAATAAAATCATTCGACCCTTCCATAATTCATGTAAAACGAAAACAACCGAGACAAGCATAACTGGATCAAATTCGAACAAAGACAAGCAATTAGTAAAAAAAAATGCTCTTCCTACTCACCCCCACCCATGCGGGTAAACAGGTGACTACATTCATTTATTTCTACTGCCACCCAAACCCACTTGACAAACTACCTGAACCCAGAGTGAGGGTGCACAACACAAGCACAATACAGACAATAAATAGATACATGGCTTCAACATCCATGTTGTGTTATTTTCTGTGCATACCATTTCACTGACCTTCTGCAAGTTCTCATGGTTGCAACCATTTAGATTCTAAGTGTGGTTGATCTCAGGAACTGCTCTGGTAGGGAGATGCTGTAATTCAAGGGGAGGCACACTTCCAGCTGTAATTGCTGTCTCTACCTCCTGAATAGATACCATAATGATCGAGGGTGTAAAGTGCCCCCAGAGTTCACAGAAACATAGAAAACCTACAGCACAATACAGGCCCTTAGGCCCACAATGCTGTGCCAAACATGTACTTACTTTAGAAATTGCCTAGGGTTACCTATAGCCCTCCATGTGCCTATCCAGGAGATTCTTAAAAGACACGGTCGTATCTGCCTCCACCACTGTCGCTGGTAGCCCATTCTGCGCACTTGCCACTCTCTGCGCAAAAAAAACAAACAACTTACCCCTGACATCTTCCCTGTACCTACTTCCAAGCACCTTAAAACTGTACCCTCTCGTGTTAGCCATTTCAGCCCTGGGAAAAAACCTCTGACTATTCACACGATCAATGCCTCTCATCATCGTATACACCTCTTTCAGGTCACCTCTCATCCTCCATTGCTCCAAGGAGAAAAGGCCGTGTTCACTCAACCTACTCTCATTGGGCATGCTCCCCAATCCAAGCAACATCCTTGAAAATCTCCTCTGCACCATTTCTATAGTTTCCACATCCTTCCTATAGTGAGGCGACCAGAACTGAGCACAATACTCCAAGTGGGGTCTGACCAGGGTCCTATACAGCTGCAACATTACCTCCCAGCTCTTAAACTCAGTCCCTTGGTTGATAAAGGCCAATGCACTGTATGCCTTCTTAACCACAAAGTCAACCTGCGCAGCAGCTTTGAGTGTCCTATTGGCTAGGACCCCAAGATCCCTCTGATCCTCCACACTGCCAAGAGTCTTCCCATTAATACTATATTCTGCCATCATATTTGACCTACCAAAATGACCCACCTCACACTTATCTGGGTTGAACTCCGTCTGCCACTTCTCAGCCCAGTTTTGCATCCTATCAATGTCCTGTTGTAACCTCTGACAGCCCTCCACACTATCCACAACATCCGCAATCTGTGTGTCATTAGCAAATTTACTAACCCATCCCTCCACTTCCTCATCCAGGTCATTTCTAAAAATCGCAAGGAGTAGGGGTCCCAAAACAGATTCCCGAGTCACACCATTGGTCACCAACCTCCAAGCAGAATATGACACATCTACAACCTCTATTTGCCTTCTATGGGCAAGCCAATTCTGGATCTACAAAGCAATGTCCCCTTGGATCCCATTCTTCCTTACTTTCTCAATTCTTGCATGGGGTACCTTATCAAATGGCTTGCTGAAATCCATATACACTACATCGACTGCTCTACCTTCATCAAATGTGTTTAGTCACATCCTCAAAATATTCAATCAGGCTCGTAAGGCACGACCTGCCTTTGACAAAGCCATGCTGACTATTCCTAATCATATTATGCCTCTCCAGATGTTCACAATTCCTGTCTCTCAGGATCTTCTTCATCAACTTACCAACCACTGAAGTAAGATTAGTCTATAATTGGTCTATAATTTTCTGGGCTATCTCTACTCCTTTTTGTGAATAAGGGAACAACATCTGAAACCCTCCAATCCTCCAGAACCTCTCCCGTCCTCATTGACAGTGCAAATATTATCACCAGAGGTTCAGCAATCTCCTCCTCCACCCCCCACAGTAACCTGGTGTTTATCTTATCCGGTCCTGGTGATATCCAACTTGATGCTTTCCAAAAGCTCCAGCACATCCAGTTCAGTTGGACTAGAATGGGCTGATTAAGAGTAGAGCCATCTATCAGCAAATTGTTTGAGCAAGGGGGTCAGAGAGAGCCTTGGGGGCTACATCCAGGCTCTTCTTGCATTAGATGTGGAGGGAGAGTTCCATGCGGAATAAATAATATTTGAGTGCGATTTGTGCACAGTTGCAGTTTAGGAAGCTTGCTTTGCTGGAAAATATCTACCTCTGCTCTGTTTGTTCCTTTGCGCTGAAGGAAAAGTGCATAGATGCTTGAATTTGGAGTTTGGATGGCTTCCCTATTGAAGAAGAATGCAGCAAATGGTGGAATATGGCAGAGATCAGCAGCAGCAGCCTGGAACGGCCTTGAGACTGAAAGTGACTGGCAAAGCAGTCAGAATGTGAGTTTGTTTCTGAAGTCACTGGAGGTCACAGATCTCCAGCACAAAGCATGTTTTCAGAATAAGAAATTTTGTTTGCTAGGCAAGTGATGTTGAAAATCTCACTACAAATGAATTTTACACACAACATCATTGAGGGAGCTTCACTCCATGGAAAACAAAAATCTTGCAGAAAAATAATATTATAAGTTTCCAGCCAGGTGCATAGACACTTACAGGTCTGTGTAGAATTACTGAGTTAACATAATTTGAAATGGCACAATCCCTGTTTGGAATTATGCAATTTCTAGGTCTATTCAACTCATCTGAGATGATAATACTTTGCCATCTATTAGCAGTGTCAATTATAGTGAATTAAAGCATCCCATATTACCTTTTTACCCAGATTAAATATGCTCATGCAGAAAAGACCATTCCTACAGGAAAATACTCTTGAGCAGTGCCATGCACTAGTGAGAAATCGAGCGTACAGCTAATTAGATCATCACTACATACTGTTGCAGTTTTATTCCGGTGTGTCTCTTGATTGCTTTTAGAAAGGCCATAACTGTTCCACAGAGAATGTTTTGAAAGGCATAGAAAAATTAACAATTGCTTGGTGAATGGGGAGAAGGTAGGGTGGAGAGGAAATGGGATTATGTAGTGAAAACTAATTGAGATTCCAAATCCCTGGCACAGTGTATGAAATCTGCTTTGTTTCACACAACCATATTTAATACAACCTTTTATCAGTACAGTACATCAAGTCTGAGGACACGGCAATCAAAAATGACAAGGCCTAAAATGGAAAAAAAGAATGTAGAACATAAAACAGTAGAGCACAGTTTTAGCCCTCAGTATTGTACCAAGCTACAAAACAATCCCTTCCCTCCTACACAGTACATGGCCCTCCATTTTTCTTACTTCCGTGTGCCTAAGAGTCTTTTCAATGTCCCTATTGTATCAGCTTTGACCCCCAGTCCCAGCAGAGTGTTCTAGACACAAATAACTCTGTGTAAAAATGAACTCACACATCTCCCCTAAACTTTCCTCCAGTCACCTTAAAGGGGTGTTCTCTTGTATTGGCCATTGCTGCCCTGGGTAAAAGGTGCTAGCTATCCACTCTACCTATGACTTTCCTAATCTTGCTCATCTTTATCTGGTTGCCTCTCGTCCTCTGTCATTGCAAAGTGAAAAGCCCTGGCTTGCTCAATCTGTCTTCATAAGACATATTCTGTAATTCAGGGAGCATCCTGGTGAGTCTCCTCTGCACTCTCTCAAAAACTTCCACGTCCTTCTTATGGGGGTCAGAAACAAACACAATATTCCCAGTGTGGTCTAACCAGAGTTTTATAGAGCTGCAACATTACCCTGTGGCTCTTGAACTCAGTCCCCACACCAATGAAGGCCAGCACACTGTGCACCTTATTAACCACTTACCAACTTGTGCTGCAACTTTATGGGATCTATGGACTTGGACTCAAGAATTTCTGTGGTCCTCCACAATGCCAAGAATCCTGGCATTGGACGTACTCTGCCTTCAAGTTTGATCTTATAAAGTGTATCACTGCATGCTTTTCTGAATTGAACTCCATCAGCCACTTCCCTGCCCAACCCTGCATCCTCTCTATATCCTGTTGTATCCAACGACAACTGTCATGCCATCTGCAAACATGCTAAACCAATCTTCCACTTCATCATGCAAGTCATTCATAAAAATCACAAACAGTCGGGTCCCAGAGCAGATCCCTTTTGAATACCGCTAGTCATCGACCTTCAGGCAGAAACCTCTCCCTCCACTACAGTGGATTCCGGTTCATTGGGACACATTGCAACCAGTACATTTTCATCCAATTAAGCAGCTGCCCCAGTTAGCAGAAGTTTCATTGGAGTAGTTAAAGATGCATAAAAAAGATAAATTGCCATTTAACTGAGTAACAATTTATGTATTTAAATGAAATACAGAACAAAGTAGAACACTACCAATACCCCTCTTTGGTTATGTGCCATGACCATGATTCTTCTTGGCAAATTTTTCTATAGAAGTGGTTTGCCATTGCCTTCTGGGCAGAGTATTTACAAGACGGGTGATCCCAGTCATTCAGAAGTTGTCTGCCTGGCATTAGTGGTTGCATAACTAGGACTTGTGAAAGGCACCAGCTGCTCACATAACCATCCACCACCTGCTCCTACTGCTTCATGTGACCCTGATTGGGGGTAAGCAGCTGCTACACCTTGACCTATAGGCTAGTAAAGGGAAAGAATGCCTTACACCTCCTTTGGTAGAGACATATCTCCACCCTGTCACCCAACCAATACCTTTACAGTACTATAAAGCTGTATATTATTACCTAATAGTGAACAATAGAGGAACTCATCTGCTGTGTTCTTTTGTTTGACTGTGAATGAACAAAATCAGTGCAGACTCATAGTGCAGATAATGGGCTGCCTTCATACAATATTTCAGATGATTGCATCCTCCAAATCTTCACTTTCATTGTTGCATTCAAGATGATTGTCAATACCTTCATAACTTGTTGAAGTAGTAAAATTGTTTCATTTTCACTCATGGTCATTTCTTGCATCTCCAAGCCTGAAAGCTTGAAATCCTGGTGAGCAAAATATTCTTACTGCTTGTTTCTTGCCAACTCTCGGTGACAAAAATCATAAACACAAGAAATTATGCAGTCACTGAAAATTCCGAACGACACACACAAAATGCTGGAGGAATTCAGCAGGTCAGGAGCATCAATTATGGGCTGACCCTTCTTCAGGACTGGAAAGGAAGGGGAAAGACTCCAGAATAAAAAGATGGAGGGAGAGGAAGGAAGAGAGCTAGAAGGTGCTCGGTGAAGCCACGTGGGTGGGAAAGGTAAAGGGCTGGAGAAGGAGAAGAGAGAGGACCATAGCAGAAGGGGAAGGAGAAGAGGCATCAGGGGAGGTGATGGGCTGATGAGAGGAGGGGAGGAGAAGGGAAAGTTTTTATTTACCTGAAGGAGAAATGGACATTCATGTCATCAGGATGGAGGCTACCCAGACTGAATATATGGCATTGCTCCTTCACCATGCAAGAGGTCTCATCAGAGGAGACCATGCATTACAATATGTAGGTTACAAACAAAGAAAAGACGACTGGTGTCTCTTAGCATTTCACACTTACTTACTTGGGCTTTTAGAGCACAGGCAATCAATTACTTCCCGTCTCCATCATCCTCTGAAGTCAGTGTTGGAGTTCATCCACACTTCTGCAATCCTTTGCATGCACTGAACAGAGGATTGGCCTACACAGCTTCACCAGAACCACGTTGGCTGACCTTGCCCATTTCTACCTCTCGCGATGAGGACATAAGGTTGGACTTTGAGAGGCTTAGCGCTTTCATGCAAGGGTGTTTACTCAATGCACTTAGAAAGTCAAACTGACAGAAAATAGTAAAAAAGATACTGCCAAACTCCCCCTGCCCCTTGCAGCCCATTTATTTGTGTCTTTGTATGTGTCCTACTTTGTTGCATTTTCTACAAGTTTTACTTTTAAACATGCATTGCTCTGATGTACGTCAGCCCCTGCACAAAAATAGCACTATTAGCTTGGTCAGGCTGCTTTCTGTCCAGCCTTTGCAGTTTTGTTCATTCCTTTCATTCCTGGCTGCAACTCATTTGTGTCTCTGGGTGTTGTTTCCATTGATACAGCTATTTAAACAGCTCTTAACTAGTAGGTTTGCTTCAGTTAGGAGCCATTTTTGTATCCTTTCTTAAAAGATTCCACAAACTAAATGATCTGTCTGTGCATCAATAAGCTCATCGCTGAACTGACAATGCTCAAATATCTTCTTCAATTTGGCCATGTAAGCTGAAATCAATTCCCCTCCCTTGTGGTTCCACTTATGAAACCTAAGACGTTCTGCAATCAACAATGTTTTTGGTTCTAAATGTCCCTGCGTTACTTTCATGATTTCAGCAAAGCTTATTTCAGCTGGCTTGGTGGGAACAGTCAACCTTCCTGTAAACTTTTGCAGCTATTGCACTCAGCAGAACTGGTACTCGCTTCTCATTGGCTATTCCGTTTGCTTTAAAATACTGTTCAATTTGCTCTGCATATGAACCAGTTATCCATTGTGCAGTCAAACACGCCTGTCCTTCTGATGCCGCCAGCCATTTCTACTTTTTGTGAACTTGTGATTAGTATCACCCAATACTCACCATTTATGAACCCATGAATTTGTTCATTTTCTGCCTTTTTGTTAAACTCAACCATTTTCTCTTGTGAAGAAAGCATGCTGCGCTTCTTTTTGGGGGAAGCTCAAATGTCTCGCAGCACTTTTTAAAAACTCTAACTTCTTGCTGCGCTTCAACAGGTCGGTAGTCATCTGGGGTTCATTTAAAACTTTCTCATTGGCACTGTTGTGTTTTGTAGCTCTAAAACACGAAATTTGCTGAATGAAAAGCTTGCGGAGATCAGGAGAACATGGAAGCTTCATTATTTTTAGTGAGACACAAACTTATGTCATGGTGGCATAATGATGTATGCCATTCACATACTTTTACACATAACCCGTAATGAATTATTTAAACAATAATAAATAAATAAAATATATATTTATACAAATATAAATAGTAATTTATTATTAAACAAAATAATAAATGATTATTTAAACTTAATCAAACAATATATTTATAATATTCCTCAAATATTACTGAAATATTAAAAACACAATATACAGGGTCAAGCACAGCCTCATGCTGCTTCCAGAACTGATGAGCATCATCGAGCACAGAGCTAGGCCTTGCAACCCATCATGACAATGCCAGCCATCATATGTGCAATCATACCTATGGCCTTCCATGCCTTCGTATTTCAAGTCTTGTGCCTAAATACTTGTATGTACTCAGTCTCTGGCTCCACTACCCTTTCAGGCAGTGTGTTCCAGCTTCCAACCATCCTCTGGGTGGGAAAAATATCTTCCTCAGATCTCCTCTGAGCCTCTTGATTCTTTTACACAAAAACTGTGGAGCTCCAGCCAACGTATTGTGGCTCTTAATGATCAGGATGTTACTTTTCCTACCAATAACTAAAGCACGAATCGAGACTTAGTAATGCTGTTTATATTCAGCACTTCAATCAAATACCAATGTTTCCACCCCACAATGAAACGTGATAATGAAGGTGTGGTTTGCATTATCCCATAAAGTGAATAAACATTTCTGGCTAGCACTAATCACTCTTGCAACGCTGTTGGGATTTCTCATGTAGAGGCTGATGTCAGTCCTTATGCAGTCCTGTTTAAGGAGCAATGATCATATTATTCTGGATGAAATCCTCCTTGGGTATTCTTGATACAATGAGGATTTTGTGCTGCAGTGTTACAAAGGGACCTCTATAACACTGGTCTTTACTTGTCTTTCGCCCTTCCCCACACACTTCTCTAACTCATCTCACCACAACTCCAATGATCCTTCCAACCACACCCAACCTTAAGGCTACTCCACAGCCTTCATCTACACAATTTGATCCCCATTGCTGTTTTCAGTCTGGGGATGCCTCCCCAACTTGTCTAAGGCTGCAGGCTATCTGTAACTGCCATTGCAAACCTGCCTCTCTGGTCACATACTTTTCAATGCAAATTGTGATTTTGTTTAGAGGTTCATAATAATGGAAACTTTGCAGAGGCTTTCAGAAAATATGATACACAGGGGCCAGAAGAGAAGGAAACAAACCATGTTTTTAAAGAACTGCTTCCAGTTGAAACATTTAAGAAATCATTATCTCCCCTGCTTGTGACATGACATTGTCTTTAATCAGAGGGGGAGTCCATGCTGCAGACACCTTATTGAATGTGACTCTTGTCACTTGGTCTTGTACTAAATGTGCAGATGGGCAGGATATATCTTCCTGAGACGTATTAAGTTGTTTTGGATGGCTGTTGCAAACCAAAGACTGGTAGTGATTAAATACTTGTGGATGCTTGAATTTGATGTAATATGAAAAATCCTAATCTGTTTAGTTTTGATGACTGACACAGGAAAAAATAAATGCGAGTTCATATGCCTATGTGGGAGATATATATGCTCAGCTGCACTTGTATAATGAATTCCTTTCCTGAAGTAAATGAGAATTGGAATTGTTTTGAACATTTTCATAACAGAAGATGCTTAAATCATAATGTTACAGAGGATATTTCTCAGCATCCCTCAGGCTACGAAGGCAGTGAGTTGAAATATTTTTGTTTCTCTGGAGATTACGTTCTCCGTTCTGTGTCCTGAAGTGTGGAACTGTATTAATTTATAATGGAAGTAGAATGGCTTCCTGCCTTTTCACCCAATGTAACCCCTACAATTAGGCCTCTGGGGAAACATTTAGCTGGGTGTCATGTCCAATGGGAATGGAGTAAGGTCCCAGCCCCACCCATATCTTCTTTAGTGCCAGGGAACTGAGAGATACTTGAATGATATGTCTGCATTGAAAGAGACATTGTTATGGAGGTAGCTCACAGCATGGTATACTTGATGTAAATTAGTGGTAAAAATAAATTTCCTCATGCACGGGACAGATGAGAAGAGACGTGCCTGTTTGCATTTGGAAGTCACAGATGGAAGGTTGAAAGTCATTTTCAAACTGTTGTGTTACTTTTCACTTAGTCATTTCATCTGTTGGATTGTTTGTGACAAAAAACAAAGCATTGATCAGTTCATGAGTATAAAGTCATCATTTTAATTCATTCCTAGTTACCCAACTGTCATTGATAAGAAGGGATTTTCACAGCATTTAAAAAAATATTAATCTGGGTCATAGGTAAAGCATGTTTTCTTTCAGTGTATGAAGTGCTATAGTTCAAATTATCTTGATTAAATATAAAGTTTTCAGTCTCTCCCTTTTCGTTTAATCTCTTTTAGCAAAAAGGACTATTCTGGAATTAAATCCATGTCATCTGGAGCCCTCTACACTTCAGGCACGTGGTGATTCTTGCTCTGTAGTGAGTGACAGCAGGCTGTTTGATGGCATCAGCATCTTGGCCCTGGTACCAGAGCATAGGATCAAAGCAGCTCGAAGTGATAAAATGATTAAAATTCAGGGTGTATTTAGTATCAGAAGTGGAGAACTGAAGACTTGTAGGGTTGAGACAGAGGGAAATGAGTGCTGAGGCCATGGAAGGATTGAAATACAAGAACAATACTTTTAAGCTGAGTATTGTTAAGTGAGGAGTCCGTGTAGGCCAGTAGGCTTCGGCTCATATGTGAGCAGGCTATGGTGTGAGTAAAGGTGCAGTCAGCAGAAAGCTGGGCTGGCACACATTTACTTAGAGTGGAAGATGGGAGGAGAGCTGGTGGTAGTAATTAGAATGGGGTGTGTCCCAGATGGCAGGGATCCTGTGGTGAACTACATTTACCTGTCTGGACACGCCCCCCCCCCCCCCCGCTGACTGTTCCTGTGGCTCCTCCCATTGACCCCAGTATAAAGGCGATTGGAGACCCCACTCCGGCCTCAGTCTCCAGGATGTAGTGTGGTGGTCAAGTGCTGCTTGTTCTTTCTTCCAGCCAATAAAAGCCTATATCTCACCTCACCTCTCCAAGAGTTATTGATGGTGCATCAGATCCTTAGTGATGGATGTGTTGTGCCACAGGCATGGTTTGGGGGTAGTCTGAGAAAACCCAGTGCCCAATGAATTGTTATGTGGATTTCCCATCTGACCCTGCAAATGGCTTTCCCTGACTGGGTTTTAAACTCGAATGAGTGAGCTTAACTTATTTGTACTCAATTTCCCATTCCATTTGTAGCAGTAGGTTAGAAAGCTATCAATGGCTGTGAAATGTTCTCTTGTGTGCATCTGTAGATTCAGACTTTTAAATCAGCCAGTTTGGGCTGATATCTAATTAGTGAAGCCACGATATAAAGTGCAAAATGTAAGTAAAAAGAAACTAGAACTCAAGTATTGGTTAAATATGCAGTTCATCACCAAAAATAAATCAGAATTAGGTTTATTGTCACTGATATATTGTGAAATTTGTTGTGCATTGGCAGTAGTGTGCAAGGAAATTAAAATCTACAAAAATAATTAATAAATACATAAATAAATAATGCAAAAGAGGATTAAGAGGTAGATTTCATGGACTGTTCAGAATTCTGATAGCAGAGGGGAACAAGTTGTTCCTAAGTCTTTGAGTGGAGTTTTCAGGCATATATACCTTCTCCCTGATGGGGCATATCTCTAATGAGGGGCACATCCCAGCCTTCCTGATGGTAGTAATGAAAAGGGTCCGGTCCCTTGACTCCTCATTTTCTTTAAATTCCTTTTTTCCTATGTTCTACCTGGCTCGTTGATTAAGGCGCCTGATTTTCATCCGAACCGGCAGCATAAAAACAGGCGAGGACGGAGACGAGTTAGCAGGCAAGGCTTCAGGCATGGGTTGCTGAAAGAAGGGGAAGGGAAGAGAACAGTCCAGTTTCAACAGTCCCAGTCTCCCTGGTGGTAGTAATGAAAAGGGGGCATATCCCAGTCTCCCTGGTGGTAGTAATTAGAAGGGGGCATGTCCCAGTCTCCCTGATGGTAGTAAAGAATAGGGGGCATGTCCCAGTCTCCCTGGTGGTAGTAATGAAAAGGGGGCATGTCCCAGTCTCCCTGGTGGTAGTAATTAGAAGGGGGCATGTCCCAGTCTCCCTGGTGGTAGTAATGAAAAGGGGGCATGTCCCAGTCTCCCTGGTGGTAGTAATGAAAAGGGGGCATGTCCCAGTCTCCCTGGTGGTAGTAATTAGAAGGGGGCATGTCCCAGTCTCCCTGGTGGTAGTAATTAGAAGGGAGCATGTCCCAGTCTCCCTGGTGGTAGTAATTAGAAGGGGGCATGTCCCAGTCTCCCTGGTGGTAGTAATGAAAAGGGGGCATGTCCCAGTCTCCCTGGTGGTAGTAATGAAAAGGGGGCATGTCCCAGTCTCCCTGGTGGTAGTAATGAAAAGGGGGCATGTCCCAGTCTACCTGATGGTAGTAATGAAAAGGGGGCATGTCCCAGTCTCCCTGATGGTAGTAATGAAAAGGGGGCACGTCCCAGTCTCCCTGGTGGAAGTAATGAAAAGGGGGCATGTCCCAGTCTCCCTGGTGGTAGTAATGAAAAGGGGGCATGTCCCAGTCTCCCTGATGGTAGTAATGAAAAGGGGGCATGTCCCAGTCTCCCTGGTTGTAGTAATGAAAAGGGGGCATGTCCCAGTCTCCCTGATGGTAGTAATGAAAAGGGGGCACGTCCCAGTCTCCCTGGTGGAAGTAATGAAAAGGGGGCATGTCCCAGTCTCCCTGGTGGTAGTAATTAGAAGGGGGCATGTCCCAGTCTCCCTGGTTGTAGTAATGAAAAGGGGGCATGTCCCAGTCTCCCTGGTTGTAGTAATGAAAAGGGGCCATGTCCCAGTCTCCCTGGTGGTAGTAATTAGAAGGGGGCATGTCCCAGTCTCCCTGGTGGTAGTAATTAGAAGGGGGCATGTCCCAGTCTCCCTGGTAGTAGTAATTAGAAGGGAGCATGTCCCAGTCTCCCTGGTGGTAGTAATGAAAAGGGGGCATGTCCCAGTCTCCCTGGTTGTAGTAATGAAAAGGGGGCATGTCCCAGTCTCCCTGGTGGTAGTAATGAAAAGGGGGCATGTCCCAGTCTCCCTGGTTGTAGTAATGAAAAGGGGGCATGTCCCAGTCTCCCTGGTGGTAGTAATGAAAAGGGGGCATGTCCCAGTCTCCCTGGTTGTAGTAATGAAAAGGGGGCATGTCCCAGTCTCCCTGGTTGTAGTAATTAGAAGGGGGCATGTCCCAGTCTCCCTGGTGGAAGTAATGAAAAGGGGGCATGTCCCAGTCTCCCTGGTGGTAGTAATTAGAAGGGGAAACGTCCCAGTATCCCTGGTGGTAGTAATGAAAAGGGGGCATGTCCCAGTCTCCCTGGTGGTAGTAATGAAAAGGGGGCATGTCCCAGTCTACCTGGTGGTAGTAATGAAAAGGGGGCATGTCCCAGTCTCCCTGACGGTAGTAATGAAAAGGGGGCATGTCCCAGTCTCCCTGGTGGTAGTAATTAGAAGGGGGCATGTCCCAGTCTCCCTGACGGTAGTAATGAAAAGGGGGCATATCCCAGTCTCCCTGGTGGTAGTAATTAGAAGGGGGCATGTCCCAGTCTCCCTGATGGTAGTAAAGAATAGGGGGCATGTCCCAGTCTCCCTGGTAGTAGTAATTAGAAGGGGGCATGTCCCAGTCTCCCTGGTGGTAGTAATGAAAAGGGGGCATGTCCCAGTCTCCCTGGTGGTAGTAATTAGAAGGGGGCATGTCCCAGTCTCCCTGGTAGTAGTAATTAGAAGGGGGCATGTCCCAGTCTCCCTGGTAGTAGTAATTAGAAGGGGGCATGTCCCAATCTCCCTGGTGGTAGTAATTAGAAGGGGGCATGTCCCAGTTGGTGGGGATCCTTAATGATGGATGAGGGTTTAATGAGGCATTCTCAGTCGAGGGAAGGATCTGGCAGCCTCTGCAGCTTCTAATGCCCCTGCACATAGGAGCCTCCATGCCGGGCTGTGAAGCAATCGGTCAGAAAGCTTTCCACTGTCCATCTGTAGAAATTTGCAAGAGACCTGAGGTAGAGATGCTGGTGTGACCCCTTCATGATTGCATCAATAGAATAAATCCTCTCAGATGCTGATGCCCAGGAACTTGAAGCTGTTCACCCTTTCTGCCACTGACCCTCTCAATGGGAATTGGAGGGTGTTTTCTAGAATTCCCCTTCTTGAAGTCCGAACCAGTTTATTGTTCTGGCTATTGTGCATGGTTGTTGTAGTAACACCACTCAACCAGTTGATCTATCTCACTCCCTTAAGCCTGCTCGTCACCATCTGGGATTCTACCAGTTACAGTGGGGTCATCAGCAAATTTATAGATGGCATTTGAGTTGTATCTAGCCATGCAGTCAAGAGTGTAAAGAGCGTAGAGCAGTGGAGGTGCGCCTGTGTTAATTGTCAGTGAGGAGGATTATTGATCTGTGCTGACTGTGGTTTTCCTGTTAAAGGATCAAGTTGCAGAGGGAGGTAGAGAGGCCCAGGTTTTGAAGCTTGTTGATTAGTTCTGAGGGGATGATAGTGTTGAATGCCATGCAGTAATCAATAAACAGCAGCTTGACATGTATTTCTGTGTTCGAGGTGTTCCAGAGCAGTGTAGAGAGCTAGTGAGATTGTGTTGGCTGTAGACTATTGTGACAGTAGGCAAATTGCAATGGGACCTAGTCCTTGCTGAGGCAGGAGTTAATTATAGTCATGAGTAACCTCTCAAAGCTCTTTATCACAGTAGATGTGAGAGCTACCATGCAATGTCATTGAGGCAACTCATTCGGCTCTTCTCGGGCACTCTTACTATTGATGCAATTTCACATGCAATCTTACTGGCCCTCCAGGCTGCTTTGGAGCATCTAGACAACAGTAAAACATATGTACGGCTGCTCTTTATCAATTCCAGTCAACATTCAACACCATCATCCCCCTCAGCATTAACCAGCAAACTTCAAAACCTGGACCTCTGTACGTCCCTCTCTAACTGGATGTTAGACTCCTTATTGGGAGACCATTATCAGTGAGATTCAATAATAACATCATGGCACACCTCAAGAATGTGCGCTCAGCCCATGGCTCAATTTTCTCCTCTCATGACTATGTTAGTCAGCACAACTCAAACACTATCTATAAATTCATCACTGCTAATGGTGAAATCTCAGAAAGTGACAGGTAGGCTTATGGGAGTGAGATATTTTGGCTGGTTGAGTGGTGTCACAGCGACAATCTCGAAGCCTGGTATGGAGGCACCAATGCCCAGGATCTCAAGAGGCTCCAGAATGTTTTAAGCTCTTGCAACTCAATCATGGGCACCACCTTCCTTACCTTCAAGAACATCTTCAAGATGCAGTGCCTCAAAAAGTGGGTATCCATCATTAAGGGTGCTCACCATCTGGGTCCTTCCCTCTTCTCATTGCGAAGGATGTTCATATGACCGAAGGCCCACACTCAACGACTTAGAAACAGCATCTTGCCCTCTGTCATTAGATTTCTGAATGGTCCATGAACACTACCTCACTATTTCTTTTCCTTTTCACTATTCATTTTGCAATTCAGTGTAATTCTTGTCTTTTCACTGTACTGCAGCTGCAAGACAACAAATTCCATGTAATTTAATTCCAAGAAAGTAGATCTGATTCTGTTACCAGAAATCCGCATTTAAAGTTTAGGAATATGTTGCAGTAACATATTGAACCAATTATTGGAAAGCTCTGTAATCCACTCCTAGTTAATGAGCCCTTCAGTTAGGGGTCAAAGTTTCAGCTATTACTAATTTGCTAAATCTTACAAATAATTTGTTGTTTGTAAGCATTGTTACAAGATTTTTTTTGTCAAGTGTTGAAAATAAAATCATCTCACTCAGATTGAATTGTGGATTCTTCATGCCTTAACAGTATTTTAAAAGTATTTTTAGAGAAACACCCTTCTGGAACAAGGTTTAATTTCCCACATAGCATTCCTGTGGTCTTAGTAAGTTTACTGAATTAGGTGGAGTTTTGTGCATTGGGTCCACTCCAACTAGTAACTGCATTTAGTCCATTCGAATTTGTTCCAAAGTCAACCTTTATCTTATAAACCTGGGCTGTATTTAAAACAGTTTATGAAGAAAAAGCAAACGTTTCAATGGGTTATACCAAAGCTGAAAAACAATATCTCTTCACCACTGCAAATTGGTGTTATCTGCCCTTAGAGAGCCGCCTGGTATCTGCAGGATGCCACTGTATTTAACTTGGCCCACATTTGCTTTGATTACATATTTAATTCGGGGATGTGGTAGAAATTTGGATGATTTTTCGTTAACGTTCAACAATCTGATTGTGACTCTGGTTATAATTGCCTACTTTCTGACCTCAACATGGAAGTGGGTCTGTTGTTCACTGGTGAAGGTGAGGCAATAAAACAAAAAAATAGGAGCAGGATTGACCATCGGACCTCTGAAGCCTTTCCCACTATTTGATGTTACCAATGGCTAACTGACTCCGGTCCTCTATTCTTCTATGAAGGTTTCATATCACTGCGCGTATCTAACTCCACTTTAGCACTTCCAATGATCCAGTTTTCACAACCTCCTAGGGTAGACATTTCCAGAGTCTCATTACTCTCTGCAACAAATTATCAGCCCCTGTATATCTTTGCTCAAGACTAAAGGCAGAAGGTTGTGTGGTGACACCCTCCAGTTCACAATGAATACAGAATGATGATGGTGGCATGTGTCGGTCTCAAAGGACAATGGAGTGATAATGGCACTGGAGTGACCTCTCCAGAGCAAAAGCCTGGATGGAAGGTATGGAGACCTGGGATACCCAGTCATCAAGATTCCCCCCTCAGCCTCCCTGGTGTAGTCCAAAGGAAAGCGAAGGCAATATGTTTGGCACCAGCTTGGCTGCAGGAGCTGTCGGAAGGAAGTTCAGTGACATCCAGCTGCCTCAGGGGCTCCACTCCAGATTTTCAGTCTGGCTTTACTCCATTAGCCTTCAACTCTCCCGAGGCTGCCCACAAGGCAATGGGGCTATTCACCCATAGCTGGGGATCTGGTTCACGAGCGCCAAGATGTGTCCACACGCTGGTGGGCCTGCTTGCTAGATGTGCAGGGGCTAGACCTCCTCCCAGTCCTCTGTAGTTCAGGCTGAGTCCAAACGGAGTTCAGTTTCCATGTGCCGCAAGTGAGGAGGCAGTACATGAGGCTACGTACTGGCACGGAGAGACTTGCACATTCAGCTCTCCTTTTCACAAGACTGCTAGCCAGCGGCAGAAGCTGAAGTGAGGAAGAGAAACACTACCCCCTGCACAACCACACTAGACGCATCATTTGGCACACAATTTAAATTCAGAATAAATACCAAAATAATATCATAAAAGTTGAGATTTTTCCCCCACTTTTCAATAAGGTTATAGGTAAGCTAATGAAGAGTCTAATGGAAAGGTATAACACTGAAAGGATTATTTCATCCACCACATTCATCCTCGTCAAAAAAAGCAGACACTCAATCTAATCTCACCTTTCAGCACTTGAGTCATAGCACTGCAGGTCCTATTAAAGTTAGATCATAATATATTAGTTAATATATAGCTATAGTTGTAATATAATATTATAGTTAAATCATAATTTCCCATGGAAGTGAAGAATTCCAAAGATTCATGATCCCCAGATTCTTCTAGGCATCTCCCACCAGGGGATACACCATCCACCCTGTCACAGCCTTTTAGTTTCTCATGATTTAGTGTGATCACCTCTCAATCTTTTAAACTACTGAAATCATTCATTCTTCTCGAGTTCTTCAAGAGGAAATCTATTAATCTTTTCCCAAGAATCTATTTCCGAATTTTTGCAGAAACACTTTCCAAGGCAAGTAGTGGCTGCTTTCATACTTAAGAAAATCAAAACTGTACACTAAATGCTAACAGTGCTTTCTCAAGACTTGCGTTCAGTGGTATCAAAGCTACATACTCCATTCCCTTCACGACAGTTTATTTGCCTTCCTAATTGCTCACTGTTCCTGCTGTCTTTCTGTGCTTAGTTAAGTTCACCCAGATTTTGCAGAGTTCAGTCATCTCACACAGTGTAACTCATACGCTGGTTTTGCAACCAAAGTGGCAACCTTACATTCTTCCTGACAGAATACTCCATCAGTCGTCGCATGAAGTGGTGACTGACAATCACCTTGCACTCCATCTTTGTCCTTCCATTACTTGGCTAGTATTTATAAGAGGCACAGACAGATACCATTTTCCCAGGGTGGTAGAGTCTCATACTGGAGGTCATCTCAGTAGAGTGGCCAAAATTTAGGGGAGATGTTAAAGAGGCTTTTCTTTTACTCAGAGTGGTGGCTACGTGGAGTGCACTGCTTGGGTTGTGGTAGAGGCTGATACAATAGGGATATTTAAGGGATTCTTGGATAGGCCCATGCATGACAGACAGGAGGGTTTTGGGTTATGTAGGAGGGAATGGTTAGATTGATTGTAGAATAGATTAAAGAATTCATACTGCTTAATCATCTGTCACTTTGCAAAGCAGCTGCTTGTTTCTATCTACAGTTAAAAAAATCACCGTTGTTCTATGAGTCCCTGTTTACATCTGTGGATCGGGGGAAGGAATGCAACTTCTACTTTAACTTTCCTTAGGATATTTTTGTTTACTGACACTGTCCACATCATGCAATATTGGGGCAGATGACCAATCAAGCATGGTCAAGGGTGATGGTTTTTTGTTTAAGAGGGAGATGGTGGCAAATCTGAAGGAAAGCAGAAGCACCTGAGACAAGGGAAACAGCAACAACATCAGCTAATGGGGGTCAGGGAAGGAACTGGGGTGCTCAACCATTGGGACCATAAAGGAGATGGGCCAGAATTAGGCCACTGGGCCCATCGAATCTGCTTTGCCATTCCATCATGGCTGATCTATTATCCCCTTCAACCCCATTCTGCCTTCTCCCTGCAACCTTTGAAGCCCTGACTAAACTATCAACCTCAGCTTTAAATACACCCAGTCACTTGACCTCCACTGCCATCTTTGGCAATGAACTCCATATATTCAACATCCTCTGGCTCAAGAAATTCCTTCCCATCTCTGTTTTAAATGGATGTCCTTCTATTCTAAGTCTGCGTCCTCTAGCCTTAGACTTACCCACTATAGAAAATATCCTCTCTATGTCCACTCTATCTAGGCCCTTCAATATTCAATAGATTTCAATGAGATCGCCCCCTCATCCTTCTAAACGCCAGTGAGTACAGGCCCAGAGCCATCAAAAGCTCCTTGTACCCTTTCTTTCACAGAATCATTCTTGAGAACCATATCAGGACCCTCTCCAATGACAGCACACCTTTTCTTAGATTAGGGGCTGAAACTATTCCTAATGTTGTCATGATGTGCGCTGGCAACGTTGGAACCGAAGTGTGGAGGAAAGACAGATTCTATTGTAGAGATGGCAACTAGAGTTTATTCATAATTCCAACAGAACATCAGTGACTTGATGACTCCACAAGACATAACATTCTCAAAACTAGAACCCCATGATTAGCACTAATTGGGTGCCAACTTAAATAATACATGGAATCCCCAAGCCTATGAAAATAACAACTTTAAACAGAAAGCACCAGGAGACTGCATTACAAAGAGTGAGTCACTTAAGAAAATATATAAGGAATTCTAAACAATTAAAACTGTCATTAAACAACAATTAACCAATTCAGGTGCTCTAAAAAAATCCAGAGCCCAATGCCCTCCAGCTTCCCACAGAAGCCCTAAGAGCTGATTATAAATACTGACTCCAAGTGTGCTCTGACCAACGTCTTATAAAGTTTCAGTATTATATCTTGCTCTTTTATTCTACTAAATGCTCCAAAAAGTGTGCGTCTCCAATAGCCTCTGAAAACCAATTTCAGCTCCTGGCCTTCATGTGTGGTTTAGCTACTAAGCCTGCCAGACCTGTTTCTACTGACTGGAGAAGTAGAAAAGGTGGGTTACTGGCACTTTAAAGCCAGTCACATCGGGCTGATGTGGTGCCTCAGCCATAGTTGGCAGCTCACCTAGAAGAAGGAAAGCTCTGAAATCAAAGTTCTGCTGCCTCGTGACTATATCCATTCATGGGGAAAGGTTTGGGAGTAAACTCTGAGGGAAAAATCCAGAGCTGGAGTCCCTAACGCAGTCCTATGTTGTTCAACGCTGACTGGCGACTCCTGCAGCGCTGCTGGTATCAAACTGTATTGGTCTCTGCCACTCCTTTGGATTCATCAGCTGCGTGGAGAGCAGAAACCTGCTACGTGGGTAACAGCTTGCTCTCCATATCATTCTGCCCTGGCTTGTGAACTAGCTTGCAGCTGGAACACAACACCCATTGTCAACCCTGACCGACAGAGGGCCTCTAGATATTCTAGTCCTCTCGAAATGAATGCCAACATTGCATTTACCTTCCTTACCACCATCTCAACCTGCAAATTAACCTTTAGGAAATCCTGCACAAGGACACAAGGAGATACCAAGGGGTAAGTTTTTTTTTACACAGAGAGTGGTGAGTGCGTGGAATGAGCGGCCAGCAACGGTGGTGAAGGTGGATATGATAGAGTCTTTTAAGAGACTCCTGGATAGGTACATGGAGCTCAGAAAAATAGAAGGCTATGGGTAACCCTAGGTAATTTCTCAGGTAAGGACATGTCCGGCGCAACTTTGTAGGCTGAAGGGCCTGTATTGTGCTGTAGGTTTTTTATGTTTCTATGACTACCAAGTCCCCTTTTACCTCTGATTTTTGAACTTACTCCCCATTTAGAAAATACTCTGTGCCTTTATTCCTTCTACCAAAGTGCATAACCATACACCATATCCCATCTGTCACTTCCTTGCCTGTTTGCTCAATCTGTCTAAGTCCTTCTGCAGCCTCTCTGCTTCTGTAACACTACCTGCCCCTCCACTTATCTTTGTATTATCTGAAAACTTGG
Organism: Hypanus sabinus; assembly: GCF_030144855.1. Lineage (NCBI taxonomy): Eukaryota > Metazoa > Chordata > Chondrichthyes > Myliobatiformes > Dasyatidae > Hypanus > Hypanus sabinus. The sequence goes on from NC_082716.1 coordinate 65,595,849, forward strand.
CCACAAAGCCATTAATTCCATCAGCCAAGACATTGATATATAATGTGAAAGGAACTGGTCCCAATGCTGACTCCTGTGGAACACCACCAGTCACCAGCAGCCAACCATAGGTCCCATTTATTTTGAGATTTTGCTTCCTGCCAGTTAGTCAATTTTCTAGCCATCCAATAATACTGTGGACTCTTATCTTGTCAAGCAGCCTCATTTGCAGCACCTTGTTAATGGCCTTCTGAAAATCCAAGTAAACAACATCCGTTGGCTCTCCTTTGTCTATCCTGCCTGATATTTCCTTAAAGAATTCCAACAGATTCATCATTTCCCCTTAAGGAAGCCATGCTGACTTTGGCCTACTTTATCATGCACCTCCAAACATCCTGAAACCTCATCCCTAATATTGGACTCGAACATTTTCCCAACCACTGAAGTCAGGCTATCTGACCTATAATTTCCTTCCTTCTGCTTCCTTCTCTTCTTAGAGTGGAGTGACATTTGCCCAGTATCTAGTGGTTCTTGAAAGATCACTGCTAATGCCTCCACAATCTCTTCAGCTATCTCTTTCAGAACCTGGAGTATAGTCCATCTGGTCCAGGTGCCCTCCCTGCGTTTGGTCCTTTCAGTTCCCCAAGCACCATCACTTTAGTAGTAGCAATGACACTCAATTCTGCCATCTGACACTCTTGAATTTCTAGCATACTGCAAGTGCCTTCCACAGTGAAGACTGATTCAAAATACTTATGAGGTTCATACGCCATTTTATTGTCCCCAATGACGACTTCTTCAGCATCATTTTCCAGCAGTGAGATATCCACTCTCAGCACTCTCTTACCCTTTATATATCTGAAAAAACTTTTTGGTGTTCTCTTTGATATTATTGGCTAGATTACCTTCATACTTCATCCTCCCCCCCCCCTTTTCTTAATTTCTGCTGATTTTTAAAAGCTTCCCAATCCTCTATCTTCCACTAATTTTGCTCTATTATATGGCTTTTCTTTTGCTTTTATGTCAGGCGATGAATCCCGGGTGCAGTTCGAACACAGGAGGGTCTAAGATGGGTGGGGAAAGGAAATAGCTGAAAGGGTGCTTTCAGTCTTTGTCACCGAGAAGTCATGATTTCCTCTGTTCAATGGAGAAGATTTGGGAAAGGAGTTGGAAACTGGGAAGATAAGAGAATTCTTGGCTTTCTGCGATGATCCTGGAGTAGTGAGCTGTTTAGATAGATCAAGAGCAGTATCTTAATGTGATATTTGGTTCACCCAGCTCAGGCAGAGAATGGCTGAACCTCTTGATCACTATGTATGGTTCCATTCATATCAGAGATTGTATACGGTATATAACCTGAAGTTCTTACTCTTCACAGGCATCCATGAAACCAGAACCCCAAAGAATGAATGACAGAAAAAGCCCCTTCTCCCCCTCCTGTACGCAAGCAACAGCAAAGAATCAACCCTCCTCTTCCTCTCCCGCACTTATTTCAGCAGGAAGCATCAGTATCTATCACCCACCAGGTGGGCAGTAGCAAAGCCCCCAGGGAGAGTCCATGATCTGCAGTCCAACAAAAACTATTGTTCACCCAACAACTCGACACGCCACAGGTGTTTACCCTCACCTTTTCTCACTCAACGGAGAGATGTTGCCCCATTCCACAGCGAGAGAGGAGACCAATAAAACAAAGGTCTCACTCTTACAATGTTATAGTCTACCGTGTTGCTTTTATTCTAAGTTTCTCTAACTTGAGAATTGGCACAAACTCTTCCCCCACTATCGAGAGAGAGAGTGAGGGAGCACAATTGCCCAAGTGCAGAGACCTCCGACAGCCACATCTATCTTGGCGATGTTCCGTTCCCCCCCGCGATGCCACTGGCATGGAATCAGTTTGTCCATAGGGCTGCAGAGGCACACCCTGAAGGCACTCAATGGCCAAGCACCTTCCTGGGGATAATGACAAACGGATAATCGATGAGCTCTGGGAGCGAGAACTCGTCCCCCATGAAGAACCACAGTTTGATTTCATGTCATCACTCCTGATGTGTAGGAATGCAGATGGAATCTATTCCAGAAGGATGATCAGGATGTGTGGGAAGGATGATTTCTGAAGGGTATTAGCAGTGTGAAGGCACAGATGAGCAGCCACGGGGAAAGTTGGACTAAATGGTAACCAGACCAGAATCAGAATCTGCGTCAGGTTTATCATCACCGGCATCTGACGTGAAATTTGTTAACTTAGCAGCAGCAGTTCAACGCCATAGATAATCTAGCAGAGAGAAAAAAATAATAAATAAAATAAAACATGATAACAAATAAACAAGTAAATCAATTATGTATATTGACTAGATTTTAAAAAGTGCAAAAACAGAAATACTGTGTATTAAAAAAAGTGAGTTAGTGTCCAAAGTTTCAATGTCCATTTAGGAATCAGATAGCAGAGAGGAAGAAGCTGTTCCCTGTACAACTATAGAAGTTTTTGAGTGTATTTGTTGACAGGCCAAATCTCTTCAAACTCCTAATGAAGCATAATCACTGTCTTGCCTTCTTTATAACTGCATCAATATGTTGGGACTAGGTTTGATCCTCAGAGATCTTGACACCCAGGAACTTGAAGCTGCTCGCTCTCTCCACTTCTGATCCCGCTATGAGGATTGGTACGTTTTCCTTTGTCTTACCCTTCTTGAAGTCCACAATCAGCTCTTTCATCTTACTGACATTGAGTGCCATGTTGTTGCTGTGGCACCACTCCACTAGTTGGCATATCTCACTCCTGTACGCCCTCTTGTCACCACCTGAGATCTACCAACAATGGTTGTATCGTCAGCAAATTTATAGATGGCATTTGAGCTAGCCACACAGTCATGTGTGTATAGAGAGTAGGGCAGAGGGCTAAGCACACACCCCTGAGGAGCACCAGTGTTGATTGTCAGCGAGGAGGAGATGTTATCGCCAATCCGCACAGACTGTGCTGAGGAAGTAGGATTGAAAGGAGAACAGGCATTGCCTGTGGAGAGTGATTGACAGCACTGACATCGACTGCATGCAGAGTTGATGTTATCTGTGAAAATAGGCTGAGAAACTTTATCTGAAATGTGAGATCAAGGATGGAAAGGAGGTTGATGAACTGTTAAACCAGACTGTAGTTAATTTCAGTTGATCATTTACCCTCATTTTATCTCCTCCGGTAAAAGTTTTTTCACTGCTATTCAGAGGCTGATTCTATAACGGGAGGCCTTTCTGCAGAGGCATCAACTGACCCAGTGGCCATGATTCACATTGCAAGTCTAGTGATAATAAAGGGCATCATAGTTTCACATGACCCATGCACCTTTCAGCATGGATCACTATGTAGTAAGCTATGTATCGCTGATCCACACTGATTCCATTCTCCCCAGTTTCTTCAGCTCTGCCGACATGGTTGGAGGGTGAGAGAGGATTCACAGGAGTTGATTCTACAGCTCCATCTGCTCTCCTGGTCAGTGCATAGACTGATTACTTTTTAAAGAGTGATTTAATATAATCTCTTTGTTTATAGGCTTTTTCATTGCATGAATGCGGGCTTTCAAAGTATTCCCAAATACATAATTAATAAATCAGTTGAATGGATGTTTGGTTTTTGAAATGAGGAGCGGCTGAGTGAAAAAGGTAAAACAAGAGATCTTACTGAAAACTCTGACAGGGCTCAACGGGCTGAATACAGGAAGTAATATGTTTTCGCTTGGTTAAACAAAGATTTGGAGTCTCCAAAAAGGAGACAAACCATTTAGGACAGAAGTGAGAAATTTCTTCACACAAAGGGTGGTGAATCTTTGGGAGTCCCTACCCAAGAACGCTGTGGATGTTCAATTAATGTGTTTGTTCAGAATAGATTAAAGAATACTATGGAATCAAGAAATATGGGAATGAGGCTGGAAAATAGCTGCAGTTTTGTTTGTTCTGATATACTGGTTGGCTCTGTTTAAGGATTGGAAATAATGTCAGGCTCAGTAATAGGTTAGCTAGTAGATAAAGAGGAGAACATAGTGAAGGAACAGGTTTATTTATATGTCAGTGAAGGATTCTGATTTAGTTATGATGAAGAATAAAGCCTCTTGATTCCAGAGCCATGAGAGGAATGCCTTTAGGATAAACTTTCAAGTGCTGTGAGGTTTGTAGATGTTTTTTGGTGCTGTGGACTTTCATTGATGGTAATGAACTGATAGCACAAGGCTGAAATAGTGTGAATTTTTTCACTTGTCTAGAAAGACACTAGGAAATAAATGCTCTTAATTATTCACTGGCAACTTGTAGAGATTAAATACTGAGAGCACATCATATTTTTTACAGAGGAATTTTCAATCAATTGACATGAATTTATTAGATTTTAAAAAGCAAACACGAGGAAATCTGCAGATGCTGTTATTAATACAGTAGATAATCTGTCTCCAGAGATGTTTATACTCCTAGTTTAGCATTATCGAAAATTTCAAATCCATGTACTATTTTTTAGGATTAGCAGAAGAAAGGCAAAGCAGTAAATATAACTGAGTAAACTATTAAAAACACTCACCGAATGTAATGAAGTTACATATATAATGGAAGAGCGTTGGGTGGCGATATGTCTTTACCAAAGGTATAAGGCACTCCTTTCCTCCGCTAGCCTGCGGGTCCCCCTTGGGCAAGGTGTAGCACCCCGCCCCTAGTCAGGGTCACATGAAGCCATGGAAGCAGCTGGTGCTTGCCACGTCCCGGTTGTGCAGCTACTGATGCCAGGCAGTCACTGTAGTGTATTGATAATGACTGTGGTCACCTGTCTTGTAAAAACACTGCCCAGAAGAAGGCAACGGTGAACCACTACTGTACTAAGATTTGCCAAGAACTGCCATGGCCAAGACCATGATCGCCCAGTTATACGGCATGGCCCATGATGATGATGATATAATAAAGTCACCATATGTAATAAAGAATTCCTGGAATTTTACTTCAAGGCTACTTTGAAATTGCCAGAAATGTTAGTCAATTCGCTGATGGTCTTTTCACAGACTGCAGCAGTAAAGGTAGAAACATTGCAGCCAGTGGTGGTGCTGACGACAACATTAACATTTTCACATTGATCTATGTGTTCAGTAATCCAAACTTGATGTCATATTTAAGTAGTGTTGATTGGGACTGTGGACAGACTTGCCAGTTTTACAGCAGCAGTGGTGGTGTAGCATGACTTGGGAAAACAAATAAAATTGCAGTTGTAGGAATCCAACACAAAAATGGAATTGCTAAAGGAACTCAGCGAGTCGAGCAGCATCTGTGGAAAGAGACACCAGTTACCATTTCGAGTCAGTGACCGTTCTTCAGCACTGAGTGAACTTGGGGAGTGGGGGGGTTGTTTGAAGTTTTCAGAGCAAAGTTTGGGGGGGAGGTGAAGTACAAGCCAAAACATTTAATGGAGAAGGGTTAAGATAAATCAGAGACTAGGTACTAATTGATCAGGAATCATTTCATATAAATGGGATAAGAAGAACTCATATGCAGAATGAAGGGAAACTACGACAAAGCAGTTTATCTCAAGATAGAAAATTTATAAGATTAATCTTAGCTTTATCTGTCTCATAAACATGTGAAATGTGTTGTCTGTGTCAATGACCAGCACAGTCCAAGATGTGCTGGGGGCAACCCACAACTGTCACCTTGCATACTCACAACTAAATAACCCTAACCATACATCTTTGGAATGTGGGAGGAAACTGGAGCCCAAGAAGGAAACCCACATGACCACAGGGAGAACATAAAAATTCCGTACAGAGAGAAGCAGGAATTGAACTCAAAGAAGATTCCAAAATTGATACTTTGCTCCTTTTAAGTAGTACTTAAAACCTGATGAAACACTAATATTGGAGTCAATTTATTGAACATTTTGCAGATTTGGGTGACCATACTTAATGGATTATCATGTTACTGACCTGCAGTCTGTGGACAGTAAGCCACATTTGACCAATTCAAACTTCAAAATACATTTATTATCAAAAAATGTATATATTACACAACCTTGAGATATGTTTGTTTACAAGCAGTCACACAGTAAGAAACCTGAAAGAACCAAATTAAACAAAGAATTAAAAAGACCAACACCTTACACACAGAGGAATGGGAAAAAACACATCATGCAAGCAGTAAAAGTGAGCAACTACATTCCTAACTTGCTGCTCTGATGAAGCTTCAGGAGTTATAATTATTTCTCTTTCCACAGATGCTGCCCAGCCCCCTGAGTGTTTCCAATATTTTCTATTTTTATTTAATTTTCCTTCCCAACTACAAGAGGGTATGAATTCATCTGACTAAATAGTCTAAGCGATGATAGCCTCTTAAAAGTGTCTAATCGTAACATATTGAGCCAAAGGCCGTTTGTCCCAGAATACCAACTCGAGCTTTTATGTAGCTTGTCTTTCCCCACCTGTGGAGCCACACTATTTGGCTCCACATGGAAAGTATCTCTAAAGGGGAAAATAAAAAAGTATCTTTAACTCCAACCTCCAGAACTGTTCCATAAATTCCCATATTTCAACACCACACCACCAACCTGTCTCAAGAAGGAAGGAAATGAAAAATATTCCAGCTATTGGAAATCTGAAATGAAGAAAGGAAACACAAGAGAGGCTGGAAATCTGAAGCAACACACGTAACATGCTAGGAGAACACAATGGGTCAGGCAGCATCCACAGAGGCAACTGGACAGATGACGTTTCGGGCTGAGACCTAAAAATGCAGGAAGTGTTTGGGTCAGGCAACATTTGTTGAGGGAGAAACATTTAGTCTCTTCTGATAAAAGGTCAACTTGAAACTCTGTCTTTTCCACAGATAACCTACTGAGTATTTCCAGTATGAACTATGGTGGTTTCACTTTAAACAGTGACCTGTCAGATATCTCTTAATTCCAACTTGAAAGGAACCAAGGGTAGACATGTGTGTTTTTGTTCATCGTGACAGCCTCTGGAAAGTCATCCTTCTATTTTGGTCTGGATTTCCAAGTGGCAAATTTTGGCAAACATGTCCTTTTGCTGCATAGACATCCACTTATTGTTTCCTGCTGAGGATCAGATAAGAAAACTCCCTGAGCACTAAGTGTAGGTCTTGCTTCTTGTCTCCTCTCTGCCCGCAGTCCTGTTCATTTTCCCAGGGATGCTGCTCCTAAAAGGAAGTGCATGTGAATACACCTTGTCACAAATCAATCAGCTTGTGCTGACGAAAAGTCAACAAGAAGTCTTTAAACATCTGTTACAGATTCATAGCATCTAGCAGAAGGAATTGGCCCGTAACCAAACTGAATCAATATTCCACATGTTCACTGTAGGAGATTAAAATATGTTGTTGTTAGCTTTGGGCTCTAGAATGACAGAAGTGGTATTAGATGCAGTGTTGTACTGATTGATATTATGATCTGCCTGCTCTGTTTCCTTTTTGTAGAAGTTCTTTGCATACTTTTGGAAACTAAGTTTACTTTTGGTACCCAAAAATTGAGTTATATAATCTAATTTTTAACCATAATGGTCTACAATTTGTAGTAGCAGTGATTTTCTTACTAACTACAGTGTCTTACCCACAGCATTCATATAATCAAATAATGGCACCCATACTCTACAGCAAGATTGAGTTACAAGAGAAACATGTCATTAGTATGAAATTAATTCTCAATAATGAATCTATAATATCAGTGTTAATGGACCACAATTAAACTGAAATTGGCTTAACTGCATTTAAATAAAATGATTCAAATAAATGGCAGGGCCCTTAGAAATATTGATGTACAGTGGGATCTTGAAATTCAAGTCCTTATCTCCTTTTGACAACGTACTGTAAGTAGACAGCATAGTAAAGAAGGCACATAGCATGCTTGCCTTTTGTTGATTAAGACACCTAGAGTAAGAGTCAAGGGGTGATGCTGCACCTGCAGAAACCTTTGCCAACACACACAGAGTGCTGGAGAAAGCCAGTAAGTCGGGCAGCAACTATGGAGGAGGGATAAACAGTCGATGCTTCAGGCCAAGACCCTTTTTTGTGACTGGACAGGAAGGGGCAGAAGTCAGAATAAGACGAGAGGGAGGGGAAGGAGTGCACGCTGACGGGTGGTAGGTGAAGGGGAGAGTTTATGAAGTAAGCTGGGAAGTGATAGGTGGAAAAGGAGAGGAGTTGAAGAAGAATCTGATAGGGGAGGACAGTGGACCATTGAAGAAAGGAAAGGACAGGGCACACCAGGGGAAGGGGATGGACAGGTGAGGAGAAGAGAAGTGGTGAGAGGATAACCAAAATGGGGAATGAAAAAAGAGAGGTGGAAGGAGAAAGAAATAACTGGATTAAAGACATTTATGTTTATGCCATCAGGTTGAAGGCTACCCAGATGTAATATGAGGTGTTGCTCTTCTAACCTGAGTGGCAGTAGAGGAGGCCATGAACTGACACGTTGGAGTGAGAAGTTGAAGCAGGAGATCTACCTATTGTGGTGGGTGGAGTGAAGGTTCTTGACAAACTGGTCTCGCTGATGTAGAGCAGGCCCCACTGGGAGCACCAGACACAGTAGGTGACTCCAACAGACTTGCAGATCACCTCACCTGGAAGGACTGTTTGGAGCCCTGAATGGTGGTAAGGAAGGAGGTGTAGTAGCAGATGTAGCACTTGCCCCTCTTGCAAGGATGTGCCAGGAGGGAGATCAATGGAGAGGGATGAGTGGACAAGAGAATCATGTAGAGCGTGATCCCCATAAAAGGTGGAGAGTATTGCTCAAGATTTCCAGCATCTGCAGAATCTCTTGTGCATAAGTCTTTGGTTAGGCTGCAGTGGAGAATTGTGTGCAGCTGTTAGTTTCAGTTGCAGGTAGCATTGGAGTGAACGTAGAAGACATTTACAAGATGCTGCCTAGGTTAGAGAATAATAGCTCTGAGGAGAGATTGGGCAAACTTGAACTGTTTTCTTTGGAGCTTCAGATGCCAAAAGGAGACCTGGCAGAGGTTGAGAGACATAGATAGAAGCTTTTTTTTTTACCAGATTAAAAATATCAAACACCAGAGGATATAGCTTTAAGTAGAGAGGGGAACTGTTTGAAGGAGATGTATAGAGTAAGTTTCTTTTCCACATATAGTAGGTGCATGGAATGTACTGCCAAGGAAGCAGACACTATTGTGGCACTTTAGGGCAATTATATAGGCACATGGACATGCAGGGAGTGCAGGGATAAAAATCACATGCAGGCAGACATGATTAGCTTGAATTGGCATCATGATCAGCACAGACGAGATGGGCCAAATGGCCTCTTTCTCTGCTGTAAAGTTCTATGTTCTAAATCATTTCTGGCTTGATTTAATTCCTGCGATTGAGAGCAGGGGTTGCTCTATCAAGAGAGGCAAAACAGTTGGGTCTGTAGTCCTTGGATTCTTAAACAAAATACCAAGAGCCCTTCTTCAAATACAGGAACCCAAGAGGGTTTGGCAGTGTAGATGCTGAGGCATTATCACGTGAGAGAGTTCCCTCTTTCCACTCACCTTCCACTCCTAGGAACTTTACTGCTCCCTCATCCCTGTTCCATGTCTAGAAAAAGGAGATTTTTTAAAAATGTTAATTAGGAGATGTCAACCCGCCCCACCCCCACCCCAACCCCATTGTAGGTGTTTCCATGTCTCTACTATCCAGCATTGTATTTTCCCTACTTTACCAAACCAATACTGCAAGACATTCTATTCAATGACTTCTGAAAGAAACTGCAGTTTTCTTTCTAAACAGATACTTCCAAGAAGTTAGTGAATGCAAATTGTCTCATTTGCCTATCTCTTTAGACAAGTGATTCCACGTTTGGTTCTATGGTTTTGGTTTGGAACATGTGCTGAATTGTTTTAATACTAAGATGGTGGTAATAATAGGTATTGGTTTGACTAAACAATCTAATTTTGTCAGAACGATGGGAATAGTTGTATTATATAACCATTCGTAATCCGTGTAAATCTTCTCCGGTTTTGTGCTATATGCTATTCACTCCTTTCTTAGAAATGCAACTGAAGAAGGAAGTCCCAGTGGGTTTAAAGGCTTGTGTCCATGCTGCAGACACAGTGATCCGCGTGGTCCGTTCTGAGGCTGAAAATAGCTGACTGGAAATACCAAATGTTATAGAAGTCAAATACGTATTTATGGTATTTTGGAAAATTGCAATGACTGAAGTTTTAGTCAAAGCTTTCACCTGTGCATTGAAACCTCTCAGCATTTATCCATGACTCATTCCTCCCCATCTGATTTCTTGGTAATGTCATCTTCCGAAATGGGATCACCAAAGGATGATAACACCTCCAGCCTTTGTTGCTTCTCTCTTGAAAAAAAAATGTGTCTGGTGTGCAATTTTAGATAAGCCGTCACTTTGCAACTGAACACTGAATTGATCATTGCCTCAACTTTATGACCCCTGCCACAAACTTCATTCTGAAACTGACAGTTACTGCCATATCTCACTACATAACGCTGTTCAGTCCACCCTGTATTCAGCTTCAGACCAAGCTTTCAATCCCAGTATTCTAGAAACGCAAGTACCCACTTCAACACTGGTCTTCTCCATCTTTAGACTAAATCTATTTTAGTTCTCTTTCAGCTGAGCTTCAATATTCCACCAGTTCTTCCTGTAGTATGTCCTGCACACCATCGTTGCTGATCATTATCGCTCACATGGGATTCGAGTTACCCGCTTCATAGTGAATGCTGTTAGCTGAATCAGACACCAAGACTCCACCTTGTGTTTAAATATTGCCACTTATTTTTAATCTTTGAGTGTTGATTACAAGTAGAAATTACACAGAATTATTCATGAATAAACAGGGCCAGAAGTATATTCTGTTGTACGCTGTTGGTCCTTTAATTAAACAGAATTTAGTTGTCACCGCAACCAACTCACCAAATGCACAATAAGACTTGTAAGTTCCATTGTGGTTAATGTACCACAAGCAGTTTTAAAGTGCCCACATTTCTGATGGCCCGTGGGTAGCTTTTCCAGCATGGTTGAAAATCTGAACTCCAAACTATTTGTTAAAACTGCAGAGACAAGTTTATTCATCTGTTAATGGGAATGTGCAACAGCTGCATTCTTCACCAAGGTTTCTAAGATTGCATAAAAGTTACAGCAGATAAATTGCATTAGTTTATTTTTGTAACATTTTAGTAAATCTTGTCAAGTCAGTTTGCACTGGTAGAGGACAGAAAGCAGTCAATGAGCTGAACAGAGAGAATGAGCTAAGAAGGAGTAAGTTGGGATTCACAGTGGGGGGGGGGATGCAGAGACAAGAAGGTTCAACTTTAGTAAATGAAACTTATTTTTCAGCTTGCTCACATGTTCCTTCCTTTCTCTCTGAGATCACACTTGATTAATATTAAAGCTGATTATTCGCAATTTTTTGTTTACCAAATCCTTCTTTTTTACTGACCTTATCTGATGAGAGAGAATGTTTCTTGAGCTCCTTGAGAATGCTCACTGCTTTCTGAACCACTTCAGCAGACATAAGCAAATCACTGGAAAAATTTCTAGTCCTGACGAAGGATCTCGGCCCGAAACGTCGACAGTGCTTCTCCCTATAGATGCTGCGTGGCCTGCTGTGTTCCACCAGCATTTTGTGTGTGTTGTGTAAAGATTTCAGCAGTTCCATTCCATACCCCCCACCACCACCACCACTAGATGGCATGCTGAGTTCCTCCAAATACATTGTTGCTGCAGGTTCCAACACCTGGAGCTTCTTGTGTTTCCACTTCATTAGCCCAAGGCTCCATTCTGAAGTTGCAATTTGGAATCTAGTGGGAGCCTGGCCATTGGATTACCAGGGACAGAATGGGAAAAGAGGTGCAATAGTTAAATTTTCCTCTGCAGCCTTCACATGAGATCAGAGATTGAAATGTAGAGTGATTTTTCCGCCCAAAAAAACATTCTATTTGTATTTTGGATTTCCATCATAGAAGATATTTTGATTTTCCTTTGCTGGCCTATTAGTGTTAGGAGTTTGCTTCCCAGAGGATGGACAACATAGAACTTTTAAATTGTTATTACAATTGTATGACAGTACTTTTGATAATATTTCTTTCTCCTTGCCTCTTAGCTTGGGTGACCCTATGATAACATAACCCTTTTCTGTTATACCCAAATTTTGTTGAATTTGGAGCTGTGAATCAAATTGTAGTCAATAAAACTTGCAGAGATTCGATACTCTTATGTCTTTAGGATTGCTTCAATAAAATATGTTGTGATAACGGTCAAGTTTCTATTTCCTTATGTTAAATGATGCACTGATACAAAGATTAATGGATAATACATAGGCCGCCTTTAGTTCCTGTGTCTAGATTAATACCAAACAGTGAAGATCAACAAACTGCAAATGTGGGAAATCTGAAATAAAATTAGAGGAGCTGGAAATACTCACCAGGTCAGTCAGCATCTGTGGAAAGTGAAGCAGAATTAATATTTTAGGTCAAAGATCCTTCTTTAGAACTGGGAAAGAGTAAATGGCAGCTGGAATATTACATGTGAAAAACTACTTTGTAATGAATCATTGATGTGTTATTGGTGAAGTATAAAATATAAAGCAATGGCTTCCTAACTTAAATAGACCAATATTTTATAATTTAAGAGGTTAATTTTGTTTGCCTACTTTCGCTTGCAGCTCAGTCAGTTTCACTGAATTCATCAAGCCACATTCTGCTAAGACAGAATGTCAGAAGATTTACAGTTCCCAGATCATCCAGGTAGGTCAGAACTTTTATTTTTTCAATATTTGATGCAAATTAATTTCAGTGGTGTCACTGGTGTCAGGGTAAATAAATGCATAAACCTCACAAACCATACCGAGGGATGGGAATGGAAGGTGACTGTCAGTTTAATCTTTCTACTGATTTCCTTTCCATTTCATCACTTACTTCCTGAAGCCGGTGTCAGGAAACATGGAGAAGGCTTGATCCATGCGCAGAACAGAGATGATTTAGCAGTGAGCGATAACTTCAATAAACTGCAAAATAACATGCTACAATGGGCCACAAAGCAAGAGAGATCAGATATTTAACCTGACAAGGCAGCAAGCTAACTGGAGGCTAGGTGCAACTAGTTGAGGCTGCGAACAAGGATTGTGGTTGAGAGTTGGGTTTAAATAGGCTGCAGGTGATGAGTTGGAAATGGGTGGCAGGTGGTTCCTGTTATCTGGGTGGAGACTAGGAGGAGCCTACATGTGAAGGCCCGACAGGGAGCCCTCCACCCCAAACAGCTGGCCCTAGCGATCCATAATCTCTGCTCTGGGCCATACTCCTCCCTGTTGACCAGGTACCCCATATCTTGTCCATGATGGTGTGAATCCATCAACTGGTGAATCAAGTGCGCTAGACCACCATCCGCCATCTTTGGTTCCAGATGTGGTTTGAGTGGTCTATGGACAACAGGCATAAGGCCGGACACATGGAAGATAGGTGTGATCCTGGGGGACCCTGGCAGCTGGAGACAGTCAGTGACTGGGTTGATATGATGTGCAGAATTAAAGGTCCCAGTGAATCAGGGTGAGAGCTTCCAGGAGTCAGTGCACAGGGGCAGAACTTGGGGGTGGAGTAGTCTGGCTGAGCACCAGCAGCTGTAGGTGTGGATCGCAGCTAGGATGGTCTTCCTTGTCATCATCCAAGCATTCTGGCAGTGGTGAACCAGAGCCTTGGTGGACAGAACCTCCACCGTTGGCTCCTCCAGGGGGTGGGGGTAGCAATTGGGATTGGTAACCATGAAGTACTTCAAAGAATGACATAACCATGATGGAGGGGGTGTGTAGATTGTGGGACAGTTCGGGCCAGAGCATATACTTCTTCCGCATGGAAGGACTGGAGGCAATGAAATCTTGCAGGAACTTTTCTACTTGCTGATTAGCTCTAACTGTCCATTGGTCTGTGGATGATAGCCAGAGGACAAGCTCACTGAGGTGCAGAGGAGGGAGCAGCTGTTATTGGAAAATTGTGAGCGGTGGAGGTGATCTGCATGATGCAGAACCAGGTCAGGTGACTCAGTGGCTGATGGAAGTTTGGGGAGAGCAATGAAGTGGGTTGCCTTGGAGAACTGGTCCATCACCATGGCCCCACTGGAGGGTGACAAACCCATGAAGAAATCCAAAGCGATAGGTGACCACAGGTGTTGAGGAGCTGACAGGGGTCACGGGAGCCTAGAGGATTCCTCGTTGCAGGAAATGGACTGTGCACATTGAAGGTAGGGAGTGATAAACTGACATTCATCTGCGATCATGGTGGGCCATCAGAACCAGCATTGCAGAAAATCCAGAGACCACCGTGCACCTGGATGGCCAGACAGGGGTGAGGAGTGGTCCCATTGCAGTGCTTCAGAGCACACAGCCATTGGCACATACTTGAAGTTGTGGGGTGTGTTGGCTACACCAGCCTCGAGCAGTAGGGCCTGGAAGACCTGATTCTCAAGATCCTAGACAATCGAGGCAAGGATCTGCAAGGATAGAATAATGGTTGATCTCAGTTTCAGCTCAAACCATCATGACAAGGCATCCACCTTAGTGTTTTCTTGGAACTGTGCCATTAGGAGATGGTGATATTGAATTGCTGGAAAAAGTGGGCCTGTGAGCTTGATGTAGGTTGAGTTGGAATATCTGTTGTGTGAATATGAGGTTCTGGTGATCAGTACAGACCAGGAAGGGCTTGGTGATTCCCAACAGCCAATGTCTCCATTCCTCCAAGGCCAGTTTAATGGTGAGTAACTCCCTATCTCCTACTTGATAATGGCATTGTGTAGAGTTGCACTTGCGTGATTCATTAGCAAGAGCAAATAAAAGTAAGGCAGAGGTAAGCGGAGCTGTCTTTGTTGGAGTGGACAGTATTAGAATGGGGATTTGACGCTTTAGCTCTCGGAGGCTTGAGCGAGAAAAGACACAAAGCTGTGGTAGATCTTTTCAGTTTATTTATCGTTTCCTTCTTTATAGCTGCACAGATAGAGCAGTAGGGAAGCCAGGCAGGACAGAAGAATGCTCCTCTTGTGGGACGTGCGATGGCAGGGAGACTTTTGGTGTCTCTGACAGCTTTACCTACAGGAAGTGCAGCTTCTAACACTCCACATTAAGGAGCTGGAGCTGGAACTGGATGAACTCTGGGTCACTCATGAGGCTGAGAGGTGACAGATAGAACATATAAAGAGGTAGTTACGCCCGAGGTGCAGGACACAGAAAACTGGGTGACAAACAGAAGGGTAAAAGGGGTTAAACAGCTAGTGCAGAGCACCCCTTTGACTTTCCCCCTCACAACAGCTAGACCATTTTGAATACTGTTGGGGGGGGGGGGTAACCCAACAGAAAAAAGTCCCAGCATTCAGTCTCTGACCCTGAGTAGGGCTCTGTGGCTCAGGAGGGCTGGAGAAAGAGGTGAACTGTCGTGATAGGGGATTCATTAGTTAGGGGAACTAAAGGAAGTTTTATGGACAAGAACAAGATTCCCGAATGGTATGTGGTCTTTTGGGTGCCAAGGACCGTGACGTCTCAAATTGAGTCCTCAGCATTCTTAAGGGGGAGGGTGAACAGCCAGAGGTGATGGTCCTTATAGATACCAATCACATAGATAAAAAGAGGAGTGAGGTTCTGCAAAATATTCAGGGAGTCTGGTGCTAAGTTAAAGGACAGGACTCAGGATTACCACGTGCTAGTGAGGCCAGAAGTATGAAGATCATGCAGTTGATCACATGGCCAAGGAGTTGGTGTAAGAGGGAGGGCTTCAGATTTTTGGATCCTTGTGCTTTCTCCCAGGAAAGATAGGGTCTGCGCAGAAGAGAAAGTTTGCTTCTAAACTGGAGGGGACAAATACCCTAGGAGGAAGGTTTGCTAGTACCGCATGGAGGCATTTTTTTTTTTATCGAGACGCAGCATTGTATAGGCCCTTCTGCCCTTCGAGCCATGTTACCCAGTAACCCCTAATTTAACCCTAGTTTAGTCATGGGAAAATTTGCAATGACCAGTCAATCTTCCAACTGGTACATCTTTGGTCTGTGAGACGAAACTGGTGCACCAGAGGAAAGCCGTCGCGGTCACGGGGACAACGTACAAACTCTTACTGGCAATGGTAGGAACTGAATCTGGGTCACTGGTACCATAGAACATTGTGCTAACCACTATGCTATCGTGCTGCCTCTAGAGTTGCAGGGGATGGGAACCAGAGTACCAGAGCCAAAAAAGATGGGGGGAGATCTTACATGGATTTCTTTGCATCTGTGTTTACGTGGGAGATGATCAGAGTCAATAGAAGTGAGGCAAAGCAGCAGTGAGGTCATGGACCCGATACAGATTACAGTGGAGGAGGGGTTTGCTGTCTTGAGGCAAATCTGGGTGGATAAATCCCCAGAGCCTGACAAGGTGTTCATAGGACTCTGTGGGAGGCTAGTGCAGAAATTTCAGGGGCCCTAGCAGAGATATTTAAATCACCCTTAACAACAGGTCAGTTACCAGAGGATTGGAGGATAGCCAGTGTTGTTCCATTGTTTAAGAAAGGCTCTAAGAATAAGCCAGGAAATTATAGGCCATTGAGCCTGACACCTGTACTGGGAAAGTTTTTGGAAGGTATTCTAATGGACCAGATATGAGTATTTAGATAGACAGGGTCTAATTATGGATAGTCAGCAGGCTTTGTGCATGAAAGGCCATATTTAACCAACCTTATAGAGTGCTTTGAGGAAGTTACCAGGAATGTTGATGAAGGCAAGGAGGTGGATGTTATCTGCATGGACTTTAGCAAGGCACTTGTCAAGGTCCCATTGCACAAGAAGGTTCAGTCACTTGCCATTCAAGATGAGATAGTAAATTGCATGAGAATGGTAATAGATGGTTGCCTCACTGACTGGAGGATTGTGACTAGTGGAGTACTGCATGGACTGATGCTGTGACTGTTGTTGTTTGTCATCTATTTCAATGATCTGAGTGATAACATGGTAAACTGGATCAGCAAATTTACATAAGAACCCAATATTGTGGGTGTAGTGGACAGCAAGGAGTACTATCAAAGCTTACAGCACGATCTAGACCAGATGGAAAAATTGGCTGAAAAATGACAGATGGAATTCAATGCAGACAAGTACGAGGTTTTGCACATTGGTAGGACCAACCAGGGTAGATCTTACACAGTGAGCAGTAGGGCACTGAAGAGTACGATAGGATAAAGGGATATGGAAAAACAGGCCCAAAATTCATTGAAAGTGATGTCACAAGTAGATAGGGTCATAAAGAAAGCTTTGGCACATTGGCCTTCGTAGATCAAAATATTGAGTATGTGAGTTGAGATGTTGTGTTGAAGTTGTATAAGACATTGGTGAGGCCGAATTTAGAGTATTGTGTGCAGTTTTGGCTACCAATCTACAAGAAAGATAAAATTAATATTGAAAGAGTATAGAAACTAGAGAACCTGAGTTAATAGGGAAGATAGAACAGTTTAGGATTATATTCCCTGGAACATAAAAGGTTGGGTGAGATTTGATAGCGATATACAAAATTATGAGGGGTATAGATAGGGTAAATGCAATCAGTCTTTTTCTACTGAGGCTAGGTGAGACTACAAGATTATGGTTTGAAGGTGAAAGATGAAATGTTTAAGGGGAATATGAGGGCAAACTTCACTCAGAGAGTGGTGGGAGTGTGGAACAAGCAACCAGTGCAAGTAGTGGATGGGATTTTAATTTCTACAGTTAAGAAACATTTAGATAGGTACATGGATGGGAGTGGTAGTGAGGGATAAGGTCTGGTTGCAGGTCAATGGGGCTACACAGTTTAAATGGTTCAGCATTGACTCGATGGGCCAAAGGGCCTGTTTCTGTGCTGTAGTTTTCTATGACTGTAAGAAGGCACAAGGGTGAGTCATCCCATCTGGTCCTCGCTGGGAGAGGACAGCCTGGAACCCACGTCCAATGCATCTGTCTCTACCACTGCGAGTCTGCAGGGGATTTGGATGCTAGGGAATAGGAACAGTAGTGAAGCAGCTCCTCAAAATCAGAATCATCTTTAATATCACCAACGTGCATTGTCAAATTTATTGTTTTGCAGCAGCAGTTCATTTTAATACATAGCATTATAAAATTTAAATTACAATAAGTAGTATTTATTAAAAATATTCAATAAGTAATGCAAAAATACAGGACTGAGGAAGTATTCATGGCAGAGGGGAAGAAGGTACCCCCTTGTGCAATTGGGTCCCAGTTTCCCTCACTTGTAGATTCCAGTCAGTTCAGATTGGCAAAAACATCTCCTCTATGATCTCCATCAGCACAGGAGTACCACAGGGATATGTATGTAGCCCCCTCCTCTACTTGCTATGACTGTGTGGCTAAGTACTGCTCCAACACAATATACAGTTTTGTTGATGACACTGCTGTTGTGGGTTGTATCAAACGGGTGATGAATCAGCATACAGGAGGGAGATTGAAAACGTGACTGAGTGGTGCAATAACAACCACCTCTCACCCAACTCAATGAGACCAGGGAACTGATTGTAGATTTCAGGAGAGGAGGTTGATAGGTTATCGATCAGTCAGGGTGTCAAACGTTACAGGAAGAAGGCAGGAGAATGGGGTTGAGAGCGACAAAAAATCAGCCATGATGGAATGGCCGAGCAGACTGGCTGGGCCAAACGGCCCGATTCGGTTACTATGTCTTATGGTCTTGGTATATTAATCCATTTGTGTTCACTAATATTAGTGAAAAACAGTTGTAGAGGACAGGGCATAATTGAGCATAATTCTGTTTTGGTAGCTATCTCAAGGTTGTCACTTGACATTATGGAATGAATTAGTTGGATTTGCATGCTTGCAAAATGAAGTTTAAAATTTTTGGTATTTAGATGTTTTCTTAAAATCTTTTTTTTTGAAGCCGACATCAAGTTGTCTGAGATGCGTGCCAGTAAGGACGGAGCAAAGCAATCCCCATATTCAGTGGAAACCCCCTATGGATTCCACCTGGACCTGGACTTCCTGAAATACGTTGATGACATAGAAAAAGGAAATACCATCAAGAAGGTTTACATCCAGAAGAAAACCAAGCAACCAAAATATAGCACATTGCCTAGAAATTTCAGTATCAGCAATACTCAATTCTCCTCAGCCGATTCTCATTCTTGTGGAAGGTATGGGGACAAATGCAAGATCACTTCTTCCCAGGCACCCAACAACAGATGTAAAGGAGCCAGCATCCAGGAACTATTTAAAAGTTCTCTGTGTAACTATGAACCATCATTATCACAACCTAAACTGTATGATTACAGATCAGGAAAGACTTTATCTAATGCCAGGGAACGTTTTGTGGAGAATGGACTGTCTCCCCACAGCTGGATAAAACCTCCCCTTCTAAGGGCATCTAGTGCGCCAGTTTATTTCAAGGAGCAGAGTTCTGAAGAACAACACCAAAGACTTCCCATGTCCCAGCAAAAATTAGACCTATCACAAAATGATGGCTTCAGTACACTGGGCAATGCAGTTATCCAGGAGAACTACACCATCACTGAAGTTGCACCACAGTTAAGTGTGGAACCAACTGAGGTCCGTCAGCTACAGCAGCAAGTAAAAATTGTACAGGATAGAAGCAATGAGATGGAAGAGCAAGTAAAGACCATTACTGAACTTAAACAGCAAGTACTTGTGCTACAGGAAGAAAAAGAACAACTCTGTATTCAGTTGAAAATTCATCAGAATGCAATGCAGACTTCTGTCCCGGAGAGCAAAGTTGATAATAATGGAGACAAAGCCAACTATGTCACAGCAGGAAACCAAAACAGTTCTTCAGTCATACTAGATGGATTAGAAACAGTAGGAGGACAGACATCACTCCGGAGCAAAAGTATAGCCTCTGAGTTCCTCAGCTCGGATAAAAAATTCCAAAATGAAAAAGTGATCAACCTTGATGATCAAGTTAAACTTGTTTCAAATGGTACTGTAAGTGTAAATGAAAACCTTGATTTCCATGAGGAAATCTTTCTGAACTCTTGTGTTGTAGAAGACAATGAAAACAGATCGAGGGATGTGGGTATTCAAGTTACCATTGGGGATTTGGGGTTGGTATTTGTACCACACTCCAGCACTGAGTTTTCCATTAAAGAACCAGGAACCATACAGGAAAATCAGCTTAAAGGTAGAGCTCAAGAACTTATGTTGGTAGAGGAAACCGTAGTCCCCAAGGATAATAGAAATATTGTCTCCTCAAATAATCTGGAAGATCCAGCTGAACATTTTGAAAGGAAATGTACACAAGACCAAACTGAGGTACCCAGTACCATTACCCAGCCTAGAAATCAAAGCAATCTAGGTATCACTGAACTTGAATTTGGACTCCTTCAACCAAATGAATCAAAACAAATGTGCAAGCAGGATATTGAACCAGGCCTACAATCGGTCACCAGGTCAATACATCGTGAAGAGTGCGGTACAAACACAACACACACAAATTTAATAGAGACACGCAGTGTAGGGGTCTGTACAGATCACATCGCCGTCAATAATGCAGATGTTATGGCAGTTGTTGAAACAAGTGAGAAAGCGACAGATGCTACGGTCCGCGTATGCAGCAAGGCCATAGAGACTGACCATGACTCATCACTGCGCTGCAGGTGTCACGTAAGCAGTAGTGAGGTAAACAAGGACCGCAGTGCGGCGTGTGATGACAATAGTGAGAGTGATTCTGAGGGTCTGAAGAACATTGAGAGAAGTTTTGCTGCCGGGAGCAATGCTACGAAGGATAATGACGTAGAATGTCCAGTTGCTGTCAAATGCCAAGGCAGTGGGTGTGAAAAATATGAATCCCAAGATGCTTTCCATGACTTCTCTCAGACTGAATCCCAGATGATTTCAACAAAGCCTGAATTAGCCCAAAGTATTAAAACAATAGAGGGTCTTTTATGCAAACAGCAGTCTTTTTTGGAGCAGAACTACCCTGAGTTGGCACAGAACTTCAAAAAACTTTGTTCGAGTATAGGGTCCCTCAGCATTCAGCTGATAAGTTCTCTTCAGCCATCAACTTCATCACCTCCCATGCTTGATCAATCAGAAAAGAACTCTGCTAAAAAGAATCAATCAGAAATGAACTCTGCCAAAAAAGAGTGCGAACCAGGTAGGATCACTGACAAAATTACATAAATAATGATAGATTTTCATTCTAATCAACCGTTCAAGTAAATGCTCTAGTTGTCTCTTTCAGTGCCCTTCTTTCCTTAATGAGGTCTAGTTCCAAGGGAGCCTGTTCATAATTGTCAATTGACCATCCCTAATGTGTGAACTTTGCTGCTGTACGTTACCAGATTGCTTGATCCCAGGAAGAATCACTTTTACTCTGCCTGGTGAGTCATCATTGTGGATGTCACCACTCCCAGTAAGTCCCATCACAACTGTTTGACCTAAGCCTACTAAATAAGCATCCCAACAAGCAGGTCGACATAAAGTAAAGTGGTGGAAAATAGTGCATAAATAGCAATAAACTGCAACTCAATTAAAATAAAGTAAGTTGGTTAACAAGATAAGACAACTAAAATTAAGATAAGGAAATTAAAATGAAATTAAAATAATTTCTGCTGACCAGCAATAACAGTGGAGATTATTCAAAAATTAAAAGGCTCACATGCAATACCAGGTTTGAAGAAGCTTGAGATCAAGATTAGCCTTAATTGACACATCTAAGTTGAAACAAAGAGTGAAATGTGTTTCCACCAACAACCAGCACAGACTATGGTGGTGCTGAGGGCAGCCCACAAGCGTCACCATGTTCCGGCAGCAACATATCATGCCCACAGTCCACTCACCCGTGCGTCTTTGGAATATTAGAGGTAATCAGTGCACACGTGGTCATGGTGAGAACGTACCAGCTCCTTACAGAAAGCAGTAGGAATTAAACCCTTTCACTCTTGCTATAAAGTGTTAGGCTAATCCCTCAGTTACCATACCACTCCTCCGTTTCTGTACCTCACCTGACCCCCACCCTCCAACGCTACCATCCCATATTATACCTGAAAGAACAGATTATTAGGTGGTTTTTCTGGGGCTCTGTTCCTTGGTCGGGATGAAACTCTGTCGATTTTGCATGTTTTACATTTTGTATACTCATTATTCACTTAAATTTGCAAACAACAGTCTGGAAGAGAAATTTTGCATGTGATCGATATCTATCCTTTTGCTAATTTTACTATTCTCTAATTATACAACAGAAACAGACCATGGAATGGCAAATTCTGCAGTTGTAGGTATCTGAGGTATTAAAATCAACAGAAATTGTTACAAATACTATAAAAGTCCAGCAGAATCTGAAGGGAGATGATAGAAACAATTAATATTTCAGGCTGATGTCCTTTAATCAGAACTGGGTCTGGTGAAATGTCATTGGCGTGTTACAATGCATATACTTGTTTTATTATAGTAAGGGCCATTCGCCTAGGTATTCCTTGTTCTTGCACACAGCTCAGCCTTTCTTGGAGATCCTTTCATTTCTTCTCAGTTGCTTACCTGGTTTCCTTTAGAAAACATCCAACTTTTCGCCTCAACAACTTTTGTTTGATAGCAACTTTATTATTGCTATAACTTTAAGAAAAGAAATCTCTCCCTATTTAGCTGGTGGAACACAGCAGGCCAAGCAGCATCTATAGGAAGAAGCACTGTCAACATTTTGGGCCGAGACCCTTCGTCAGGACTAACTGAAACAAAAGATAGTAAGAGATTTGAAAGTAGGAGGGGGAGAGGGAAATGCGAAATGATAGGAGAAGACCGGAGGGGATGGGGTGAAGCTAAGAGCTGGAAAGGTGATTGGCAAAAGGGATTCAGAGCTGGAGAAGGGAAAGGATCTTGGGACGGGAGGCCTAGGGAGAAAGACAGGGGGAGGGGAGCACCAGAGGGAGATGGAGAACAGGCAGAGTGATGGGCAGAGAGAGAGAAAAAGAGAGGAGGGGGGAAAAACTAAATATATCAGGGATGCGGTAAGAAGGTGAGGAGGGGCATTAACTGAACTGAGAGAAGTCAATGTTCATGCCATCAGGTTGGAGGCGACCCAGCTGGTATATAAGGTGTTGTTCCTCCAACCTGAGTGTGGCTTCATCTTAACAGTAGAGGAAGCCATCGGTGGCTTCATCTTGACTCAGGTTGGAGGAACAACACCTTATATACCGGCTGGGTAGCCTCCAACCTGATGGCATGAACATTGACTTCTCTCAGTTCAGTTAATGCCCCTCCTCACCTTCTTACCGCATCCCTGATATATTTAGTTTTTCCCCCCTCCTCTTTTTTTCTCTCTCTCTGCCCATCACTCTGCCCGTTCTCCATCTCCCTCTGGTGCTCCCCTCCCTCTTTCTTTCTCCCTAGGCCTCCCGTCCCATGATCCTTTCCCTTCTCCAGCTCTGTATCACTTTTGCCAATCACCTTTCCAACTCTTAGCTTCACCCCACCCCCTCCAGTCTTCTCCTATCATTTCACATTTCCCCCTCCCCCTCCTACTTTCAAATCTCTTACTATCTTTCTTTTCAGTTAGTCCTGACAAAGGGTCTCGGCCCGAGACGTCGACAGTGCTTCTCCCTATAGATGCTGCCTGGCCTGCTGTGTTCCACCAGCATTTTGTGTGAGTTGCTTGAATTTCCAGCATATGCAGATTTCCTCGTGTTTACTCTCCTTATTTTGTTAATTTGTTACTAACATGGTATTTATGGCCATTTGTTTTGTTTCCTGTTCGTTTCCATGGATGCTGCCTGACATGATGAGTTCCTGCAGTGTCTTGTGTAGGTTACCTGAAGTCATGTTCACTCTACATCTGCCACCTTCAGAGCCTCTCAACCTTCCCTATCCTAAAGGGAAATATCATACTGTATAATCTTCTTCACAATTGCTCTCATAAATCATCTTGTGCTTTGAATATCTTCCAATGATTTTATACCCTTCCTAAAAACATGGAGAGCAGATCTGTGTAATGTGCAGCATGATTTATGACGTGTGTGGTCTGAATCTACTGCACAGTATCTGCCTGTGATGGTGCTGCAAGCATGTTTTTCCTTGCTTTGTACCTGACCGCACTTGTGCATTTGACATTAAACTTGACTTGGATTCAATGCAAATACATATTTCTGATTTCTACTGTACATCCATAGAATAACCTGGATGTTTTGTTGTCAATCATTCTGCCATCCTATGCTGCCGCTTTCAGAATTCTGTTTCCCTGGAATACTCTGCACTTGTGAACATTCACTTTACTTCACAAGTGTAGATGAACATCTTTTCTTCCTGCCAATAGTATCATGCCATATTTATTAAAATTAAATTCATTTGCTGTGTAGTTGCTGAATTTAAATGACCCGATACTGCATGCTTTCTCAGTGTAAGCTGCTCCTTACAGTTAGATGTTGTGGCACTATTGTTAACATAAAATTATAAGTGCGTAATTCTATTCAGCACTATTTCCTTGTGAAACATGGCGTCTCCTCTTTCTCCAATCTGAGTAGCCACTCTTCATGGCTGTTCCCTGCTTTTCAATGTATTTTAGCTAATTTATTATCAACAAAGCTAATCTACCCCTGAATCCATGTGCTGTAGTCTTTAATATAAGCCTGTTATGTAAAACATTTTGGAAAAAGTCCAGGAATATCATCATCCTCCTGGCACAAATCAAGAAGTGTGTATTCATTTGAAGAGCACAATATGGATGTCTTGTGTAGTGCTCTTCCAGATTCCTAACAAGATTTTCTAGAGACAGTAAAATCAGAAAGACAGGCAGAAAGGTAATCATTAAACTGCCAGTAAAACAGCGGTTAACACCAGGGTAGAGCTATTAGAGGTATTCTCTCAATAACCTTGGTTTAGTTCCGACTTCCAATACTTCCAATCTCTCTGTGATCCTGAGTGTTCCAGTGTCCCCCGATGTTACAGACATGCAGGTTGTGAAGTTAATAAAACTATAAATTGCCAGCACAAGAGAAATCTGGTCATTTATGGAATCAGAATCAGAATTTATTATCATCGGCATGAATCGTGAAATTTGTTAACTTTGCAGCAGCATTTCAATGCAATACATAATACAGAAACAAAATAAAAAGTCAATCAATTACAGTAAATGTATATTGAATTGATTAAAAATCATGCAAAAACAGAAATAATATATCTTTTAAAAGTGAGGTAATGTCCAAGGATTCAATGTCTATTTAGGAATTGGATGGCAGAGGGGAAGAAGCTGTTCCTGAATCACTGAGTGTGTGCCTTCAGGCTTCTGTACCTCCTACCTGATGGTAACAGTGAGAAAAGGGCATGCCCTGGGTGCTGGAGATCCTTAATAATGGACGCTGCCTTTCTGAGACACTGCTCTCTGAAGATGTCCTGGGCACTTTGTGGGCTAGTACACAAGATGGAGTGGACTAAACTTACAACCCTCTGCAGCTTCTTTCGGTCCCGTGCAGTAGCCCCTCCATACCAGACTGTGATGTAGCCTGTCAGAATGCTCTCCACAGTACAACTATAGAAGTTTTTGAGTGGTTTTGTTGATATCCCAAATCTCTTCAAACTCCTAATGAACTATAGCCACTGTCTTGCCTTCTTTATAGCTGTATCGTTATGTTGGGACCAGGTTAAGTCCTCTGAGTTCTTGACACCCAGGAACTTGAAATTGCTCACTGTCTCCACTTCTGATCCCTCTGAGAATTGGCAAGTGTTCCTTCATCTTCCCCTTCCTGAAGTCCACAATCAACACTTCTGTCTTGCTGATGTTGAGTGCCAGGTTGTTGCTGCGACACCACTCCACCAGTTGGTTTATCTCGTTCCTGTATGCCCTCATGTCACCTGCTGAGATTCTACCAACAATGGTTGTATCATCAGCAAATCTGTAGATGGTATTTGAGCTATGCCTAGTCGCACTGTCATGGGAACAAAATAAGCGCACAACACACAGAATGGGAACAAAATTCATTGTTCCTCCCTTTTTATCCCTGGAGTCACCAAAATAACAGGTTTTGAGTCATATGTCAGCCAGTTTAGAGAATAAGACATAGGAGAAGAGTTAGGCCATTCATCCCATCATGTTGCTCCACCATTTCATTATGGCTGATCCATTCCCCTCTCAACCCTATTCTCATACCTTCTCCCCGTAACCTTCCATGCCTATCAACTTCCACCTATCAACCTATCAACTTCCACCTTAAATACACCCAGTAACCTGGCCTCCATAGCTACCTGTGGCAAAGCATTCCACAGATTTTCCACCCTCTTACACAATAAATTCCTTCTCATTTCTGTTCTAACTGGACGTTCCTCTATTTTGAATCTGTGTCCTCTGGTCCTAGATTCCCCCACAATAGGACACATCTTCTCCACATCCACACCGTCTAGGCATCTCAACAGTCAATAGATTTCAGTGAGATCCCGCACCCTCATTCCTCTAAATTTCAGCGAGTACAGGCCCAGCGCCATCAATTGCTCCT
The DNA here is from genome assembly GCF_030144855.1 of Hypanus sabinus. Classification (NCBI taxonomy): domain Eukaryota; kingdom Metazoa; phylum Chordata; class Chondrichthyes; order Myliobatiformes; family Dasyatidae; genus Hypanus; species Hypanus sabinus. The sequence continues at coordinate 65,622,255 of NC_082716.1, forward strand.
CATACGGTAAACCTTTCTCATTCTTGTGAACCTTCTCCAGTGTCAGCACAACCTTTCTAAGATAAGGGCCCAAAACTGCTCACAATACTCCAAGTGAGGCCCCGCCAGTGCTTTATAAAGCCTCATCATTAAACCCTTACTTTTGTATTCTAGTTCCCTCAAAATAAATGCTAACATTGCATTTGCCTTCCTCACCACTGACTCAAACTGCAAATTATCATTAGGAAATTCTGCACAATGATTCTCAAGTCCCTCTGTGCCTCTGTTTTTTTTTCAATTTTCTCCCTGCTTGGAAAATAGTTTAGGCCTTTATTCCTGCTATCAAATTGCATGACCATACACTTCCTGGCACTGTATTCCATTTCCACTCTCCTAATCTGTCTCAGTCCTTCTGCAGCCTCCCTGCTTCCTCAACGTTACCTGCTCCTCCACCTGTCTTCCTATCATCAGCAAACTTGGCCATAAAACCTTCAATTCCAACATCTAAATTATTGACAAACTGCACAATGTCAAAAGCAGCAGTTCCAACACCAACCCCTGTGGAACAGCACTACTCACCAGCTGCCAATCAGAGAAGGCTCCCTTTATTCCCACTCTCTGACTCCTGCCGATCAGCCAATTCTCTATCCATGCTAGTATCTTTCCTGTAATACCATGGGCTCCTGCAATGTTAAGCAGCTTCATATACAGCACATTGTCAAGGGTCTTCTGAAAATCCAAGTATACAACATCCATCAATTGTCTATTCTGCTAGTTATTTATTCAAAGAATTCCAACAGATTAGTCAGGCAATATTTTCCCTTCAGGAAACCATGCTGATGTTGGCATATTTTACATGGGTATCTAAGTAACCAAAATCACATCCTTAACAATCAGACTAACTGGCCTATAGTTTCCTTCTTCCTTTCTTGAAGAGTGAAGTGACTCTAGCATTGCTCTGGAGGACTGGAAAATTGCAAGAATCTATTAACTCATGAAAAATCATTACTAATGCCTCTACAGTCCCTTCGTCTACTTCTTTCAGAAACTTGTGTGTAGTCCATCTGCTCCAGGTGAATTATTCAGACTTTTCAGGCTTCCCAAGCACCTTATCCCCACTAATAACAACTGCACTCATTTCTGTCCCCAACACTCTTGAACTTCCAGCATACTGCTAGTGTCTTCCACAGTACAGATTAATGTAAAATACTTATTCAGTTCATCTGCCATTTCTTTGTCCCTCCTTTCTACCTCTCCAGCAGTCTAAAATCTACTCTCAACTCTCTTTTACTCTTTGTCTAACCTCTTTGATATTTTTGGCTAGCTTACCTTAATATTTAATTCCCCTCCCCCACCCCATGACTTTTTTGGTTGCCTTCTGTTGCTTTTTAAAAGTTTCCCAATCCTCTAACTTCCCACTAACTTTTGTTCTATTTTTCTGCCCTCTCATTTGCTTTTATGTTGGTTTTGACTTCCTTTATCAGCCATGGTTGCATCAGCCTGACTTTAGAATACTACTTCTTTTTGGTAATATAGCTATCCTGTGCCTTCTGAATTGCTCCCAGAAACTCCAGCCATTGTTGCTCTGCTGAGCTGTTTCTCTCTATAACTCTATGGCAAACTCTTTATTAGCGTGGATAGATACTTTTAAACATTGAAGATGTTTGGATTTTCTCCCCGTTTAGAAAATAATCTGTACATTTATTTCTGCTACCAAAGTGCATGACCATGTATTTTCCAACATTGTATTTCATTTCCCACTTTCTTGCCCATTCTCCTAATCTGTCTTGAAGTGGTTAATTTTGGTAGGTCAAATTTGAAGCCAGAATATAGTATTAATGTAATACTGTTGGCAGTGTGGAGGATCTTGGGTTTGTGTCCACAGAACACTCAAAGCTGTTGCTCAGGTTGACAGTGTTGCTAAGAAGGCATATGGTGTGTTGGCCATCATCAGCTGCGGGATTGAGTTCCGGAGCAGCGAGATGATGTTACAGCTATATAAGATCTTGGTCAGAACCTTGTGTTCAGTTCTGGTTGCCTCACTATAAGAAGGATGTAGATACTATAGAAAGTGTGCAGAGAACATTTACAAGATGTTGTCTGGATAGGTTGAGTGAACTTGGTCTTTTTCCTTGGGGTGACAGAAGATAAGAGGTGACCTGATAGAGATGTATAAGATGATGAGGGACATTGATTGTGAGGATAGCCAGAGGCTTTTTCCCCCAGGGCTGAAATGGCTAACACGAGGGGGCATAGTCTTAAGGTGCTTGGAGGTAGGTACAAGGGGGGTGTCAGAGGTAAGTTTTTCACACCGAGAGTAGTGAGTGCATGGAATGCACTGCCAGTGAAGGTGGTAAAGGCGAATACAATAGGGACATTTAAGAGATTCTTAGATAGGTAAATGGAGCTTAGAAAAATAGAGGGCAATGTGGTAGAGAAATTCGAGGCAGTTTCTAGGGCAGGTTACATGGTCGGCACAACATTGTGGGCCGAAGGGCCTGTTCTGTGCTGTAGATTTCTATGTTCTACGTTCCTAATCAAATCTGTTTTATATACATCACCCATTACAGAATAGCCTTTCCCCTGGTGGGCTCAACCACAAGCTGCTCTAAAATGTCAATTCATAGGCATTCTATAAATTGTTTCTCTCTTAGAATCCAAATACAGCACCAGGTTCATTTTTCCCAATGTACCTGCATAGTGAAATCTCCTATGACATCATACCATTGCCCTTTTGACATCCGTTTTTTATCTTCCATTGTAATTTGTAGCCCACATCCTGGCTACTGTTCAGACATCTGTGTTTATCTCCATCGGAAACTAGAGAAAATCTGCAGTTGCTGGAAATCCAAGCAACACACACAAAATGCTAGAGGATATCAGCAGTCTGTACTCTTTTCCATTTCTGCTGCCTGGCCTGCTGAGCTCCTCCAGCAGCTTGTGTGTGTTGCATAACTCCCATCAGGGTCTTTTCACCCTTACCATTTCTTAACTCTACCTACAGGAATTCTACATTTTCCTATGATACCTCCTTCTGAGGATTTGATTTCATTTTTTACCAGCAGAGCCACCCCACCCTCTCCATCTAGCTGCCTGTCTTTTCAATACAATGTGTGTCCTTTGGTGTTAAGCTCCCAACTATGATCTTCTTTCAGCCACAACTCAGTGGTGCCAACAACATCGTACCTGTCAATCTCTAACTGTGCTACAAGATCATCACCTTATTCCATATACTGCTTGCGTTCAGATGTAACACTTTCAGTCCTGTATTAGTCAGTGTTTTTAAATTTTGTCTCTTGTACAGAGAAGGTTGTCCATTCACAGTTCAAATCCTTCTTCAATCTTAAATAGGTTTCCAGTTTTCATGCCATTACTCCACTACTTTCCTAAATCCAATTGCAACCTCAGATTGCTGTGGTATATTGTTTAACTTGTAATACCATACGAACTTCAAGGCACAATGCATCTCAGACAAAAATGAAGAAAGGAAGTATTAAGAGGATGTTATCTAACAGGAGAGCGTCACCTTGTTGTGATGAAATGTTACCAATCTGAAACACTTGTCCTGTTTTTTAAAACATTGATGGGCCTGACCCGATGAGTGTCTGCCGCACTTTTTGTTGCAATTCTGACTTCTCCAACAATTGCAGTCTTTTTTGCTCTTTTGCCACCAAAGGTATTATGTATATTGTAGCAAGTTGCTGCCCTGTATGTATGCCCACAAGAAAATGAATCTCATGATGTATATGTACTTTGATACTAGAATTTAATTTGAACTTTGGAAAATATTAACAAAAATTACATTTTTGCAGAGCCAGGAAGAAGAAATAGATGAATTGTGTTTCAGCAAGGCAACTAGTTATCATGCTTTAGTTATTTTAAGTTTGACAATCTGGTATCCTTGCTGACAATTAAACTGTCAAAATGATTTGTTTTGGCAAAGAGTCTGGAAAAAGTGCAGGAGAGAAGACCTGCTACCAGCTGGGGCACAGATGGATTAGCATAATGACTTTCTACCTGTGAAAACTTGATTTAAATTCAGGCGAGATTAAATGAAATAATGTAGAAATCATAACACTGGAACAGAACCAGCCCATGGATTAAATTCCTTGTGAGCAGCGGCACTGGGTAGAAACAGGATTTAACATCACATCATAAGTAGTTGTACCCAGTACTCATTTCCCCTCAGTGACGTGGATGAAGGAAAAGTTTCTAAGATATTTAAGTATTTATACATGTTCTCCTGCAATCCCTAATTCCAACTGATTTATCCATATCCCATTGTATATCTTATTTCTCTTGTTCTCTGCTCTTAATATCTTGGAGTTAACTGTGTATCAGTGTATATCCATTAATGAATTCTGTGTCTGTTGTCTTCTCATAATTCTACACACCTCTTGCAAATGAATTATAATTATCTTCCGATGGAAAGAGCCAAAATTCTTCAATACTTACTGAGGTTGAGAATTCTTATCATTTGACTATCCAGCATGAAATTAATTTTGTCAATTTATGTGTGTTCCTAGGCAATGTGAGAGAAAGTATTTGTTTTTGACTGCCAGTAAAGTGGACATCCTGATATTTGAAAATGCATTAAAGCAGGCAGACATGGTCAAGAGGTTCAGCTGTCATTCAGGCCAAACAACAGAATTAGGAAGAAATGTGATCTAAGTGATTTTGACTGCGGAATGATTGTTGGTGCCATACGGGGTGGTTTGCATATCTCAGAATCTACTGATCTCCTGCAATTTTCACACACAGCAGTCTCTAGAGCTTACAGAGAATGATGCGAAAAATAAAAAAAATCTAGTGTGTGGTGAAAATGCCTTATTAATAAGAGAAGTCAGAGGAGAATAGCCTGACTGGTTCAAGCTGATAGAAGAGAAACAGTAACTCAAATAACCATGCATTTCAACAGTGGTGTGCAGAAGAGCATCTCTGAATGCACAACATGTCAGACCTTGAAGTTGTTGGGCTGTAGCAACAGAAGACCACAAAAACACACAGTGCCTACTTTATTGGGTATGAAAGAATAAAGCAGCCATTGAGTGTAAGTACCTTGCAGTTCTAATCCCATCTTTGAAACATCTCAACTAAAAACAGAAGATACTGGAAATACTTTCTGGGTTAGTATCTGCGGAGAGTGAAACTGAGCCAGCATTTTAGGTCAGGAGCCCTTCTGCAGAGCTGAGAAGCTTTCTTTCGAGAAGGGCAAACACAAAACTTGAAAATTAATCACCTGAACGAGAAAGAAGTAGGGATGTGTGGTTTAAAGAAAAATAGACATCATAACTAAGTTTTTTCCTCATTCTCGATGTAGCATTTGGAAATGGAAAACTCAAGAGTTGGATCAGTACAGCATGGATGCAGGCCCATCAACTTAACTCATCTTTGCCAACCAGGGAAACAAGCTCAGCTAGTACCATTTGGTCCCTATCCATCTGAACCTTTCCTACCCATCAACCTGTTCAAAATCTTTTAAATGTTGTAATTTTACCTTCCACTACCATTTTTACACCCAGCTCATTCCATCTACTCACCACCCTCTTTATGGAAAAAATTTGCCCCTCATGCTGGCAATCTTTCCCATCTCACCTTATAGCTATGCTCTCTAGTTTTAGACTGCTATCCTGCTATCCACCTTATCCATGCCCCTCATGATTTCATAAACCTGTTTTAGGTCACCCATCATTCTCCTTCTCTCCAGGGAAAACAGTCACAGCCTATCTAGATTCTACTTATAACTCAAACCATCTAGTCTTGGCATCATCCTTGTGTACCTTTTCTATAGCATGGTGACCAGAAATGCACACAGTGCTCCAAGTGAGGTATTAGCAATGTCTTATACAAGTGACAAGTTTCTACATGCTCTGAGTGTTAAAAAATAAAGTTAAATACCTTAACTGCCACCCTAAATAGGGTAAATAATTCAGCAAAAATGGTATTGAACTTGGTGTCTCTTAAGATTGCTTTATTTTTCTCCCTTCAGGATATGTATTGATTAAAAATTACAGTATTTTAATCCAGCACATTTAGTTGGCTGAATTAACCATGAGACAGATCTGAGGAGTGAGGAAGTGAAGAAGGAGAAAGGTGAAGAGGCAGAAATATAAGGAAAAACCTGTTCACATCCTAATATATATTCTTACAAGTCAGACTGCAGTTCATGAATGTGACCAGTGCTCATGAAAGGTTTTTGATCCTTGAATTCCTCTTGAAGTAATTGTATTGTATTTCAGAAATCAAAACCATGCATCGTGCAGAGCCAGTGTCACCATGCTCCGAATCTTTGGACTTCAGGGCTGACCTCCAGCTGGAAATGTGCGTCAGTGATGCAGGTCTGATCTCTTTAAAGCCAAGTAAAGCTATTAATTTGGTTGTGAAACAACCACAGCCATAACCAAGCAATGTTTTCTTTCTTTATCTATAGCTGTGATTCCGTCTGCATCTCTTAAATCTATTATGAAAAAGAACAGTGGAAATATCAAATCAAGTGATTCTTCAGCCAAAAAAAATCTTCAGTTTATTGGGGTAAATGGCGGGTGAGCATTTAATAATGTTAAGTAATGTTTTCTGGTCATTCAAGACCTGTGATGTGCAAAAATTCTTGAACAAGGATTTTTGCTTTCAAGTTATGAAACCACATCAAGCGAAGATTCCAACTCATCAGAAGGAGGTGCAGACAGTGACTTGGAAAAGGAAGGTATCAAGAAAGGAAATCAAACCCAGCATACTGACAACAAAGCAGAATTATCAAAAGATGCAGAGAGAACGAGATGTGAAGAGGTCCATCCATCGTCAAGTAATGCCGCAGTCACTATTACGCAACATTGCACTAAAAGGTACAGTAATTGTTCTGACATTTATGATGATGAAATGTGATTCAAAACTATCAAGCACTGCAAGCAAATGGATGACATAGAACCAGAACCCCAGAGAGTTACCTCACTTCAGTTCTACCTGATATATGTGTGAAATGCTGATCAATCTCAGTTTCCAAGCATTAATTCAAATGATCAGAGGGTGGGGCACAAGTTACACTATTAAGGGTGAGTGTGTGTCCTTGACAGGACAAAATCAGACCGAAAGGCAACTTCCTGGAAGGATATGGAGAAGCTGAATAAGGGCCAATAATAGAATCAGTCCAGTTCTGATCATGCATGTTAACTCCTTTAACATGCCTATATTACATTATTGAAGCATTACAGACTGAGTAATAGAACAATCTGCACACAGATTGTTCAGATCATGCAAACAACCTGCAAATTTTGTTCCTCAGCTGTTTCATTGGATTCTTTCCTTCCCCACTTGGAAACATGGATAATTCACCTTACATTTCTAAACTGAAGCAATTTGGATAGGTTATTAATAGTATCTGCCATAGGCTGTCGTACAAACATGACTGCTCATAGAACAATAACTTGGTCCTAAATGCAAGCTCACCATTGGCAAGCATGCCATGAGCAAGTTAAAGTGGTTGATTAAATCGGTTTTAACCCTGAGAAAAGGATAACACTGGGCCAGTGATTAAGTCCTGTCCAGAAAGTGGCCAGTGATGAGTTATGGGGAACCTGAAAAATGGGAGAGAGTGTGCATCAGTGATGAATTCCTTTCCCCAAGAGCTGCAGAGTTGGTACAACTGACTTCATAGATTAAAATCAACTAATTTTTCCATTTGCCATGGCCATGAAGAGAGATGGAATGGATGCCGATCAGTCAAGTGCTTATGTAATGCTAACATAGTCGAGGGCCTTGATAGACATTTCCTGTCCTTATATACAGTACTCCTAGGCACATATTTATGGCCAGGGTGCCTAAGACTTCTGCACAGGACTGTATTTGTCAGTGTGGAGCAGAGAGCAAATTTGGAAATCTGGCAGATGTTGGGACCAACGAGGGTGGAGCACCGCAGAAGGGGTGAGGGACAGATGGCAGAGGAAAAGTGCCAGGGGTGGGGGGGGGGATAGTGCAGGTGCAGAAACAACCAGTCCTGAGACACTGGGCAAGGTCATTTGATTTCAAACAATTTGGTTTTTGACTATTACAAAATGTCTCACTGGCGTCCTGCTCCCTCCCTTCCCCTTTTCCCAACCATGATTCCACTCTCCCTGTCCCCTTCCCACTCTCAGTCCACAATAGAGACCCATATCAGAATCAGATCTGATATTCTGATATTGTAACCAGATGACTCTGGTCCTGATCCTTTTCTGGAATTTTGTGGTATGCGAGACCATTACAGACTGTCCAATTCTAGCCCGTGTGTTATAATTGTACGTATACATACTGTACATCAAATATATGACCATTACACTGGCTTGATTGGGTAAAGTTATCAGATCCTGTGCCCATTCCACTATAATTAAAGCAGTTTAGTTTGTCTTGCTCTTTTCAGGCATGAATCAAAGCCAAGCTTACACTTGGTTTGTCAAAACCTGAAGCTTCACCTCAGCGAGCTGGGAACCACAGAAGACAAAGGCGTGGTACAGTATTTTTCCTCTTTAATGTTTAATTGCTTGAGTCAAAGCAGAATGCATTAAATATTTAACTAATGATTAAACATTGCAGTTGAAAATGATGAATCATAATGAGTTCATTGTCCACTGTGGTAATAAGGCCCACAAAGGTTCAAGGTTTAACCCTTGTTTTGGGTTGTTATTACCTTTGTACTGAATTTTGAAGAGGTTTGAATGACGTTAGTCCCTGGCAAATCCATTCAGACCCTGTCAAATGAGGTAAATCTACTGAATTCGGCTGTTGGCAGCCAACAAACTTATTTTGCCATTACCACTGGCCCCAGGTGAACCATCTGGGAGGAACTTGAGGCACAGACAGCTCTCTCAAGCCAAATGCAAAAGTGTGTAAAGTCATTGTTTCTAAGTTATAATCAAGCAGGAATGTTATAAAAATCAGACTTCACAGGATTCACAGTTCCTGTTTGCACTCAATAATCCAGAATATATATAGTAAATCTTGAAGGACAACAAGATTAGGCTGAGCTGTGATATTGCTAACTGTTAAGTGCCTTTGACATCTTTAAACCTGCGTATTACTATTACCTTGGCTGATTCATTTCATCTTCTTGCCCTTCTTTTTTGGGACACCTCTTAAAATCTACCCCTCTGGCCAAGGCCTGCTTTATGACCCCCTTAATGGTTCAGCATATCTTTTTTCTGTGTGATGGAAATCCTGGAGATATGATATATGTGGATCTCTTAGTTGGCAGTATGGTATTGGCCCAGATACTGAGGCATCAAAAGAAAAATCATAGCTCGCAAAGCTAAAAGAGTAAGTCTTGATGGTACTTGGATGACAGTTTATAAATGAGTGTTGCTGGATTATTGTCAAATTTCAACTGTTTTAATGGACAAGATAGTCATGTTTACAACATGTGACTCCGACCAAATACAGCAACTGTAATTTCCTATTGAACAGCCAGAAATTCTGCTTAGAACTATGATATTGCAACCCCTCCCCACCTCAACTTCTTTGGAACCATGGAGTGTTGACTGAAGTTTCAAATTTACGAAAAGTTGATAGTTACACTCAGAACTGGCCTGCCATGGTATTTCGCATGCGATTCAGTCAAGGAACACAAACCTTTCTAGATATCCCAGCATTTAGTGTTTCTAAGCAATTAAAAATGAACTTATTTTTTGGAAGTATTTTCACTAATTTTATAATAAATTATAAGTGCTATTAATTTTACTTATCCAGAGTTGTTTAGTAAGTTTGGGGTGGTAACTGGGTGTGATCTCTCAAGTTAATGCTGAGGATAGAACTTGTCAATTTTAATCATTAAGGCATTGCCTTACCCTGGCCCTCCCCAGTCTGTATGGAGCCAATTTTGCATTGTAAGATTTTGCTAAGTTACAGGCAAGTGTGAATATCAAAGGCAAGTGACTGATTTGCATGGTGACTGTTAAAGTGCTCTGAAAATCTCTAGGACCACCATCTTACAACTGCCATGATTTACAATAAGTATGACCTTGTATTGATTAGTTGCATCCTAAGAATGAATACAAAATATGAACTTGATCTATAATGTCCGTGGTGTAATCTTGAGTCATAAGGAAAGTAAATTTGGCAGTTTATTTGTCATAACTAAGCCTCAAAATCAGCAGTGATATAAATGGCCTGTAAATCTTCTGATTGGCAGACAAGGTGTTGACTAAGACCTTGTCTTTTTCCAAATTGTGTCATGGAATTTCTTGAAAGTTCTGAAGAGCACTCAGGCTCTCACCTTAATGTTACTTCAAAATGTCAATCACCAGCATTAACATTCCCTCATGTTACAAGGATGTGAACATAAAATCTTTCATTTCAGGGGCAAAAACAGCCCTTTCCAGGACGAAGGAGATGTCTTCCTTTTTTAAGCAAAGCGGCTTCCCTTTGTCCACCATCAACTCTGCTCTCAAATGCATCTCTCCCATTTCCCACACATCTGCCCACACCCCATCCACCCACCACCCCACTCAGGATAGAGTTCCCCTTGTCCTTGCCTACCACCCCACCAGCCTCCAGGTCCAACATATAATTCTCCGTAACTTCCGCCACCTCCAACGCCCCCCCCCCCCCCCCCCATCCCTTCCCATCGATCTCCCTCCTGGCACTTATCCTTGTAAATGGAACAAGTGCTACACCTGCCCTTACACTTCCTCCCTCACCACCATTCAGGGCCCCAGACAGTCCTTCCAGGTGAGGCAACACTTCACCTGTGAGTCGGCTGGTGTGGTATACTGAGTCCGGTGCTCCTGGTGTGGCCTTTTATATATTGGTGAGACCTGACACAGACTGTGAGACCATTTCGTGGAACACCTACGCTCAGTCCGCCAGAAAAAGCAGGATATCCCAGTGGCCACACATCTTAATTCCATGTCCCATTCCCATTCTGATATGTCTATCCATGGCCTCCTCTATTGTCAAAATGAATCCAAACTCAGGTTGGAGGAACAACACCTTATATACCGGCTGGGTAGCCTCCAACCTGGTGGCATGAACATTGACTTCTCTAACTTCTGTTAATGCCCCCCCTTCTTACCCCATCCCTGACATATTTAGTTGTTTGCCTATTCTCCATCTCCCTCTGGTGCTTCCCCCCCACTTTCTTTCTCCTGAGGCCTCCCGTCCCATGATCCTTTCCCTTCTCCAGCTTTGTTTCACTTTCGCCAATCACCTATCCAGCTCTTAGCTTCATCCCACCCCCTCCGATCTACTCCTATCATTTTGCATTTCCCCCTCCCCCCTCTACTTTCAAATCTCTTACTATCTTTCCTTTCGGTTAGTCCTGACGAAGGGTCTCGGCCCGAAACGTCGACAGCGCTTCTCCCTATAGATGCTGCCTGGCCTGCTGTGTTCTACCAGCATTTTGTGTGTGTTGTTTGAAGTTCCAGTATCTGCAGATTTTCTCGTGTTTGCTCCTTACTGTAAGATGTGGTCTTTATATTGCTTTCTAGGGAGCCACATTTTCAAATCCTTCAGGAGAGAAGGGGAGGAATCTGCAAAGATCGGTGTTTGATAATATTGAAAACATGGTATTGTTATGATGTTTTGTTCAATGTTCTGTTTCCCCAGAGGCAGAACTTGAGGACAGTTCAATGGGAGTGGTTCCAGATTTCCAGTCAGAAATCTGCAGCTTTGGACAGAGTTCAATGCTTTCTCCAAGAACTTCAAGAAATGTCACCAGATCTACTTTACTTTATTGTGAATTTAGCAGATGACAATCAGAACACTGCTCTCCATTACAGTATCTCCCACTCTAACTTTCACATCGTGAAACTCCTACTGGACACAGGTACAAAGAGATGTTTTTATTTTGAAGGGCTGAAGTATAGAAGCAGTTTATCTACAGAAAAAAAATCCCTTATAAAGACTAGGAGAAATTTGAGACACTTTTTCCCCAAAATGCTGTTGAGGTGAGATCCACAAAAAACTTCAGAACTGAGATCAATAGATCCTTGATAGGTTCAGCAAAAAAGGGAGTAGGTAAGTGGAGCTAAAATCAACCTTGAATGGCCAATGGGCACAGAGATCTAAAAGCCTATTAATATTGCTACCGCTGGTGATTTAAATACTTTGGTCCAACAATTGAATCAATGAAAGACCTCATTCTCAACTTTTATATAAAAGTTGCAGTGCAAATGAGAATGATGGGATGTCCACAAGAACAACACAAAACCCATAGTTCAAGTAGTCATCTGGTAAGCCCCATCTGAGGCCAATTGGTTCAGTAAAACTAAGGTTACGTCCGCACTATGCCGGATAAATCCGTAACCAAAGCTTTCTCTCTTAGTTTTTACCCCCCCTCCACACTAAAATGACGTTTTCATCCCCTGAAACCAGAGCTTTACAGAAACGCTTTCCAAAGTGTGTATTTTTGAAAACGCAGGATTGGCTGGATCAGTGAGGACAGGGAAACCGGAGATTTCTGAAAACACTGTCAGACGGCAGTGCGCTATTTCATTGTTTTCTTGAACGCAACCTAACAATTTCAGAACAGACAGCAACGAGACTGAAGCTAGAAGAGTTAGAAATATACTCCCCAAATACTTTGACCCATAACTTACTGAATATAAATAAGTATACTCACTTTGCCCTGTCCTTGCTCGTATGAAGGTGGTTTACCTATTTATGCAAGTACTTCTCTGACAATAGATATGTAACAGCCTAATGTAACATTGTATGGAAATACAAGATAACACTGATGCAGACATGTTTTTTACATTTAACAAGGGGCTTTATTAATGCAACAGAGTTAGTCAGTTTTTCAATGTTCGTCGTCAGCCGGGCCAATCTGTCTGTGAACTCCCTGTCTCCGTACGTTCCAGTATTTGTTTTTTTTTACTTTTAAATTCTCCTGCGCGAGAGCCGGCAGTTGTCCATCGTTTTAAGTTTTTCTAGTCTGTAACTACACAAACACGCACTTTCACAGTGAGATCCGACACCAAACATGTGGCTTGTTTTCGGTAGATGTGTCCTGTGCATGCCCAGTAGGAGGAGATTCCCCGAAATCTCCATTTCATTGTGGACAGAGATATTTTTTAAAAAGCATAGTGCGAACGCCTATCGTTTTTACGCAAAACCGGCATTTTCAAAATTATCCGGTCTAGTGTGGATGTAGCCTGAGGAAAGGCACCAGGCATTCTCCTTATTCAGCACCACCATTATGTATTTTGTCACCCAGTTACTGTGAGCGAACCCTCAGATTTTGTGCACATTTACGCTCTTTTAAGAGAATGAAAAGAGGAACCTGCTTTACTTTCTGATGAACATATTGACGTCATCTTGAAATTTCTTGTTGTTGATCAGGTGTGTGCAACGTAGACCATCAGAACAAGGCAGGATACACTGCCACCATGCTCACTTCACTGGCTACTGTTGAAACAGACGAAGAGGTGGCGGTGGTCATGCAGCTTCTTCGTTTGGGAAATGTCAATATTCAAGCCAGTCAGGTAATTCGATGTATCATTCGCTTCATTGGCCCCAGGAGTTTCCTCTCACTGAAAGGAATTAATTAGCATGAAGAGTTTTGATGGAGAATATGTTGCAGCCATTCCAGCAGTCCTCAGCGAATGAGGCCATGTATTCACTGGCATATTAAAGGACAGAGATTGAAGAAAGGTAATTATATTTTATTCACCAGTAGTGCAGACACAGTTGGAATCATCTATGCAAAATCTGGTCAACTTGCCATTGCAAGAATGTGGGGACTACCAGAGGAAATAGTGAAGAGCGGTTAGGAAGAATCAAGGAGATGCAGATATTGATTGTAAAGGCCAGCCAGTGATTCCTGGTCCTAGGGTATCACTGCATTTAGGTGGGATTCTGACTTAGAGGCATTCAGACATAATTCCATGGATGGTAGCTTCTCACTATTGGCTCCTCAACCAAGCACCTACACCAAATAAGGCCAGTTTTATTGAAAGAGTAGAGGTGAAAAGATCATTGATCTAGGGTATTCTTAAGGAACCATGAAATATAGATCATGATGACGTTTCAGTTTGTCCAGACCCTGAAAAGAAGTAAGTTCAAAATTAATTGTCAGAAGCCTTATCACAAACACAACCAGCTTTAACACTACGAAATGGGTTTCTTATCCAGACGATGAAGCAAATCATGTTCATTCAAAAGTGGACAGGATGTTTTTTTGAAAGAAAACTATGTCACAGAAAATTTTGTCACAGAATATATGAGTAACATTATATGTGATGTGTGGCAAGTGTTGCATGCTTAGGAGGAACGATTGACTTTGCGTCTGTGGTTCATGAAGTCGGCTTCTGTTAAGGCTAACCTCTCATGGCCAGACAAGCCATCAGGAAAAAGCTGACGGATTATTACATTGGTCAGATGCATGGGTAGCATATGATAACACGAGGGAACGTGATGTATATTTGAGAGGAGTAAGTAAGTACTTCAGGCAGGTGGAGCTCGTCAGCCTTGGATAACAGCCTGCCTAGGAGAAGAGTAACTTTGATTTTAAACCTCCACTACTTTGCGGCCATACCTACCCATGGGAAAGGCTTCAGGAGTAAACCCAGTGGAAGAAATCTGGAGCCAGGGTCCCCAAGGTAGTTTGATGTTGTTTACAACTTCTGTGACGACACTGGTGCCAAGCTGTGTTGGCGCTTGCCCTTCACTTGAACTACATCAGTGATGTGGAGAGGGGCCTCCCACTTCACGGGCAACAGCCGGTTCTTCAAATCTTCCTGCCCAGGCTTGCACCCTGGAGAGGACACAGTCCACCAGAGGTACAGACCCACGATCCCCTGGGATCGACAGCTGCCTACTAAGTAAGTATATTCTATTGCCCTTGACAATGCATGCAGCGAGTGAAGCACATTCTCCAAAATCACCCATGATGAAAACTTTCCTCAGAGTTTTTAATCAGAATTAACTTATGAAACTGCAGAAAGCTATGTAAAATACACATTAAATTCAACACAGAATTGCCCTGTGGTTGAATATACTAATACTGTTGATTATTGGTGTTAACCAAGATAAGACACACACGCAACACTCCATAACTATGCCATGTAAACAAGAGTAAGCTGTGGCACAATGTCTTAGTAGCAACAAATGATAAACATAATACTTCCTTCAAAATATACCTACTAAATGTTTGCCAATATTGCCAGAAACTTCAGACTCATCAATCTTGCTATTTTAAGAGCAAATAAAGAGGGGATGGAGATGGATGTCTTTCCACCATAAGCTTCAAATCAAATCAACTTATCCATGAATGAAACTATATAAAACACGGCTTGCGTACAGGAAATAATGCTCACACAAAATAAACTGTGTCCCCAGAGGCCAGAATGTGGAACTATTATTGAAATTTAAAAATAAAAGTGGAGCAGAATAATGTGGGTCCATGTAGGAGAGTGATCAAACCTTCTTCACCACCCACCAGACTCAGGATGAATAATATTCTTGGCTGTTGGCGTTACCTAGAGCAAAATTCATGTTGCAATGCCACTTTAACCACAATTTTTCCCATAGACTAAACATCTACCCTCCATGTTGAGGACTATTTAGGCTGCAGAGTGTAATATCTACAGTCTACCCTGCAGCAGGCTACCAAAGCTTGCAGAGTTTGGCAGCACAAGCCAAAGGAATGACCTCCACCAGCTGGATGCACAGAAAGTTATCAGGTTCCAGGTTCACTGGGTAACACGGTTATATCATTATGTTTTGAACATTATTGGTCAAATATCGCAGTTGACTTCGTCATATTTGCCTAACATTTTGGACTGCAGTATGATGGCCTACCATCTGAACAAATCCAAGGTTGATCAATATAAATGTTAGCAATGTCCACAATGCCAGAATGAACTATGATTTCTAAATAACAGTTAACAAATGGTAGAGAGTTAAACATGCATTCCAGTATTTAGATGTAAAGTGCAGAGACATTTAATAATGTACAACCTTTGATATTGTCAGTTAATTATAATTATAGAATATGGATCCAGTTTTGGGACAATACCTTAAGATTCTTTTCCATTGAGACAATGTACAAAGAGCTGGAATTCTGATTTTAGTTAATAGCTATCTTCTGATTAAGCAGAAGAAATTTCTCATGCTGCTCTCTAATATTGTCTCGTCGTTGTCCGAACCCTTAGTGCCTAGGTAGCACATGGGGCCTCCACAAGTTTCTTCCATTTCTGCCGGTCTTTCGCTCTGCTGCTCGCCGTTACCCAGTTCATGCCTACTTCTTTCAGTTCTGCTTCCACAGATCTTCGCCACGTCACTTTGGGCCTGCCCCTACTTCACTTTCCCTGTGGGGTCCACCTTAGTGCTACTTTTGCTAGTTGATCATTTGGCATTCTCATTTCATGGCCCAGCCATCTCCTTCGTCTTCTTTTCACACAAACTGAGATTGATTCCATATTGCAAGATGTACGCAAGTCTTGGTTTCTGATTTTCTCAGGTGAACATTCCAGCATCCAAAATGGATAGTTTCTTTGGGTGAAAGAAGATAAGCTCTCAGTCCAGAGATGTCCTGGTGGCTTTGATCTCCATCCATCATAACCTCTGTTCCCAGTTCTGCATCACTCCTCTCACCATCATCAATAAATTTCCTTGTTTCGGTTTCTGTAACGGTAAAGATTTTGCAGGGTAGGGTTGCTGGCCCTACGCCCAACCCCCAACCTGGAGGACCAGGTGCTGTATTCGTCTGGCCCTCCACCTAGAACCTGCCCAGCAAGGTTGAACCTACCAGGGACTGAAGTCCCAGCTGGTATAGCTCCCCGGATCATTAAGGCACACACACCTCCCCTCCACGATAAGGAACAGCCCATGGTGAAGCTCTCTAATATCAGTGCCAGGGAATTCATTTAGTTTCCTTTCAAAGAATCATCGTAAATTGCTCTGAATTTTGGTATATCAAATGCTTTTGGTGAAAGCCAGCACAGCCTTTATTATTCTACCAACTTCTGATTCTAAAAAAGGATGTATTCTTTCCCAGTGTATGTGATAAATAGACTCTTCTCGGGCTTCCAGCCAGGTATAGATATTGATTTTTTCGATGGAAAACTCTGCTATTGTCATCAGGGATTATGCCTGGGCATGTCTAGTCCTGTGGTATTTATACCCCCATCATCCACCCCTCCTGACTGGTTAGTCATCCAATCAGGTGGGTCAGTGGAAACCAATTGGATGAGGACTAACCAATCAGGAGGGATGGATGACGAGTGTATAAATACCACCAGGCCAGACATGCCTGGGCATCATCCCTGATCGAAACATCGGTTAAAATTGATACGTGGACCCAGTTGGAAGCCGAAGAAGAGTTTATTCTGTTGCTAATCTCTCCTTTTTCTGATCTACTTCTAGTTTCTCAGCCGCATTATCTGAAAGCACAATGCAAGTTTCACCTCAGTACCCCACCTCATTTAATCCCTCTACTCTTTCGAAAGTGCATGACAACTTCATGGGTATATGGGTAACCCTAGGTAATTTCTAAGATAAGGACATGTTCAGCACAGCTTTGTGGGCTGAAAGGCCTGTATTATGTTTTTGCTATGTTTCTACAGTATCCAGTACTAGAAGAGCTGAAAAGTTGCTCCGATTAAATATTGGGATGATCAAATGCATTGTTTTGGCCCATCCTCAAACTTTATTCCCTGGTCAGTGAGAATGAATCAGATCAACTTTACCTTTATATATTTTTGTTGATAACATGAGCTCCCAAGGATACACTCCCTCTTATGTTCATCTCTGCAATATGATCCATCTGACCCTGGTCACCCATTCCCTGGAACCCCCTTTCAATGGTTACATTACCAGTAGACTTGATTATTCCAACACACAGTAACTGAAGGTTACCCAATGTGCTAACTGCCAATGCCCAAACTCACAACAGGTTCATTCATCATACAATTCTCACATAGCTGAACAACCACACCATTTTCAAAATTGTCCACCCAGTCTTACAGCCTATTGAGGTAACTGCACTTTCCACATTCTTGACTCTCATTATTCCGGCCATTCCTTGAGATGTCCAGTCTTTAGCATCTAAGATCCAGTCTATAAATGTTTCACCTCGCAGCCTCTTTTTTTCATCATCAAAGACTCAATCAATGGATGATGCAAAGGTAGATGGTGTTGTGGAGAGTAAGGCTGAATTTAAATCAGGTGGAAAATTAAGGTGGAATGATAGAAGACGGAATTAAAGTGATGCATTTTGACAAGTCAAGGCATAAGACATACAGTAAATGGAAAGGCAATAAGGAATGTCGTTGACCAGAGGGATTTTGGTGTTTGAGTCCATTGTTCCCTGGAAGTGGCAACTCATACAGCAGTGCAAACCTCCTAGGCACATACATATAGTTAGGATGCCTCAGATTTTTGCACGGTACATTATTTATCAACAAGGAGCAGAGAGCACGTTTGTAACTCTGGTGGGGCAAAGGATGTGGAAGGGGTGTGGGACAGGTGGCAGAGAGGAGTGCCAGGGGTAGGAGGGTGTTGCAGGTGCAGACATACCCAGCCCTGAGGCACCAGGCAAGGTCATTTGATTCCAAACAATTGGTTTATTGACCATTACTGATGCCTCCTCATTCTTCTAAACTTCAGCAAGTGCAGGCCCAGAGCATTCAAATACTACTCATACATAAATTCAAAGAGTATAAGAGAGGCAGATTAGGAATAAGTGCTCCTTTCTGGAGTATAACTTTGGATATATGTGAGGTGTTGCATTTTGAGAAGAAAAATCAGGGTTGGACATTCACAGTTGAAGGTAATGCCTTGGGGAATGTTGTAAAACCGAGAGATCTAAGAAAACAGCTATATGGTTTCCTGAGAGTGGTGTCACAGGTAGAGAAGAAGCCCTTTAGTATGTTGGCCTCCATCAGTCAGGGCACTGAGTTAGAAGTTAGATGGTATGTTAAAGTTGTGCAAGCATTTGGTGAGTTTAAGTCATTTTGCTATAAGAAAGATGCTATTATGCTGGAAAGAGTGTAGCAGAGATTTACAAGCAAGTTGCTGGGACTCGATGGACTGAGATATGGAGAGAGGTTGAGCAGGTTGGGGCTGTGTTTTTGTTGAAGTGTAGAAGAATGAGGGGGGATTTTATAGAAATACAGTACATAAAATCAAGAGGGGCATACATAGGGTCTTCTTACTCATTGTTTGTGAATCAAGAACTAAAGATTGAAGGGGAGAAGGGAGAAATTAAGTAAGAACCCAAAGCGCAACTTTTTCCATCAAAGTGGTATATCAAATGAGGTGCCAGAGGAAGTGGGTAAAGCAAATACGTAATTAACATTTGAAAGATACTTGGGCAGATACATGGATAGGAAATGTTTAGAGGATTAAGGAAACAAACAAATTGGATGAGTTTTGAAGGGAATATTGTTTGGAATGGACCAGTTGGCCCAGAAGCTCAATGACTGTAGTGACTGTACAGAATTCTGCAATTCTACCCTCCAGGGAGGCTGATTTATAACAGAGTTAAGCATATGAGCCTGACGTACAAACCTTATTAGAGATTCTTTTGGTTTTGTTTCAACCACTACATCTGTAGAAGTTTACAGAGTAGAACAAAGTAAAGTACAATATTCAGTCCTGATGAAAGGTCATTGACTTGAAACCTTAATACAATTGTTTTCTCCACTGATGCTGTTTGACCTGCTGAGTATTTCCCGCACCGTCTGTTTTTATGCAAGTAGCTTACAAGTTATGTTTTGTAACTTTCTAGCTCCTACACAGTAATGCAGGCATCACACCTTAAGGATTCAGGGATATTTCCCAGGTGGCAGTGAATTTGCTACCAGAGTTGCGGCAATTCCTCTTTCATAAAGAATAATTATCCTGTTTCAAGGCTGGAAAATTAATTATTTCTGGCATCCTCTGTACAATCCTTTGCCAAGAGATAAGGTGTGACTTTATCTTGCAGCATGTAGCTAAATCTCTGTTTTTTACAAAGGGGATGCCTGGACTCAAGCATGTGTGAAATCAGTCCCGGTAGTTTGTAGTCCACATTCCCTTGACTTCTCTGTTTTAAGTGTGTGTGATTCATGCTAGATCTTGGGCTATGTGTCTGATGTTTCACACTCCTGAGTCCCAAATCTCAGCTGCAGAAAGGTGGCGGCAGGATGATAAGTTCCCCACAGGGAAGGAACAGGCATCAGATGGAATTCATTCACAGAGTCACCCGTATCTTTATCATTCATCCAAATAGGACTAGTGAAAGCCTGAAGGAATTTTCTTTCAACCTTTAAAATTTGAAAAGTCTTAAAAGTATCCAGCTGACAACATGTATAGAATTATCTTGTAACCTCTGAATGCTGCTCCTCAGTTGCACAAGTCTTAAAACCAGTTAATCAGATTAGTTGGTTCACACTGAGAGTTATGTTTACAGACTGTACCCACCGACGGTCTGTTGTTTCCCTCGTGTCCTGAAGCGGCTCTGTCACTGTCATTCTTTGATTTAAGAAAACTAAGTTTGTTGCTATTATAAGCATGGGCTTCTGGCAAGTTGGGAACTCAGTAGGACTGGTAGCAGTTACTGATAAAAAGAACTTCATCGTAAAGCTCTAGCTATAGCTGTAAGACAAAAAAAACAGAAATATAGAAGTAACAGGTGTGAAAAAATGAGTTAGTCTGTCAAACCTGACCAAACTGCATATTGACCAGTTTTAGCTTCATTCCTTCCCCTCTTCTATTGCATAGTTTGTTGGGCGAGTTAGAAAAAAATCTGGCAGAAATCCAGACCAACGAGTAGTAAAGAACTCTGGAAAAGACAAAAGATTTAATAAATCCCTGACTGCCACTTCCCTCCTTATGCAATCCACCGCATCCTCAACACCTAATGCATACAGAAACTGTCCAGGAGACAAAGGTGTGTCAGAATTCTTCTGATCATGATAGAGATAAAAATAAGCTGGTCTGGTGTACTGATTAGCCATGCATTCAGAGAATTGTATTAAATTAGCAATGTTAATGAAAGACTGTATTGCTGAGCAATTTATGTTACTCTTATTCCTGGGTAGGTGGATTTGGCTCCATGATTTACATTGTTGTCCCAAGGTGAGACTGAATAGATTTGTCAAGGGATATTTGTCACCAGGGCTTCAGCACTAGTGTAGTGTAGCTATTCGAATTCATGCTCAAGATAAACCTTTTAAAAGTAATAACAACCAAGTGTGATTTCTTTTTCCAGACAGGGCAGACAGCACTCATGCTGGCTGTCAGTTATGGAAGGACTGACATGGTCAAAGCTCTGCTGAGCAATGGGGCCGATGTGAATATCCAAGACACCGATGGGTCTACAGCCCTTATGTGTGCAAGCGAACATGGTCACGTTGAGATTGTTAAACTCCTTTTGGCTCAGCCTGGATGTAACTCAGACCTAACAGATAAAGTGAGTATAATTTTACATCATCTTAGACCTCATGCTTTGCTTCTTTTCCAGATTTTTATCAATTGCTCATGCCTATCTACTCTTTTTGCTGGTTGTTGCTCCTTGTCATTCATCAAGTTATCTTGGGGCAAACCCACTCCATACTAAGTAGTGAGGGAGGCAAAAGCAGTGGGGGCGTGGCACTGTTGATCAGAGATAGTGTCACAGCTACAGAAAAGGAGAAAGCCACAGAGGGGTTGTTTACGGAGTTTCCGTGGGTGGAAGTGAGGAATAGGAAGGGGTCAATAACTCTACTGGATGTTTTTTATAGACCACAAAAATAGTGATAGGGACATCGAAGAGCAAATAAGGAGACAGATTCTGGAAAGGAGAAATAATAACAGGGTTGTCGTGGTGGGAGATTTTAATTTCCCAAATATTGATTGAGGGATTTAGATGGGATGGAGCTTGTTAGGTGTGTTCAGGAAGGTTTCTTAACACAATATGTAGATAAGCCTACAAGAGGAGAGGCTGTACTTGATCTGGTATTGGGAAATGAACCTGGTCAGGTGTCAGGTCTCTCAGTAGGAGAGCATTTTAGAGATAGATCACAATTCTATCTCATTTACTATAGCACTGGAGAGGGACAGGAACAGACAAGTTAGGGAAACGTTTAATTGGAGTAAGAGGAACTATGAGGCTATCAGGCAGGAACTTAGAAGCATAAATTGGAAATGGATATTCTCAGGAAAACGTATTGAAGAAATGTGACAAATGTTCAGGGAATATTTCAGTGGGGTTCTGCATAGGTATGTTCCAATGAGACATGGAAAGGATGGTAGGGTACAAGATCCGTGGTGTACAAAGGCTGCTGTAAATCTAGTCAAGAAAAAAAGAAGAATTTACAAAAGGTTCAAAAAACTAGGTAATGATATGAATCTATAAAATTATAAGGCTAGCAGGAAGGAGCTTAAGAATGAAATTAGGAGAGCCAGAAGGGGCCATGAGACAGCCTTGGCTGACAGGATTAAGGAAAATCCCAAGGCATTCTACAAGTATGTGAAAAGAAAGAGGATAAGACATGAAGGAATATTACCTATCGAATGTGACAGTGTATGGAACTGGAGGATTTAGCAGAGGTACTTAATAAATACTTTGCTTCAGTTCTCACTACGGAAAAGGATCTTGACGATTGTAGGGATGACTTGCAGTGGACTGAAAAGCTTCAGAACGTAGATATTAAGAAAGAGAATGTGCTGGAGCTTTTGGAAAACATCATTTTCCGTTTTTCATCGGTCACCGGGACCGGATGGGATGTATCCCAGTCTACAGTGGGAGGCGAGGGAGGAGATTACTGAGCCACTGGCAATGATCTTTGTATCATCAATGAGGATGGTAGAGGTGCCGGAGGATTGGAGGGTTGCAGATGTTTCCTGGGCTATCACTACTCCCTTTCTTGAATAAGTTCAAAGTTTATGCAAAGTTCATAAGTCAGTGAGTCTCACTTCAGTGGTTGGTAAGTTAATGGAGAAGATCCTGAGAGGCAGGATTTATGAACATTTGGAGAGACATAATATAATTAGAAATATTCAGCCTGGCTGTGAAAGGCAGGTCATGCCTTATGAGCCTGATTGAATTTTTTGAGGATGTGACTAAACACATTGATGAGGGTAGAGCAGTAGATGTTGTGTATATGGATTTCAGCAAGGCATTTGACAAGGTACCCCACGCAAGGCCTATTAAGAAAGTAAGCAAGCATGGGATCCAAGGAGACCTTGCTCTGTGGATCCAGAACTGGCTTGCCCACAGAAGGCAAAGAGTGGTTGTAGACGGGTCATATTCTGCATGGAGGTCAGTGACCAGTGGTGTGCCTTAGGGATCTGTTCTGGGACTCCTACTCTTCCTGATTTTTATAAATGACCTGGATGAGGAAGTGGAGGGATGGGTTAGTAAGTTTGCTGATGACGCAAAGGTTGGGGGTGTTGTGGATAGTGTGGAGGGCTGTCAGAGGTTATAACGGGACATTGATAGGATACAGAACTGGGCTGAGAAGTGACAGATGGAGTTCAACCCAGATAAGTGTGAGGTGGTTCATTTTGGTAGGTTAAATGTGATGGCAGAATATAGTATTAATGGTAAGACTCTTGGCAGTGTGGAGGATCAGAGGGATCTTGGGGTCCAAGTCCATAGGACACTCAAAGTTGCTATGCAGGTTGATACTGTGGTTAAGAAGGCATACAGTGCATTGGCTTTTATCAATCGTGGGATTGAGTTTAAGAGCTGAGAGGTAATGTTGCAGCTTCATAGGACCCTGGTCAGACCCCACTTGGAGTACTGTGCTCAATTCTAGTCGCCTCACTATAAGAAGGATGTGGAAACCATAGAAAGGGTGCAGAGGAGATTTACAAGGACGTGGCCAGGATTGGGGAGCATGCCTTATGAGAATAGGTTGAGTGAACTTGGCCTTTTCTCCTTGGAGCGATGGAGGATGAGAGGTGACTTGATAGAGATATACAAGATAATGAGAGGCATTGATCATGTGGATAGTCAGAGGCTTTTTCCCAGGGCTGAAATGGCTAGCACGAGAGGGTGTAGTTTTAAGGTGCTTGGAAGTAGGTACAGAGGGGATGTCAGGGGTAAGTTTTTTTTTACGCAGAGAGTGGTGAGTGCGTGGAATGTACTGCCAGCGGCGGCGGTGGAGGGGAAATGATAGGGTCTTTTAAGGGACTCCTGGATGGCTACACGGAGCTTAGAAAAACAGAGAGCAATGGGTAAAGTCTAGGTAGTGCTAAGGTAGGGACATGTTCAGCACAGCTTTATGGGCCGAAGGGCCTGAATTGCGCTGTAGGTTTTCTATGTTTCAGTACTGTCAACATCTCACTTTTATTAGTGATAGTGCCAAAGTCATACAGCACAAAACAGGGCCTTTAGTCCACTGAGATGGACCAACTTTTATATTCTGCACGTAATGTTTGAGCAAGTGGATTTGTATACTCAAACATTGTATATAGAATATAAAGATTTTACCCATAAGGAGTTCAAATAAAGTGTGTGTTTTTGGAACTTTCTACAAAACTTTATTCCATCTCGGGGTGATTACGTTAAGGGAACATTGTGTTACTAATAAGAGCTGCTGCCTGGCAGATCCTGATCTCTGGTGCTGTTTGCATGGAAGTTGGCTACCCTCCTGAACATTACATACGAAGTGAGTACTCTGGCTGCACCCACCTCCCAAAGACGAGCAGGTTGATAGGTTAATTACTACTGAACTTTACCCCTAGTCTGTAAGTGACTAGTAGAATTGGGGGAATTAATGGAAAAGTGGGACGAATAGAATGAAAATTGTGTAAATGCGTGGACTGAAAGGCTTATTTCCTTCTAATGTGATTCTATGACAATAATTATTCTTTGTAGTTTTGATAATGGATATACTATAGTAGGACAATTAAAATACAGCAGATGTGTGTGTGTGTGTGTGTGTGTGTGTGTGTGTGAGTGTGTGTGTGTGTGTGAGTGAGTGTGTGAGTGTGTGTGTGTGTGTGTGTGTGTGTGAGTGTGTGAGTGTGTGTGTGTGTGTGTGTGTGAGTGTGTGTGTGTGTGTGTGAGTGTGTGTGTGTGTGTGTGAGTGTGAGTGTGTGTGTGTGTGTGAGTGTGTGTGTGTGTGTATGTGTGTGAGTGTGTGAGTGTGTGTGTGTGTGTGTGTGTGAGTGTGTGTGAGTGTGTGTGTGTGTGAGTGTGTGTGTGTGTGTGTGTGTGTGTGTGAGTGTGTGTGTGTGTGTGTGTGTGTGTGTTGAAAGTTATCAGCCCTGTTTCTAATATTCAAACTATTCCAGTAGTTTCAGTTTCCACTATCATGCATCCATAGCTCAACAAGTCTGCAGATTCTCACCTGCAGTACTCCACAAAAGTATTTCCTACAGCCAGCTCCATACAGGTTAGAGTTTGTTATTTTGCACATTATTATGCACTTTCACTAAATGTGGTTGTTTGATGGTCATGTGCAGTAATCCTCTTGTCACTCCAAAGGTCCCAGTGCCACAATGCAAGACAATCTGCTCCTGAGGTCAAGACTTGGGGTGCTGCCTTCCACCATTAACTAGTTCACTGCCAGGACATCACACCTATAGAATGCATGTCCCAATCTCAAACAAGCATTAGTCAAGCATTATCAGCAGAATGTTTTTGATAGTATCAACCAGGCTCAACATGCCCTCCTCCCCATTTCTTCAGTCCAAAGAGACTCGTTCTTCTGTCGTCAGCAATGCCCATTTCTCTGCTCTGCAGGTGTTTACCTGCCTTTTTGTTTCATCCCTTTTCCTGTCCTGGGCCACTGGTGAATCAGTAACTTATTTGTATTTCTTCCAGTGTGGCAAACTGCATTCTATACTCTGTTGTGCATTCGAGAAACCAAAGGCTTTACTGCTAGCCTCACAAGGTAACACTGAATTGCTGGTCTTTGCTTCTCTATCTCATCCCCATCATGCTCTCACCCCTCAGCCAGCTGATCTAAGTCACAGAAGTGACTTCACTTCAAGGTGCATAGTTAAGATTCTGTGGACCCTGAGGAGCGCACCTAAGCAATGGTTTTCCCATTGCCTGTTTCCACACTTGTCATTGTCGAGGCACGCAGCCCCTGATTATTTACAACATGACACAATCTGGTTGTTTCAGAGAGGCCACAGGAGCATCTGGTGTAGTAGGATCTTGGGAAATGCTGGTAAATGATTTGTGAATTGAAAGTTTGAGTTGAATGACATTACTAAGGCAAACTAAAAGAGGCTTTACTGTGCTTAGGTACATTGACCTGAGAGTGCTTGATAATGCCTGAGAATGCCTGAAACAGAAACATATTCCATTGCAATTCTCAACTTGATTAGTGCAAAACGTCACCATAAGCGCATTTTATATATCGTTCACATTTTAGTACACTTGCTAGTGAGTTTTGAATGCATTAAATAGATTTTTGGTGAAGAGAGATGATTAGTAGTTTTTTAAAGTGAC
This sequence comes from Hypanus sabinus, assembly GCF_030144855.1. Lineage (NCBI taxonomy): Eukaryota > Metazoa > Chordata > Chondrichthyes > Myliobatiformes > Dasyatidae > Hypanus > Hypanus sabinus. Next base: position 65,648,575 of record NC_082716.1, read on the forward strand.
TTTATTGTTCGTGAATCTCAATGAGATGCAATAATTTATAATGTTCTAATGTAACATGTTAATTGCCACTGGAAGATTATTTCAGGGGAGGATTGTTATGATTGTTACCAGCTGTCTAAACTAATTATAGGGATTATTGCAAGCATCTCTGTTAATTCTGAGATGGCTGTCAGTGGCATACAATGGGACTCTGATTACATTCCCAGGACTGAGGAGGAGTCGAGTACCATCTGCCTCATCCTTTGCTGCGGTGCCTGCAGACCTGTTTTGTCACACACTGTGACCAAACCAGGATTATTCCCTTTTTTCTTTGAAAAATAAACTGCCAGAGAGGCAAATAAAGGCATTGAGAAAGAAGATCTTAATTTTTATGAATCAAATGAAAGGATTATATTAAATATGAATTAAACTATGTAGTAAAAACACTGGTCCCTCAGTTGTATTTTTTTTCTTCCTTTGGGAATAAGCTTCAGCATCACTTAATAATTGGCTGCTACAGTTTGATTTGAAGGCATGAACTTCACATGTAGAGCGAGTGGTAGGTGAGGAAATGAAACCTGTTCTCCGTGTTGTGACATCCCTAAAAGAAGCACTGGAGCGTAATGTTGGCAGGGACTTTGACCTTTGACAAAATGTTAGATGATTTACTTACCACATTTTCAGTGTTTCATACTCTGCTTGTCTCTCTCGTTTTCCCAACAGAATGGCAACACTGCTATGAACATTGCTTTGCAAGCTGGCCAGAAGGAAATCACTGAGCTGTTGAGCATCCACAGGAATAGAGGCACCTCTTCCACTCTTTGATTTGCACTCGCTGCTGCTTCCTTAATTACCTCACAATCAGGATTAAAAACAGTAATGACACTTATTAACAGCTACACATTGCTTCCTCACTGCTACAAATCACTCATTGGAGAAGTCTTTCAGCCCTTCAAATTATGCAAGTTATCCTTGTATTGAAAATCATGCCTTAATTTGTCCTCAAAAATCACATATTCAGAAGTTGTTAATGCTATAGATGGATACTGTCAAAAAGCATACCTGACTGACACTTGCAGACACTAAATCCTGAAGCTGTTTTATGCAATAGTTCTGTAACATTGCTTCAAAGAGAAAGGACATTAATTCTGAAGTGCATATATGTTACAAGTTAATGTTGTACCTTTCAGTGCCATTATAGTGGAGAGCCTTATAAAGAAAATTTGCATATCAGCTTATGCAAATGCCATTCATTTCAATTCTGATAAAACTAATTGAATACAGCTGTCACTGTAAGACAAAAAATATCTTCTGCTTTTACATTAATGTGCTTTAAGATTGATATATTTGCAATATCTTCAGATTCATGTTCATTGCAAATCATGACAAGAAAAGCAACACACACAAAATGCTGGAAGAACTCAAAGAGTACGGTCGATGTTTCAGGCCGAGAGGAGTCCTGCTGAAGAGTTTCAGCCCAAAATATTGACTATACTCTTTTACATGGATGCTGCCTGGCCTGTTGAGTTCCTCCAGCATTTTGTGTATGTTGCTTGGATTTCCAATATCTGCAGATTTTCTCTTGTTTATAAGAAAAGTGTATGTTGTTGTGAACTTATAGCCATTAAGCTAGAATAAGCTGGTTTTGACAGCAACTACAGTGTTATGCTATTTTAGGTTTTAATGGCTTTGCCTGAGATTAATCTTCTTAATATTACAGAAGTATTATAAAACATGCCCAGAGTCCAGATGCACGATTTAACACCAGCTAACACTGAATCTTAAATATTTTACCGTTACTGTTTGTAATAATAGCAAGAAATAATGAAGTTGTTGATTACCTTCTGTAGAATACCCTTACTTTGCATGGATTGATCTTGAGTCAGCAATTAGGTGTAGCAACCATCATATTGATTTTTAACTTTTCATAATCTGTAACATATTACAAATGATGGGAATGACATTACTGATCAATCAACTTCATTAAATCATTAAATGATATTTTCAGCTATCAAAAGAGATTGTTTTCAGTCATAGGAGACCTTAAATTGGTCATTAAATTGGATTCTTTCTCCACATGTAGGCCTCACTGACAGCTTTGCTTCCTCCCATTTTGTTTTCCCTTTATTGCTTCATTCTCTTTCTTTCTCTCAATACTTCGAAGCATTGTTTCAGTACCATCTTGCTGAAGAAACATTAAATCTGTGCTTTGGTTTCCTGATTGGAGGCCATGTGGACTCTGTTATCCATGTTGATTACGAATTGTTTTGGAATCAAAGCTTAATCCAAATCGTCGGGTCAGATCTGATCCAGATTACCTGCGTTCAGGTGGGCATTGGTTTTACATCTGACTGATTCCTTCTATCAACCATCCCCAATGGAAGTTAGAGATGGCAAAGCCTAACAAAGAGAACCAAGGCTTTAATTCCCAATAAACAGGTCAATATTTCTCCCGAAATAACATCACAGAAACAGATTTTCTAATTGTTACTTGTATGTGGGATTTTCCTACGTTTTCTATGTTCTGACAACAAAGCTTCAAAAATTATTTTATTGGGACCTTCTGAGGTTATAAAATGATCTTTGGCTTTCTATTTAATGCAGTTCATATCGCCACTTAATCAAATCTGAAACAATGCAGGTACAGATCAGATCTTTGAAATCATGAAATATAATTAAGGGAGAGTGACTAAAAATATTCAGTCCAGGAATATAAAAATACTCAGTTGGATACGGCACTGCAGCAGTTTGCACAACACTTTAGAGAGCCAGCTGTATAATCAGCCAGGTTCAATCCCCGCCACTGTCTGTAACAAATTTGTAACTTCTCCCTGGGTTCTCTCCGGTTTCATCCCACGTACCAAACATGTACGGTTAGGGGTAGTGAGTTGTGGGCATGCTATGCTGGCAGAGGTGTCGTGACAACACTTGCAGGCTGCCCAGAACATTCCTCGCTGACTTAACTTGACGCAAGTGATGTATTTTATTGCACGTTTCGATGTACATGTGATAAATAAAGCTAATCCTTAGATCTTTCATCTCTAAAGTACCTAAATGCAGATTTGCATTGCTCCCTTAATGTAGCCACACTATTTCTATGCGCTTTAATAATGGGTTGATACCATTCCCATTTTGAGAACAATAGCCTTATTTTGAGTCTAAATAAAATTTGAAGAATTTTAAATAACACACACGCACACACACACACACACAAACTCAGCAGGTCAGGCAGCATTATGGAAAGGAATAAAGATTTGACATTTCGGGCCGAGACCCTTCATCAGGATTGGAAAGGAAGGGGGAAGAAGTCAGAATAACAAGGTCAGAGGAGGGGAATTTGTTTACATTTGAGTGATATTGTAAAAATATTATTTAATTAAGTTTAAGTAAGCATTCTTTATTGAAATAATTTATTGTGGGTTATAAGTAACAGTAGGTGAATGGTACACGTCATCACACCGCCACATCATACGTGTGTGCCTAACTTAAAGTAAAAAATGAAACTAAGACCTGTTCTCCTGGGCTTCCATCTTTTTCTTGTGATGAGTTTTTATTTTGTGGAGTTATGAAACATAACAGTGGCAATGAAGAAGTTTAAAATGAGCCGAAGACCTGCTGAAGTGCAACAAGACAGGTACAAGGAGCTCAGGAAAATAGAGGGCTATGGGTAACCCTGGGTAATTTCTAAGGTAAGGACATGGTGGGCACAACTTTGTGGGCCGAAGAGCCTGTATTGTGCTGCAGGTTTTCTATGTTTCTATGAGATGCTGAAGTTTTAAAAAAAAACCACAGCAAGAAACAACCGCGTTTAAAAAAAGCAACACAGCACATGTTTCTTTTGAAGGGACAGACATGGTCAGTTTTTTTTTAATGCAGAAAACGGACAATTTCATGGATGTATAAACAGTGAGCATTGGGTGATAATAATCCTAAAAAATGCAGAAAAATCCTGGTTGCATTGGAAAGATTGGTGTGTTTAATTACTCAACAGGTAATGGTATATTTTATATGGAACAGACTGAGCAATATTTTAAAGCAAATGGAATAGCCAATGAGAAACAAGTGTCAGTTTTTCTGAGTGTGTTGGATTTAAAGGCATACAGTTTGCTTCAAAATTTAACTGCTCCAACCTAACTAGCCAAAATCAGCTTTGTTGATATCATGAAAGTAATGCAGGAACATTACAAGAAAGCATTCAAAAACAATTTCTAACTGAAGTACAATTTACAATTAACAGAACAGTTGAAATAGCTCTGTCAATGGAAACAGCAAACAGGCGCAATTGAGTTACACTCTCTTTAATTCAATTGAAAGTGAATTTTGCAGTATCTAAGCAGAAACTGGCCTGGCTGACCAAATTGTGTTACCCATTGTTGTAGGGGCACTAATCTCCCAGCTGTTGATGAAAAATCCAATGATGATGACAGTGACGCAGGACTGGGTATCTTTGAGCTTGTAATGTGCAAGCTGACAATAGACAAGCAATATGGCTTACCCCAGAAGTGAACGGCAAATTAATTAAATGAAATTGGACACTGGCTCGGCTGTTTCAGTCGTTCCACAAAATGAGTTTGAATAGCATTTCAAAGGTGCTGAACTGAAACATGCGAATATTCAACTAAGAATTTATACTGGAAAAAATTACATCTGTGTGAATGACATTTGTAAGACTGAAATACAGCAGTCTATTAGCCACATTGGGCTTGAATGTGGTAAAAACAGGAGAGCCAAAGTTTTGGGGTCATGATTGTCTGAGACATCTGCAACTCGGTTGGAGATTCATCCACCACATCCCCTGCAAAAGAGCCGACTGAAAGCAAATTAAGAAAGGTACTGGATGATGCCTCAGCAGGGTTCAAGGATGGCATTGGAAAACTCAAACATTTCAGGGGTAAAATGGTGTTAAGTGAAAATGCCACACCCAGATTTTAAAAAAGCCCCCTGGTTTCTTATATCATCTATGATGACGTGGCCAGTGAGCTAGCTCACCTGGAGCCTGAAGGAATACTTTTAAACGTTGATGAGAGCCCATGAGCAGTGGTTCCAGTAGCAAAGAAGAACAGGACTGTCAGGATCTGTGGTGATCTTAAAGTCATCTTCAACCCAGTACTGTCAGTAGATTTATCTCTCTGCCCAGGACAGTGAATACCTGTGCAATCCTTCGCAGAGGAATATACTTTAGCAAAGTAAACTTAGTGAAAGCCTACCTGCAGATAGAGATGGAAGAAGAGTGAAACGTGTTTCTCACCATAAACACTCACAAAGTGCTTCATTGCTATAATAGGCTTATATTGGCCCCTGCGCACTTGCAGAAAGCCATAGACCAGGTGCTGCAAGGCTGTCTGGGCACTCAGTGTAAACTGGATGACAGTGAAGATGACGAGGAACATCTCCAATATCTGGAGACCCTGTTAAAAGGATTAAAATAGATTATGGGCTCAGGGCATGCACAACAAGTGTGAGTTCTTTAAACCAAGCATTACTTACTGTTGACACACCGAGTGCTGAGAAAATTCAAGAGGGTGGTGGAGGCCACAAGGCCAAAAGGTGTGTTGCAATTCCAGTCATTTTTAGGATTTGTCAATTATTGTAACAGGTTCCTGCCTCCACCCTTTGAACTCATTACTACAAATTGGGAAGAAATGACAATAGATAAAGCAGTCTGAGGTGGCTTTCCAAAAGACAAAGGAAATAGTGGCATCGGCACTGTACTCACGCATTATGATCCTCACATCCAGAAGGAAGTTACTCAGATTTGTCAGAATCACTTCCTGCAGTTCCAGAGCCAACTCCTAAAAGCACCCCCAGAACATGAGATTGTTTCACAGCCACAAGTCTCACTGCCAAGCAGAGTGAACCCCGTCCTTGTCAGGAAGACATTATCCCACAAGAGTAAGAAAGCCTTCATAACGATTAAATCTTCAGGCCTGAATGGATCAATTTAAAATTTACTATCCTGTGAAATTGTGTATATTACTTATATAGTGTAGAGTATATAGTTGAAATGCACTCTGTTTTAAATTGGGGTTTATAACTAAGCAGAGAGGAGTGTTGTGTGTTTAATATTTCAGTAAAATTTGAGTAATATTATAAATATATTGTTTCAGTAAACATTCTTTGTTTAAGTAGTAACACACACAAGATGCTGGAGGAAATCAGTGGGCCAGGCAGCCTCCATGGAAACAGTCAATGTCTTAGGCTTAGGTCCTTCATCAGGACTTGGGAAGGGTCTTGCTGAAGGGTCTCGGCCCAAAACATCAACTGTTTACTCTTTTCCATTGATGCTGCCTGGCCTGCTGAGTTCCTCCAGCATTTCTTGTGTGTTTATTTGGATTTCCAGCATCAGCAGATTTTCTCGTCTTTATTTAAGTAATGAATTACGGATTATATGTCACAGAATGTGAACAGCATATGTCATCACACTGCCACGCCATACATGTCTTCCTCACTTAAAGTGACCCTCCTGGGCTTCCATTTTTTTCTTGAAATTAGTTTTTATTTTATGGAGTTACAAAACATAACAGAGGGTGATAGGTAAAGCCAGTTGAGGGGGAGGGGTTCGAGAGAGAAGCTGGGAGGTGATGGGTGGAAAAAGTAAAGAGCTGTAGAAGAAGGGATCTGATAGGAGAGGAAAGGAGACCATGGGAGAAAGGGAAGGAGGAGAGGCACTAGAGAGAGTTAAGAGGCAGGTGAGGAGAATAGAAAGGGTAAGAGGGGAGCCAGAATGGGAAATGGAGAAAGGGAGATGGGGGAATGGGAGAGATTTCCGGAAGTTACTGAAGTCAGTGTTCATGCCATCAGGCTGGAAGCCAGCCAGGGGGAATATGAGGCGTTGCTCCTTCAACCTGAGAGTGGCAGTAGAGAGTCCATGAAGCAACGTGTCAGAGTGGGAGGCTGATTGGCCCTCTATCTCTTTCATCAATCAACTTCCCAGCTCTTTGCTTCAACCCCTTCCCCTCTCCCGGTTTCACCTAGCATCCACCACCTTGTATTTCTTCCTCCGCTCTCCCCACCTTCTTCTCTTCCTGTCCAGTCCTGCTGAAGGCTCTCAGCAGAAACATCGACTGTTTACTCTTTTCCATTGACGGACGCTGCCTGGCCTGCTGAGTTCCTCCAGCATTGTGTGTGTATTACTTCAGGTCTCCACCGATGGATGCTGCCTGGCCTGCTGAGTTCCTCCAGCATTGTGTGTGTATTACTTCAGGTCTCCACCGATGGATGCTGCCTGGTCTGCTGAGTTCCACTAGCATTGTGTGTGTATTACTTCAGGTCTCCAGCATCTGCAAATTTTCTTGTGCTTGTAATGTGGGAATAGGGATTGGATTTAAAATGATTGGCATCTGGGAAATTCTGCTTGTTTCGGACTGAGCAAAGGTGTGCTTGTATTTCTCCCCTCCCCCTCCTTTTCCTACCCTCTTCCTTTCCAGACTTGATGGAGAATCTTGGCCGGAGACATTCCTTCCCACAGATGCTGCCTAACCTGGTGAGTTCCTGCAGCATTTTGTGTATGCTACTTTGGATTTCCAGCATCTGCAGAATCTCATATTCAAAAAATTTTAGCAATGGGAAGTAACTGGTCTAACAATTACATTTTGTTTAGATTTCATCCGCACATAATTACTTTCTCGATACATTACCCCTAACATCTACTTATACTGAGTAAGCCAAGCATTTACTGACCACAAATTTATATTCATTAAAATCAGAAATTGGTGTGCAACATGTCCATAGTTTCTGAATATGCAGGACCAGCTGGCCACAATTCTGCTAGAACTTCATATACCTGTACATAAAATCAGCTCACATAATTACAGAAACCCGTCGTTGCCTTCTGAGCCCATTTATGCATCGGACTTAAACAGCTTTCCTTGGTAGAGAGCAGTTAGTTGCATTGATCAAAAAATAATCCCTGATTTTCCCCGTTGCTTGTAAATGTCTCAGTGTGAATTTGTGTTCCTTCATTACAATGAATTATTTTTTCAATCCTGCTTTATAATCCTTGTCTTCAATTTGATTTCTCCTATTCCAGATGAAAAGTAAAGATTGTAAAAGGTAACTTATTAAAATAAATGTCTTTTGCTTCAGTATAAATGTCAGTGAATCCTAAAGCCAATTCAAAGAAATGTTTCTTGAAATGCGATGCTGAGAGCACAATGGCAAATTCAATAGTATTTGGAAATGTTTCTTCATTTGTTGAAAACACACAATGGAAAAGATGTTAAGTGTACTGATGCACATCACTCACATAACTAGCACACAGCTCTACATCTGCTTCTCCCACAAGTATTTGTTATTGAAGCATTTTCACTTGAATCAGCAATGACTAAAGCTTTTGAATGGCAGGTGATATTTGTATTGTAATTAAGAATGATTGATTTCTTTTTCAATCTGTTCATTACTCTGCTTATCATTAAAAATCTTTAAAATGTTTTCATGTAACTGAACTGTTTTTCTTTTCATTCAAATTGCATGAGTTGACAACAAAAGGAAAACAGTATAAAATAAATCTTAGTTGCTACTTAGAAATATGAGGCTTTCTAAGATGTGTACTATTTCTGTGAGATAGCAAATCATTTCAGGTTGTCTTCAAGACCAGTTCTGGCCAATTATAACAACCTTGCTCTCTGCTTGTTAATCCCATTCCATGGATACATGCAGATTTGGGAATACAGGTTGCAAATGTCAGCTGTGCCTCTATGGGATAATCACGTTGCCTATTAGCCAAAATGGATTTTGTTTGTTAAATCATAGATTTTGGAACAAAGCCGTTTATCCCTTTGGTCCTGGCATTTTTAAAGAGCAACTAATTGGAAGGTCTTTCAAACCGTACAATTAGTCCCGCACATCTCTGCTATTCCATAGCTTTGCAAATAGGCCTTGAGTAGAATTATATTCTGAACGTTACCATTGAGTATCTAAACTATCAGATAGCAAATCCCAGGTCACCGTATGCAGTCTAAAAATGTTCTCTGTGTTTTCCCCATGGATCAATTGCTGAACATTAACTATTGTATTAAAATATCTAACTTAATCAGAATTTCCAAATCACCTTAGTCTCTTCAGATGGTTGTATGGGTTTGCTTTACTTTGTCTCCAAACACTTAAATGATTATCATTGTTGATAAATCTGTCAAAAGTGGGCACTAATTGGAGACCGAGAGCACATTCTGTGTTCAAACCTTGAAAAAATAAATTTGTCTAATTAGTATCTGAAATAATTGACACTTGCTCTTCAAGTATTGATATTTTTTCAAAGAAGCCATCTTTCAATGATATCATCTGAAATTAAATTATTTAAGCAATGTGTTTTAATTTTAATAAAGTAGAAATTGTTCTAATTTCATTTATAAGGGTTAATTTAAAGAGGCAGGTTATATTGCCATTATATGCACCAATGGTTTGTTAATACAGTCATCATATCCATATAGTGAAATGAAATCTTGAACAACCCTAATGGTATTAAAATCAATATTTGCTGAACAGACTGCCTGTCCTTCTCTAGTCCTGGTAATCTCCTTCAGTCCAACAACGCTTGCATGTCCCCACTCTTGAAATATTTCTCCACTAAGCTTATTCTGATTCAGTCCTTTACCATCAGCAGCTTTGCTTTCAGCTCTTCCTCTCTTTCATCTTTTTTTCTCCTTTAAATGTTCTTTAGAGTTCACTATAACCAAGCATCTTCCTTGATATCTCCTTATTTGATAGTGTTTCCTTATGGCTCTGAGAAACATCCTGGGATGTTTTCCAAAGTTATGCATTATTCTGTGATCTAACTAAGTGTCATACTGAATAATGATCAATTGGCTGAGCCAATGGGACATGTATTATTAGTAAACATGCCGTTCAGTTTTGAATATTCTCACCAGAATTATGGATATAAATACTGGATCCACAATGCATCCTTATTCCAAACTCAAATGGCCATTCTTCATGCATCTTAGTTTTTCTGGTCAACTCTGATCCAGACCTCATCTAACTTCCAGCAGGGGTCACATCCTCCAAGACCCAGGATGAATTAACTTCACTGTGTAAAAGGTTGACAAGCCTCAAAAAAAGACAAAGGATGATCATACTAACTCTGGATCTTCCAGTTTGTGTGGTGCAACTAATTATCACCCTTTTCAAATAAGCCCTGAGAACTGTTCTTGCCAGAACAGTAGGAGTACACCTCCTGACTTGAGAAGGAAAATGAGCTGGTCTGTCTACTGCCAATTATTTTCCAATGAGTTACATGCAACTACTCAAGTGGAAATCATGTGGATGCAGGAAAAATTGAGGGTGGAAGTGACAGGATTCTCACTTTATCTCATTTTGTGTCACCTACTTCTTGGTATTTTTTACCGTAACAAATTAATTAACAGGACAATAGCCAGCAAATAGTCAAATTGTAGCGGTGTGCTACACGCAGCGCTGAAATAACGACACGGAGTCGGTAAACTGCAGTTAAAGAAGATTTTATTCGAACTTTGCGGCTTCGCTTTAAAGCCTCCCTGATCCCGCCCTCCCCGGGCGCGGATGCTGTAGGGGGCACATACTCACAGTCCCGCGCAGGCTTTTCCCTTTGTTGATGAAGCAGACCTGGCGCCCTTTTGGGACTGGCCTTTATGCCGGTGCGCTGGCTACTTGTGAGCCGGTTCGAGTGCGCTAGGAAGTGGGTCGCCACATAACCCCCCCCCCCCCAGAACCGGCGATACACCCCCCAATGTCCACAGTCTGGGTCAGACCCTGTTTGGGAGGTCGGCCTCTGCGCCGCGGTGCCGGAAACTCAACCGGTTGCGCCAGGTCCACGTGGGCCGGTTTGAGTCGGTCCACCGTGAAAACCTCCTCTCTCCCCCCAACGTCCAGCACGAACGTGGACCCGTTGTTCCTGAGCACCATAAATGGTCCCTCGTAGGGCCGCTGTAGCGTTGGCCGATGCCAAACACAAACACAAACACAAACACAAACTTACAGTTCAGCAGGTCTTTGGGTACGCAGGTCGGGTTCTGCCCATGCTGCGAAGTGGGTATGGGGGCCAGGTCACCGAGCCTCTCGCATAGTCTGCCCAGGACTGCTGCAGGTTCTTCCTCTTGCCCCCGTGGGGCTGGTAGGAACTCCCCGGGGACGACCAGGGGTGCGCCGTACACCAACTCGGCCGACGAGGCGTGCAGATCATCTTTGGGTGTCATGCGGATGCCGAGAAGGACCCAGGGAAGCTTGTCCACCCAGTTAGCTCCTCGCAGGCGGGCCACGAGAGCCGACTTTAGATGATGGTGGAAACGCTCCCCCAGGCCGTTCGACTGTGGGTGGTAGGCAGTTGTGTGGTGCAGCTGTGTCCCCAAAAGGCTGGCCATAGCTGACCACAGGCCGGAGGTGAACTGGGCGCCTCTGTCGGAGGTAATATGGGCCGGTACACCAAAGCCGGACACCCAGGTGGCGATCAGTGCCCGGGCGCAAGATTCGGAGGTGGTGTCGGTGAGCGGGATCGCCTCTGGCCATCTGGTGAACCGGTCCACGATAGTGAGGAGGTGCCGCGCTCTGTGCAACAATGGTAGAGGGCCCACGATATCCACATGAATGTGGTCGAAACGCCGGCGGGTGGGGTGGAACTGCTGCGGCAGGGCTTTGGTGTGCCGCTGCACTTGGCCGTCTGGCAGTGCATACACGTTTTGGCCCATTCACTGACCTGCTTGCGGAGTCTGTGCCAAACGAACCTGCTGGAGACCATCCGGACAGTTGTCCTGATGGAGGGGTGCGCTAAGTTATGAATGGAGTTGAAAACGCGTCGCCGCCAAGGTGCCGGGACGACAGGATGGAGCTGGCCGGCGATGATGTCACAGAGTAGGGTCCTCTCACCCGGGCCTACGGGGAGGTCCTGGAGCTGCAAACCAGAGACTGCGGTTCTGTAACTTGGGATCTCCTTGTTTGCCTGCTGCGCCTCTGCCAGTGCCTCAAAGTCTACCCCTTGGGAAAGGGCATGAATGTTAGGGCGAGAGAGCACATCCACCACGACATTGTCCTTACCCAAGACGTGCCGGACATCCGTCGTGTATTCAGAGATGTAGGACAGATGGCGCTGTTGGCGGGACGACCAGGGATCGGACACTTTCACGAACGTAAAGGTAAGAGGCTTGTGGTCCGTGAACGCGATGAAGGGCCTACTTTCTAGGAAGTACCTGAAATGCCGGATTGCCAGGTATAGCGCCAACAGTTCCCGGTCGAAAGCACTGTATTTGAGCTCGGGTGGCTGCAGGTGTTTGCTGAAAAACGCCAGGGGTTGCCAGCGACCCTCGATGAGTTGCTCCAGAACCCCACCGACTGCCTTGTTAGAGGCATCCACTGCGAGGGCGGTAGGGACGTCCATTCTGGGGTGCACCAGCATCGCGGCATTTGCCAAGGCTTCTTTCGTTTTAATGAAAGCGGCGGCAGACTCCTCGTCCCAGATAATGTCCTTACCTGGACCCGACATCAGGGCGAACAGGGGGCGCTGAAGGGAGGAAGCGGTGGTAGAAATTTACCATACCCACGAATTCCTGAAGGCCTTTGATCATGGTGGGTCAGGAGAAATGGCGGACCGCGTCTACCTTAGTGGGCAGAGGGGTTGCCCCATCTTTAATAATCCTGTGGCCCAGGAAGTCGATGGTGTCGAGCCCAAACTGGCATTTGGCCAGGTTGATTGTCAGGCCATATTCACTCAGTCGGGCATAGAGTTGACAGAGGTGGGACAGATGCTCCTGACGACTGCTGCTGGCTATGAGGATGTCGTCCAAATAGATGAAGGCGAAGTCCAGGTCGCGTCCCACTGCGTCCATTAACTGCTGAAACATCTGTGCAGCATTCTTCAGGCCGAACGGCATGCGGAGGAACTTGAAAAGGCCGAACGGGGTGATGAGTGCCGTTTTGGGGACGTCGTCCGGATGCATCGGGATTTGATGGTATCCCCGGACAAGGTCTACCTTGGAGAAGATCCGTGCGCTGTGCAGGTTTGCTGCAAAGTCCTGAATATGCGGCACACGGTAGTGGTCCAGTGTGGTAGCCTCATTCAGCCTGCAGTAGTCGCCGCATGGTCTCCAGCCCCCTGTCGCTTTGGGCACCATGTGCAGGGGGGAGGTCCATGGGCTGTCGGACCGCCGGATGATCCCCAATTCCTCCATCCGCTTGAACTCCTCCTTCGCCAGTCGGAGATTGTCCGGGGAAGCCACCGAGCACGGGTGTGGAGGGGTGGTCCCTGGGTCGGGCTGTGGTGCTGTACGCCGTGTCGGGGCATGGCTGCCGTGAACTGCGGTGCCAGAACCGATGGGAAATCCACCAGGACCCTGGTGAAGTCATTGTCAGACAGCATGATGGAGTCTAGGTGTGGGGCTGGCAACTGGGCTTCTCCCAGGGAGAACGTCTGAAAGGTCTCGGCGTGTACCAGTCTCTTCCTGGGCAGGTAGACCAGCAGGCTGTGAGCCCGCAAAAAATCCACACCCAGAAGCGGTTGGGCTACGGCGGCCAGTGTGAAGTCCCACGCGAACCAGCTGGAGCCGAACTGTAGCTGCACCATACGGGTGCCATAGGTCCTTACTGTGCTGCCGTTCACGGCCCTCGGGGGGGAGTCTGTTGCCCTGTTGTGGGTGTCATAACTCGTCGGAGGTAAGACGCTGATCTCGGCACCGGTGTCGACCAAAAAACGGCGTCCCAGCCTCTTGTCCCACGCATACAGGAGGCTATCCCGATGGCCAGCCCCCGTAGCCATCAGTGGCGGCTGGCCCTGGCGTTTCCCGGGAACTGGCAGGGCGGGCTACAGCAGCGGGCTTCTGCACCATTGTTTGTTGGGCTCCTCACCCCTGCCTCTGGGGTCAGCGGGCTCTGTGGCCGGGCCTGGTCTGGTTTGCTGCTGAGAGCGTGGCTTGGTGATCTGTGCGATGGACGCCCCACTCACCTTCTTGGCGTTCCACAGCAAGTCCGCCCGGGCTGCCACCTTCCGGGGGTCACTGAAATCCGCGTCGGACAGCAGCAGGCACATGTCTTCAAATGCCTGCTCAAACATGAGGCAGGGCTTGTGTCCTCCGGCGAGAGACAACATCTCATTCATTAAAGCCGATGGAGGTCTGTCTCCCAAGCCATCCAGGTGCAGTAAACGGGCAGCTCGCTCGCGCCGTGAGAGTCCGAAAGTCCTTATGAGCAGGGCTTTGAATTCTGTGTACTTGCCGTCCGCTGGGGGAGACTGTACGAACTCCTCAACCTGGGCCGTTGTGTCCTGGTCGAGGGAGCTCACCACGTATTAGTAACGTGCGTCCTCTGAGGTTATCTGCCAAACGTGGAATTGGGCTTCTGCTTCTGCTTGCTGGAACCAGAGGTGAGGTCGCAGCATCCAGAAGCTTAGCAGTTTCAACGAAACCGCATGAACAGATGTCATCTCCGGTCCAAAAATCATTTGGGCCGTCGGGGTCACCAATTCTAGCGGTGTGCTACACGCAGCGCTAAAATAACGACACGGAGTCGGTAAACTGCAGTTAAAGAAGATTTTATTCGAACTTCATGGCTTCGCTTTAAAGCCTCCCTGATCCCGCCCTCCCCGGACGCGGATGCTGTAGGGGGCATGTACTCACAGTCCCGCGCAGGCTTTTCCCTTTGTTGGTGAAGCAGACCTGGCGCCCTTTTGGGACTGGCCTTTGTGCCGATGCACTGGCTATTTGTGAGCCGGTTCGAGTGCGCTAGGAAGTGGGTCGCCACAAAATTAGCATTTAGATCTTGTACATTACAACCCCACTCAGTACCTCCTGAGACACAGACGTTGTTAAGATTCAGTGTGTGTATTTCCACTACTGTCAGAGGGTGGAGGAAATAGGCAGACCTATGTTTGTTATTATATTAATTACTTTATTGCAATGCTTTAGTTAAATTCATCATTTGAATCATATTCCCTGCTGACTTGGTTAACAAAGAGCAATGTAATTTGTGCAAATGATTGTTTCCTCTTCATGAGCTTTGAGGTGCCACAGCAAATGTCAGTGGGAAGTGTCATGATAAGTACTCAAATGATTTGCTGCATGTTGCAAAATGACTGGCTGTCTAAGTTGCCAAGCTGCACTTAGGAAGATAGAATAGTGCTTTTGTAGAAATGTATTCAATAGAGTTAGGAGCTTATTTCCGGAGAATGAGAGTTCCTATGAGGCTTCAGTTTACAGTCTGCCCATCGAGCACGTGAGGACATTGTGCTCGATAATTGCAAGCAGTATTCACTTGCTCCAGTGTAAGGCTTCCCATGCCTGCATCCGAAATCTAACCTTTAACCCATCCTCGTGCCTCGCTTACGTAAGCACAATCTTCCTCTTTCCCCAAGCCAGCAGCCTCAGTTTTTCTGAAATAGATTGTCAGTGATTAAATGGATGCATTCCTGGAAAACGTTTGTCAAGCTAAATTTTGGTGGAAATTAACATTTTCGGGTGAAATGCACTATGGAAGTTCCTGGCATGAAATCTTATTTGTGGAGAGTGATGCGCTTTTTGCGATGCAATTAATGTTTTGTAAATTAAGACATATCCCAAAAGTCAATGATGTGCTAAGACACATTTGTAAATTGAGCTTTCTGAAGAATACACGTACAGATAACTTTAAATGATTTATTTGTTTGTTTACTTACTGAGATACAGCACGGAGTGGCCCTTCCAGCCCTCTAAGCCACACTGCCCTGCAACCCCAATTTAACCCGTGCCTAATCACAGGACAACTTACAATGACTAAGTAACTTACCAACTGGTATGTCTCTGGACAGTGGGAGGAAACCAGAGCACCCAGAGGAAACTCACGCGGTCACAGCGAGAGCATACAAACTCTTAAGCTCAGCAGGAACTGATTTTAGACAAATCTACATTTGACTGATATTCCTACCTTTCTTCATCCTTTAGTACTGAGCATGGAACCCTGGGCTAGTTCCAATTGTACCACTCACCTCGTGCAATTGATAATGCCTTATCGAATATTTTGATGACTTCTATATTGTAACAGAGACCCCACTGTCAGTTGTACAGATAATCTGAGGCTGTGAGAAGTACTATGTAAATGCTTATTGTGCTTTAGCTTGGTCAATGTCCATATTTAAGTACAGAGGCAGGCTTAGCTTACAATTGTAACAATCCAATTTATCCAAACTGACCAAAGTGCCTCTCCAGGCTAGTCCCATTTGCCTGCATTTGGCCCATGTCCCTCTAAACCACGATTTCCAACCTTGGTTATGCTATGGACCCAAGGAGTCTGTGGACCTCCATTTGGGATCCTCTTTTCTATCCATGTTGCTGTCCACGTATGATTTAAATGGTGTTATTGCATCTGCCTCTGGCAGTGACAGCCTTCATGCACTTGAGCTATTCTGAATAATATTATGGCCTGTGAACCAAGGTGATTCCAGCAGAGTTCCCAGTTCCCATTTGTCACAACAGGCCCTGGATGGCCAACAGCAGGAGGAAAATGAGCTCAGAAACCATAATAATCTGCCCACTTCACACCTTTCCAGTAAATTGTGGGCTGTTTCATTCCTTTCCTTTGAACAAAAAACCAAACAGCTGCTGTAGTCATGGCAGCAGTGTGGCAGGTTTCACACTGCATCTAACACTCCGCTTGTGAGATTTCAGTTAACAAGAAGAAAAGTGTCTGATAATTTGAGTAGAAACACACAATCCTGAACCAGTCCAAACAGATTGATGCTGAGAACTCATCATCGTCTTACTGGAGTAGGCGAGGAAACCTTAACTAGATTAAATGCGGAATATTTACTGTTCACGGTCTGGGAAGGCTATAGAGTAAGCTGCCATGAATTTATTTGCCAATAGATCTGTTAGCACTCTACCAAGCAAGAAAACAAATCCTCTTCCAGTAGTAACTGCAGAGATGGCACCAAGCGCACTTAAAGTGTTGAGACAGCGCCTGGTGAATTTGCAGCATAGAACTACAGGACATGAGTATCAGAGACACAAGCAGTGCACTGCAGACTCTCAAACCGCCGTTCAGACAAAAACTCTGAAGTCCTCTCTCATCTAGTTAAGAATGGCGGAAGACAAGTAGACATCCAACAAAGGGAGTCAGCTCCAAAAACAGAACCATCCTCGCAATTGGCTAGGTCCAGCATGCAAGTGCTAAGCAAATGGATGGAACATCTGCATCCATGTTCAGCAGGAATTGTCAGATAGATGAACCATCTCACCTTCCTCTTGCATGCCAGAATTTTCAGCCAGCTGCATTCACTCCAAGCAATGTTAAGAAACAGCTGAGAGAAGTGGATACGGCAAGGACTATAGGACTGAACAAGATGGTGAGGAAAATCTGTGCCCTTGTTCGCAATAGTGGCATCTGCTGACAGTAGAGGAAATTGGCCGAGTAAGTCCATTCTCAAAAAGCAAGACAAATGCAACCAATCTACTCTCGATCACCAGCAAGGTGATGTAAGCTGGTATCGACAGTGCTCTCAATAACTTACTGATACAAAGTCCAAATGGGGCATCACTTGTCTCCAGACTTCATCGGAGCCTTGGAACAAACTTGGACCAAAGAGTGAATTTGAGAGGTAAAGAGGGAGTGAGTGCCTTTGACATCAAGGTTGCATTTGACCGAATGTGGCATCAAGGTATCCTGGAGAAACTGGATGCAAAGGACATCAAAGGGAAAGCACTCTGGGGATGGGCTAACAATAGTGTTACTATCACAGCACCCTTCATCAAATTCCTGGTGGTCACAATTAATCAGAAACTCAACCAGAACAGCTCTATAAATACTGTGGCTACAAGAAAAAAGTCAGAATTTGAGTGTCCTGCAGTGAGTTACTCATCTGGCATCTCAAAGCCTCTCCATTATGTACAAGACAGAAATTACTCTCCACTTGCTAACAACTTTTAAGAAACTCAACAATACATCGGACAAATCATTCTACGTGATTGGTGCTCCATCCACCACACTAAACATTTTTATCCTCATCTACCGGCTCATATCAACAAAATGTACTGCACTTACTTAATAAGGCCATACCAACAACTCCTTCAAGGCCTAGGATTTCTAGCACCTAGGCAATGACAACAAAATACATGACTACACCAGCGTCTGCAGGTTCCCCACTGGCAAGACCTGGAAACGTACTGGGGATCAATCAACACTGCTGAGTCAAAATCTTAGAACAGCAAGCTCACCAGAGCGGCTGGAGTACTTTCATCAGAAGGACTGCAGCAGTTTGAGAAGACAATTTGAAGATGGCCAATAAACGCTGTCCTTACCAACAATGTGCAGATCCCATAAAGTGAACTTTCAAAATAAAAAAAATCAGAAATCTATACCCTTTGGGCTTTTTTAATCCACATCCACTTCTGACAATGGAAATGGTGTCTGAGTTACTCCAACAAACAAGCTTGAACATTTCTGTTGGTTTGGTGATGGCAGCATTAAATCAAGGTGAGCAGACTTACACCATGCAGACATCTCTAATTGTGGTCAATTACCTTTATTGTTTTTAGTGTTACCGCTAACAAATGCTCCAAAAGCAAAATACTGCAGAATCTGGAAACCTTAAACACCAACAGAAAATGCTGGAAATACTCAGCAGGTCAGGAAGCATCTCTGGAGAGGAGGAGAGAAGCAGAATTAATGCTTCTGTGTGCTGATCTTTTGCCGGAGCTGGGAAAGTTAGAAATGGAAGAGGTTTTATGTTAGCATTCAACCAGTAACTCCAGAAAGCTGAGAAATTAAGATGGGGAAATGAAATTACAAACCTATTCATTCTGTGACAGAGCAGTTTAATAAAATTGAACATAGACCATGAATAAGTAATTCCTCTTGCATAATAAAACTTAAAGAGTTACACCATTTCTTGGATGTAATGTCAGTTGCTGATATATCTATACAGTTGGAATATACTTCAACAGTTCATGAATAGAAGATGGGTTATTACTATATTGTCTCGAATTTTTGCATTTTAGCAATAACACTATTTGACAATTGTAAAAGTAATCTAGCATGCAGAACACATTTGAAGTGAGGAACCCAACTACAATTAAATAGTTTTACGTGTGTTTTTTTTGTATAGGATCTAGGCAACACTAGCAAACCCAGTATTTATTGTCCATCCCTAATTGCCGTTGTGATGTGCTTCTGCCTTGAACCACTACAGTTCTCTGAGTGAAGGCAGTTCCCATACACCTGCTGACTTTCCCCTTGGTGATGGTGAAAGTCACAAGCTCACACGAACCTCTGAGGTTCTACATTGAACTTTGTGGACAATAAAAACTCAAGGCAATGCTTTTGGGATGGGGATGAATGTTTTTGATGATCTATGAGGTGCCAGCAAATTGGGTTCTGTTTCCTGCATCATGCTGGGTTGTTGAAGCTGCACTTACCCAGGTAAGTGAAGGATATCCTAACACACTCCTCATGATAGGAAGGGTCTGGGATGTCATTTGGTGAATCATTCAACAGCAGACTGAGGCAGAATATTTGAGTAGCTGGCTGTGTTATCTTTCTAGTCATGGGAATATCCAGGATGATAACAGTAGGAGACTATGTATTCGTAAAGCTGTTAAAAGTCAAGATAGTGGTTAGAATCAAGCTTTCAAAAATCAAGATTGTTTAATATAATTTCCAGCACAAGAGAACAAACTAATTGTTACTGCAGATCCGATGCAGCACAAAAAAGACACAACAAGGTAAAAAAAAAACAAGGTAAAGAACACAATAAGTATAAATACATAAGATAGTGTATATACAGATGTAGATTGGTTAAATGTTCAGAGAGTGACACTAGGCACAGAAATATCTGTACATCAGGTGTCTCTGATAGGAAATGATAATGTAGCGATGGTGGGAGTGTGTGGAGGTGTTGAACAGCCTTACTGTTTGGGAAAGGTAACTATTTTTGAGGCTAGTGCTCCTGCTGTGGACTCCCCTTGTTGGAGAGGTCATTGCCGAACACTTCTCTGTCGCAAGGGACCCACCAGCCTGGGCCTAAATGTTACTGAACGTTGCTGCATACAGACCTGGGTGCTTTTTCGCTGTACCTTCACAAATGGAGATGAGTATATGACAGTATCTTTATCTATTTGCACTGTTTCTATTTCATTTGACAATACCGACTTGGGACTGGGACTGAAATGTGCTGTTCAAGCACGAAGAAAAAATAGAACACTTGTGGATGGCAAATCAAGATTTTTGTGAAATCACATGTTCCATATTTGGAATGATTCTGAGGTATATTAGATGCCTGTCCATAAACTTCCCAGATAATTAATAACTGCCCTCATGTCCCACATCTTGGATCTCTATGGCTTCCTAACTTTCTTTCCTGGGCCCCACTTTAGAAATGTGTATTCATTCTGCTCCCCTTTCCCTGTCCAATCTGATTCCAAACAATTCTCCTTACTAATTATAAACAATATGTTATGTTGATCCTCCCCTTGAACTGTATGATGCTCTCAGTTTGAAAGTCAGTCTTCCATTGTCCTGCAATGCCCCGGTTGATATTTTTTACTGCTATGCTGTTCTGTATTTCACTTCGTGCTGTTCTGTACGAGCTGCTTTTTTTCAGCTTATGCTTGGGTCACTGTTGAAAATAAGAGAGAGAATTGCGTGCCATCCAGTTAGGACGGTCAGATTAAGGGGAGTTACTCTGATAAGGGACACTAAGGCTGAGCTTGGATCTTTTGTTAGAGGGGGAGGAAGAGAAAAGACACTGGAGAGAAGAGATTATAGGATTCAACCTGGAGTGGGCCATGATCTGACAAAGTCCAGGGGTGATCAATGGAGGATTGGAGACGGGGAAACTGTGAGCTCCAGTGTGAGCTCATTAGACTGAATCATTAAAATGGGCCCTTTTCTTTTTCTTTACCCTTTAGTCAAATGAAGACTATCTGTTATTTCATGGCACTCATTTGTAACAGGTCACACAGCATCCAGACAAACATGGGGTTTGGGGTGGGCTCACGCCTCCCTGTCACACGTTTGGCAGGGCCGGAGATTGTCTTCCCTAGACTTACACAGACAAGGAAACCAAGGCGTTTCCATCGTGGCAACCTTGTTTCCAACAACTCTACTAATTGTGCAAACTTGGACATAGAGTCTTCCATTCCTTCGTCTCAGTCTGTGATAAATTTACTGAGAAGCTGACATGTCCATGAAAGATTTTAGGGGATGTCACCTTTCACATCCCACCCATTCAAGGTCATACCTATTAACCAATTTCTTACCTTTTGCTTCCAATTCGTTTGGCTAACTTTAAAAGGTAGTACTGGTTAAGGTGCCTGTTTGAGTACTTTTCCCCCTTAGGAAACTAAACTCACGAGTGACGATATCGTGACTAGTGCCAGTGGGTGTGGGCAGACTAATGGGGGATTATCTCTTCCTATTCTTGTATTCAGCAGCCTTAATTAAGGGTTCAGAGACTCCAGGAAGCCTTTTTTTAATTTTAGTGTCCTGTTTCCTCTATGGTTAATGATGCCACCTAACAAAGAGACATAGTATACATAATGTACAGCTGTTAGCTTGAGACTGTACGGTGTGGAGAAGGAATTGCTCTAGATCATGTCTGTACTCACATTGTAGTGGTTAAAAGGATGATCATGACTATGGAACACAGAGTGTCATAGAACATAGACATTTCCAGCTCATTACAGGCTCTTCAGCCCACAATGTTGTGCCAACCATGTAACCTACTCTAGAGACAGCGTAGAATTTCCCCAGCACAAAGCTCTCTATTTTACTAAGCACCCTGTACCTAACTAAAAGGTTCTTAAAAGACCCTATTGTATCTGCTTCCACCACCATTGCTGGCTGCCCATTCCATGCAACCACCAACCTCTGTGTGGAAAAAACTTACCCCTGACATCCCCTTGGTACTAACTTCCAAGCACCTTAAAATTATGTCCCCTCGTGCTGGCCATTTCTGCCCTGGGAAAAAGCCTCTGGCTATCCACACGATCAATGTCCCTCATCATCTTCTACACCTCTGTCAGGTCACCTCTCATCCTCCGTCGCTCCAAGGAGAAAAGGCCGAGTTCACTAAACCTATTCTCATAAGGCATGCTCCCCAGTGCAGGCAACATCCATGTAAATCTCCTCTGCACCCTTTCTATGGTTTCCACATCCTTCCTGTAGTGAGGTGACCAGAACTGAACACAGTACTCCAAGTAGGCACTGACCAAGGTCTTGTGTAGCTGCAACATTACCTCACAGCTCTTGAGCTCAATCCCATGGTTGATAAAGGCCAACACACCATATGCCTTCTTAACAACACTGTCAACCTGCGCAACAGCTTTGAGTGTCCTATCGACACAGACCCCAAGATCTCTCAGATCCTCCACACTGCAAAGAGTCTTACCATTTATATTATATTCTGTCTTCAAATTGGACCTACTAAAATGAACTACTTCACACTTATCTGGGTTGAACTCCATCTGCCACTTCTCAGCCCAGTTTTGCATCCTATCAATGTCCCGCTGTAACTTCTGACAACCCTCCACACTATCCACAACACCCCCAACCTTTGTGTCATCAGCAAACTTACTAACCCACCCTTCTACTTCTTCATCCAGGTCATTTATAAAAATCACAAAGAGGAGGGGTCCCAGAACAGATCGCTGTGGAACACCACCGGTCACCGACCTCCATGCAGAATACGAACCATCTACAACCACCCTTTGCCTTCTGTGGGCAAGCCAGTTCTGTATCCACAAAACAAGGTCCTGAGAAAGATTTCTCTCCCTCCAACACATGGGTATCATAGCTGAGGTTCACTGCTCTGACATTGTTGGTAATAATATTTCTCAGTGTAATATAGTTACGATCATAAAATAACAATCTATTACACTACTTTAATGAAGGTGATAGTGTTTTGTCATACACATTTCAAAGCTAGTGATGCCTGCATCAGCATTGATCTTTATAACAAGGCTTTGAATTTTGACTTGGGTAGGGGTGTAAGGGTCTGTGGAAGAGAGCAAACGATGTGCTTTTCTTGCAACATCTAACAAAAATGCAACCGTACACATTGTTGGTGTATACGGGCAACAACCACAATTCCAAACACGCTGACAGGATGAATGTTCAGGTGAAGAAAATCATACATTAAGATTATGTCATTAAATCAAATTAAGATTATATCATTCTTTAAATAAATAGATGGTTACTATTTATTTATTGTAATTATATTAGCTCCCACACTGCATTAAAATGCTACCCTACTCAACTTTTTTCTGTAACTAAACCCACCTATCACCAATGTGACAATTATTGGTTGCCTGGAATCATGGAAATTGCAACTTACATCTGTATAATACCTTTAAGCGTAACAAAAATTTCAAGTGACTTCCCAGTTCCAGGCCCCAGAGCGTATTGAAGCTACAGAACCCAATGTTTGGACGTTGATTTAAGCACAGGGCCAAATTGAAAAGGTCAGGGTGTCAGGGCTTAAGGCGAAGAACGGGCTGTTTTAGCTCACTGTTCTATGATACTTACTCAGCTCTGTGCTGAACTGAGGGTCTGTGGCTTTGTGTCAGCGGATGGACTTTCTTTCATGGACCAGTTCTGAAAGCTGTTTGCTTGCTTTTATTGTTTGCACGATCTGTCTTTGTTCTCTCTGCACGCCGGGTGTTTTCCAGTCTTTTTTTATGGGATCTTTGGGATTTCTTTGTTTTGTGGCTGCCTGCAATGAGACAGATCTCAAGGTTGTATAAAGTATACATACTTTGATAATAAATGTAATTTGAACTTTAGACTAGATGGAAGAAAGGGAATGGGTGCTGAATCATAGACTGATCAAAACTTTAGTTCGCAGATAGGCTTTCAGAACGTTTTTACAGATTATAAAGTGACACAAGGATTTAGTGATCTGCAAAGCCCGAATCCAGCAGCTGAAGAATCTGCCATTACTTTGAGTGCTGAAGTCAATGGAAAATGCAGCTAGCCACAGTTAGAAAGTGAGTCAAAGTTCTCAAATCATCATCTAGCAGTGGTTTAGGTGGAGCTCTGGCACATGCACTGTAGTGCTTGGCAGCAGCTCTCCTCCACCTTATCAATGACAATTAGCAACTGAACAAATATCAAAGGTCAAAGATGTATGAATGTGGTGAACTACATATACCTGTCTGGACACGCCCCCTGCTGACTGCTCCTGTGGCTCCTCCCACAGACCCCTGTATAAAGGCGATCGAGGTCTGAGCTCGGCCTCTCAGTCTCCAGGATGTAGTATGGTGGTCACTCATTGCTGGTTCCTTCTTCCAGTCAATAAAAGCCGATATCTCGCCTTTACATCTCAGAGTGAGTTATTGATGGTGCATCAATGACCTTCAAACCTTCTGCTATATTTTGATGTTTCAACGTTTGAAGCTAAAACAGATATAACCTTAGCGGGGCACTAACAAACATACACAAAATCATACCACTCTTGGTCTGCTAGTTAATCAATAATCTGTTCAAGGCAAACTCCTATTCAAACTCTCTCTATTAAAATGTAGTAATACAAAGCCTTGATAGCTGTTGAAAAGATAGGACCCTATTAGCATGGATTTAATTAATTTGGGAAACCACAGTCATATAGATTTCAGTCTTAACTGAACCTGATGATGTTAAAGTTACTCCCTGTTTTTGTATGTTACTTGAATTCCTTGACATTGAAACCAACATATATCCTGTCATATTCTCCTAATGTTAAACAAGCATTTCAGCTCTAAGAATGCAGAACAGTTGAGGAGCATATGGTTTTCCTCAACTTTATTCATGCCTTTGTTGGCAGCCTCTTGCACTCCATTGCATAGTTTGTTAATTAAACCTTGGATCTCAAATGCTTGAGATACTTAATGAGTGCAGTTTTGGAGATGATACTGAAACCTATAGTCAAAAGGCATAGATTTTGAGAAAAAATATGTTAATTATGTCCTAGAAGACCTATGCCCTATTACCAAGGTTTTGCTGCACAAGCAGAATCCCTTATGAAAACTGGATCTCCTACTGTGGGAGGATGATGTTTGTATTTTAGACATCCTTAGCTGCCTTTAGCCATCAGGTTTCTTTCCATTGAGTGTACACAGCATTCCCTGTTACTGTCTTACCTCTCTGAGTTAAACAAGGCCATCATTTTTATTTCATTTTAGTTACCGGGGTTTCATGATACATGAACAAATCTAAGTGCCATAGTTCTATCACATCTAACATGAAATGCTGGTGGGTTATTGAGCAACTAACAGGAGGAGCAGGTTGTAAGAAAATCCCAATTGTCAATGTTGGTGGGGCCTAGAATATGACTTAAATCCTTGATGTTCAATGACATTACTGTCAACTAGGTTGTCTCCGTTGCATCTAGAGGTGGGTGCATTAGCAATGGCCATAATTCAACTGGAGCAGTTACATAGCTACTGTGGCTATAAGAACAGGTCAGAAGCTGGATATGCTATGATACATAACTCACATCCTGACATACCAAAGCCTTTCCATCACCTACTGAGCACAGCAACATCTTTGAGGAGAAGACACCTAATGAGGGATTTATTCACAGAGCAGCTTTTGTTGAGTGTGCTGAATTAATGGAATATAACCTCACAATTTTTTTTAGTGTAGGGAGAAAATTATATCTGATACTTTAGTGTTATCAATGCTCTATCCAATTATTAAATCTTCCTTACTCCTGTGATCCATGATAAATGAACATTACTCCTGTAGTATGTGTCATTTAGCCTCCTAATCAGTTGCTACATGTACATTTGACGTGTATAAACACCCGCTAACACTACCCAATCTTTCACATTTAACAAACGCTGGTTTCCTGTTAGGTAAATAAAGTGAATAACTGTAGAGTTTTCTAATGCACTGCATGTACCACCCACCATGTTCTCACCCACCCATTCGGCTTGTATGAATTCATTTGAAGTCTTTGTACATCCTTCCACACATATGATGATCCCATCAATTAGTGTCAACAGTTTGGAAATCTATTTCATTCTTTAGCCAGATCATAAGTGGCTTGGGCCTCGGGGATTTCCATTTGTCACGGCATGCCAATCTCAGAAGTTCAGATCCATTCATTCCCAGCCTTTGCTTTTTGTCCAGTAACCAATTCTCAATCCGTGTCGGTAGATCAACCCAGTTCCACAAGCTTTGATCCTGTTGATGGGACTTTACTGTTCATCTTTTTAAAAAACAAATACACCATTTTCACAGGGTTCCTTTTATGCTGGTAAAGCTGCTATCGTACAACTCCACAGAACTCAGTCAGTCTTAACCTCTCATGATGTTTCTGTAGAGTTTGTGTGCTTTAGAAACATAGAACACCTACAGCACAATACAGGCCTTTTGGCCCACAATGGTGTGCCAACATACCTAGGGTTACCCATAGCCCTCTATTTTCCCAGGCTCCATGTACCTATCCAGGAGTCTCTTAAAAGACCCTATCGGATCTGCCTCCACCACTGTTGCCGGCAGCCCTATCCACACACTCACCACTCTCTGCATAAAAAAACTTACCCCTGACATGTCCTCTGTACCTACTTCCAAGCACCTTTAAACTGTGCCCTCTTGTGTTAGCCATTTGAACCTTGGGAAAAAGCCACACTAACCTATTCCCATAAGGAATGCTCGCCAATTCAGGAAACATCCTTGTAAATCTCCTCTGTACCCTTTCTATAGTTTCCACATCCTTCCTGTAGTAAGGTGACCAGACCTGAGCGCAGTACTCCAATTGAGGTCAGACCAGGGTCCTTTGGGTGATCGAGTTCCTTCACACATCACTCTATAAGCTAGTAAGCTAATTGGACACTGTCAATTGGCCGTAGGGTGTAGGTGAGAGCCAGAACCTTGGACAGGATGGGTGCGATTTGGTTAAGGTAGGGATAGCTCAATGAGGGGCATGGACCCAGTGAGCTGAAGGACTTGTTTCAGCACTTCAATTGAACGTCTCGGCCCGAAACGTCGACAGCGCTTCTTCCTATAGATGCTGCCTGGCCTGCTGTGTTCCACCAGCATTTTGTGTGTGTTGTTTGAATTTCCAGCATCTGCAGATTTCCACGTGTCTGCTCAATCCTTTTATTTTTCTTCAAGATGTTTGTTAATACATCTTTCATTTCAAATTCCAACAAGCTCTTAGTGAACTCTTTCCCATTATCACCACCATGAAAACTGATGAAGGAGCTGCACTTATTTGAAGTTTGGCTACTTCCGTATGCACTACCTACAATAAAGTCCCTCAAGTTGAAAACCATTAACTTTGATAACTACAGCCATCCTCCAGCTCAGCAGCCTGTGAAAAGTTTGCACATCCATTCCCATTGACTTCAAATTTAGATATAAGACCATAAGACATAGCAGCATTCGACCATTCAGTCCTTTGAGTCTGCTCCATCATTCCATCTTGCCTGATTTATTTCCTCTATTTCCCTCTCATTAACATTCTCCAGCCTTCTTATTGTATCCTTTGATGTCCTTAATCAAGGACCTAATAACCTCTGCTTTAAATATATCCAGTGACTTTGCCTCTGTTTCAATAAATTCCACAGATTCCCCACCCTCTGGCTAAAGAAATTATTCCTCATCTCTGTTCTAAATCTCCCTCTATTCTGAGGTTGTGCCGTCTGATCCCAGACTCCCACACTATAGGAAACATCCTTGCCACGTGCATTCCATCTAGGCCTTTCAATATTCAATAGGTTTCAATGAGATCCCCACCCTCCCTTTATTCTTCTAAATTCCAACAAGTACAGGTCCAGAGCCATCAAATATACATTAACCCCTTCATTCTTATGAACCTCCACTGGATCCTCTCCAATGCCAGCACGTTTTCTTAAATAAGGGGCCCAAAACTGCTCTCAGTACTCCAAGTGCAGTCTGACCAATCCTTTAATTTTACATTCTAGTCCTTCAAAATGAAAGCTAGCATTGCATTTGCCTTCCTCACCATTGACTCAGCCTGCAAGTTAATCTTCAGGGAATCCTGCACAAGGACTCCCGAGATCCTTTGCAATTCTGAATTCTAAATTTTCTCTCCATTTAAAAACAGTCTATTTCTTTATTCCTTCTACCACAGTGCAGGATAATGGATTTTTAAAAAATCCTTGATGTCAGGCTTGTTCAAATGCTGCTGATGGCAAGGGCAGTTATTTTCACCATAGCAGCCAACATTTTTAGTCCATAATCAAACCAAGATTGTGCACAGGTTTACACCAAAGTAATTGACATAAAAACCAGTGGAACATCAGTGAAAAGGCTAGTGGAGAACAAATTACATATGATAGAAAGGAAAATAGTTTTGGTCTCTGTGATAGATTGATATAATAGTAATTAGCCACTTTGGACTGATCTGTTACTCAATAGAGCATATGCTGAGAAGTTTTCTACCAAATCGTCTGGTAGATGGCAGCATTGTTGCTGTACTTTAACAATTTTCAATGAGCAATTCACTAAAGCTCCATTAACCTGACACACCTAGAACTTGGGTACCAGAACAGCAACTTTTCTGGACTTCTGGATATTAGTACCAACATCCTTTTATTGCACTTTTCAGATGTTGCACAACAGAATAATGTTTTTTTCTGTGTGTCTGGTCGTTTTAAGGAGAGTATGGGAAACAGATTCAGGTGAGTTTCAAGAGGATGTGAGAACCAGGATCCAGCTGAGTTTAAAGGAAGTGAGGAAGCAAAGGCCCCAGAGTGTAAAATAGATTAAAAGGATTGCACCCCACCGCCAGAAGCTGAACTATCCTGTTTTCAAATTGTGGTATTGCAGATTAACGAAGTTTTGTTCAGTTCATCCCTGTTGGCTGCGATGCTAACACTTTGCCTGTCAGGAGCTTGGCTAATAGGCACCTTGATGCCATTTAGTTTCAACCTTCTTCTTTACCCATTATGGTCAATCAGTTTTTGGTGTCACCAATAGCAAATCAAATCAGTTGTAAACTAGCTTGTACAGATAGAGTTCTCAGAAACACGTTAGGATTTTAATAAAAACCTGTTGGATTTATTCTCTGCCCTCCACCTCATTAGAATCATTCTTACAACCACTTGCTCAACACAGTTCTCCCCAGTCTTGACATGATGGTTTTTATTCCAGAGCAAAATGGAATGAATCTGTGTAATGGAGCATAAACCAATTCCCCCATTCCCCAAATGAAGACAGATGGGCCTTTGGGAGTTAATAGGAGTTTGATTAAGAAAGTGCGTCAAAGGTACACATGATGTGGCCCAATCATTGCTGGGTGCTCTGCAATGAACACAAAACTCAAGATCAACAAGTCAATGAAAACTGGACATAAAGGTTACAGATCCTCCCCTGCCACACTCATATAAAAGCTCACCCTACTCTATGCTGCAATGTAGCTGTGTTGAGAGTTTATCTAGAAAATGAACTCTGTTCTTACTGGAAAGCTGTGTTTGACCTCCCTTAAACCCTGTCATCTTGCCAACTGCACAAAAGAGTAGGTATATTGATATCCATAGTGCTTTATGTATTTGTCTGCAGGTCTGAAGAGCAAGCAGTGTATTGTGTGGCAATAAGCATTGACACCTGTGAAGAGGGAGTTCTGCAATCTTTTCCTGATGAAACAGGGCTCATTGTTGTAACATGTAGTACATGTAACATGCATTAGAACAGTAGCTTAAAAGATTTTTTTACATTCTTAGATGTTTTTGCTACAATTTAAAAGATCCTGCTGCAAGGTGCTATCACTAGTATGTTTTTAAGCTTGTTTTACACTTGTATGTTTCAGGGATATTTTGGATTACTTTGAGAATACTTACGACTTGGATGAAACATTGTTTAGTGCCCTCAAAGGTAAGGCTGGATATTGTTCAGCGTTGCTTGTTTTTTCCTCTGTCAAATGTGCTTTGCATTGTGACTGGCTGAAAGTTTAGACCTGGGAGAAGTTTGCTTTTAACAGTGTCTTTTTCTTTGTTTCAGTTATTTAATCAGGGGCTTTTTCACAGGAAGCACACTGGCTGTTCAACTTAGAAGCTGCTTTTTTATGTGTTGGCCTGTTCTATGGAACATTTATCCATGAAAAGTTTGAAGATTTCAGATGATCCTGGTCAATCAGACAATAATGACGCAGATTATATACCCAGGGATGCAGTGGGAATTTAAATTCGATCTGGGAAAGCATCTAGAATGCAAATAATAAATCTAAAGTGGTCGCTCATAATATTCACCAATAAATCCAATAGATAAACTGGAGAAAAGGATGTTGAGTCAAAGAAGCTCACAAGCATATAGTGTATAAGGCAAAGAATAGGAATAGCTGGCTAAGGAGAATTTGGGGAGTCGGGTCATTCTGCAGTTTGAAATGCAGAGGTGGTCAGAGGGCCTTGAAAAACGTAAATGACAGTGTAGACTGAACTCTGTATTTCGGGAGGTAGGCTGCATCTCAAGTGCTGACTTTTTGGGAGCTGAAGGACAGTGGTAGATTGAAATCCAGGAAATGTCAGTAGGTCCCCAACCCATCTAACTCATCCACATTCCAATTTGAAGTTATCTGACCATTTACACTAGGTTGAGGACCAGCTGACTTCAACTCCGGAACCTACAGATACATTCTCATTGTGTAATTTGATGCAATCTAGAGTTTAGGAGACAATGAAGAAAGCATCTAGACATTCAAGGTATCCACCTCACTTCGGTAACATTCTCCTGGAGGTACTATATGAAGATCTATGCAGGGATTCTTGGATGTATGAGAATATACAAAGAATAGTTTTTAGATGATAGATAATAAAATAGGTGGTGTTGTAGACAGTCAAGAGGAGTATCAGGAATTGCACTGGCATCTTGATTGGTTGGGTGTTTTGGCTGAAGACTGGCACTTTGACTTTAATTCATATAAATGTGAAATATTATATTTTGGAAGATCCAGTCAAGGTTGGACATTGAACAGAAGAGCACTGCTTATTGTTGTGCATAGAACAGAGGGACCTTGAACCTTGGTTCCCTCGAAGTGGAGTCACAGGTGGACAAGGCAGTGAACAAGGCTTTTGGTGTGCTTGCCTTCATCAGTCAGGGCTCTGAATGTAGAAATGGGAGATTAAATTATGATTGTGCAAGGTGTTGGTGAGACCACACCGAGTACTGTGTTCAGTTCTGGTTACACTGTTATAGGAAAGATGTGATTAAACTCAAAAGAGTCAAAGCTAAGATTTACAAGAATGTTGCCAGGAGTGAAGGAACTGAAGTTAGACAGGCTTACCCTTACTCCTTGCCGAACAAGAGACTGAGGGACGATCTCATTGAGGTATATTAAATCACTGGGTGCATAGATGGGGGGGGTGAACCTTCTTCCAGAGTTAGTGAATCAAAAACTCAAAAACATAGTTTTAAGGGTCGAGGTGGAAAGTTTAATGTGATGCTTAGGGGCAGATTTTTTACACAGTGATGATGGATATATGGAACCAGCTGCTAGAAGAAGTGGTTCAGGCAAATATATACCTGCATTTACATATATACATTTAAAAAGTACATGGTCAGGTTTAGAACGATAGAACATTACAGCACAGAGACAGGCCTCTTGGCCCTTCTTGGCTGTGCCGAACCATTTTTCTGCCTAGTCCCACTGACCTGCACCTGGACCATATCCGTTGATACACCTCTCAACAATTTACCTGTCCAATTTTTTCTTAAATTTGAAAAGTGAGCCTACATTTACCATTTCATCTGGCAGCTCATTCCACACTCCCACCAATCTCTGTGTGAAGAATTCCCCCCCAATGTTCCCTTTAAACTCTTCCCCCTTCACCCTTAACCCATATCCTCTGTTTTTTTTTCTCCTCAGTGGAAAAAGCCTGCTTGCATTCACTCTATATATACCCATCATAATTTTATATACCTCTATCAAATCACCCCTAATTCTTCTACGCTCCAGGGAATAAAGTCCTAACCTATTCAACCTTTCTCTGTAACTCAGTTTCTCAAGTCCAGGCAACATCCTTGTAAACCTTCTCTGCACTCTTTCAACCTTATTAATATCCTTCCTGTAATTCGGTGACCAAAATTGCACAGAATACTCCAAGTTTGTTAGGGAATATCCTGTATTTATGCGAATGTAGCAGATATTGAAATCAAGCAAGAACCAATATTCAGTTCTTAATGTGAATTGTAAATAGCAAGCAGCAAATTGAGGTTAAAAGCAAAGCTTTGCAAATAAACAATACTGTCTGTAAGAGAGATGATTTGCAAAATGGTGACCTTGAGATGTTTGTATATATATCAGCCAAACATTAAGGCAGTGGGGTTGTGTTAACTGGCCTGCATCAAACCAGGCAACCTGGGCTAAGTTATTTGCATCATTGTGACTTGAGTTCCAGTTGGCAGACCAGACTGACATTGTCAATTAGCATATCAAATATGGTCACGGGTATAGGCAATCAATAGTTTTGTGTACTTAGATCATTGTTTATTCAGAAACAGCCTTGGCAACATTAACGTTGGGTATCTGGCTCTCTGTTGACAGAAGTATTTTTAGAATATTTGTGTTAATTGATTTCTCCCAGCCAAGGCTTTTGAACCTTCAGATTAGTCTTATCAATTACAAAGTGTTTCCACGGTAAATATATATCTCAGAGAAACCATTTGTCAATGCAAAGGACAGAAGTAAACAATGTCATTTTAACTATTAAGATTGTATTAAATCACCTGCTGTTACCTTTGATCTTAAGGGTATTAAAATGTGATGTGCTTTTGAGTTTGAAGAACTCTACCAGGAGAGTTGTGAACTTCAAAAAGGGTAAGAACAGGGAACGCACACAAGTTTTCATCGAGCAGTCAAAAGTGGAAAGTGTGAGTAGCTTCAAGTTCCTAGGAGTCAACATCTGTGAGGATCTATCCTGAGCTCAACGTATCAATGCATTTACAAAGAAGGCACTTTGGTGGTTATATTTCATTAGGAGTTTGAAGAGATTTGATATGTCAACAAAGAAACTCATAAACTTCTACAGATGTATCATGGAGATCATTCTAACTGGCTACATCACTGTTGGGCATGGCACAGGATCAAAATAAGCTGCAGAAAGGTGTGAACCCAGTTAGTTCCACCATAGGCACTCCTCTCCCCAGCATCCAGGACATCTTCAAGGAATGATGCCTCAAAAAGTTGGCATCCATCATTAAGGATCCCAATCATCCTGGACATCCCCACTTCTCATTGATACCATCAGGCCGAAGGTACAGGAGCCTGAAGACACACGCTCAATGATTCAGGAACAGCTTCTTCCTCTCTACCATTGGATTTCTGAATGGACATTGGACCCATGAATATTACCTCACTACTTTTTTTTCTTTTTGTACGACTTACTTAATTTAACTTTTTAAATATATATATGTATACTTACTGTAATTTGCAGTTCTTAGTATTATGTTTTGCAATGTACTGCTACTATACAACAACAAATTTCATGATATGCCAGTGATATTAAACCTGATTCTGAGGGTCTTTATGAGAATGTCTGTTTGTTGTGATGAATGAAGACTTTCATATCCACAACTTCTCCAGTGGTTTAGTCACAGTCACTATGAAGCATATGGGAGATAAGAGTTTAGAGGCACATGAGCCAAGAGTTGGGAAATGGGATTAGCCATGAAGCTACTGTTTGGTCAGAATGGACAGGTATGGACCAAAGGTCCTTACTTCTGCGCTGACTCTTATTGATAAAACTATACTGCACACCCTGACGGACCGTTCAGTTACTCCATTATTGCTGTACTGACCACTGTAAAGAACTTAAAATACCTCTCTCCTTGCCGCTGAGCAGCCGCAGAAGGAGATGAAGGAAAACAGGTCAGGGAGGAAGCATCTCTCTTGGGTGAAGCCACTGCCAGTGCGGACCTGTCCACTGTTTGGTCCCACACCACTGTCAGGTAGTGGCTGATGTTGCAGCATTTTGCACTGAGTCGCAGAGTCATAGAGCACCACAGCACAGAAAAAGGCCCTTTGGCCCATCCCATCCATGCCGTTCTGGTCTTCTGTCTAGTCCCATATAAGTGCACCCGGACCATAACCCTCCCAAGCCTTCTCATCCATGTACTCCTCCAAAGTTCTCGTAAAAGTTACATTTGAACCCACATCCACCACTTCACACTCGCACCACCCTCTAAGTGAAGAAGTTCCCTCTCAGGTTGCCCTCAAATATCATACCTTTCACCCTGCCAATGATCTCTCGCCAACCTGAGCCTGCGTGCATTTACCCTATCTGTACTGCTCCTCTCAAACTTCACATACCTCCATAAAATCACCCCTCATTTTTCTGCGATCCAGAGAATGAAGTCCTAGCCTATTCAAACTTGCCTCAAGTACCAGAAGCATCCTAGTAATTTTTCTCTGCAGCTTTTAATCTTATTAATATCTTTCTAGGAGTAGATGATGAGAACTGCACACAGTCCCCAAATGCAGCCTCACCAGTATCCTATACAACTTCAGCAGAACTTCCCAATGAAACCCAATGCAGTAGAAGCTCTTTTTATAAATCCATCTACCTGCGATGCCACTTTCAAGGAATTGTGGATCTGTATTCCCAGGTCCCTTTACCTTGTTGAACACCTCAGATCCACTGTGTAAGTCTGAGGAACATACAGTGCCACATTCGTCAAAGGAACTTTTAATTATGCTTCAGCAACCAGACCAAGCAAGAACAAAGTCACCTCAAGAACCTGTTGACTTGTGTCTCTCTGCTGCAAAGTCTAGTCTTTGTATTTTTGTGCTTAAATAAACAAAGGTTGTGAGTTGCACCTTAATGCACAATAACATGTGCATGAGATGTTGTCTGTGGCTGAACTTGGGAATCATGAACAGATATGACCAGGCCAGGCTCCCGAAAGGTGCTGAACTGAAGGACAATGAATGGTTGCGTGATTTGACTTGCAGAAAGCTAATTTATTTGGGAATTGTACATAACATGAACAAATGGTTTCAGTTTCACAGCACTGTTTCTTTGTTGATCTATCTACGTTTAACAGTAACTTGTGATTGTCTCTTTTGGGTTCGATTGTTTAAATTCTAGCACGCAATGCAATTGTGAAGTAGCAGAGTCACTAATCTCAGAGCAGCCTGCCCTTTCCCACTGGAAAGAACAGTGGAAGGAAAGGCTAAACTTGAACTTGTATCTGTTCAATGCATGTTGGGAGCAGCAAGCATTGAATTGTTTCCTACTCATACCCACGACTGACTGAGTAACAAATGCTCCCAGCTCTCACTCTGTACTATCGCTGAACTCTACACGGCAACTCCACTCACAAGCAGAGTCCAATCTGGTTGGGATTCCCAGCATTGTGCCTGTTAGAACTGAGGAAAGATCATTTTAATGGGAATTCTTAGTCCACAGAAAAGGAATTAGTTTACTCAGGTTCAATATTTTTACTGGTTTGTAAATGTTTTAATGTGTTTTAATTTACTTCATTTTGATTTTTTTCTTAACGAGTTGCATTCATTTTGTATTTTAAATGCCTGTAAATATCAAAGATATTTAAACATTGCAAACTAGTCTTACTTACAGTACACACTAAGTAAGACTACAGTGTTACCCCCCCCCCCCCCCCGCCCACCCTCACCCTCTCCTTTCTCCTTTGTTAAAGATTGCAGGAGCAGGATTTTCAAGGCATGCCCACTGT
Organism: Hypanus sabinus; assembly: GCF_030144855.1. Classification (NCBI taxonomy): domain Eukaryota; kingdom Metazoa; phylum Chordata; class Chondrichthyes; order Myliobatiformes; family Dasyatidae; genus Hypanus; species Hypanus sabinus. The sequence goes on from NC_082716.1 coordinate 65,684,113, forward strand.
GGCTTGTTATCAGTGAGGTCTCAACACCCTTCACAAGTGTAGAGTGTTACGTATCCCGTAACTGGATCACTTACCAGCAAAGATAGAGAGGTCCGTTGAAGTCTGATGGTACTATTTTTAAAAGTCTTTATTTATAAAGAGGCACAAAAGTAAGGTTAATACAAACATTCAGACAATATACGTCGTCAATACTCAATCTAAAGCGCGGGTATAGTAATAATCATCATTAAGAAATAAGCTCTATCGTTGTCTGGGGGTAATAATTTGTCCGATGGAAATATAAAAGTCTCTCGAGTTCATGCAGGCTTTCTTCCTTTGTGGAGGGGGCGGCCGCTGAGTTTCACGTGTCGGAGAGAGAAAGAGATTGGTGGTGAGAAAAGAAACTTGCCCTTCCTTTTTGCCGCAAACCGTTGAATCGGGAACGTGGGTTCCCCGTTGTCAGTTCGAAGCCCTTTTCGATGTTATCAGCCACCCGCTCCCCAGGCAAAGGAGAACGGAATGCACGTGGCTTTGAATGGCTTCCCGCTAGCACGGGAGCGATGAGCGATGGTGTCCTTCTGGTGCGTCGCTGAGAGACTGCCCCCTGCAGCCTACCTTTTATCTGGACTTGCAGGGTTGTAGATGTCAATCAGGGTGGGGTGATGCATTCCCCCACCCCACATTGCCCGAGGGTGTGCACGTAGCCGAGCCCACGTTGACCTGAGAGCTGGCACGTAGTATAAGATCGCAATTCACAAAGGTGTCTCCAAGAAACAATGGCCAAATCCATTGCTTTGTCCTGCTCTTTCTCTCTCATTTCCTGGGTCCAAGACCCGAATTAATAGCGATCTGGCGATTCTCAAAAAGGAGGGGGCTGGGATCATAACAAGAGGCTCCACCTCCGAATTCCACACCCCCCACCCCCAGGTAAGGGCAAGTGGGCAAGTGGGCGTGGACCACAGTCAACAAGCCAGATCCAACGAGATTAGACCCCACAATCCATTCAACCACAAGGTTTAAAGCGTAGTTAAACTGCCTCTCAAACATGGGTCTGAAATGATCTTGGTCGCATCTTTGATTCCATGCTTGGTACTGTGTTAGAAATTGTTTGATCAGACACACCCAAGAGACCGGGTGCATACCTTTGGCTTCCCCTCTAAGAGCCACAGTACCAGATGACAATAAGCCAATTCTCATTTGCTTTGGGTGAGATTAGAAGTTTTACTGGTTGCGGACCAAAAAGAATGCAGTGGTTAATCCTGTTTCGATCTCTGGTTATTTTTCTGTCATTCAATGAGTTAATCCTGTACTCAGCTTTAATCTGCAGTTTGTGTTGTTTCTCTTCACTTTTGTTCACCATTTTTAAACTTACTATGATGTCCCTCTTCTGTGTTAAATGCCTGAGCCAACCCCACCTATTGTTGGTTAAAAGTCATCCCTTTTTATTTTCTTGGAAGAGCAAGCGTATTTCAGAAAGTACTTGAAATATCTGTTCTTTTCCAGTGTAAATGTAGGATATGCAGTGAATTATTAAGTATTATCTGGTTCTGTTTGTTCTTCCAGATGAGTCCAGCTTCAGCCTGTGCCCAAACCAACTACGGTTGCCTCTGATCTTCTACTTCTGCCATCCTTCAGTGTTTTACATCAACAAACTGTTGCTCTCTGGCCTCATTAAGGTAAAAGTGACAGAAATCCATAACTATTACAGATCATCTCCTGGGAAACTAGAGTAAATACTTCATATGGCATTAATCTTGAACAAACACGTTTAAAATCAGGTCAAAGAAAGAAATAGTATTGCATCCTTTTATTTATTTTGTCCAATCCCTTGTGTTTAATGTGATTGCTAGGTTGACATGAATAATCAAAGTCCTGAAATATTAATAATGTTGCATGGTGCTGTCAGTGAGAGAACTTGACATTTCTTTTGAATTTTCTCCCTCTTATTTTCTCAAGGCAATGCCTGTTATCAAGGTCTGATTGTGCTGACTCTCCCATCGTCCCAGTGGTAACTTTTCCCCTAAACGATCATGCTCTATGAATGCAATATAGAAAAGACATCACTAAAATCTGATCCTGCCATTAGCAGAGAACCATTTGGATAGCAGACTATAGTCAAATGTTCATGGTTCAGATTAACTGCTTCCAGGGACAATTCCGGGGACAATTTGAGTGAGCTTTAATTTAGATTTAATGTGTCATTCACCTGGAGTTGGTTTTAGTTTGAAAATGGCATTACATAAAAATGAAAAGTGTTGCATTACCTCAATTCCCAGATGCCCAGGACTCCTAACAGGCAACTCAGTACTTTTTTGAAGCACAGCCACTGTGAACTTGGGTACAGCTAACCTCACACAAACAAAGTGTAATAATGACAGAATAATCTGTGAGTTGTCACCTGAGGTATGAAATTATCTTGTCAACCAAGGAGAACAGTCCTACTTTTTTGAATAAATCTCAAAGGGATTTTTTTTTACATCCATTGAAATGTTTTGGCATTTTGTCCGAATGACCATGCTTTCAATTTGAGCTTCAGTATTGATTTTGGTTTCAGGTTTCTGGAATGGGACACTAGACTCTATAAAATTTACATTCAGAGTAAAACGTGCAGTCAACAGAGCCAAAGTTCACATCAAAAATAAAATGTGGATCAAAGGTTGCATTCTCATTCTAGAGCACCAACAATAGAAGATCAGGTTGCAAATTAATAGGGTCAAGATGTATCCTCCTCTGCCTGATCAAGTCTTTAACTGAAGGGCTTGTAGAGAGGGGGCTGACAGTTCCAGTTGTCTACTTTTGGTTTCAGCCAGGCACCAACAAAATTATTTACCTGTGCCACCTACTGCCTGTCGGCCTGTCTGATTATAAAGCCCAGTCCATCCATTTGGCAATGCTTTCTGTTCCTGATGGTCCATCGTTGTGGCTGATTGAAGTATGTGAACATGGCTATACTAGACTGCATCTGGATTAAATGCCTTCCAAGTTTGACTTTCATTCTCAGAACATAAAGAACAAATACAACTACTGTATGTCCCAGGAAGCATTAGCTAGTCCAGAACAGAAAGTGTATGTGTGTACATTGCATGTATGTAATTGTATAGATTACTGTATACACCTTCAGGTCATCTGGTTTTTATATAAAATAAGTACACATGCCAACATGAACTATTGTTGGTTGGGGCCAACCATAGATGCTGTGTATGTGATATGCAAGCCAAAGCAGTGTGATATGGAGAGCAAGCTGTTCCCCATTTAGCACGCACCCCCTCTCCATGCAGCTGATGAATCCAAAGAAATGGCAGAGATCGATACAACTTGGCAGCAGTGGTGCCACAGGAGTTGTCAGTCAGTGTTGAACTAAACATAGGACCACCTTGGGGGCTCCAGATTTTTCCTTCTCCATGAGTGGAGATAGCTGCAAGGCAGCAGAAGTTTGAGATCAGTTTTCCTTCTCCGAGATGAGCTGCTAGTCACAACTGACAAGCCCCATCTGCCTGAAGCGACTGGTTTTAAGGCACCGGTAACCACCTTTGCCCCTTCTCCTGTCAGTAGTAATAGTTCCACTGGGCTTAATTGCTAACCCACACATGAAGGCCAGGAGCTGGACCTGGTCATCAGAGACTATTTCAGAAGCACAACATTGGAAAAATTTAATAGATAGTGGGAGCTTACCCACTACCATCTCCGGCTATAACAACCTTAAGGAACCTATGTAAGTATACCAGAAGACATCAGTTAGGGTAAGTGGAGGGCAGCTTCACAAGGATCTTCCCCTTAGTAATAATGATCAGGAAGGCACAGAGAGAATCTGTAATTACCAACAAATGCCTTTATTGTCTCAGTGGAAGAATACGCGGATCTACACAATCCAATACCTGTGTGCACAACTACAAAGTTCTCTTGGCCTTCCCTGAACAATCAAAAAGTAGAAAAGGTAACACCAGTAAAAAGGAGACTCTGCTGGCTGTGTGTTCCTCATAGTCCCGTTTCCAATCTCCACATCTGAGGCACACTTCACATCCATGATGGTGGGCCTCTAGAGAAAGACATCACTACCTTGTAACTGAAAACCCTCTGCTTTTATACTCATTCCTTGCCAGTTGAAACGTTACCTCTCAGTCTTATTGGCTAGGGGTCATATGATTGACCTTTAACACCTTCTTATTGGATCTGCTCCATCATTCTATCTTGGCTGAGTTTTTAACCCTCTTAACCCAATTCTCCTGCCTCAGACCATAAGGCCATAAGATAGAGGAGAAGAATTAAGCCATTCAGCCCATCAAGTCTGCTCTGTCATTCCATCATGGCTGATCCCAGATCCCACTTAACCCCACACACCTGCCTTCTTGCCATATCCTTTGATGCCTTCTCCCTATAACTTTTGACACACTTACTAATCAAAAACCTACCAATTTTTACTTTAAATGTACCCATTGATTTGGCTCCACAGCTGTCTCTTGGCAATGAATTCCACAGAATCACCGCCATCTGGCTAAAGAAATTCCTTCTCATCTCTGTTCTAAGGAGACAGCTTACTATTCTTAGGCTCTGCCATATGGTCCTAGACTCCCCAACTATAGAAAGCATCCACTCAATCTAGGCCTTTCAATATTCAATGAGATTTCCCCCCGCCCCCCCCCCCCACCATTCTTCTTAACTCCAGCAAGTACAGCCCAGAACCATCAAACACTCCTTATACATTAACCCTTTCGTTGCTGGGATCATTCTTGTGGACCTTCTCTGGATCCTCCCCAATTCCAGCACATCCTTTCCTAGATAACTGGCCCAAATCTGCTCACACTACTCCAAGTGTGGCCTAACCAATGCCTGATAAAGTGTCAGCACTTACATCCTTGCTCTTATGTGCTAGTCCTCTTGAAATGAATACCAACATTGCATTTGCCTTCCTTACCACTGACTCACCCTATAAATTAATTCTTTAGGAATCCTTCACTAGGACTTCCAAGTCCCCTTGCTCTTCTGATTTCTGAATATCCTCCCATTTAGAAAATAGTCTATGCCTTTATTTCTTTTACAAAAGCAAGGCCATGCCCTTCCTTCCACTGCATTCCATCTGCCACTTTGCCCCTTCTCCTAATCTATGCAAGTCCTTCTGCAGACGTCCTGCTTCCTCAAAACTACCTGCCCCTCCACCTATCTTTGTATCATCTACAAACTTGATGACAAAGCCCGTCAATTCCATCATCCAAATCAATGACATATAACATGAAAAGAAGTGGTCCCAATTTCAACCTGTGCGGAACTACACTAGTCACCAACAGTCAAACAGAGAAGGTCCCCTTTATTCCCACTCTTTGCCCCCTGCTAGTCAGCCGATCTTTGATTCATGCTGGTATCTTTGTTGTAATACCATGGGCTCTGATCTTGTTTAGCAGCCTCGCCAAAGTACTTCTGGAAATCAAATAACATCCACTGACTCTCTTTTATTTACCCTGCCTGTTATTTCCACAAAGAATTTTTAAAAATATTTTTCAGCAAGATTTTCCCTTAAGGAAACCATGCAGACTTCAGCCTGTTTTATCATGTGCCCCCATGTACCCTGAAACCTCATACTTAATACAGCACTCCAACATCTTCCCAACTGAAGTTAGGCTAACTGGCCTATAATTTCCTGTCTTTTGCCTCCCTTGCTTCTTAAAGAGGGGAGTGGCATATGCAATTTTCCACTCCACCTGAACCATTCCATCTGCTTCTAGAAACTCCAATCATTGCCATTCTGCCACCATCCCTGTTACTGTCCCCTTCCAATCAATGTTGGCCAGCTCCTCTCTCATGCCTCTGTAATTACCTTTATTCCACTGTAAGCTGATACATCTGAGTTTAGCTTCTCCCTCTCCAGGTACAGGGTGAATATTGTAATCACTGCTGTAAGGGTTCCTTTACCTTAAGCTCCCTAATCAAATCTGGATCATTACATAACATCCAATCCAGAACTACCTACTCCCATTCCCTCTCTTGACAGTAACCTTGCTATCTGCCTCTTGCAACTTAGGGGTTATACCACCACATTGTTCCTATCTATCACCTCCTCATTCTCTAGTAAAAGCCTAAGGTTGGCCAGCTGCAGGTCCTGTTCCCTGACATGGTTTGTAAGGAGCTACAGCTGGAAATGCCTCGTGTAGATGTAGTCTCCTAGAGTTCCCACATCTCACATAAAGAACATACCACTGACCTTGGATCCATTGCCGCTGCACTATGTATGTAGTAATATACAAAGAAAGATGGAAACTTAGCTTGGCCTTTGCCTCTTCTTGCCTGAGTCTCTTGAGCCAAAGCCTAAAACTATGCACTCTACCGCTGATCCACTCCAACTATGATCACTCCGACAACGGCCATTCCACTTAAACCCAATTTCTTCTATTTGACCTTTACGAAATGCCTAATAGATCGCTATGACTGAAGCCCATCAAGAAGTCCCAAAAGGCCCTGAGCTCTTTTTAAATCTCTCATTGCTTCATTGGAACAAGTGATTGCTTGCGTCGGAACAACATGGGTCAAAGGGTTCATCCTGTGCTGTACTGTTTGATGTTTAAATATGAGAAGCTGGACATCATGGTTATACAAGTTGCTGTTTGTTTTGTCGTCCACAGGAGCAAGTGGAACCTAACGTTGAAGCTCTCTTTGAGGCAGGAGTGGATGAGATGTCCTGGGATGACACGGTGTGTAAAATGTTTTCAATAGCGGGCAGGGATTGGGGTGCAGGCGTTTCAAATGTCAAGTTGTATTTATTTACAGTTTATTGGCTGGGTTTCAGTGTGCGTACTCAAAGGAGCAGTAAGCATGAGGATGGGAAAATATTCAGAATTCAGCAAAGGGAATGCCATGGCATTGATAAGAATAATATATGAGTAGACAAGTGAGAAGCTTTAAAATAGACTCACATGTTTGTGGAGAAAGGAGGTGATTAGCAAGAACTCATGTGAATCACTTATGGGTTGAAACAGGAAAAATCAACATCTGGCCAGATGATACTCTATAGGGGCTCAAAGGGCAGACGTAAGTGTACGAATTGTTCTTTCAAATGCTTCATAACCTTGCAGTTTGTCAAAAGCTGTTTCAATATCATCAGGAGAATTGTCGGCTGGGGGGATGTTTCAACTGGCCTACGTTAAAGGAATGTGTTGAGTACCGGAGGAAGATACGGGATGTAGTTCGTAAAGTCATTCAGGAGACTGCACTAGAGCTTCCAATAACAATGGACAGTCCTTGGGTAAGGAAATGAACATTCTTCTATTTAATTTAAGATACAAAGAGCTCTATGGTGGAGTAAAATGTACTGTCTAGTCAACTTTGTTTATTCCTCATTCAAACTCTCTGCTACTATTAACAAAAATAAACCTATGTGGAAGTTAGGCTGAAGTCAGGGAAATTCCAGGAGATGTTATGTTGGTGGCATACCTCACTAATAATAATAATAATAATAATAAAACATTACTAATAATAAGCCTTCCCCAGGGTGGAGAGTGCTTCAATGGACAATATAGAGGCAACTTTAATTGCAGCTTATTTCATAGCCTGAGAAGGTCTGATGTACAAGTGTAAAAGGAGGCTTGATTTTCACCTGATCCATGCAATATCTGACTGGGGTATTTGACCCAGGATGTGAAAGGAGACTTGTACTGGCATTCTTCTGTGTCTCCGCAGGGTACCTGATATAAAACCCTTTTCCATTCCCAACACTAATCAGATTCAGATTCAGTTTATTGTCATTTAGAAACCACAAATGCAATGCAATTAAAAAATGAGACAATGTTCCCCCAGAATGATATCACAAAAGCATATGACAAAACAGACTACACCAGAAAATCCACATAACGTTTGGCAATCCCCAATCCAGAGTCCGGCGAGGCTGCTGTGTATTAATATCGCACTACCGTCTAGAGCATTCCCCGGAAAGGAGCTCCAAATCCACCAGACAAAAGCAAGACCAAAAACTAAAGCTACATGTCCTGCACAAAACCACATAATTACAACATATAGTTACAACAGTGCAAACAATAGCATAATTGATTATAAAAACAGACTATGGGCACAGTAAAAATAGTCCAAGATGTTAAAGGACTGTAAGTTCAAAAGAAATCACCACAATTTCCACAAGTCCTCAGGGTCCCGACAGACCCGCCATCCCACGCCGGCGGCAGAAGGGAATACCCCCGCTATGGACTTCCAAGGTGCCGCCCAACTCAGCCTCGCAGACACAGCGTACAATGAAAGCTCCGTCGAAACCAGCCTCAAAGGCGCAGCACACACTGAAAGTGACCCGAGTCCGTCGAAAGGACTCCGAGTCCGTTGAACCTCCGAGCCGACGACCATCCCCTCTGGCACAGCTTCTCCGAGCACTATCCTCTGCCGAGCGTACTAAGACAGCCCCGCCAATGGCCATCGGCAATGCGACCCCGAGGACTGGGGGCCTGTTCTTCCCAGCAGAGTCCCGGACCTCACAGCAGCAGCAGCAACGAAGAAGGTCTTCCTGGAGATTTCCCGATGTTTCTCCATGCTTCCACATCCATTTTCAATCGATTATGATTGCGCACGGCACCCCGCTTAACAAATAACAGATAATCAGCTCCGGAGTGGCCGCTGCAAGTTGCGTCGCGCCGCCATCTTGGATCCCTATATCACTAACAATGATGTAATCAACAACAGAAGCTGCTGGGTGGGAGTTTTTTGTGACTAATCAATCTGTCTGTTTCTTGTAAAATGAACCTAATCAAATGTGAACTATTTCAATAAAACTTCAGCAAAGGCGCAACATCAAGGTTTGAAGGGCCTTTTCCTGTGCTGTAATTTTGCACGTTCTTATGTCCCTTATCACAGAGTTCAGCTCAGCCATTAGAAGGGACAACTCTGTGATGAACTTTTTCCTTTTCTTATTTAAGACCATAAGACATAGGAGCAGAATTAGGCCATCTGGCCTATTAAGTCTGCTCCGTCATTCAATCATGGCAGATCTTTTTTTCTAACTCATCCACAACCCCAGTTCCTGGTCTTCTCCCCGTAATCTTTGATGCCATGTCCAATCAAGAACTTATCAACTTCTGCCTTAAATACACCCAATGACCTGGCCTCCACAGCTGCACGTGGGAACAAACTCCACAGATTCATCACCCTTTGGCTAAAGCAATTTTGCTGCATCTCTGTTTTGTAAGGACGCCTTTCTTTCCTGAGGCGGTGCCCTCTTGTCCTAGCCTCTTCCACCATGGGAAACGTCCTTTCCACATCTATTCTGCCTAGGCCTTTCAACATTCAAAAGGTTTTAGTGAGATCCCCCTCATCCTTCTAAATTCCAACGAGTACAGACCCAGTCCATCAAACGTTCCTTGTATGATAACCCTTTCATTCCTGGAATCATCCTTGTGAGCCTCCTCTGGACCCTCTCCAATGCCAGCACATCTAAGATGAGAAGTCCAAACCTGTTCACAATACTCAAGCTGAGGCCTCACCAGTGCCTTTTAAAGCTTCAGCATCACGTCCTTGCTCTTGTATTCTAGACCACTTGAAACGAATGCTAACATTGCATTTGCCTTCCTCACCACCGACTCAACCTGCAAGTTAACCTTCAGGGTATTCTGCACAAGGACTCCCAAGTCCCTCTGCATCTCAGATGTTTGGATTTTCTCCCCATTTAGAAAATAGTTTGCACATATACTTCTACCACCAAAGTGCATGATCATTTTTCAACATTGTATTTCATTTGCCACTTACTTGCCCATTCTCCTAATCTAAGTCCTTTTGCATCCTACCTGTTTCCTCAACACTACCTGCCCCTCCACCAATCTTCATATCATCTGCAACTTGGCAACAAAGCCATCTATTCCATTACCTAAATCATTGATAAACAGCATAAGAAGAAGTGGTTCCAACACTGACCCTTGCGGAACACCACTAGTCACTGGCAGCCAACCAGAAAAGGATTCTTTTATTTCCACTCACTGCCTCCTACCAATCAGCCAATGTTCTAGCCATGTTAGTAACATTCATGGGCTCTTAACTTAGTAAGCAGCCTCATGTGTGGCACCTTGTCAAATACATTCTGAAAATCCAAATATACAACATCCACTACATCCCCTTTATCTATCCTACTTGTAATCTCCTCAAAGAATTTGAGTAGGTTTGTCAGGCAGGATTTTCCCTGAAGGAAACCATGCTGACTTTGTACTATCTTGTCCTGGGTCACCAGGTACTCCATCACCTCATCTTTAACAATTGTCTCGAACATCTTCCCAACCACTGATATCAGGCTAACTGGTCTATAATTTCCTTTCTGCTGCCTTCCTCCTTTCTTAGAGAGTGGAGTAAAATTTACAATTTTCCAGTCCTCTGGCACCATGCTAGAGTTCAATGATTTTTGAAAGATTATTTCTAATGCCATCATAATCTGTAACGCTACCTCTTTCAGATCCCTAGGGTGCAGTTCCTCTGCTCTGGGAAACTTATCTACCTTTAGGTCTTTCAGCTTTTTGAGCATCTTCTCCCTTGTAACAGTAACTGTACCCACTTCTCTTCCTTCACACACTACAACATCAGGCATCAACGTATGGCAGGTCTAAGATCTTCTTCAGCATCCAAACCACCAGCTGTGCTGAGACGAGCTGGTTTGTGGCGTTTGGGATTAAAACCTAACTGAACTTCCAAATGAATTGCAAAAATAAACCAATTGCATTTTTTTCAGTTTGTTTCCCAAAGGCTAGAGTGTATTGCAATACTTTTCTTGTAAGGAAAATAACAAAATGAAAGCCAGTTTCATTTTCATCTTTTTTTTTCCAGTGGGCAATTTTCATGGGATTTGAACATGAGCGAATTCATCTGGAAACTTCATCTGTGCTAATTCGTCAACTACCGATTCACCTGGTTCAAAGGCCTCCCAACTGGAAATATGCCCCCTCAAAGAGTGGTCAGTGGATTTCTCATATTCACAGTGTAGCATTCCTAGATGGCAAATGTATCTCCCTAGGCTAGCATTATGCTCTCGTCTGATTGGAAGTGGCCTCTCGTGTCCTACATCTTGTGACCGCACCTGACACATTAGTGAGTTGGTCATAAGGTTAAAGAGATCAGTGTCCAAGCCCAGACAGGATCAATAAAAAGGGGGTAAAGTAAATTATTCTGAAGATGCTGCAAAAGCCAACTGAGATGATGGTGAATGAGCACAGTGACAAAGGGCTGAAGAAGATGGAATCTGATAGGAGACCATGGGATAAAGGGAAAGACATGAGGAGGTGAACCAGTGGGAGGAATGTATGAATGATGGGCAGATCAAGAGAACAGGGAAGGGGGAAAGAGAAGGGGTAATGGGGGCTAGTGAGACAAGGGGCAAAAATAGGGTCAGAGGCGAGTATTTACCCGAAATTAGAGGAGCTGATGTTGATGCTGTCAGGTTGAAGATGACCAAAGTGGAATATGAGGTGCTGTTCTACAAGTCTGCGTCTAGCCTCAGCCTGGTAGTAGAGGAAACCATGGACAGATATGACAGTGTGGGAATGAGAAGTAAAATTTTAAAGGCTGGCTACTGGGAGATCCCGGCAGGTGGAACGAAGGTGCTCAATGAAGTAATCCTCCAATCTGCATCAGGTCTTGTCGGGTCATGTACTGGGTGACCGATGACACATATTGTTCATAATAGAAACTGTTCTACATAATTCACAATCACCGTCATTTCACTTTCAGAGACAGTGTCTGATGTAATGACGTCAGAGTAAGGTGACTGTTTTTGGTTTGTTCATAATGGAAGTAAAGGGCTGCAGCTTTTTGTTAAGCACACAAGATGACTCTTGCATGTTCTAGCTGCTAGACCCTACGGTTTCACCAATACAGAGGAGCACCGGATGCAATAAATAACTCCGGATTCACACGTGAATACTGCCTTTTTGCAAGAAAGGCAGCATTACAGTTGAACTGCAATGTTGATTAAATGCATAAGTGGTATCACAGCAGTTGGAATAGCAATGTATAGTCTTGGCCCCATTCTAATGGAAAGCCAGTAAGTGAAATATAATAGGATGCTGCGTGGGAAGAAAACATCTTTTTAAATGTTTTTGTTAAAATTAGAAGTTGATTGTCAAAAAGGTGTGTAGAATCCACAGTGATGTTGTTGTGGAAAGAGGAATGGAACATTTCTAACCAACGAAACAAACTGAATATGGATGTAGAAGTACATCCATGACTGAGGGCAGGACTGAAGGTGATGAGATTATATAAACCACTGCCCGAGTTACTGACAAAAGCAATGACCAAGTCACTTCAGACAATGCAAGGAGGGTGTCCCCATGATTTGGCATCAGTTCAGGTGAGATCAAGGCTGAAACAGTGAGGAATCAGGAAGGATTTTCCCGAGGACTGTTTTACAAACGTACTGACAGGGGCCAGCTGGCTTCAGAAGCTTTGTGCTCTGGGAGGATCAAAGGAAAGAGAGGGCAGAGGGAACTCAGACAGAACAGTTTTAAAACTGCACAGATTCAGATGTAATGCTTTTGTTTTCATTGCACTGCATTATTTTAAGCAAAAAGGAAACGAGTGTTCCCGTAGCAATCATCAGTGTTTGTTTGATTTACATCCTCGTTCTCACCTGTAGGTTTCCAGCCATTGGCCAACCCCCTCATCAAAGTCTCAGCTTCCAGAGTTACTTTTGGAAAACCAAGGAATTTCCCATCTTATGGCTGGGACAATGAATATGGACAAAAGATAACAGAGTATGTATGTGAACTTCCTATTGGATAGCACAGAATGCCTTTGCACAGTCAAATTGCATTAAAAACACGCACACAAGCAATATGCTTAGCCAAGAAATGGACAAAGAAAGGAAATCGGAAAAACATGTTACAGACAGCAGTAAATTGGCTGATTGCCTTTGAGTAGGAGTGGCAGAGTCAGGAACAGTTTTAAATACTGTATGGTGAGAACCTAGTCAATGGGAGTAACCCTTTCCCAGAAGTTACAGATATGTGCACAAGCAGCCAAACATGCAAATGAATAAAGCTTTCAAGAAAAGTAGGTGACTTAGTTGTTTGATTGTTAGGTAATGGGGTATGTTCTTGTTGAACCAACGGTCAGTTCGATGAACTACAGTAACTTGCCAGGTCTGTTTGGAAGTCAGTAAAGAACCAACAACTATGGTGTCGAATCAGAGTTAATAATAAATCAATAATAAAGACACTTATGTCTACTGTACTGGTTCCGGATTTAGTAAGAGCCCTGAATAACCAGTTCACATCTACAGCCCATTATCTGTCTAAAAGTGTGATTCAATCTTGTAGCTGCAACAATAGTAACAATATCATGTTGTGCCTAAAGGACACATTTTAATCAGAATCAGAGCCAGGTTTATTCTAACAGGCATGTTTCGTGAAATTTGTTAACTTTGCAGCAGCAATTCAATGCAATACATGATAATATAGAAAGAAAAATAATACATAATTCAATTACAGCAAGTGTGTATCTATGTGTGTAATAAAAAAGTGAGTTAGTGTTCACAGGCTCAACGTCCATTTAGGAATCGGATGGCACAGGGGAAGAAGCTGTTCCTGAATCACTGAGTGTGTGCCTTCAGGCTTCTGTACCTCCTACCTGATGGTAGCAATGAGAAGAGGGCACGTCCTGGGCGACAGGGGTCCTTAATAATGGACAGTGCCTTTCTAAGGCACCACTCCTTGAAGATGTCTTGGATACTACGGGGAATAGTACCCAAGATGGAGCTGTTAGCAGAAGTAGCAGGTGCAGGATAGGTACATGGATGAGAGGTGATGGGAGGAATGTGGTCCAGGTGCAGATAGATGGCACTCGGCTAGAGACCAGGTCGGCATGTAAATGGGCTGAAGGTTCTGTTTCTATGCTATAGTATTCTACAACTCTAAGAGTTAAAAGGGAAAATAAACAAAGGAATGGGATTGCTCTTTAAACCAATGCAGAATTGACTGGCTGGCTGTCCTACTCCGTTCTCCGGAAAGCTGTGAGGTGGGAAGGGGGTTAGTATTGTGTATGCAATATTTATGCAAATATTTCTCTTTAACTGTTCTAAATACATTCCTGTAGTGTGCCAGAGTTTCACGCTAGCAAGTACCTAATAACAAACGGAGAATATTGGAAGTTTGTGCAGGATGGAGGATATGAGAAGGAAAACTACTGGACTAAGGAAGGCTGGGAGTGGAGGAAGTTCTGTCAGGCCCAGCATCCTACATTCTGGGTCTGTTCTAGAGGTAGGAATCACTTGGATACTCCAACTCAGGAGAGTTAGAACGATAGTTCAGAAATTGTGCTGTTTCCTTCATTGAACTTGTGGAGTAAATGGTAGAAAATAGATTAACAAAAGAAATGAACCCAAGATAAGTCAGTATTTTGACAATAAAATGAATTGGTAATTGAGCATGCACAATTACAAAAGCTGATGTATTGCTATCCTCAAGTGTGGTGCGTGTAGGCCTCCGTTAGTCCCGTGATGGATTTGCACCTTGGTAAGTTTCCAAGCCTGGGCAAAGTTGTATGGGAGACCGGCAGTTGCTCATGCTGCAAGTCTCCCCTCTCCACACCACCGAAGTTGTCCAAGGGAAGGGCATTAGGACCTATACAGCTTGGCACCGGTGTCATCGCAGAGCATTGTGTGGTTAAGTGCCTTGCTCAAGTGCACACATGCAGCCTCAGCCAAGGCTCGAACTAGCGACCTTCACATCACTAGACAAATTTCTTAACCACTTGGCCACGTGCCAACACTAAAGTAAACACATTCAAAAGAGACAAAATTCAAAAGGGAGAAGACTGCAGGACTGAGGGATTGTATTTAAATGTGCAGAGCGTTCAGAATAAGGTGGATGAACTTGTGCAATTAGAGATTGATCAATATGACATTGTGAACATCATTGCGTCATGGCTGAAAGAAGGCCATAGTTGATAGCTTAACATCAAAGGATATACTTTTATCAAAAGGACAGGCAGGAAGGAATAGGCGGTTGTGTGGCTCTGTTGCTAAGAGACAGAATTCCATTTTTAGAAAGAGGTGACATGGGGTCAGAGAATGTTGAATCTTTGTGGGTGGAGTTAAGAAACTGCAAGAGTCAAAAAACCATTATGGGAATCATATATAGGCCTCTAAATAGTAGCCAAGATGTGGGGTTGAGATTGCAAAGGCAAGTAATAAGGGTAATGTCACAATTGTGATGGAGGACTTCAATATGCAAGGGGATTGGGAAAATCAGGTTGGTGTCAGATTGCAAGAGAGGGAATTTGTTGAATGCCTACAAGTTGGCTGTTTAGAGCAGCTTGTGCTTGAGCCTATTAGGCAAAAGGCTATCTTAGACTGTGTGTTTTGTAATAACCCAGAACTTATTAGGGAGCTTAACATAAAAGAAACCTTAAGAGCAGTGATCATAATATGACTGAATTCATACTGCAATTTGAGAGGGGGAAGCACAAGTTATACGTATCAGTATCACAATGGAATAAAGGGAATTACAGAGGCATGAGAGAGGAGCACACCCAGTTGAACTGGAAGAGGATACTGGCAAAGATGACGACAAAACAGAGGTGGCTGAAGTTTCTGGGAATAGTTCACAAGGCACAGGATAGATATGTCCCACAGAAGAATTTCACAAAAGGTGGGGATAGGTAACCGTGGCTGACAAGGGAAATTAAGAACTGCATTAAAGCAAAGGAAGGGGCAGATAAAGGTGACAGTATGATTGAGTTTCTCATACAAATGCAGGGTGCAATAGTTTCATTAGGTTTCGATAGTTTGATCTAAAACCTTAACAATGGAAACTACAATGGGATGAGGGAGGATTTGGCTAGTGTACAGTAGATTGGGAACACAGGCTATATGGTGGGATGGATGAGGAACAGTGCAAGTCTTTCAAAGAGAGTTTTCACGGTGCTCAACAGAAGTATATTCCAGTAAAAAGCAAGGACAGTAAAAGTGGGGAGAGCCAGCGTTGAGTAACTAAATGAAGGCATCAAACTAAAAGCTTGTGTGTACAGTCGCCAAGAGTAGTGGGAAACTGGAAGATTGGGAAGACTTTAAAAAGCTCCAATAAAGCGAGCAATAATGAAAGGGAAGCTAGGATATGAAAATAAACTAGCACGAAATATCAAAACAGACAGTAAAAGTTTTTATAATTATATAAAGCAGAAAAGGGTGGCTAAAGTGAATGTGGGTACTTTGGAGGACGAGAAGGGGTAATTGATATTGGGTAATGAGGAAATGGCAGAGGCTTTGAATGACTATTTTGCATTGGCCTTCAGGGTGGAAGACATGTCTAACATACCAAAGGGAGATGTTATGGATGTGATGGGAGGTGAGGACCTCAATACAATAGCTATCACTAAAGAGGTAGTGCTGAGCAAACTTGTGGGCCTGAAGATAGACAAGTCCCTTGGTCCTGATGGAATGCATCCCCGGGTTCTGAAAGAAATGACAGAAGTTTTCACACCGTTAAAAATCTCTTTGGAAGTCTTCCACTGTTCCTCAACTGTCCTACCATATAGCTCGTGTTCCCAGCCTACACCAACCAAATCCTCCCTCATCCCATTATTACTAAAGAGGTGGTGCTGAACAAACTTGTGGGCCTGAAGATAGATAAGTCCCCTGGTCCTGATGGAATGCATCCCAGGGTACTGGAAGAAATGGTAGAAGTTATAGTAGAGGCTTTGATGACAATTTACCAAATTCCTCTGGACTCTGGGCACGTTCCAGCGGATTGGAAGATGGCAAATGTCATGCCACACCACTGAAAAAAAAGGATGTAGGAAAAAGGCAGGTAATTACAGGCCAGTTAGTTTAACACCTGTGGTTGGGAAAAGGCTTGAAGCTATCATTTAAGAAGAAATAGCGAGGCATCTGGAAAGAAATGGATCCATCAGGCAGATACAGCATGGATTCAGCAAAGGCAGGTCCTGTATGACAAACTTGCTGGAATTCATTGAGGATAGAGGGCATAGGGGGGAACAGATGGACGTTATTTACTTGGATTTTCAGAAGGCATTTGATAAGGTGCCACATAAAAGGCTTATCCATAAGATAAGGATGCATAGAGTTGGGGGTGATGTAATAGCATGGATAGAGGATTGGTTAACTAATAGAAAGCAGAGAGTGGGATACTTGGGTGTTACTCTGGTTGACAATCAGTGGTGAGCGGTGTACCACAGGGGTTGGTGCTGGGCCCGCAACTGTTCATGAAACACATTAACGACCTAGAAGAGGGGATCGAGTGTAGTGTACCTAAGTTTGCTGATGATACTAAATTGAGTAGAAAAGCAAAAAGCAAAGAGGCTGCAGAGAGATATGGATAGGTTAAGTGAGCGGGCAAGGTTCTGGCAGATGGAGTACAATGTTGGTAAATGTGAGGTCATCCACTTCAGAAGGAAAAATGAAAGAGCAAACTATTATTTAAATGGTAAAAAATTGCAGCATGCTGCTGTGCAGAGGGATTTGGGAGTGCTTGTGCATGAATCACAAAAAGTTGGTTTGCTGATGCAGCAGGCTATCAAGAAGGCAAATGAAATGATGGCCTTCATTGCTAGAGGGATTGAATTTAAGAGCAGGGTGATCATACTGCAACTGTACAGGATTCTGGTCCAGCTACACCTGGACTACTATGTGCAGATTTGGTCTCCTTACTTGAGGAAGGATATATTGGCTCTGGAGGCAGGTTGTTTCCAGAGATGAGAGGGTTAGACTACGAGGAGAGATTGAGTCGCCTGGGACTGTACTCCCTGGAATTCAGAAGAATGAGAAGAGATCTTATAGAAATATAAAATTAAGAAAGGGACAAATAAGATAGAGGCAAGAAAGTTGTTTCCACTGGTAAATGAGACTAGAGCTAGGGGACATAGCCTCAAGATTTGGGGGAGTAGATTTAGGCGGAGATGCGGAGGAATTTCTTTTCCCAGAGAGAGATGAATCAGTGGAATTCTCTTCACAGTGAAGCAGCAGAGGCTACTTCAGTAAATATACTTAAGGCAAGGTTGGATAGATTTTTGCATAGTAGGAGAATTAAGGGTTATGGGGAAAAGGCAGGTAGGTGGAGCTGAGTCCATGGCCAGATCAGCCATGATCTTATTGAATGGAGGAGCAGGAGAATCTGTTAGAGTTCTTTGAGGAAGTAACAAGCAGGGTGGACAAAGGAGAGGCAGTGGATGTCATTTACTTGGATTTGCAGAAGGCTTTTGATAAGGTGCCACATATGAGGCTGCTTAACAAGATAAACTCCTATGGTGTTACAGGAAAGATACTGGAATGCACAGGGGAATGGCTGACAGGAAGGAGGCAGTGACTGCCCTTTTCTGGTTGGCTGTCAGTGACTAGTGGTGTTTCTCAGGGGCTAGTATTGGGACCGCTACTTTTCACATTGTTTGTCAATGATTTAGATAGTGGAATTGATGGTTTTGAGGCAGAGTTTGAGGATGATACAAAGATGGGTGGAGGGGTAGGTAGTGCTGAGGAAGTAAAGCTATTGCAGCAGGACAGACAAATTGGAAGATTAGGTAAAAAGAGGTAGATGGGATACAGGGTTGGGAAATGAACAATAATGCATTTTGCTAAAAGGAACAATAGTGCAGACTATCATCTAAATGGGGGGGAAAATTCATACATCAGAAGTGCAAAGGGACTTGGGGGTCCTCATGGAAGACTCCTAGAAGGTTAATTTATAGGTCGAGTCTGTGGTAAAGAAGGCAAATGCAATGTTGGCATTTATTTCAAGGGGAATAAAATATAAAACAAGGAGCTAATGCTGCGCATTTATAAGACTCTAGTCAGGCTGCACTCAGAGTTTTGCCAACATTTTTGGGTCCCATATTTCATTGTCATTGGAGAGAGTCCAGAGGAGATTCACAAGGATGATTCCAACTGTAACCCCCTGGGTCGCCTCAGGCTCGCTCAGCTCGTTCTCGTCTAGGGGGAGCAGCCTTCGGCCCCGCCAAACTGGGTAATCAGCTGGTGTGGATGCTGTGTGATGTCCCCGCCTCGCCCAAAAACAGACAGTACACCATATGCGATTAAATGAGTACAATTTATAAAGGTTACTAAAACTAAATGATTAATAACGATACAGTATATATGAAGAGAAAATTAAAGAAAAGGCGCCAAACTTATCAAAGTCCAAACCACTTCGTGCACAGCCGTTGGAGCTCAATTACTGAAGTCTTCTGGCCACCATTCGATCCCCTCCGAACTCCTCGACTCGCAGCTCAGGACCCTCCGAACTCCTTGACTCTCCAAACAGCTCAGGACCCTCCGAGTGGTCAACCAAGCACATCTAGCTTCATCCCCCCCCCTCGGAGAATCTCCCGGCCTCGGACCCCCCTTTGGGGTCCGATCCTCGCCCAGCTTAGAGCATTGCGTCCTCTCTCTCGAACCCCTCGCGCCGATCTCCCCAAAAGCCCGTCAACAAAAGCTTACAGACTCAGAAGAAAGAACATTAATCCCCATTTGGTTTACAAAGGAATACCATTCTCGGTATCAGTAAATTAGCATTCCTGCTAGTTAACAAAAGGAAACCCTTTCCCAACAGTAACAAAGAAAAAAAAAGAAACCCCCTTTACACAACAATGAAGGGGTTAACATATGAGGAGTATTTGGCAGCTTTGGGCCTGTACCCACTGGAATTTAGAAGAAAGTGAGAGGATCTCATTGAAACCTACTGAATGTTGAAAGGATTAAATAAAGTGGATGTGGAGAGGATGTTTCCTATGGTGGGGGTATCCAGAACCAGAGGGCACAGCCTCAAAACTGAGGGATGAACTTCTAGAACAGAGGTAAGGAGGAATTTCTTTTAGCCAGACAGTACTGAATCTGTGGAATGCTCTGCCACAGTCTGGGGTGGAGGCCATCCGTGGATATACTTAAAGTGGAGGTTGATAATTTCTTGATTGGTCATGGATTCAAAGGATATGGCTAGAGGCAGGTGTGTGGGGTTAAGTGGGATCTGGGATCAGCCATGACGGAATGTGGAGCAAACTCAATGGACTGAATGGCTAAATTCCACTCCTATGTCTTATGGTTTTAAATGTAATTGAGATATTCCTAAAGTTTACTGTACAGGGAACATTCTCAGAGTATAACTTTACATGTGCCCCAAATCTCATTTGCAGTTTTGGATCAGTATTTATTACTTCAAATTACTTAGTCAACATGATCCACTCATTTTTGACATATCAACTGCCTCTAAATCGATAGGTAATTGGAAGATTTTGGAATCTTTCCCACAAATTTACTTGCAGCTTCCATATTCAAAATGACGATTTTCGCCATCCGGGTAGCACTTTTTTAAATGAACTAATCAGCCTAGTTCCATGCTAGGCAACTCACTCACCTGCAAAGGCACATTGAAAATGAAGTGGATCTAACTGGCTAATAATTTAGACAGTGTGTTAATTGAGCAACTTGGTTTATTAGAATTCAGTCCATGATCCCTCAATCCCTGTGGAAAACACGCATATCACGGAGCTAGGTTTGAAAGTGCTAACTTCAGCATTACAACTCCAATTAGTTGATCCATAACCCTTGTAAGGCAGGGGCTCCCAGCCTGGGGTCCACGGACCCCTTGCTTAATGGTATCGGTCCATTGCATAAAATATGTTGGGAACTTGATGGAAAAGATCATTGTGCATGTTTAATTCCTAATTTATTTTTATTATTTAAGCACGGGTTCATAAATTGTGTTTCAGGTGGACACTATTCCCTCCCGTCCTCTAAAAGCTGTGAGACCTTTACTCTAAAAATACCTGGCATATTAAAGCAATAAAATTTACCTCCATTAGCAAACATGCAAGTGGAAGCTTCCTTATCTAGTGTACATAACATCAGTAACTCATAGTCTCCAATGTTTCCTGTGGAATTTCAGAAGCAACTGAAAGTACTGGCAATGACTGGACCATTGTTAAGTATTTCCCGTACAATGTAGAATTCCAGTAGAATCTCCTTAATCCAGATAAGAGAAAATCTGCAGATGCTGGAAATCCAAGCAACACACATTAAATGCTGGAGGAACTGAGCAAGTCAGGCAGCATCCATGGGAAAGATACAGTCAACGTTTCGGGCTGAAACCCTTCATCAAGACTGGAGAAAAAAAATGCTGAGGGGCAGATTTAAAAGGTGGGGGGAGGGAAGAGAGAAGCACAAGGTGACAGGTGAAACCTGAAGGGGGAGGGATGAAGTAAAGAGCTGGGAATTTGATTGGTGAAAGAGACAGAAGGCAATGGAAGAAAGAAAGGGGGAGAGGAGCACCAGAGGGAGGCGATGGGCGGGCAAGGAGCTAAGAGAGGGACAAGGGGATGGGAAATGGTGAAGAAGGGGTGGGGGACATTCATGCCTTCCCCTCCAGCTTTCACTTATTAACTTATTTCTCTCTCCCCTCCCCCCACCTTTTAAATCTATTCTTCAGCAATTTTTCTCCAATCCTGCCGAAGGGGTTTAGCCCGAAACGTTGACGTTTTCTATCATCTTTTCTATAGATGATAGAAAAGCATCTATCTTTTCCATACATGCTGCCTGTACTAAATGTACCAAGCCATATATATCAAGATTAACCCTTAACTGATCTCATTGAGGTTGGAACGCCGATAATTTGCCTCTTGAAGGAGCAGCATTGCAGGGGTCACAGAAGTTGTAGTGTAGTGGTTCCTGAAGTTCTTTGTCAGTCACTTCATGAATATTCACCTTCAGAAGAGGGGGATAAAAGATTTGTATTTGGCCATTCTTTTCCACAATGCAGATAATGTTTTCAACTTCATTTTTCAATAGGTTGCAAGTCTGGCTGTGGTGGTGACCTTGCAAGTTACTCTCATTGTCAACCAGATAAAGCTAACGTTAAAGCAGGTCACACAGAGGAACCTCACAACGGCAGTCTAAATGGACACTGGAATGGTATTGAAAAGAACTGGAATGGGGAAGAACTGCCAGAATACAGGTAGTTACCATGGAATGCAACTAATTATCACAAATTCCTGTCAGCATTCCCACAAAACACAGACTATTCATTCAATTATCTCCTAGTTGTTTTGATGGAACGGTCTCTGTAGTGTTCTCGCTCAGGTGTAAAAGAACTCTGAACTAAACACCGAGGTAAACCGTAGTCAATGAAGACAGGATCGCAGTAAGATTAACCGTTTACTGTTCACTCTTCCATATTAACATATGGTGAAAAGGCGTTGCTTCACTGATGTTTCTAGTGCGTAGAAAGAAAACTTTTCTTGGGCTGATCCTGCACATGTGAGCCCCCTCCTTCCCTTTTCTCCAAACCGGTATATTCCCACAAGACGTGGTGAAACCAGGTGTGACGTCATCGCATGCCGCGATATATCACGGACAATGAATTTACTTTAAACAATCTTAACTTAAACTAGAAAATGATAACAAATGAATTACTAAAGCGAAAATATAATAAACTAAACAAATACCATAAAGGCAACATACTCCCCGCCTGACCTTCGTAGGGTCACAATGAACATAATACAAACTTCAGTCTCTAAATCAGTCCTTAAGTAGAAGTAGAATGACTTCTGCAACTGGCCTTTAGTAAATTTTCACATCACCTTGGTCAGTAGTCTTCAACTCGACCTTCCTGACATGTCCATCCCCGCTAGGGAATGTAGCAGTGATTCTGGCCATTGGCCAGCTGTTGCGGGCGATTTGCTTGTCCCTGAGCAGGACTAAATCTCCAACTTGAAGATTCCTGCGGGGTTCTGTCCACTTTTGTCTGTGTTGCAACAAAGGTAGATATTCATGTCTCCAACGAGACCAGAACTGATTTGCCAGAGCCTGGACTTGTCTCCATTGCTTTGTGTACAGATCCTTATCAGAGAAGTCCCCAGGTGGAGGGGGAGCTCCTGCCTTCTGAGTAAGGAGCATTGATGGCGAGAGTATGAAGGGGTTTTCCGGGTCAGAAGACACAGGTAGGAGTGGTCGTGCACTTATAATGGCTGTGACCTCTGCCATTAGTGTGCACAGTACCTTGTGGGTCAATCGGGTGCGTTGCTGCAGAAACATTGAATCAAGAATTCTTCTGGCGATACCAATCATCCGCTCCCATGCGCCTCCCATGTGAGAGGCGTGTGGTGTGTTAAACTCCCAGTTGCATCCCTGCTGACCAAGGTACTTTTGCACTGTTTTGTCCATCCCCAGCACCTTCGATGCTCTAACAAAGTTCGTGCCGCAATCAGACCTTAACTGTTTTGCAGGGCCTCTTAGTGCAAAGAAGCGCCTGAGAGCGTTGATGCAGCTGGATGTATCCAAAGATTCGATGACCTCAATGTGCAGCTCTTGAACTCATGCAGCTAAACATGATGGCCCACCGCTTGCTCTCTGCTTGTCCTCCTCTGGTGCGTCTCGTAGTGATAGTCCACGTACCAAATACGTCGAGCTCCACATATGTAAAAGGAGGGCAGGCTTCGAGGCGTTCTGGTGGGAGGTCCGCCATACGTTGAGCTTCCAGCTTGCCTCGCTGTTTCCTGCAGGTTACACATTTATGAAGTACTGAATTGATCAGTGTTTTACCTCCCAAGATCCACAGTCCCACTGCCCTTATTGCTCCTTCCGTCAGGTGATGGCCCTGATGCTTTACCTGTTCGTGGTGATGGCGAGTGAGCAGTAAGGACACATGGCTGTCTTTGGGCAGGATTACTGGACTCTTTTCTGCAGCTGGAAGTTGGGAATGTATTAACCGGCCTCCAATGCAGATGATATCATTCTTCAGGATCGGGTTGAATTTCCTCAAAGGGCTGTCCTTTGGTATTGGTTTATTAGCTTGGAGGGCCGAAAACTCCCCTGCAAAAGCCGCTCTTTGAGTTGCTTTAAAGATGACGTCCTTTGCCTGGGCCAATTCGTCCGCAGTGCGAGGTAAGTTACATTTGTGCCATAAGAAACGGAGGAAATTGCGGTGGTCCTCCTGTACTAAGAAGCAATGGAACATCTGCTGGATGTCAGCTAAAATGGTGACCTTCTCCTTCCGGAAGCGCAGCAGGACCCCGAGAAGGGTATTGTTAAGGTCGGGGCCTGTAAGGAGCACGTCATTAAGGGAGACACCAGCGCACTGAGCACTGGAGTCAAAGACCACCCTGATCTGATTGGGCTTTTGTGGGTGGTAAACCCCAAACGTTGGGAGGTACCAGCACTCCTCACCTTCCCTCAGTGGCGGTGCTACTTCAGCATGTCCATTAGCGAAGATCTTCTCCATGAATGCTACGTATTGCTGCTGCATCTCAGGTTTCCTTTTCAGGGTTTTTTGCAAGGACGTGAACTGCTTGACTGCTCTTTGTTGTTTGGGAAGCGCTGGCGTGGTTCTCTGAAAGGTAGTGGGGCAACCCAATTATTTGCTTCATCTCTGAAGATCTTGGTGTCCATTATTTTTAAGAAAATGGCGTCTTGAGCTGATGGAGCAAGTTTATTATCATGCTCAGTTTGAGCAAAGACTGAGTGACCCAGCGTCTTGTCGGTTACATTACATTTGTTAAAGCCTTGACGTGCTTCCTTGATACACATGAAACTTGCGCAGGGTTGAAAAATTGAATGGCGGCTGCTCTCTAGCACATTGGTCTTGAGTGTGTTAACTGTCAGTTTGTGTACATTGCCAAGGTACACCTCTCCTATCACCACCCAGCCCAGGTCCAGGCGTTGGGCAAAGGGGGCGTCGTGTGGTCCATTGACCTGCTGCCTAACCTTGTGCACCTGGAGAACGTTTCTTCCTAATAGCAGGAGTATTTCTGCTTTTGGATCCAGTTCTGGGATGTGTTTGGCGATGTGGTGGAGATGTGGCTGGTGTAGCACTGCACTTGGCGTCGGGATCTCAGTGCGGTTATTCAAAATTTCATTGCTCTCTAAAAGTGGAGGGAGACAGATGACAACTTTACCATCTAGGGACTCGAGCTGGAAGCCTTCTGCCTTCCTTCCATAAGTTTCCACGCTGCCTGAGCAAGTTCTAAGGTAGTATGGGAACTGATTACTCTCAATGTTGAACAAGTCACAGAACTCTGGTCTGACTAGTGAGCGATTTCTCTGATCGTCCAGAATTACATAGGCTTTGATGGCCTTGTCTTTGGCTCCCTTAGGATATACCTTAGTGAGACAGATCTTTGAACAAGAACGGCTTGACTGAGCTTGACCGCAAACTTCTGTGCAGCTCGAGCTGACAACAGTTGTCCTGGAGTGACCCTCTCCCTCCCCGCCGTCCTGTTGTGAGGGTGAAGGAGCTTTGTCGGTTTGCGGTAACTGGCAGGGATGCATGGCCCCATCGTGATTAGTGCTATTACGTTCCATGCACTTCACG
The DNA here is from genome assembly GCF_030144855.1 of Hypanus sabinus. NCBI lineage: Eukaryota > Metazoa > Chordata > Chondrichthyes > Myliobatiformes > Dasyatidae > Hypanus > Hypanus sabinus. The sequence continues at coordinate 65,709,360 of NC_082716.1, forward strand.
GAGATCATACACTCTCTAGCAAGGTGAGAGGTAGAGGAACAGCATTTAAAACATATTTTTTTCTCCTTGAGAAGGGCCATCCTCTCTTCAAGGGGTTTTTTCCTAAACGTTCAGCATTTTTTGAGGGGGTGGGGTTTGTTATGCAATGGACAATTCTTGCTAGGGTCATTGCTAGGGTAAAGACTTCAGTCTTAAGCACTGAGACAGGTGTATTAATGTTGAAATTATTTGAAGTGGATTTAACTGGCTTGGTGTAAATTATACTGCTACCTGGACTCATGAAGCTAGGGTCGTTTTGCTTCTTCGCCTCCTTGCACACAAACCTAGTGAAATACTCAAAGGGAGGAAATCGACAATCGTTCTCTTCCTTGTACTCTGAGCCAACAGATACCCACCTTTCCTGCAACCCAAATGGAAGTTTGTCCACAATTTGTCAAATCCCGTATGAATTATCTAGGTATAATAGACCAGTTAAATAGCCATCTTCTTTGGCGCCTTGAATCTCCATGAGTAAATCTCCGAGCTCTCTTAACTTAACGTGGTCCTCGGCTGGCACCTTAGGAAAATTTTCCAGACATCGGAATAGTGCCACTTCAATAATTTCAGGGGCCGCATAGCACTCCCAAAGTCTCTCCCATGCTTTGCGTAAGGCTAGCTTGGGGTTGTTAATGTACACTGAACGTATGCGTCTCACCTGTTCGCATGATTCTTTTCCCAGCCATTTCGCCATGAGATCCAACTCTTGGGTTGTTCTGAGCTGGACTCCGTGGATAGCGTTGGCGAATGTGGAGTACCATGCACGGTAATTTTCAGGTTTATCGTCGAACTGGTATAGTCCTGAAGTGACGAGATCTCGTCGTGCTAAATACTGTGCCATGGGTTCAACTGCAAGTGGCATGCGAGCTGGGGGAATATGTCGGCGGGTATATGATTGAAGGCATGCATCTGTTATGGAATTTGCTGTTCTGAATTCAGCCTTTGCCTCTCTTCTCGCCAAATCTGGTAAGTTTGGTGTCGAGAAGTATTTATCATCAGCCCTTTCATTCTTGAATTCATTGCGGAGTTGCAAGGGTAAATTGTCTTCCTCGGATGGATGTGATGCAATTGGGCCTCTCTGAGACTCCTCATGAAATGGGACATTAGCATATAAGTATGGAGAGGAAGAATGAATCTTCAAGTCTATTTGAGATCGGATATAGTCGCTTGTGAGTTCCAATCTGATCTTTTCTGAAGTAGATTTTACGTCAACCAGAACATGCATTTCTTCAGCATTTTGTATTAACTCTGTTTCCACCCTGGCAGCTTCTGCTTCTCGGTGTAGAGTCAGCACTTCTAACTCTGACGCTATCCTTACCCTTTCCAACTGGTTTTTGACTTCTCTGGCAGCTGCTTCCTTCTGGTTTTTGGCTTCTCTGGCAGCCGCTTCCATTTTCAATTTTGCTTCTTGTTCGGCGTAGAACGCTCACCCCTTGGCGGCTTCTGCCTTAGCTCTTGCATGGGCAGCCTTACCTGATGATGCCCTACTGCCCCTGTCACTGGATGGCAACGACTTGATGCTGGATCGAGTTGGCATTGCAGCACTTGAAACACATAATAATGCTGCCTTTTCACTGTAGTGTTCTCACTCAGGTGTAAAAGAACTCTGAACTAAACACCGAGGTAAACCATAGTTAATGAAGACAGGATCGCAGTAAGATTAACCGTTTACTGTTCACTCTTCCACATTAACGTATGTTGAAAAGGCATTGCTTCACTGATGTTTCTAGTGCGTAGAAAGAAAACTTTTCTTGCACTGATCCTGCACATGTGGGCCCCCTCCTTCCCGTTTCTCCAAACCGGTATTTTCCCACAAGACGCGGCGAAACCGGGTGTGACGTCATCGCATGCCGCGATATATCACAGACAACAAATTTACTTTAAACAATCTTAACTTAAACTAGAAAATGATAACAAACGAATTACTAAAGCGAAAATATAATAAACTAAACAAATGGCATAAAGGCAACACAGTCTCCACCTTGCACTTATTTCATGTTCGTGTTGCTATGTTGGTAGCAGTGAGATCTCCCATGCAAGAGCTACTTTCCTGCGGGTTCCTTGTCAGTAATGGATAAGCTCTGCGCCACAGACATCCCCAAGCACTCAGAGTAATTACAGTGTCTGCATGAGGTCATTGCTTTTGAATATTGAGTAAAATGGGTTTATGGAGGTGGGGGCACAGCTTGAAACCTTCTCAAGCCCGAGTCTGGTTAGCGAACAGCAGAAAGGATTAGAAGAGCAAATGGAAGTGGCTGAATAATTAATTGATTAATTTGTCCAGCCTGTCAACAATGACATGTTATAGTGATGGCAGTGAAATGTGCACAAGAAATGGAGTGGGAGAAAGCCATTCAGCCCCTCTAGTTGCTTTTCCATTCAAGCCTCAGGCCTGCCTGTTGCTGCAGACCAGCTGAGAGACATGGAAGCGCTAAGGTGAGGTGTCCATGCTTGGCTGGGGCCTGACCGCGCCTCTCAGTGCTGCCCTCCCATGTTCGAGCACTGGAATGACAGGCTGGATTGTCTGCACATTGTACCATCGGTTGCAGGATGTTGTCGCTCCGGGTCTTGGACTATATATATGTTTTATTTTTTGAGTGAATATGCTTCTATTATGTTAGTCGCTATTTTGTATGTTACTGGCTATTTTTTGAAGTTTGCTTACTATTTTGGATGCTTTGCACATTGGCCCCTCAGGAAACTCTGTCTCGTTCCTCTGTTTCTGTGTATGGTTTGAATGAAAGCTAAACTTGATTTGAATTGATTTGATTTGAAAATGTTGGTCTTTTACCCCAAGAGAATCTATCAACCACTAGTTTGAATGCAGTCAGGGACTAAATCTTAGATCTCCAGGTTGAGAACTCCAAAGCCTGTTCATCTTCAAATGAAGAAAGCTCTCCTTTCAGTCCTAAATGACCTAATCCATATTTTGAGACTATAGCCTCCGGTTCAAAATTCCTTAATCAGGGGAAACATCCTCCTCACATTAAATCTGTCAAGCCTTCCAAGTACTGTATATTGTTATGTCTCAATTGGGTCAGCTTCGATTTCTTTCTGGAGAACGCAGACCCATCCTACTCAGATCTCTCCTGATATACATATAGCTCATACCTAGTCACTGATCTGTGGTACCACACTGGTCCCAGCCTGCCAATCTGAGAATGTCCTGTTTATGCTTCACCTTGTTTGTTCACTGGTAAACAGCTTCCAACCCATGCTTCCATATTTCCCCCCACTTTCACATACCCCAGTCACGATCAACAATTTATTGTGAAGGATATAATTAAAAACTGTTTGAAAATTCAAATTCAAATACTGGTTTCCCCCCATCTACTAGATACATCCTCAAAAAATTCAATGGATTAGTCAACCACAGCTTCCTTTTCACAAACCCATACTGACTCTGCTCAATCATGTCATTCTTTTCCAAGTCTCCACATATTTTGTCCTTTATAACCAGCATTTCCTGACAACCAATGTCAGGCTGACAGATTGCTGGTTCCCTTCTTTCTCTCTTCATCCTTTCATAAACAGTGCACCACATTTGCTGCACCCAGTTTGCAGGAACCCTTCCTACAAATCGGTAGGCCTTTATAAATCAGAGCATTGAGTATAGGAGTTGGGATGTAATGTTAAAATTGTACAAGACATTGGTGAGGCCGAATTTGGAGTATTGTGTACAGCTCTGGTCACCAAATTATAGGAAAGATGTCAACAAAATAGAGAGAGTACAGAGGCAATTTACTAGAATGTTACCTGGGTTTCAGCACCTAAGTTACAGAGAAAGGTTGAACAAGTTACGTCTTTATTCTTTGGAGTGTAGAAGGTTGAGGGGGGACTTGATAGAGGTATTTAAAATTATGAGGGGGATAGATAGAGTTGACGAGGATAGGCTTTTTCCATTGAGAGCCGGGAAGATTCAAACAAGAGGACATGAGTTGAGAGTTAAGGGGCAAAAGTTCAGGGGGAACACGAGGGGGAACTTCTTTACTCAGAGAGTGGTAGCTGTGTGGAATGAGCTTCCAGTAGAAGTGGTAGAGGCAGGTTCAATTTTGTCATTTAAAAATAAAATTGGATATATGGTATATGGACAGGAAAGGAATGGAGGGTTATGGGCTGTGTGCAAGTCGGTGGGACTAGGTGAGAGTAAGCGTTCAGCACAGACTAGAAGGGCTGAGATGGCCTGTTTCCGTGCTGTAATTGTTATATGGTTATGTTAAATTGGTGTCAGAAGTTGAGAGGATGCATGCCCATTAACATCTGCAGGTATAGAGCTTTGTTTGATATCCTCCCAATGCCCTGGGATTGGCCAGTGGAAGTCAACTATCATGAAGCAAAGGCCTTTTGTGATTGGAAAGGCAATGGATATCGCCTCCTCACTGAAGCCGAACATCATCGGATTCGATCTGGCAGTCAGGTAGGTAATCGAGTTTTCTGAGGAGTTGAATAAATGCAAAATAACCATGCATTTTTTGTGTGTTTGTCACTTCGTAAAGGACTTGCCGTCACTGGAACTACAAAGGGAGTTACTGCACATAAAATTTAATCCAATAATGCCTTCATTTTATCCACCCTTTGCAAACTTCAGCCACTCTGGGTCTTCACGTTTCAAAAGTCTTCCTTGTGTCTTTAGATAAATCTTTTTATCCAAAGAATCAGGGGATTTATCTTTGGATAAAATGTATCTTCTTCATCTGTTTGTTGTTGGGCTTGATTTGGGGAAGTGCGCAAATTAAGCTTGTGTGTGTGTGTGTGTGTGTGTGTGCGTGATGCAAATATCTTGGTTTTGAAAGTCAAATTAAATTTATTATCAACATTCATATATGTCACCATATCCAACCCTGAGATTAATTTTCTTTGCGGCACACTCAATAGAATGTGTGTGATAGAATAATAACCGTAACAGAATCAATGAAAAACCACACCAACCAGTGTGCAAGACAATAAACTGTGCAAATACAAAACAAAATAAATAATAGTAACAAATAAATAAGTAGTAAACATTGAGAGATGAGATGAAGAGTCCTTGAAATTGAGCCCATAGCTTGTGGGAAAATTTCAATGATGTGGCAAGTGGAGTGAAGATATCCCTTTTGGTTCAAAAATCTCGTGGTTGAAGGGTAATAACTCTTCCTGACCCTGATGGTGTGAGTCCTGGGTCTCTGTACCCTCTTTCTGATGAGAGCATGTCCTGGGTGGTGGGGGTCCCTGATAATAAAATGTTGTTTTCCTGTGACGGCAGGAAATCTGCTTTCATGCAGATGTGGTCAATAGTGCCGAAGGTTTTACCCACAATGGACTGAGCTGTAACTGTTAGTTTTTGCAGGACTATCCATTCAAGGGCATTGGTGTTTCCATACAAGACTGTGATGCAGCCACTCGATATACTCTCCAGCACACATCGATAGTAGTTTGTCAAAGTTTTAGATGTCATGCTTACTCTTCTCAAACTCCTAAGGAAGTTGAGGCACTGCTGTGCTTTCTTCATAATTGCTGGGCCTAGGACAGGTCCTCTGAAATAATAACTGAGGAATTTAAAGTTGCTGACCGTCTCCACCTCTGATCCCCCCAATGAGGACTGACCCATGGCTGTTGTTTTGAATTTCCAGCATCTGCAGATTTCCTCGTGTTTGGATGGACCTCTGCGTTTCTTCTCCTGAAGTCAATAATCAGCTCCTTGGTCTTGCTGACATTGAGTGAGAGGTTGTTATCAAGTCGCCATTCAGCCAGATTTTCAATCTCCCTCCTGCATGCTGATTTTACACAACCTTTGATTCGGCGTATGACAGCGGTGTCATCAACAAACTTGAATATGGCTTAGCAGTGCTTAGCCACACAGTATTAAGTGTAAAGTGAGTAAGGCGGAGGACTAAGCACACAGCCTTGTGGTGCTTCTAATTGTGGAGGAGATGTTGTTGCCAATCCAAGCTGATTGGGGTCTGCAAGTGAGGAAATTGAGGATGCACAAGGAGGTATTGAGACCAAGCTCTAGGAGCTATCATGGTTTAGAAAGTTAAAAGAAGCTTGCCTTACACTGTTAAAATTTAAGCTGTCAGTTCAGTTCCTCATGTGGTCCAGCTTGAAAATATCATGTATGTTAGATATTGAGTCATTGAGATTTCAGAGGCCCTGGAAGTCAGGCTCTGCCTGGAATTTAATGATCCAAAATAGTTGTAGTATCCACAGTATCCAATCTACTGAGGAAGAAAATTATGCTGGGATTCTGGCTTTAAACATCTGGCCTCCAAAACAACTGTATGGAAAGAAGTGTCCTCCATCAGGTACTTGGGCCAGGGCAGAAACTGGTAAAGATACCCACCAATCCTGCGAATTGCCCATGGAAAGATGGCAGTGAGTACACAGTCTGGAGCAGATCGGTGGTCAGTGAGGTTGATCCAGTAATCTTTGCACCTGTTGCCTGGGAGCTGACTGAAGACAGTGTAACATTTTATTGTAATATTAGGGAACTACATGTACTCAGTATACATAACAATGCTGTTCTATGATACGAGATGATATTTTCCAGTCTACTGCTGGAATATGGAAGCCTAGTTCTTTATGTATCTATCTGTCTGCACAAGCCTGATATGAGATTATTTATTATTGCATTCTTTGTCTAGGCCTTCTCATTCATTCCTTCCCTTTTCTCTCCTCCTGTTCCTGTTATCGGGTGATTCTATCTGTTACTTATCTCCTGTTGGATACCTTATGTGTCTCCAAATCCCAATTCATTAATATTCACTCGTATTCATTTTTTCTGGTTCATGTTCCAGAAGTGCCCTTTGAAGTTCTAGAAGGGCAAAGTGCCCTTTGCTATTGATGCCTCTTATAAACAGCGACTCCACATAGCCACTCCTTGACTGCCAACCCCCCCAAAATCCTCACATCCTCACACATGCCTGCACCACCAATCCTCAGCTCACCCTACGCTAGAGGTCACCAGTCATTTTAAGCCCAAGATTCCCTACCTCAGCCTCAGTGAAAGGCAAAATCGTTTAGAGAAAAATCAGCTCAGGTTGTACTTCCAACTTGAGGCCTTTTATTTGGGCTAATTGTATTTGAATTACATAAAATGCTTTGGTCAAATTTTCAAATTAATTCAACCAAGAAAACACGGTAACTAGCATATCAAACAGGCCATAGCTATCTTTCTTTAAGAATATTACAACACTTCATACCTTTAATTCTAAGTTTCATTATTTAATTTTATTTCAACACAAAAAATAAATGAATAAAAATTGACTGTTGCATTTAATGTGATGACGGGGGCTGAATACTTTCTGCTAGTTCCCTGAAATTTGGCTCATAACTACAGGCAGCCAGTCTGAGACAGTCTGTGCGGTGTCTGTCTGTAAGACAGCTCCTGTATGTAAATTTAATAATGTTCATCTGTGAAAATGCAATTTCACAGGTAAGTTGACCCAGAGCAGGCACTGACTTTCAGTGCACACGTGGTGAGATGAGGAAACTTCTCTCTGCTGACAAGCCCCCAAAAGTCACCGTCCCTTGATCCTGCTTTAAGCTCGATGTCATTTTGCAGATCAATTATTTCCATTTCAATATCACTTGGCACACCAAATACTTGCTGGAATCTGGCCGCTATCTGTTCTATATCGATCGGCAGAAATGGGTTTGAAATAAATGCAGCAATATCTTTCATGACATTTAGCTCCCCAAAACGCCGATCGAACTCTATTGCCAGTTTGTCTAGGTAAGCACAGTACTGCTCAGGGTGAAAAGCATTTTTTGCCTTGATGACCTGTAATATTTTCTCCAAGTTGGGGAAATGTGTCAGCCTCCTGTTCTTTAATGTTTGAAATCCAGACACTGAGATTTACTGCGTTTATCATGTGGGGCAGGTGTCGGTCTTTTCCCATGAGCTCGTTGTTGTGCGTTTAATTTAGCCGTTAGGCCTGTCAGAAGCCCTAAATCCAGTAGCCATGCATCATCTGACAGTTCATTGAGCTCATCCAATAACGCCTTGAATAAATGGTGCTGAAGCACTTTTGCTCGAATCAGGTTTATCAGTTTGACCACCAGTGTCATTACATGAGAAAAGTCCACGACCTTCCCAGCCAAGGCCTGCTGATGAATCACACAGTGATAATCCAGGAAGTTGGGAAAATCAGGGTCATTATGGCACAGTGCTATAAAACCAACGCGCACATCGCGCATTGCTGGGGCCCCATCAGTAGTAATTGCCACCAGTTTATGAATGGGGATGTCATTTTCATGGACATTTTTTTTAACTCTTTGTAAATATCTGCACCTCTCGTTCTCTCCTTTAAGTGCAAAAGAGTGAGGAAGTCATCCTTTGTTGTAAAAACCTGGAAAGCCATTCTGACAAATACAACAAGCTGAGCTGTTTGCATTACATCCAGGGATTCATTGAACTGTAGTGAAAAATACTCACAGAGTGACAAGTCCTTTAGCACTTGTCGACCCACGTCCTCTGACAGTGACTCTACCCTCCTTGTCACTGTTGCAGGGCCAAGCGGTATATTATGTATTGCGGTTTTGATGTCATTTTTGTTTTTAAAGTCATTAAAAACAGTCTCTGTGGTAATGCCCATTGCTTCCTTGAATAAATCACCATCTGTAAAAGGCTTCTTGCATTTAGCCAAAAGGTGACTTACACAAAATGATGCTTCAATAGCAACCTTATTTTGAGCAGCATGTTTTGTGAAAAACCATTGCTGGGCCTTCAACCCCAATTTCAGCTCCTCAGCCTTCCTGGCATGGATTGCGCTCTTTTGGGGGGGGGGGAGGGTAGGTGACTTTAAATTTCTGGTGGTTGGTGTTGTGGTGCTGCTCCAGATTGCCTCTTTTAGTCAGTGCTTGTGTTTGGTGGCACAACATACATACACACTTGTCTTTCACCAAGGGAAATAGAAATTCCTCTTCCCATTCTGGATGGAATTTGTACATTTTCACCTTCTTTCATGGAGCCTCTGCCATGCTAGCTAGCTACCCTGCAGGATATCACCAGCGAGTGCTGTATATTGATGTTTGCGGCAGTCTGTACGTTTATCTAATCACTTTGATGCAGCACAAGCTAAGCTGAAAAAAATACAACAGTCACATGATGTCAGCACACACGACGCTGGGCAGCAGAAAAAGAGAAACACAGTAACCGGGGAAAGCAACTAAGTCTGGGTTAAAAACAACTCACCTATGCACTCTAGGGGTAAAATTCGCTTGTGCATCAAAAGGTTTATCAGCATAATGTACTTGTAGTAACTTCTACTGTGAGAAAGGACCACTCGACAACCTCAAGCCCAAAGGAACAACTTTATCTGGGACGGCAAAACCAATGTTTAACTACAGAGGTTTTCACTGAATCGCAGTGCAATCGAGACACACCGAGACGCGTACCGGGCAGAAAGAACGGAAGTAAAACCCCGCAATCAACCTCTCTTTACAAACAGCTTTCCGTAGCGGGAGTATTGCTATATTGTGGTGACCCACTTCCTAGCGCACTCAAACCGGCTCACAAATAGCCAGCGTGCAGGCACAAAGGCCAGGTCCGCAACAAAGGGAGAAAAGCCTGCGGGGGCTTGTGAGTACGTGTCCCTTGGAGCATCCGCGCCCGGGGAGGGCGGGATGAGGGAGGCTTTAAAGCAAGGCTGTGAAGTTCGAATAAAATTATCTTTGACTGCAGTTTACCGACTCCGTGTCGTTATTTTAGCACTGCGTGTAGCACACCGCTACAATATTACCATTATCCTAACTACTATTACTTATTTTTATAATGCTCACATTACAACAGTATTTCAGAGTTTATTTTTCTTTTTTTTTCGGGATCTACTGGGGAAGTCTTAAAGATCGACTGGTCAATTGCGATCAACTGGTTGGCGAGCACTACCCTACACCATGACTCTTAATGTAATTCTGGACAATTAAACACTATTGCTCAACTCATTTCCTTTGAGAACTTCTTTCCATTCAAAAAACAAGGCCTGTGTGGATTCTTGTATTGCAGTCCAACCTTTAACTGAAATATGGCTGCCAGGCCATTTGCTTTTCGTAGATTTTTCTCTGCAATTCCACTCTCAAGTTGAAGGACAATATTTCTGAGTATTTCTGGCTGCTTCAAATCAAAGTTTATCATGTCTCCTCGTCTGTCTTTTTGCATTGAGCATCTCTGCAAATTCACGGATGGTGGCATCGATCCCGTTGGCCCAAGGTTCTACCACTAGAGGGCATAACTTTAGGGTGAAAGAGTGAAGATCCAAGGTTATGTGCTGGCTGGGTTATTTTACTACGTGGTAGGTGCCTAGAACGCAAAGCTGGAGAGGTGGTGGAAGCAGAATCAATCAAGAGTGGCATTTAACAGGCTTGTAGGGAATGGAAGGATATGGATCATGTGCAGGCAGAAGGGGTTAGTTTAATTTTGACATGGGGAGAAGGGCTAAAGGACCTGTTCTGTATTGTACTGTTCTATGTTCTGATGGAGGACTCCATGTAGGAAACTGTTTCGGGCCATTTTCCATGCACTAGGCCTTGGAAGTCCTGTAATTCCAATTGTAAATGCACATTCTCTATGTGGACTATGCAGGAGTCAAATATTCTACCAAATGAAAGGAACTTATCAGGAGATGAAATATATGCAAGAGATCAGTAACAAAAGTCTAGTTTCCTTTCTGGCTGTTCATCAGTGCAATTTTCCACTGCAGCTGAGAGCAATCTTTAATCTATTACAAAAGGTGTCTACAGTGTAAAGTCGTGGGATAGCTAACTGACCAAGGCTTGAACCCCAGGCTTTCCCCGTTTCAAATGTTCATTGTCACATTGAATAGTACTGGTAATCAAGTCTTTCTGTAAGCTCAGGATATAATGCTTGCATTTCCATGAATATCAGGCTTTGTTTTCAATGACTGATGTTGTTCTTTGTGGCTGGCTGACTGAATAACTTCAAATTAACCTCATTGTGGTAATTGTGCCGAGGGTGATGATGTAAAACAGGCCTTAACCTTAGTCGTTTGGAGCTTTTGTATCAAGCTCAAAGTTATTCCATTTATCCTTTTATGCATGGAGTTTTAATTTCTATTTGTACAAAGCCAAAATACAGGTAGTTATCCTAATAACGTTCCCACACACTCTTCATAGAAGCCTTTGGGAGGTGACGTTACTTCTGATCCAGTATTTTGTGATAACGTAAAGGAGAAACACAACATCAACCTGACTTTTGGATCACCAACGGTAGGTAAAACTTTTCTCCTAACCTATCTATCACTACATCCCTTGGAAATGGTGAGTTGTAGATTACTTTCTTTTCAATACTTTATGAAACTAAACATTAAATGGTCATAAGATTAACTTTAAGGAAAATTTGAGATTTTCAGTGCTAATAGTTCCAAGTTATACAAGCAAGCCCTTCAAGAGGACCACAGCCTTGTCACTGGGTCTGGAGGCTTGCATGCCTCAATGACCTAAAGAGCTATGCTAACTGCAGGCAAGGCTTTATGCTTTGGCTCTTGGTAGGGTCACCCATGCCAACAGATCAAAGTGTAGAGGCCAGACTAGGGGTGATCCGCTGATCCTCCAGGTTCGGGGCTTCAGCTCAGTGCTTTTAACCCTGATTGGTCAAACAAAGCTATTACAGAAACAGCAATGAAGAATCCTTGTACATTTGTGTGCCACGGTATTCACAAGTCTCCTCCCGGGACTTGCATGGCCGACAGTAAGCCGAGAGGAACCTACTGAGGTGGTGGAGGAAGCCATGAACAGCACCAGGGGTGGAGCAACCTTCATTGCTGCCCTAGAGGCCAGTGGTGTAACAGGCAGAAGAGGATTACCACCAAGCATACGTTGCGATCTGCCTGAGAGAAATGGGATTCACCAGTGTGCCGGTTAAGTGTCATTGTGGGTACGTGATTATTCTTTACTAACCCTCAAGAAGATTTGTGATGCTTTAGAAATGAAGATTCATCCAAAGATTCAGCAGCTTCAAATTCGCCAGTGGTGTTTTTATTCACTTCAGTGCTTAGGCATCCTTCCTGTAGTGGAAATTCAGTGTGTGGTTGACATTGTTCTTCCCTCTGTTACCCTGCAGCCTGTGACTATGTACCCCCCCAACGAGGCAGGCTTTCATGACGTGTTTGGTAACGTCTGGGAATGGACAGAAGATCATTTTAATGGGCTTCCAGGCTTCGAAACCACATACCTGTACGATGACTTCTCTACCCCCTGTTTTGATGGCAAGCATACCATAATTCTGGTAGGTTCAGTGTTACATCCTTCATCTCTGAAGGATTCATTTTAACTCACCTTTGCATCACAGAAACCATGTAGTTGTGTGCGAAAACAGGGAGGAAATAAAACTTCCAATGCTGGACCTGTGAAGGAAAAGCAGAAATAACTAGGTTCAAAATAAATAGGCTGCATAATTGTGCTCCTCCCCCCAACCTTCTTTCTTCCATGGCCATCTGTCTCTTTCACCAATCAACTTCCTAGTTCTTTGCTTCATCCCTCCCCCTCCAAGTTTCACCTATTGCCTGCCGTTTCTCTTTCCCCTCCTGACACCTTTCAAATCTACTCCTCAGCTTTTTTTCTCCAGTCCTGCAGAAGGGTTTCAGCCCGAAATGCCGACTGTACTTCTTTCCATGGTTGCTGTCTGGCCTGCTAAGTTCCTCCGGCATTTTGTGTGTATATCAAGGGTAATATTGTGTTAAAAGAAAATGCCACACCCATGTTCTACAAAAGCCCGTCTGGTTCCTCATAGCCAGTGAGGAAGATTGCATGGAGACAGAGGGAATTCTGTCCAAGGTTGAGTGGAGCCCGTAGGCAACACCAGTGGTCCCAGTAGCCAAGTAGAATGCGTCTGTCAGGATCTGTGATGATTTTAAGGTCACCATCAACCCAGTAGTGAAAGTAGATCAATACCCACTGTTCAGCATAGAGGATACCTTTGCAAACCTTTCTGTAGAAAAACACTTGATTTATCTGAGGCCTTCCTACAGAATAGTCCAATGTGTTTCTCACCATAAACACTCACAAAGGGCTTTATCACCATAATAGACGTATTTCTGGAGAAGCACCTGTACCTGTACTCTGTCCAGGCACTCAGAGCTACCTGGATGACATCATTGCTACCAGTAAGGATGACAAGGAACATATCTAAAATCTCAAGATGGTATTAAAAAGATTAGAAGATTATGGGCACAGAACACAATGCAATAAGTGAGAATTCTTTATTTCTTATTATGGTCACGCCATCGATGCACAAGGATTACTCAGTGTGCTGAGAAAATTCAAGCAGTGGTGGATGCCCTAACACCAAAGGATGGATCACATTTGTGGTCCTTTTTAGGGTTTTGTCAAATACTATACCACGTTCCTGACAAACTTGGCTACTGTGCTCCATCCCTTGAACTCATTATTGCAGATCGGGAAAAAATGGGAATGGACAAAATAGTGTGAGATGGCTTTCAAAATGGTAAAGGAAATGGTGACACTAGAATCTGTACTCACACATTATGATCCACATCACCCAGTAAAGCTTACCGGTGCTGCCATGTCTTCCTGTACAGACGCAGGCATGTCACACCTTATGAGTTATCGAAGTGACCTCCATAATTTGGGTGTAATTTGCCCCAACGCAAATTACAAGTCTCCTCCCTATTACTGCAGAAAAGAAACCACACTGTCTCAGGCCTACATGGCTACACAAAATGGCGGGAATGTGCAACAGAAACTCCAGCTCCCCCATTTTTACCAGCACCAGGTTGAACGGCCTTGACGGACGTTGCCTAAGGTGAGGACTGAGAGTTGCTGTACCATCCGAGCTGGGAGCCTTTGCATCATGTTCCCTTACCACTGCAGAGAAAAACCATGCAAAGATTGACAGAAAGGTTCAGAGTCTGGCTTGGGGTGTAAAACGTTGCAACCAGTACTTGCATCGGAGACAGTTTATCCTTGTTATTGATCATCAACCACTAGTCTCTATTTTCAATGCACAGAAGGGTGTTCCACTAACAGCTGCAGCACAAATGCAGAGTGGGCTCTGTTTCTTGGAGGACACAATTACAAGATTGAATTCAGAAGGATGGCTATTCACGGCAATGCTGATGGATTGTCCCATTTACCCTTGGAAAAGAAAATACTGGAAAAATTTACAATAAAATACACTCTTGACCTATTTGCTCTAATGCAAATTACAAGTCTCCTCCCTATTACTGCTGAAAAGAAACCACACTGTCTCAGGTCTACATGGCTACACAAAATGGCAGGAATGTGCAACAGAAACTCCGGTTCCCCAATTTTTACCACCACCAGGATGAACTTGCCCTTGATGGACATAGCCTTATGTGGGGTTTGAGAGTTGTTTTACCATCCAAGCTGGGAGCTACAAGCTGGTCATCTTGGCAAAGTTAAAATGAAAGCATTGTCTCAAACCTGGGATAGATCAGCAGATTGAGAAGCTTACTGTGCACTGTTCAGGATGTCAACACGTCCAGAAGATGCCAAGAGCAGCACCGCTCCATCCCTGGGAATGGCCTGCATTGCCCCAGCAGGAATTCATGTAGGTTTTACTTGAACATTAATGGCACAACTCCTACAATCACCATGGAGGAGGCCTCAGAAGTTGAGAGTATTTCAAGCCACAAGTGGTACCTGCCAAGCAGAGTAATTCTCCTTTTCAGGAAAGATGTTATCTCACAGTAGTAACAAAACCCTCCACAGTGATTAACCTTTAAGCCTGAAAGGGACAATTTAAAATTTACAATGCTGCGGATGTCTGTATATAGTAGTTACATTATATAGTATATATGTATATAAGTTGAAATACATTCTATATTGAGTTAGAACACAGAACATAGAAATCTACAGCACATTACAGGCCCTTTGGCCCACAATATTGTGCCAACCAACTACTCTAGAAACTGCCTAGAATTGTCCTACTGCACCGCCCCCTATTTGTCTAGGCTCTACTTATCTAAGAGTCTCTTAAAATACCCTATTGTATTTGCCTCTACCACCTTCATTGGCAGTGCATTCCACACACGATCTCTCTGTGGAAAAACTTACCTCTGACATCCCCCTTGTACCTATTTCCAAGCACCTTAAAACTATGCCCCCTCATGTTAGCCATTTCAGCATGGGAAAAAGCCTTTGGCTAGCCACACAATCAATGCTTCTCATCATCTTATTCACCTCTATCAGATCACCTCTCATCCTTCGTCCCTCCAAGGAGAAAAGGCTGAGTTCACTCAACCTATTCTCATAAAGCATGCTCCCCAATCCAGGCAACATTCTTGTAAATCTCCTCTGCACTCTCTCTATAGTATCCACATCCTTCCTGTAGTGAAGTGTTCAGAACTGAACACAGTACTTCAAGTGGGGTCTAACTAAAGTCTTATATAGCTGTAAAATTACCTCACAGAGTTAGAGTTTATAGTTAAGCAGGAAAGAGTGCTCTGCATGTAGTAGTTCAGTAATATTTGAGTAATATTGGAAATATGTTGATTAAGAATTCTTTGTTTAAATGATTGATTTTGGGTTATACGTAAAAATAAGTGATTTGCATACATCATGACATTATCACATGATACGTGTGCACCTCGCTTAAAGTAAACACGAAGTTAGATATGTTATCTCCTGGGCTTCCATCTTTTTCTTGCAGTGAGTTTAATGTTTTGAGGTTATAAAACATACCAAACCCCACTGTCCTTCTGTGGCTTCCCACAGCACATGAACATGGTATGACAGTAGAACACAGAACAGCAGAGCCCTTCGATCCAACGTGTCTACAGTGACATGAAGCCAAACGAAACTACTCCCTCTATACTCACCTGCACGTGGTTTATATCCTTCCATTCCCTTCACGTTCATGTGTTGATCTCAATTTCATCACCATTTCTGGCAACATGTTCCAGGCTCAGTGTGTAAAAATCATACTTTAAACGATCCACTTCTCATCATATAACTATGCAGTCATGCATTTGGTATTTCTACCCTGTGAAAAAGTCTCTGTATATACCCTATCTACGCTTCTCATAATTTATAAACCTCTACGGGTCTCCCCTCAGCCTCCGATGCTCCAGCAAAAATAATCTGTTCAATCTCTGTAGAGCTGATACTCTCTAATCTAGGTAGCACCGTGGTGAACCGCTCGAAACCTTCAACATTCTACCTGTAATGAGACAAACAGAGCTGAACTCTGCTCCAAATGCAGCCTAACATTTTGTACAGTTCCAACACGACTCCCTGATTCTTGTACTCATTGCCCCAACCAACGAGGGCATGTATGATGTCTGTTTTCTTTACTCCCTAACTGATGTATGTTGTGGATTTTCAGGGACTATGGACTTGGACATCAAGATCACTATGTACAACAATTCTTTTAAGAGTTCTTATATTTAAAGTGTCCACTACCTCCATACTTCACCTCCCAAAATGCAGTACATCACACTCGCCCAGATTAACTTCATCTACCATGTCTTTGCTCATATCTACAATTCACCATCCTTTGAAAACCTTCTTTCTTATCCACAACTGCAGCAATTTTTCTGTTATGTCTGCCATTATTTTGGCTGAAGGTGTATGGAAATTCCTGAAAAAGAATCCTTTTACAAACTCTGTCTTCTATCTGGGCTTTAAAGTTCTTGGCAATCCGCACCAATTCACACAAGATCCTGGACGTTTATTTGAAAGAGCCTGTTGAACTGACCCTCCCTCTTTTTGAGCACTGCCTGGGTGACAGCTGATTTCAAGAATATGACAAAATTCTCTGGAAAGAAATGTTGAAGATGGTCTCTTATTTCATCATAATGAAGTACACGAGGCTGATGTTTCCCTGAACAAGTAAATCATTTCAATGGGCTGGACATTTTGGAACTAGGTGTTGGTGGGATATGGTCAAATATGGTCTTGAGCAGCATGGTGAGAGAAGGATTCTCTCATTGGTGCAGGCAAGGGTTAGGTAGAGAAGTTTAGAAAATCATTAAAAATGTAATTGTTTGATTTGACAATTAAGATAAAGCAGATTACATCTAATTTGATGTTTCTTTCCCTCTTTAAAAGTAAAGACTTTGAATTTGGTAGAGAAAAATTTGAAGAGGTGAGTTGTAATTATAATGTTACTGTTCCCACTATCTCAAGAATCAGCTGAAGTAGTTGGTTCAGGTCTTGAACACACCATCAAAGCCAACACTGCTTTGCTGACAGAGCTGTTCTGCTGAGTTGATGCCTCAGGGATAAGGCTAATGAACCAGTGTCACTAAGGTGACAGATATGTTTTGGGAGGGGAAGTATTTTCCATTGTATTGAATGGAAGCCTCAAGCTCTTCCTGGTGCATAAAGGCTCTTTGCACACAACCTCACCTTAAGCGCTAGAACAACAAAATCTATGCAGATTTTTGAAATCTTGAGCAACCCACACAAAGTGCTGGAGGAACTCAGCAAGTCAGCAGCATCTTTAGAAAGAAATGGGCAGTCAATATTTTGGGCCAAGACTCTTCACCAAGACCCCTCCCCCTATATTTTTGTTCTGGCCCTGCATGTTTCCTCTCTGGTCCTGATGAAGGGCCTCAGCCCAAAATGACAACAATTTCTTTCCCTGCATAGATGCTGCCTGGTTTACTGAGTTCCTCTAGTATTTTCCTCCAATCTAAGTGTCCACACTTAATAAATATTGCAATGACTGTTTTAGTGATTTCTGATTTTGTGAAGTAAGCTTGAATGAAGCAATACTTATAGTACCATAGTACCATTATTTTCATTAGTTTTATTTCTGTATTCATAGGGTGGATCTTGGATTTCAACAGGTGATGAGGCTTCAAGGTTTGCGAGATTTGCTTTCAGAAGGCATTTTTTCCAACACTTGGGCTTCCGCTTGGCCAGAACCTGCCATGGGTCACAAACTCCAGTCACAGTGGTGAATGTTGAAGGATTTGCTCCAGGGATGGCAGGTAAAGGCACACAGTAATCATAAACACAAGAGATTCTGCAGATACTGGAAATCCAGAGTAGCACACACAAAATGCTGGAGGAGCTCAGCAGGTCGGGCAGCATCTATGGAAAGGAATAAAGTGTCAATGTTTTGGGCTAAAACTCTTCACCATTCCTAATGAAAGTTCTTGGCTCAAAAAGATCTTTATTCCTTTCCATAGATGCTATCTGACCTACTGAATTTCTCCAGGGTAAGTCAGTTCCCTCATCACTCTGGGCTTCGCTTGATGACTCTAATGCATCATGTTTGTGCAAAGCATAAAAAACACAATTTCAGCTCAGGTTGATGCTTGATCTCCAGAGACTATTAAGACCATTAAAACATCTCTCTCAGTTATCTGAACTTTCAAGGGCAAAGCATCATTAGACATCTGATTTTTGCTTGCATAAAACAAGAGAAACTTTTTTTTCATGTAAGTGCCTGAGTCACAACAAGAACAGAGCATCACTGGAACCAATCCGGCCACAATCATTTAACTTCAATTCGTATCAAGGCCTTATGCATCATTTGAGAGGTATAAGAAGTTGCATTTGATAATGGGAAGTGTAATGACACGATCACTTTATGGTCTGTTCTGGTGGTAGTTGCTTCAGCAGATGATAATGATCATCAATAAAATGAGACTGTCATGTCCTTCATTGCACCATTGACTATAGACTTTATTCAAATATTGCTGATATGGTTCAAGGTTCCTTTAACTGTGCAAACGCTAAGCAACGTGATTAGCATTTCTGACAGGTAGTATTAATAGTTTATGAAATAAGAAGTAGCTAGCAGAGAAAAGAATCCTTTACGCTTTGAATTACAATTACTTGGCATTTTCCTCGGTAACAAGATTTCCACTGAAGGAGCTTGTGTTTTCTGCAGATAACTCAATCACTCTCCCCAAGGAGACCGTACAACTGATACCAGTTACCAGCAGTAACACTCAATTGAACTATGAGACAGATGTTGCTGTGCAGGTAGGTCAGTCATGCATGCTTCTGGGGAAAAACAGTCCACAAGGTCATTTGATACAAGTTAAAATAGCTGGATGCTCTGAAGATAAATCTTTTACAAGCTTTCTGTGTGAGATGAATTAAATACCTTACTTCAAACAGCTCTGAACAGAATTGGTTTAATGTTAAGAGTGTTAGTAATAAGTCTTTTGGTACCGTGTAGAACAACCATATATAATTGTAACACTAAATCCCAAGTGTGAAACAAGAAGTTTTGCATATTGATCTCATAGTATTTGAATTCCAAGTTTCTTTTTCCCCTTGAAGGAATGCTTCAGGCAAAGCTCATTGTAATCCTTTTATTGAACCACTAGAAAACGACATGAAAATATTCTGCTCTTACCTCAAATTTTCTTTTATTCATTTCACTGAAGTGTGGCATGTCCATGTAAAACTCCACATAATCAGATCCACCCTCCCCATCAAACATCAAGCTGCATTAGCTATTGTTTCACCCTGCTGGGCACTGTTGCCAGGCTATCATTTCATGGGAGATGGGGTGAGTGTGGCAGAGGCAAGCTGGATTCTCACTCACTATAGAAATTGCCTGTAATCGCGTGACCTTGGCTGACTTTCCTGTCCTTAGCCTTACGGTATAAGACCATTCATACTGTCGCCTACAGATGCCCCAAGTAAAATCAGTGGTATCATGCCGCAATCCTAATCAATGAACTCAGAACCTCATCATCGGTTGGCATTTTCATCAGTGTGGTAAGGTTTTCATTGTAAAGGAAAGACAACATTCTTTCTCCGACTCTTCGGGCAAGTGAGTTCTGGTTCAGACTTTCATGAACGCTGAGACAGAGCGACATGCTACTCTCAGCCTCGGAAAGGGTGAGGAAGATCACTCAACCCAACAGCATCATCTTCTACTTGGCCATTGTATCAGAATCAGCACAAGCTTCCTTCACACAAATTCTTCGAGCTGGAGATGGTGTGACTGTAAGCACGTGTGTATTATCATCAGGGAGGCATACAACAGTACTTGGGGCCAGTGCTGCTGGAGAGCTGATTCTCATCATGAAGCAGCAGTTATTTTGTCATTACCTTAAGACCAGATGGAAAAAAATCAGAGAAAGTAAATAGTTTTATTATGTTTCATTGATGTGCTGACTAAATTATGGAATGATTTTGCTACTACACTTAACAGCTGATGGAGATTAGCACAGAACTGTAGTTAAATTAATTCTCTCTCAGAGAGACGATGGGGTGGATGCTCTCAGAAATGGACAGAAAGTGTTACACGTCTGCAGGAGGAGCTGAGTTGGGATAGGACTGGGCATTCCTCTCCCTAGTACCGAGGGTTACTAGCAACAAACAACTCTGACTTTAATAAACAAGAAGCAAAAATGTTTAGTATGCCTACTTTTGCTCTCAAAATGCTTATCGTTAATGTTGTACTTGAATCCTTGTGTGAAGCCAACTACTTGACGGAATCAGTGTTGTCAATGCCCTGCAAACCCTGAATTTTAGTCCAGCAAGTCATGAACATGTCATTTAGATCATCTGAAAGTTTTTGAGTTTTACTCCAGGACCAGTTTTCTTCAAATTTTTACCATATTTTCAAGCCTCGTAACCAGAAATTGTGTGCAGGTTTTGCTCTGATCATATTTCATCTCACAGTTACATTTTGTGTATAATCCAGTGGGCAGGCGAGTCACTGGGCTGTTGGGCTCAAAGTAGATCAAATCCCCATTCTGTAATGATCCATCAGAGAATGCTAATAACGTCCAGCTTCCCCCAACAAGCCTGTTCTTAACTCCAGCTGAATCACATGCTCACCACACAAACACACTTTGTTTCCTACAATGTGCTAATTTGCTGAAATTAGAAATGGGGTTTGGGAGAAAAGAAAAGGTACAAAATTTTCAATCAAGGGGGGAATAACTATGACCTTTGAAATTAATTCTCAAGAAAGGTTCTTGAAGCCAACCAAGATCATTGGATATATTTCCAGAACAGTGATTCATCAGGAGGATATAATTCAGCACAATCATAAATTAATCCCTTTTACAATCTGCCCATTTTGGTGTCAGTCTGAGGCTTCACGGAATATTGGTCAGTGGTGATATTCATTCCTGATGCCAAGGAAGGCTCAGAAGACGACCTGAGCTTGGTGGACTACTTGTTATACTGCTGTTGCTGAACATTTGTGAAATTTTAGCCTGGCAAGTTATCAAAACCTTACTATTTTGTCTGGTTTACTCAGGAACAGTTGGATTTGGAATATAGAGGCCTGAGTGAAAATGGTTACTGCAGCCAGGTGTATGGGGTGTGCAAGCAGGTGATCAAGGAACACCAGCTATCTGGGACAACAGGCCTTGTCCTGGGCAGTGGAACTGGGCTCTTGTCATTCATGTTGACACAGCTGCTTCATAAGGTGATATTTGAATTGACTTTATACATTGGAATTACAAATAAATTACTTCTTTCCATTTCAATCCCATGATGAAGTTACTGAGGCTCATCACTTTATTAGTGGCTGTCTGAACCCAAGTAATTATTCTAGAAGAAGGGGATTTGTATTCAATGAAATTGCAGTTTTCCAAAGGGCAGAAAGCCTTTTACCTATCACTAAACCTTACGCTATGGCCAACTAGACTAATACACACCAGCCAATGATCAGAGGCTGACTCCGGGACTATCACTGTCCTCAGCTACAGCCCTTCTCAGCATGAGTGCCAACTCTCATAGATGGAGAGCAACTTTCTTCATTGTTCATGCTGGACCATTGTAGAAACGTAGAAAACCTACAGGCCCTTCGGCCCACAAAGCTGTGCCAACCATGTCCATATCTTAGAAATTACCTAGGGTTACACAAAGCCCTCTATTTTTCTACGCTCCATGTACCTGTTCAGGAGTCTCTCAAAAGACCCTATCATATCCACCTCCACTACTGTCACCGGTAGCCCATTCCACTAACTCACTACTCTCTGCGTAAAAAAACTTAACCCTGACATCTCCTCTGTACCTACTTCCAAGCACCTTAAAACCATGCCCTCTTGTGCTAGCCATTTCAGCCCTGGGAAAAAGCCTCTGACTATCCACATGATCAATGCCTCTCATCGTGATGAGCGTTGAGAAGGAAGTAATGGGAAAAATTACGTTTGCGAATTTAATGTGATTAACTTCCAAATGTGTTTTGTAAAGAGCATTTATACAATTTGATTGTAAGTTTTGGAAACCCCTAACATCCTAATCTTTCAACATGAGCCAGGAATGTTTCCTCATTGTGAACTGTCCAGTTCTGAGTACCCAGCAACACCATTCTTTACGTAGATTGTTTAAAAATTTTCTTTCATAGGTCATTGGAATAGACTACAATGGAAGGTTCATTGATGCTGCGCAGCAGCTAAAACATACAGGGCACTGGAGTACTGAGATCAAGGTTCCAGAGTACTTGGACAGAGACAGGGTGATGTTCAAACAGGTAAACATTGTTTATATAAAAGCACGGATCTAGTGTACAAGCTGGGAGCAGCGAATTGTTTCTTGACTCCTGAAGGCCTCTCCACACTTCAATAGAATCATGGCACATCTATTTCCTCAACTCTGAACTTCTGCCTGTCCCCTGAACGTTTCACCCCTTCTATCTCTGACTGAAAAAACACTCAAAGCCTCTACTTCCACTGCCCTTTGAGGAACAAAATTCCAATGGTCCTCAACTCTCTGGGGGAATAAATTTTGCTTCAACTCTGTCTTAAACTGGAACTGTTTATGTTTAAACAGTGACACTATGAGTGTTCACTCTGCATCTATACTCTCAGGGTCCTATTGGTTTTGTGTTGTTTGATATACACATGGAAGTCAATCTATTTTTAAAGTAGGACTCTGTGATTGCTCATTCCACAAACCCATGTTGGCTTTCACTTTTGACATTTCCTTTTGGATTTATCACAACGCCTCTGATTTGTGCTGTAGCATTTCCTGTTTTTTGTATCCTTTGCACTGGAGAACAATTTGTCTTCTATGTGTCACCCTGTCCAGCCTAACTGCAGAGGCCTCAGTGTGTAACAAGGAATCAGTGAGTAGCTCGATCTATGAGACAGGCTCCCTAGGGGGCTCCAGAGCCATTTATATGCAAATGTGTTACATTTTTAATGCAGCACATGAGTAATTGGAGACATGACATGTACAAGCCTTAGAACTTCTTCAATTAGCCAAACAGGTAAATGTACTGCATGTAGTGCTCTATGAAATGACCCGTACTTCATTCCAAAGTCCCTAGTGTCCCAATTCATTTACACTAATTAATAGAGATCAGGTCAATTCTGGAGAACTCCTTGTAGCATGCATGTGAGGAACAGATGACCTTGGACCTATGGTTCACCATGCGGTATTTCTCCTCACCAATCTCATAGGTCATTTATGGATTAGTTGAGAGAGGTTGAATGCTTTGAATATCCACATTTGCATAGTTTTTTTTATCACATGCTAGTCATGACAGCAAGGGACAAAGTGACCTTTTTCAGCTCCTAAGTTTAACCTTATTCTTCTCTAGTTGCTTCAGTACTCTCAAGGAGGCAACTTACTGATGAGTAGCAAAATTAGGATATTAATGGAAGGGCTCCTTTGATTTTTCAGCTTACTTGGATTCCCAATGAAGTTGGACATCATAGTTTTATACTTCTCGATTTCCTTGATCGTACCCTCAATCCCTCAGGTAAGGTTCACTGAGTTTTTATACAAGTCGTGATTAGGACAATGCTAGTGTTATCTTAATGATTTAATACATAATGTTAAGCTTAATTTAATAATTTGACAGATTGCCAAATCAAAGACCATCCAACTCTGCGACCTCTGGAGCAAAACATTTTAATAGATTGCTTATTGCCATTAGTTCTGAAAGGTCTCTTGAAGCTTGAAATTCTGCCATTTCAAAAACAGTACAAAATATATAAGGTTTCTGCTGTGCCTTTTGAGTCCCTCTGCTGTTGAATGTTGACAGCAAATGTCCCCTCTGTCTCAGAAGCAGAACTTGCAGTCTCAGCGTTTCTAATGTTTGACAACCCCAGGTCTTCCTTTAGCTCTGAGGATGCTGACTGGATCCATTGGGATACCCAGTGAAACCAGTGTGACCTTCTGCTACTGTCACACACCCACTTCAAGATTTGTTGTGTGTTCAGAGCACATCACTGTTGTAACTCGTGGTTATTTGAGTTACTGTCACCTTCCTGTCAGTTTGAACCATTTTGGCCATCTTCTTCTGACCTCTCTCATAACAAGGTGTTTTCACCCACAGGACGACAGCTTTCTTGTTTTTCACACCATTCTCTGTAATCCCTCGAGACTATTGTGTGTGAAAATTCCAGGAGGTCAGCAGTTTTTCTAAGATACTTAAACGACTACGCCTGGCACCAACAATCATCCCATGGCCACATTTTGTTTGGTCTGAACAATACCTGAGCATCTTGACCACGTCTGCATGCACTTACCATATGCATTGAGTTGCCGCCACACAATTAGCCAATTATAAATTTGCATTAATGAGCAAGTGTACAGCTCTACCTAATGAAGTGGCCATTGATAAGTGTAGTTATCACAAGAGGAGGAGCAATATTTAATGAACCAATCTTAAATACTCAGTATTCGTAAAGGTAAGAACATTTTTAAAAAGTGATGTCATTTCAAAACAAGGACCAACTTTGACCTTGTAAGCGATAACAACATTTAAAAAACATTTGGACAGTTACATGGATAGGAAAGGTTTAGAAGAATGTGGACCAAGCATTGTCAATGGGACAATAACAAATCTTAAATGCAAATCTTGGTTGGTGTAGACTAGCCAAAAGGCCTTTTTGTGCTGTATGACTCTATGGAAACACTGCATTTTAGCTAGCTGTGATACCAGACTAGTATATGGTAGACTTTTTAGACAGAAACTTATTTTTATGCAGCAGTATTTATTACACATTAATACACTGATATTCTGAAACTTGCTTTGTTTTCACATAAAGTTCTTCCACTACCACCTACAATTTATGGAAAAGTGGGTGCTACAATTAATCCCATTTCCCAATAGTGTCAAGAACTTCATCCCCTGTGGTGTTGCCAAATATACTTAAAACTGTGTGGACGCATTCATTCCATCTTGAAATCTTGAGGCATCTATAATATATTCACACAATGGTTGTAATCTGTTTAGCATTGTCTTCAGGAGTGAGCTTCCAAATGCAGTAAACATAAATAACTTTTACTGGAGGCTAATTCCAGAGAATTATTCCACATAGAGGCTAGAAGTCAGTTTTATAAAGCCTCAAGTATAACTTACGGTACATTAGTTACAAGACTGTGCACTGCTGAAGGTATCCTTTGTCAAGGCTTAGCACAAGTCTTGTTATAATTGCTAATTAGAGCATACAGTATGAACCATAAAGAGGAGATTGTTCACAAATCAAAGATTTGGGCAAAACCGAAAATGGTCTCTCAGATCTGCATTCAATGAAAGGATATGCTAATTATGGTGCTAAACTGGCACTGTTATTAGATCTATTGCATTCAATATCTTAGTAGTTGCTAAAATTATAATCCAATTGGGATCTAATAAAATCATAAAACATTAAAAATTTACCACTGGGTGGACCAGCATAGTTTTTTAAAACGTGTGTGTCTGCAGTATAGAAACTGACTGCCCTGATATTTGCATAGTGCTAGTTTAGCATGTCTTTTAAGCTTGTGAGAACTTTTTTGATTAATGGCTAAACCCCACACCTGCAAGGTAACCAATAAAGGCAGCAACTGGGAGGTCTGCTTCCTGGCGTGACAGTTTTTGGCACTGTATCTTCACAAGAAAAGGGGTTAAGAAAGAGAACAAAATATATTCTATGTATCTGTACCTGAGACATCATTATACCCATTTGTACTCTATGCTTCTATTTAGAATCCCAAGATCCCATGTTTTTTTAACTGTGACCTGCAGCTTCATTATTTTACACCCATATCCCTCTGTTACGATGGCAAGCCATTCTGTATGTGTTTACCATGTGAGCTCACACCAGGAAATTGCTTAAACAGCAAAGTAAAATCGCCTGGAATGAATGCAAATCACTCAAACAAATTCTTGAAAAGTAATGAATGTTATTGGAGATCACATAAGTTGGTAACAAACCTTGCAATGGATGTGAAAGATTTAGAAATGTATTGATTTACTGATTGTTTCTGATTCTTCATTTTAGAACAGTGTGTTGGTCTCTGGAATTTGTCTTCACATTTTGCTTAATGTTTTCTGTCCTTTTCACAGAATTTGTCAAGCCCTCTCAATTCTTCCATAAAATAGTAAAGTCCTTTTGAGTTTGACCTACCTTCCCTGCAAGTCCCAGCAGAGAGTTATCTTCCCTGCAAGTCCCAGCAGAGTTATCTTCCCTGCAAGTCCCAGCAGAGAGTTATCTTCCCTGCAAGTCCCAGCAGAGTTATCTTCCCTGCAAGTCCCAGCAGAGTTATCTTCCCTGCAAGTCCCAGCAGAGATTTATCTTCCCTGCAAGTCCCAGCAGAGTTATCTTCCCTGCAAGTCCCAGCAGAGTTTTATCTTCCCTGCAAGTCCCAGCAGAGATTTATCTTCCCTGCAAGTCCCAGCAGAGTTATCTTCCCTGCAAGACCCAGCAGAGTTTTATCTTCCCTGCAAGACCCAGCAGAGATTTATCTTCCCTGCAAGTCCCAGCAGAGTTATCTTCCCTGCAAGTCCCAGAAGAGAATTATTTTCTCCATGTATCCGTGTTATTCGGAGCTTTGCTGTACTACTTGAATGCATCTTCATAAAGTAAACAAGACATTATTAACTGCAAATGATGGAAATACTTGGCAGATTAGGCAGCTGGGGAGAGAGAAATAGAATTAGCACCTATTGTTGTTCATCGGAACCAAGAAGAATTGGAAATAAATAGGTTTAAAACTGCAGAGAAAGAAGAGAACAAGCTGTGTACAATGAAGTAGAGATCAAGAGAAACAGATGATAAGAGTGGTTTCGGTGTTATCAGAGAGGGGTTGATAAAAGCGGGTAATCACAGCTGATTGCCCTGGTGGAAATGTAAATACAGGGAAATGATTGAGAAAAAGCAAAGGAGACAAAGCAAAACTGGAACTGTGGGACACAAAACACTATAAATCTGAGATAAAATTACAGGATGACCTTTCGTTAATAACTGGTAAATTGTGACACAAACTGAGTAATCTGGCTTTCTGAGATTATTGAATTCGGTGTTGAATCCTGAGGGTTGCATTGTGTCATGTCAGAAGGTGAGGTGCTGTTGCTGAGACCAAAATGTTGGGTTTCGTTGAAGCTCAAAGGCCAATGACAGAAGTCAGGGTGGGAGCTTGACAGAGAATGAAACTAACAGGCAGCTGGAACCTCAAGGTTGCTCTTGCCAACTGAATAGGGGTGTTCTTCACACTGGTCACCAAATCTGTCATGGGTTTCTTCTCTATGGGGGGGACAACAGTGTGAACAGGTTTTTCTCTGTTATGTATTGCATTGTACTGCCACAAAGTTAACAAATTTCACCACATATACCAGCAATATTAAACTTGATTCTGAATGCAGTACACAAGATTGAAATTAATACAAGTAGATGACTTCTTCACCAGGAAGGATTTTTTGCATGCCTGGATGGTGGAGAAGGAAGATGCAAAGGGCAATGTTGGTTCTTGTGAGATTGCATAGGAAAGGTGCTCTGGGGAGAGGGCTCAGCTGGAGACAGAAGAATGAATCAGAGCATTAGAGTAGTTGAACCTTTCGGAATGCTGTAGGAGGCAGGAGAGGAAGAGTTGTTTGGGGAGCCAACATTTAGGTGTAATGGAAATTGCATAGGATCTATTGAATGTTGGGATTAGTGGGGTAGAAAGTTCAGTATTTACATGGGAGAGAGTAACAGTAGAGGTAACTGAATGGATACAGCTGAGAGCCCTGACATATTTAAGGAAGCATCAATGTAGACGATGTGGTCATCAGAACAGATGCAACAGTGCCAGAAATGTTACAGAATGGAATGGGAGTTCTCACCAGAAGTGTTGCTGAAGAAGGTGTAATCAAGCTAGGAAAAGCGTCTCATCCTCTGATCAGCCATGTTACAACTCTGAGAATCTGAGATTGAATTCAACAACAAGCCTTTCTCAATTGTATCACAACTGGCCAGTGCTGCTGAAAGGTCATCAACCTGTCTCTCCACAGATGCTGCTTGCCCTGCTGAGTGTTTCCTCCATTATCTTTTAGTTCAGAATTTTGGCAGTGGCAGTCCTCTGTACCTCTGTATTCCAGCATTGTGTTTGTCTTTCTACTCAGTGTTCACTACATTCACACCTTCTTCAGATAGATCAGCTGCCACTAACATGGCTCTACACCCTCCCTCAGCTGGTATTGCCACCATGTATATTTTTATTTATTTGCTTATTTATTTATTTAAAAAGGTTTATTTATTTAAGGAAGGTTTCTTGACACAATATGTAGATAAGCCTACAAGAGGAGAGGCTGTACTTGATCTGGTATTGGGAAATGAACCTGGTCAGGTGTCAGGTCTCTCAGTGGGAGAGCATTTTGGAGATAGTGATCATAATTCTATCTCCTTTATCATAGCATTGGAGAGAGATAGGAACAGACAAGTTAGGAAAGCATTTAACTGGAGTAAGGAGAATTATGAGGCTATCAGGCAGGAAAAGGGAAGCTTAAATTGGGAACAGGGAAAAGTGTGGAAGAAATGTGGCAAATGTTCAGGCGATATTTGTGTGGAGTTCTGCATAGGTACTTCCCAATGAGACAGGGAAGTTATGGTAGGGTACAGGAATCGTGATGTACAAAGGCTGTAATAAATCTAGTCAAGAAGAAAAGCTTACAAGAGGTTCAGAGAGCTAGGTAATGTTAGAGATCTAGAAGATTATAAGGCTAACGGGAAGGAGCTTAAGAAGGAAATTAGGAGAGCCAGAAGGGGCCATGAGAAGGCCTTGGCGGGCAGGATTAAGAAAAACCCTAAAGCATTCTACAAGTAAGTGAAGAGCAAGAAGAAAAGACACGAGAGAATAGTACCTATCAAGTGTGACAGTGGGAAAGTGTGTATGGAACTGGAGGAAATAGCAGAGGTACTTAATGAATACTTTATTTCAGTATTCACTATGGAAAAGGATCTCGGTGATTGTAGTGATGACTTGCAGTGGACTGAAAATCTTGAGCATGTAGATATTAAGAAAGAGGATGTGCTGGAGCTTTTGGAAAGCATCAAGTTGGATAAGTTGCTGAGACCAGATGATATGTACCCCAGGCTACTGTGGGAGGCAAGGGAGGAGATTACTGAGCCTCTGGCAATGATCTTTGAATCATCAAAGGGGACGGGAGAGGTTCCAGAGGATTGGAGGGTTGCAGATATTGTTCCTTTATTTAAGAAAGGGAGTAGAGATAACCCAGGAAATTATAGACCAGTGAGTCTTACTTCAGTGGTTGGTAAGTTGATGGAGCAGATCCTGAGAGGCAGGATTTATGAACGTTTCGAGAGACATAATATGATTAGGAATAGTCAGCATGACTTTGTCAAGGGTGGGTCATGCCTTACGAGCCTGATTGAATTTCTTGAGGATGTGACTAAACACATTGATGAAGGAAGAGCAGTAGATGTAGTGTATATGGATTTCAGCAAGGCATTTGATAAGGTACTCCACGCAAGGCTTATTGAGAAAGTAAGAAGACATGGGATCCAAGGGGAAATTGCTTTGTGGATCCAGAACTGGCTTGCCCACAGAAGGCAAAGTGTGGTTGTAGGTCATATTCTGCATGGAGGTCGGTGACCAGTGGTGTGCCTCAGGAATCTGTTCTTGATTTTTGTAAATGACCTGGACTAGGAAGCGGAGGGATGGGTTAGTAAGTTTGCTGATGACACAAAGGTTCGAGGTGTTGTGGATTGTGTGGAGGGTTGTCAGAAGTTACAGCAGAACATTGATAGGATGCAAAACAGGGCTGAGAAGTGACAGATGGAGTTCAACCCAAATAAGTGGAAAGTGGTTCATTTTGGTAGGTCAAATATAATGGCAGAATATCATATTAATGGTAAGACTCTTGGCAGTGTGGAGAATCAGAGAGATCTTGGGGTCTGAGTCCATAGGATGCTCAAAGCAGTTGTGCAGGTTGACTCTGTGGTTAAGAAGGCATATGGCATACTGGCCTTCATTGATCATGGAACTGAATTTAGGAGCCGAGAGGTAATGTTGCAGCTATTTAGGACCCTGGTCAGACCCCACTAGTAGTACTGTGCTCACTTCTGGTCGCCTCACTACAGAAAGGATGTGGAAACCATAGAAAGGGTGCAGAGGAGATTTACAAGGATGTTGCCTGGATTGGGGAGCATGCCTTATGAAAACAGGTTGAGTGAACACAGCCTTTTCTCCTTGCAGTGATGGAGGATAAGAGGTGACCTGATAGAGGTGTATAAGATTATGAGAGGCATTGATCGTGTGGATAGTCAGAGGCTTTTTCCCAGGGCTGAAATGGTTGCCACGAGAGGGCACAGTTTTAAGGTGCTGGGGAGAAGGTACAGAGGAGATATCGGGGGTAAGTTTTTTACTCGGAGAGTGCTGAGTGCGTGGAATGGGCTGCTGGTAATGGTGGTGGAGGTGGATACGATAGGGTCTTTTAAGAGACTTTTAGATAGGTACATGGAGCTTAGAAAAAGAGGGCTATGTATAAGCCTAGTAATTTCTAAAGTAGGGACGTGTTTGGCACAACTTTGTGGGCCAAAGGGCCTGTATTGTGCTGTAGGTTTTCTATGTTTCTAAGACTGCAAAATAAAGAAAGTAAGAAAGTGTTATTTCAATGCCTCACTATTTTTACTTCTGATGCCTAAATATTTAGTCAATAAGAATCATTATTTTGGGATCTGAGCTGCTGCAAATTGAATGTGGAGATGAGATGGCATTTGCAGGGTACAGAAATATGAAACGTTTCTGCCTAAAACATTGAGATTGTTCTCAGTCAATTACATAAAAATCCCAATAAAAAAACACTACAGTTGGGTCATGTGCTAGGTGATCATCTCCTATTCCACCATGGTAGTCTGCCTACAACCCAAAGGCATCCACAATGACTTCTCCAATTTCAGGTAACAGTCCATCTGTTCCTTTCTCTGTTCTGATTGACCCACATCCTGTTACGCAGTTTCTTTCTGCTCTCCCACCTGCCTATCAGCCCAGTTGATCAAATATTACCTTCCCTACTGTTGTCCTCTGCCTACTAACCCTCTCTTATCTGAGTCCACTCATCACTTTCTTTTCTTATCAAATTCCATAATCTGCAGCCCTTTGTCACCTCCACTTATCATTTCCCAACCTCAGCCAATAACTTCATTCCTCCCTATCCCATCTGTCCAACCTCAGTCAATATCTTCATCCCTCCCTATCCCATCTGTCCAACCTCGGCCAATATCTTCATTCCTCCCTATCCCATCTGTCCAACCTCACTCAATATCTTCATCCCTCCCTATCCCACCTGTCCAACCTCGGTCAGTATCTTCATCCTTCCCAATCCCATCTGTCCAACCTTGGTCAGTATGTTCATCCCTCCCTATCCCACCTGGCTCCATCTGTTCAACCTTACCTGGATCCACCTTTTGCTTGATATCTCCTGCCTCACCTCTCTCTTGTATAATCTCAGCCCTGTTGCAGGGTGTTGACCAATAATGCCACCTGTCCTTTGCCTCCACAGATGCGAAGTTCCTTTGGCAGTTTGTTTTTCTGGCTCCATATTCCAGCATCTGTAGTCACTTGTATCTCCAAAGATGAGAAAAGGATACACACTATTATCAATAGACATATCCGTTCAGTCATGAATTTGCAACAACTTGGAATTCAAATTAAGAATACCCACAAATATAATCTGCTTCAGAAACTGCTAATCCATTACACTTCCTTCCCTTTTTAATGATTTTTTCCTGTGTATTTGATCTGTATTGTGATGTGTGTAAGATGTCTTTATAATGGTTGCACTATAGTTCTGGAAATTAATGGGCAATTTCATTTGCAACAAGGTTTTTCCTGAGATGGGAAAGGAAGGAGAAATAAAATCAATAAACGAGTCTTCGTTTTGAAGAGTCAATCTTGCATAACATGATCTGCATTTTACTGCAGTTTCTGTCACCAACACGTTATAATTTAAAGGGTTTGAAAATACATTTGCCACCTGTTCATTATGGCAGTGCCCCTTTTAATTAGTAAAAAAGACAGCTGCTTAATATTTTATGGTATAACATCAAAAGTAATAGTGTGAATCAAAGAATTTAGTCGTGGACATAATTCCAATGAATTGTCTGTTCATTTTTCATATCATAAATGACAGATGTGGAATTAACAATAATATAAGCACGTATGATTGAACATTTTTATCTGTGGATGATACATGGGAAAATGTATTCACAGTTCAGTTACTCCAACCTGACAAGAGGAGACCACTGGAGAATGACAGGATGGGAGAACCCCCTCATGTCACAGGAGAATGTCATTTTTCATATCATGTCTACTTTCAGCCAGTGCCTTTCTGGTGACATTAAACAGAGCAGTGCAAGAGGCTACAATGAACAATGTTTGTGTTGTCATCTCCCTCCATTAAGGAAATTTAACTGAATAAGATCCCCTTTATCATTTACATTAATTTCCTATGAGCTGATTAGATTTTTTCTCAGAAAATAAGATTCTTAGTTTTTCAAGTTTCTTATTGCTGATGAACACCTTAAAATTAAGTAATAATCTGAATATTTGATTGACTCCATTTCTGTTTATTTTCTAGGCTCTTCTAAAAATGAACCAAAAACAATATCAAATAAATCAATTCTTCATTAGCAAGGAGAAGGCTGGGATGACTTTTTTGTTGTTTAATTTATGAAGACGTGATGTCATTGTGAGGTTAGAACATGTTAGGAAATCCTTTACGGATGGTCACTAATAAGGTGATCAGGCTCTTCTCTGTCCAGGGAGAAGCAGGAACATGGTTCTTGCTACCACATGGAATAATTAAGATAAACTTAAGGGGGAAATTAATATTGATAAATATGAAAAAGGAATATATTTGTAGAGGTGATTGTTTAGAGATACGATAAGAGGGTAAAATGAAAGAGGATATTGGCAGACTCCTTAGGGGCTTGGACCAATTTGGTAGATTAATCTACTTATGTGCTGAGAGTTCCAACATAATTCATGGTTTATCCTGTTTCATGAAAACGTGATTGAAATGCTCTTTTTGTTTGAGGAGAATTAGAGTTGCCATGAGTTGCCTTTTTGTGCTTTATTGCTCCATTCGGGGATGACATGTCATTCCATCAAAGGCAAATGAGGGAATGATTATCAAGTAAAGACACAAAATGCTGGCAGAACTCAGCAGGTCAGAGCGCATCTATGGGAGGGGGGTAGTGACGACGTTTCAGGCCGAAACCCTTCATCAGGAGTGAAGTGACATGGGATGGTCAAGGGGGGATAAGATGTGGGGGGAGGGATGAAGTAGCGAGCTGGGAAGCGATAGGCTGAAGGGAAATGGGCTAGGGGGAAGGTGGAGAATTATGGGAAATAAAAGAGAAATAAAGGTAGGGCTGGGGAGAGATTATAGTGAGGGGGGAAAAAAGAGAGAGAAAGAGAACCAGACTAAAATAATAGATAGGGATGGGGGCAAGGGGGGGAGACAAGGGTATCAATGGAGGTCTGTGAGTTGGATGTTCATGCCAGCACGTAGGAGGCTACCTAGGCGGGAGATAAGGTATTGTTCCATCAGCCTGCGTGTGGCCTCATCTTGACGGTAGAGGAGGCCATGGGCAGACGTGTCGGAGTGGGAGAGGTCTGTGGAATTGAAGTGTGTGGCCACAGGGAGATCCCGCCACTGCTGGAGGACCGAGTGCCGGTGTTCAGTGAAATGGTTTCCCAGTCTGCGGCGGGTCTCCCCAATGTATAAATGGCCACATCGGGAGCACCGGATACAGTATATCACCGCAGTTGACTCGCAGGTGAAGTGGTGCCTCACCTGAAAGGACTGAATGGGCCTGAGATGGTGGTGAGGGAAGAAGCGTGGGGTCAGGTGTAGCACTTCTTCCGTTTGCAGGGATAAGTGCCTGGAGGGAGGTCAGTGAGGAGGGATGGGGGAGAATGAATGGACAAGGGAGTCGTGTAGGGAGTGATCCCTGCGGAAAGCCGAGAGTAGGGGGGAGGGGAAGATGTGGCTGGTGGTGGGATCCCATAGGAGGTGGCGGAAGTTATGGAGGATTATATGTTGGATCTGTAGGCTGGTAGGGTGATAGGTGAGGACCAGGGGGACTCGATCCCTGCTGGGCTGGCGGGGAGATGGGGTGAGGGCAGAGGTGCGTGAAATACGGGAGACGCGATGGAGGGCAGAGTTGATAGTGGATGAAAGGAAGCCTCTTTCTTTCAAAAAGGAAGACATCTCCTTTGTCCTAGAATGAAAGGCCTCATCCTGAGAGCAGATGTGGCGGAGGCGGAGGAATTGAGAGAAAGGGATAGCATTTTTACAGGAGACAGGGTGGGAGGACGAATAGTCTAAGTAGCTGTGAGTCTGTAGTATACATCGGTGGATAGGCTATCTCCAGAGACAGAAACAGAAAGATCTAGAAAGGGAAGGGGGGTGTCGGAAATAGACCAGGTGAATTTGAGGGCAGGGTGAAAGTTGGAGGTGAAGTTAATGAAGTCGACGAGCTCAGCATGTGTGCAGGAAGCAGCGCCGATGCTGTTGTTGATATAACGTAATTCCAGACCCGGAATGATTATCAAGTCCTTTTTCACAAAAGTACTCACCTTTAAATTCTTCTAGGTATTGCTAAAGTTCTCTTTTTGTTTTAAATTTTGACAAGTCTGGTTGGAGAACTAAAGACATCATTGAGAATGAAAAGTGCATTGGAGAAAAATAAACACCAGCTGACAACCAGGTGCCCTAGGCTTGAATTTTAAAAGCCAAGACAGAAAGGAATGAAATCTGCATTTTGGAATAAGCTGCAGTGAAAGACCTTGCCATAAATATCAACTCCACCACAATGGGGATCCAAGGAGAGGGGTAGTGGATTTGGAATTTAAGATCAAGGAAAAATTTTGTTGGAAAAACTGCTTAATGAAATGGGCAAAAATATGGTATTGGGAGTTTGTAAGAGCATTTGTTGAAGTGTTTCAAGTAGAAGTAACTTGGTCTTCTGACTTATCTATTACAGATCGTTTAAAATATTTTACACCAGGTTTGTTGACTCTTGTGCACTTTACAATTGAATGTGGAAGTCTTTTTGTCACTCCCTGTTGTTCCACAATCAAATAGCGTTTGTTTCAGGACATGGCGATGTTTGAGTGTTGCTAATATGTTATTGAAAAGCTGCCTTCTTTATCTGCCAGCTTGGCTAGCACGTTTGTCTGGTGTCGTGCAATCAAAAGGGTTGGTTGTCATCATCTCAGAAAAGTGGAAGAGGAGCAATTTGTATCAAAGATTTCAAGAACTCAGAAAACAGTAAGTGAACAGATTATTTCTTGTTGGAATATGATGGCCTTGGCTGAACTACAGAAGAAAATGAGAGCAGTGGGTGATGGGAGGCCAGGCAAGTGAAGAGGAAACTGTTAAATTTTCTCTTGCAGTCTTCCTTTCCTCATTCTTACAGTTCTGATTCCAAGTGAAGTGGTCTCATAAAATAGCAAAGTGGGAAGGTTGTGATCCATTTCTTCATCTAGGCACAATACATTATTGAGAGAGATATATCATTGGATAAAATGTTGAATAGAGGCCTCAGCTACCTTCACAGGCAAAGCGGGGAAACCAAAGACAAAAAAACAGGGGAAATTATTTATGCCTGATGCTCAAGCCAATGTTTATCCTGTAGCTGAGCATCATAAAAATAGATTATCTGCCTCATTGTGATATTACTATTTGCTACATAAAAATCAGCTGCCCTTATTTTCATCTTTGCATCCCCAAGATTACTTAGCTTAATTATAATAATTCCTACCATTGAAGAATTTTATTTTTAAAATATTTAAATCAATTTAGTCATAGGAGCAAAACACCCCTGGATTGTTCGCACAAACTCTTCACCTCAGCTCAGCCGTTCATGAGTAGTGCTGACAATAATTCTGGGAGGTAAATCGTAAATTAATTTGGGGCCAGCAGATACTTTATTCTGTGGGTTGTGCCGGAAAGGGAATCTTATGAACCTTTCCTTCATTCCACAGTACAAAGCAGGGGCTGGAATTTACCTGCTCTGAGTCTCTTTTACTAAATGCCTTTCCTAGGCTAAATTATTATGAATATATCAGCTAAATTAGAATGCCTAACAACACTGTGTGCAGTAGAAAAGAAGAGATTGGTGAAAGTCAGAAAGGAGCAACAAGTAAGGAATACAAGGAGCTGAAGTGTGAAGTACGAGGACGCTGCAGACTCGACAAAGAGGCAAACCTACAATGCATCTGCTCCAACATGGAAAATGAGACCAACAAAGGCAACAGCAAGATAGTTTATGCTGCAGTAAAAGAACTTACTGGCACCTTCACACCAAGAACTGGTGCAATCAAAAATGCCGAAGGGAAAATTCTGAGAGAAGATGCAGATGTGTGGGAAAGGTGGCTCGAGTACACCAGGAAACTCTGTGAAGATCACGAGAATGAAAACCGTGACAAAGCCATTGACTGGACAACACTAGAACAGGAACTACGACTGTCAGAAGCAGAAAAAGCAATCGAGAAGATTAAAAAGAATAAATCACCTGGTCCAGACAACATACCAGCAGAATGACTGAAAGCAACAGGCACCTCAGTGGCCCACATCTTGCACCGCATTATCTGCTCCATCTGGAAGACTGGCAAATGGCCAACAGACTGGTGCAAATCTGTCTACTTTCCAATTCCCAAGAAAGGGGACCTCCTGCTGTGCAGTAATTACAGAACAATTGCATTGGTATCACACGCCAGCAAGGTTCTACTCATAATGATCTCTGAGAGATTAAAGAACTACGTAGGTAGAGGAATTGCACTTGAACAGGCTGGCTTCAGGAGTGGCTGAGGCGCCAGGGACAAGCTCTTCAACATGCACCCAGTAATGGAGAAAATGAGAGGTCAATACCCCTCATACATCTGCTTCATAGACTACTCAAAGGCATTTGAATGTGTCCAATACACCAAACTATGGACAACAAAGATTCAACTGGGCATGGCACCACACCTAGTGGCTCTTCTAGAAACACTGTAAGCTACGCAATCCTCCAGCCTTCGGACCACATCTGGCGAGACTGAATCATTCTGCAATGGAAAGGAGTCCGCCAAGGCTGCATCCTTTCTCCACACCTTTTTAACATCTACACTGAGGTGATCATGAGACTGGGAATTCCAGACAACACTGGCATTAAAATAGGAGGAAGGACCATCAGTAACTTGAGATGCGCAGATGACACAGCCCTGCTAGCCACAACAGAAGAAGGCCTACAGGCACTACTCAATAATGTTGCAAAAGTCTCTGCTGAATTTGGATTGTTGATAAATGGCAAAAAGACCAAAGTTATGGTGATAAGCAAAACTGCAATTCAAGCTGACATCTACATCAGAAACGACAAGATCGAACAAGTGTCCTCCTTTATATACCGTGGTGCAGAACTAAATGTCACAAACAAATGCAGCAAGGAAATAAGGCGAAGGCTAACAATGGCACGCACAAGCACTACCAAACTCTGGAACATCTGGAAAGATAGATCTGTGAGCACTGACACCAAGATACACCTCCTCAAGAGTCTCGTCTGGCCAGTAGCCCTATATAGCTGTGAAACATGGACCCTAAATGTAGCTGATGAAAAGAAGTTGACAGCAATTGAGATGTGGAAATACAGATGGATCCTCAGGGTATCATACACTGAAAGGAGATCCAACGATTTCATCCTAGAAAAGATTGGCACGAAATCAATACTTCTGGAAACCATTATCCAAAGGAAACTTTGTTATTTTGGACACATCTCAAGAACTGATGACACACTGGAACACACTGTGCTAGAAGGCAGAGTAGAAGGAAGCTGTTCCCGAGGCAGACAGAGGACAACCTGGATGAACAACATCAAGAAGTGGACCAGCCTCACCACCAGAGATGCAAGAGGTTTGGCTGCCGACAGATCGCAGGGGAAGAAAGTGGTTGCTGAGGCTCTGGCAGAGTATGGCACATGATGATGATGATGATGAACGATATGAAGTGCATTAATGTCTTTTGCCAGACCAGCAAGAACAATTGCATATTTATAAATCTACTGCTTCATTAATAGATCTAATGTCATTTGTATTATTATAAAATAATTTGTCTAACATTATTTCAAATATGATTTGTGTTGAGGTTCATAATATTATGTTTTTTAAAATATGCATTATTGTTTAACTTGGTAACTTTATTTAATCAGCGGAGTGAGTGATTCTAGTTATAAGGTACAGCTTTGAACAAGTCAGGTATGTTTGATGTTCATATCACTTGTTATCCTGGAATAACAGAGCACTGTGGTAAGATTGGATAAAAGTGTTTCCATCTGTAACAGGAGAAAATCTGTAGATGCTGGAAATCCAAGTAATACACACAATGCTGGATGAACTCAGCAGGCCAGGCAGCATTGATGGAAAAAAGTATAGAAAAGAATCTTCATCAGGTCTTGTCCTGAAACGTCGACTAAACTCTTTTCCATTGATGTTGCCTGGCCTGCTGAGTTCATCCGGCATTATGTGTGTGTGTTTCCACCTGTCATTGGATTGGTTCTTGCTCCTGTTGACATCCTTCTGGTAAACATAACCTTGTTGCTTATTAGATTTGCTTCTTTGTAGATTAGACTTATGTGTAGGTAATTCTATTGAAATTACTTGCCCTTGTTTTAAGATATTTCATACTTTAATAATCAACTCATTGAGAATTATGTTTGAGACTCCATTTTCAAATTAATCGCAATCTTCCCCAGATTTTATCTTTTGCAACTAATTAGCTTCAATGATTGAAATTAAAAATAACCTCAAATACAACTGAATTCTGAGAAATAGAAGAAACTAACAGAGAACAATGTAAAAGACAAAGATTCTAAATGGTGTGTGAAAAGAAGCATAGATAAACAGATTAAGGGAATAATTCTATGGCTTTGGTCTTTATAGACTTAAGTCATCACTATCAATGACAGTATGTCAAATGCAGAGAAGTTTAAGGTGTACAAATGGAATAGAGATCTTAGATAATTAAAGGGGTGGAGATGATTATAGCAATAGGATTATTTAAGGCTATGTAGGAATTTAAAAGCAAGTCTTGGAAACTTGATATCAAATATTAATTTGGAGAAAGTGAGGGTCAGTGAATATCGGCGTGATGAGCCAATGGCCATAAGGTTATGACAAGGTTATGCACCAGTTTTAAGGATGGTAAAACAGAGGTCATCAAACATGAATACTGATCTACAAGTAATAACAACATGAGTGCAGAACAGCTGAGGCAAAGGCAAAATCTAGAGATGCAATTGTACAATCTCAATGATAGTACAGAAATATAGTTTAGAACTTGTGTTGTTTGTGACCTCATCAGGCTTGACCTATCAGATCTGAGACAGTTACCTGTAATCTGGGAAAGGGATACCCAATATCACTGGCAGGATTTTTTTTTTGTTCATCTGGTTTTGGGTGGAAGAGAGAGCCAGACAAATTTTCTGTAGTGGAGGAGAAATTGAGGTAGGTGGAGGGGAGGAAGGGGAAGATTGTGTGATGGTAATGTAAATACAGAAATGGGTTCCATTTTGGAGGATGACCTTGACCAGATGAGTAATGAGGGAGGCCTAGTAGAAATCCTTGGGATCATCATACATAATGGTGTAGAACTGAGCTGAGACCTAGAAGAGGCAGTCTTTACCAAGACTGGCTAAACAAAAATAATATCGAGCGATAGTGAATTTACTCAGCTGGACAACTTGGAGAGTGATTGGAGAAAGGCTGCAAAGGTTGAGAAGGATAAGAATGGTTAATTTTTGTGATGTGGCCAGCAGCTTGAAAATGAGACACGTAACATGGGTGATTGATAAGTTTGTGGCCAAGGGTAGAAGGAATCAATTTTAGAAAACCTAGCACATTTATGTTTCCTACATTTACACACTTAGTCCAGCGGTCGTGGAGCATACGGATCCCTTCTTTGTAGAAGTAAATGTCTTGGACCTCCAGAAGTGGTCCACAGCATGGAGTGATTGATCAGTTCATGGCCAAAGGTAGACAGAGATGAGTTATTAACTTCAAACTTTCTGTATAATCACTCAAAGAGTTGCACTGCACGTGCATGTAATGAGAGCGGTACAGTATAACTCATCTCCTTCTACCTTAGGCCACAAACTTATCAATCACCCCTGCTGTGGACATTTTCTGGAGGTCCAAGATCCGTATGCTCCACCACTGCTGGACTAAGTGTGTAAATGTAGGAGGGGACTATGCTGAAAAATAAATGTGCTCGGTTTTCTAAAATTGACTCCTTCTACCCTAGGCCACGAACTTATCAATCACCCCCCAGATTAATCAGTCTAGAAGATAAAAGACTTATGTCCTTTAGAAGAAACATCAACCTATAGTGATTCAAATCTATTATTTTTGACCCAGTGGTAGCCTCTGAATCAGACATAGGAGCACGTAAACAAGACAGATGGATTAGAACATGGAACAGTGTAGCAAAGGAACAGGCCCTTTGGCTCATGATGTTATGCTAAACTAATTCAGACGATCACACCTCATTTAACTAAACCCTTCTACTTGCACATTAATGCTATAGAGTGGGGAATGCATCTGTCAGAAATTCCATATTTTGTGTTGAGCGTCCCCCTCCAGAGATCCCAACTCAGCAGTTGAGAATGAACAGGGGTGGTTGCCACCAATGTCTGGGTTTCAATCCACATCACAAACAGATTATGTTTATTGAATCTCACATCTATACGTAGGGCAGTCTGGGTAAACATCATGCTGTACGGCTATGCTGACTGAAATTTAATAACACTCTTTGGCTGTGGGGCCTGATCAGGTGAACAACAAGAGCCAGCAGGGTTAAAAAGCCCTTAGTCAAAGAAGGGTGCCTGAACTTGCCCAGGTGCCTTTTCTGCTTAGGGTTTAAAAAAGTGTTTTAGACACAGTTTGGAACAGCGGGGGCAGCTATCTGACTTATAACCAGGCAATGCTCTTTATTTTGTGGAGGAAATTAAAAGTGATGGTAAAATGAAACATGATTGTAGGGAAAATAATGAAAATGCATCTGATAAAATGTGAATGTGTAATTTAGGTGGTCCTTTGTGGAAGAAAGGGAAATGGAAAGCAGAAGAACCCAAGGCAAAGCAGTTACTTTTGTTACCATCTGGAAGCTACACCATCCCACAGACTCCAATGTCAATGACGATGAAGATCAGTGACTAAGTCTCCAAGGAGCTGCTGAAAAAGTAGTGTTCATTTCTGAGTATTACAGTCAATGCTTATGGAGAAATGATTTGTTTTTATTATATTCCTCTCAAATGTTATGATTGTATTGTGCCTAGGTTTATTAATCTCTCTCAGAGATGTATTGTGTAAGTTTGTTCCTATTAATGACCAGACATAATACTGTAGATGATAAAGTAGCTTCATTATTCCCCAAATCCATGGACTGCCTAGTGTGTAACTAGCAAATTATTAACCATACACTTTGCTGGTGCTGCTTTTGGGGCAGTCATTGTAAGGTCTGTATATAACCCAAAAAAAAACTCATGACCATTGATATAACCTTGTTTGAAACTTTCTGCATAAATTATTTTCAACATTTAATCATCTATTGTACTTCGAAGTATGACTTGCATCCTTAAATAGTCATTTCTAAGTTCAGTGAACAAAATACTCTACTAAAAGGTTACAGTTACAATGAACATGACTCTGGTCTGGTCTCTCATTACACCATGTGTTTACCTTAAAACTCTTTGGTTAGTTATTCTCCAATGTTGCCCAAGGGTTTTGTATCTTTAAAATGATCCTAAAAAATGTGGAACGATTTATTTCAATCATGTTTTACTTGAAAAATCTCATCATCATATAGAAGTAACAAAGTAGAGAAAGGAATCAACGATCTGCAGAAAATTAGGAATTTAATAGCGGTTCATAAGTGATACTAAATTAATTATTAGGATTAAATTAAATTCTCTCGCCTGAACCCATTTTTAGAAGAAACTAGTAGAGGAGATGATTACATTGTTCTGCTCTTTAAAATGTTATATATTTTAGGATTGAGAGTAAACTACATACATTTTGTAAGGAAATAACAGGTAGAAATAAAAATTGTAAATAATTTTGAGTTTCTATACCCATTAAAAGTAACAAATGCAACCTTAATTTTCCAAAGAGGGAATGCAGGACAACTTCCCTATAGTTCATTATTAACATGCTGTTATTAGGAATGAGTCACAGATCTCCCAGTAAAGGTTCTATACAATAAAATTAAGTTTCTTAAAGTTCTATCTAAGTTAGAGTGAAGGGTTAGCATAAAATCAGTGCAGAAATGACTGGGGAGTGTAATGGAACTGGGAGTATAAATGAGATAGATTTAAGGTAAGGTGGAAAAGGGACTTGATGGGCAAGTTTTCCACATGGAGGGTGGCGAGTATATAGAACGAGCTGTCAGATGAGGGATGTACAATAGTATCATTTAAAGACCACTTGGATAGGTACATGCAGTGGCAGGCTCTTGAGGGATATGGGCCAATGCAGGAATTTGGGACTCGATGGGTGGGCAACATGGAATCGTTGGACCACAGGACCTGCACCTATGCTGTATTGCTCCAGGACTCAATGGACACAGTTCAGGCTTTAAAGTAGCATTTAATAAAAAGCAGCAAACAAAACGTACAATCCAAAGTTAGCCTTCATGAGACTGTGGAGATTATTATCCGGAAGTGAGAATTGTAAGTAGACAGGAAAGAGTAGCTCATTTTTGAGATGACACGTTGTCGTTGGTGTTAAGAGGGCCATAGCTTGTAATTGGTGTTAAGGGGGCCATAGCTTGGCCCTCAGCTGGTAGATTTATTACACTTGTCTGCTGATACAAAACTAGATATCAAAGTAGGTGCATCTATTTTATAATATCTTATCGGGGAGAAAGTGGGAGAATGGGGTTGAGAGGAATAATAAATCAGCCATGATCAATTAGATAGCAGAACAGAACTGATGGGCTGAGTGGCCTAATTCTGCAGCCAGTGTCTTATAATATAGACATGCACAGATAAGAAATAATATGTTGCTTAGAACACAAGTGGTTACGTTGAAAATCACAGGTTATGCTGAGTAACTGGGCTGGTAACTAACCGAAGTCTGATCATATTTGTTAAATCTTGCTGGCTTTAAATTATGATTGGCTCTGTTATCGTGGATTTTGTACCCAAGGAGAAAATGTACTTTGGTGATATATCCAAGAGGCTGTAATTTCCGCTTCACCTTTAGTACAGAGACAAGCAACACACACTTTCTATGAGTTGTTCTGCTTATGAGCTACAACAACAAAAAAAAAGTTTAGCCAGGCTTGTTCTAGGTGGCTACTTTAATTTTCTTAATCTTGGGTTACCAACTTCAAATTTAATACAAATACAAGCCATAGAAATCTGCTTTACAAGATATCCCGATCAAGGTAAAAACACAACCAAAATTCCCCTCTCAACATCAATACAGATCAAATATTACAAATATGCAAATATACAGGGAAACCAGATACAAATTTGATAGATTTCCACCTCACCTCAGAAAAATATTGTATCAGGTTTAGAAAAGAAAACTATTTTAATGCATCTCTTACAAAACCTTTGGCTATTTTAAGGAAATCAGTCTTAAAGTTACTCAAAAGGCAGACTTTTACTTGATCTGTACTGCAGATCCAATATGTACATTTTATACTAAATGTGTTTCCTCCTGACATCACCCTTCTCGCTTTTCAAACATCCCTTGAGGGTACTGAGAGATCACCCATAACCCTTCTACCATTTTTCACTCGTGAACCTTATCATAGGTAGAAATGTAGGCTGCATGAGTCCCACATTTGAACTTTCTGACAGTACTCACTGTGAATGCATTACGACTGATTATTTTTGCCTCTCCTTTCTCCTCCTAAAGGGGCATTAGCCAATGCTCTGTAGGCTCAGTACCAGGTTATTCCATTCAAGTATCAGAACAGCTACATTTAAGTTATGAAATGAAAATCTTTTAACAACTGAACTACAAAAAATTGCAGAGATCTGAAAAAAAATTAAATACATAGCAGAGCAAATATGCAGCAAGCATTCACTTATAGTTAATTGGACATCCCAGTTTGTCCCTTCAAAGAAATTTGCTCTGCTTGAGTCAGACAAATACATAAAGAAGCAAGCATCCACGCATTTCCCAATTTTATAAATACATTCTCCTTTTGTATAAACATATGCAAATAAGGCTCCACTGTACAGAAAAGGCAAAATGCAGCAGCAGTAAAATATTTTCTATTTCATTTCATATGTACATTAACCATGTCTGTCCAGGAAGTAAATCCATAAATAAATACCGTTTTTTTTAAATCTTGTGTAGCTTATGCCAATGGGGAGCTTCAACAAATTAAGCTCTCAGCAAAACTTCAAACTGCAACGAGCACTGTTAAGACTATTTA
Source organism: Hypanus sabinus (assembly GCF_030144855.1). Classification (NCBI taxonomy): domain Eukaryota; kingdom Metazoa; phylum Chordata; class Chondrichthyes; order Myliobatiformes; family Dasyatidae; genus Hypanus; species Hypanus sabinus. The sequence goes on from NC_082716.1 coordinate 65,753,950, forward strand.
CAAAAAGATATAAATATAGCTTTGAAGAGGTTTTGCGTGCAAGTGCAGCATTATTCTATACAAATGTAAGGAATTGGAGTTGACACTTATGGCCTGTGTCATTTCTTTCTGGTGTTCAATCAGTGCAAAAAAAAAAGTCCCTTTATTGTGTTTCATTTATAGTATAAAAATGATCTGCTAATACAAAAATACACATCATTTAGATGTTAGAAATTTTCTGTCTGGTGACTGGGCATCCGGTCTTGACTGGCACAGCTGCTGCATCGTTTGATGTGAGGAATCTGCAGGTCAAGTGGATGCGACACAATTTCTCTCAGGGTAATCCATCGTCCTCCATACTGAGAGCAACACGCTGTCAATGGAAAACAAAGTCATTGTTTTAAAACAAAGGCAATTAATTCAAATTCTACCTGAAGAGGTGATCTTCTCCCCACCCCTTTGCAGTCTAAAGCAGCAAAATTAAGAATGCCCAATTTTATTCAATTGCAGAAATAGGGCAAAATTATATTTTTTCCTGTATTTGTTAAGCCGGTTGTCTCATTCCCATGATGATTTGATTAACCTCCATTATAAATATGACCTAAAGGAAGCTGATTCTGATTAACTGTCACATTCAAGTTAATATGAAGCCCTCAAGCACACAGAAGCATTCAATGAAACAGCAGAAATAAAAGGACCTTATAAGCCATCACACCTTTTCTGCCGTTCTTTATTACAAGGTAGATTATGCAAAAGAGAACATTAAAGAGGATATCTTATTGAATGGAGCCTTGGGCTCAGACTGTCACGTGGCATGTTCCCAGTATTTTCAGGGGACACAGTTCTGAGTTACGATGTGAGCCTACCAACCAGAGGGCACCACTTCCTTCTCCGGTTTACCTCAGAAGTTAATAGCGTATAACAAGAAAATAGAAAATCTACGGTAGTTAGTAGCAGATTTAAAGAAAAACATCCATTTATTAGATATTATACAAAACTGGGATATACTGTTTTCCCTTTATAGAGAAAATGAAATGAAAAGTTTTGAAGGTGTGACTAAACACATTGATGAAGGTAGAGCGGTAAATGTAATGTATATATAGATTTCAGCAAGGCATCTGATAAGGTACCCCATGCAAGGCTTATTGAGAAAGTAAGGAGGCATGGGATCCAAGGGGACATTGCTTTGTGGTTCCAGAACTGGCTTGCCCACAGAAGGCAAAGAGTGGTTGAAGACGGGTCATATTCTGCATGGAGGTCGGTGACCAGTGGTGTGCCTCAGGGATCTGTTCTGGGATCCCTACTCTTCATGGTTTTTATAAATGACCTGGATGAGAAAGTGGAGGGATAGGTTAGTAAATTTGCTGATGACACAAAGGTTGGAGGTGTTGTGGATAGTGTGGAGGGCTGTCAGAGGTTTCAGCGGGACATCGATAGGATGCAAAACTGAGCTGAGAAGTGGCAGATGGAGTTCAACCCAGATAAGTATGAAGTGGTTCATTTTGGTAGGTCAAATATGATGGCAGAATGTAGAATTAACGGTAAGTCTCTTGGCAGTGTGGAGGATCAGAGGGATCTGGGGTCTGAGTCCATAGGACACTAAAAGCTGCTGCGCAGGTTGACTCTGTGGTTAAGAAATCATATGGTGCACTGGCCTTCATCAATCATGGGACTGAGTTTAAGAGCTGAGAGGTAATGTTGCAGCTGTATAGGACCCTGGTCAGACCCCACTTGGAGTACTGTGCTCAGTTCAGGTCACCTCACTACAGGAAAGATGTGGAAGCTATAGAAAGGGTTTCCAATTTCTCTAACTTCCAGTAATTTTCCCACTCCTCCTCCCACTTCTTCCATTCCTCTCTTTTCCTCACTTGCCTATCACCTCCCTCAGTGTCTCTCCTTCTTCCCTTTCTCCCATGGTCCTATCTCCTCTTCTATCAGATGTCTCCTTCATCCCTTTATCCTTTCCATCTATCACTTCCCAGCTTCTTACTTCACCCCTCCCCCGACCCCCACCCACTTGGCTTCAACTGTCACCTTCCATGTTTTTCACTTCCCCTCCCCCCATCTTCTTATTCTGCTGTCTTCCCCCCAATCTTTCCTGTCCCATTTAAGTGTCTCAGGCCAAAACATCGACCATTTATTCCTTTCCATATGTGCTACCTGACCTGCTGAGCTCCTCCCACATTTTGTGTTTAGTGCTCTGGAGAGGCCTCGAGTCTGGTTAGGGGTGTAAAACATTTTAGCCAGTACTTGTACAAGAGAGAGTTTAACCTCATTACTGAGCATAAACCACTGGTGTTCATTTCAATCGACAGAAGGGCATTCCACTGCAGCAGCAGTACAAATGCAGTGATGGGCTTTGTTTCTTGTAGGGCACAATTACAAGATTGAATTCAAGAGGACAACTAATCATGGGAATGCTGATGTTCTCTTAACCCTTGGGAAAGGAAAAAAAACTGTAAAATTTACAAAAGAGGACTCTTCTCTGAATGTACTCGACCTAAAGCAAATTGAAAGTCTCCCTGTTACAGCAGAGTTGATCAAAATGAAAACCACAAAAAACCTCACACTGTCTCAGATCTACCTGGCAACTCAAAATGGCTGGAAAGTGCAACAGCTGCCCCATTCTTACCAGCACGAGGTTGCGTTATGTGGGGATTGAGAGCTGTTGTACTATCCAAGCTGAGAGCTAAAGTGTTGGAGGGGTTGTATGTTGGTCATCTAGGCAGCATAATCAAAAGAAAAGCATTGGCTTGAAGCTTTGTCTGGTGGCCTGTAATAGATTAGCAGATCGCCATGCACTGTTCACAAGTCAACACGCCCCGAAGAAAGGTGTCCAGAGGTGTTAAATCTACTTCCTGCAGTTCCAGAGTCAATTCCTACAACCACCATGGAATCGGCACTGGAACCTGAGATTGTTTCACAGCCACAAGTCTCACTCGCCAAGCAGAGTGAACCCCGTCCTTGTCAGGAATGACGATATCTTACAAGAGTAAGAAATCTTCCACAGTGATCAAATCTTTAGGCCTGAATGGGGCAATTTAAAGTTTACTATTATATACTGTATAATAGTTACATATTATATAATATATTGCATTATATAGTAGTTGAGATGCATTCAATACTGAGTTAGACTTTATAGCTAATCAGGGAGGAGTGTAGTGCATTTAGTATTTGAATACTATTGTAAATATATTGCTTGATTAAGCATTATTTGTTGTTTACAGAATTCATTACAGGTTATATGTAAAAGTATGTAAATGGCATACGTCACTATGCCACCAAGTCATATGTGCGTGCTTCACTAGAAGTGAAAATATAGTGTACACATTCTCCCTGTCTTTCTTTTGATTAGTTTTATGTTTTGGATTTACAAAACATAACATTTAGGACGGAAGATCTTGTTTGATGACTGCAAAAGGCAACATGCAGTCCACGATGTGGTTCTGACACCACAGGGAGAAACAGGAAAGAACAGTTGAACAAAATCGTAGTTGCTGTAGTAATAGGTCATCAATGAGGTTCTGCAGCAAAGTCCACTCTAGTTTTATCAAAGGGCAATTCAGTTCATTTCACTCTTTGCCTGAAAACACTGCATATGTTTATTGTGAATTAAGACTTCTCATAACCTCTCTGGCTCTTTTGTCAATTAACCTAGACTTATGCTCTCTAGTTTTTGGCCCTTCAATCACAAAACTGTGCTTTATTTACTACATATAAACCCATCATCATTTTTGAACTTTTCAAATTTTCTATCTTTGTACCATAAAGTGAACATCCCTAGCTTGTCCAAATAATTGCAATTCCTCATAGTTGAAGCAGTCAATTGTACCCTTTACTAAATTTTCATATACTTCCAAGCATTAGATTACTAGGGGTTTAACAAACAACGGTGCCTTTCTCTAGGCATCTATTTATAAAACCCAGAACTCTATATGCTTTACTAACTTGGCCTTAATAATTCTCTCTTCATATTTCTATATAACAACAATAATTAGCTTAAATGGTCTTTCCTCATGTGTGCCACCAAAATACATCGCCTCTTTCTTCTCAACACTGAATCTTGAGTATCCACCTACACCACTAATCTGATCTTCATGATTTTCTTTACATACCTTTTGGTAGTTTTATAAACTGCATATTTTTCCATCATATGGAAATTTTGAAAATTGTGCCTGGTACGTTCAAATCAAAGATTTAATCTTCTTGAAGATTATGGTGTAAAGATCCTGTGGTGTAATGGTACTGAATATCTCTTATCTACACAGAAATACAGATGAGACTTATTCTGTTGATACACTGTGAGCAGGACGTGGTGACCTGAGGTTTAACACAGTACTTTCATATTCACAAGAAGGCTTGCCCTTACAGATTGCTGATCCTTCTTTTAGGCGAACTATCAATGATAAGAATGCTATGGCAGGTCTTGTAATGAAGCGGTGGGCTAATAAATGCAGTTAGGTTTTTTAAAAAAGTATTTCCTCAGTGAGATAACTGCAAACTCTATCTCCAGCATCCTCTGCTGGGCCTTTTCTGAGTCACACTGGTGTGGCAGGGGGCATGTCTACACAGCTGGATAAGGATGACAGATACCCTTCCCTGAAGGATGTTATAGTTGATAACAACTGTCAGTTTTTGGATAGTTGATACCAAGGTTATTTTTTTTAAATTCAATATATGTATAATTTCTTGCATTTAAATTCCCCAGCTGCTATGGGGCAGGTGGGGAATTTAGTCAAAGTTTTGGCTATTACATAAGCTTCTAAGCTGCTATTACAATGGAGTTATCTCCCGGTACACTTGCTTCTGTAATCTAGACACTTAATCAAAACAAAGCCTATTTTACTTACATTGGTTGCTGCAGGCAACCAAAAGTCAGACTGATCTATCAAAATGCTTCGAGGACCAGGCAGACAGAAAGCTAAACAGCTAATATTAATAAACTAGCAAAAAGTACACCAATCAACCTAACAAGAAATGAGAAAAGCCAGTTACATCTTTGCAAAGTTTTCCAAAGACTTCTATCAAAGATTGTACAATTGTACATTTTCTATTTAAAATGGTGAGGAAAAATGGCAAGAAAATGGCCATCTCTGATGGCAGTCAGTTAAGGCAGTCAGTTAAAGAAAACATTTATGTAGAACTCGCTAGGTATCCCAGCATGGCCTTACTTGTCTCACCAATCTTACTTTCTTGTAAAACTCAGTAGAGTTAATAGCAGCATTTTGATTTTATATTTACTGCTTGCCCTCTTCCAGATACTGGGCACTAATTGGTGCTCTTTCACCTTCATTCTGCATCATTCAAAGAGCCTTATTCACCCTCAGCATCTGTCAGCACCAAAGGGACCTTCCTCACTTCGGGCAGACACAGTATAACCTCTCTCCAGAACCTGGCACTGCCAACCACATTGAACACATCCTTGCCTGAGATTGGAACCAATGTCACTGGATCTAAATCCAGCAAAGTCGCACCCGGGTTTTAGACCACAGCTGTCAAACCACAAAATACAAAGCTGGATTAAGAAAGTTTCAAGAAGAGAGCTTGCTTCATCTGAAATGAACACAGGAGTTCCTTAGAACATTTGCAGAAGATGCCATTCTGCAGAAAGGAACGTAAACAATTACTGAACATTCTGGCTGGCAACCTATTAAACGATTTTGGGAAGGATAATAAAATTCAAACTTAAGTAAAACATTAGATACACGTTTATCACACAAAGTACAGTCTTGGGTTTCAGATTGAAACATGTTTGGAGTGTCTGTGTTTACATGTTTCATTAGTAGGCCTCCACTAAGAAAAAAAAAATTCAACCAATTTCCTGAGTCTTTTGCAGTCCAACAGCAGGTCTAGTCTGCTTGGTGCAGTATGGCCAGACGTTTAAGAGGTGGGGAAAACTTACTGCAGGGTACACGTGGCCAATCTGCCCATTCCTCCCAATTTGGGTCTCCTCTATTTCTTCCTCTTCTGTTGTTTTCCTGTAGACTGGATTGTCAAAGTTCATACTTTTAGTGTTCTTCTTTCTCCAGTTTCTCCATATCAGGAAGCCTCCCAGGCACACCAAGCTAACAATCACTGAAAAGAGCCATACAAATTACTATTTAGTAGATCAGCACAGTTTATCAGTCAAAACATAGAAGATAGATAAAGCAATCGTTTCTTATTAAGGATCACTGCTTGCTGCCACTCACGTACAGGAGGGAGGGGAGCTGGGGGGGGGGACTTTGGGGTTCTAACATTTAACTGTCATTCATTCTTTGGGGCACCCTCTGTTTTTGTGGATGGTTGCGAAGGAAAAGCATTTCAGGATGCATATCGAATACGTTTCTCTGACAGTAATTGTACCTTTGAAATCTTGAAGCACTGCATATAGAATTGATCAGCCAATGATGAGAACACAATTCAAAACTTAGATGTGTCACTGATTAATATAAATGATTAGCTCAATACATCTAATTAGACTAATTGAAAGTACAATTAACTCTAAACAAAACAGTTATTCAGACTGGTAGGCCACTATCCTCTCATTTCTGTGATCTTTGATCATGGATGGGATCCAACATGCAACAATCAGGAAAGGAGTCCAGATGGGGTAAGGAGAGAAGGGGAGGTGGGGAGGTGGGAAAGAGCTAGTTATAACCAAGGATTCCTCAGACGTAGTTTCTTTTAATATAAACTAACTGTGGCACCTTCAAGCAACTCTAAACATCCTTCTTTACTTTAACTGTTCTATCCATGCAAATCATTAAACGTCAGTGGGTCTTTAATCTAAAACTTAAAATGGTTTCTGTTTAATTCCAGTAGGAACCTCAGCTAAATTGAAAATTAAGGAAGAAGTGTTGGCACTAAAAAGGAATGGAGTGACCTCAGGTTGTAAAACTGATGGTTTAATGAACTTGTTCCCCCCCCCCCCCCCCCCATTATGGGCATCTATATATGGTGAAAACATAAGAGATGGATAGATGGATTCTGGTATTTTTGAACACTTGCACATAATGTAGTTGTTACTGTTACCATGACATCCAGTTATTTTGAAGTGTCAAGGCATCATATATCCAAAAATATTATCACTGCACATCCATCACTTGATATTACATTAGCTGACACTTGTACTTCTTTTAAGTGCCTGCTGTAATGTTATGGGACAAAGGTTTGCATTCATTATGTCCTGCATACATTTCTGATTCTATTCATCTGCGTGTTTTTATTTGATCAGAAAAATAATCCAGAGAAAGAATGTGCATTAAATTAACAGCACCAAAACTAGCCACTTGACCAAACGGCTACGTTTTGTTTCACATATCTCTCTTCCCATTACCATTTTAGCTAATCCCACTGTCACATTCTCTGTTGTGCAATCTGGCTTCATCACAAATGAACTCATGTCATTTGCCAACATTATCCACGTAGTCCCACACTTTAACCACACTTGCATTTCCTCCCCTCCCCATAGTTCCCCACTGAAATTATCAGTAATGAGCTTGATATTTGGGTTATCCATCTCTACATTTATGCAATCAAGACCCTTGATTTTGAGACCTTGACTTTCTGATCCATACCTCACAACATCACAAAAGAAGCAGATAATCTAGCATGAACAGAAGGCAAGAATAAAATCATTCTTAGCCAATATTATCAACACAAATTAATTGGGATTATACGAGTTTCTGAATCTTTTCAAGGCACTGGTGGTCAAACAAGTCTCTTCTAACAATTACTGTTTAGGCACAGCTAATTATCTACCACGTAAGCACCAGGAGCAGGTAGAAGGCCCTTCAGGTTTGCTCCACCATTCTATATTATGACTGATCAGATCTATGGTCTCCGCTCCATTTTTTTTAAACCTATTCCCTGAAACCCACAATTCTTTTGTTTAGAAGTTTATCTCAATCTTTAAAGTATTCAATTACTCCGCATCCATATATCTCTGGAACAGAGGATTTCAAAGATCTGTAACCTTAGCCTCGATTGATTACCAAGGGAAACATCTTAGCACCATCACTCTGTCAATTGTGCTTTGAGTGTTGGGCATCTTGTTCAAATCACAACTCCTCATTTACTCAGTTACTTGATGAGCCATTCCGTCTTCCATTCAGCTGAAGTATCACCAAGAGCACGACAGATCGCAAATTAGTGCGAAGAATGAAGATTCACCTCAGCTGGAGACACTCATGGAGTGAGTACTGTTTTGGATTCGCTCCATAACCTTTACTTTTTTTTTAACCTTTGGTCACCCTTATTCAGCTTATTTTTACCTATACCGAAAGTTTCTTTGTTAATTTTTTTTTGAATTTACTGCCAAGAGTTTGTTGTGAACTTTTGAAGATATGCAAACAGAAATGTCTCTCAGGTCTAAGGGACGGGATCCCGGACGCAATCAGAATGGTAACGGAAAGAAGCAGGCTCCGCCACAACAAACTCGATTAACTTTTGAATTGTTTATGGAGGTTTTGGATAAAAAATTTGCTGAACTACAACAATTTTTTAAAGAAGATATAAAGGCTTTTCAAGAGTACATGGTTAAGACGGATTTAGTAATTAAACAGCAACAAGCTCTTATCGCATCTCTGCAAGAAGATGCTCGGAAGCGAGATTTGACTATTGAAAAACTGCACCAGGATTAAATTTCGACCATTAAGCTGATGGAAGTCCTTAAAGCCAAGAGTGACGATCTTGAGAATCGGTCCAGAAGACAGAACTTACGTATACTTGGTCTTCCAGACGGCATAGAAAAAGATGACCCTTCAAAATATTTTGCTCAACTTTTAAAAGAAGCGTTTCCGACGATTTTCCCAAATAACCCCCCTTTATTGGATCGGGCACATAGAATTCGGCGTCGATCTCCGAGTGTTACAGACAAACCTTCGGTTGTAATTGTCCGGTTCCATTATGTACATGACAAAGAACAACTTATACGTGCAGCTTGTCGGGCAGGAATGATTAAATTCAAAGAATTCTGCTTCCGCCTGATCGAAGACTTTAGCCCTGACCTTTTAAAAAGTAGGCTTCTTTTTAAACCGTTGATGGCTGAATGTTATGAGAAAAATCTGAAACCTGCGCTCCTATACCCTGTGAAGCTCCGAATTTCTCCGTCGAATGCTCCACGACAGGTTTTCCTTTCAACTTCAGAAGTGAGAAAATATCTGGAGGAGAACTTCCCTACTGCTACAGACACCGGTCTCTAATAAATGAACGATTCTGATCGTGTAAGATGGTTCTCGATTTCTTAAACCAGAATTAAAATCTGGTTATTAGTGTAGGTTCATCCTATACTTTATACTTAAGTTAAAGTGTGTTTTCGTCATATTAATTGTTCTGCCTTATACACTTTAACCATTATACTACATACTTGTCCATTAACTTTGTCCCTTCGAAGGTATATTTTTAATTCTTTGAAGGTGAATTTTTATTTGATTAAGATGGTGGTTTTTTGAAAAAGATTTTTGGTTTTGCTTAAGATGGCGTTATTTTTCTTCTTTCTTTCGTCTTCTTCCTACAATGCATCGCTTATCATAGCTTAAATATTTTTTGTTTTGTCTGGGCTAGAGCCCAATTTATAATTTTTTTAGTGATTATATATTTTTTTGCAACTAAATATACTTAGAAATATGGTTTTTATTATAACGATTTTAATTTTTAAAGTTGGGGTGATTCTTTTATATATATCCTTTATATGTGGAGTGTTCTTCAGCTGACATGGGGGTAGGATTAGTCTTACTTTTTCCCTTTTTAAGTCATATTTTGGCTTTTTCTCTTTCTCTTGGGGGTGGGGGATGGTCTGTTTTCTAATTCTATTTTTTTTTGCACCAGTTTGTGTTAGTTTTTTTATTAGGGCAGTTTTTGAACTTCAAATATGTCTGTGTTGTCGTCACTTCCGGGTCTTCTCATTACTTTTGTTCCTCTTCCGGCTGCATGAGTTTAGAAGTTGGTTAACCCTTTCTATACCAAAGGGTTGATTTTAGAATTATGGCTCAGACCATTAATTTTGTGTCTTGGAATACTAATGGTTTAAATCATCCAATTAAACAAAAGAAGATTTTCAAAGTATTCCAAAGACTTAATGCTCATATCATTTTTGTACAAGAAACTCACGTGGGGAAGGAGGACAAATTTTGTTTTTTTAGATTTTGGTGGGGTCAACAGTATCACGCAAATTCGAATGCTAAAGTAAAAGGAGTTTCAATTTTTATTGACTCCTCTATTCCATTTGTTCAACATGATATTTTTTCGGATCCGAATGGTAGATTTTTGTTAATTATGGGTTTACTTTGTAATAAAAAGGTTGCTTTGGTTAATGTTTATGCTCCAAATGTGGATTGCCCTGACTTTTTTAAGTTCTTATTTACCTCTTTACCCAATCTAAACGAATATAAGTTAATAATGGGTGGTGACTTTAATTGTTGTTTAAATCCCCTGATGGATAAATCTTTATCTATTCAGACTTTACTTAATAAGTCGGCCACTTACATTAACTCTTTTTTGACTGACAATGGAGTTTTTGATATTTGGAGAATTTGGCATCCTAAAGACAAAGAGTTTTCTTTTTTCTCACATGTTTATCACTCTTATTCGAGAATTGATTATTTTTTTGTAGACTCTTGTTTTATTCCATTGGTAATCGGTTGTAACTATGATATTATAGCTATCTCTGATCATGCTCCATTATTACTTTCTATGAAATTTACGGATACAGCTTCTAATGCCAGACAATGGCGATTTGACTCTACCTTGTTGCAAGACTCTGACTTTATAAAATTTATGGAGGAGCAGATCGACTTCTTCTTTTCAACTAATTCTACAGATGATATCTCCTGCGGAACACTTTGGGACACTTTTAAAGCGTATATACGTGGACAGATTATTTCTTATTCTGTTGGTTTGAGGAAACGTACTAAGATGGAAACTCTTTTATTGGTTGATAAAATTAAAGAGATTGCTAAGAAATATTCGATTGCTCCTAGTAAGGAGCTTTACAAACAAAGGGTTGAACTTCAAATGGAACATAGTTTATTGCTTACATCCTCGATTGAAAATCAATTAATGAAAACTAAATCTGATTTTTATATACAAAGTGATAAATCTGGTAAACTGTTAGCTAGTCAATTGAAGAATGCTTTGGTTAAACGTCAAATCACTAAGATTGGTCAGCAGAATGGGAATCTGACAGTTAATCATGATGAGATAAATAAGGCATTTCAAGACTTCTATACCTCCCTGTATCAATCTGAATTTCCTCAAGATCATAATACCATGTCTGATTTTCTTGGGAAATTAAATTTTCCAAGATTATCATCTGATGATCTTTTGATATTGGATACTCCTATTACGGATGTAGAAATTAAAGGGGCTATTTCCTCAATGAATTCAGGGAAAGCACCGGGTCCAGATGGTTATACAGTTGAATTTTTTAATTTTTTTTCCGCTACTCTTTCCCCTTGGTTAGGTAAGGTTTTTGAGGAAGCCATTAGATTGGGGAATTTGCCACAGTCTTTTTATAGAGCTTCCATTTCTCTAATATTGAAGAAAGATAAAGACCCTACTAACTGTGCTTCCTATAGACCTATATCTTTATTGAATGTAGACTCCAAGATTTTTTCCAAGTTACTGGCATCTGGATTGGAGAAGGTATTACCCAAAATTATTTCAGATGATCAAACAGGTTTTATTAAAAATCGCTATTCTTTTTTTTAACATTAGGCGATTGTTGAATATTGTTTATACTCCCTCACATGACACTTCAGAATGCATGATTTCATTAGATGCGGAGAAAGCATTTGATAGAGTTGAATGGCCTTACTTATTTAATGTGTTGGAGAAGTTTAATTTTAGTCCGATATTTATATCATGGATTAAATTGATTTATCATACTCCAGTAGCCTCAGTGTTTACCAATAATCAAAGATCTCCCTTTCTTCGCCTATTTCGGGGCACTAGACAGGGATGTCCTCTTAGTCCATTACTATTTAACATTGCCTTAGAACCTTTGGCAATTGCCATCAGACAATCACAGGATATTTTGGGTATTAATCGAGGGACAGACATTCATAAGTAATCTTTGTATGCAGATGATTTATTACTATTCATTTCTAACCCGGAGAAATCCATCCCAGCAGTTTTATCATTATTGGCTCAATTTAGTGAGTTTTCTGGGTATAAGTTAAATCTTAATAAAAGTGAATTGTTTCCTTTGAATAAACAGGTCCCAATTTATGGAAATTTACTTTTTAAATTAGTTAATGATTCTTTTACTTATTTAGGGATCAAAATCACAAAAAGCCATAAAGATTTATTTAGATTTAATTTTTTACCCTTATTTGATCAGATTAAAGGTTTGTTTACTAAGTGGTCACCTTTATCTTTATCCCTAATAGGTAGGATTAATGCTATTAAGATGGTTATTTTACCTAAGTTTTTATATATTTTTCAAGCGATACCAATTTTTATCCCAAAATCTTTTTTTTACTAATGTTGACTCTAAAATTTCTTCATATATATGGCAGAATAAAAATCCCAGGTTAGGTAAAATATATTTACAGAAGACAAAAAAGGAAGGCGGGTTAGCATTACCTAATTTCAGATTTTACTATTGGGCAGTTAATATTAGATATTTGTTATGTTGGTTGAAAGATGGGCATGGATCTTTCGGCCCTTGTTGGGTGAGTTTAGAAACTAAATCTGTATCAGCTTATGCTCTGGATTCTATTTTAGGGACTTCTCTCCCTTTTGCTCTTTCTAAATTGCCGAAATGAATTGACAACCCGATAGTTAAACATACTTTGCGTATATGGTTTCAATTTCGGAGATTTTTTGGGTTGACTCAATTCGTTTTAAATAGTCCTATTGTATCTAATTGTTTTTTCCACCCTTCCATTATAGATCAAGCTTAATCAACTTGGAAAACTAAGGGATTACTAAGATTTTCTGATTTATTTTTAGACAATTGTTTCATGTCTTTTGAGCAATTATCCAACAAATATAACTTGCCTAGATTTCATTTTTTTAGATATTTACAGATTAGACATTTTTTAAGTTCTGTACTCCCTATGTTTCCAAATTTTGTGCCTTCAGATATTTTGGAGAGTTTATTTGAATTAGACCCTTTTCAAAAAGGGCTTATTTCAAAACTTTATAATATAATTATGAAGATACGTTCAGAGCCTCTTTATAAGACTAAAAAGGATTGGGAAAGAGAGCTTAACATTATTATTTCTAGTGAGAATTGGGATAGAATTCTTCAATTAGTTAATACATCATCGTTATGTGCCAAACATTCATTAATACAATTTAAGGTCGTACATAGGGCCCATATGTCCAAGGATAAATTAGCTCATTTTTACTCTCATATTAGTCCTATTTGTGATAGATGTCAATCTGAAATTGCGTCTTTAACTCATATGTTTTGGTCTTGTTCATTTTTGAAGAAATATTGGAAAGATATTTTTGATATTATTTCTGCGGTTTTGAATATCGATTTACAACCTCATCCTATTACCGCAATTTTTGGTTTACCAATGTTAGACTCACTGCATTTATCTTCTTCTGCCCGTCCAATGATTGCATTTCTAACTCTGATGGCTAGAAGATCTATATTGTTGAATTGGAAAGAAATTAATCCTCCCACTGTATTTAATTGGTTCTCTCAAACTATGTTATGTTTAAATTTAGAAAAAATTAGAAGTGGTACTTTTGAGACTTCTATTAAATTTGAAAAGTTATGGAGACCATTTATTCAACATTTTCATATGATGTAATATGACCCTGTGCCAAATTCATTTGATTTCCCAGCTTTTAGCTTATGTATGTTGAGAGGACCGGAAGTGACGGCATTGATAAATACTTATTTTTGTGAGATATTATAAACAGCCCCCTTTCTTTTTCTTCTCTCTCTTTTTTTTGCTTCTTTTTTCCTCTATATTAGTTATTAGTTATTAGATTAGTAGATTAGCTAGTTTTGCATTATATATATATTTTTTTCTTTCTTTTTTCTGTTTTTTTATATCATATATTATGAAATATTTAGACTTACCATGTTCATACATATATTTTATGGCTTATGTCATGGTAAACTCATTTATATTGTAACTATTATGTATGTTTTTTTTCATATGTAATGTAATTTGTATGTTGGTAATTTCTTTATTAATATATCATTTGTATTCTGTTCATATTACTACTAATAATAAAAAGATTTAGAAAGAAAGAAAAGAATGAAGATTATCTGTCACATATGTCATTTGCATCAAATCAAATAGGCAAGGACTGTGCCGGGCTGCCCGCAAGTGTTGCTCACAGAGCCAGCACTGCACGCCCACATCATATTAACATTAACCCACATGCCTTTGGAACGGGAACACATGAAGGAAACCGAGGCAGCCAAACTCCTTACAGTGCTGGGAATTGAATCCCGATCTTAATGCTGAGGCTACAAATTGCTGCGCTAACCACTTCACTAACCGTGCTTCCTGTCATTCATACGGTAAATTAAAAATACGGAATGCTTCACAAATTTGCATGTCATCCTTGTACAGGGGCCATGCTAACCTTCTCTGTATTGTTCCAATTTTAGAATATGTGCTGGCAAAGCAAAACAGTTGACATGAAGTGCTAGCATTCCAATAGAGGTGCAGAAAGGAATACAAAAATGGTAACAATCTTTTAATCCTCCACAGACTGCTGTAGCTCAGTTGATTCGGCTGCATTTAGCACTACACAGGAATTCTCGGTTTTCAGGGAAAGAATACTTCCTGCTCCATCATGGGGACTCAATGACACAAGGAGCTGGCTACAAATCTTTTATCTTTGTGACCTGAATTTGATTGCAGTTGTTGCAAGGTATCTGTTAAAATGGGGCACATATAAGACTTCATTTTGTCTCTACCTAGTGGTGTCTGACAGACGCATTAGGTGCACCAAGTTAAAATCCGTATTCCTCTTCAGCAAGACAAGAAAGAGATCATTCAAAAAGCAAGAAGCAGTACATCGTAATTACCCACCTATAGGAGTGACAATTCCCACAATAGCATTGGTTGAAGTTGACTTCTTGCCTTTTCCCTGGTTGTCTGCTGGTGAGAAAAGGGAAAAAATAAGTTAACACACACAAAATGCTGGAGGAACTCAGCCGCAGAGAGGAATAAAGGGTCCGTGTTTTGGGCAGAGGAAAGGCCTATGCCCATGGGTATTTGAACATTAGTGCAGGAGGAATAATTACAAGGCCCATGCAAGCGCAGATGCTGCTTTAGTTTTATAATGTTTTTGGAAAGTGCTGGAAAAGCTGTTGAGAGCGAGAGTGGAAGCAAATCGAGTAGTGGTGAGGTAACATCAAGCTTTGATCTTAAGAGCTCAGTTCAGAGCATGACAGGGAAATTGAGAGGGATGACTAATTCCAGCTCCAACATATGAGAGTGGAACTGGCAGAGTATCTGAAGAAACAAAAGTCACACGTGGAGGGGAGGGGAGACGAGAAATTCATTTTCCATTAACACAATAGTGGATTAGGGAAGGAATAGACACTAAAAATCAGGCCTGCCTCACACCCCCACTAGACGTTTCTACTCCAAATGATTTACTACATGATTAAGCAGACCATCAAAATGGAATGTGCTGATGTCAATCCTCAGTCCCTTCTTTGCACAGGCAGGAACGAGGTGGCCGAGTTGAATGAAATCAAATTGCATGCTTCACCTCGGTGTATCACGTGAGCAGCAAATTGGAAGAGACTTATACCAAAAGGACTTACATAAAGGTGAGGAAATGTTACCACGGAGCAAGCTGTCTGCATCACTGCTGTTTGCCTCAAAAGGAAAAGGCCACTGAGGGCCTCCTGTGACGCTATTCAGAACCACTGCACCAGGTGTTGTAGTTGTATCAGCAGGAACCCAGACAGTGGAGAAAGGCGCGTCAGATTTCGGAGTTGATTTATTGCTGGTCACTGAAGGAAGCCCTCCAACTATGCGAAAACAAAGGTAGACAGAACTGTAGACTGTGAAACAGCAACTTCAACATTAACAGCTGAAAGCAACTACACAAGGCAAGGTATTTGCAAGCAATACGAATTATATAGAATGTAGTAGCCATGCAATCCAAAGAGGTCAGTGATTTACACAAATCATTTTCTGCTACTCTTCATCCAGCCCTTTATTCATACAACCTCCTGATTGCTGGGTTCAAGCTTTCTCTCAAATGGGAAGGTGCAAAGTGCCTTAACCTTCCCTGTGGCAAAGTTCTAACCATTCCTTAATTAATCTGATATAAGTTTATTATTATTGAAATGTGTCGTTTTACAGCAGCAGTAAGTGCTATATATAAATACACTGTAAATTATAATAATGTATTTTAAAAGTGAAATTAGTGCAAAAAGAGTGCAAAAAAGTAGGGAGGTGTTCATGGGTTCAATGTCCATTCAGAAATCTGATGGCAGCAGGAAAGAAGCTGTTCCTAAAATGTTGAGTGTGTCTCTTCAGGATCCTTTATCTCAGTAGTAATGAGATGCAGACATTTCCAGAGTGATGAGGGTCTTTAAGGTGAATGCTGCCTTCTCAGGCATCATCTTTTGAAGATGTCCTTGATGGTGAGGAAGCTAGTGCCCAGGATGGAGTTGGTTGAGCTTACAACTTCTGAAGAATATTTACAGATATTTCAACTTCTAACAGTTAATGGGCAAGAAAATGGAAAGGGCCCAGTACAGTTAAACCAGACTAAATATGCATGTAAACATTGGAGCTCATTTCTGGAGCAGTCAGGTACCTCACTTTGATTCCTCACGTGCTGACCCCATGGTCTGTGAACAGGACACCAGCCACAGTTAGAACTTCCCTCAAGGACTATTTTGAATGAACTGGTTAATTCAAGAGTATTAGCACTTCTTACTTGGAACCATTCATCTGCACAAAACACTCCTTACAAAGGGGTCTCTCCTTCGAGTGGCATCCTCCCTTGTGCTCCGCTCCACACCTCCTCTTCCAACACCTCCCCACCTGACAGACCAAAACCAGACTACTTCCCTCAGAAACCTGATGCCGCTCAGCTCTCTCGAATGATCCATACCATCCCACTGGCAGAATGCTGCAACACGTTACCAACAGATGCGTAATTGGCTGACACAACATTCCCAAGTTGAGTAAGTGTCTCCTTGTCTCAGCTGAAGGCAAAATAGTAGTCTATGAAGCTTGACTAACAGAACACACTCTGTTTGCAGAAAACTGCCAAAATAAAATGCCTAACAGCATAGCAGTAGAAATGCAATCTTAACCAGGGAATTACATGCATATTGGGCCCAGGATAGATCCTCAGAGATTTTGACATCCAAGAGCTCAAAAGTGCTCACCCTTTCCACTGCTGACTGCTCCATGAGGGCCAGTGTGGGTTCCCTCAACATCTCCTTCTTGAAGCTCTTTACGAATTCCTCATTGCATTTATTAGTGAGTACCTTATTCAAACCCTTTAATAAACCTAAAGAATCCTGAAGGGCTTTAGCCTGTGAAGGCACTCCATCCTTAGAAGCTGAAAAAAGCCAGCATAATTAAAATGAGCAGAAAAGATACACATACCTCTGTAACACTTTCTCATATCGGGCCCAAGTTCCATATCATCAGGGCAGGCACACGTGTACTTTGGAGAGTGGTTGCTGATTTGGGGAGCAGGCAAACAGAGATATTGGCACCCTCCTTTATTTGTACTGCCATGTACACAGAAGTTTACAGCTGGTTAAGCATAGAAAGGTGTTTGAGGTTAAAAAAAAGTAGACAACATTTGGGACAAAAAGCTCCATAAGATTGCATAGGCAACCACCACAATGCAGCAGTTTCAGTTACTGAAATTAACCCTTATGGAATACACAAAATTTGGAAATACCAGGAAGTCTGGGAACTGGAATAAAAATTCGCTCTTATGAAATATATGTTGTAGGAGGAAACAGAGGGGAAATTAATTAACAGAGATTTTTGTTTCAACTCATATTTCTTGATTTATGCAGGTGATGAGATTTCGTGTTGCAGGAAGTCAAGAAACAGTGTTCTCTGGGAACACACCATTATAATGTGGTGGGTGCCTGCATAACATTTTGACGAAGCACATTCTGACACGAGTTACCTTTGGGTTGTTTTAGTTCATGAAGAATGACAATGTCGTGTACATTGTTCAGGTTATTTGCAAGTAACATGATATCTTCCCCATTCAGCCTATTTGCACAGTAAATAGAATCATGCTCGTTGTCAGTCCAGTAAATCTTGTCCTGTAACAGAAAGGTGATGTAGTAACAAGCGGTCAAAATAAGTGGCCATGGGGACGAAACATCAAACACATTTCAATATTGACACATTTTACTTGGATCTCATACAATGCTGCTCCAGTCATCTGCAATACTGAGATGCTCTCCCTCACTAATAACTGGTGGCTGTGGTTTATTCACTCTCTTTGATATTAATGCTTTCCACCGCATTGACCTGAGGTTGAAAGATCAAGCTGTGCAGCATATCCCTGTGATCTTAGTGCTGCCAACTGAAACATTTACATCTTGCATTTGCATTTCAAGTGCAGCTCAAATACTGCGCCAAGCATAACTTTAAATTTGTACTTTATCTGTGTTGATCCCGGTTATGAACTGCTATTATTTTGAGATACGCTAAAACGGCACAAATAAAAATATTGTTCTAGAATCACAAAACCACATCACAGCACAGGATGCAAAATTAAAATAGCCAATATAGTAACCAAAGTAAAAACCCAAGACATTGTGGCTCTTAAAAACTGCCTTTGAATCGAAGGTAGGAAGAAATAGGAACCAAGGAAGAAAACCTGTCAACCTATCAAGTGTCACTTGCTTCAAACTGTACCCATCCAAACAGCAGAGGAAAGGATTTGGCTACATTGTGAAATACTCAACAATACTAATGAAATTCTGAAACCTTACTGAAATCCTGCTGCCTCAGCCAGTCATTATTTTACAGATAGGAAAAGATGGACAGAGAAACTAAAATCTGGAATCAGGATTAACATTGCTGGCATATGATGTGAAAAGAAAAACAAATACTAAGGCAGTGTTCACAGGTTCATTGTCTATTCAGAAATCTAATGGCAGAGGGGAAGAAACTGCTCCTTAAACATTGAGTGTGTCTCTTCAGGCTCTGCTCCCTCTTCCTTGATGGTAGCAATGAAAAGAAGGCATGTCCTGGGTGATGGGGTCCTTAATGATGGACACTGCCTTTTGAGGATGTCCTTGATGCTGGACAGGCTCATGCCCATGATAGAGCCAGCCGAGTTTGCAACTTCCTGCAGCTTTTTCTGATCCTGGGCGGTGGCTCCTCCGTAACAAAGAGTGACACAACCAGTTAGAATGCTCTGAACTGTACATCTGTAGACATTTGCTAAAGTCTTTGATGACAGCAAATTTCCTCAAACTTCTAATGAAATATAGACACTATTGCTCCTTCTTAATAATTGCATCAATATGTTCTTCCAGGATTGATCTTCAGAGATCTGGACACCCAAGAATTTGTAACGGCTCACCCTTTCCACTGCTGATCCCTCAATAAGGACTGGCATGTGCTCTCTTGACTTCCCCTTCCTAAAGGCCTCAAACAATTCCTTGTTCTTACTGATATTAAATGCAAGGTTGTTGTTGCGACACCACTCAAACAGCTGATCTACCTCACTCCTGAACACCTCCCCATCACCATTTGAAATTCTTGTAATAGTTGTGTCATCAGCAAATCGATAGATGGCATTGAGCTGGGCCAGGCCACACACTCATGGGCAGAGAGAGTAGAGCAGTGTGCTAGGCACACATCCCTGAGGTGTACTGCTGTTGACTGCAAGTAAGGCAATGAGAAAAGACTGAGTAAAGTCCGCTACCTCCATGGGCTAAAGTCCTGCTGATCAGAATTACAGTAAATCTGTGCGAGCTGTAATTATACTTAAACCCAGTTAGGCCTAAAGAAACCGATAACATACAAGCAAAATCCAATTTAAAAATACTGTGCTTTGGTGTTGAATGAAGATTAAAGAAAATAAAATATAGTGCTTTTTCAGCTTTGATGCCAGCTTCAAGAGTAAAATGACACAGAAGGTACAAGTTTTACCTCAAACACAGCAAGTGCAGATGGGTGAGTCAAGTATTCTTCTGAGAACAGCAATATTTTTCTGTTGCCACCATTCAGGTCAACGCTGGACAGTTGGTGTAGTTTGGAGTCAACCCAATACAATCGTTGATTCAGTAAATCTACAAGTAGATACCATCCTCCAGTTACTACAGATTTCTCAGCTCCTTTCCACAGCACTCAGAGCTACTTTCAATCCGGAATTTAATAACAAATATTGGAAAAAATATTATCCAGCTTTTGATATAGAGTAGATGATCTCAGATTGAATGCCCACAATGTACACAATTCAGTATGTCTCATTTCTTCAGATTACAAGTCTAGGAATCTATTGTTTTCTATTTTGAATTCAATGGCTGAGCTCCACACAAGTCTGCATGGACAGTTCTAAGTATTAACTAACTTTTTAGGTGGACAATAGTTACACCATGTTTCAGTCTTAAATGGCCTGCCCTTTATTTTGAGATGTAACAGTTTAAAACTCCTTAGCAAGTATAAACACCCTCTCTGTATTTATTCCGATAAACACTCTCAGAATTTTGTACTTTTCTATGCGGTCACATCTCATTTTTTGAAGTCTAGGATCAGAGGCCTAGTCTACTCAATCTCTCCTCACATGCAGACCAACCATCCCAGGATAAAGTATGGAGAATCTCTGAATCACTGTATTTATTATAACTATATATTTCTTCAAAAGGAAACCAAAGCTGCACAAAGCTTCCAGGTCTCTCTCTCCAAGATCCTAATGAAGTGCAGCAACATACTTAATTTACCATTCAGTCATTTTGCAGTGAAGTATAACATACTAGGATCAGCTAAACTGGATTGGATGTTATGTAATGAACTGGAGGCAATTTGGAAGCTTAAGGAAAATTGCAACTGTCACTCCACTCTAAGAAAGGAGGGAGGCAGCAGAAAGGAAATTATAGACCAGTTAGCCCGACCTCAGTGGTTGGGAAGATGTTAGAGTTAATTGTTAAGGATGAGGTGATGGAGTACTTGGTGACACAGGACAGGATAGTACAAAGTCAGCAGGGTTTCCTTCAGGGAAAATACTGCCTGACGAACCTGTTGAAATTCTTTGAGGAGATTACAAGTAGGATAGATAAAGGGGATGCAGTGGATGTTGTATACTTGGACTCTCAGAAGGCCTTTGACAAGGTGCCACACCAAGTTAAGAGCCCGTGGTATTAGAGGAAAGTTACTAACATGGTTAGAGCATTGGCTGATTGATAGGAGGCAACGAATGGGAATAAAAGGGATGCATTTTTGGTTGGGTGCCAGTGACTAGTGGTGTTCCGCAGGGGTCAGTGTTGGGACCACTTCTTATTATGCTGTATATGAATGATTTAGATGATGAAATAGATGGCTTTATTGCCAAGTTTGCAGATGATATGACAACTGGCGGAGAGGCAGGTAGTGTTGAGGAAATAGGTAGGATGCAGAAGGACTTAGACAAATTAGGAGAATGGGCAAGAAAGTGGCAGATGGAATATAATGTTGGAAAATGCATGGTCATGCACTTTGGTAGTAGAAATAAATGTGTGGACCATTTCCTAAACAGCAAGAAACTCCAAAAATCTGAGATGCAAAGGGATTTGGGAGTCCTTGTGCAGAACACCCTGAAGGTTAACTTGCAGGTTGAGTCAGTGGTGAGGAAGGCAAATACAATGTTAGCATTCATAAGAGCAGGAATGTGATGCCGAGGCTTTATCAGGCACTGCTGAGGTTTCATCTAGAGTATTGTGAACAGTTTTGGGCTCCTCATCTTAGTGCTGGTATTGGAGAGGGTCCAGAGGAGGTTCACAAGGATGGTTCCAGGAATGAAGGGGTTATCATTTGAGGAACGTTTGATGGCTCTGGGTCTGTACTCGCTGGAATTTAGGAGGATGGGGGGGGGGGGGGTGGAATCTCATTGAAATGTTTCAAATGTTGAAAGGCCTAGGCAGAGTGGATGTGGAAAGGATGTTTCCCATGGTGGGAGAGTCTAGGACAAGAGGGCACAACCTCAGGATAGAGAGGCGTCCATTCAAAAAAGAGATGTGGAGAAATTTCTTCAGCCAGAGGTTGGTGTATTTGTTGCCACATACAGATGTGGAGGCCAGGTCTTTGGGTGTATTTAAGGCAGAGATTGATTGGTTCTTGACTGGACATGGCATCAAATGTTATGGGGAGCAGGCCAGGAAATTGGGCTGAGGAGAAAAAAGAAAGAATCAACCATGACTGAATGGCGGAGCAGACTCGATTGGTCAAATGGCCTAATTCTGCTCCTATGTCTTATGATCTTATACTATCTGTTATTCTAACCACTTGCTGTGGCTGCACATTTATTTTCAGTAAATTGTGTTTCCTTTCAACATTTTTCAATTCAACATTTTTAATTTCTCTCCATTGAATTTTCTACAATGGTCTTGAATCGCGCAACAACATGATAGAAATCGTACAATCATCCATCTCATCTACATCCCCTTGAACTTATTTGCATCTTTATTTTTGGGTCATATGAAAACTCATTCAATATAGATTACGAATTGTTAAGACTTATCTTTGCTTTCTTGCCCATTCATAATTAATTTCACCAAAATATAAAATATTGCTGTGGTATCACCCACCTAATGTGATTCCATTTGGCCATTCAATATTCTCCTTGACTAGTGACTGACGATCAACCCCATTTAGTCCAGCTTTCTCGATCTTTGCAGAGCTGCCCCAGTCAGACCAATACATGAACCTGATTAAACAAGAGTCAAAAGAATGAGAGAACAAGAACAGAAAAAAGATGAAGACGGAATTAACAGCAGTACCATTACTTACCCTCGAATTGGGTCAACTGCGATGGCCCGGGGATTCTCAAGCTCGGTATTGATAAGCGTCTTTCTTTTGGTTCCATTTGTGGTGGCCACAGAGATAGACCTGGAGCCAGAGTCTGTCCAATATATATTTTTGTGAATCCAGTCTATTGCTAGGCATTCAGGAATTTGGAGGTCTTGGTCAATCAGATGACTATATTGGCCAGGATCACTACCTTTATCCAAAGGTGCACTGCAAAAAAGATCGGGCAACAAATGCTTCATTTAGTGCTGACAATGTAATGCAAAGGGGAATTGGAATAGTTATGCTCTATTTCTGAACCGATTTTAAATATGTGACCAGTGTTGAACAATTAACATAATTTCAGAGACTGGGAATGTAGTTCTCAGTCTCAGAGTTAATGATAATGGGCAGAAGATATTTGGGACAACAGATTCAAATTCCAGCTTCACCTGCACGTTATCCATTCACTCTGATGGAATTCACTTATGGCTGCTGACTACCATCTTATGAAGTAACTTCATGACTGTTGCACAATATTTATCAAATACTCTGAAATATTGAAACTGTTGGCATTGAAAAAGGTCCCTTGGGCCAATTTGTCCATGTTGACCAAAGTGTATTCTTGAGTTAGTCCCAGGTGCCTGCACTTAGGGACATATCCCTCTAAACATTTCCAATCCATGCACCGTTCAAATGTCTTCTAAGTGTTGTAATTGTACCTGCCACTATCATCTTCTCTGGCTCCTTATGCCATCTACCCTAAGCCCTCTGTGAAAATCATACCACTAGCGTCCCCTTTAAATCTTTCCCCTCTCCCCTTAACCTATTGGCCTCTGCTTTTATACCTTAAAACGTACTGACAATCTAAGAGATGGTGTTAATATTGTTCTCTGTGATTTCACTCAGTCTTTCTATGTCTAGCCAGCTGGTGGTGTAGTGGCACCCACACTATACTTCGAGGCAAATGTTCCCCAGGTTCGAATCTGGCTAGCTACTTTTTCACTTTCCATCTGTGCTGGGTTGAGCTTCGAGCTAGCAACTTGGCCTTGTTAAAAAAAACAAAGTGCTAAAGAAACTGCATGGTTGCCACCCGATGCACCACAAGGCATGGAGAGGAACAAGAATTTCAGTGATGCACGTTGAGTAGATCGTTCAAGATACAGAATATTAAAAAATCAGAACTATTCCTTTGCAGCCTACTATGCCCACATGACATAGCTCATCACGCATTATCATCAGCCCTCCAGTCCCCAAATGGAAAGAATAATTAAAATATTCAAGGCACCATTATCACTTAGGATCAGTGTATAATGAGAATCAACTTGAGAATCAACTGTTAACTTGCCGGATAAGATACAAAATAGAATTCCAAATCAGTGAGGGGAAATTTCTTTCCCAGATACAATCTGGTTGACACAGGTAGACACATAGACATTAAACACCTTCAATGCCTCTTTCAGAACGTGTTTTGCAGCTAAAGATTCAGAATGTAAAAAATTCAACTGCTAACATATACAACAAACTTTCCAGGTTACAAAGCAAAATTTCCCTTTCAAAATAATACTAGTATGCAATGTCTACCTGACACAGCAGAAAAAGCTTCAATTTAATGGCAGTCATGTAGAATACAATGACTTGTATCTCTCCTATCTAGGTGGAAAAAAATGTTGAAAGTACCCAAGAGGTATGGTAGCTTTATCCAGCAGTGTAACAGGTTGCACCACTAGTCTAATAATGCATGCACGCAACACTGCAAAATATTTCTCTGTATTCTGAGTATGATATACAGGACCAGAGCGAGATACACCAGTTGGATGAGTGGTGTCGCAACAACAGCCTTGAACTCAATGTCAGAAAGTCCAAGAAACTGATTGTGGACTTCAGGAAAGTAAACACGTAGTAGTCCTCACCAAGGAATCAGCAGTGGAAAGGGAGAGCAATTTCAAGTTCCTGGGTGTCAACATTTCTGAAGATCTATCCTGGGCCCAACATGCTGATGCATTACAATGAAGGCACAACAATGGCTATATCTTATTAGAGGCTTGTGGAGATCTGGATGCCATTGGTGACTCGCCCAAATTGCTGAAGATGTACCGTGGTGGAGAGATCCTAACTGGCTGTATTACCATCTGGTCTGTGGGGGGGCGCAGCATGATCGGAAAAAGCTGCAGACAGTTGTAAACTCAGCCAGCTTCATCGTGGGCACTGGCCTCTCCAGCGTCGAGGATACTTTCAAAAGGTGGTGCATCCGTCATCCAGGACATGCCCTCTTCTCCTTGCGACCATCGAGAAGTAAGTAGAGGAGGCACACAGGAACAGCTTCTTCCCCTCCACCATCAGATTTCTGAATGAACCGATGAACACTACTGTATGTACCTCACTTTTATTTGCTCCCTTTTTGCACTACTAACTAAATTTATTTTATATTTATACACACTTCCTTATGCAATGTGCAGTGTTTTATTATTACGTACGGCAATATGTGGATGTGGCAAAAGAACAAATTTCATCACGGTGATATTAAACCTGATTCAGGTTCTGACGATAATTATATAAAAAGAAGTCATTTACCTATAGATCACTTTGTAGTACAGGTCAATCCAATATATTTTATTTTCTTCAACATCCACATCTAGGGAGACTGCATTCTTTAAAGTGGAGACAAGACGAGTATATTCTTTCTTCAACAAATTAATCATCCTGATATCATGGCTGTTGGTGAAGAGAACAGAAGGGCTTTGACCTATCAAGAGAATGAGAAGTTTATTTGAGGAACTGAGAGGAAATAAAACACAATTGTCAGCTCTGTTCATATTGCCATAGGCAACAAAACATGCAGTGCAAGTACTTTCCTAACAAGTTGTTGGACCCCTGAGAAATGTTGCGAGAGTGCACTCTGAGGTGGAAATTTGGATTTTAGAGTAGAATAGTGTCCACCACAGATACATGGCCTCAACCTGCCTCGTACCCTCTTGCTTCCACAGCTGCTGCTTGACCCACTTCCAGCAGCTTCTATTTTGCTTCAGGATGACATCAGTAGCTCTTCCTCTCTTCTGCCTCCCTTTTCAAAAGTGAGCAGCACAAAAGCATTAAATTTATACCATTTGCAAGAAACACCACTCCTTTTATTGAGCCCTATGCAAATACAGGGGTAATTTTCCACAGAAAGTCTTTGCGAAAGTGGCATTCCTTTAAATGCATCAAGATACAGGATGCATTACTGATGAGACACCATCACCACTAAAACACATCCCTTTGTGACTGGCCACCCCACCACAGCCACCATATGTTAAAAACATGGGTAATGACCTTGAATTTTACCAAGACAACATGACTGGAGTCGCTTAGCACTTTAGTGCAAAGATCTTTATTAGGTGCATCAAAAATCAAACTTAAAATGAGTGAAAATAGTGAAAAAATCCCAATATTCACAAAACAATATCTACAAGAAACACAGTAACAGCTCTCTACTTATTCTTGACCAGGGTAAACTCCCGGCAGACCCTTTCGCTCACCAGAATCATGTCAAATGGTAGTTTTTGCAGTACTCCCATTTTCATCAAATACTTGTGGTCACTCGGCTCAACAGCAAATCCTGCCAGCGGCACAGCGTCACCATGGACACGCTGGACAGGCGTTTGGTGACTATAGTCAACACCAAAGGCAAGTACAAGACTTTTTTTAATAAATGACAGTGATCTTTCATAATCTAAAGAGAAACAGGTTTTCTATTAACTGACTATTATAAACATGTGCTCATTCTCCTCACATTCTGTTTGTTTTTCATTACCATATTCACAATCATTATTCATTATCATCAACGTCATCACATACACCATCAATATTCCGAGGATTATCACTGATCGGAAACCCAGCTGGATATGCCATGTAAAAGCTATGGCTGCTCAAGAAATTTCCAAGGCTGGATATCCTGTAGCAAATGACTTGTACGCTGACACCACAAGGGCTTACTACCATCTGCTATACATAGCACAAGTCAGGAGTCCGATAAATTAGTGCAAACAAATCTCCAGATGCTGAACACAATCTGGGACAAAGCAGTTCACTGGATTGGCACCCTAAACATTTATTTCCTCCCACACTAACTTACAGTGTGTACAAAGTAAACTGTTAATCATCAGGCTATTCCAACAACACCTCAAAATCCTGACCTCTACCCCCTGTAGTTTTGCAAATACCATCTTGACTTGGAACTACCTTCACTGCCACTAGGTCTAAATCTTGCAGCTACATCCACGTGCACTGTGGGAGCACCTCCGTCAGAAGACATTCAGTAGTTCAAGGCAGTGGCTCAACACATTCTCACAGTCAGTCAAGGATAGGCAATAAATAAGAGAAAATCTGCAGATGCTGGAAATCCAAGCAACACACACAAAATGCTGAAGAAACTCAGCAGGCCAGGCAGCATCTATGGAAAAACGTACAGTCGACGTTTCAGGCTAAGACCGTTCATCAGAACGGGAGAAAAAAAGATGGGAGTCAGAGTAAGAAGGAGTGGGAGAGGAGGAAGCAATACAAGGTGGTAGGTGATAGGTGAAACTGGGAAGTGGGAGGTGGGGGAAGAGATGAAGTAAAGAGCAGGGAAGTCTATTGGTGAAAGGCAATAAATGCAGTTCTTGCCAGTGATGCCCAGATTGACAAATAAAAATAAGTCTCACTTGCTTCACAGCCACATAATGAAACAAAATTTGTAACTAGAGCACAAGAAAGCCACAGCTCAAACAACCAATAATCTGGTGAAAGAAAAAAGGTCTTAAAATGTTTCCTGAAGGATGAACTTGTACATGTGACACCTGTGCAGTCTGATCTTGTGTGACTGGTCACCGACTCTTTATGAGGAAAATCCAATTACATAGCACTACACCAGGTGCTAGTGGGCTATCAGAAGATCTAGGTATTGAAAGGAGGCAGTGAAAAGAAGAACACATCCTCCTGAGGGTAAGTTTTGTTCATAGGACAAGGGAAAGTGGAAATATATACAAAATATTTACATTAGATAGACAGATACTTCACTGATCCCAAAGAAAATTGCAGTGTCACAGTAGCATTACAATTAGAGTAAGGACAACTCAAAATTCTGTTAATTTTCCAAATCTCAGACATCAAAACAAAACTCCTTTTTAGTTAGAATCAGCGGGAAGGAATCAGGTTTAAGGAAGGATTTTAAGAATTTAGATCTTGGGGCTGTGTTCTCCTTTCCAGAGGTGTTGACGTTTTTTTCTCGGTCTGGGAGGGATGGGATCACAAAGGACTTTGAAAACAAAATTAAATTTTTAAAAGTAAAATCCTTTTTAAGCTGAGACAAAACTGGAGAGATGAGACAAAACTGGATTCTAGCCTGTTCAGAGTAGGCACATTGTTCCCCAACTGGCCTTTTTAACCCACAAGAGACCACAAAGTTGCCTTAATCTGATCTGTTCACCACAAACTCAAACATTCTCCAAGGTCCATCAAAATCATCTTACCCAGTAACAAGTTTCCAAGCCCAGCCTTTCTAACTTCTTTAGCTCCCCATTTCAGATCTCATGAATTGAAGGTCACACCAAGCCCAAATGTTGCTCAGATCTTACTGCAACTACTGATTTATTTGCAATGAAACTACAAAATAAATTGAACACTTAATGAAGATTATACATTTCTCCAATCATAAATTCAGTGTGTGGCCTGTGGTTTTCCTCTTTCTGGCCTTCATTGCATTCTCCACTCCCCCTGCCATATCTTAAAACTGTAGAGTCATCGATCAATGATTCAATAGCTTGTAATCCACTGTATACTATCATACCAAAAGCCCAGCAAAACCATCTTTGATCATATATGTAATCAATTCCCTCAACCAAGATTGCTTCATCAAATGGCATTCACTTTACTTTGCTAAGCAATACAAAATAATTTATTAAGTTAATGATTTCAATCTGCCAATGTACAATAAAAATTGCTGGTGTTGATGGTTTTGTGGCCAAGTTTGCAGATGATACAAAGATAAGTGGAGATGCAGGAGTTTTGAGGAAACAGAGTCTGCAGAAGGACTTAGACAGGTTAGGAGAAAGGGAAAAGAAGTGGCAGGTGGAACGCAGGGAAGTGTATGATCACACACTCTGGTAGAAGGGATATAGGCACAGACCATTTTCTAAACAGGGAGAAAATTCACAAATCAGAGGTGCAAAGGGATTTAGGAGTCTGGGTTCAGTCAGTGGTAAGGAGGGCAGATGTAATGTTAGCATTCATTTTGAGAAGACTAAAATATAAAAGAAAGGATGTAATACTGAGGCTTTATTGGTCAGAATGCATTTGGAGGATTGTGAGCAGTTTTGGGGCTCTTGTCTGAGAAAGGATGTGCTGGCACTGGAGAAGGTCCAGGGGACATTCACAAGAATGATCTCAGGAATAAAAGAGTTATTGTGTGAGAAGCATTTGGTGGTCTGGACCTGTACCCGCTGAAGTTTAGAAGAATGGGTGGGATGTCATTAAAATGTATCGAATATTGAAAGGCCTAGATAGAGTGGACATGGAAAGAATGTTTCCTATAGTGGGGGAGCTCAGGGCCAGAGGGCAGAGCCTCAGAATACAATATTGGAATATTCTAAAGAGATGAGAAAGAATATCTTTAGCCAGAGGGTGGTGAATCTGTGGAATTCAATGCAATATACAGCTGTGGAGATAGTGTCATTGAGAATACTTAAATCGGAGGTCAATAGGTTTCTGATGAGTCAGAATGTCAAAGGTTACAGGAAGAACGAAGAACAGAGGAGAATGGGGGTGAGAGGGATGTTAGAATGGCAGACAAGATGTGATGGGCTGAATAGCCTAATTTGCTCCTATGTCTAATGGTCTTGTTACAATTTTTAGGACCATAGAACAGTACAGCACAGAAACAGGCCTTTTGGCCCTTCTTGGCTGTGCTGAACCATTTTTCTGCCTAGTCCGGGGGTCGGCAACCCGCGGCTCCGGAGCCACATGTGGCTCTTTTACGTCTGTGCTGTGGCTCCCTGTTGCTTTGGGAAATAATTGGTTGTGGCGACCCTTTTCCTGGCACATCCGAACCGACTCACAATTAGATAGCCTACAGGGGTTTGCGAGCACAGAGCTTTGGAGCCTCTGCGCCATGGGAGGCAGGTTGAGGGAGGCTTAAAAGTGAGGCTGAAGATTTCGAATAAAGTTTTTTCCTTCGACTGCAGTTACCGACTCCGTGTCGTAATTTTAGCGCTGCGTGTAGCACACCGCTACATGGTCAGTATTTAATTAAAATGTATTTTATGTTAGTTTGTTAGTTTTTGAAATGTAAATCTAAATTTGAAGATTATTGTGATCTTGTACAATCTAAATAAGACGTTGTGGCGGGCGACCCATTTCCTGACACATCCGAACCGGCTCACAATTAGCCAGCGTTCAGGCTAAGGGAGATAGCCTAAGGGGGTTTGTGAGTACGTGTCTTTTGCAGCATCCGCGCCCATGGGGGGCGGGTTGAGGGAGGCTTAAAAGCAAGGCTGTTTAGTTCAAATAAAGCTATCTTT
This sequence comes from Hypanus sabinus, assembly GCF_030144855.1. Taxonomy (NCBI): domain Eukaryota; kingdom Metazoa; phylum Chordata; class Chondrichthyes; order Myliobatiformes; family Dasyatidae; genus Hypanus; species Hypanus sabinus. Next base: position 65,784,368 of record NC_082716.1, read on the forward strand.
GACTGCAGTTTACTGACTGCTTGTAGCACACCGCTACAACGTGTTTTTATCGCTGGCTGTCCAGAGCGGAGGTGCTGAAACGCTTTGTCGCGTGTCTGGAAGAAGTGAAAACATTCCTGGGCAGCAAAGGGCTCACCTTTCCTGAGCTGGAACAGCCAGAGTGGCTGGAAAAGCTACACTTCATGGTAGACATGACAGCGCACCTGAACACGCTGAACACAGCTCTTCAACGGGGTAAGGACGTACAGCCCTGCACATGTTGGAGGATGTTTTGGCATTCGAGCGCAAGTTGACAGTGCTTGCCAGAGATTTACAGAAAGGCACATTGTCTCACTTCCCCAATTTGAGAGAGTTCAAACAAGGTCACGACATGATAAATTCGGAGTATTTACATTCTGCAATCATCGCAATGCAAACATCGTTTGGGAAACGCTTCTGTGAGTTCAGAGAGTTCATTATCCTTCCCTAAGCATCGATCCATCCCTACTGAATACGACTGCATTGTCAGGTGTGAGTCAACCTGAACAAGGATGATAAATATTTTAATTGCCTATTATTTAACGTATATTCATATGTTTTCATTGTTCAGTGAAATAGTCCTTTTATTTTTCAGGTTGACAGCTGGCTGACGTTATTTTTGGTTTGCTGCTGGCGGCAAATTTAAGTTTGGCGTTTTTCATAAATACAAGAAGGACTCAAATAGACGTCGAGTATTTTACTTAAAAGTAACCTTCAACCCAACGTCTTTTTTTCGGAGGTCAAAATGTTTTTGTTGCATGCAGAAATGTAATTTCGTTTTCTCTGCAGGAGTTCATCAATTTCATAAATGCAACACATTATAGTTTGTTTATACATAGCATAAAGGCAAAACAAAACGTTGTATGCAGTGTTATTTCATTTTAAATGTCAAACGGGTTTTGCGGCTCCCAGTGTTTTCTTTTCTGTGGGAAACGGGTCCAAGTGGCTCTTTCAGTGGTAAAGGTTGCTGACCCCTGGCCTAGTCCCACTGACCTGCACCTGGCCCATATCCCTCCATACACCTCTCATCCATGTACCTGTCCAAGTTTTTCCTTAAATGTTAAAAGTGAGCCTGCATTTACCACTTCATCTGACAGCTCATTCCACACTCTCACCACTCTCTGTGTGAAGAAGCCCCCTCCCCCATGTTCCCTTTAAACTTTTCTCCCTGCACCCTTAACCCATGTCCTCTGGTTTTTTTCTCCCCTGGACAGTGGAAAAAACCTGCTTGCATTCACTCTATCTACACCCATCATAATTTTATATACCTCTATCAAATCTCCCCTCCTTCTGTGCTCCAGGGAATTAAGTCCTAACCTATTCAACCTTTCTCTGTAACTCAGTTTCTCAAGTCCCGGCAACATCCTTGTAAACCTTCTCTGCACTCTTTCAACCTTATTAATATCCTTCCTGTAATTCGGTGACCAAAACTGCACACAATACTCCAAATTCAGCCTCACCAATGCCTTATACAAACTCACCATTACATTCCAACTCTTATACTCAATACTTTGATTTAGAAAGGCCAATGTATCAAAAGCTCTCTTTACTACCCTATCTACCCGTGACACCACTTTTAGGGAATTTTGTATCTGTATTCCCAGATCCCTTTGTTCTACTGCACTCCTCGGTGCCCTACAATTTACCTTGTATGTTCTACTTTGGTTTTTTCTTCCAAAGTGCAATACCTCACACTTGTCTGTATTAAACTCCATCTGCCATTTTTCAGCCCATTTTTTCAGCTGGTCCAGATCTCTCTGCAAGCTTTGAAAACCTTCCTCACTGTCCACTACACCTCCAAACTTTGTATCATCAGCAAATTTGCTGATCCAATTTACCACATTATCATCCAGATCATTGATATGGATGACAAATAACAATGGACCCAGCGCTGATCCCTGTGGCACACCACTAGTCACAGGCCTCCACTCAGAGAAACAATCCTCCACTACCACTCTCTGACTTCACCTATTGAGCCAATGTCTAATCCAATTTACTACCTCATGATGTATACCTAGCGACTTAATCTTCCTAACTAACTTCCCATGCGGGATCTTGTCAAAGGCCTTACTGAAGTCCATGTAGACAACATCCACTGTCTTCCCTTCATCCACTTACCTTGTAATCTCCTTGCAAAACTCTAATAGATTTGTTAAACATGACCTACCATGCACAAAGCTGTGTTGACTGTCCCTGATAAGTCCCTGCATTACTTTTAGAGCCTTTTTTAAACAATGGAACAACATGAGCTATCCTCCAATCCTCCAGCACCTCACCTGTAGATACCGACATTTTAAATATATCTGCCAGGGCCCCTGCAATTTTAATACTAGTCTCTTTCAAGGTCCGAGGGAATACCTTGTCAGGTCCTGGGGATTTATCTACTCTGATTTGCCTCAAGATAGCAAGCACCTCCTCCTCTTCAATCTGTATAGGTTCCATGACCTCACTACTTGTTTGCCTTATTTCCATTGACTCCATGCCAGTTTCCTTAGTAAATACAGATGCAAAAAAAAACATTTAAGACCTCACCCATTTCTTTTGGTTTCATACATAGCCAACCACTCTGATCTTCAAGAGGACCAATTTTATCCCTAACTATCCTTTTGCTCTTAATATACCCGGAAAAGCTCTTTTGATGATCCTTCACCTTGACTGCCAAAGCTACCTCTTGTCTTCTTTTAGCCCTCCTGATTTATTTCTTAAGTTCTTTTTGCACTTTTTATACTCCTCGAGTACCTTATTTGCTCCCTGTTTCCTATACATGTCATACATCTCTCTCTTCTTCTTTATCAGAGTTCCAATATCCCTCGAGAACCAAGGTTCCTTATTCTTATTCACTTTGCCTTTAATCCTGACAGGAACATACAAACTCTGCACTCTCAAAATTTCTCCTTTGAAGGTGTCTCCCACTTACCAACGACATCTTTGCCAGAGAACAACCTGTCCCAATCTACGCTTTTTAGATCCTTTCTCATTTCTTCAAATTCAGCCTTTTTCCAGTTTAGTATCTCAACCCGAGGACCAGATCTATTGTTATCCATGATCAAGTTGAAACTAATGGTGTTATGATCACTGAAACCAAAGTATTCCCTAACACACACTTCCGTCACCTGTCTTAACTCATTTTCTCGTAAGAGATCTAATATTGCATCCTCTCTAGTCGGTACCTCTACATATTGATTTAGAAAACTTTCCTGAACACATTTTACAAACCCTAACCCATCTAGACCTTTAACAGTATGCGGGTCCCAATCAATATGTGGAAAATTAAAATCCCCTACTATCACAACTTTATGTTTCCTGCAGTTGTCTGCTATCTCTCTGCAGATTTGCTCCTCCAGTTCTCACTGACTATTGGGTGGTCTATAATACAACCCCATTAATGTGGTCATACCTTTCCTGTTTCTCAGCTCCACCCACATGGCCTTGGTAGACAGGCCCTCTAATCTGTCCTGCCTGAGCACTGCTGTAACACTTTCCCTGACTAGCAATGCCACCCCCCCCCCACCCCACCCTTCATCCCTCTGCCTCTATCACATCTGAAAAATTGGAACCCTGGAACATTAAGCTGCCAGTCATGCCCCTCCTGTAGCCAAGTTTTACTAATGTCTACAATGTCATAATTCCATGTGTCAATCCATGCCCTCAGCTTGTCAGCCTTTCCCACAACACTCCTTGCATTGAAATAGACACACCTCAGAAGATTATTACCACCACACACAACCCTTCTATTTGTTACTTTGCATGAAACTTTAACATCACTTATTTTCACCCCTGCTCCACTATCTACTCTGGCACTCTGGTTCTCATCCCCCTGCAAATCTAGTTTAAACCCTTACCAACAGCACTAACAACCCTCCCTGCAAGGATATTCGTCTCCCTGTACTTCAGGTGTAACCCGTCTCTCTTGTACAGGTCCCACCTGCCCCAGAAGAGGTCCCAATGATCCTGAAATCTGAAACCCTGCCCCCTACACCAGTTCCTCAGCCATGTGTTCATCCTCCAGAGCATCCTATTCTTACCCTCACTGGCACGCGGCACAGGTAGCAATCCTGAGATTACTACCCTCAAGGTCCTGCTTTTTAACTTCCTACCAAGCTCTCTGTACTCACTCTTCAGGACCTCCTCACTCTTTCTTCCTACGTCATTGGTACCGATGTGAACCATGACATCTGGCTGCTCACCCTCCCATTTCAGAATCCCATATCTAAATAGGTGTCAGGGAAGTCTTAAGATCAGCTATAAGGTAAGGGTTACTTGCGGTACTAAAATACAAAATGGCATTGGCTGCACAGAACCTTTATTCCTAGTGTAAGTGCTGAATATATAAACAGGCAGAGGCAAAAAGGGAAACTGTGATTTTAAAGTGTTTAATTTTAGAAGTTTTGACTGGATATAACCATAGAACACTGGACAAGAATGGACACATCAGCAATGAGAATTAGTTGTTGGGAGTTCAGCATTTGATTCTTGGTGAGTACTGCCACCACCTGGCTTGGAGGCATGCTGCACTTCCTGATCCCAATATGCTTCAGTATAAGAGAGGCTGAACAAATTGGGAATAGAAGTGATTGGGGATCACCCCAGTCTCGTTCGGTAACTCACTGTTGTGACACTGATTTTATCCTTGCATTTAATATGCAACTGTCTTTCAGTTACCACAGTATTCTGGAGAGGTCTGGACACTCAGGAGACTGCATATGCTGGAATTTGAGGCAAGAGATAAATTGTTGGAAGAACTCAGTAGATCAAGCAGCTTCTGCAAAGGAATTATTGACATTCTGAATTGACTGCATTAGGACTGAGCACGTGGAAGGAATATAGCCTGTGTATAGAAGTCAGAGGGAGTGATGAGATGGAGGCTGGTAGGTGATTATTGGAACCAAGTAAGGGAGGGCTAATAGGAAGGTGGAACAAGGTAGGGGACAGTAAAAAGTCTTTGATTTTCAAAATTTTCAATGATGTTGCCAATAGGTTGCATGTAATTCAAACCCCCCCCCCCCCCGCCCCCGGCTTTCCCATTCCCTCAGCCCTTTAGCCTTCCCCACTGTCACTATGAGGCTAAGCAGACTGGAAGAACAGCACCTTATATTCCACTTGGGTAGCTTACAACCAGATGGTGTGAACATTGAACTTTCTAATTTCAGTAAACCCGACTCCCCTTGTGGTCTGTTCCACACTCCTTTCAGTTCACTCCAGCTCTCTTTTTCCTTTGTTCGTCTCTTCATCCCTCCACTTCCTCCTCATGAGCAAGAAACATCACACCATCCCTTCCACACCCCCCCACCCCAAGCACGTCCATCACCCACGTACTTACCCCGAGCTTCTTCTCCCTTGGTTCACCTTTCCCATCCCTTCTCCCTCCTTTATCTGGTTCCATTTACTCATCATCTCACCCTCCATCTCTACCCTCCCCTCCTCCACCTGGTTCCATCTGTCCACCGTCTCATCTGCTTCCACCGAGCACCATCACCCTCCGCCTCACCTCCGTATAGAAACGACCTTCCTGAAGCCCAGTCTCCAAAGAAGCCGTTTCGGTGCTGTCAGTTTCTTCTTTGCTTTAACTGTATTCTGTATAAATTGAGCACTAGACTGTTGAGAGACACACCTCTACCTCCGCCTCACGGGCCAATGCAGCGGTGTCAGTTTCAGAGATCATGTGGATATCTAGGAGGAAAGACTGATGAAAAGGAATTTGTGCCCAAAACTACCTACCACCTGAGATCATGCACAAATTACCAGCAGTCACCTCCTGACACACAGGAGAAAGTTGAAGCAGGCTGCCTTACCCACTGCTTTACAACTCTCGGTCATTGGGTCCATCTCATAACCTTGGAAGCAGGTGCACTTGTACCCTCCTTTAATGTTGGTGCAGATTTGGCTGCATCGATCTAGATCTTCGCATTCATTTATATCTGAAAGAACCATTTCAACTAGTCAATCAACTGGCTGAATTCTATGCCGTTTGTGCAACAGTGCTGATTATTGAAACGCATGCTTCGTTTCGGTCTGCTCTTTGTTCGAAGATGACTGAGGGGAGGACTTGCCTTGCATTTTAATTACCTCCACATGTCTTTGAGTCTAGCAGTGTGTATCCGGCTGGGCATTCACATTCATATCCGACCTTCAAGTCTCTACACGTGTGGGAGCAGCCGCCATTGTTGGTCAGGCACTCATTCAACCCTGGCACCAAAACAAAAATCAACACATTGCCGGAATAAATTACAGAGCGTCAGTGAGGAACGGCTGGCTGCTTTTCCAGATCTATGCAATGGAGCGGTTGAGGAAATCCACATACACTAAACATGGCCAATGGGGCACTAACAATGAACTTAAAAGGGTATTCACCAAAAGGTTAAAAATTACTATTCTTCAGTCACAAAAACAGTGGGGTTGGGGGTGATGAGGGATATAAGTGGAGTTTTGGACAGTTATTAAGTTTTGTTAAACATCAGTTATAAATTAATAATTACTCGGGACACTTTAAGTTGAGGCCTGATTAAAATGTTCTATTTTTGAGAAAACGATCTAATCAATGCACGAGTCACCTCCATTAGACACCTCAACACTGCAAAAACAAATCCAAAGATGGTCCGTGATTGTTTTCAAACATAACTACTGAGCTACAGGATATTAAGGAAGATAACCAAAAGCTCTGTGAAATGGGTACATTTTAAGTGGCATTTGTACGTAGGAAAGAAAGACAGAGTTGGAGAGGCAGTGAAAATTCCAGACATTACACAACTGCTGTTGGATGAGCAGGTTTCTGGACCAAACAGCAGTCAGAATAACAAGCTAACAGGCATCTGAGATAAAGGGTTGGATGAGATATTATAAGTGATTCGTATAAAAAATAATTTGCTTGTTTTATAAAATTCCTACTAGGAATGACAGGTGCCTTTAACCGGATGAATAACTGGGAAAGCACAAACTGAAAACCATCCTCTGGTCTGTCCAGTGCAGTCTGTGGTCTGTGGCAGAAGTTTTGTTCAGTTCAAGCTCTGCACCAGCCTCAATCCCTGGGTAGAAATCTCACCTCTAAGTCAGAACAGTGCATGTACAATCAAAGCTCCTACATTAAATAGCTATGGGTTTGAGAGAAAGAGTGGATTTTCCCTCCTCATCTTGTCTAGCATTTTAACTATTCCACCTGAACAACCATCCCAGGGCTGTTTGTGAGACCTTACAGTGTGCATCCCGGTGAATTATTCCTTGTATCAATGACTCTACTTCAGAAGTAGTTCAGAAGCTGCAGTTCTGACCTTGTGAACAGTACTACACTTTTCACAGTGCAAATACCGAGAGGCAATGAGACTGTGCTTCATTTCAGTTGTCACAAAATTCAAAGGACAAGGCGGAAAGGGACCATTAGATTGAAACAATTCTGAGAAACATCAAAGGAATCTTCACTTCAGTCTTAGCCTGCCCTGCTGAAACATTCCACTCCCTCATCGCCACTGCTTGTTTGGAAAACATGAAGGAGAATATGTTGGAGTTGTAATGCTGACAGAAAGCACCTGCCACACTGAATCCATCTTACCACATTCTTTAAGTGGTTCATCTGACCAGTCTTTGCAGTCCTTGTCAGAGTCACATACTTTCTTTGAATCAATGCACTCTCCACTTCCACACAGAAACTTTGAATGTCCATTACAGGGGCTCACTGTTTGACACCAAGAACAACATTATTAGATCTCAAGGGACGCCATCACTTACTTGGAAACACGTCACTCAGTAAACAGCACTAACCAGTTTTGCAGTCTAGCTCATCGATGCGGTCTGGACAGTCAAAGACTTGGTTACACTGTTTGGATCCATGAATGCAACTCCCATCACCACACTGGAATTCATCGGGCCGGCAAGTTACCTTTGCTTTAAGAAGAAAAGATAATGCTTTGTTTTTAAACGTTTCTATTTTTATTGTTATTCAGAAGAAAGTTTATTAAAATATCAAAAAATCTTAATGTTTAAAAAGCCACCAGGATAAAATTTAACACCGGGCAGACAGCAAAACTAGAAGAGGGTCTTGAGTGTCAAAGATTTCCAAGGTCAGGGAAAGTACCATTCTATCCTTTTAGCTCATTTTCTTTCTCAATCATGGAACTTCCCATAGATAAAGAAATACCAGTCTGCAAACCCAGAAGTCTGACTGGTCATTGACAAAATTGTGGGCTCAAAAATCAGTCACAGTACCTGCCACGCCTATCGTTATTTGTAAATGCCACTGTTGCTATCAGGAATGCAGAACAGGCTTGAGGGGTTCAATGGTCTCTCGTTACCATCTTGACATTCCACCACCCCAAATGAGTTGCACTGTGGGATTACTGGATATTCCTACTTTGGTCAAATCTTCCATTTACTTCTGTGAGATAACTGTTGTCCTTTGCTACCAAAAAACACTTTGTGTATGTACTTCTTGGGAGTCAAGCCTCCCATGTTCTGTGGAGAATAGAGTGCAAATTCAGCCAGAACCTCAGAGACAGAGGTCCGAATTAACACGAGGCTTTCTACAAGTTAGCATCATAGACACTTTGGACTTGACGATACAACGACCTGATACTCCCCATGGTTCTCCAAGTTTCATTTTATCCTCTATAAATTCATCGCGTTGTCTATATCCTAATTGGCACTAATCCTGTTCACTCATCAATCCAATGCTCACTGTTGCCCGTAAATCCAGCATCTTTCAGTTTTTAAGACCTTGTTTTTAAGGTCTTCTTGAACTTCTCCATTGCTGATTCCTGCAGATTTTAACTGCTCCACCATGCTTGCAGGCTCTTCAACTCTGGAATTACTTCCCCGAGTTTCTCACTCTCTTTCTAATGCATTAAAACGCTCCATAAAATCTATCTTACACTGAGCTTTATTTCTATTTTCCTGCTGTATCCTTACATGGAAATGCTGTCACATTCTTTTTGCTAATGCTCTGAGAGTGTATCCTGCCAGTAAAGACACACACACCAGCTAACTGGATAAGCGAACGCAGGGCACCTGACTCCCAAAGAACCAGATTCAGTAAGCATTCCAGGTTTTCTTTGCGGGGGTGAGGTGAGAAATGCTTAAAAAATCTATTTGCTTTTATGGGTGTAATACTTTTTAATTACAGCTGGTTATTTCAGCATGTTGTCAATTTAAACTGAGGTCAGTTAAGTCAGCACAGAGCAGAAGAAATTATAGTCTCTGAAGCTGTTACAGATGAATTAAGCGTCTCACTACATGCACGCCACAGGGAACATGGAGAGATAGCACACTCCCAGTCTGATAAACTTAGAGATCAGAGAACTTACGACAGCCAGTTTCGTCTGATCTGTCCTTGCAGTCTATGCTTCCGTCACATTTCCAGTTGAAGTGGATGCACTCGCCATTTGCGCACCGAAACTCGCTGGCTGAGCAAGCGTCTGTCGGCTTCTGAGTCGCCGAGTGGCCGCAGCTTTCCCCGCTCTCGTCCGAGCCGTCGGGACAGTCCACGTCACCGTCACAGGCCCACAGCTCGGGGATGCAGGTGGAGCTGTTGCACTGGAACTCGTGGGCTCCACAGGTGGGTGGAGAGCAGTCTCGCTCCTCTGTGCCATCGCCGCAGTCGTCGTCCCCATCGCACACAAACAGCATGGTGATGCACTTATCATTATCACATAAGAATTCATTCGCCGAGCAGGTCTTCTTATCTGTGGAATGTGGGAAGAGCCACTATTACACACGAATTGATAAAGTCTTGCGTGCAATTTAAGAAAAATACAATTATTTCCCTCTTTTCATCAACCCATGCTTCAAACATCTCTTAATCATGTCCGAATTCACTGACTAATGGTGAATATCGGGCACAGGAGTCGCAAGCGCACGCGAAAGTTGGAACAGAGTGCTGGCAGGTGGACCATTACAGCCCAACATAAGCCCTTCCTCACTGCATATGCACTCTCCAGCAGAGTTACTGGTAGGGAATCGCCCCTCTCTCTGGGGACAGCCAAATCCAATTACGGTGCCCAGCTGCAGTTGGCCAACATCACTCCACAAGAGCACCTGCATCTCAATTCAGCTTACTAACGTCCAGCCTGTGCTGGATATGTCCGCGAGGAAATCCACAATGTCAAGGACAGAAGTTGTGTGGGAATTTTAAAATGACATATGTTCACAGAGCAGTCAATTAATCAAAGCTAATTAATTTTGCAAATTACTTTTCTTCAGAGGATGATTCAAAAGTGTAGTTTGGCGTCACCAACATGAGCGGGGGGTTTCACAATCAGCTAGCTCTCCCCTGTGAATGCTGCCATCCTGCCTTTACTCAAGAAACGTGATCTCCAAGGTAAAACCGTGACAACAGTAGGAACTGCAACAAACTGGTTGGCCATCTGTTCAGCCGTGGACAAAGTCAGTATGCGTTCAGTTGTTTTGAAAGGCTTCACAGAGGCCAGAGGCATTATTTGCAGCAATTGTCCTTTAAAAATAGAAAAGCAGCCACTCAGGCTTTGGTGATATTTACATCAGAGCCCAATGCTTGCTTGTCAAAAGACAACCCCAGCCAAAACAAATCCCATCAGCAGATACTGATATATATTTATTTTCCAGCTGGTCAGTGACAGTGATCAGAAGGAAGAACAGTGGCTTTTAATGCCCTCTCTGGCAGGTCCTAGCTAAGCTCAACGCTCTCTGCCGAGATGGGTTTTCACAGCACCACCCTGTAATGGAGCATGGAAACTTGACATGTGTAGCAGTCGGAACTACACAGGACGATAGTTCACTTCTCTTGCTGAACCACAGGGGAAACGAGATGGTAAAGGTTAGGGCTAGAACTCACCCAAAAGATGGTCACACACTCACCTTCTCTATTTGGGATTGTTAGGTGGGAGGTATCCTTTAGGAGTTACGGAGATGGTGGCAATTAATACAAATGAGAACCAATTTTATTAAGCTATTACAAAATGTGAGCTACAAGCAGTAATTAGCTTTAAAATTAAAAGCACAATAGCATGAAAAAGCACCACTGCCTGGAGAGAGCTGCCTATGAATTCACAGCTGGAGGCTGCTCAAGACATTCTCGTACACATTTGCTAAACACAAGATAGTGGAACTATGTTAACTGGCCTACATCAGACCAGACATCGGACATTTCCAACAAAATTTCACAGCGTTCTGAAAAAGATCAAGGCTTCACACTAGTTATTTGACAATTAGCACAACAAATATGGTTATCTGCATATTTGCTCCATCAATTAATAATCAGGATAGTTGTGTACTCAGAGTGTTAAACCATACGACACTAATTTTGTGTGTTTGCCCTCAGAAGCTCTTAGACCATTCACGTGAATATCTTTCGACTCAAAGCTGTATGATGGTGGCATTACTTCAGACTTACTCCCTTTGTAAATACAATTTAATGGAACTATGTGCCCAAGATAGTGAAATAAATTGTGCAATTGTAATTACTGAAATTTACACAATCACCTGTTGTTACTTGTCTTCTTTAAGAGCATAAAACCTTGATGTATTCTGAGTTCTAGAAAGATTCAAGAAAGTACTTCTCCCAGGAGAAAAAGCTTCCAAGGAGGTCTCCTCCTGAATGTTTACTTGTGCTGAAATAAACATTTGTGTTTATTTCACAATAAACACACTCAAAGTCACATTTGGGGGATTGTCCAAGCTAGGGTTAAGTTTAGAGCTTGAGCTGTACCTAAATCCCCCAAAGGAAATTCACACACTCACCATCTGCACAATGCAACTCGTCAGTTCCATTCCCACAGTCCTTCTGACCGTCACACTGCCACGAAAGTGGGATACATCTGTTTCTGGAACAGCCAAATGTGTCCGGTGGGCACGTAACTTTATCTGCACCACACGGGAAAGAAAACAGTCTGAGTGCGTTTGCTTCATGAACGTGGAATTTCAATCAAGCCTCTTTCAAACCTTTGGGGCTCACATCAGCCCCGGTCACTTACACAGCGTGACACACTGCAATGTACACGCAGTGAAAGAAGGCTTAGGGTCTATAGCCCGGGAAGGAAGCAGGACTGAACCAGAACAGAAGCCAAGCTAAATTTGGAAGCCAGTGAGTGGGAGTACCAAGCCTGAGATCAAGTCTCCAGGAGAAAGAAAGCAAATCGAGTTTTCAGCTTTGAGGTCCCAAGAAAGAACAAATCAGAGAACTGAACCTCGATTTCAGCAAAAGTAGATGTTTTAAGGGCAAGAATAAGCACTTTCTTTTTGCTTTTGCTGCAGATGATCATTCCATGAAGTTGGGAGAAACCATTGTATAGACTTCTTTTAACTTTGATCTGAAATTATTCTTTAAAATGTTTCCACTTTGTCATTAGCAAACAGCCAGTTTATTGATTATGCCACAGAGCAGTTTACGAGAAACCAAACGATGAAGCATCCATTTGTAAATTTGGATTTAAAATGGTCTAAACAACAAATGCATGTGATGAGCCCCAAATGATGCAGACACTTTATATATATTAAAAAAAAAGAATTGTATAGATTTTCACAGTGGAAAAACATCACTGACTGCATCCAGATGTTTTAAACAATGGTGTGCCTTTAAAGATGGACTAGGCAACCATACCCAATATGAATGTGCCCTAAAAGCGATGGGTACAGTATGGGTACGTGGTGTGAAAAAGACCAAAAGAAGATCCCAACTTGAAAACTTCTTGATTGTTTTTTTTTAATATATAAAACAGCAGACAAATGCATAATAAACAAATCAGTAGGAAACCAGAATCAATTGCTTTCATTACTGGGCTTGATTAGATTATTTTATTCATGAACCTATTCGTTGGAAAATGCACATAAACTGCCTGGGATCAGGTTAAATGCATTCAGCTTATTTATTACTGCAATACATTATCAAATGAAGTTAAACAACTACTATAATTCAGTTTAAGAATTCTTTGTCTAAAAAGACATAATGAAAGTATCAAGAGTAAAATAATAATATAACACCCTATACCTCACCCCATGTCCCACCCACGTGCTTCCTGGGTAGGTTCTAGATACAAAAGGTTCAGAAGATGTTGGAATTTGTAACCAACACACATAAAATAATGGAGGAATGCAGCAGGGTAAGCAGCGTCTAAAGAGAGGAATAAAGAGTCAATGCTTCAGGCTGAGACCCTTCATCAGGACTGGAAAGGAAGTGGGTAGAAACCAGAATGAGGAGGTGGGGGGGGGGAGAAGAAGTAGAGAAGTGCAAGCTGGCGGATGATAGGCGAGGCCAGCAGAAGGGGAAGCTGGGCGGCTGGGGAAAAGGGGAACAATTGGAGAAGCTCAGAGGTCAGAGGTTGACAAGGCCGAGGAAGGAGGAATCTGATTGGAGAGGACAGTGGAGTAAAGGGAAGGGGGTGAGGAATTGGAGGGAGGTGATGGGCAGGTCATGTGGGCTGGGAGAAGGGGTGAGAGGGCCATCAGAAGGGGGAAAACAAGAAAGAGAGGGGAGTAGGGAAAGAGGGGGGTGATGACCAGAAGTTGGAAAAATTGATGTTAATACCATCAGGTTGGAGACTACCCAGATGAAATATGAGGTGTTCCTTCCCCAATCTGAGTTTGGCTTCCTTGTGGCAGTAGAGTAGAGTAGTGTGTACTTACCCTCAACATTCTCTGTTTTGGCTCCTCACACCTTGTCCAAACCCAAGGTACTCGCCTGGGTCTGAACTATGCCTGCCTTTTCAATCGTGCAACAGCGCATGTATCAAGCCTACACTGATAACACTCCCCAACTCTTTCTGACGACTGCATCGATGCTGCTTCCTACACCCATGCTGGGCTCTTTCATTTTGTCAGCTCTGCCTCCAACTTTTGCCCTGCCCTCAAATTTACTTGGTCCATCTTTGACACCTCTCTCCTTTTCCTTGAGTGTTCTGTCTCCGCCTCTGCAAGTTATCTACGGACACCTTTTACAAACCCACTGACTCTCAGTTATCTAGACTATGCCTCTTCTCACCTGTCACTTGTAAGAAGACTATTCTCTTCTCTTATTTCCTCTAAATCTGATCTCAGGATGAGGCTTTCCATTCTAGAATATCCGAGATGTCACTTTTTTCCAAAATCAGCATTTCCCTTCCTCCACTATAGATGCTGCCCTCACCTGTATCTCCTTCATTTCCTCTCCTCTTAACCCTTACATTTGTCCTCACCACCAAGCATCCATAACCCGCACATCATCAGGTTCACAGGCGAAGCGCCACTGTCTATCAGGGCCATTTATTATTTCTGATGCTCCTAGTGTAGCCCTATCTACATTGGTGAGACCAGAAGCAGATTTATCAAGAATCTTTTCTGTCTGCCACAAAAGGCAGCATCTCCTGGTGGCCATCCATTTTAATTTGACTTCCATTCCAACATGGCCTCCTCTACTGTCACAATGAGGACAAATGCACATTGGAGGGGCAGCAGCTCATATTCCAACTGGGTAGTCTCCAACCTGATGGTACGAATATCAATTTCTCCAACTTCTGGTAATGACTCCTCTCTTTCCACCTCTTTTTTCATTTTGCTTCCCCATTCTGGCAGCCCCCTCATCCCTTCTCCTCTCCCCCCCACCACCCCACTCTCATGAGCTGCCCATCACCTCCCTCCGGCTCCCCACCTCCAACCCTATCCTCTTCCACCTATCACCTCCCAGCGTCTCACATCATTCCCCCCTCCCCCAGCTTCTCCCTGGTCCAGTCTCACCTATCACCAGCACGCGTCTATTCCTCCCCACCCCTCACCTTATTTCAGCTTCAACCCCTTCCTTTCCAGTTCTGATGAAGGGTCTCAGCCTGACGTCGCCTGACCTGTTCGTCTTCTTCCAGCTCTTAGTGTGTGCTACAAATTTATCACCACAAGACAGTTCATCACCAACATCACTGCTAGCTTCAGGCTACAGCATTGCTACAGATGCCCAGACAACAAACAGCTCATGAACTGTAGCCAGCTGCAAACTAGGTTGATATGCTCAGAACATTACAGTCATTTGGGTTTGTAAGAGGAGAATAGAAGGGTGGAGAGGATGTTTCCAAAAGTTTCAAACTCCTGCAAATGCATAACCTTTCATGGTTCAGAAGACACAGTCAGGAAAGCTCACCAATGCCTCTACTTTCTGAGGAGTCTGAAGAGAGTTGGACTTTGTACATCCATACCAAAGTCATTCTGCATCCTAACATGTTATCTGACCTGCTGAATTCCTCCAGCATTTTGTGTGCACTCTGGGTAGAAGCTAGTTTGTAAGATTGGCTGGAGATCCCAGCTTCTATCTGACTTGCCACCCTCAGCATAAATTTACTCTGCTAGTACACAGGGACAGTCATCATTAAACCCAGAACAAGGTATCATGCATATGGTTGTCAACCATCAATTCAGGACCTTGCCCGAACAGATTTCCACTGGTTGGCAAAGTGTCACGTGACTTTCTTCACTGCCAGCATCATGTTAATACAGTGTTGTGCCACTGACTCAAAATCTTGGTAACTAATCAAAATTAAAAGCTCAGCAGTCCCTAGCTTTTATGGGACAGAATGCAGATGTCTTCCCTCATCAATAGCCCAAGGCAATAACCACAAGGCAGGTGAATAGAGAGGAGAAGATAAGCTTCAGGTCACAGACACGTACAGCACAGAAAAGGCCGCTTCATTACATACTGAAAGTGTGGGGCAAGCAGCAGTTAAAGGTATTTACTGAGTCATGTTAGCAACAGTACACGCTGGCAACTTAGATCATGGGAGCAACAAACTGGGCCTGCAGAGACAAAAAGCACGTGCACTCGAAAGTCAGCACCAACAGAAAGCACTTTCCGTGCGTAGGGGGCCCAATCAATTCACCACGCTATCAAACACCCACATGCATACCTGCCTCATTCTCAGAATTGATCTGATAAGAAGACACTCTTAACACATGCTGGTTCATTCACGGATCTAATCCATCCATGTTACATGACTGGCCTGTATCACTCTATGCCTTGCCTGTTGAAGTGCTTGCCCAAGATATCTCTGAAACGTATCTGATTTCATCATCTCTTCTGTCAGCGAATTCCAGATATCAAACAAAACTTTATCACCTTAATTCTACATTAAAACTATTTCCTCTCACCTTAGATCTTTATTATTTTATTTTTGATATACTTGTAATGAGAAAAAGGTCCTGATTTTCTACTCCATACCTTCTATAATTTTATACATTTCAGTCATGTTTCCCCATGGCGTCTTTCAGTCATGAGGAAACAAGCCTAGCCTATCGAATCTCACCCCATTTCTTTCCAGTTCAAACATCCTAGTGAATCTCCTCTGAATTCTCTCTGCTGCAACCACAGGCTTCAACACTACCATCTGCCTCCTGTTAACAAGCCAATTTTGTATCCAATTAGCTAGGTCACCTTGGATGCAATGTTCCTTAACCTTCTGGACCAAACTATCATGCAAAACCTTTCCAAAGCCCAACCGAAGTCCATATAGACGATGCCTTCAAAAATCTTCTTAGTTACCCTACAAAATCTCAATCAAATTAATGAGACTAGATTTCCCTCTCAGAAATCTATGGAGTTACAAGGGAAAAGAGATGCTGGAATCTGGAGCCACAAACAATATGCTGGTAACACTCAACAAGACGAGCAATAGCTGTAGGTAGAAAGGAATTGACCCCAGTTCTGATGCATAGTTTTGATCCAAGATGTCAAAAATTCTTTTCTTCCCACAGAACTTGCTGAGTTCCCTATGCTGACTATCCCTGATTAAATATTAATTGATAAAGGAGATGGAAATGCAAAACCAAATCTTTCCAAATGAATCAATTAAAGGAAAAACTAATTTCATTAGGGTTTCCTCATTTAGTTCTTTTGGACTGGTTAGTACCATGAAAACCAATGCCTTTGTAACAGCTGCACTGAAGATGTACTCCAGCAGAGCTCTTCACCAGCAATAGTGAAGTAATCAGTTAACCACCCAATCAGAATCATGGTTTAATATCACTGTCAGGAAATGTGTTCTTTTGCAGCAGCAGTCCATTGCAATACATTAAAAAATACTAAAAGCTACAAGACATATAAAGTACATTAAAAAATTAAAATAAATGAGTAATGCAAAAAGAGAGCAAACACAGTGAAGTAGTGTTCATGGCCACGTCTGCATTGAGTTGCTGCCACAATATTAGCTTTGAATCGGATTCAGGTTTAATATCACTGACATACATCATGAAATTTGTTGTTTTGAGGCAGCAGTACAATGCAATACATAATAAAAAAAACTATAAATTACAATAAGATATATATTTTTAAAAATTAAATAGGAGGTGAAAAAAGAACAAAATCAGAAAAAAAACAGCAAGGTTGTGTAACCTACACAAAATGCTGGTGGAACTCAGCTGGCCAGGCAGCATCTACGGAAAAGAGTACAGTCCGCATTTCAGGCCAAAACCCATCAGTAGGACAGGATGTTGACTGTTCTCTTTTCCATAGATGCTGCCTGGCCTGCTGAGTTCCTCCAATATTTTGTGTGTGTTGCTTGGATTTCCAGCATCTGCAGATTTTCTCTTGTTAGTGAAGGAGTGTTCATGGGTTCATTGTCCATTCAGAAATCTGATGGTGAGGAGAAGAAGCTGTTCCTAAAAGTATCAGCATGTCTCTTCAGGCTCCTGTACCTCCTCCTTGATGACAGGCAATGAGAAGGGGTCATATTCTGGGTGATGGAGTTCCTTAATGATAGATGTCACCATCTTGAGGCATTGCCTTTTGAAGATGTCCCTGACGCTAGGAAGCTGGTGCCTGTGGTGGAGCCGGCTGAGTTTGCAGCCTCTGCAGCTTTTTCTGATCCTATGCCGTGACTCCTCCACTCCAGACAGTGATGCAACCAGTTAGAATGCTCTCCACAACACATCTGTAGAAATTTGCTAGAGTCTTTGCTGACATACCAGGTCTCCTCAAACTCCAAATGAAATATAGGATTTAGCTGGCATGCTTTCTTCATAATTGCATCAATAGTCTGGGGATTAGATAGATCTTCAGAGACACTGACACCCAAGAACATGAAACTGCTTACCCTTTCCACTGCTTCTTCTTGGCTCTGACTATTGTTGATGATCTTCTCCTTCTCCCCCTTCTTCTTCATAGATCATCCCTCAGGATAGAGGATTACTTGTGTCCACGCAGGCTGTGTCTGGCGGGGGGTGCCAATCTTCCATATACGAGGGAGGAGGCAGTTGCACTCTTCCTGCCATCTTCACAGGTCCTTAGGTTGGTCCAAACACTTGGACGACTTGCATTTCTTAATAGCGTTCTGAACACTCCTTCTCTACTTTGAGCCAGACTGGGCCAGGGATCTACACGACATTGCATTGTGAAACAGTTTTGAATACATTCTTTAGTCTTTCCCTTTATTCATTCGGCAATTTCATTGCATAACACTCAGGATAGAGTGTATGTTTTGGGAGTCCGGTGCAGGAGGCTCAGCTACTGACCAACAGCGTGCCACATGAAGATTATTCAGTGCCAGCAAGACCGCATGTGGCATAAACATTCAAGGCTCCTCTGCAGTCAGAACCAAGATCAAAGGTGAGCTTATCAAGGAAGACAATACCCACTGGAAGGAAGAATCAACAAACTCTTCATCCTTGCTGTGAGCACTCTCAACTCTACAGCAGCCTAATCTCAACATCACTCTGCCAAGAAGGCCATATCCCAGTTTAAAGTCAACAAGGCTTCAAGAGCAAACGGTATCCTGGTGAAGTTCACAAACACATAATCCAATTTTCAACATCTGAAAAGTGAGAAGTAAACTGGGGTCCTCAGAGATGCCATAATCGTGATCACTTTGAAGAAAGGACAGGAAAGGATGGCTGATGCTGACCACAGAAAATGCCACTGCTTGGATTCTTCTCAAACACGCTCCTCCCATTTTAAAGTACTGCTGTACCAGTTAATCAGCTTGGATTAAGAACACAGGAGATTTACCAGACGCTGGAAATCCAGAGCAACACACACAAAATGCTGCAGGAACTCAGCCGGTCAGGACAACATTTCAAGCTGAGGCCCTTCTTCAGGAACAGAAAGCAAGGGGGAAGATGCCAGAATAAAACAGATAAGAAGGGGAAAAAGGACTAGCTAGAGGGTGACACGCGAAACCAGGTGGGTGGGAAAGATAAAGGGCAGGAGAAGAAGGAATCTGATAGGAGAGGAGAGTGGACCATGGGAAAAAGGGAAGGAGGAGTGGTTCCAAGGGGAGGTGATAGAGTCCATGTCATGGCGCAGCTGACAGGATCTTCACCGCACATTTAAGAGAAATGCAGCGAGGAGATTTATTGACCTTGATAAAGCTATTCACTCTGTTAGTCCAAGGGACTGTAGAGCATTCTTCTCAAATTAGGCTACCAACAGAAGTTTTCCTCCATCTTATACATCCCTTACAATACCACAAAAGGCATGACTCAGAATCAGAATCAAAATTAGGATAAATATCACTGGCAAATGTCATGAAATTTGTTGTTTTGAGGCAGCAGTATATTGCTATACATAATAATAAAAACCAACTATAAATTACAGTACACACAAAATGCTGGTAGAACACAGCAGGCTAGGCAGCATCTATTGGGAGAAGCGCTGTCGACGTTTCAGGCCGAGACCCTTCATCAGGACTATAAATAACAGTGTTTATATTTAACTTCTATTTATTAAGTAGTGCAAAATGTCCTACTGGCCTACTTGGTCCTACAACACCTGATCTATCTCCCTCCTGTATGCCTCCTTGAGATTCTGCCAACAATAATTGTGTCATTGTCAAATTTATAAACACTGTTTGAGCTGTGACTAGCCACACCATTGTGGGCTGTAAACAACGAGTCTACAATAGAGCCATCCTCAGTGAAGACCAGTGTCAAACAAAGCTCTATCATTGTCTTGACACTTGTATCCCCCTGTTCATTCTGCACCTCACCAACAATCCTGGCACAGGATCAGAACTAACATGAAAGTGTCGACCTACAGTAACTACATTCCAGATTCAAGTTCATCAGAGCCTCAGTTGTCAGACTGCAGAACGTTGTCAGTGTTTGTACTGATATGCCCTCGAGGCCAAACGCCAAGCCATAATTGTTGCTCTCACTGAAGCATACAAGAGGATGGGCCTTACACAGAAAAATCCACAAGACAAAAGGTTCTTTAACAACCTGCCCTTACTCTCCAACAATATTTCCTATTACTCAATACAGATCACTAAAATCAACTAAATTTAGCTGCATAATTCATGCTGAAAATATTCATCCAAGAGTCAAACCAAGCCATATAAACCAGGGAGGTCCCAGAGCGGATTCCCTAGTCTACACGGAATGAGATAATTCAAACCATCACCACACCTGCACAACTGGCCAGAAAGAAAAATGCAGCAAGGACATGCACACCTGGTCAGTAAATCATGTCGGAATTGAAGCAAAAACTGGTCTCAAATTTCCAACATCTGGAAACAGATGAAAACATTTCTAAGGATCAGTAACCTGTAACAGTGATGCTATTTCAGGAATTTCCTGCTCGTTTCATATCTTGCTGGAAAATGTACACAGTTGGAAAGTAGGCAAGGACAGGAACAGCTTCAACCATAATACCACGACATGTATTGTTTTGGTTCGCATCCAACACTGATACTCACAAGCTTCGGCTCCCACCATACCCCAGTGTTATTAAGAAATGAATTCTACTAAATACTCACTCGAACTTTCCTCTATTTTATAGTTAAAAAATTAGTGTGAATTCACAGAGACAACCAGCTACCTTGATATTTAACACAATGTCATTTTTTTTCCCAGATTGTGGCATAATTCAATAAACGTCTCTTTAAACATGTTACTTACTGCACAATTTATCGGCCTCATCCGAACCATCTGTACATTCTTCTTCTCCGTCACAGCGCCAGTTCCCCGAGATGCATTCTCCATTGTCACAAGTAAAATGCGTTGCTGCACACGTGTTCTTAGCTGTTTAGTAAGCAGAATACCCAACAGTTAACACTATGAAAACGAAAATCAAGTTGAGCATTCATTAAACCAAAGTTCTGTCAAGTGTTTCATTTGCATAAAAAGCAGGCAGGCTTCATTTAAATATTCCTTGGGGGGAAAGGACACGCATCAGCCCAAGTTTCACGTGTGAAGGGTACCGCTTCTGAAGGATTCCCTGATGAATGGACACTCATTTAATAGGTACAAGTAGTAAATGGAGTTTGCAACATCGTTGTAAACTGCTGGCACTTTACACAAACTTTCTCAAAAAAATAGCAATTATGTCTGATCTATATTCCAAACCAGGAAAACTTACCAAAAAAAAAATGCAAGATCAGTAATCAGTTACTTTTCTCCCCCCAGAGCTCTAACTTCAACTTAATCAGACTAGGTAACATTTCCACTGGCTCAAAACAAGGGACTGGACAACATAATAATAAATTCATTAATATTTATTCCTATTATGGATAACTATCAAGTTCTATACAGGAACCAGCTGCACCTACACACCGAAAGATTACAGGCCGAAACTGGTGAACAGTAGGTACTGACTTGATTTGGTGGACAGCCTGATGTAGAGATATGTTGAAGATCCTCGGGCTACGTAGTCCATGCTGGCCCATCCACAGTAAGAGTCAGTTATAGCTTAATGCTCTGTCGGTTACTCTTGCAAGCGTGCCACAAAGCTAACATATGAGGCTTGACTTGTGGGCGACAAGTCATAAATGTCTTGCTATTGAAGTCTGCTATATCTGATCACTCATCGAGCAAGCAACCCCTTCCATCAGCCTACCACACCAGCAATTCCTGGAAACAACGGGCAGCCACAACTCTTTGAAGGAAGCACACCCCGGCATCATCAGGCAGAAGCAGGTGGAGGTTGGGAGAACATGGTTGCAGACAGGATTCAGGATTTCTCTCACATTTCTCTGATGCCAGGTTATCTAGGAACCATATCAGAACCCCAGATCCCACATCAAGATCCACTTCTTGCTCCAAAGGTTCAAATGTTTATTTTATTCTCAAATACAATACAACTCTGATACTTGTCTTCTCTAGAAAGCCATTACATGCATAAGAAATAGGAGCAGGAGTAGGCCATCTGGCCTATTGAGCCTGCCCCACCATTCAATGAGATCATAGCTGATCTGTCCGTAAACTCAGCTCCATCTACCTGCCTTTTCCCCATAACCCTTAATTCCCTTACTATGTAAAAACCTATCTAACTGTATCTTAAATACATTTAGTGAGGAAGCCTCAACTGCTTCCCTGGGCAGAGAATTCCACAGATTCACCACTCTCTGGGAAAAAAAGAATATAGAAAAAAATACAGAAGGACCAGGGAGTTGTCGAAAAAAAAACACACCAATTAACATCCACAGCACCAAAAAGAAAAAGAAACAAAATTTGCAAGGCCCAAAATCCCACAATCCCTCCCCTGTAGAAAAAACATAGCGACAACAGCATCAACTCCCCCACCACTCCCCTGCAAGAAAAAACAGGGTCAATAACAATCCCCAATCCTTCCCCAGCAGAAAAAAAGTGACAACAACAATCCCCGACCACCTCACTCACAGAAGCAAACAGTGACAGTAACATCAAAACCCCAAATCCGATCTCACACACAAAAAAAAACTAACAGATCACCTGCCCGCCAATTGGCTATAAAAAAAAACTGAAGGAGGTCAATATAAAGCTCCAAATCTAGCTGCACTGTACTAGTCAGATCAGACCTGTCATTCACTTACTCCCACTCTGACATTGTGGGATCTGAAATGGCTGATGAGGCTAATATGGAAACTACAAACTCTTCCACAGCATGGCCTGTGGCAGATATTGGAATAGTTTATAACAGGGGTCGGCAACCTTTTTGCCTCTGTGGGTCTGATCGCGTATTAATGAGTGGATGGTGGGCCAGATAAATGCCATAAAAAACTTGAAATATGGGAATTATCCATTGAAATACATCTAGTTATGTTTTGCCTCAAATTAATGAATAACTCATGCTAGAAAATCATTTGTGCTTAAGGTTGCCTAGCCCTGCTTTATAAGGTGGATCACTCCTTCCCCCAACCACACAGAGCTTCTGTGTGCTTCCAGTGCATGAACATAAAGCTCTCAAATACTCCTTCTCTGTTTGGCCACTTTAAGGGAGCACTGGCACAAGAAAGCAACATCCAGCATCCAAGCCATGCTCTCTGCCATTTTGCATTTTATCCAGGAGACTTTGAACACATCCTCGAACCTTTTTCTCTATAACCTGGTAACCTCTTTCCATTACATAGCACTGGCTGGAGAATAACAGGTAGAGTTCTGTGGTCTCAGAGACTGCAGTCGCTGACATCCCGAGCAAAGAACACATACAAACTGAACTCACTGGGCAAGCTGCACCTGTGGAGGCAAAGGAAGAGTTGACATTGCTTGAAGAGTGCCTGCATCAAGACTGAAGCTTAGAGAGAAGATAGCCAGAACTACACGTGAGGGAGAGGGGAGACACAGAGGTGGGTAGGTGATGGTGGAACCAGATGAGGAGCAGATGATAGACAAAATGGTGCTCCATAGTCATCGGGGGAATTCAGACAGAGGCTGATGGGTGGAAATGGATGAGAGTGGGGAGGAATCTTGGAGAATATTAGGAACTGTGATTGAGGGCAGGCAGAGGATACAGACACAGGACATGTGATAGGTTGAACTAGATAAGGCAGTGCTGATGGGTAGATGGAGAGGGAGGGGAAGAGGAAACACAGAGAGAAGAAACAGTTGGATTGACATATGGATTAACGGACAGGTGGAGCCAGGTGGGAGAAAGGCAGGCGGGAAGGGATGGGGACTGAAAAAATGTGAACAAAGGTAAAGAGAGAACCCCTCTCTGCTGGACTGGTGGGAATGGGAAAGGAATAGAATAGAGGGGCAATAAATTACCTGAAGCTGTTAAATTCAATGTATACACCAGTGGCTTTCAGGCAAGCAAAGTAGATGATGAGGTACTCTTCTTCCAGCCTACTTCATCGAGGCAGTGGAGAAGGCAGAGGACAGTCTGGTCAGTGTGGGAATGAGAAAGGGAGCTGAAATTTCAAAAACACTGCAGTACAGTGCTGATGGGTATGTAGTTTCTACAACAGGGGGCACATCTCTGGTTCCATCTATCACCTATCAACCAATGTCTCGTCTTTCCCTCTACAGATTCAGTCCAGAGCAAAGACTTAACCTGAGCCATTGAACATCCCTTTGCCTCCACAGAGGCTGCTTGACCCATCGAGTTCCTCCAGCAGTTCATCTTCTGCCCATAGCTCTGGTGATGACAGGTCAGTCACTATACAACAATAGGTACGTTTCCACTGATTGGTCCATTTCTAGCCCATAATGGGGAATACTACAAGTGAGCACTGATTTGTCACTGTGTAACACCAGGATACAAACCTGATGGATATGGGTCTGCCTCTAAAGCGTTAGGGTATGCTAGTAGTGGATAAGGTCTGTCAATATATTTGCTTTATTAGGTACACCTGCTCATTAATGCAAACACCTAATCAGCCAATCAGGTGGCAGCAACTCAACGCGTAAAAGTATGCAGACATGGTCAAGAGGTTCAGTTGTTGTTCTGATGATACATCAGAATGGGAAGAAATGTGATTGAAATGAGTTTGAAAAAACAAAAATAAAAAAAAACCCGTGAACGACAGTACTGTGGATGAAAACACCCTGTTAATGAGAGGTCAGAGGAGAATGGCCAGACTGGTTCAAGCTGACAGGATGGTGACAGTAACTCGGATAACCACGCGTTACAACAGTGATGTGCAGAAAAACATCTCCGAACACACAACACAACAAATCTTCAAATGGATGGGCTGCTGCAGGAACATAGACCCAGCGGCCACTTTATTAGGTACGGGAGGCACCTAATAAAATGTCATTGAGTGTGTAACACATCAGCACAGTATTGATAGGTGCAGGGTCTGACAGGTACGTTTGTCTCTCCAACAACAGGCTGTAACTAATGGTGGGAAATGTCTGTATTTCTATGGGATACAGTTCTGACAGGGACAGACAGCATTATCATTGTATAACACTAGGATACACTACTGCTGGGAAAACATTTCTAAACTGGATTTGCATTTTAATAGAGCTTTCGTAAAGAGCCACACCAAGCACAATGCATCGCAAGATTCACTGATTAACCATTTGGGGCTCAGCCTGCTTCCAGACTGTACTTGTGTCTGAGACGGGCAGGTGTAGTGAACTAAAGGGATTTACTGTTATCGAGCTGGGAAATGCAGCTCAGGAATGGCAACGTGTTATGCTTTGTAACTTCAAAACATTCAAAGGAAGAATCAGAGTCCAAAATGTGTGTCTAACTTTGTGTTTCCTTTAAGTGGGGTGTGCACATATCACCTGGTAGTGTGATAACATATGTAATTCACATATACATACATTTAACCTGCAATGAATTATTTAAACAAAAGAATCATATATATACACACACACAATTCCTCAAATATTACTGAAATATCAAATACACAACAGAAAAGTCAGCTCTTCCAGAACGAGGCATTAAACTAGTTCAAAAAATTCAGGCAGATTCAATGTCATATTATTCTCTGAATGGCCTAGAACACAGTCTTCTGAGTTTCTCTGCTTCAGGGGCTCAGAGTCCCACCTGTTGACTTTTGAATAGAACATTCTGATAAAAATCATCATTAGGCAGAAGCAGAAATGCTTTTCAAAATATGCTTGGAGATGTTGTAACACAAAATACTGCAGGCACTAAAATATAATATTGTAAGACAGAAATACAAGGCATGGGCAGATGGCAGGGCAGTGAACTAAAGATGGGCATATTTTCCAACTTGGCCTCAAAGGTTTCGGGGAGGAAAACAGGAATTGCATCAAACTATTATTCACAAACATCATTAGTCCAAATTATCAGGCAGGAAACAGATTAATCAAGCTTCTTCATCAGGATTGCAGGATATTTCTGTGTCTGGTCTGTAATTCACTGTATTTCTCTGGGATACAATACTGACAGGGACAGCATTGTCACTGTCTAACACTGGGATACATTACTGCTGGCAGATATTTCTAAACTGGATTTGCATTTTAATAGAGCTTTTGTAAAGAGCCACACCAAGTACAAAGCATTGCATGATTCATGATTTAATTGTGAATTGTGTAGAACTCTCTGCTGAACCTGTCAGGTAAGATACAGGCATGAAGGATAAAGTGCGTGTGCTCAGATCAAAGTCAGCTTGTACGTGGACTATTCATCATCTTCTGCTCAGATCCTCATTAAGTTTACAAATTAGTATCTGCAACCAGTTTGCCTCAACAACTTGAGACACTGCAGGAAGTACAAGGCCATACATTATGGCAACTGGTCCAATCGATCCTCCATTCTTTTCAATGCTAAGTCTGACTATCTGAAGGTGTTAAGGATCTGGTTCAGAGGAGCCGGGTGAGACACAAAAACTAGCTGGATGAGATCAACAAGCTCAAAATAAAATAGGAAAAATGGGAACAGAGCTTCCTCTCGAAGGCAGGCAAGACCCTGGTCATCAGGCGCGAGGTGCTCTCAGTCTGCTGTACTTGGTGCAGGTGCGGCCCACGGCCTGGTCGTCAGGCGCGAGGTGCTCTCAGTCTGCTGTACTTGGTGCAGGTGCGGCCCATGGCCTGGTTGTCAGGCGCGAGGTGCTCTCAGTCTGCTGTACTTGGTGCAGGTGCGGCCCACGGCCTGGTCGTCAGGAGTGAGGTGCTCTCAGTCTGCTGTACTTGGTGCAGGTGCGGCCCACGGCCTGGTCGTCAGGCGCGAGGTGCTCTCAGTCTGCTGTACTTGGTGCAGGTGCGGCCCACGGCCTGGTCATCAGGCGCGAGGTGCTCTCAGTCTGCTGTACTTGGTGCAGGTGCGGCCCACGGCCTGGTCGTCAGGCGCGAGGTGCTCTCAGTCTGCTGTACTTGGTGCAGGTGCGGCCCACGGCCTGGTCGTCAGGCGCGAGGTGCTCTCAGTCTGCTGTACTTGGTGCAGGTGCGGCCTACGGCCTGGTCCTCCACTGTGGCTGTCACCCGAGCAACCTTCTATTTCACCTGGGGCTCCAAGATAGCTTGTGATACACATTTTTACTGAACAGGGAGGATGCATACCCAACATTACCTCATTCCTGACAGCCACCTTTGTGTGTTCAAGCCATACACAGAACAAAAGTACACAAGTACTTCACTGTGTGTTGAGGTTCTATGTGTCCCCAATATTGTGAAAAATGGGTCTGGCCTAGTTACTGCGCAATGTTCCATGCAACTGGATTGTGCCGCAGTACCTGCTCTTTGTAAAAAAAAATTAAACCCTTCAGAGGATCACAAATTCATTAGACAGTGGTCAGCAAGAAATGCAGGAGAAGGGCACAAACAGTTCCTGTTTCCTAAGTAACTCTACAGGTCATTTATAAGAAAGCCTCCTCATCAGAACTCTCCAGCAAGAACCAAGACCTCACTTGGCTGGCAGTGAGAGAAGCATTCCCCATCAGGTCCTTCCCCCAGTCAATCTCACACATCACCTTCGTGATGCCTGGAATGAGGGAGAGATCAAGTTCTTTGTAGATTGTGCCTTTGAAGAGAAGGTCTGGCAAAGGCCAAGCTGTGTCTCCAGCAGCTGCATAACAGAAGACTCTCTGGTACAAGAGCTGCTTCCAGGGATACACGCCAAGACAAACATCAAGTGCTGCTGGAAGATCATCAGCTTAGTGAAAATTGCACTCTGATCAACCCAAAACTTGCTGGTTCCCCAGTACAACGGGATGTCAGTAGGTGAATGTTGTGTTTGAGGCTGCAGGACGCACTGACGCTGGGCTCAGCTAACACAAAGGAGTTGTGGGGAAGCAGTCCAGTCTAAGGTTCTGCCATCACTACGCACTAAGAGGCTATGTTCTGCATAACAACCCCGAACAGCTGAAGACCTCGTGTATACATAGAATGCCTCAGCTTAATGATATGCCAAATGTATAACTTGAACACAAAATGAGTACATGGTTTGGAGGACACTATGAACAGAAAGACAAATGCTGTTTACTTTTTTATGAAGATTGGGAAAAGAAATATTGAAAATACTCAGTAGGCAAGGCACTGTATATGTATATGGAGAAAATTAGTATTACAAGATCAATTTACTTCCAACATTTACCTTATGACAGATGTTCAGTCATTGACAAAGTGAAAGGAGCACCAGAGATGTAAAAAATCGGCCTAGAGGGCCTGCACTTGTGCTGTAGTGCTCTTGGAGTTGGGCATAAAACAATAAACAAGAAAGAGGAAAGTGAAAACATCCAGAAGTTTAATAATTAACTTACATCCTGATGGAGATAAACTGGTGGAGAGAGCACTTGTTGAAGACAGTTTTCTCCTTTATAAGATTGCTGAACAACTTGCGCGCACACACACACACACCCCTATTGTAAACTAATATATTTATGTGCATAGATATGTTAAATGTTTCTTCATTAATTAACAATGTAATTGCATTTTTTTGAAATGTCACATCACAGGTCATAAGACAGTGAAACACTTAACTGCTCATCAAGGTACTAACATCACTACCCGAGTCCGCAGTGCAGCTAGCTCGCTTGCATTGAGCAGTAACAGGTTGAAGGCTGTAGCTATTATTACTGCCAAGTGAGCCAGCATTGTAGGTCACTGCAGTTTTGGGGAGGCTGACAGATTTGAAGAATGATCACTGCCAGCTGTATTTTACACAATTGATAAACACGCTGTAATTTTGCTGTTCTAAAGCAGGCATTGTGCCTCAACAGCTCAGTCTCTCGGCTTAAGAAACACAGTCAAGGATGTCCTGGAGAGGTGAAATAAAAATCAAAACTCAGGTTTGATAACACCAGCATATGTTGTGAAATTTGTGAACTTGTAGAAATTGGATGACAGAGGGCAAGAAGCTGTTCCCAAATCACATAGTCTGTGGTTTCAGGTTTCTGTATCTCCGTCCCGGTGGCAACAGTGTAAAGAGGGCATGCCCTGGGTGGTGGCAATCCTTAATGATGGATGCCACCTTCCTAAGGTACCATCCTTGAAGATGTCTTGGACACTATGGAGGCTGGTGGCCAAGATGGAGCCAACTAATTTTACCGGTTTCTGCAACTTATTTCAATCTTCTTCAGTAGCCCCCCAACCAGACAGTGACGCACGCAGCCTGTCAGAATGCTCTCCACGGAACACTTGTAGAAGTTATCAAGTATTTTAGTTGACAAACCAAATCTCCTCAAACTCTTATTGAAATATGCCACTGTCTTGCCTTCTTTATAACTGCATTGATATGTTGGGACCAGGTTAGGTCCTCAGAGATATTGATACCCAGGAACTTGAAGCTGCTCACTCTCTCCACTTCTGATCCCTCTGAGGATTGGTTTGTGTTCCCTTGTTTAACCCTTCCTGAAGTTCACAATCAGCTCTTTCGTCGTACTGACGTCGATGATGGTTGTTGCTGCAACACCACTCAACTAACTGGTCTGTCGCTCCTGTACATCGTTTCGACAGCATCTGAAATTCTGCCAATAATGGCTGCATCATTAGCAAATTTATAAATAGTATTTGAGCTGTGCCTAGCCACACAGTCATGGGTACAGAGAGGGTAGAGCAGTGGGCTAAGCACACACCCCTGTGGTGCACCAGTGCAGATCGTCAGCGAAGTGGAGATGCTATTTCCAATTTGCACAGATTGCGGTTTTCTAGTTAGGAAGTCAGCGATCCAGATACAGAGGGAGGTAGAGGACGAGGTTCTGTAGCTTTCCGATCAGGACTGTAGGAATGATGGTGGTAAACAGCATCCTGACAGAAGTGTTCAAAATGGGCCAACAGTCACTGGGGTGGAGAACACAGGGGTCGTGATCACACATACTAAAGTCACGTGTTTCCTCCTGCATTTTCCTTCATTTTGATGGCAGCCAGAGCAGCAAAAGGAAAGACTGCTGCTGGAGATGAAAGAAAACACTGTCGTAAAGCACTTTTCACTTCCCTTTAACCCAGGTGGCAAAGACAGAGTAGTTACCATCTCTGCAGACAGTGCCAGTCATGTTTTAATGCACCTGTAAGGATTTAAAAAAAACTCTTTACAAAACATAAAGGCTTTTTAAAAAATGTTAATTCCCCAAATTCCTATATCACTTTTGAGAGGAGAGGAAGGGGTTGCCCGACTTAGCAACAGGACTAAATGTAGCATAAACTTAACTCGCAGTAAGGGCGAAACCCTACTTCAAGGCCCCTGACTATAACTGATAACTTAAATTAGACCATAGGACCATAAGACTTACAAGGAAAATTAGGCTATTCAGTCCATCAAGTCTGCTCTGCCATTCTACTATGGCAGATCCCGGATCCCTCTCAACCCCATACACCTGTTTTTTTGCCATATCCTTTGATACCCTTAATGTTTCCTTAAATATAGCCATGGACTTGGCCTCCACTATATTCTGTGGCAGAGCATTCCATGGATTCACTACTCTCTGGCTAAAAAAAAATCCTCCTTACCTCTGTTCTAAAAGGCTGCTCTCAATTTTGAGGCTGTGCCCTCTAGTTTTGGATACCCTCATCAAAGGAAACATCCTCTCCATGTCCACCCTCTCTACTCCTTTCAACATCCAGTAGCTTTCAATGAGAGCCCCCCATTCTTCTAAATTTCAGTGACTACAGGACCAAAGCTGCCAAACACTTTCATTTCCTGAATCATTAATGCGAACGTCCTCTGGACTCTCTCCAATGATAACATAAGCTTTCTGAGATGTGGTGCCCAAAACTGTTGACAATACTCTAAGTGCAACCTGATTAGTGTCTTATAAAGCCTCATCATGATTCCCCTTGCTTTTATATTCTATTCCCCTTGAAATAAATGCCAACATTGCATTTGCTTTCTTTATCACAGACCCAACGTGTAAATTAACCTTCTGGGAGTCTTGCACGAGGACTCCTAAGTCCCTCTGCATCTCTGATGTTTGAACCTTCTCCCCATTTAGATAATAGTCCACATTATTATTCCTTTTACCAAAATATATTATCATACATTTCCCAACTTAATTAAGAATTTAGTATTTATTGCAAAAAGATATAATAGGTCCCTAAGCTGCCCATTCAGGGCTCTCAGGAAATAACAATTATCCAGGATACATAGTGCAGAGTGGTAGCAACATCATTTCCTTTTCTCTCTTTTGTAGTTACACAATTGTCTTTTGCACATAGTTTGCCCATCCTGTTGGGTGCGATCTTCCATTGATTCTATTGTGTTTCTTGGATCTACTGTGTGTGTGTGTAAAATAAATCTCAGGGTTGTATATAGTGACATTTTCCTTCAATAATACAGTTACTTTGAATATAACAGATTAAAACAGGCAAAAGTCAGGCAAATGGAGTCAGAGCTTTCAAATGTTACCTTTTACTTTTGGAAGGAAATATACACAGTCCCCCATTCCCAGGGAGTCAAGTAAATGCCAGCCGATCTGAGCCCCAGGTCATCTTCAACACACATAAACTAGGATTTGAACTTCCTTAAGGGCTTGTGGATGGTATTTATCTAGTATTTCTCCGGGATCCTGGCAATCTTTCCAGAAACTGTGAAAATATAGGGTTGTGACGGGTTCCTCCTCTAAACCCATCTCTAAGACCTCCTCATTTACCTTTTCCTAGTTCCAATGTCTTCATGTCTAAGATCAGAGGAGGAATAAGGACCTTGCCCATATCTCCTGCAACTCCACATAAATTCCCCGTGGTCTTTAAGAGGCCTTATTCTCTCGAGTTACCTTTTCCATTAACATATAAAATCTCTGGATTATCCTTAATCTTCTCTGCCAAAATTATCTCATGCCCCCCTTTTCCTTCTCGAGTACACTTCTGCATCTCTTGTCCTACTCCAGGGATTCACTTGATTCCAGATCCCTGCACCTGACCCATGCCTCCTTTTTCCTGGCCAGGGTCTCAAAATCCCTCATAATCCAGGATTCCCTAATGCTCACTATCACTATCTCACCTTTAAAAGCCTCTCAATTGTCTATCGACCCTCTGGCTACAAACAACCTCCTCCAAACAACTGTTGAAAGCTCCTGAATCATACTGTCAAGACATTTCAATCTGTGAATCAGTTCTTTCTCTTTCCATAACTGTTTTAAAACTAAATAAACTATAATCACTGATCCCAAAGCACTCCCCCACTGTCACCTCAGTCAATTGCTCCAGCCTATTACTCCAAGCTAGGTCAAGCATTGCCCATTCCTGGCCATTCTCCATTCGGGAGGCAGAGACAGAGATCGATCAGAGTTATCGGGAGGTAGTCACACCGAAAAGACAGGAGGTAGGCAAATGGGTGACAGTCAAGAGAGGCAGGGGGAGCAGACAGAGAGAGCAGAGCACTCCTGTGGCCTTTCCCATCAACAATAAGTATACTGTTTTGGATACTGTTGGTGGGGATGACCTACCAGGAAGTAGTTGCAGTGGTCCTGTCTCTGGCACTGAGGTTGGACCCTCGACTAGGAAGGGGAGGAGGGAAGAGAAGAGAGCGGTAGTGATAGGGGATTCTATAGTCAGGGGGGCGGATAGGAGATTTTGTGGGGAAGATCGGGAGTCTCGGATGGTATGTTGCCTCCCTGGTGCCGGGGTCCGGGACATCTCAGATCGGGTGCAGGTAATTCTCGACAGGGAGGGCAAGAACCCAGATGTTGTGGTCCATGTAGGGACCAACGACATGGGTAGGATGAGTGAGGGGGTCCTGTGTAGTGAGTTCAGGGAGTTAGGTGCGAAGCTGAAGGGCAGGACCTCCAGGGTAACAATCTCAGGATTGCTACCTGTGCCACATGCGAGTGAGGCAAAGAACAGAAGGATTATACAGATTAATACGTGGCTGAGAGGATGGTGCAGGAGGGAGGGCTTCAGGTTTTTAGATAATTGGGCTTTGTTCCAGGGAAGGTGGGATCTGTTCCGACGGGACGGTTTACACCTGAACTGGAGCGGTACTAACATTCTTGCAGGAAAGTTTGCTAGTGCTGCTCAGGTGTGTGTGTGGGGGGGGGGGGGTAAACTAAATTTGCAGGGGACAGGGATCCAGAATGTGAGAGAGGATAACGAGATGAAGAATAAAGGACAGGTGGGGACTACACGGTTCCAGAATATTAAGTGTGTAGTAGAGAAAGGTGAGGCAGAACAAGTGATAAGGAGGACACATGTACAGAGGGATGGTCTGACGGAACATGGAGTTAAATGTGCAGAAAGAATAAGTAAATTTAGGAAGGACAACAAAATTCAAGGGGCATATAGCCCGATAGGAGTTCAGAGAGCTGGGTTTAGCACAATAGGCAGCGATTTAAACAGAGAGAGGAGAAATGGGCTAAAAATTCTATATCTGAATGCACGAAATGTCAGAAATAAGGCGGATGAGCTTGAAGCTCAGGTGTGAATGGGTAACTATGATGTTGTTGGGATAACGGAAACATGGCTGCAGGGAGATCAGACCTGGGAAATGAATGTACAAGGGTATACGTGCTATCATAGGGACAGAAATGTGGGCAGAGGGGGTGGGGTGGTCCTGTTGGTGAGGAATGAGATTCAGTCCTTTGCAAGGGGGGACATAGGATCAGGAGAAGTAGAGTCTGTGTGGATAGAACTGAGGAACAGTAAGGGCAAAAAGACTCTAATGGGTGTTGTCTACAGGCTACCACACAGTAGCATGGATATTGGGTGCAAGTTGAATAGGGAGTTAACATTGGCATGTGGCAATGGTAATGTCGCAGTAGTTATGGGGGATTTCAACATGCAGGTGAACTGGGAGAATCAGGCTGGTGCTGGACCCCAGGATAGGGAGTTTGTGGAGTGCCTACGGGATGCATTCTTGGAACAGCTTGTACGACAGCTGACCAGGGACAAGGCTATTCTGGATTTAGTGTTGTGTAATGAACAGGATTTGATAAACGATCTTGAAGTAAAGGAGCCATTAGGAGGTAGTGATCATAATATGATAAGTTTTTATCTGCAATTTGAGAAGGATAAGGGCAGCTCAGAGGTGTCAGTTGAACAGGGGAAACTATGGAGCCATGAGGGAGGAGCTGGCCAAAGTTAACTGGATGGATATCCTAGCAGAAAAGACAGTGGAACAGCAATGGCAGGTATTCTTGGGAATAATGCACAAGGTGCAAAATCAGTTCATCCCCCAGAGAAGGAAGGATTCAAAGGGGGGAAAGGGGCCACAGTGGTTGACAAAGGAAGTCAGAGATTGCACAGCATTAAAAAAAAGTATGACAGAGCTAAGGTGAGTGGGAGGACAGATGATTGGGAAAATTTTAAGGAACAACAGAACTTAACTAAAAAGGCAATACGGGGAGAAAAAATGAGGTACGAACGCAAGCTAGCCAGGAATATAAAGGAGGATAGCAAAAGCATTTTTTAGGTATGTGAAGAGAAAGAAGATAATTAAGAACAATGTTGGGCCCTTGAAGAATGAATTGGGTGAAATTGTTATGGGAAACAGAGAAATGGCAGAAGAATTTAATAAGCACTTTAGATCTGTCTTCACTAGTGAAGACACAAGCAATCTCCCAGATGTATGGATGGGCCAAGGACATAGGGTAACAGAGGAAATGAAACAGATTGACATTAGGAAGGAAATGGTGATGAGTAGACTGATGGGACTGAAGGCTGACAAATCCCCAGGTCCAGATGGTCTGCATCCTAGGATACTAAAGGAGGTGGCTCTGGAAATTGCGGATGCATTGGTAAGCATTTTCCAATGTTCCTTAGATTCAGGATCAGTTCCTGAGGATTGGAGAATAGCTAATGTTATCCCACTTTTTAAGAAAGGAGGGAGGGAGAAAACAGAGAATTATCGTCCTGTCAGCCTAACATCAGTAGCGGGGAAGATGCTAGAGTCCATTATTAAAGATGAAACAGTGGCATATCTAGATAGCAGTGATAGGATTGGGCTGAGCCAGCATGGATTTACCAAGGGCAAATCATGCTTGACTAATCTATTGGTTTTTCGAGGATGTAACCAGGAAGTTAGACAAGGGAGATCCAGTGGATGTAGTGTACCTCGATTTTCAGAAGGCATTTGATAAGGTCCTACATAGGAGATTGGTGGGTAAAATCAGAGCTCATGGCATTGGGGGGGAGATATTGACATGGATAGAAAACTGGTTGGCAGATAGAAAGCAAAGGATAGCAGTGAATGGGTGTTTCTCGGAATGGCAGGTGGCGACTAGTGGGGTGCCACAGGGCTCGATATCGGGACCACAGCTGTTTACCATTTACATCAATGATTTAGATGAAGGCATTAAGAATAACATCAGCAAGTTTGCTGATGATACTAAACTGGGTGGCAGTGTGACATATGATGAGGATGTTAGGAGAATTCAGGGTGACTTGGATAGGCTGGGTGAGTGGGCAGATACTTGGCAGATGACGTTTAATGTGAATAAGTGTGAGGTTATCCACTTTGGGAGTAAGAACAGGAAGGCAGATTATTCTCTGAACGGTGTAGAGTTAGGTAAGGGAGAAATACAAAGAGATCTAGGAGTCCTTGTTCATCAGTCACTGAAGGTGAATGAGCAAGTGCAGCAGGCAGTGAAGAAGGCTAATGGAATGTTGGCCTTTATTAAAAAGGGAATTGAGTACAAGAGCAAGGAAATCCTTTTGCATTTGTACAGGGCCCTGGTGAGACCACACCTGGAACATTGTGTACAGTTTTGGTCTCCAGGGTTAAGGAAGGACATCCTGGCTGTAGAGGAAGTGAAGCGTAGATTCACGAGGTTAATTCCTGGGATGTCCGGACTGTCTTACGCAGAGAGGTTACAGAGACTGGGCTTGTACACGCTGGAAGTAAGGAGATTGAGAGGGGATCTGATTGCAACATATAAGATTATTAAGGGATTGGACAAGATAGAGGCAGGAAATATGTTCCAGATGCTGGGAGAGTCCAGTACCAGAGGGCATGGTTTAAGAATAAGGGGTAGGTCATTTAGGACAGAGTTAAGGAAAAACTTCTTCTCCCAGAGAGTTGTGGGGGTCTGGAATGCACTGCCTCGGAAGACGGTGGAGGCCAATTCTCTGGATGCTTTCAAGAAGGAGCTAGATAGGTATCTTATGGATAGGGGAATCAAGGGATATGGGGACAAGGCAGGAACCGGGTATTGATAGTAGATGATCAGCCATGATCTCAGAATGGCGGTGCAGGCTCGAAGGGCCGAACGGTCTACTTCTGCACCTATTGTCTATTGTCAAATCTATTCAAGGCTGCCAGTGACTTTTGCATCACTTTCCAGTCTCTCATTTACTTCCCTGATGCTACAGATCAATCGCCTGACAACCTAGTTTAAAGCCAACCGGGTTGCACCAGGAAACCCGTCCCACTTATACAGGTCACTGCCTCAGAAACAATCCCAAAGATCAAAACATCTGAATCCCCCACACTAATTTTTCAGCCACACACTCATCTGGCACATCCTCCTGTTCTTACTGGTACTTGGCACTGGAAGCAATCAAAAGATTACTTCCCCCGAGGTCCTGCTTTTTAACTTCTTCACCTGCTCCTTAAGTTCATTCTGCAGTAACTTATCTCTTGCTCGGCCTACATCATTTGGTCCAACGTGCACAATGACTCACAATGCATCTCCATTCCATCCCTGGCCTAACGCCACCTCAGACTGCTGTTCTCTACAGCTTAATCTCAACCCAGCCCAGCTACACTCTCCCCCACAATGTGCAACCCAGCCAGGGGAGACCCCCATGGTAGAGCTGCATCATCCCACTAAAGGGTGGAAGGGCTCTGTGCACGTTAGTGCGCTTCCATACTAAACAAATCATCGTTTGACTGAAAATCGTCACCTGGGACCCTCACACGAACGAGGGGAATTCCCATACGGCAGCTTTATCTGGACTTTCCAAGCATTAGGCGATTACTAACTCAGCTTTTCATTGCAACTGATCCCTTTGCCTCGACGGCTCTTCTGAAAGCCGGTGCAGAGCTCGGTACACTTGCAGTGGGGACATGGCCACAGGCTCAGGTCACATCCACAGCAGATCCTCCCCGCCAGACCAAAAAAAAATCAAATAGAATCAGGCTCATTATCACTGACATGTTGTAAAATTCACTGTGTTGTGGCAGCAGTACAGCATAAGAACATAAAAACGACTATAATTACAAAATAAAACAAAAGACAAGGAGGGAGCAGACACGGGACATTCATAAGTGGCTGATTTCAGACCTCACTGTCTGGCTTCACCCGACACTAACATTTTTCTCTCAAATTACTGGAGGAAAATCCATGCTTCGTTTCCAACCCACATACATCTGCAATAGGCATTTTAAACAAATGTTCTCAATGGGCTATTATTTTAAGTGTTCTTGATGCTTTGTGGTTTCATATTGTTGCTAATGCTACAGACCCACACACTTCCAGAATCCATTTTTTTTAAGCAAAAGCTGTGGGATAACAGCAGCATTTTCACAACTGCTAACCGAAAAATGGAACTTTCATTTCAGTTTTCTTTTAAAGGATGTGGCAAGTTCGCATGAGACTCTGTGACCTGCTGCTAACTTCAAGTTGTTCTACCATTTCATTTGTAAACAGGAAGGTTGCTTGCCTTGGTCCCTTTCTTTAGTTGCCCCTCAATCATGCACAAGGGTATGGATATACTGTGCCGTGCATAATAGCTGACAACCAGAAAAGTATGGCCAATGACGAGGCACGATAAACACATCTGCTTCAACTGCAGGGGCCTCAGTGTTAACAATCGCACTCTGTGCTGACTCAGCACGTACCACAGCTCAAACTGTCAGTCTCTCCCTCCACTCCCGTCCCAACTTTTTCCATGATTTGTTCGGCAATATTTTACACAATGATTTCCCAAAACCCACCCAGGAGAAGTTGGAAACTGCGAATAATATTAACATATTGTAACTGAGCTCAAAGAGCTTTAAACCTAGGTCCGCTTTACAAATATTACAGCAGGAGAAATACTAATGGGAAAGAAATCTTCCTCAAGAAAATGAACAGTGTTTACAGGTTGTTACATTGCTAAAATAACTTATAGTCTCGCTAGGAAGGTCATTGATTTGATTTCAGTTGCATGTTGAGTTTGTTGAGATGAAGTTGCGGCATACAAGAGCCACATTTGGCCTTGAACTGCAGACAGGCTTTGGGGCCAGCAGAAAGCAGGGTGCAAGAGAGGCAAAAGTAGTTCATTTGAATGCTTGTTATTCAAATGAAATAATGCATGTAACGCAAATGGGTCAAGGAAATAAAAAGACGCATCTTTTAGCTTGGTGTGAATGTAGTGCTACATTACAATGAGAACTCCACCCCCCCCCCCCCCAAGCAAATCACATTTCTCATTTCAAGCCTTCAATAACTGTGCGTGAACTATGTCTAATAGGAGTTAAATTGGAGGCCAGAAAGCTTGAGTACAGTGGAACAAATGGCACCATGGAAGCCTCGCAACCTCATGCTTAAACTTTCTGCAGCAAGGTCAGATTCAAAAGCATGTTTCTTAGATACGTGTTATTGTATTGCTATACTGCACAGACCCCAGCTACATGGAGGCTTTCCCGTTGCCACTGTGTCACCTGGGCAACTTGGTTATCAACAGAATCCACCCTACTAGTGCATCATGTGGTGACAAACACAAGGCAGCGAGCATGGGACTGAATAAAAATAAACACCCAGACTGCTGAAGAGAAGGCGCTTAAAAATTAAACAAACAAAATATTTTACTAATCACTATTTATTGGCCATTATTTGGTTGATTGTGGTTTCACATTCCACTAAAATCAATTAATCCATTCATAGAAGTACATGCAAATATCACATGTCACCATTCACATTCTGACAACTTCCTGGTGACTGATTTCACAAATCTCTTATCCTTTTAGTAAAACTCATTCACTATTCCACTTTTAAAACTTGTACCTGTAGCTATGCCCCGTTTCATTGGGAAACAAATTCGTCTGGATCCATTTTAACAAATCCCTTCAGAGTCCAGAAAATTTCAATAATGCCTTTTAAAGTATCCCCTTTTCCAAAATGTTTTCCCCAATACACAAGAAATCACTTTAATTACTCTATAGCCTCCCTAAGAATAAAAGAAAACCTTCAAATCAGGATCTATATTAGGAACTTAAGAGACTTGCAAGGCACAATTATTTCATCTATTTCTCTTTTCCAAGCCACCTATCACAGTTTCATTGTCTAAGACTTGAACGTTAAAAACCCACCAAACCGGCAATTCTATAAGGTTTTCAAAAATATTTCAGTGCAGCACTCTTAGAAGAATTGATGACATGCAAATCATTCCAAAAAGTTGTTCAACTGATAGAAAATACTAAATGTCTTGATGCCTCACAGTCTGGATTAAAAAAGGATGTAGAAGTGCTTGGGGTCTGCAGAGATCGGACAGACAGAAAAGCATGTATATAATTTGAGAATTACACATGTTGCCCATCAACAAGAGAAAACAGGACAGAAAACAACTAGAACCAGAACTCATGTTGAAACAGGATAGAAAATGGCATTTGTTGAAGTAAATAAAAAGGCTATGGAGGAAGCGGAAAATGGATAAAGACAATAGACTTTTTTAGGATCAAGAATAATGCCTTTATTTTTCTCAATTTTTAGTTAAAGTTGTAACCCTTGTTTGATTTGATATTAGACAGGCAGCCTTTGGACACTTTTATCAATGGTACTACATTAAACACATGTTAATGTTATGATTGGTTCTGCTACCAAAATGTAGCCAAAGGGAAGATTATGTATCCCCCAAGTCATCGAGGGGCAGCATGTTGACATGGGAAAGGGTGGCATGGAAAAATCCTTGGGAAGAGGAGGCTGTGGGAGGAATCAACAGAATGAGAGAATGGCGGTGTCACAGGTAGATCGGGTTGTAAAGAGAGCTTTTGGCCCATGTCCGTCATAAATCAGTGCAATGAGTGCAGGAGTCGGGATGTTATGTTCCATAAAATGTTAGGACCAACCTAAAGGAAAGATGTTGATAAGATTGAAAGAGTACAGAGAAAATTTACAAGTATGATGCCAGGACTTAAGAACTTGAGTTATATGGGAAGGTTATTTTCCAGAGGAAATTTAATAAAGGTATATAAAATTATGTGGGGTATATTTAAGGTAAGTGCAAGCAGGCTTTTTCCACTGTGGTTGGCCAAGACTAGTACTAGAGGTCATAGGTTAAGGCTAAATATTTACAGGAACGTGAGGAGAAACTTCTTCAGTCAGAGGGTGGTGAGAGTGTGGAACGATCTGCCAGTGGAAATGGTGGAGGTAGGTTCAACTGCAACATTTAAGAGAAATTTAGATAAGTACATGGATGGGAGGATTATGGAGGGATATGATCCAGATCCTGGTCAATGAAACTCGGCAGAATAACAGTTTGGTACAGACTAGATGGGCTAACGGGCCTGTATCTGTGCTGTAGTGTCCCATGACTCCATGAAAGAGGGCAAAATAAAGTTAGATATGAGCTAGCTGCTTTTGGCCAAACAGATTTGGAGTAACAGAAACAATCCCCGGAGGGTTTATAGGGTTAAAAAGTGAAGTGCACACAGTAAGAGAACACTAACTGTTTTCAGGAGATATTTGCTAGGAAATTCCTGTGAAAGGTAGCCAGGAATCTGGAAGGCAACCAAATAGTGACAGATCTCAGAAAGAATGAGGAGATTTGCGACAACAGGAGCAGATGGGCTGAGGGTGAAGTCAGAATTGTAATTTGGAACGTGACAGGGTTTGTTCATGTACAAAGCCCTCCAGGTCGTAACTGAGTGATCAGAAGATGCAGAAGGAACGTCTAAACAAGAGTTAGCAGAGATGTCTCCCCAGTTGATATTGATCTTAACCCATCGGTATTGGAGAGACGGCTGAAAAGGGCAAGCAAAGGGGATGAGTGGAGACAGTTAGTTATGAAAAAGAGAAACTATGGATGCTCCTGCCCAACAAAATGGTTCTATTTGTAGGAACAGTAGCAGCTTTGGCATAGGAATATATCAAAGCGTGACATGTCAAGCTAGCTTAATTTTGTGCCACTCCAACTTAATGAAAGTCACCCGAGGTTCTGCTTTTGTAAAACAGGAAGTGACTGTGCTCAAAGATGCCGACAAAGGACCATGCGGTAGATCCACTCCAGGAAATAATTTAAAAGATTAGAATTGACAGCGCGAAAAGCAAGCAGTTCAGCCTATGTCTTGTCGGCTATCTGCACTCACCACAAGCCTTCAATTATAACTACCTTCCAAGGAAGAATGATGGGGGGAGGGGAGGTAAACTAAAGTAAGGACGTTGAAGTGATCAGAGATGTCTTTAGCAGCTATTATAGGTCAAAGGTGTCATAAAATAGAGCAGTCTAGATGGTGGCTACATGTAAAAGAATTTTAAAAAAAGGTAGTCTAGAAATTAAACACGGAAGTATATTCAAATCAAGAAATGAATAGACCTAGGGGTCTATTAAGCAGGAAGAACTTGAATGAAGACCAAGAGGGAAAAGCTAGTTGAACAAAGAGATAGCTTCCACGAAAATAGTTTTGTAATTAGGATTATATCACCACTCTGAGAACACCAGTTAAGTAAATTATGCAAATTATAATGCTAAAAGGAGTGGAAAAAAAAACAATTTTACATTAGCTGAGACATAATTGGCAAAGTCACAACCACAAGCACATCTACAGATGCTGGAAATCCAAAGCAATGCACACAGAATGCTGGAGGAACTCGGAAGGCCAGACAGCATCTATGGAAAAGAGGAAACAGCCAACGTTTTGGGCTGAGATCCCAAAACGTGCCACTGTTTACTCTTTTTCATAGATGCTGCCCGGCCTGATAACTGGCAAAGTGTTCACAGATTCATGCACTGCCAGCTAGAGAGTAGAAGGAATCCCATTTGCAAGAGAGATTATGCTGAAAGTGTTGCAGACTCAAGCAGTGATAAAAGTGCTGCAAATGTCAGGGAACGAGATCACCCAAAGGGGCATGAAGGATAAGAAATGAATTAAAAAGATTAAATTCCAGCAGAGAATGAAAAATGAAATGGCCTCCAGGGCTGATAGGTTAAAGTAACAGATGTCTTTGCAAACAGAACTCCAGAACCAGGCACTGGTATGGCATACATATGTTTTCAAGGCCATGGGCACTGTTGGCTGGGAATAGTGCCTAGGAAGCCTGGCAGCAGAGAATGGGAGCTAGTAAAAGAGAGAAGCACTGAAGGGAGCATGGTCCTGAGGGAAATGTCAGAGAAGTGCTTAGTCAGCCAAGCGAGAACAAACAGGACGATAAAGGATCTTGTGCAAAGAGCAGAACATGCGAGAAGTGAATGATAACAACAGAAATATTGGAAACATTTACGAGCATATTTGCCCTTTTATATTCTGGCACCTCCCTGTGAAAGCTGAGTCACGAGCCGAAACGTCGTTATTACCTCCTCCCTGGATGCTGTCTGGCCTGCTGAGTTCTGCCAGCATTTCGTCTTTTTCACATAAACATCTGATTGCTGGGAGAGGTCTGACACCTCAGGTAATCTGCCTAATTAGTTAAAACAGGGATATCTCTCTCTCTCTCTCTCTCTCTTCTCTTCCTCCTCCCCCTCCCCCCCCCCCCCCCCCCCCCACACACACACACACACACACATTAAGAACCAGATAGTCATGGAGGTATTAGCAATTGCCACCATAAACAACAGACTGCATATAGCAACATTCTCTTTAAACCAATACTTCCTTCTTTACATCATAAATGCTATTTAAGAACAAAGTTTTATTTCAAATACACTGCATTATCAGTGGATTGTTAGGAAAATAATGCATAATTCTTTATATGAGAGCTGATGGTTTATCAATAAACATCTTTATTTCCTATCTAATTAAAGCAGGAGAGGTATCAAAACACTTGCTAGTTTGAAGAGAGAGCACGGAGATTCTGCCTGAAAAGTTGCTACATGCATTAGTCTAAATAGTTGGCGACTTTTAACATTATAAATGAATTATCTAGAAAGGAAGATAATAATAAATTGTGCTGTTTTTCCTCAATGCTATATGACGCACAACTTCAATGTATCAAAGTACATCCTGACCATGACATGCATTTTATTGACTCCTGGGTAAATATCAGCAAAGCTTACGCTCCACTGTCTTAAATTTGCCACCTGATCATATAGTCATAGAAAAGTACAGTACAGAAAAAGGCCATTTGGCCCATCTAGTCTATACCAAACCCAGTTAAATTGCCTACTCCCATCGACCTGTACTGGCCCTCCATACCCCTACCAACCATGTAAGTATCCAAACTTTGCTTAAGTGTTCAAATCAAACTTGTATGCACCACTTGTGCTGGCGGTTCATTCACACTCTCGTGGCCCTCTGAGTGAAGAAATGTTCTCTCATGTTCCCCTTAAACTTTTATCCTTAACCTATGACTTCTGGTTGTAGTCCCACCTAACCTCAGGGTAAATACAAGCAAGCTTTTTCCACTACTGTGTATCTATACCCTTCATTTTTTAAAAATGTAACTTTACCAAATCTCCTCTCAGTCTTTTGTGTTCTAAGGAATAAAGTACCAACCTATTCAACCTTTCCTTATAACACTGGTGCTCCACACACAGCAACATCCTTATAAATTTTAACTGTACTCTTTCAACCTTACTTTCACCTTCCCTGTAGGCAGGTGACCAAAACTGCACATGATACTCCAAATTAGCCCTCACCAACATCTTGTAAAACTTCGACATAACATCCCATCTTCTGTACTCAACACTTTTAGATTTACGAAGGCCAATGTGCCAAAAACTGTCTTTACAACCCTATTTCCCTGTGATGCCACTTTCAACCAAGTATAGACCTGTATTCTCAGATCGCTTTGTTCTACAACATTCCTCAGCGCTCTCACTGTGTAAGATCTACCCTGGCTGGTCCCACCAAAATGCAACACCTCACACCTGTCTGCATCAAATTCCACCTGTCCTTTCTCAGCCCATTTCTGCATCTGATCCAGAACTC
Organism: Hypanus sabinus; assembly: GCF_030144855.1. Lineage (NCBI taxonomy): Eukaryota > Metazoa > Chordata > Chondrichthyes > Myliobatiformes > Dasyatidae > Hypanus > Hypanus sabinus. The sequence goes on from NC_082716.1 coordinate 65,828,340, forward strand.
TCTACAACCCATGATATCCTTCCTCACTGTCCACTACACCACCAATCTTGGTGTCACCTGCAAATCTGCTGATCCAGTAAACCACATTGTCATCCAGATCACTGATACAGATGACAATTTGGATGAAAGGACTGACATTGTTCTTGCTAATGGCATAGAGATAGACAGAGAAGCAAGTCGTGAAAGTAATACACAGAGGCTGCTAAAGGGATATCGGCTGAGTGAGTGGGTAAAGATCTGGCAACTGAAGCATGTGGGAAGATGGGAAATTGTTCATTTTGGTAGGAAAAAGAAAATAACCCAAATGATGAGAGACTGCCAAACCCTTGAGTTGCAGAGATATGAATCTTCAGGTGGACAATTCACAAGAGCAAATACTTGGGCAGAAAATTAAATCAGGAAAGCCAACAGAATACTTTGGGTCCTTGAGCTATTTGATTCAAATGCACCGAGGTTTTATGTCAGTCGAAAAAGGCATTGGTGAGTCAGCAATTACTAGTATAATTTGAAGAAGGAAGACAATGTGCTGAAAAATAGTTCAGAGATGGATATCTGAAATACAAACTGCTTAGTTAGTTTACATACCCAGATTTTTGATCACTGATGGAATCAGGTGATGCATGACAAGGAATTGATGTGAAAATTAAGCCATGATCTTATTGAACGTGCTTAGGCTGGAGGAACTGCATGGCCTATTTTTATTGTTCTTAAGCCAATCATATTTGTACTTGGAGGTGGTAAATTGAAGATAAGGAAAGGTGATATAAAAAAAGCAGAGACATCAAGATATTGATTGTGACATGTTGCCATCTTAGTGGCAACGTACATGTCCCTTATAGAATAATACATAATTTGTGAAGACCTTCTGGAAACTCTAGGAAAAAGGCTCAAAAAGGCACAGTGATTCAGGTTGCAAGAGGCTTTTAAGGGACGGGGGGGGGGGGGGGGGGGGGGGGGGGGGGGGAACCACTTGATACAAGTTTGCAAGTATTTAAAAACAATGCAAGAAACACTTGATTTTTTTTAAATCTTAAAAGAATAACAGGGATCCCATGAAAACCTAAGGAATATTGGAAGGCCCATCTAGAGTGGACATAGAGAGGATAGTTCCTATAGTTGAGAGTCTAGGACTAGAGGGCATACCCTCAGAATACACAGATGTTCCTTTAGAACAGTGATGAGAAGGAATTTCTTTAGCCAGAGTGAATCTGTTGAATTCATTGCCATAGATGACTGTGAAATATACCTGAGACATCATAGGTTCTTGATTAGTAAAGGTATCAAAGGTTACAGGGAGAAGCCAGGAGAATGGAGAAAAGAGAAAATAAATCAGCCATGATTGAATGGCAGAGCACTTGATGGGCTGAATGGACTAATTTCTTTTCCTGTGTCTTATGGTCTTATTTTCACTGTCAAAATGCAGAAACGCCTCAGGATGGACAGCAGTTGCGAAGCAATTAACATTTCAGGTCCATGACCCTTCATTAGAACTAACAAGCTAAGTGACTTTATGGGTAAGAGAGGGAGCTGTCAAAAAGGAATGTCTGATAATTGGAGAGATTGAATGTTACAAAAAGTATGCCACAGTGAGTCACAAATATTCCTTTTGTTCTTAAAATGCTCTACCTTGTCATATTTCTGTTGAAATCTTACCTGCCTCTCCCACTTACTCTGGCAATCTTATCTTTGACTTTTAAGTTCTATCTGCCTTTCCTTTGTTCACTTTCCCAGTTGATATAGATTATGTTTTAACTTTAGATTGCCTGCTTCACTGACCATGACCCCACCAATTTTGGTATCATCCACAAATCTACATTTACAATCTCATTTAAACAACTAATGTATATGAAAGACAGCACATGTCCCAGTAAAATTCCTATGGCAAATCACTAGTTATAGGATCCAGTGAGAAAGAAAATAGCCTTCAACTACTATCGTAAGACCTCACATTGAGCCAGATTTTGTAACCGACTGAGCAGTTCATCTGGATCCTCATCTTCCAGACCACTCTATCATGCAGTACCTCATCAAAAATTTTGCTGAAGTCCAAGAAGATATCTACCTACCTGTAAACACAGAGTACACTGCAGATGCTGTGGTCAAAGCAACACGTACAAACAGTCCTGACGAAGGGTCTCAGCCCAAAAAGTTGACTGCTCATTTCCACGGATGCTGCCCGACCTGCTGCGTTCCTCCAGCTTGTTTGTACATGTTGCTATCTACCTACCTGTCCTCATCAATCCTCTTGACCAGCTCTTCAAAAAAAAAACAATTTCCTGAGACAATTTCCCATGCATAAAGCCATACTAACTATAGCCAATCCCAAACAAGAGAAAATCTGCAGATGCTGAAAATCCAAGCAACACTCTTCAGCAGGACTCCTCGTGGCCCGAAACATCGACTGTACTCTTTTCCATAGTTCCTCCAGCAGTTTGTGCGTGTTACTAACTATGCCTAATCAGTTTTTGCCTTTCCAAATGCAAACAAATAGTCTCTCAGAATCACTTTCAGTAATTTACTCATCACTAACATTAGGCTTGCCAGCCTACAGTTGCCAAGCTTGTCCTTACAGCCCTCCTTAAGTAAAGGTGCCTTTCAGTCTTCCAGTTCATCCCTTATAGCTAGGGAATATATAAAAAAATCTGTCAGGACCTCAGTAATTTCTTCCTTTGCTTCCCAGGGCATCCAGGTAACACTTGATCAATCCTTGGGGATTTATCCACATTTATTCACCTCAAAACCACTACTTCCTCTTTCATATTATTCTCTTCCATGAATTTCTAGCTTCCATAAGTTTTTTGGCAGTAAAACTAGACAAGTATTCATTTAAGATTTCACCCATTTCCTGTGACTCCATGCATACACACCAACACTGATCCTCAGAGGGAGCCTATTCTGGCCCCAGGTTGTTCTTAAGATGCAGTACTCGTACAATCTTTTAGGATTCTCCTTTAATTTATCTGCCAATGATATCTCAAGCTACTTTTTTTCTCTCCTAATTTTATTCTTAAGTGTTTTCCTACATCCTTTATGCACTTTTACATCTCCTTGAGAGCAGGAATGGAGCCTAGGGTAAAGCGACAAAGCTTGGGGAATAAGTCAAAGCATTTGTGGGTTGACATGGTTCTGCAAAAGCTGAACACAGCTGGACCAAAACATACAAGATGGAAGCTGAGTTATGTCTCTGATGATGGTTTGTTTTCTTACATGATCCAGTGAGCAAGTTTCCAATCACTCTGACCTTAGGCTCTGAACGTGCACATACATAAGCATGTTTTACTCGGACTGAAGAAGGATGATTGGTTCTGGAGTGGAAATCAATATAGACTGATGAGTTTCCCATCAGCCGTGTAGATTAACTCCACTCCTGCAAGAAGCCTGGTGGTGAGAAGTAGCACTGGGACAAGAAAGACTGAGGAACATATTGGGATGATGGCCTGTTTTAGACCCACTAAACTCCACCAACGTGCTGCTGCCATACATCACCACTTGGCAATGAAAGGCCCGTGAAAAGAGGCTGGAAAACATGGGCCACTTCTCAGGAGACACAACATGGCAGGCATTAGTGTCAGAAGTTGATTGGAAGTCAAAGCCCGAAGGCTGAAGCCTGGAGACTGGAAGTTTGTCTTGGACTTGGAGGACTGTCCGTGTGGGTGGGAAGTAGAAAAGGCCCTTATTTTGCTGTTGCTGTTCTGTTGGTGGTTGTGTTCTGTGTTGTTCTGCCGAGTATTGAGGGCATGTTACGTTGGCGCTGGAATGTGTGGCAACACTTGTGGACTGCCCCCTAGGTTGCGTCGACAGTTAATGCAAGCCACTGTATGCTTTGATGCGCATATGATAAATAAATCCAAATCTGATCTGAAACTAATACATCTGGGGCATCAGGACCATCTTCAATTTTGTTAAATGTTTAAAGACCATGGTCTCGAACCCAGCACAAAGGTCAACCAAATAGCACTGATTACTGTTCCGGGACATGGACTTCCTGTAGCAAGGACCTCAACACACTGAAGGACGATATCACTGACCATGACACCATTAAATATTCCACATCACCAACAAGATAGGAGACAAACGTCAACACCCTCCCACAGGCAGAACAACAACGTTCAATGATACAAAACCATTTATCAGTAATGGGCAAATGCATGTTTTGACAGAGGAAAAACTGCTTTCGACTGGCCCACTAGATGCCTAGAGTTTTGAAACCCACTAATGATCTCACACCTTGAAAACATTCATTTTGTAAGTGGCAGAGATAAAGAGGACAGGCAATCAGTAGGTTAGGCTAGAGGAGCTTAGCGAAGCAGGGTAGTGTTATGAAAGAAAGACTTGAGAAAGATGATGTGGCAATTTTGAAATCATAGTGTTTTTCAGTACTCATTCACAATGACTGGCATCCTGTTACCATGTTAAATTCATTGTTTTATGAGGAGAAAAAGAATTTGAAAAAGCAGTTAATTGGAGCTTTGGTCAGCTAAGAAAACAACAGCTTGATTGAGATTGGAAACAGTGCTGGAAATATTGAACTCAGGCAACGCTAATGAAAAAGGATCAATTGTTTTCCCAGTGTCCATGGCGAATAAACAAATACATTAATGTTTGATTTGACGTCCAGAACCTATACTTTGCTTCACTTTAGTTTTATAGAACCATTTGCTCTTCCTAAACAGTGCCGTTCCCTTCGGCCCACAACACCATGCCAACCATTGTGGCAATTTAAACTACTGAAGGAGAACAGATGGATCAGGTAGGTATAAGCTGCTCAATCAAATGATTCCCAGGATGATTACAAGGGCTGCAGGAGTCTACTCAAGGAGCAAATCAGAAGGGTGAACAAGGGCAAGAGCTAGATTTAGCAGAGAAGATCAAAGGGGAAATCCAAAGAGATTGTGTATATTAAAGACCAACTAGAGAGAAAACCAGGTCCCTCAAAGACCAAAGTGGTCAAATTTGTGTGGAGCCACAGAAGATGGGGGTATGATCCTCAGTAAGTATTGCTCCTCCTACTTTACCATTGGGAAGGTCATGAAGAGTTGAAACCTTGAGATAGTTAATGGGGGGAGGGTCTTGGGGATAGACTACATTACAGCAGAGGTGGACTGAGGATGTCTGAAAACGAAGATAGATAAACCTCCAAGAGATGAGCAAGTATAGGTATATCCAAGAACACTGCATGAAACTAGAGAAGAAATTGGGGGAGCCCTGGCAGAGATATTTGTATCATTAGTAACGGATGATGTGTCAGAAGACAGGTGAGTGACTAACGTGCCAAAGGACTGCAAAGAAATATCTTGGAACAATAGCCTAACATCTGCGGTAGACAAGTTACCAAAGAGGATTCTGAGGGGAAAAAAATTATACAGTCACTTGGAGAGACAAGGAGTTGATTAGTGAGAGTCAGTATGGTTTAATATGGGGGTGATCCAGCCTGACAGATCTGTTAATTTTTTAAGCAGCCAAGAAGGTTGATGAGGGCAGGGTGATAGCTGTGATCTACATGGACTTCAGTAAAGGTTTTTTTAATACAAGGTTCCGCATGGAAAGTTAGACTGCATGGAATCCATAGAGAGCTGGCTAATTGGCTCGATAGTAAAAAAGAGGAGTGTGATGGTGGAAGGTTGCTTCTCTGACTTGAGGCCCATGACCACTGGTATCTCCCTGGGGTCAATGCTAGGCCTATTGCTATTTAATCAGACAATACCCTGGAGAATATATTCATCGCCTTCGCCTCAGACCCCACATCCTTACTCTTATGCATCAAGCAGAACACCTCACACTTCCCAATTACAATCCAACTACCATTTCAAGCTGATCTATATCTTTTATCATTTGACAACATTTCTCACAACTCAACAAAATTTTGTGTCACCTGTACACTCACTAATCAGTACACTTACATTTTAATCCAAATCATTTTTATGTATCACAAACAGCAGAGGTCCCAACATTGATTCCAGCAGACCATCACTAATCACAGCCCTCTAGTAGAACAACACTCATTCATTGCCAAGCTAACTTGGAATCCAGTCACAATTTGTCTCATGTGCGTCAATCTTCTGGATCAGCCTAGCATCAGGGCTCTTCCCAAATGCTTTACTAAAATCCACATCTACTATCCTACCCTCATCAATCATCCTTGTCACCTCAGGAAACTTGTAATCACTTGTAATACATAATTTCACCACACAAAGCCTCAGTGACCATCCTGATTAAGTTCACACTTTTCCGGATGTGGCGAAGTTTCTTGAGGATAAGTCAACTCAATAACTATGATGCAATGCTCATGACCTTTTCTGGATGGACTGTATTGCCATCTTTAAACCAAGGAATAAAACTGCCTATTCTCCTGTCTTCTGGTACCTTGCCTGTTGCTAAAGAGGATAAAAAGATCTGTGTCAAGGCTCAGCAATCTCCTCTCTTTCCTCTCTCAGTAATCTAGGATAGATCTCATTAAGGCTGGGGAACTCATCCATATTAATGTACTTCAAGGGATCAACAATTCCTTTTTCTTGGTAACAATATAAAAAATTAACAACTTATGAGATAATGGCAGGATTTCTTTCAAATCTCTGCAGTGTATCAATGATGAGGTATGAAATGAAAATAATCAGTCTTAATTGATATTATTCCCTATTATAATTTTAGTTTTCACCTTTTTTTGTAAAATGTTTTTACCACAAAATCTGGAAGATAAAGCTCCACAGTTTTACAATGAATTTAAGAGTAGCAGGTTACATAAAAAAAGAGTATTTAATATGCAAAAGGAGTATTTCTCCTCAACATCCACGAGGCAAAATTGCATTTTTGTAAGCTGTAAGAACTCTTAGTGATTCTGAATTTCCATGCCATGTATACAGATAATACCAGATAACTGAACATCGTATTAATGAAGGATTGGCCATCTATAATTGATCTGCCTACTTTGCACATCTCTCGTTGTACTCATTAGTGTACAATATTGATTGCCGTCAGTCTTATTCTAGAATTTAGTGCTCCTGCTAATGGCCCCTCCTAAATGTACAAACCATCAAAATGAACTACCAAAGCTTTTTAAGTGGGATTATTAACTAATTAACAACACAACAGCACAGCAGTTAATGCTGCTGCCCCTCAACTCTGCTCCCAAAATCGTGGCTTAATATTGACCTTGAATGTTTTTGGAATTGACACATTTTTTCTGTGACTAAATGCACTTTCCCCACAGGTGTTCCGGTTTCTTTCCAGCTGCATGATTGTTGTTAGGTTAATTGCTACCATAAATTATCATAGTAATGACAGTGGAATTGTGGGGTTCTGGGGAGGGTGAATCGGGAAAAGCCGCGGGAAGGTGTATCCTCAGCCAGCTCCATCATGGGCACCAGCCTCCCCAACATCAAGGACACCTTCAAACGGTGATGCCTCATAAAGGTGGTGTCCATTATAAAGGACCCCCATCACCCAGGACATGCCCTCTTTTCATTTCTACCATCAAGGTGGTGATACAAGAGCCTTAAGATACATACTCAATGTTTCAGAAACTGTTTCTTCCCCTCCACTAGATTTCTGAATGGACAATGAACACTCTCTCACTATTTTTTGCTGTCTATTTGCACAACTTATTTTAATATACTCTTCTTATTGTATTAGAACTTTTATTATGTATTATAAAGTATTGCTACTGCAAAACAGCAAACATTATATCGTCGTCGCTATCCCCTGAGGTCGAGGGTGATGGTCTTTGTTCTGCTGATCTGATTATGGGTTCTCAAGTGGCTTAGGAATCCAATCTTGGCTTTGAAAGTTCTTCCGCATTCAGGACAGGTAGTTCCAGGTGGCAGATCGGGCTTTGGTTGTTGCTGCCTCTCTTTTATAACCATATAACAATCACAGCACGGAAACAGGCCATCTCGGCCCTCCTAGTCCATGCCAAACTCTTAATCTCACCTAGTCCCACCTACCCGCACTCAGCCCATAACCCTCCACTCCTTTCCTGTCCTTATACCTATCCAATTTTACCTTAAATGACACAACTGAACTGGCCTCTACTACTTCTACAGGAAGCTCATTCCACACAGCTATCACTCTCTGAGTAAAGAAATACCCCCTCGTGTTTCCCTTAAACTTCTGCCCCCTAACTCTCAAATCATGCCCTCTCGTTTGAATCTCCCCTACTCTCAATGGAAACAGCCTGTTCACGTCTATCTATCCCTCTCAAAATTTTAAATACCTCGATCAAATCCCCCCTCAACCTTCTATGCTCCAATGAATAGAGACCTAACTTGTTCAACCTTTCTCTGTAACTTAAGTGCTGAAACGCAGGTAACATCCTAGTAAATCGCCTCTGCACTCTCTCTAATTTATTGATATCTTTCCTATAATTCGGTGACCAGAACTGTACACAATTTTCTTCTAGTTCTGCGCTTCTGTTGGCTTTGAAAGTTCCTGCTCCTTCTGGGATGATGGCTTGCCAGAGTTTCCTGTCTGTGGCATTGGTTTCCCAATTGTTGATGTTGCCATCATGACCTGTGATAGAAAATCCTGATGCTGAGCTCTTGGGAGATCTGTGAGGGGAAATAGGACTGGGGTAGATAAGTGCTTGGCAGTCAGCATAGACACAGTGGGGCAAAAAGCTGCTTCTGAATGAACACTTGTAGTTCAATTTCTTCTGACTGCTGCCTCCAATAGTTCAACCCTTTGGCGTTTTCCGGGAGGTTTATTTAAGCCACTACAGAATACGGCAGAACAATTGGTTGGGTCAGATGGAGCAGCACTTTTAGCATGCAGGAGAACATACAGCAGAGCACCGTGTCTTGGAGGGAGAAAGAGAGCCAAACGGAGTTAGAAAGAATGCAACCTAGCTCTCTGCAAGTCATTCTGTTTGAAAAATCTGTGTTTCTGTACGGATATTCTCAGATGAAATTTCTGCCCTCTGAAATGTAATCTCAGATTAGCAGAATGGCATCAAGGCGAAACAGTGACACACCTTTAATGCATTAGACATTTTATATGTGTAAAACAAAGTATATAAACACCAATAAAATGAACATGTTATGTAGTTTGTGCTGAGAGAAACAATTGCATAAAATTAAGTACTGGGCACACTCTGCAGGTCAGGCAGCATCAATGAGGTCAAGAGTGTTCAAGTGCAGAGAAGAGGAACAGAAATACAGTAGATTCCAGTGAATTAGGACACATCGGGACCAGTACACTTTGGCCCAATTAAGCAGCTGCCCCAATTAGCCAAAGTTTCTTGGAACTGGTTAAAAAAAGTATAAAATGACAAACTACTGTTTAAATGAAATACATAACAAACTAGGACTGTTGGTACTGTGTTTTGCACCTTGGCCTTAAGGAACGTTGTTTCATTTGGTGTACTCATGAATGGCTGAATGACAATTAAACTTGAACTACCAATGTGACTACAGTACTATGAAACTGTTAGTTCCTAATGGTTATTGAAGGAGGAGTCATCTGGTGCACGCTGCCATGTTCTTTTAATTGACTGTAAATGAGCAGACGTCTCGTGCAGATAATAAGACTGCCTTCATTGTCTTCCTGTATGAAGTCGTGTCAAAAATCACTGCTTTTCAATTCAGCATCCGTCAGCCCATATGAATAACATAACACAAACACACACAACTGACGCTATTTAAAAACTGTTTGTTACAAGCACAGTGTAGCATCTAACCGCCACACAAATGCACTTGAATTTGAAATTAGAACACCACCAATTCCACTACAGCACTGTAAATCTATGTATTAATTCCTAATGGTCATCGACAGTGGAACTGACACCACTTACAAACTGGTAACAGGCTCCTGGCTCAGTTAAACAGCATAGTGTCTCAAATAAATGAAGGGAATGCCAGCTATTTTTGATTAGTTATTGTTCTTTCAGAATTGTCACAAATAAGCAGTGGCTTTGATTAACCAATGGCCACTGGTACGTTCTTATCTGGAAAATAACTAGACATCCATGAAATGACATTCCCTGCAGAGTTTTCCTGATATTCTAGTTCCCTTCCACATCCTAAAGTTACACAGTTGGTAGTTTAAAGAGCCACGGTCACCTGCCTCATGTATAGGTGAGCTGACAGACAGAAAAATAAAATGACTAGGTGGTGTCTGATGGTCAGCAAGGAATCCGTGGGGGTGGGGGGGGGGGGGGGAGCTGAAAGACTCGTTCCTATGCTCCAGAGAGAGAGAAAAAAATCAAGGGTCAGCTTTGGATTTAAAAGCTTGCAGAAAGAAGGGACAGGACTTGGGAACAGGTCAGCCTATAATAAAATGATTAAATGTAAGGAACATTGACTGCAAGAAAGAAACCATGTACAAATTAATAAAAAACAGTAGAATGCTGAGAAAATAGAGGAAACAAATAAAGGAGTCAAAAAGACAGTACATGTGAAAGAGTGAGTGCACACACACACACACACACACACAAAGTTGCAAATATGTTCCCATGCTATGTTTGCAACAAAAGCCACATATTGATTCTTTCTGGCATTTGTCATCATGTTTCAAGTAATAGGGACGTTTAAAAAAAGACAGTAAACAGAACTTAACCTGAAATCAGAGCAATTACAGAATAAAAATGGGTGGAGGGGAGGAATGGTGGTGATGTGAGCAGAAGTGTTCACAAACGTTAAGATGATCACTTTTTAGAAACGCAAGCAGCAGTGAACTGTCATTGAAAACGGAAGGGATGGTAACATAATGGTCCAATTGCTGGTTGAATGTGCAAGTAAACACCAAGGGAATTTTGCCCTTCATCATCACACTTCCGGCGTTCATGACAAGCAAACAGTACATAGGAGTAAAGATGTTCACAGTCCTTAGCCAACAAAGACAAAGTTCAAAGTAAAGTTTATTATTGGAGCACACACACGTCACCACATACAGCCTGAGATTCTGTTTCTACAGGCATACTTAGCAAATCTATAGAACAGCAACTCTAAACAGGATCAATGGACAACAAACTGTGCAAATGTAAATATAAATAGCAATAAATAACGAGATACAGAGTCCCTAAAGTGAGACCATCAGATGTAGAACACCAGAGGTAGAATGGGTGCAATTATCCCCCTTGTTCAAGAGCCTGATGGCTGAGGGGTATAATTGTTCTCAAACGTGGTGGTGCGAGTTCTGAGGAACTTGTACCTTCCAGCTGGTGGCAGCTACAAAGGATTATTTGATAGATGAGGACATCAATGTTCCCAAACATGATATCAGCACTTATTTTGAGAGGACTAGATATAAAAGTAAGGATGTAATGCTGAGGCTTTGGAAGGCATTGTGGACTACTGTGATCATTCTTGGGCCCCTTATCTAAAAGGAGATATACTGGCATTGGAGGGGTCCAGACGAGGTGCACAAGAATGATTCTAGAAATTAAAGGATTAACATATGAAGAGCATTCAAAGGCTTTGGGCCCAAACTCACTGTAGTTTAGAAGAATGGGGGGGGGGGGGAGGGGGGAGGGGGATCTCATTGAAGTCTATCGAATATTGAAGGGCCTAGATAGAGTGGATGTGGAAAGGACGTTTTCTATATGGGGGATTTTAGGACCGGGGGACAGCCTCAGAATAGAGAGATGTCCATTTAGAACAGACATGAGGAATTTCCTTAGCCATAGGATAGTGGTTCTGTGGAATTCATTGCCACAAACAGCGATGAATTCCACATATATATTACCCATTGAATTGTGGAGGCCAACTCATTGGACATATTTAAAGCGGAGCTTGATGGTTCTGGATTAGTAAGGGTTACAGGGAGAAGGCAGGAAGGGTTTGAGGGGGGGAATTATGAAAAAAGAATCTGCCATGATAGAATGGCAGAGCCTAATTCTTCTCCTATGACTTTTAGTCTGATGGGAACCAATTCACCTCCCACCAATGCTTCTCAGGCTGCGTGCATGTACACGTATACCTGTTCCCCACAACCTGCTCCAACTATCCTGGTCAGTCTGAATCTGGAACATGGGGCATCAAGAACAGCCACGTGATTTACAGGGAAGGGAGCAGCTTTCCAGGTAACAAACTGCAGCAACACAAAACACTAAACATTATGCTACCACCAAGCTCACCTACAAGGATATCAAATAAGGCACTAGAATATACAACTTTAGACAAACGTCATCCTGGTTTCATGTGAGATAGTAAACATTGCTTTGTGTTAAAGCAGCCAATACACAGGCAGTTCTGTCTCACAAGGCAACATTAAACTTCTCTCACAGATTAAGTGCATTTTCATTTAAGACCAACAAAATATACTTCATTGCAGAGGCACAGGGCATGTTGGTTTGGTAGGTGCTGGTGCCACTACATTTCCTGATACATCTCATCTAAAAGGGTTGCCAATATTATCCGTACCTCATGTCAGTATTTACCAAGTTATTTCCTTCCCTGTTGTACAAACGTGTCACAGCAGCAATTTTATTCTGTTAATCACACCCCAGGACTTCTGAAGCTGATCACCATCTGTGTCTTACTTTCTTATCCTACTAATTATGGTCACCCTAAATAAGGGGTTCCCATGAGAGGCAGAGAAATAAGAAATCCAGTATGACAAATGAAATACTTATTCAAAAATTACATAGATCATCATGAGCAGGGGTGATGGGAGTAGGTAAGAGTATTAGTGCTTTAAAATATGACACTCCTCCAAGAGGACCACAGCCTTGTTGCAGTTTGGCTTGCCTGTCTCAATAACCAGGAGAGTTATGTTGGCTGGAGTCAGGGCTTTATGTATTGGCTCTCGGTAGGGTCACCCAAGCCAAACAGTTCAAAGGGTAGAGGCCCGATTAAGTGGTCCACCAGCTCTCCAGGTTCAGGGGTTCTGTTCAGGGCTACCAACCCTGACTGGTCAAACAAAACTGCTACGGAAACAATGAAGACTCCTACCTCTGCATGCAATGGTATTCCTGAGCCTCGACGATGAAGGAAGCCCTGAACTCTGCCAGAGTTCGAGGACCAACACTGCTGCCCTGGACGCCAGCATTGTAATGGGCTGTACAGTAGAGAAAACGTGACACTGCATTGATTGGATCCAGCCCTTGCAAGCTAAGAGAAGCAAATGCTTCTACCACTGGAGTTCAACTTTGCCCATCTGTGCAATTTGAAATGCTGATAAGATATAGAAGTAGGCCATTCGGCCCATCAAGTCTGCTCCGCCATTCAATCATGGGCTGATCCAATTCTTCCAGTCATCCCCACTCCCCTGCTTTCACCTCATACCCTTTGATGCCCTGGCCAATCAAGAACCTATCCATCTCTGCCTTAAATGCACCCAACGACGTGGCCTCCACAGCCCCTCGTGGAAACAAATTCCACAGATTTATCACCCCTTGACTAAAGTAATTTCTCCGCATCTCTGTTCTAAATGGACGTCCTTCAATCCTGAAGTCGTGCCCTCTTGTCCTAGACTCCCCTACCATGGGAAATAACTTCGCCATATCTAATTTGTTCAGCCCTTTTAACATTCAGAACATTTCTATGAGATCCCCCTTCATTCTCCTGAACTTCAGGGAATACAGCCCAAGAGCTACCAAACGTTCCACATACAGTAACCCTTTCGCTTCTGGAATCATTCTTGTGAATCTTCTCTGAACCCTCTCCAATGTCAGTATATCCCTTCTAAAATAAGAAGCCCAAAACTGCACACCAAGTATGGTCTCACGAGTGCCTTATGGAGCCTCAACATCACATCCCTGCTCTTATATTCTATACCTCTACAAATGAATGCCAACATTGCACTTGCCTTCTTCACCACCAATTCAACCTGGAGGTTAACCTTTAGGGTACTGTATCTTGCACAAGGACTCACAAGACCCTTTGCATCTTTATGTTTTGAATTCTCTCTCCATCTAAATAATAGTCTGCCCACTTATTTTCTTCCACCAAAGTGCATGACCATACACTTTCCAACATTGTACTTAATTTGCCACTTCTTTGCCCATTCCCTTAAACTATCTAAGTCTCTCTGCAGGCTCTCTGTTTCCTCAACACTACCCGCTCCTCCACCTATCTTTGTATCATCAGCAAATTTAGCCACAAATCCATTAATCCCATAGTCCAAACCATTGTAATACATCGTAAAAAGCAACGACCCAACATCAACCCCTGTGGAACTCCACTAGTAACCGGCAGCCAGCCAGAATAGGATCCCTTTATTCCCACTCTCTGATTTCTGCCGATCAGCCAATGCTCCAATGCTAGTAACTTCCCTGTAATTCCACGGGCTCTTATCTTGCTAAGCAGTCTCATGTGTGGCACCTTGTCAAAGTCCTTCTGAAAATCCAAGTGCACCACATCTACTGCATCTCCTTTGTCTACCCTGCTTGTAATTTCCTCAAAAACTTAGATACAAGACATAGGAGCAGAATTAGGCCATTCAGTCCATCAAGTATACTCCACCATTCCATCATAGCTGATCCTGGAACCCACTCAATCTCATATACTTGCCTTCTCTCCATATCTTTTGATGCCCTGACTGATCAGGAAACTATTAACTTCTACCTTAAATATACCCAAGGGCTTGGCTTTGTTACATACTTATAGTTTGCACATAGGACAGTGGGATGATGTAATGGTCTTGTGAGTGGGGTGATGGAATTGTTGAGGCTCGTGGAGTGATGCTATGTCACTTGATGGCATTTTCCAAACCGTTTTTAAACCAAAGCCACGGTCTGTGACGCAGTTCTTGTTTTTATTTTTGTGCAACGTTCTTGTCGCCAGTCAGAGGTGTGGAGGCTCCACCGGTTTTGTTTGTTGCACATTTATTTTTCCCTTACAGTCCAGTATTGGAGAGTGAAGGCATTACCGGAGTTATCCGAGTTCAAAGGATTGAATAAAGTTAATGTTGTTCAGTGTTTGGGAAATGATAGACCTTCGTGACTTCAGTTAGGAATTGTGGCGTGCACATTTGAGTTAAACTCCTGCAAGGTCAGGAAGGTTTGTGCAGTGACCACCCTTCAGTCAAAAGGTCAGTTCCTTTTATTTCCTCATGATTTCTTCAAACAAGGTTTCTCTCGGCTGTGGGATCGGCAGAACATCGTTACTTCGAAGGAATCATTGTTTCGGGGAAGTCTCTCCTTAATGACTGTATAAATCACATAGACTTTTGAATTTACCACTTTAAGTCTGTGCTTGAATGAGAACTCGTTAAGAACAGTTTCTATGTTTAACTGTTTGTTAGATATTGCCGCCTAGCTGTTAACTTCCAGTTAGTCGGTTGTTTACTTTTCTAAGTTTTGAGCAGAGGTTAATAAATCTCGGGATTTGTTTATAAACCTGTCTCAGTTTCATATCGGTTGCTGCTGCATTCGTAACAGACTCCACCGCAGTCTGTGGCAGAGCATTCCACAGATTTACTACTCTCTGGCTAAAAACAAAATCCTCCTTAACCCTGTTCTAAAAGGTCACCCCTCAATTTTGAGACTGTGCCCTCTAGTCCGGATACCCACACCAGAGGAAACATCCTCTCCACATCCACCCTATCTAGTCCTGTCAACATTTGGTAGGTTTCACTGAGATTCACACACTTTCTTCTAAATTCCGGTGAGTACAGGCCCAAAGCTGCCAAACGCTCCTCATATGTTAACCCCTTCATTCCCAGAATCACCACCATGAACCTCCTCTGGACTCTCTCCAATGACAACACATCCTTTTCTGGGATATGGGGCCCAAAACTGTTGGCAATGTGCGGCCAGTGTCTTTAAAGGCTCAACATCATCTCCTTGCCTTTATATTCTAAATGTCAATTGGTGCAAGGACTTAAAATGGATCTCAGTAAGAGGAGGCATTTCCAATTGTTCTTTGGCTTGAAATGTTAACTAGGCTGACTATTGGGATACTGAGTTGGTGTCAAGGCAGTATTAAGGAGGTCACTTATTTTGTAATGGAAATAATCTTGCAGGTTCTTTCTGAAAATAATCTTATGAGAAAGTCCCTTATAATCCACACAGCCAACACCCATCTGCTCCAGCCAACTGAAAAATGAAGTAATGGATGTTGAACAAGAACTTCTTTGTACTACTACTATGACAGTGAAAATTTTGCCTTGCATACTGTTTACACAGAGCAAATTATTAGGCAATGCATTGAGCTAGAATAAGGTAAAACAATAACATTGCTGAACAAAGTGTGAAAACTGCTGAAAAAGTGCGATGCAGGTAAATAAAAGACAAATCATAATGGGGTAGGTTCTGAGGTCAAGAGTGCATCTTATTGTACTAGAGTCTGACAACAGTGGGATAGACATTGTCCTAGAGCCTATTGGTGGTTGCTTTCTGCCCAATAAAAGAGGGAAGAAGAGGGTACTTTCCGGAGGTAGCGAGAAGCATAGGCTGAGTCCTTAAGAGGGGAGACAGGTTCCTGTGATGTGCTAAGCTGTTCCACAACTCTGACTTTTCTTGCAGTCATGCACAGGACAGTTGCCATACCAGGCTGTTATGCATCAAACAATGTCTTCTAAGATGTATCGATAAAAAGTCGTAAGAATTGTCAGAGCCTCCTGAGGAAGTCGAGGCAATGGTGATCTTTCTTGGCCATGACATCAACGTGATTAAAGCAGGACAGGTTATTTATTGGTGATGGTCAAACCTAGGAACTTGAATCTCTCAACCTCCACAACATTCATGTAGACAAGAGTATGTGCTTTTTTGAGGGGCAATGGCAAGCTCTATTGGTTTTGCTGACGTTGAGAGAAAAGTTGCTGTCACGGCACCATGTCACTTGATCCCCTTCGGTGCTCAAGACTCATCGATATTTGAGGTGTGGCCCACTACAGGCATCATCTGCGTACCTGGAGAGGGAGTTCGAACAGAATCTGGCCACACAGTCATGAGTGTACAGGAATTTCCTCATCTTCAGAGCTCCTCTCATTCTCCTCTTACTCTGGCATCAGAAACTATTTTTAATTGGCAAGGCTGCGCAGCAAGTAGTTCTTCTGATTGACGGAATCTCAACCTCAGAAGAGTCTCAATCACATTATCTACTGTGACTTTGATAGGTTGGTGATTCTTTTTCTGTTATGCTGGAGGGTGCACTGGTGAGCAATTACAGAAATCGACTGTATGCACTGCTCCAGCTAGATCCAAACACAATAATAACACAGATGTGAGGAAGAGGAATAGAGTTGGTGCCAAAACAAAATACAATATTAACATCGTTTACTGAATTCAAAGTGTGTACATTACTGTAAAATCCTCAAAGCAGTATGCAAAATCTGTCACATACTGGTGACATGGTAAACAATATAGAACAACTGCAAATAGTATTATGCCTTGAAATAATTCAGCTCTGGCAGAGGAGGAGCTTGGCCCATAACAATGGATGCCAGTGCCTCTGATCTTCTGAGGGAAGGAATCACCAGCTTTGCATTCATTTCCATTTCACCAACAGGAAACAGTGACAAAGTTATTATACAACCAGAAGACACGAGCAGAATTAGGCTATTCAGCCCATTAAGTCTGCTCCATTATTCCATCTTGGCTGATTTATCTCTCTCAACCCCATTTCTTGCCTTCTTTCCATACCTTTGGCGCTCTGCTTAATCAAGAACCTATCAACCTCCACCTGAAATACACCCAGTCACTTAGCCTGCACAGCCGTCTGTGGCAACTAAATCACCAGATTCTCTATCCCATGGCGACAGAAATTTTTCATCATCTGTTCTAAATGTACATCCCTCTTTTCTTGTGTCCTCTGTTCCTAAACTCCCAACCAGATATGGAAACATCTTCTCCACATCCACTCAATCTAGGACTTTCAATATCCGATAGATTTCAATGAAGTTCCCCCTCATTCTTCTAAACTCCAGTGAGTACAGGCCCAGAGCTATCAATTGCTCCTCATATGTTAATCCTTTCATTCCCAGTAGCCAACCAGAAAAGGCCTCATTATTGCCACTTTTTGCCTCCTGCCAGTCAGCCAATCTCTTATCCTTGTCAGTACCTTTCGTGCAATACCATGGGCTCTTTTCTTTTTCAGTAGTCTCATGTGTGGCACCTTGTCCAAGACAGTCTGAAAATCCAAGTAAATAACATCCACTGACTGTCATCCTACATGTTATTTCTTCAGAGTTCCAAAAGATTTGTCAGGGAAAATTTCCTCACAAGGAAACCAGGTCACTTAGCTACTTTCAGACCTTTCAGCTTCTCCTTAGTAATTAATAACAACACTCATTTCTGCCTCCTGACACTCTTGAATTGCTGGCATTCAGCTAGTGTCTTCCACAGAGAAGAATGATGAAAAATACTGACTCAGTTTGTCTACCATTTCTTTGTCTCCCATTACTACCTCTCCAGCAGTCTGATATCCACTCTCATCTCTTTTTTACTCTTTATAAATATGGAAAAACTTATTGTATCCTCATATTATTGGCTAGCTTTCTCGATCAGTGACAACCAATTCCAGGCTGAATTTTATTAATTCATCATTGTTCCAATTAACATCCTGAATGTTCTTCAGATAAACAATTTAAACAGTCAAAGAACTTTTAAAATATTGATTGGAACAATGATCAATTAGTGAAAGTCAGTCTGGAATTGGTTGTCAGTTGACCAATAGGCATTGGTTGTTTTCACCTGTTCCTCTTGAGGATGATTTGAACTGGAACACCCAGCTTACGTTGGCGCTCAGTCCTTGATTGTTGCAGGCTGTCACTTTCTAGTTGCATTGTTGTTTGCATGTGTTGGTACTGGTGGTTTGTTCGGTTGGTGTAGATAGTCATGCTTTGGGATGTACAGTTCAGTTTGAGATTTGTAGTTGCGTGGTTTTAATGGATAAAGGAGTCTTTCGAGTTCTGGCTTTGTCCTATCTCTTGGCTTTAGGTCTCGTCAGTAGTTATAGCTACCAGCTGGTTTTTAAAAGCTTCCCAGTGCTCTACTTTCTCACTAATTTTTGCTATATTAAATGCCCCCTCTTGCTTTTATGCTGTCTTTGACTTCCCTTGTCAGCCACAGTTACCTCATCCTTTCTTGAGGATACTTCTTCATCTTTGGGATGCATCTTTCCTGCACCTTCCGAGTGGCTCCAAGAAATTCCAGCCATTGCTTCTGCCATCGTCCCTGCTAGTGACCCCTCCAAATCTAGTTAGGGCAGCTCCTCTCTCATGCTTCCACAGTTCCCCTTATTCAACTGTAATACTGATACATTCGATTTTAGCTTCTGCCTCTGAAATGGCAAGGTGAATTCTATCATATTATGGTCATTTCTCTCCTAAGGGTGCCTTTGCCTTAAGCTCCTAGAACTGCCATCCCATAGGCATTCTACAAATTTTCTCTGTTAGGATCCAATACCATCCTGACAAGCTCCACACCCCCCCCCCCCCCCAATACCAGCATATTGAAATCCACCATCTCTATCTCAACATAGCCCTCTTTACATGCCTTTTCTATCTTCCATTGTCATTTGTAGCCCACGTCCTGGCTACTGTTTGGAGGCCTGTATACAACTTGCCATCAGGGTCTTTTTTACCCTTGTAGTTTCTTAACTCTACCCACAAGGATTCTACATATTCTGCTTCTATGTCACCTTTCTAAAGATTTGATTTTTAAATCAACAGAGGCACCCCACACCTCTGCCTACTTTTTTGATACAATGTGTATCCTTGGATGTTAAGCTCCCAATTATGATCTTCTTTCAGCCACGACTCAGTGATGCCCACATCATACCGGCCAATCTCTAATGCACACAAGGTGCAACACAATAATACAACACACAGTATTCAGCACCCTTTTTGATTTTGCCCCATTACACTTTAACTCAACCCACTGACTGCAAAGTTGCACTACCATCTGCCTGTCCTCCCTCCGTCTCACTACACACTGCATCTAGTCATAAACAAACTGCCCCACCCTCAGCCCTATCACTCTGGTACCCATACCTCTGCCGAATTAGTTTAAATCCTCCCAACAGCTTTAGCAAAAGTGCTCACAAAAATATTGTTTCCCCCCCCCCCCACCGACCCTCGGGTTCAGGTGTAACCCATCATTTTTATACAGGTCATACCTTACCCAGAAATCCGAATTACCCATAAATCTGAAATCCTGCACAGATTCTTAAGGCACTCATTCATCTGCCAAACCATCCTATTTTTACTCTCATTTGCAATTGGCACAGGCAGCAATTCAGAGATTATCACCCTGGAGGAACTACTTTTCAGCCTACCCAACTCCCTATATTCTCTTCAGGACCTCCTCCCTTTTGCTACCTTTGTCATTGATACAAATATGTGCCACAACTTCTGGCTGTTCACCCTCCCACTTCAGAATCCAATCACAGAAATCCTTGACCCTGGCACCTAGGAGGCAACATACCATCCAGGTGACACTTCCATATCCACAGAATCTGCTGTCTGCTCTCTTAATCATGGAATCCCCTATCACAATTGCACTCCTTTTCTCCCCCTTCCCCTTCTGAGCCACAGAGGGTCACTGCAACTTTCCCCTAGGTTGTTCCCCACCAACAGTATCCAAAAGGGATAGTTATTGAGGAGAATGGTCACAGTGCTGACGATTCCCTTTCCCTCTCCTGACACTCACCCAGGTATCTGCCTCCTGCAACTTAGGGATGACTACCGCCCTGTAGCTCCTATTATTTTCTCACTTGCCTGTACAAGCTGAAGGTCATCCAGCTGCAGTTCATGCAGATGTAGGTATCAGGGAAACTGGCGTTCTCCCAAAGTTCCCACATATCACACAAGAAACATTCCACTAACCCTGGACCCATTATCAGCATACTAGGTATGTATCAACAGAAAAATGTACTTCGAACCTCTGCCTGTGCTTCCCCAAGCCTGTTGAGCCGAAGCCTGACCACTCAAGAACTGTCCACTCACAGAATAGCCACTCTGCTTACACCTTACTTCTTTTTTCAAAATGGCCCCTGCCTAACAGATCAAATTATCTTGGAACTATCTAAGAAACTGCACAATTTTAAACCCAAAGTCAAAAATAACAAATAAGTGTACTTAATCAGTCATACCAATTTAGCGATTTCATTTAGAGACCGACTTTTGTATAGAAAATGGAACTTTGCACCACCAAAATAAATGTCAACCCATGATGGATATGCTAGGAAAGTTTTTTTGAAAGCACTAGCACTAGAAAAGTATTATAAACTGAGAAAAGTAACAGTAATGTTCTGACATGATGAAAGGAAAGAATGCCCAGAAGCCAGAATAAAAGGAGTATCAGAGGAGACACAAGCTGTAATGAAATGCATATATCAGCGGTACGAAGGGGGGTTAGGATTGGAATTTTGCTCTACTGCACATTGAATTAGCTAGTAGAACTTAATGAGATCAGGAAACAAGTGACAGATATTTTGAACACATTGTTCAAAGGTTTGAGAATGGCAAGGTGCTCCTGGAGAAATATTCTAAATCTTTTGCAGATAACACCCATGAAGTTTAACTAAGATTTGGGGTGGAGGCAGATTGGGGGGGGGGGGGGCAGGGAGAAGAGTTTCCACAACAAAGAAAAATTTCGGTATCAGTGTGGGAGTATCAAGATTTTGCATGACCTGATTGAGAAAGTATGCCAAGGTGGATGGATGTGGGCAAATCTGGGCAAGAATATTAATTGGAATCATCAGATAGAATTTTTTTGTTTTTTTTCTAGAATTAATACTGGCATAATGTGCAATCTTTCTGCTTTAATTAAAAAGGCTTTATATTAAAAATGATCCGTATTCTCCAAATGAAATAGTTGAACTAGTTAGAAGCCTATCCTAAGATTAGAAAAACTAAAAGCAGAGAATGCTATAATTGCCTAGTTTCAGGGTCACTGTTTTATTCTTATTAATATACCAATCATGATACTAAATTACTCTGCAACAGATTAAAGTTAATATTTTCTCTCAAACTTTATTAAGATTAATTTTCCTCAGTACTATTGGCAGGTTTTCTTTCAATACACTTGAGCCAATAAACGGAACAATAACAGATCTTTAGAGTGCAGATCAGCGCTTCAAATTACATGTAGCAAACACAAGAACAATGTGTTTGCAACTAACATTGGTAACTAATGCCAACAATTTTCATTCTTACACCAGCGATATTGTCTGCTAGAAAAATATCAAGTGACCCAAGAACCAAATCAGTAAGAACACACAACTAGTGATATCAGAGCTAACGTCCTCAGCAAAACTTGGCCAAGTTTGTGCACCATAATGAGGAGCATTAGTACCTAAACCATGGAACAAAACCAAACATTTAGTGTTCTGGACTCAAGAGGAGCAGCTCATTTTGTATGAGCATCACATCCTGTACGCAGGAAGATATCATTTCCTGCGAGGGTTAATTTTTGATCCAATTTGAAGAACACGGTGGAAAGACATCCATTTCCATCCCCTCTTTATTGGCCCTTGAAACTCTTCACAAGTAAGATCTCATTAAAACCCTGAGGAAAGCAGCCATCTCAGGTGATTTTTGAGAAGGTGCTTAACTCTCTGCCTAGCTTTGTACATACACACTATGAAGGCAGTAGAGTGAAAAGATAGCATGTCTTCAAAAGGCATCACCCATGGACCGGAGGCACAGCTGAATGTCAGCTTCCAACCCGAGCAATGGTGATCACCAAGACAGAGAAGCAACCACAGAATGTGGCACATCTATCACCTCTTTGCAACGCTCAAACAAATCCACTATTAGCACAGCGGCTTACGCTAGATTGAAATACAAATGAAGAAAGGTCATCGAGACAGCACGTGCAGAAGCTGCATTTAATGTGCTCAAGAGAGAGTGTGAAGTTGAGGCTGCCTCAGCAGAGGCAAAGGTGTACGAAGCAGCAGCTGACAGATAGCGGTAAGTCTATAACTAGAATCAGTTGTGCTTTGCTGTCAAAACAGCCAATACATCTAAAGAATACGTCCAAACACACTTTGGCCATCAATAAGACAGTGCTCCAGCTCTACAAGGAGAGGGTGCCCACATCACACATCCAACGTGCCTTTCACATAGTCCAAGTATTGACTATCAAGATCTACAGCAGCAAAGACCCACAACACCCCCTTCTGCAGGTCCACTCAGTCAAGTGCTGCTCTATACAGATGTCAATCTTATCTGTATAGACATGGACAGACTGAGCTTCCATCTATCCCAGGACATGTATTTGGCAAACCAGTCTCCACAACGCTCTCATTCAGGATCCACCGTGCATTAGATTTGGCTTGGTATCGTGCTCATCAAGACCTAGTCACAGCTGGACTAAAAGTGCTTGACAGTCTGCCAGTTATCTGTTTTGGAACTAAAGCTTTCGCAATGATGTTTAAGGAGCAAGTCTCATATGTAGTGAAGAGCTAGACCTTTTCCGCAAGTGGCTTGATGGGGAGTCTCTCCAACATGCAAGAAGGGTTCAAGCAGTGCACATCGTAATCCAGTCATGAGTTTACAAATGCTGTGGCAGAGGGTGGACAAGTGCTGTGATTCTCCAGAGGCAATCGAAGTATCTCTCTCCAAAAGGCTTGATCATTTCCAAAGCTCACACAAAGAACCACAGAAGCTACTGGAGCTCGCAGGTCAGTTGTCAGAACTGCAAGCAGGAAAAATCAAGGGTTACCTGACAGGACAGAGTGCCTTGGACACTGCAACAGGAATAGATACTGCAGTGCAGAAACTACCAAGCAATATCGCAGAACAGTGGATAACTGAAGGTTTAAAGTACAAGAAGAAGCATCACGCCAACCAAACGCCATTTTCATTCTTTGTGGAATTCATCCGCCACCACATAAAAATGCAAAATGGCTCCAGTCTTGTGCTCTCAATTTCCAGCAACTCCTCAAAGAGAGGTCCCAGCAAAAGCATGGAAAACCAAAACACTTATCACGGTCAACAAAAGTGAAGCAGAAAACTGTCATACACCACACTGAGTGCAACAATGACCAGCGCTTCGTTCAGGGCTACTACTGGTTCCAGCAGGGCGTGGTGGGATACCACCTGAGCACCCATCCTGTTAGCTACTTCCTCGCACACAGGAGGTATGCGGGAAAGGGCTCCAAGGCAAACCCTAGTCTAAAATGCTTAGCCAACATCTACCAGAAGGGATATCCTGAGCAAAAAACTAAAGGCACATGTGATATCGAATGATTAGAGCAATGTGTCAATGGCAAAGATCAGCATTCTTTGACACATCCAGTGTTCAAGGGGAAAAACGCACAAAATAATAGAGGAACTCAGCTGGTCGGGCAGCAGCTATGGGAATGAAACAAAAAGGTTGACAGTTCAGGCCGAGACCCTTCATCAGGATGGGAAAGGAAGGGAGGAGATGATGATTAGATAAGATGATGGGGAGGAGGAGGACATGCTAGAAGGTGGGGATGAAGTAAGGAGAATTCAAAATCATTTCCCCGTACACTCTAAATACAAGTTCTGGAACATTAGAGGTTGCCAGAAGAGCCAATGGATTTACTGTGATGTCAACAGGGGAGGACATCTGCTTCCCCTTACCAACCCTTATTTAGTACAGCCATATTCCCAACAACAGAGATGACATCCCAACCCCTGAAGCTGCACATGGTCATTCACATCTCAAGGCCTTAGCTGACAAGATCTCTCACTTGACTCTTCTGCTAAGATTCTCCTGTTGCTTGGCAGGGACTTTTTCTGTGGACATAAGTAAGGTGAACAGTATTACAATGCACCGTATGACCGACAACTGGACCTGGGTTGGGTGAATTCTGCCTCAGTGATGCTCATTAGTCCACTGTCAGCACATTTAGAACTAGTGTCCAGAGAACGGGCGCCCAAGTCATTTCAGACCCCGTGAGTAGAATCTGTCTGAATAGAGAAGATTGTAGATAAGCAAACCAAAGGTCCTGACGTGCTTCCCTCAGCTCAACCAGGTTTAGGCAAGCTGGTCTTCTGTCACTCAGGAGATGATTACAACCTTCCATTGAAGATGAGATATTCCTTTGAATCATGAACAAGAAGATTAGCAAAGACGAGTCAAACAGCTGGGTAGCTTCTCTGCTTTTCTGCTCTCCAAGACAGCTCCTACAGACAACATTGAGCAGACTCTCAGTTGACTCACGTGCTCAGTCGCTTTGAGAAGGAAACCAGAAATGAAAGATCATTACGCAGAATTCACGGAGAAACTTCAGAAACAATCATGCTGAGTTAGCACCTCCACCTGATCCCAAAAACAGAAAATCGTATTTGCTCAACTTCAGTGTTTACCACCCCCAGAAACCTGCATGAATCCAAATTGTCTTTGATTCAATTATGCAGTTCCAAAGTCATATCACTGAACAATGTGCTCAGACCTTAATAACCTTCTCCTAAGGGTCCTCATGCTTCAGAACGGAGTCCGTTGTGGTAATAGCAGACATCGAACAAATGTTTCACAGCTCCTTTCCTAGTGAGAGAGGATCACTGAGGCTACTTCAGATTCTAGTGGGTTCATGACCACCAGTTGGACATTGAAATTCTAGAGTATCGTAGGAGAGTTCATGTATTTGGTAACTGGCCCAGCTGTGGGATCTATTCCTTAACAAGACTGCTATCGTGGAGAGAAGGAATTCAGAACTGAGGAACGGGGGTTATGTAGAAACGTATTTCTACGTGGGTGATGGTCTTCAACCATTTTCTGAAGCAGCAGCAGCACAAGACATGGTGGCTCAATCTAATCTCAGACTGCATCAGACCACATCCAACAGCACTGAAATAATGCAACATCTCCCATCTGAAGATCTGGCCAAAGGTCTACAGAATCTTAGATAGATAGATACTTTATTCATCCCCAAGGGGAAATTCAACATTTTTCCAGTGTCCCATACACTTATTGTAGCAAAACTAATTACATACAGTATTTAAAATATGATATGCATCTAAAATCACCCTCCCAAAAAGCATTAATAAATAGCTTTTAAAAAGTTCTTAAATAGTTTACTAAAGTGCATTGAGTGGTAACTTAAGCTCAGTCCTAACCCCGGCACTTAACATGTCTTGCCCTTGGTGGTTGAATTGTAGAGCCGAATGGCGTTGGGGAGTAATGATCTCTTCATCCTGTCTGAGGAGCATTGCATTGACAGCAACCTGCCGCTGAAGCTGCTTCTCTGTCTCTGGATGGTGCTGTGCAGAGGATGTTCAGGGTTTTCCATGATTGACCGTAGCCTACTCAGCGCCCTCCGCTCTGCCACCGATGTCATACTCTCCAGTTCTGTGCCCACAACAGAGCCCACCTTCCTTACCAGCTTATTAAGACGTGAGGCGTCCCTCTTCTTAATTCTGCCTCCCCAGCACGCCACCACAAAGAAGAGAGCGCTCTCCACAACTGACCGTTAGAACATCTTCAGCATCTCACTACAAACATTGAATGACACCAGCCTTCTGAGGAAGTACAGTCGACTCTGTGCTTTCCTGCACAGGGCATCTGTGTTGGCAGTCCAGTCTAGCTTCTCGTCTAACTGCACTCCCAGATATTTGTAGGTCTTAACCTGCTCCACACATTCCCCATTAATGATCATTGGCTCCATATGAGGCCTAGGTCTCCTAAAGTCCACCATCATTCTCCTTGGTCTTGGTAATATTGAGACACAGGTAGTTTGAGTTGCACCGTATCACAAAGTCCTGTATCAGTTTCCTATACTCTTCCTCCTGACCATTCCTGACACACCCACTATGGCCGTGTCATCAGCGAACTTCTGCACATGGCAGGACTCCAAGTTATATTGGAAGTCTGATGTGTACAGGGTGAACAGGACCGGGGAGAGCACGGTCCCCTGCGGCGCTCCTGTGCTGCTGACCACCGTGTCAGACCTCGGATCTTGGTCTTGACCTCGGATAGGACATGTCTCCTATACGGCACATTCTGGCCTTGGATGGGACCTCATTATTGACACCTTTACTTTCTATGGTGCTGATACTGCAAGACTCTTTACAAGGCACAGCTAGCAACAGCTGATGTGACCCTCTTGGATTTGCTGCCCCAGTCAATATCCAGGGACACTTCCTGTTAAGAGAGTTGACCAAAACACTTGATCTCGGATACTTGTAGATGGGACGTCCCACTCACTAAAAGGAAACATGAGCAGTGGCAGTAGTGGTGTTCCTCCCTTCAGGATCTTGAAGCTCTGAAACGACTCCACAATTCCACTATCTGCAGATCAGAAGAGGACTGCACCTTCTGTGATGTGTCAACTAAAACTATTTTGTTGATGTTGCATACCGGAAGGTCACAGACACTGCTCAATATAGTGAAGTTGGATTCATCCTGGGGAAGGCAAAGTTTGCTCACCACAGCAAGGCTTGATCTTGGTGCTGCTGTTCTAACAATTGAGATGGCAGAGATAATAGCTGAAGATTTGGACACAGAATTAGCTGATATCAAATTCTTTACCGACAGCAAGGTTGTGCTCAGTTACATATTATGAAACAAGATCTCTGTTTACTTGCATAATAAGATCAGGTTATCAACCCAGAAAAGCCAATGGATGTGTGTTTTCAACCTGGCTGATCATGCCTCAGGAGGGCTTCAAGCTAATCACCCCACCGTCTCCTCATGGGGAACTGGCCCAGCATTTCTTACTTATCCCCACGAGGAATTTCATCGAACCTGGTATTTTCAAAGACAGAATGGTTAAAGATGGTTTCAAGACCAGTCTCCAAGACTATCCTTCTTTTGCAAAAGAAGAAGAAGAATAGCCCTTAACTCGACAGTGGAGTTATCGGGGCACCGTCTTTTGACGGTGTTTCCATAGCAAGCTATTCCTGTTTTTACGAGGCCGAGTTGCTAGCTCGGCGCTCAACCCGACTTGGATTCTTACTCGGGAACTTTCGCTCCAGAGTCCAGCACTGATGTAATTGCACCACCAAGCAGGACCTCTTTTGCCAAAGACATAATGAAATGACCATTGGACTTCAGTTTCAGTTATCAAGTTTAACATCCTATGGATGCCGGGCAGGGAGTGTTTGGCCCTCTAGAGATGCAATTCTTATTGTGTGATCAACACTTCCTGCTCAAATTAATTCTGTTTTAATTTGAATCACACAGTGGAAAGACATTCAAATCCATCCTCCTTGCCCTTGAAACAGCAATATCTTTTCACAAGATCTCAATAAAAATCCTGAAGGAAGCTTTTGTCTCAGGTGATTTTTGAGAAGGTTTTTAAACTCACTGAATAGCTTTGTACAAATGCACTGCAAGGGCAGTAGATTTAGCCTGGCGTGTTTGATTGTAGATGATTATAATCTTCGCTTCTCTGACAGAGGCTGTAAAATTATACTGTCCCTTTACATTTTGTACCACATAGAGAAGTCCTGACTATCAGAAATAAAACTCAGACAAAGCCCTTGCCAAAGGCCTAAAACAGAAGTAATTTAAACTTGAAGATATAAATGTTTATTGATTCAACATTACTGCCAGCTGCAGCATTTAGCCGCTATTGGTGACATTTGTGAAATCTCTCTCCATTTAACAGTTTTTCAATCACGCTCCATGTGGCACAAGGATCTGCAGATGCTGGAATCTGGAGCAAAGAAATACATTGCTGGAACTCAGTAGGTCAAGTGGTATCTGCACAGGCACAGAAACAGATGGCATTTCAAATCAGGCCCCTGCATCAGGACAGGGTGCACGCAGAGGATAGCCAGGGCGAAGGAATATGACACAGGTTGGTAGGTGATAGGTGGAACGAAATGGGGGGAGGGAAAGAGGAGAAAAAGATTGTCGGATGGAACTATATGTAAAGTGGGGGAAGGGTGAGAATGAAGAGGATCCTGAAACAGCTCTTCCCCCTTCTCCACCAGGTTCCACTGATCACCTACCAGCCTCTGCCTCACCCTTCCCTTTCACTCCTACACCATTCCTTTGCCTTGACAAAGACTGCTTCAGTTCTTCCAGCAGCTTGTTTTCCCATGTCTCCTAGAAGCCTCTTTACATCCTCATTATTTACATGTCACATTAGATTCCAAAGTTAATTCATAGATTATGAACAGTTGGGTCTACCAAGAATAAATAATGATGCAATGTGGTGTATTTCAAATAGTGCTGAATCATGGTTACAATCTTAAATGCTTTCAGGCACTGTGGCAACAATAGCAAGACAATTATTCACTTGTGCAACAGCATACTGTACCCTGGAAAGAGTCATCCCATTCCTTATCAGTTCCATGATTAAACTCCATTAACAATTGTTTGTTAGGAAGCATCCAACAGACTTCATTCAAAGTCACCTATTGAAGAGCAACAGCAGTCAGCACTTTACGACACAATATGGTCCAGGTACACATTCCAAGCAGACTACCTGTTCTTTGTCAAAATTCCATTTCAGGGTCAAATAGTTTTTAAGTTTGATGTTCCAAGACAATGAATCACACAATTACCATTCTTCTTCTCAATGTCACCAATCTTGTTCCAATGGATAATTGTTCCATAGCTGCTAACACTAATAATCTTGAGACCTTGCTTCCAGAAAGGAAGGCCAACACATCTCCAACTGAGAAGGTAAGATGATACTGACAGTATTTCTGCTCATTACAGAGTTTTGTTAAATAACCCCTGGTAAGTCCTCTGCAGGTGAACCGATGTTAAGGGCCAAATTGCAATTTTCAGAAAAGATCCACTATCCATTTGCATGCATCATAAAGAAGTTTTAAAAAAAATTTCCTTCTTCCCACCTCTCCCTCCCCCGCCCCCCCCCCACCACATACACATTTTGTAAGGGCAGATTATATTCTCTACAATTTTGAGACGCTGATTTGTGAATTCTTTAAGGGCAAATTTCTGTAACCCAAACAGGGGTCATCAGTATAGAACACACACATTTACAGCACATTACAGGCTCTTCAGCCCACGATGTTGTGCCAACCATGTAACCTACTCTAGAGACCGCCTAGAACTTCCCCAGCGCATAAGCCCTCTATTTTTCTAAGCTCCATGTACCTATGTAAGAAGCCCTTAAAAGACCCTATTGTAACCGCTTCCATCACTGTCGCCAGTGGTGCATTTCATGCACCCACCACTCTCTGTGTGAAAAACTTACCCCTGACATCCCCTCGGCACCCAGTTCCAAGCACTTTAAAACTATGTCCCCTCACGTTAGTCATTACAGCCCTGGGAAAAAGCCTCTGGCTATCCACACAGTCAATGTCTCTCATCATCTTCTACACCTCTATCAGGTCACCTCTTATCCTCCGTCGCTCCAAGGAGAAAAGGCCAAGTACACTCAACCTATTCTCATAAGGTACACCCTCCAATCCAGGCAACATCCTTGTAAATCTCCTCTGCACTCTCTCTATAGTATCCTTCCTGTAGTGAGGTGACCAGAACTGAGCACAGTACTCCGTGGGGTCTGACCAGGGTCCTGTATAGCTGCAACATTACCTCTCGGCTCTTGGACTCAATCCCACAGTTGATGAAGGCCAACACTCCATACGCCTTAACAACACTGT
This sequence comes from Hypanus sabinus, assembly GCF_030144855.1. Taxonomy (NCBI): domain Eukaryota; kingdom Metazoa; phylum Chordata; class Chondrichthyes; order Myliobatiformes; family Dasyatidae; genus Hypanus; species Hypanus sabinus. The sequence goes on from NC_082716.1 coordinate 65,858,715, forward strand.
CAACCTGAGCAGCAGCTTTGAGTGTCCTATCCACACAGACCCCAAGTTCTCTCAGATCCTCCACACTGCCAAGAGTCTTACCTTTTATACTATATTCTGTCTTCAAATTGGACCTACCAAAATGAACCACTCCACACTTATCTGGGTTGAACTCCATCTGCCACTTCTTAGCCCAGTTCTACGTCTATTGACGTCCCACAGTAACCTCTGATAGCCCTCCACACTATCCACAACATCCCTAACCTTTGTGTCATCAGCAAACTTACTAACCCACCCTTCTACTTCTTCATCCAGGTCATTTATAAAAATCACAAAGAGGAGGGGTCCCAGAACAGATCCCTGCAGAACACCACTGGTCACCGACTTCCATGCAGATTACGAACCATCTGCAACGACCCTTTGCCTTCTGTGGGCAAACCCATAGGTGAAAATTTATTCTACTAATAATCAAATTGATGCTTTAATATCAAATCCATAATCAAATAACTGTTACAGTACTCCCATCACAGCTGTGTTTTAGATGAAACACACTTTTAAATGCTAAATCCATACAGTGTAACCAGAGTACTGGAATCAGATCAAACTGTCAAATTTACACCAGAAGTCAAACCCTCACATTTGGTTTGCAGCTGGGCCCTCCTACCGTCAATGCCAGACAGGCCATAACAGGAGCTGCAATAGCACTTAACGTGGCAGTCAATTACTTCTAAATTTCAATTATTTCTGTGTTTTTATATAAATATAAAATATATTTAGATTTTAATGTTATACATAATGCACAATATTGGTGACCTTTACAACAGGTCCTTTTGCAAGCAGCCACATGTAACTGCAGAAGTTATAGATAAGTTCAGGCCTTCTCTTACTTCTTCGGTAAATAAAATCTTCATTTCCACCTAGCTGTTTTGCCTTATCCATTTCCATCCACATTTTTTACTCCTGCAGTTCCCTTCCTCCCACCACTACCCATCATATCCAACAAACAAAATGGATTGATTGCTCCACGGCTGGATGCACCTTTTGAAAGTCATGGGTCACATTCTAACAAAGTGACAAATATTCATAGCTGTTACTGCTAGCTGAGCTTTAATCAATTTTACCAGTAATTCTTCGAGGTTTTTATTCTGCTTTAAAAAAAAACTGGTTAAAACCTAAAAAGAATTGAAGCTCCAGTTATTCAGAAAAAGTCTTTGGCACAAATTAGTCATTCCAACCAGCCAAAGACACTGCTGTTACTACTTCAGTCCACCATTAGGGAAAACAAAACTAATACTGGATTTCTTTGGAAATTGTATTACAGTGTGGTGGTACAAAAGGTTACAGATTACAATTAGACAAGCACCCAGCATTCAGATTCTTGATCAAAGTCAAGATCAGAGTTTGTCAGGAGGTTTCAGTTAAGATTCAAGGTTAACTCAAGTGTTTCTCTTGTTGAGCACAAAAAACCTTAAAATACTGCGAGTGACCTTTGCTCCATGTTGACACAACATTACTCAGATGCCAAATAGAAACCATTTTTTAAAATTAAAAGTTAGTTTAATGAATTACCATATTCTCTATCAGGGTTTCATCCTTCAGTGGTAAACTTCTTCAGGTATTTATTTTCCATGGGGACTAAGATTTATCAGGACAGGATTAAGAAATAAAAACAGACACTCAAGTGGTTTCAGTAATGGTGTTAATAAGTAGAACTATTACATTGGAATCAGGAGCAGCTAGGTTGAAATCTCTCTCCATTTAACATTTTTTAAATCCCGCTCCATGTGGCACAAGGATCTGCAGATGCTGGAATCTGGAGCAAAGAAATACATTGCTGGAACTCAGTAGGTCAAGTGGTATCTGCACAGGCACAGAAACAGATGGCATTTCAAATCAGGCCCCTGCATCAGGACAGGGTGCACGCAGAGGATAGCCAGGGCGAAGGAATATGACACAGGTTGGTAGGTGATAGGTGGAACGAAATGGGGGGAGGGAAAGAGGAGAAAAAGATTGTCGGATGGAACTATATGTAAAGTGGGGGAAGGGTGAGAATGAAGAGGATCCTGAAACAGCTCTTCCCCCTTCTCCACCAGGTTCCACTGATCACCTACCAGCCTCTGCCTCACCTTTCCCTTTCACTCCTACACCATTCCTTTGCCTTGACAAAGACTGCTTCAGTTCTTCCAGCAGCTTGTTTTCCCATGTCTCCTAGAAGCCTCTTTACATCCTCATTATTTACATGTCACATTAGATTCCAAAGTTAATTCATAGATTGTGAACAGTTGGGTCTACCAAGAATAAATAATGATGCAATGTGGTGTATTTCAAATAGTGCTGAATCATGGTTACAATCTTAAATGCCTTCAGGCACTGTGGCAACAATAGCAAGACAATTATTCACTTGTGCAACAGCATACTGTACCCTGGAAAGAGTCATCCCATTCCTTATCAGTTCCATGATTAAACTCCATTAACAATTGTTTGTTAGGAAGCATCCAACAGACTTCATTCAAAGTCACCTATTGAAGAGCAACAGCAGTCAGCACTTTACGACACAATATGGTCCAGGTACACATTCCAAGCAGACTACCTGTTCTTTGTCAAAATTCCATTTCAGGGTCAAATAGTTTTTAAGTTTGATGTTCCAAGACAATGAATCACACAATTACCATTCTTCTTCTCAATGTCACCAATCTTGTTCCAATGGATAATTGTTCCATAGCTGCTAACACTAATAATCTTGAGACCTTGCTTCCAGAAAGGAAGGCCAACACATCTCCAACTGAGAAGGTAAGATGATACTGACAGTATTTCTGCTCATTACAGAGTTTTGTTAAATAACCCCTGGTAAGTCCTCTGCAGGTGAACCGATGTTAAGGGCCAAATTGCAATTTTCAGAAAAGATCCACTATCCATTTGCATGCATCATAAAGAAGTTTTAAAAAAAATTTCCTTCTTCCCACCTCTCCCTCCCCCGCCCCCCCCCCCACCACATACACATTTTGTAAGGGCAGATTATATTCTCTACAATTTTGAGACGCTGATTTGTGAATTCTTTAAGGGCAAATTTCTGTAACCCAAACAGGGGTCATCAGTATAGAACACACACATTTACAGCACATTACAGGCTCTTCAGCCCACGATGTTGTGCCAACCGTGTAACCTACTCTAGAGACCGCCTAGAACTTCCCCAGCGCATAAGCCCTCTATTTTTCTAAGCTCCATGTACCTATGTAAGAAGCCCTTAAAAGACCCTATTGTAACCGCTTCCATCACTGTCGCCAGTGGTGCATTTCATGCACCCACAACTCTCTGTGTGAAAAACTTACCCCTGACATCCCCTCGGCACCCAGTTCCAAGCACTTTAAAACTATGTCCCCTCACGTTAGTCATTACAGCCCTGGGAAAAAGCCTCTGGCTATCCACACAGTCAATGTCTCTCATCATCTTCTACACCTCTATCAGGTCACCTCTCATCCTCCGTCGCTCCAAGGAGAAAAGGCCAAGTACACTCAACCTATTCTCATAAGGTACATCCTCCAATCCAGGCAACATCCTTGTAAATCTCCTCTGCACTCTCTCTATAGTATCCTTCCTGTAGTGAGGTGACCAGAACTGAGCACAGTACTCCAGGTGGGGTCTGACCAGGGTCCTGTATAGCTGTAACATTACCTCTCGGCTCTTGGACTCAATCCCACAGTTGATGAAGGCCAACACTCCATACGCCTTAACAACACTGTCAACCTGAGCAGCAGCTTTGAGTGTCCTATCCACACAGACCCCAAGTTCTCTCAGATCCTCCACACTGCCAAGAGTCTTACCTTTTATACTATATTCTGTCTTCAAATTGGACCTACCAAAATGAACCACTCCACACTTATCTGGGTTGAACTCCATCTGCCACTTCTTAGCCCAGTTCTACGTCTATTGACGTCCCACAGTAACCTCTGACAGCCCTCCACACTATCCACAACACCCCCAACCTTTGCGTCATCAGCAAACTTACTAACCCACCCTTCTACTTCTTCATCCAGGTCATTTATAAAAATCACAAAGAGGAGGGGTCCCAGAACAGATCCCTGCAGAACACCACTGGTCACCGACTTCCATGCAGATTACGAACCATCTGCAACCACCCTTTACCTTCTGTGGGCAAACCCATAGGTGAAAATTTATTCTACTAATAATCAAATTGATGCTATAATATCAAATCCATAATCAAATAATTGTTACAGTACTCCCATCACAGCTGTGTTTTCGATGAAACACACTTTTAAATGCTAAATCCATACAGTGTAACCAGAGTACTGGAATCAGATCAAACTGTCAAATTTACACCAGAAGTCAAACCCTCACATTTGGTTTGCAGCTGGGCCCTCCTACCATCAATGCCAGACAGGCCATAACAGGAGCTGCAATAGCACTTAACATGGCAGTCAATTATTTCTAAATGGCCTTCCAAAAATCTCTGTGCTGAACCTGCTTCCTAATAAACACAGTATCTTCCTGTAAAATATTTCAAAGTAAAATTCTTATACTCACAACACCTGCTAACCAACTGAGGCATGAATGATCAAAAAGCCAGGCACACAATCTGCTTGGAGGTTTTTAGACACTTCCGAAATAAAGGTGGACTTCCAGGGCAGCATTGCCACCTCCTTACTCAGTATCATCCTTTGCAGAGAGCAAGTGCAAAGAGGCTTTATTGCCCGTACATCACAGCCAAGTAAAATCCTATTTTCATCCTGCTACAAAAGGGATGTCCAAACAACAACACAGACAAAATGCTGGTAGAGCACAGCAGGCCAAGCAGCATCTACAGGGAGAAGCGATGTCGACGTTTCGGGCAGACCCTTCATCAGGACTAACTGAATGGAAAGATTGTGTTGTTTTAGAATAGGAACATTACCAAAAACGTGACAGAAAAGCACAAAAAAAAGAGGTGCAGAAAAGAGATACGTTTATTTCATTATAAAATGTGACAGATAAATTAAAATGATTTAATCATGAGGGGCTGACAGGGTCAAGAGGTAAGAGGTACTCTGTAGATAAGAAATCTTTGACTTCCAAGACCAAACCTAACAATAATAAGCCTGTCACTTCAGAGCTCCATTGTCACTGTTTGCAGATGCAGCAGCCAGGCGCCCAACAATCTTTGCCAAGTTAAGGTTTTTTTTTAAAAAAAGCCTACACACACTGTGGTGCCAATGACATCATCAGAACAACACACTCAAAATGCTGGTGGAACGCAGCAGGCCAGGCAGCATCTATAGGAAGAAGCACAGTCAACGTTTCAGGCTGAGACCCTTCGTCAGGACTAACTGAAAGAAAAGTTAGTAAGAGATCATCAGAACAAGAGTTTTCTATCTGGCCCCAACTGCTGAGCAGATAGTCTCAATGTAATTCTAAAAACTGTTGCATGTTAACTACACCAGGAACTCATCAGATGCACTGGGTTAAAATTATGCCAGCTCCCAGATCCTTTCTGGTTGTTTGCTCAAGCAGCAGCAGGAACAACTCCTTCGAACAGTTTCCGCTAAATATCAGACTACTGCTTCAAATAATTAAAATCAAACTGGCACTTGTTTCCCTTCAACAAACCTGGTTAAAATAATAATTCAGTGTAATGGTACACCGTCCACTGGGTTAGTAAAACAGGCATTTATATCTGATCAGCATAGAGGCAGCAGCTAAGCTGTCAAATCCTTAAAATGAAAAACAATGGCACTTGTCAATATTTAACTTGCAGCATTCCTGAGGTGATGCTGTTAACTAATTCTCATTGTGCCTACAATTATCAAATTGAGCTCAAGTAATGGCAACACTGGCCACTTAGTTCATTCAAGTGCTGAATATACAGGTACTTAGTGCTCAGAAGAGTGGTACAGAAGTCATTTCCCTGCCCTCCACACTGCTCCGACAAAGGCCTAGCATGAATCACTCCATAGTTTGTTGTGAAGAGGCCAGCTCTGAGGGTGTGGGTTGGGTTGTCTGAGCCAAACAGTGCACCTATTCAGCATGGAAACATGTGACCCTTTGTTGCACACTGGCAGGTACAGCAAATGCAAAGCGTTGTTGGGGACAGGCCGCACCAGTTGCACGTTCTGACGGAACACCAGGATCTTCATCACCACTTCCTGATAGATGAGCTGGATGCTCGTCTCTCCGTTCTTTTAGGAGACTCAGCCCAGAAACTGAACTGAAAATAAAATAAATAAATCAGAACTTCAGGTTAGGTTCCATCTGCGGAAAAGACAATGCTGCGTTTCAGCTGAGGGGGAAGGGGAGGAATAAAAAGGAATGAATTGAGAAACTCGGTGAAAAAGGTAAAGAGCTGAAGAAGGAATTTAATGAGAGAGGACAGATGACCAGGGGATAAAAGGAAGGAGAGGGGGAGGGAAGTGATGGGCAGGTCATGAGGAAGGAGGAGGGAAAGAGGGCCAGCAGAATGTGGGAAAACAAACTGAGGAGTTTGCAGGGGGAATGGGAGGGTGGGGGGGAGGTGGGGGGAGGTACCAGAAGTTACGTTAATTTTGAGGTGAAAGTTTAGAAATAATGCATAGGATAAAAGGAATCTCTCCAATAGAACTGCGCTAGGGAAGACAACACCATCAGACACATCTTTCCAAAGGGATATTCACTTCTTAATTGCTCAGCCCACTCTTTCATTTACACTAGTTATTCCCCTAACAATGAAACCTCAAGAGATGCAGCACCCATCTTTCTACCATCCAGGAACTCGAACAGTCCTCTGAGGTGAAGCAGCAATCCGTCCGCACTTCTTCAAATCTAGCAAAATGCATTGATAGCATGGGCTCTCCCTCAATAGGAAAAACGTGACAGCTTTGCGGAGAACTCGTGTTGCGTCTTCAAGGACAGTTTGAGCTTCCGGTTACCTGTCACAAACCTACTTCAACAGACAGGTTGGACTCCTTCACTGTTCAAACAAGGACCAATGCCGACTTGGGGAACCTCACTTCCTCTTGTGGTATGGGCTGCTGCAGTCTTCCAGACTCAACATTTAATTCAACAATTTCAGGTAGCATGCTTTCTATTTCTTCCTACTGCAGGTGTGCATGGTCTCTCAAACTATCTTATCAACAGTTCTGACAAAGCACTTTTGACCTGAATTATTAACTGGTACCCTTTCCACAGATGCTACACGTTTTTGAATTTCACAGCACCTTAGCAAACTGCAGGCAAGGTAGAGTTTTGCACCAAGTTCTCAATACAGTAGTGAAGCCCGAATGAAGGTCCTCTATGGACAGGTGAGTCCACGTACCCGTGAGTGTTGGAACTGGAAGACCAGGAGCTCTACAGCACTAAACAGTATCAGTGCGCAGCCAAAATCCTCTTACATTTTATTTATCAGGAGGCTAAGGATTAGGTACTTAAAGTAGCTGTGGAATACAGGGGAGGGGGTTGACTTTCTGTGTCATGCATATGGGAATTTAGAGTAGCGGGGGTTGCTAGGAAGTATGGAAAACTTAAAAAGGGAACATGGCGCTGTTGCTTGTGGAAGGGATCACAGACAGTTCCTTTCAATAAAGTGTCATGTGAAAAGGAAGCGTGCAACTTACCTTGCACATACAGGAGCACAGCATATGCTACAAGTTAATTACCTGTTCTAAAATAATAATGAATGTGGTTTATATTGCCCTATATTAGAATACATTAATTTCAAAATTAGAGGTCATATTGCAGGCGATTTAAGGATTAAATTTAGGTCACCTCAATAGAGTCATAAGAGGATTGAAATCATCCAGAATAGACAGATCATTTAGCAAACTTGCTGTTGAACTCAATATCTTCTCTACAGGGGCTGCAGCATTTATAGCCTCCTTAAAAATCAAGTTTTATTTTTAAATGATTTCAACAAATAAAACAATTTCATTTTAGACTTTGACTTGTATTGAGGATTCAGGCCCTTGCGAGGTTTGGTTTACGGATTTTGGGGGGTAGGTGAGGGGAGAAAGGTGGTTAAGAATCAATAAACATTATTTACAAACCAAGTTTCAGACAAACTGTAGATTTCAATCATAATGAATTAATGCAGTTTCATTTGTTTGGGAATAATACTAAATCCATACAAAAAAGATTAAAAGTTCAAAAAAATTCACATCTTTTATTAGTGTTAGAGGAATACAGACATTAACTTTCCATTACTAGTAACAGAGCACTCTTTAATGACCTACAAGAGCTTGGCAAAATTGCCATTTATTGATGAAAAACAAAATTAGAATTTTGCCAAGCTCAGGTTTTTATCTTCAGGAAGCAAGGTATAACCAATGACCTTAAACACTGTTTTCTCTCCTCACAGGTACTAGATGACCTAAAGAGAAGTTTCAGCATTCTCTGTTGTTTAGGATAAGACCATAAGCCATAGGAGCAGAATTAGGCCATTCAGCCCATCGAGTCTGCTCCACCATTCCATCATGACTGATCCTGGATCTTACTTAACCTCATTCACCTGCCCTCTCACAATAACCTTTGATGCCCTAACTGATCAGGGAACGATCAATTTACACTTTAAATATACCCGTGGTCGTGGCCTCCACAGATGACTATGGCAGAACATTCCACAGATTCACTACTCTCTGGCTAAAAACGTTCCTCTGTTCTAAAGGGTCTCCCCTCTATTTTGAGGTTATACCCTCCAGTTCTCGATACCACCACCATAGGAAACATCTTCTCCAAATCCACCCCATCTAGTCCTTTCAACATTCGGTAGGTTTCAATGAGAACCCAATGCATTCTTCTAAGTTCCAGTGAGTACAGGCCCAAAGGTTCCAAGCTCTTCTCATATGTTAACCCCTTCATTCCCAGAATCATCCTCGTGAACCTCCTTTGGACTGTCTAATGCCAACACATTCTTTCTGAGATATGGAGCCCAAAACTGTTGACAATACTCAAAGTGCAGCCTGACTAGTGTCTGATAAAATCTCAGCATTATATCCTTGTTTTTATATTCTATTCCCCTTGAAATGAATGCCAACATTGCATTTGCCTTCTTTCGCACAAACTCAAACTGCAGATTAACTTTCTGGTATGAAGTCCCTTTGCATATCTGATGTTTGAATTTTCTCCCCATTTAGATAATAGTCTGAACTTTTGTTCCTTTTACCAAAAAGCATTATCACACATTTCCCAACACTGTATTCCGTCTGCCATTTTTTTGCCCATTTCTCCAGTTTATCTAAAGTCCTATTGCAATCACATTGCTTCCTCATCACTACCTAATCCTCTACCTATCTTTGTATCATCCACAAACTTTGCCACAAAGCCATCAATTCCATTATCTAAATCACTGACAAACAATGTGAAAAGTAGTGGTCCCAATACTGACCCCTGAGGAACGCCTCTAGTCACTGGCAGTCAACCAGAAAAGGCCCCCTTTATACCCACTCATTGCCTCCTGCCTGTCAGCCATTCTTCTATCTATGCCAGTATCTCTCCTGTAAGGATGTTAACCTTGTTAAGCAGCCTCATGTAAAGTACCTTATCAAATGCCTTCTGAAAAACTAAATACATGACATTCACTGCCTCTCCTTTTCCACCTTGCTCGTTGCTTCTTCAAAGAACTTGAACGGATTTGTCAGGCAAGATTTCCCTTTACAGAAACCATGCTGACTCTGACTTATTTTATCATTAGTCTCCAAGTACCCAAAACCTCATTCTTAATAATGGACTCCCAGCATTTTCCCAACCACCAAGGTTAGGCTAACTGGCCTATAATTTCTTTCCTTTTGCTTTTCTCCCTTCTTAAAGAGTGGAGTGACATTTGCAATTTTCCAGTCCCCCGGGACCATGCCAGAGTCAAGTGATTCTTGAAAGATCATGACTAATGCATCCATTATCTCTTCAGCGACCACTCTCAGGACTCTGGGATGTAGTCCATCTGGTCCAGGTGCCTTATCCACCTTAAGACCTTTCAGTGTCCTAGGACATTCTCCTTTGCAATAGCAATAGCACTTGCTCTTGCTCCCTGACACTCACAGACTTCTGTCCCACTGCTAGTGTCTTCCACAGCGAATTGTGATGCAAAGTACCCATTAAGTTCATCTGCCATTTCTTTGACCCCATACTATCTCACCAGCATCATTTTCCGGTGGTCCCATATCAACTCTCACCTCCCTTTTACTCTTTATATAACTGAAAACACGTTTTATATCCTGCTTTATATTATTTTCTAGTTTACCCTTCTTTGTCCCTTTGCAATCTCAACCCCGCATCTTGGCTACTATTTGGAGGCCTATATATGTTTCCCATAATGTTTCTTTACCGTTGCAGTTCCTTAACTCCACCCACAAAGACCCAACATTCTCTGACCCCATGTCACCTCTTTCTAAAGATGGAATTCCATCTCTTACCAACAGAGCCACACCACCACTTCTGCCTTCCTGTCTGTCCTTTTGATAGAACGTATATCCTTTGATATTAAGCTCCCATCCCATGGCCTTTTATTGGCCATGCCTCAGTGATGCCCACAACATCATACTGACCAATCACCAATTGTGCCTCAAGTTCATCCACCTTATTCCAAATACTACATGCATTTAAATACAGCATCTTCAGTCCTGCATTCTTCACCCTTTTGAATTTTGCTTCTGCGGTACAATTTAAATCTTTGCACTGTCTGTATTTGTACCCAATCATTGGCTTGGGCTTCCTTACGTTCACATTACACCCATCATCTACTTGTAGACCTGCTGGCTCATCCTCAACTCTACCATATTGATTCCCATCTCCATTATATTAGTTTAAACCACTCCCAACACCTCTAGCAAATCTACCTGCAAAAATATTGGGCTCCCTCGGATTCAAGTGAAGGTTGTTTGCTTTGATTCAGGAAACTGATGGGCAACTGAGTTGAGAACTATGAAATCCGTACGTTAAAAAAAAACTGAAAACCAGTTAAACTAAGAAAGACCTGTACTGTATTCTTTATCAAAGGGGTCAAAAGCCAAGCGGAGGCATAAATTTAAAGTAATGGGAACGACTAAAGAGGAAAATGGGTGAACAAACTTTCACTCAGAATAATACAGGTGCTTGGAACTCAGTGCTTGAAAAGCGGAAAGAGGCAAAATTCAAGCAACACACACAAAATGCTGGTGGAACACAGCAGGCCAAGCAGCATCTATAGGGAGAAGCAGTGTCGACATTTTGGGTCGAGACCCTTCGTCAGGACTAACTGAAAGGAAAAATTGTAAGAGATTTGAAAGTAGGAGGGGGAGGGGGAAATCCAAAATGATAGGAGAAGACCGGAGGGGGTGGGGTGAGTCGTAAAGGTGATTGGCGAAAGGGGTACAGAGCTGGAGAAGGGAAAGGATCATGGGATGGGAGGCCTAGGGAGAAAGAAAGGGGGAAGGGAGCACCAGAGGGAGATGGAGAACAGGCAGAGTGATGGGTAGAGAGAGAGAGAAAAAAAAAGAGGGGGAAAATAAACTAAATATATCAGGGATGGGGTAAGAAGGAGAGGAGGGGCATTAACAGAATTTAGAGCCATCAGGTTGGAGGCTGCCCAGCCAGTATATAAGGTGTTGTTCCTCCAACCTGAGAGTGGCTTCATCTTGACAGTAGAGGAGGCCATGGATAGCCATATCAGAATGGGAATGGGACGTGGAATTAAAATGTATAGCCACTGGGAGATCTTGCTTTCTCTGATGGACAGAGCGTAGGTGTTCAGCAAAACGGTCTCCCAGTCTGCGTCGGGTCTCAGCAATATATAAAAGGCCACACCGGGAGCACCAGATGCAGTATACCACACCAGCCGACTCACAGGTGAAATGTCACCTCACCTGGAAGGACTGTCTGGGGCCCTGAATGGTGGTGAGGGAGGAAGTGTAAGGGCAGATGTAGCACTTGTTCCGCTTACAAGGATAAGTGCCAGGAGGGAGATCGGTGGGACAAGTGGACAAGGGAGTCATGTCGGGAGCAATCCCTGTGGACAGCAGAAGGGGTGGGGGGAGGGAAAGATGCGCTTGGTAGTGGGATCCCATTGGAGGTGGCAGAAGTTACGGAGAATTATACGTTGGACCCGGAGGCTGGTGTGGTGGTAGGTGAGGACAAGGGGAATCCTATCCAGAGTGGGGTGGCAGGTGAATGGGGTGAGGGCAGATGTGCGAGAAAAGGGAGAGATGCGTTTGAGAGCAGAGTTGATGGTGGAAGAAGGGAAGTTCCTTTGTTTAAAAAAGAAAGACATTTCCTTTGTCCTGGAATGAAAAGCCTCAGCCTGAGAACAGATGCAGAGGAGATGGAGGAATTGCGAGAAGGGGATAGCGTTTTTGCAAGAGACAGAATGGGAAGAGGAATAGTCCAGGTAGCTGTGAGAGTCTGTAGGCTTATAGTAGATATCAGTACACAAGCCATCTCCAGAGATGGAGACAGAAAGATCAAGAAAGGGGAGGGATGTGTTGGAAATGGACCAGGTAAATTTGAGGGCAGGGTGAAAGTTGGAGGCAAAGTTAATGGTCAACGAGCTCAGCACGCGTGCAAGAGGCAGCGCCAATGCAGTCGTCGATGTAGCGAAGGAAAAGAGTGGGACGGATACCCGTATAGGCTTGGAACAAGGACTGTTCCACAAAGCCAACAAAAAGGCAGGCGTAACTGGGACCCATGCAGGTGTCCATGGCTACACCTTTGGTTTGGAGGAAGTGGGAGGAGCCAAAGGAGAAACTATTGAGAGTAAGAACTAATTCCGCTAGACAGAGGAGAGTGGTGGTAGAGGGGAATTAGTTAGGTCTGGAATCCAAAAAGAAGCAGAGAGCTTTGAGACCTTCCTGGTGGGGGTGGAGGTATATAGGAACTGAACATCCATGGTGAAAATAAGGCAGTGGGGGCCAGGGAACTCAAAATCATTGAAAAAAATTCAAAGCGTGAGAAGTGTCAAAAACATAGGTGGGAAGGGATTGAACGGGGGGGGGGGGAATTTGTGGATCTTGGGTAGGAGGTAGAAACAGGAAGTGCGGGGTGTGGGAACAAAAATGCTCACTGTATTTAAATAATACTTGCATGTGTACTAAGAATAAAGGTGGCATGCAAGCATCACATATGAAACTCAAAGATACTTTCAACCTGCACAGATGTTATGGGTCAGGAAGCCTATATGAAGATTAATTTGTAAAGAATTTGTTTGCCCTGCTTTACCCTTCTGTACTATCCCTGCTGACATGAGCTTCTTTGATCCCACTGAATATCCTTCATGCACTAGCTTGGACAACTATTGCAGCTGTGCAAGGCACTGCAGTCAAGCTTGATATTTCTCTGCAAGAACATTTCATTCAGATGCCTGGATAATAAACACTAGTAGTACATTCCCATGTCACTGACCAATTGCAGTTTCTTAATTCTCCAGGCTTTGGTTGGGATTTTTTCTTTTGCTAACCCAATTTAGTGTATTGATTCAGGAGGTCAAAGAAAATTCTACCAGGAGGTATCAGACAGCCCGGCAATGAATCCTTTTCCCAGATTCCTCTTTCCAATATCTCTAGTAAATACAGAGATCAATTAATTTGAGGTGTCCAGGGAGGGGTAGCACCTCTGGTGAAAAGGCTTGTCATGTCCATTCCAGGGCAGCTCACTCACCTTTGGTCTTCACCAGACACTCAGCTCTCAGCCACAGCTCCAAATAGCGTGCGACCCCAGTATACCACCTCGACTGACGGGTTAAACCAGGTGAAGGTAGCCAGCAGCCTCATACCTCAGTGAGACAAGAACATGCCTGCCCTAGCAAGAGAAGTCAGCTCCAATGGACTGGGCAGATGAGATCTACAGTGAGACCCAGTGATCGTGGAGTGGAGAGCGAAGGGCAAGACAAGGCACAGAGGATGTCATGGTCATCCACTGAAACCAGAGACCCCAGTTTGTGAGGCTTGCTCATACAACTGGACCCGGACTTCATTTGAGAGAGTAAACTGCCCCAGTGCAATGCCTTTTCCACCATGAGAACTCTCCCATACACACTTCCTGTCATCATTGGACGTGTTAGACAACCACCGACAGATCAATAAGCACAACTGCATCAATTAGACTAGAAATATGGCACTTCACTCAACTCATACCAATGTAAAGAGGGGCCAAGTTTATTCGACTCTACAGGGAATACGAGTGTCAATCAGGCCAATGCAATTTCATAATTTTAAAACCAAAACTAAAAGCATTCTTCATAAAAGGAATGGAAAGCAGTGTTTAACAATTAATGAAAACCAGAGATAAAAGAGAACATTACACGGCTCTCTGCAGAATGATTTTTCTTTCAATGGGCAGGATTAGCAGTACGAGGGGTGATTGATAAGTTTGTGGCCTAAGATAGAAGGAGTCAATTTTAAAAAACCTGGCACATTTATTTTTCAACAGAGTCCCCTCCTACATTTACACACTTAGTCCAGCAGTCGTGGAGCATACGGATCCTGGACCTCCAGAAAGTGTCCACAGCAGGGGTGATTGATAAGTTTGTGGCCAAAGGTAGAAGGAGATGAGTTATACAGCTCTCGTTACATGCACATGCAGGTCAGCTCTTGAGTGATTACACAGAAAGTTTCAAGTTAATAACTCATCTCCTCCTACCTTAGGCCATGACCTTAACAATCACCCCTGCTGTGGACCGCTTCTGGAGGTCCAAGACGCCAACTTCTACAAAGAAGGGATCCATATGCTCCACGACCACGGGACTAAGTGTGTAAATGTAGGAGGGGACTCTGTTGAAAAATAAATATGCTAGGTTTTCTAAAATTGACTCCTTCTACTTTAGCCCACAAACTTATCAATCACCCCTTATAAACACGCAGAATTTTAAATTTGTCCTGAGAATCAAAGTTTTTAAAAAAAGGTCAAGAAATCCATGTTATGTCCTCAGCAATAGGAATCACTGAAATCTAATCTCTAACTCAGAAGATTACTTGTATGTTAACTGCAGCCTTTATATCTTAAAAATGACTTAGTCAATAGGAATTCAATGGATGCAGTTTATCTAGATTTCAAAAAAATTCCCAAGATGTACCTCATAATAAGAGGATAAGACATGGGAGCCAGAACTAAGCCATTCAGCCCATCGATCCGCACCACAATTTGATCAAGACTGACTTATTTTTCCTCTCAGACCCATTCTCCTTCCCATAACGTTTGATGCCTTATTAATTAGCCTCCTATTGACATCCACATAAAATATACCCAATGGCTAGGCATCCCCAGGCATCAGTGGCAATAACTCCACAGATTCACCATCCTCTGGCTAAAGAAATTTTTCCTCATCTCTTTTCTAAGTGGACATCTTTGCAGTATAAAGCTGTGCCCTCTGGTTCTAGACCCTCCCACTATTAGAAGCACCCTGTCCACGTCTACTTTATATAGGCTTTTCAATATTCGGCAGGCTTCAACAAGATTCCCCCCCCCCCACTTATTTTTCTAAACTCCAACAAATTCAGCCCCAGTGCCATCATTCCTGCCTCGTACGTTAACACTTTTGGTGCTGGGATAATTCTCATGAACCTTTTCTGGACTCTCCAACATCAGCACATCCTTTCTTAGATACGGGGCCCAACGCAGCTCACAATACTCCAAATGTGGTCTGACCAATTCCTTAAAAAGCCTCAGCATTACATCTTTTCTTTTATATTCCAATCCTCTTGAAACGAATGCCAACACTGCACTTGCCTTCCTTCCCACCGACTCAACCCGCAAGGTAACCTTTAGGGAATCCTGCACCAGGACACCCAAGTCCACTCACTTCTGAATTCTGTGTTACAGAATAGTGTAATAGTTTCCTTCTACCAAAGCACATGACAGTACACTCCTCTACACTATATTCCATCTCCCACCTCTTTGTCCATTCTCCTAATCTGTCCAAGTCCTTCTTTCAAGTTTGAAGAATGCAGTGTACCAGCAGAATAGATGGTTCATTTGTTCCAAAAGGGGAACTGTTCAAATGGGGGCTATTCAGAGGAGGAAATGGATAGTGGTATTCCACAAGGATTAGTGCTGTGACAACTGCTATTTACAGTTTACTTTAGTTATTTGAATGTTGGGATCAAAATCCTGATACTGAAGCAGGATTAGGAAACACAACGAGGACATTAATAAACATGCAAATTGATAAATCACAGGCAAATGTTCAACACAAAAGGGAGTATACTTTTGTAGAAAGGTAATTTTCTTACTTGGAAGCTTCAAGTCCTGATGGGGACAGAGGAGCCAATAGATCTTCCGAGTACTAATACTGCACTTCATCAGCAGAAGCAAAACACAAGGGTTTATTACTAAAAAACTGAAAAGCCTGGGACTTCATAGTAAATTTGCACCAGACTTTGAGTCAATCACATTTAGAGAGCTGCATACAGTTCTGGTTGTCGTGTGTTCAGAAGAATAGAGGCAGAGTAGAGAAGATTAACAAGGAAAATATTAAAAACAAAGCTATACTTATCAAGTAAAAGATGAGCAGTGGGAAACCCAATAGTGGGGAGATGTGAAACTTACTACAAAAAGAGTGATTATAACAAATGGCATAACGCTTTTAAAACATGTAGAATATATGAGGGAATGAAAATTTGCACTTGGGCTTGAAATTACTAAAAGTGGACATGAAGCTTTTGGACAGTTGTAACACCAAAAACAAACAAACATTTTTATCTTACTCACACTCAATCACAGCAACCCAACTCTCCCGGCAATCAGTTTTACATTCCAAAAACCTACGCAGATCAGACCATTTAGGGCTTCAGATCTACTCCACCATTCAACATCCTGACCGATCCACCTCAGACACAGCTTACCCCAAAAACAACCTGGACCCAGCGTCCAGGTTACTAAATTCTAAAAAATTTGGCACCCCAAGTACTAAGGAACATTTCCTCATGTCTCACCCCACTTTAAAATTCAGCAATTCATAAACACAAGAGGTTCTGCAGTTGCTGGAAATCTGAAGCGACACACACAAATTGCTGAAGGGGCTCAGGTCGCATCTATGAAGGGAATAAACAGTTGACATTTTGGACTAAGATGATTCATCATAACTGGAAGGGAAGGGAGCAGAAGCAGAATAAGGTGGGGGGGGGGTGTAATAGGATGGAGTACAAGCTGGCAAGTGATTGGTGAAACCAGGTGGGTGGGGAAAGGGATTTGATTGTAGAAGCTGGAAGGAGATAGGTGCAAGGAGTAAAGGGCTGAAAAAAATCCAATAGGAGAGGACAATGGGAACCAGAGGGAGGTGATGGGCAGCTTAGGAGAAGGGGTGAGAAGGTAACATACACACACAAAATGCTGGAGGAACTCAAAAGGCCAGGCAGCATTTATGGAAAAGAGTACTGTTGACGTTTCGGGCTGAGTTCCTCCAGCATTGCGTGTTACTCTGATTTCCAGCATCTGCAGATTTTCTCTCGCTTAGGGTGAGAAGGTAACTAGAATTGAGAATGTCAAGAAGAGGTGGGGGTAGTTGAAATTACCAGAAGTTAGAGAAATTGATGTTCATACCATCAGGATGGAGACTACCCAGGCAGAAAAGGAAGTGTTGCTACCGAGTTTGGCTTCATCATGTCAGAATATGAATGGGAAATAGAACTGAAATGGGTAGCCACTGGGAGATCCTGTCTTTTGCAGCGAATGGCAGAGCAGTTCCCCCAATCTGTGCCAGGTCTCTCTGAAGTAGAGGAGGCCACATCAGGAGCAACAGATGCAGGTGAAGTGCCACCTCACCCAAGGACTGCTTGGGGAACCCAGTGGTGGTGAGGGAAGTGGTGCAAGGGTAGGTATAACACTTGTCACACTTGCAAGGGAGGGCACTGGAGAGGAACGGGTGAACAAGAGTCACATGGAGAGTGATCCCTGTAGAAAGCGGAGTGGGGAGCGGAAGGGAAAGAGGTAGGATCCTGTTGGACATGGCAAAGGTTATGGAGAGTGGAGGCTCGCAGGATGCTAAGAACAAGGGAACCCCTATCTCTGCTAGAATGGTGGGAGGACCAGTTGAGGGCAAATGTAAATGAGGGCAGCATTGACGACAGAAGGGAAAACCTGCTCCTTGGAAAAAGGAGCACACCTCAGACACTCTGAAATGGGAACCCACATCCTACTTCATCCCACACCCCCAACACACCACTTCATCCTCACCTGGTCTTGCCTATTTCCAGCCATCTTATACTTCTTCCCTCCCTCCCTCCCCCACCCCACCTTCTCATTCTGACTTCTGCCCCCTTCCTTCACATTCACGATGAAGGCTTTTTCTCCTCCACGGATGCCGCCTGACTTGTTGAATTCCTCCAGCATTTTTTGCTCGTTAAAAAAAAAATCAGTATTCTTGTTGCTGTAATCGACAATCTACTTTTTAAGTCTGGGAACCGTAAATTTCTTATTCCGCTAATTTAACACTATTTCACTGCTGAGTTCCTCCAGCATTTTGTGTGTGTTACTCTATTTCACCAACTCAATATGCTCTTTAAAAGTTCTTCCTTCTTTTCCACACTAAACACAACACCACTCTTCATGAAGGTTTATTTTCCATTCGAATTCCGATAACTAAGCGACACTGACCAGTGAGCAACGCAACCAACACCCACCCCGTCACCGAGAAATTCGATTGGTTCCCGCAACGCGCCGGGTGATTTGGCGATGGTATAAAATGCTGGAGAAAAGTTTAAGAATGAAGGCCACTGCTCCAGAACAATTTACTGCCGTGTTAATTTTTTTGCTCTGGTTGTACTTTACGCAAGCGACACAAATCATGCAGCTTTGGATCAACACACTTCCTACTCCTCGCAGGTCACTGAAGAGTTGACCTTACACTTAATGAATGAACTACACCTTATTGGCGGGGCTTAAAAGGTAAAGGGGAGAGGCTAAACTTCCACTGCCTATTGGTGCTTTACAGCCACGTGGTATATCTGCTGTTCCATAGCCAGCCAACGACTATATTGCCTTGCTTCGAAACACAAGCCGACACATTTCCGCTCATTTGCAACGAAGCCCGGGTAAAGTTACTGTCATCCCACAGCGAAGCAGCCGGTGGTGGTGGACATGTGTTGCCCTGCCAAGGGGCCCGATTGGTCCTAGTGCAATCTGGAGTAATTCACCAAGCACCTTGGCTGCGGGCCACAACGTGTTAAACAACCTCACTTCCCACTGGCATTTCATCATTTGATGGTACTCACGGCAGTCGTCCTCATCGCTGTTGTCCATACAGTCGTCGTCTCCATCGCAGCGCCAGAGCAACGCGATGCACCGATTGTTCTTGCATTGAAACTGACCCTCGTCACAGTGCAGCCGAGTACCTGAACGGCGGGGCGGGGGGATCGGTTTTTATTTACACGGTTCAAACATTGCAAAAAAAATAAAACAAAAACCCAGCTATAGCAATGCAAAAATACACGATGTGCGCCCCGCACCGAGCTGCCACCAGAACCAGCTCCTGGTAGGTAAGGCAATACAGTTCTACTAAAACCTGATATGATCCATTAAAAACACATTACTATACCAGGAAATAACTGTCCTGCTCAGCAGCTGTAATTTAAAAAACTGAAAGGATGTTAATTACCAACATATTTTAAAGCAAAAAACCTGGCAATGAATCGGATGATGGACGTTTACATTAACGTTTGGGCTGGAGAGTGTACGGGTGAAAATCAATATCCTTCGGCATGCCGTTTTATTTCAACTCTAAGCACCATTACATTCAATGGACTGGCATGAAAACATGACCCACCATTGTCAATTCCAAAATAATTGTTAAGATTTATCTTTGAAAAACACATGTACTAACCTTCAAGCACGTGCAAATTCAATAATAACAACGCAAACGAAAGAATCCACATTGTCTCTTTTGCTCATCCCCTGATGCGGCAACCTCTCGCCTTGAATAGCACTGTTCCCCGTAGGAGCGAAGCCAAGCGGCAGCTTCTGACGTAAGGGCTAGAAGGAGGGACGTAAAGTTAAAGCGCAATCACATCACAATCCCCATCTGGCAGCAGAAGCGCAGGTTAAGCGAATGGGAACGCAGAAATTCAACAGGGTTGGACGACAAAATTCACTGGGCTGTCAACTGCCTCCCTGTACTGACTCCGAGTCCAATGTTTGCGGCGGTCATTTAAACGCACACGGAAGGCGTGTGATACAATTCCTATGTGAGAATATTACTTGAATCGGAATCTCATGGAATAGACGGCAAATTACTGACCTAATTAGGAAATTTAATTGATTGTTCACGACTCAAATGATATGTTTTAGTGGTGAAACTACAGTACTCACCAAACACTGGTACTGTATGGTGAAATACAAACCCACAGGCGGCAGAAAAAGCCTGGGTGCTATTGCAGGTGTCAAAAGAAGAATGGAAATACAAAGGGATACAGTATTAACAGATTCGGCAAATCGCCAACATTGTGACAAAGCAACTTCAATGTTGGTAAAAAGTAGATCTTAATTTTTGGACTTAAGTTATTTCATAATGATCAAAGGATAGGAGCCATGAAGGCCTTATTAAAAAAAACAGGTGCACGCACATATTTTTCCAGCTGTTAAGACTGGAGCAAAGTAATGAAAAAGAGGTGTTGAGCTAAATGATGGCCTTTACATCTCGAGCACTGCCAGAATACAAGCTCCTGCTCTATCAATCTAGGAGATTGTGGAAGAGTTTCTTCAGCTAGAGGGGTGAAACAGTGGAATTCCTTGCCACAGCTGTGGAGAAAGGCATCTTAAGATTGAAAAGTTTTTATTAACAAGGTTGTAAAGAGGGAGAATGGCTTTGGAAAAATATCAGCCATGACCAAATGGCAGAGAAGACTAGATGAGGTGCCACACATGAGGCTGCTTAACAAGCTATGGAGACCATGGTATTACAGGAAAGATACCAGTATGAATAAAGCAGTGGCTGATTGACTAAGGGAGTCTTTTCTGGCTGGCCGCTGGTGAATAATGGTGTTCCACAGGGGTCAGTGTTGGGGTCGCTTCTTTTTATATTATATGTCAGTTACTTTGACGATGGAATTGATTGCTGTGTTGCAAAGTTTGCAAATGATATGAAGATAGGTGGAGGGACAGGTAGCTCTGAGGAAATAGGGAGGCTACAGAAAGATTTGGGCAGATTAGGAGAATGGGCAGAGAAGTAGCAGACGGCATACAGTGTCAGGAAACGTATAGTCATGTACTTTGGTAGACAAGATAGAAGGATATGGAGAGAAAATTCAAATGTCTGAGGCACCAAGTGACCTGGGGGTCCTTGTGCAGGATTTCCTAAAGGATAATTTGCAGGTTGAGTCTGTGGAGAGGAAGGCAAATGCAATGTTAGTATTCACTTCAAAAGGACTAGGAGATAAAGGCAAGGATATAATGTTGAGACTTAATAAAGCACTGGTGAGGCCTGGAGTATTGTGAGCAGTCTTGTGCCTCTTATCTTAGAAAGGATGCAGACTGGAAAGGGTACAAAGGAGGTTCACAAAAATGATTCCAGGATTGAATGGCTTGTCGTATGAAGAGTGTTTGATGGCTCTGAGCCTGTATTCACCAGAATTCCAAAGAATAACGGGTGACATAATTGAAATATCAAATGGGGAAAGGTATTGATTGAGTAGATATGGAGAGCATGTTTCCTGTGGTGGGAGAGTCTATGACCAGAGGACACAGCTTCACAATAAACATAGAAAACCTACAACACCATACAGGCCCTTTGGCCCACAATGCTGTGCTGACCATGTACTTACTTTAGAAATTACTTAGGGTTACCCACAGCCTTCTATTTTTCTAAGCTCCACGTACCTATCCAGGGGTCTCTTAAAAGACCATATCGTATCTGCCTCCACCACCATCACCAGCAGTCCATTCCTCACACTCACCACTCGCTGTGTAAAAAACTTATCCCTTAATAGAGGGGTGTCCTTTCAGAATGGAGATTAGGAGGAATTTCTTTAGCCAAAGAGTGATGAATCTGTGGAATTTGTTGCCACAGGGAGCTGTGGAGGCAAAGTCTTTATGTATATTTAAGGCAGAGGTTGAGAGTTTCTTGATTGGTCAGGGCATGAAGGATACAGGGAGAAGACAGGAGAATGGGGCAGAGAGGAAAATTGTATCAGCCATGATGAAATGGAAGTGCAGACTTGATGTCCAAATGGCCTAATTCTGCTCCTATATCTTATGGTCTTAGAAGCCCAATGGCCAAATACTGTTTATTTTGTAGACATGTAGTATATGTCTACAAAAAATTGTTTCCATGTAGTACAGCATGGAAACAATTTTATTGGCCCAAGAAGCCCATATTGTATCTGGTAATCCCTGATACTCCTACACCTTATGGTCTTAATGATAATTCTGACATTACATCTTGCATAATAAATTGAGTGCAGTGTCAACAAAACAGTGATAATAGGCTTAAAATGTTAATTATGTTAAAAGATTACATGAATTAAGTTTGCAGGCCCTGTAGTTTACCAGTTTATAGAAAAATGTGTCAGAAGAGGAATGGGTCGTATTATTTCTGGAGATGCCAGAGGTTGCAGATACAGGAACCTGGAGCAAATAAACAAACTACTGAGGAAACTCAGAATGCCCAGCAGCGATTTGGGAGGGAATGAGCAGGCGATATTTCAGGTCAAGCCCCTTCAACTTAATGGAAAAAGTAGGGGGAAGGTATTAAGACGTGACAGGGAGATGCAGGGCGAGAGCTGGAAAGCAATGAGTGGATCCAAGTGACGGATGGTTGGGTGGGGGAAATCATAAAGGCTGGAAAATGATACTGTCGTTGAAAGCTTCAGGTTATGGAATCTGATAAGGAAGGAAGTTGAAGAGAAACCAAATTAGTATAGTGAGCAAATCGGAACAGTTGGCGGGGGGAGGGGGGGGGAGTGGTGTGGTTGTCGGTGATGGGCAGATGGTGTCAATGGGAGAATAAACTGGGAGATGGGGGGTGAGGTGCAGAAGGGTTGGAGTTTTGGCTTGGAAAGAAGGGAAGCCCTGAAGAAGATAAAAGGGTCAGAGAGGGAGTGGTTTCCCTGGAAATTAGAGAATTCAATATTCAGTCTACCCAGGTGAAACATGAAGTGGTGTTCTTTCAGTTTCCATCTGGTCTCACCCTGGTAGTGAAGTAGGCAGAGGACAGAGAGGTCCACATGGGAATGGGAAGTGGAATTAAAATAGGTTGCAAGCATAGACTCTGGATGGCCATGGAAAACAGACACAAATGCTCAGTAAAACAGACACCAAGCCTGTGCTTGGTCTCACCTAAGTAATTATTAGTAATGGTTAAATCTATATTTGAAAATTAAAAGAAGACCATTTTGACAATGCATCTGAACAGGCAAAGTACACTAATGCCAATCACTTTGAACTCCCAAAGGTGAATAAATATGTGTAGCATTTTTGTCACTTGTAGAAGCATGTCCCAGGAGGGAGATTAGTGGGGGAGGGATGAATGGACAAGGAGATCATGGAGGAAGCAATCACTGCTGAAAGCTCAGAGGTGGGGGAAGGCAAAGATGTGTTTGGTGGTCGTATCCCGCTGTAGATGGTGGGTGTTGCAAAGAACGATGTATTGGATGCAGAGTCTCATGGGGTGGTAGGGTGAGAACAAGAGGAACTATAACCCTGGCATGGGAAGATGGGATGAGTGCAGACATCTGGGAAGCAGAGGAGATGCCGGTGAGGGCAGCAACAGTGGTGGAGGAAGGGAAACCCCTTTCTTTGAAGGAGGACATCTCCAATGTCCTGGAAAGGAAAGCCCCATCCTGGAAACAGGGTGATAAGAGGTATTATCAAGATAGCTGTGAGAATTGCTTCCAGAGATGAGATTAAGAAATGAGAGAGAGGTGTCAGAAATGGACCAAGTGAATGAAAGTGCAGGGTGGAAGTTGGAGTCAAAGTGGATGAAATTAGTGCAGGAAGCAGCACCACTGCAGTCATCAATATAGCAAAGGAGGATTTGGGGAGCGTTACCAGGGAAGGCTTGGAATATAGACTGTTCTACATAGCCAGTGAAAAGGCAGGCACAGATGGGGCTCATGTAGGTGCCCATGGCTACCCCTTGAGTTTGGAGAAAGTGGGAGAAGCTGAAGGTACAGACCAGTCCTGCCAAACAGAGGAGAGTGGTTGTGGATGGGAACTATCATTCACTTATTCTTTTCCCAATAACACATGTGTTTCATAGATTCTTCCCTTCACTAGTCTATTCCTACTCAACAGCATTAATCTCCTTCACTCTTCGCCCTGTCCCAGCTGTTGTTATCGATTTCACTGTATTTTCATCATATACTGTAGGTCATTTCACAATTGTGCTGTAGGTGATTTTTCAGTGAGACAGGAAATTGATTACTGTTTTAGCACAGTTAGTACTTTTACATCTGATGTTGTAATGAATTACATCAATTGTTTTAATTTAATATTATGTTTACGTAAACAAATTTATGTAAACAAAGACAGATTTCTAACATCATTGTATTTAACTACTGGGTTATTTAGAGCCAGGATACTAACTCACTTCCAAAATGAATAATGGAGTTTGAGATTTTTCTTTGTGTGCAATACTTAGCAAGTTACATTAAACATGACTTCAAACCACATTTTTTTCTCCAATTTGAAACTAGGATTTAATTATTCATAAAAAGTATACAAATATAAACAAAATATAGTGGAGACTCCTGATTAATATAGTGCTTGTGAATGTCCTTTTACATTGATAATTAAGAATTGTGTCACTGAGAAAAGGGCACTTTAAATATTTGTAAAACACCAGAGATGTTTTATGTATTGTGTTGGAAAAAAAATAGAATATTTAAATACTTATTACAGTTGTTTATTTTTCATTCTAAAGATTGTGCCTTCAACCTAGTTTTATGTTTAAGATGAAATGAAATTTCAGTTGTCAAAACTAAATGAAGGATAAATGCAGAATTCAGACAATGAATCCCTGTACATATAAATTATAAAAGTGGGCCACCCTCTGTTTCAATTCTCTTTAAGAATTAATAATGACACTTTGGGTGGCAGGGTGGAGATACGTCTCTACCAAAGGAAGAGCAAGGCATTCCTTCCCTCTGCTAGCCTGCAGGTCAAGATGGGCAAGGTGTAGCACCTGCTTAGCCACCTCTATCAGGGTCTTGTGGAGCCATGGGATCAGGAGGTGCATGGTTGTATGAACAGCTGGTACGTATCACAAGTCCTGGTTATGCGATCACTGATAATGGCAGGGGTCATCCGTTTTGTGAAGACATTGCCCAGAAAAAGGAAATAACAAACCACTTCTGAAGAAGAACTGGTCAAGAGCAATATCAAGATCAGGATCGCCCATGCTATACAACACAGCGCATAACAAACTAATGTATTTTTTGTCAAAATAAAAGAGAAAAATTCAATGTTATCTTTGCGTTCATAGTTCAGCAATTTTAGAAAACTTGCATAAATGATTAAACAGATACACATAATGTAGTCCAAAATGCCTGCTCAACTTTCAGTTCCTACAAGAGTAAAGGTGGTTGAAACTGCCGAATTTGATGAACGATTAGTCACCAGCATGTGTTGGCAAGTTGGATAAATCAAGACTAATTGACAGAGAACTACAAACAAACAATAAAGCAAATAGTCTCCATTTTAAATATTTATAATTTGAAAACATCCAAAAGTTAAACATTTTCCTGCTGAAATGAATCAAGTATTTCTATACAGTGACATTTTGGTTTCAAGATATTTGTGTTTCAGTATGCAGAAGTGTCCAAGTTTGCCCTTATGGTATGAAAAGAAAATATGCTAAATTTACCATTATGCAAATTATTGAAGTTCTGCAGATGCCAGGTAGATCAGGATGAATTTGCGTACAACCTGAGGGAACGTTTTGATGATAGTAATACAATTTATCAATAGGAAATGTTAAATGCCCTCAGAGTTTTATTCTAAGACTAATTTTAAAAAATGTATTGTATATGGCTCCATACTTTGCAAAACTAATCAGCCATCCTTGAGAAGCTTGTTTACAATTGACTAAAGCAATCACATATTACAAGTCTGTGTTCTTCAAGGCCAATTTCAAACAATTCAAACAATTTCAAGAAAGTCAAACAACTGTATTAAAAATTTTAACTTAGTGATCCTTTTGAATTTCTGACTTGATGATTGCAAAAGTTGAAGCTGCAGCTGAAGTTCGGAGTGATGAGGGACTTTGTGCACAGATCGTGATATTGAGTTGTTGTGTCATTCGTTCATACAGCACATAAACAGGCTATTCTGCCCCTCAAGTATTTATCCACCAGCACGTGATCTTTTATGCATTAGCAGCTCAATTGCTCCTGAATGCCTTCAGGCAGTTCATTCCAAATTCCAGCTACCCTATGGAATGGAAAGTTCGTCCGCGGAACCCCTCCAAATCACTTACCTATTACTTCATGCAGTCTAGTTTTTGACGTCTTTGTCATGGGGGAAAGTTTCCTACTACCCATCTCCTGCATGTCCCTCATAATAATATGTATTTGCAATGTTATTAAGTAGGGAAAACCATGTAGATGAGACAGCCCTCCTCTAGCATTTTACATTCCAAGGAACATGCCTGTTGGAAGTGATGAACAGGCAATGACTTGTATGAAGACAACTGACTGAGTGTGCCTGGAGCACTGAGGAGTTGGCCACTGAGTGATTCGATTGGTGGTAAGGGAATTACAGGAAGATTTTTTATCTAGACAATTGCTCTGCACCCCAGGATACTGCTGAGCTTATGTCTAGGCAACACTGAAACCTCGCAAGAGCAGCTGGTCTCCCCTCTTGTTGCAGGAGTGGTATCTCTCTCTCCCTCGATAGTGAGAGAGACAGCCTGTCTGAGGTATCGAAGTGCCGGGGTGGATCATGGTCACTTTGGGGCCTCTGCTGCTTCTTGCATGGCAGGTGGTGGGGCTTTGATGCTTTTGCTGGAGCGAGTGGGGGAGGAGGGAGCAGGGAGGGTTGAGGCTTCCACTGCTGCCTGTGCAAGGGAGAGGGAGGGGGGCTTTGGGCTTGTAATATTTTCTGTCATTCATTCTTCGGCTTTTTTCTCTTTTGTGGATGTCTGCAAAGAGTAAGAAGTTCAGGTTGTACATTCTCTGATATTAAATTGACCCGTTGAACGTTTCCATCACTGTGCCCTCCCACCCCAGCTGCACTTCATTGATCTATGAAGAACCACTGTAGAAAGTACAACCACGAGAGTAGTCTTCTGGACCCTGTCTGGCTCACGGGATGAGCACATACGAGAAAACGTTCACATATGGGACTGCGTCTTGGCAATTGCAAGAGCATGGGAGTCATGGAAACATGCATCTCAGGGCATGAAGGAATGACATCCAGCCTCAGGACTTGTGTCCACCCTTACAATGTCTACGCATGTCCATTTATTGGCCTTTAATAGACACTGCAATAGGCATTTCCCTCCCTGGTTTTGTCAGGCTTTTTTTATTCTTTGATTCTTTGAGATACAAACATAGCCAGGTCACAGTTTATTGTCCATCCAAGGGAAAGTTTCATGGCAATTCTCTGGCTGGGACAGTATTAAAATCTCGATGTTTTCAGAGTGGGCCGTTCCAAACAAAGTGATCATTGATGATGATGAAATGGGACCACAGTCAGCTGGAGCTATTTAAGTGCAGAGACTGTAGGCACAGAATGTGATCACGGACAGTAACTGACAGTAAAGTCATAGCTGTTTTACCTTATGAGGGTGGGAACTGAAGCCTTCACCCAGAGAATGTGACAGGGCTGGAAGTGCAGACAGGGATAGAGCTGATATCCCAACTACAGAAACAGTACACTTTTCCTTAAGACCAAGAAAAATTTGGAAAAGTCTGCTACATTTATAGAACAAGGAGCACCGACGCCTCCAGCCATACGTGCAAAGACACTTATTTAGCTGACTATAAAAAAGACGATTCTTGGTCTCAGAAACCCACGAAAGAACATTCCAGATTAATTCCATACAATAATCGCCATTGGGAATATTCCCTACTCTACCATATTTTTACTGTAAAATATAGCTGATAGATTGTAGTAATTCCCTTACACCCAAAGGATCAATACAAACCCACTTTTACGGGACAGCTGTACAAATGGACTTGTTTTCCCTCTATTCATTGGTGCATTGTCCAGTCCCTGGCTAATATGTCACAGGCTCAAAAGTGAAAAAGTGAAATGAAGTGTGATTGAGTCACTGCTGAATCTATTAAAGGACAGATTGAGATCCTGCTTTGTACTGATCCTTCTATCAGAAGAATAAGTGACAAAGAGGAGAGTGATTTAAGAATTACCCTCACTGGCATCAATGATGGTCCTCAGGTGTTTCTTACACTGAATGGGGGACTAAAGAGAATTAGTAAAAATTATGCCATAAATGTCTTCATTAATTCAGTTGAGGAAGTATGTGAAGTACAAGTAGAACACAAAGAGTTGCCAATGGATTTGTATACCACACCAGCTTTTTATAAAATTTAGACACACAGCACATTAATAGGCCCTTCCCCTCAAGAGGACACAACCTTGTCGTAGGGTTTGGAGGCTTGAATGCCTTAACGACCCCAAGAACTATGTTGGCTGCAGTCAGGGCCTTGTGCTTTGACTCTTGGTAGGGTCACCCATGTCAAATATGTCAAAGGGTAGAAGCCAGATTAAGAGTGGTCCATCGGTCCTCCAGGTTTGGGGGATCAGCTCAGCGTAACAACCTTGACTAGTCAGAAAAAATTGTTACAGAAACGGTAAAGAACAATCCTTCAATATCTGTGTGCGACGGTATGACAGACAGAGATAGAGGACCTTCATTGCTGCCCTAACTGCCAGCAGCGTAATGGACAGTGATTTGAATTGGCCCTTCCAGCCCCATTTTAGGCCGTGACTTTGCCATGTTTACTGGAATACAATCAATTATCCTTCTCACCCATCATGGTCAGATCTGGAATTGGAGGCTAGGATTAGCAGGGTCTGGGATTTGGATTGTTAGGAGGACATTTAAAATAGAAGGGATGGATATGAGATTAGAAGCATCAAATGTGTGAACTACTAGGGTAAAGCCCCACTAGTCCAATTGAGGAGATGTGGAAGACAGAGAAAGAATTTAAATCAAATATGCACCCTAGGGTACCATAGGATAAATACGTAGTTGATGTCAGTTAAGGAGAAAAGAGGAGAGAAAAACACGATGCAGGCACTCTGACCCATAAATCAGAGCTGATAGGAGTCTATTGCCCACTCTTCTGAGAATAACGGGCCAAATTGGTGTTTGGCGTCTCTCTTTCTACATATTTCTCCCAGCAAACACAATCTGCTGTGGCTCAAACATCCGTTACACAAAAAGTATCTGCAAAACAGCAAATGGAAAACCATTAATGTCAGCACTGATGCTGTAAACAATACCTGAGGGTTTAAAGTGGGAGCTAAGGGAATTATGTACAAGGTGAGAATCACTGCCAAGGAAGGCAGATGAAATAGCCAAGATGAGAGCAAATGGCAGGGCTTCCGGGAGTAAGAGCAGGGCCACCCCTTAGCCTATCACAATTCCTTTCCCAGTGATGCTGAACACAGCACCCACATGTAGCTTTCCTCGAATCAGGAAACTAAATTAAAATACTGATCAGAGTATAATTATCTATTAGCAGTAATAAATAAGGATTGGCTCAGATTCAGTATGGGTAGCTCCTGCAACTGGGCTGTGTAGGTTTGGATTGGGAGATGTGTGTGCTCTTACAGCTTGAGGATCAGTGGATTTTGTAGGGATTAACATTTGAGAAGCCTCCCCAACCCAAAATTAGACTTACTATGAAGAAATGGCTAATTATGTCCACACCCAAACCTGCTAATGGTCCAATGATCATTAGGACCCCAATTATATTTGGGAATACAGAATTGGTGTTAATGTAAAACATTCTAATTATAATAAAGAATGATGCGGAATCAATGGACAGAATTTGGGAAAGGACAAGTGAACGAACAAGTTAAAGGATGGAACCATAGTGTAGCAGTCGTGCAATTGCTTTACGATCCCAGCGATCACCGATTGGGGTTCGACTCCCGCTGTTCTCTGTAAGGAGCTTGAATGTTCTCCACATGATCACATGGCTCTTCTCCCACATTGCAACGATGTGCAATCAGGGTGAGTGAGTTGTGGGCATGTTATAGAAACATAGAAAACCTACAGCGCAATACAGGCCCTTCGACCCACAAAATTGTGCCAATCCTGTCCCTACCTTAAAAATTACTGGGCTCACCCATAGCCCTCTGTTTTTCTAAGCTCCATGTACCTATCCAAAAGTCTCTTAAAAGGCCCTATTGTATCTGCCTCCATCACCTTTGCCAGCAGCCCATTCCATGCACTCTACACTCTCTGCGTAAAAAACTTACCCCTGACATCTCCTCTGTACCAACTCCCCAGCACCTTAAACCTCTGTCCTCTTGTGGCAACCATTCCAGCCCTTGGAAAAAGCCTCTGACTATCCACACAATCAATGTCTCTCATCATCTCGTACACCTCTATCAGGTCACCTCTCATCCTCCGTCACTCCAAGGAGAAAAGGCCGAGTTCACTCAACTTAAGGGATGCTCCCCAATCCAGGCAATAACCATGTAAATCTCCTCTGCACCCTTTCTATGGCTTCCACATCCTTCCTGTAGTGAGGTGACCAGAACTGAGCACAGTACTCCAAGTGGGATCTGACCAGGGTCTATATAGCTGCATATCCTAGAACCGAAAATATGGCAATACTTACAGGCTGGGACTGTATTGGTCATTGACACAAAACACCACATTTCACTGTATGCTTCGATGATTCATGTACCTGTAACAAATAAAGACAATCTAATCTGAAACACTGAAAAAAATATTAATTGGAAGAGATTATTATGATGAGTGGAGATAGTTAATACATCAATAAAAACTGGCACAAGTGCATTAACAGTGAAGGCACTCCAGGAAATTATTGAAGAATGTGCTAAAGCCTATTGCTATTGTGGTATCATTGGTGCCTCTTTAACAACAACTTTGATTAAGCTAGCCCATCACAAACCATGAAAATGGCCCAAACTGCACAAGAAAACTACTGTACCAAACAAATGAACTGAAATGGGAAGAAATTAAGGTGACTAAATTATGATTGTACATTGTCAAAGATGTAGCCAATCATACACAATCCCGTACAAAAACAAGAAGACAACTTATTGAGGAAGCTAAGAATAACTTACATGAGGTATCATAAAATGTGTTGTGTGTAATGAACACGTCCTGATTAATAGACTAGAGGTTAAATTTTCAGATTATTGTCAAAGGAACTGAGCATCTGTAACTAGTTTAAACTGGCCTCGAAAGCCAGTCAATCACAGCAAAAGCAAGGCCATATCCTTTGGAAAATAGTCTGACCAAAGTATCATTCTTTTCACCTTCTGATTCAATTACTTTAAGATGCAAGGAATGTAGGTAGGTGGAGTCAGGACATACAGCATACCAAGAACTAGGTGGAACATGCCCAAGATGAAGAGGTTATAGAAGTATTATTCTCGTTCAGTTGCAAGAAAGAAGTAGGTTAACAGGTATAAAGTGTTCTCAATGTTGTGTACGCCACACTTGTACTGCAGTATTTACCTGCCCTGTCTTCCATTTTATCTGAATAACAAACTGTATAGTTGTGGTGAACTATGTGCCTGTATGGACACGCCCCCTGCTGAATGCTCCTGTGGCTCCTCCCACAGGCCCCTGTATAAAGGCGATCTGAGGCCTGACGCTCGGCCTCAATCTCCAGGACATAGTATGATGGACACTCACTCCTGGTTCCTTCTTCCAGTCAATAAAAGCTGATACCTCGCCTTACATCTCAGTGTGAGTTATTGATGGTGCATCAATAGTGCCTGGAGAGCCATGACCTACGGGCCTTCAGCAAAGGAAGAGGTTGATTGTACCCATATACACAAAAGATTCTGCAGATGCTGGGAATCTTGAGCAACACACACAAAATGCTGGAGGGATGCAGCAAATCACACAGCATCTACGGAGAGGAATGAGACTCAGCCTGACACATTAACTGTTTATTCCCCTCCATAGATGCTGTCTTTCCTGCTGAGTTCCTCCAGCAATTTGTGGATAATTGTACACAATTATGCCCCTCATCTTAATGGCTACCTTTGTTCACAGCTTCCTTAAGCATAG
The DNA here is from genome assembly GCF_030144855.1 of Hypanus sabinus. Lineage (NCBI taxonomy): Eukaryota > Metazoa > Chordata > Chondrichthyes > Myliobatiformes > Dasyatidae > Hypanus > Hypanus sabinus. Next base: position 65,890,795 of record NC_082716.1, read on the forward strand.
TTGCCTTTATTTTGTGCTGTGGTTCTATCTCCCCCCGGTGTTACTGAGTATAAAAGTGGTCGTTGCTTTCAGCTGGTCTGTGCCAGATGACATGTCACTCACTGAAAAGTTTGTGTTGAACAACAACTTTGACCATAGTAAATCAGGGAATGGAGACAGAAGAGGCTGCTGAAAGTTAGCAAACTGCTAAAAGAGCTCAGCAGACCATGCAGCATCTGTGGAGGCAACAGGACATCATGTTTCAGGTGAAGATCCTCCATTAGGATTGCTTTGGAAAACAACAGTGCATCATCTGGAAGGTTGTCTGCATCCCTAGATAGTAGTGAGGGAATGAGGTGAGGGTCAAGTGTTGCACATTCTATAGTTGCAGTAAGAAGTGCTGGGTTCGACGAGGGATGTGTGGGAAGGGATAAGTGATATGTCACAGAGAGTAGTCTCTGTAGAAAGCAGAAAGAAGGGAAGAGGAGATGAGACTGGTGGTGGGATCTCATTGCAGCTGGCAGAAACGCTATGCTGGAAGCAGTGAAGTGGACGGTGAGGACAGATAGAATTCTTATCTCTGCTCTGTCTGGGGAGAAGGGGGGGGGGGGCGAGAGCAGAAGGGAAATGGCAGAAATGTGTGTGAGGTTTCCACCAACACAGCAGAGGGGAAGCCATGTTTGCCAAAGAAGGGCATTTCTGATGCCCCAGAGTAGAAAGTCATCTTGAGAACAGATGAGTTAGAGACAGAGAAACTGAGTGACAGCATCCTTATAGAAATAGGGTGGGAAGAGGTAATTGACTTAGCTGGTGTCCATGAATTCGTAACAGATATCAGAGGATAATCTGTCTCCTGAAACGGAAGCCAAGAGATCCATAGAAAGGTGTCAGAAACAGTTCAGGTTAAACAGAAACCAGGTGGAAGCTGGTGGGAAAGGTAACAAAAGTGACCACCCTAAAAGGAAGCAACATCAATGCAGTAAATGTAGAGGGAGAGTTGGGCAAGTGTGCAGAGCATGCTTGGAACAAGGATAATTTCAGAGCCAACAAAATGACAGGCTTATTCAAGGCCCAAGCAGGAAGTCATGACTACACTTTTAATTTGTGAAAAGTGGGAGGAATTGAAATAACCTTAAAAGCTTAAGAACACTTTCTACCAGGAGGATGACAGTGTTAGTGGCGGAAAAAATGTTTGGTTGTTTGAGATCTTAGAGAACCTCAAGTCCTTCCTGCTGCAGTGGGAGGTGTATAGTGACTGAATGTCCAAGGTAAAACTGAGGCAGTTAGGACCAGAAAATTGGAATTTATCAAAATGATAAAGGGCATGAGAAGGGTCCTGGATATGGACAGGAAGGGGTACAGGACAGAATCAAAGTAGGGAGAGATAATTTGTTGGGGCAAGAGCAGGCAGAAACAATGGGTCTACCAGGGCAGTCCTGTTTGTGTATCTTACGTACATAGAGATGGGCAGTGCACAATTGGGACACTATCGGGTTGAAGGCTACAGATAAGAGATCTCCTAATTTGTGAAGATCTATAATGGTCTGGGAGACAATGACCTGATGTTCATTTGTGGGTTGTGGCCCAAGGAAGGGTATGAGGATGTGTCCGAGAGCTGCAATAGGCAATAGTTCGTTACAAACATTCTTCAGGTCCTGTGAATCTCATCCTTATATCGACCTTCAAAATCATTTGACAGGATGCCTCACCACAAGAACCTTCAAACCATGATCTTGCATGTCTGGTGGTACCAGCTAGAGTCTAAGCATTGCCACAAACTATCCTCAAAAGGGGCTGCAATGGGGATGAGATGGTCATCATTTGGCACTTTAAGAAAGGAAGTCTGGAAAATGAGAAAATGATCTTTGTTGAGATTCACCCTTGTTGGATAGACAAAGGAGAATCATTCTATCAGAAGGCCTTTGACAAGGTGCTGCACATGGGGCTGCTAAACAAGATAACAGCCTAGGGTATTTCAAGTATGATTCTAGCATGGATAGAACATTGGCTGATTGTCAGCATACAAAGAGTGGGAAACAAGGGACACTCTTCAGAGTGGATGCTGATGACTAGAGTTCACAGGGGTCTGTATTGGGACCTCTTTTTTTGTTGTATGTCAATGGTTTGGATGATGAATTTGATATCCTTGTGGCCAAATTTGTGGATATAAAGATAGGTGGAGTGACAGGTAGTCTTGAGGAAGCAGAGAGGCTGCAGAAGGACTTAGATTAGGAAAATGGGTAAAGAGGTGGCAGATGGAATATAGTGTTGGGAAGTGTATGGTCATGTTCTTTAGTAGAAGGAATAAAGACAGACTACTTACTAAACAGGGAGAAAATACAAAATTCCGAGGTGCAAGGGGATTTGGGAGTCCTTGTGCAGGATTACCTAAAGATTAATTTTTAGGGTGACTCAGTGGTGATGAAGGTGAATGCACTTACTTCAAGAGGACTAGAATATAAAAGCAAGGATGTAATGCTGAGGCTGTATAAGGTGAAGAGGAATTTCTTTAGCCAGAGGGTGGTGAATCTGTGGAATTAATTGCCACAGGCAGCTGTGGAGGCCAGGTCTTTGGGAGCATTTAAGGTGGTTGATAGGATCTTGATTAGTCAGGGTGTGAAAGGTTATGGGGAGAAGGCAGGATAATGGGGTTGTGAGGGAAATGGATCAGCCATGAAGAAACGGTGATAAAACTAGATGGGCCAAATGGCCTAATTCTGCTCCTATGCCTTTTGAAAACATGACAATTATGAAGAGGTATGATAAGGTAGGTACTGATGCATTGTTTCATTTTGCTGAAAAGCTGGGCGTAGGGGGCCACCATCAAGATTAGGGAGAGGCCATGCAGGTTCTAGTCAAGCAGGAATGGCTTCAGCTGGTGGTTTTTTGAGTCTCTAGTATCCTCTGCACAAGAGAAGTGTAGAGTCTCAGTTGTTGATTATATACAAGGAGTGACATTGATAGATTTCCAGACGTTAAGGTGATTAGTAGAGACTGGCAGGAGAACGGAGATCAAGATTTGACTGTATCGATATCATATTGAAAGGAGAAGTGTGACACATGGTTGTATGTATGCTGTATGTTGCAATCTGCTTCCATTTCATATGCTCCTTTATATTAATTACTCTGGTTTTCTAAGATTTGAGAATATAACGTAGTAATGTGATGATGTATGGAAATCAAGTATCTATACAAATAACCGGTGATTAATTATTTAAACAAACAAGATTGCTTAATCAAACAATACGTGTATGTACAAGATTACTCAAGTATTAGTGAAATTTTAAATACACAACACAATACCAATAATTAACTTGGCGGATCTTCACTACACTCCTTTTAGAGTAACTATTTCCTCCTTTAGTTAAAGATTGCAAAATTATTCACAATTATCTAGGTGTGGTCTCTTCAGGGCCCTATCTAATTACATATTTTCCTTATATAATTATACCGGCAAGCCTGCATTACAAGGGTTCAGGTTACAAAAAAATATATCCTTATAGAATTCGCAAATCTCCGCCCAAATTTTGAAATACGGAATAAAATTTATATGGAATATGTGTGAGATGAAAGTAAATAAGTCAACCTAAAATTTATTGTTATCAATTCTCATTTCTTGATTTTGCACAAAAGATGTGGCTTTGCCAAATAAAATGATGATACAGCCAGTATTCTATGATTGCAGTGCCCCGCCATGGTAATGAGGGATTCATCTCGTCATAAGCCTATCTTCTAAATCTCAATTTCCACCCTGTATACCTCTGCATCATCAACCTTTTTGTTATTTAATTTTTTCATTAAAGATTTTCCCTTTATCTTAAAAGCGGTTTCCCCTCTAACCTTTTCTATATTTCAGCTCTATTTCTCTGGCCACAGATGCTGTTCAGATTCCTGTTATTGCTCTTTTCTACAAATGAAAGCCGCACTAGCCTCGGACACAGCAAGTTAAAAACCAGCTTGTAACATACTTGAAAATGAGATGAATGTGTTCATGTTGTTCCTTACTTAACTGATACATCACAAGAAGTTATAAAATGCTACTTTGATAAGTTTTATAGAAAGATGAAATCCACATAATTTGCCATATTACAGATTTGAAATGTTTAAAGAATGTTTAGCAAGGATTAAAATCACACATTTCAAACTTTGTCATGTATGCCTCATTACAGCTTTGAATACCAGACAATTGATCGTTCTGCCTACCTCTGTCCTGTGCACATTGTAAATGCTTTGGAAAATTTTCCAGTAATAGTGGAAACAGCATTAATTTATCAGACAAAGTAGCAGTAAAATAACTGTTGAACCTTTTAACTACAGACAATAATTAACCCTTTTTGCAAAGGCAGAACATATAGTTTCCAATTATCTACTACGTACAATTAAGTGCATTACCTGTAAGACAATTGGAAAGCAAAGGCATTCTACAGGAATCAGAAATGACTGTAAAAAGGGCCAGCATTTTGAGTTCTGGGGGAAAAGAGAGTATTAAGAAAATGAGGTAGAATATCTCTTCTGGGCTTGCATATAAATAAATACATGGGCCAAGTGCAAAAAAATGAAAATCAGACAGGAAGGATTTTATATGAATATTGAAGATATTTATTCAGTTAAATAAACCACACATTGGACGGGTTCCATTCTGTGTATATAACCTTCCAACCTGATTTTCTGCAGTACCTAGAGTAGACAAGTGATTATGGAAGTGTAAGAGATAACTTCTGATGTGACATTTTGAGTTCAATGATGGAGAAAGCAATGTAGTGAAGACACCTCTGTCAGACTATCATTTATTGACTGCAGTTGTGCATTAAAATAGATAGTTAGATAGATCCCAAAGGAAATTATAGTGTCGCAGTAACATTACAAGTGCATAGATAGAAATATTAGAAGTAGAAAGAATAAAAAATAAGTTACCACAGTCTAACAGGAGGGGTCATTACTTCCTCAGCTATAGATTGACTCAATGACCTTCTATAATGCTCTTTAGAGTAATACAGTGTCTCAGTCTATTACTAAAAGTGCTCCTCTGTTCAGCCAAGGTGGCATGCAGAGGGTGAGAAACACGAGGAAATCTGCAGATGCTGGAAGCTCAAGCAACACACACAAAATGCTGTTGGAACACAGCAGGCCAGGCAGCATCTATAAGGAGAAACACTTGTCCAGAATTGCCTGGATTTTCCATAGGCTCCTTCGTTCTACCACAGCTGTGTCCAGTTTGACTCCAGTAACAGAGCCAGCCTTTCTAATCTGTATATTGAGCCTGTTGGCATCACCTGTGTTGATGCCATTGCCCCAGCACACCACCACTTAGAAGGTTGTACTGGTAGGATATGTGGAGGAGAGGCCTGCATACCTCAGTCTCCTCAGGAAGTAGAAGTAACTCTGGCAGTTCTCGTACACAGCCGCTGTGCTGGTGCTCCACTCAAGTCAGTCATCCAGGTGCACCCCAGGTACTTGTAGGTCTACACCATACACATGTCCTCACCATCAACAGTAACAGGGAGCAGTGCAGGCTTAGTCTTCCTAAAGTCCACCATCTCCTTTGTCTTATTGATGTTGTGCTGCAGATGATTCAGCTGGCACCATTTGACAATACTGTTATTTTAAACAAACACATTACCAAACTCCAGACTCTGGAAGTCAATGCCTCCCTCTGCAACTAAATCCTTGATTTTCTGACCAAGAGCCCACAATCCGTTTAATAGGCAGCAACACCTCCACCTCATTAATTCTCAACGCTGGTGTTCTACGAGGCTGCATCTTCAATCCTTTACTCTGCATCCTGTACACTCCTAACTGTGGAGCCAGATTCTGCTCTAACTCCATCGACAGGTTTGCATGTAATACCACAGTTGTAGGCTGCATCTCAAATAACGATAAATCAAAGCACAAGGGAACAACCTTTCTCTCAACTTCAGCAAAACAAAAGAGCAGGTGCTTTACTTCTGAAAGGGGGGTGTGGAGCACACGCTTCTGTCTATATCAACAGTGCTGCGATTAACAGGGTTCAGAGCTCCAAGTTCCCAGGTGTGAACATCATCAATAGTCTGTCCTGCTCCATCCATGTTGGTGTCAAGGACAAGAAAGCTCACCAATCCCTCTACTTTCTCAGGAGGCTAAATAGCTTCAGCATGTCCCCATCAACTCTTAACAACTTCTGTCAATGCATTCTGTCTGGATACGCAACGGCTTGGTATGGCAACTGCCCTGCAGGGAGTTGTGGACACAACTCAGCACATCGCAGGAACCAACCTCACCTGTACTCCGCCTAAACACCTCACTGACTCATTAAAGCAGCCAGGATAATCAAAGAACATTCCCCCCCCCCCCACCCCAGCCATTCTCTCTTTACCCCTCTCCCAGCAGGCAGCAGATACAGAACCCTGAAAGCACTCACCACCAGGCTGAAGGAGAGCATTGATCCCACTGTTATCAGGCACTTCAATAGAACTCCTGTACAACACAATGGTCTCACAATCCACCTCGTTATGATCTAGAACTCTATACAAAAACAAGAATATCTGCAGTAGCTGGATGCTTCTGCGTTGCTTGAACCTTCACTGCACTTTTTCCAGTAGCTTTTATACTTTATCCTGCATTGTTATTGTCTTACCTTATTCTTCGATTTGACCATATGCAAGACAAGATTTTCACTGTATCTAGGTACATGTGACAATAGTAAACCAATACCGGTACAATGAAGATTCCAGGTTAGCAGGTACAATACAGGCTGTTCAGTGGGGAATGCTAACACTTAAAAAAAATCCAGAAATAGTATTTGCAAAACCATGCACATGGATAAGTGCTCTTTTATGGAAAAGGTTCTTCCAATTAATATACTGCCACTGGAAGAATGAGCTCTATCTGATAGATAGGATGATAAAGTGAAGTGATGCAGTTTTTGCATCCAGCATACTGCTCTGATTGACTTAGTAACGATTATGTGGCTATGCAATACG